>NC_068913.1:72405000-73605000 GCF_023091745.1 Budorcas taxicolor | reverse complement strand
GCATGGGAGGGTGGGGCAGAATGGGGGGTGAGGCTGGAAAAGAGGCAGAAAGAATAGTGAGCTATGACGTTGGTGGGGTAAACAGGTGAATGTCATGAGACCTTCAGGAGCCCTGTGAGAGAGCTTAGATTTCATCTTGAGGATAGCGAGGAGCCACTGAAGCAAGAGACACAGACAGATCTGTGCTTTAAGAATACATAAAGTCAGTAAAATATAGATTGCCATTAATAAATAAGATTATTAAAAATAAATGAAAATAATTGGGAAAGGATGAACAGAAAAGAGCCTACCTTGAAAAATTTTAAACATCTTTTATTTTTCAGATTAAGATTAAATTGTAAACTTACAAAATTTAAAATATGAGTAACACTGAGATCTCTGCATATTAAGAGCTGGGATATGTGGCACTTTAAAGTGGTATTCCATGCAAAATTTGTAGCTACAAAAGTATTTACTAGAAACAAATGAAAATGGAGGGTGAGTTCTATAGGGAAGAAAATTAAAAACTTTCTTAGTATTGAAATGAAGAGTTGTTTAATGGAAGTAAATGTTTGAATACAAATTTATTGTTGGTAAATAATGCTTCTCATTTAGAGTTTAGCTGTAATAAATTTCTAGAAGTGTTCTTTTTTTATTTTCTACTAGTGTTCTTTATCAATCTTCATTTTCATCTCTGATGTTTATGGTGTGAGTAAAGAGGGAAGGGAGGGTGTGAGGTTTGGAAGGTGATCATTTTGTCTGGTGGGCTGCCGTCTATGGGGTCGCACAGAGTTGGACACGACTGAAGCGACTTAGCAGCAGCAGCAGCAGCATTTTGAAGGAGGGAAAATCGCATTTGTGAGATACCTACCTACCGTGTCCCAAGAGATACCGTTTATGCTATCTTGCATGCATGGATGCCAAGTTGCTTCAGTCGTGTCTGACTCTCTGCAACCCCATGGACTGTAGCCCACCCAGCTTTTCTGTCTATGGAATTCTCCAGGCAAGAATACTGGAGTGGGTTGCCATGCCCTAGGGCCTCCAAGGGATCTTTCCAACCCAGGGGTCAAACCCGTGTCTCCTGTGGCTCCTACAGCTCCTGCACTGCAGGCAGATTCTTTACCACTGAGCCACCAGGGAAGCCCCTTATAGTATCTTACCTGTGAGGATATCACTCTCCTATTTCACAAGAGTTAAAGCTCAGAGTGTCAATCACCATTAAGATCACAGAGTTAGGATGTATTGGGTTGGCATGTGAATCCAGTACTGTCTTCCTTTCCATTGCTTCTCCTCTTGGCCTCTTATCCAGAACCCAAGTGACTTTTTTCCCAGACGTACTATTCTGAACCTAGAAAACTGGGGATGAAGCAACTTGTCTGCAATCAATACTCCCCCTGATGGTTCAGCTGGTAAAGGATCCGCCTGCAATGTGGGAGACCTGGGTCCTGGGTTGGGAAGATTCCTTGGAGAAGGGAATAGCTATCTACTCCAGTATTCTGGCCTGGAGAATTCCATGGACTGTATAGCCCATGGGGTAGCAAAGAGTCAGACACGACTGAGCGACTTTTACTTTCCGCTATGGCTGATAATCTTGGTGCATCCAAAGGCCATTTTAGACCTAGAGTCCTTCTTCCCTACTGGACAGCACAAAGGGGCACCTTTCAAGGAAAAGTTGAGTCTAATGTGAAGATAATTGTAGAAATTTTAGAAAAATGCAGCCTTTTCCTTGGAGCTGCTTTTACTTTTGGATTGCTAATCTATTCAGATAATTGGCCCTGGGCCTGTAACCCTCTAACTCAGCCTGGTGTTTGTTAACATGCAGGCAGCCTGGTGGAGCCTGCCACTAATAGCCGTGGGAACCAGTCGCTGTGTGGAAGGGCTTGGGGTACAGCAGAAGCATCTGTGTGGATCACATGGGGCTTCTCAGTTTGTAGGATTGTGGCAACTTGGAACCATTTGCTTTAAAGGTCTATTTGCATTATCAGCAAAGAATATGGAAAACGGCTCAATTTCAGCTGATTACCCACTAAAGTGCCTCAGAGCCGCTCTGTAATTTTCATTGCTGCTTGCAGGGCTCTTCAGCAAAGTTTGCAGGCGAATTTAATGGAAGGCATTCAGCCCTGCTGAATGGCAGACAGAGAAGGCACTAGCTTCCTGTTCTCTTTGTTTGAAAGCATCTGTTACCATAACATAGTAAACAGTTTTTAAGCCATTTTAGGAAGAGCCATCTGTGAGACACCTCTCCAGTGTAGGCTTTGGTCCAGACTTTAGCTTTCCCACAGCTTAACCCAGAAAAAATTATCTCTGCTGTTCAAGGCCAATGAGATTGGCTTTAACAAGGATTTCTAGGAAATGGCTCCTGGCAATCTAGATGAATAAACTCTCCTAACACTAGTTAGAGTCAAATGAACTCTAACCCTGTGGCACAATCATACAATGGCATAATTGCTAACAACTAAAAAGATGTTGTAGATCCCACTTCTTACACTTTAAGGTGTTTGTGAATCGCTCTGGGTCTTGTTAAAATGAAGATCTGATTCAATAGGTCTGGAGTGAACCTCAGGTTCTGCCTTTCCAACAAGTTCCCAGGTGATGACAGTGCTATTGATCCTTGGACCACACTGTGGGTAGCAAGGCTGTAGAAAATTTATAATTGCATGGAAGGTGTTCCTGGCTCCAGTAACGTAATCTTTGTCTCTGAATAAAAGTGCTGTCAGGTCCTTCGTTTTTCTGCTCACTTTAAATGATAGGTAGTCCCTCAATTAAGTTGCAAAACTAGTTTCAACCCAATGAAAAAAACAAAGCAACAATCCTTTGTGATCACTAAGGATTCTCACTGGCTTTAAATGTTTTTACTTCCCCAAGGTGGGATTTGGTGTTGGGAAAGGTGGGTTGCCAAAATAGTCAGCTGTCCTCCCGTCTGGATTTCCTGTGGGAAGACAGACTCACTTTGGGTCTGCTCTCTGTTTTACTGGTACCTTGGATGAAATTGAGGCAGAAGAGCCCATCCTAATATTCTGACCATAAAAACAGTGATTTTCAGTGATTGCTTCTGGATAGTGGAGCTGATCATGGAAGGTTGGGGGAATGGACTTTCATTTCTTCATTTTATAACCTTTTATAAAGCATATATGTGATATATGTATATATACACATATGCTAACATATATGTATATAGGTACATGTGTGTATATGTTAACTTATGTGAAGTGAAAGTCACTCAGTCATGTCTGACTCTTTGCAACCCTACGGATTGTAGCCCACCAGGCTCCTCTGTCCATGGAAATCTTCAGGCAAGAATACTGGTGGGGGTTGCCGTTTCCTTCTCCAGGGGATCTTCCCAGCCCAGGGACTGAACCCACATCTCTTATGTCTCCTGCATTGACAGGCAGGTTCTTTACCACTAGCACCACCTGGGAAGACATGGATTATACATATGCATATAAATGCCTATACAGTAGGCATATAAAATTTGCCACAAACACATACCAATTATAGGTCAAAAAAAGTAACTATAAGAAAAATAGGGGAGGAATAATCTAAATTCACTAAGTAGCTCTCTAATTGTATTTAAGCTACATAAGAAATGGGAATTCCCAGGTGATGCTAGTGGTAAAGAACCCACCGGCCAATACAGGAGATGTAAGAGACACAGGTTTAATCCCTGGGTCAGGAAGATCCCCTGGAAGAGGGCATGGCAACCCACTCCAGTATTCTTGCCTGGAGACTCCCATGGGCAGAGGAGCCTAGTGGGCTACAGTTCACAGGGTCACAAAGAGTCAGACATCACAGAAGTGACTTAGCATGCATGCACTATATAACAAATAGCCATAAGTAAAGTGAAAACTGTTTTTCATTGTTGCAAAATGAGTAGTTAATAACTTCTTTCATTTTCCCTCAAAAAATGTATCCAAATTTAAACAAAATTGAAGGGAAAAATTTCATTCTGTAAACATATACTCCAGGTTCCATCTCCCTGAACTATTTAGTGGTGGCAAGAAGATTCTTTGAAGCCTGTGAACTCTTTCAGTTTCCAATTTGTGCTGGTGCTAGAATAGGTGGAGTACTGTAGCCATCACCCTGATACACAGGATTGCACAGATGTCTGCTCTGTCCCTTTCCACAGATGTGTTTGATGAGCTGACTCAGTTAATGGTCTCTGGAACTGAGCTGTCATGTGCGAGAGATGTGCTTCTTTCGAGCTATCTCATCATTGCCTTATAAACCATGAGTGAACAGATCATTGTGAAGACCCACACTTGAAACACTCACCGTCAACAGCAAAATCCTTTATACCTTTTACTTCAACTTTCTGTTGTGTGAGAAATGTTGAAACCCAGCCTTCTGGTTGGCCCTGAGTAATTTCCAGGTAGATGGAGATCTGCTGAAACCAGTGAATTTGAATTAATGGCTAAAAATACTCCAAGTTCTGTGTTTAGTGTGTGGGGATGTCATGCCTGCAACCTCTGAGAATAACCCCAAGGAATGCCAGCCTTCATGGAGGTGAGGAAAGGGCAGAATGCTGTGGCTGGGACCTGTGGGCCTAGCACCTGCCAAGAGACCAGCCAGTAAAATCTTACATCATCCAAATGCTTGCTTTGTGTCCCAGAATGGCACAAACTCCAAGAATCTAAACATGGAGAATTGAAAATACTATAGAAGGCTAGAAAGTTCTAAACTCAAACATGTATCCTATTCTATAGAAATGAAGAAAATAAAGAATTTCATAGAGATTAAGAAATTCAACTATGTAAGCATTATGAATGGGTGTGTGTATCTCCATGTGCTTATGTGCTTTTATCTTAAAAATCCACACTTCTCACCAAGATGTAAGAGGCTAGACCCTGCTTCCCTTTCTGCATCACTGCTCACCTGCAGCTCCAGTTTATACTCTATGTTCCAGCCCTCTCAAACTTCAGTCTGTTCTTGAACTTCTGCCAAGTTTCTGGGCTCATCTTATGTACTATGCCCCTCGCCTTCCCTGGGGGGACCTTCCACACATTCCTTTTGTCTCAGCATATTTATCACTTAGTCTTGGAAGTTGTGGGGATCCCCAGCTGCCCTCTCTGTGCTCCATGCAGCTGCCCTTACCCAGCCAGCCCTCAGTACCCTGCATCCCTACAGGTACACTCAGGTGAGGGCAGTAAGCCTGCCAACCCTGCTCTGAGCTGTGCCCACAACATCTGGCACAGCCTCACCCTTGGCAGATGAGTGCTCAAAACTGTTTATCAAATCATTGAAGAGAAATGAACATGGAAAATGGACAGATTTTTCTGAACTAGTAAAGCAGAATGCTGGGTGATTTATTTTCTTGCTTTTTCCTATCATAAAAGAAATGTA
Organism: Budorcas taxicolor; assembly: GCF_023091745.1. Lineage (NCBI taxonomy): Eukaryota > Metazoa > Chordata > Mammalia > Artiodactyla > Bovidae > Budorcas > Budorcas taxicolor. The sequence goes on along the minus strand of NC_068913.1, from coordinate 73,599,681 downwards.
AAACACTATTTTTAAAACTATAATCATACCATATTAAATGAATAATCATTTTTATTATTCTCTTTAAAATTTTATTGATAGTCTTGTTTTACATAATTTTTTTGTTGTTTTTTAATTATTGTCATTATTATTTTCTATGAAAGTGAAAGTCACTCAGTCGTGTCCGACTGTTTGTGACCCCATGGAGTATACAATCCATGGAATTCTCCAGGCCAGAATACTGGAGTGGGGAGCCTTTCCCTTCTTCTGGGGATCTTATCTTCCCAACCCAGGTATTGAACCCACTTGTATATAGTTCTTCATACTCTTATTGGTTGGATAATGTATTGAGTTGATATACTATACTTTTTTAGTCCATTTAGTTTTGTGATTGTATCAGGTATACTGAATTTTCTACATTTAGTGAGGTAAAGCCATTAAAGCTTTCTCGTTCTCTTTCAATCTTCATTTTCCTTTCCTGTTCTTCAGTAACATGTTGGGATGGTCCCACCACTTTGAAGTTATTTCTCATTATTAAAAAATTCTATCTGGTTCAGTTTGAGACCCAGTCTCATTTCTTTTTCCTTCCTTCTCTGGCTAGACTATGACCTTCAGGATCTGTGGTCTGGAGGAGATCCATTTTGTTTTTTCACTCCTTCCAGGGGTGTTGGATGAGGAAGAGAGTCTTAAAAAGGTGAGGTAAGCTGTACTGCATACCCTTACCTGCCAGTAGTGGGCAGCAAGCAGTCCTGATCTTTTCACTGGTTACTTTGATTGGCTGCTGGGGCTCTGCTGACGTGGTTTCTTTGTGTTGTCTGATTTTTCTGAGTGTGTGTTCAGCAGCACTCTGGTCCCTCTATCACTCTCTTAGACAGGAACAGTGGCATCCTTTTCAAGTCATGCCATTGGCTCACAACCTCCTGTCTCAGTATCACTTCCCCTCATTTGGCTATTGGGCACCATAGCTCCTGCCTCTCCCTCAGCTCCTTCACATGGAGTCATGTTATCTTCCATGTGCTCCAAGGGCCACAGAAAATTGCAGGGTAGAAGGCATCCTTTATGAGCACATTATAGCCTGATTCCTTCTCACTGTTGTATGAACTGCTCCAGCACGTTCCCACTCTCAGAAATCTCCAGCAAAGTTGCCAACATCAAAGTGGGTCTGAGGCTAACACGACTTGGCAACTATCCAGTTGATGGGTAGATGGCAGTCTCCTCTTGCACACAGACACCTGCAGCCTCTATGAGTTATTCTTTAGAGTCCAGATTCTTGGCAAATAGGAGGAGCACTATTATGGAGAGAGGGGATGGTAAACGTGAAGAGTGACTTCCAGTGATCCCTTCCCATTCCTTGCCCTGGGTGGTCGGGTGAGGCTGGGGTCATGGGGGTGATGGCTGGGGTAGTGTGTTTTAACACCTGGCCCTAATTGTCTTCTGCTCATTTAAAAATGTTGGGAGGTGGACATATTCATTATCTTGATGACAATTATTTCATGGATGTACACGTATGTCAAAATTTATTAAATTGTGTATTTATGTGCATTTTATTATATGTCAATTATACCTCAATAAAGCTGTCCAAAAATATTGGAGCAAGTCAATGCCTGTTTGTCCTCTTGAACATTTAATTATAATACTATAAATAATACATCATGACCATCATCATGCATAGAGGTGTTTTTCTTTTTCTTTTTTTATTTTTACTTAATTTTACTTTACAATACTGTATTGGTTTTGCCATACATTGATATGAATCCACCACGGGTGTACATGCGTTCCCAAACATGAACCCCCCTCCCCCCTCCCTCCCCATAACATCTCTCTGGGTCATCACCATTCACCAGCCCCAAGCATGCTGTATCCTGAGTCAGACATAGACTGGTGATACGATTCTTACATGATAGTATACATGTTACAGTGCCATTCTCCCAAATCATCCCACCCTCTCCCTCTCCCTCTGAGTCCAAAAGTCCGTTATACACATCTGTGTCTTTTTTGCTGTCTTGCATACAGGGTCGTCATTGCCATCTTTCTAAATTCCATATATATGTGTTAGTATACTGTATTGGTGTTTTTCTTTCTGGCTTACTTCACTCTGTATAATCGGCTCCAGTTTCATCCATCTCATCAGAACTGATTCAAATGTATTCTTTTTAATAGCTGAGTAATACTCCATTGTGTATATGTATCACAGCTTTCTTATCCATTCATCTGCTGATGGACATCTAGGTTGTTTCCATGTCCTGGCTATTATAAACAGTGCTGCGGTGAACATTGGGGTACATGTGTCTCTTTCAATTCTGGTTTCCTTGGTGTGTATGCCCAGCAGTGGGATTGCTGGGTCATAAGGTAGTTCTATTTGCAATTTTTTAAGGAATCTCCACACTGTTCTCCAAAGTGGCTGTACTAGTTTGCATTCCCACCAACAGTGTAGGAGGGTTCCCTTTTCTCCACACCCTCTCCAGCATTTATTGCTTGCAGAATTTTGGGTCGCAGACATTCTGACTGGTGTGAAGTGGTACCTCATTGTGGTTTTGATTTGCATTTCTCTAATAATGAGTGATGTTGAGCATCTTCTCATGTGTTTGTTAGCCATCCATATGTCTTCTTTGGAGAAATGTCTATTTAGTTCTTTGGCCCATTTTTTGATTGGGTCGTTTATTTTTCTGGAATTGAGCTGCATAAGTTGCTTGTATATTTTTGAGATTAGTTGTTTGTCAGTTGCTTCATTTGCTATTATTTTCTCCCATTCAGAAGGCTGTCTTTTCACCTTGCTTATATTTTCCTTTGTTGTGCAGAAGCTTTTAATTTTAATTAGATCCCATTTGTTTATTTTTGCTTTTATTTCCAGTATTCTGGGAGGTGGATCATAGAGGATCCTGCTGTGATTTATGTCGGAGAGTGTTTTGCCTATTTTCACCTCTAGCAGTTGTATAGTTTCTGGTCTTACATTTAGATCTTTAATCCATTTTGAGTTTATTTTTGTGTGTGGTGTTAGAAAGTGATCTAGTTTCATTCTTTTACAAGTGGTTGACCAGTTTTCCCAGCACCACTTGTTAAAGAGATTGTCTTTACTCCATTGTATATTCTTGCCTCCTTTGTCGAAGATAAGGTGTCCATATGTGTGTGGATTGATCTCTGGGTTTTCTATTTTGTTCCATTGATCTATATGTCTGTCTTTGTGCCAGTACCATACTGTCTTGATGACTGTGGCTTTGTAGTAGAGCCTGAAGTCAGGCAAGTTGATTCCTCCAGTTCCATTCTTCTTTCTCAGGCTATTTGAGGTTTTTTGTATTTCCATACAAATCTTGAAATTATTTGTTCTAGTTCTGTGAAAAATATGGCTGGTAGCTTGATAGGGATTGCATTGAATTTGTAAATTGCTTTGGGTAATATACTCATTTTCACTATATTGATTCTTCCGATCCATGAACATGGTATATTTCTCCATCTATTTGTGTCCTCTTTGATTTCTTTCATCAGTGTTTTATAGTTTTCTATATATAGGTCTTTAGTTTCTTTAGGTAGATATATTCCTAAGTATTTTATTCTTTTCGTTGCAATGGTGAATGGAATTGTTTCCTTAATTTCTTTTTCTACTTTCTCATTATTAGTGTATAGGAATGCAAGGGATTTCTGTGTGTTGATTTATATCCTGCAACTTTACTATATTCATTGATTAGCTCTAGTAATTTTCTGGTGGAGTCTTTAGGGTTTTCTTTGTAGAGGATCATGTCATCTGCAAAGAGTGAAAGTTTTACTTCTTTTCCAATTTGGATTCCTTTTATTTCTTTTTCTGCTCCGATTGCTGTGGCCAAAACTTCCAGAACTATGTTGAATAGTAGTGGTGAAAGTGGGCACCCTTGTCTTGTTCCTGACTTTAGGGGAAATGCTTTCAATTTTTCACCATTGAGGATAATGTTTGCTGTAGGTTTGTCATATATAGCTTTTATTATGTTGAGGTATGTTCCTTCTATTCCTGCTTTCTGGAGAGTTTTTATCATAAATGGATGTTGAATTTTGTCAAAGGCCTTCTCTGCATCTATTGAGATAATCATATGGCTTTTATTTTTCAATTTGTTAATGTGGTGAATTACATTGATTGATTTGCCGATATTGAAGAATCCTTGCATCCCTGGGATAAAGCCCACTTGGTCATGGTGTATGATCTTTTTAATGCGTTGTTGGATTCTGATTGCTAGAATTTTGTTGAGGATTTTTGCATCTATGTTCATCAGTGATATTGGCCTGTAGTTTTCTCTTTTTGTAGTATCTTTGTCAGGTTTTGGTATTAGGGTGATGGTGGCCTCATAGAATGAGTTTGGAAGTTTACCTTCCTCTGCAATTTTCTGGAAGAGTTTGAGTAGGATAGGTGTTAGCTCTTCTCTAAATTTTTGGTAGAATTCAGCTGTGAAGCCGTCTGGACCTGGGCTTTTGTTTGCTGGAAGATTTCTGATTACAGTTTCAATTTCCGTGCTTGTGATGGGTCTGTTAAGATTTTCTATTTCTTCCTGGTTCAGTTTTGGAAAATTGTACTTTTCTAAGAATTTGTCCATTTCTTCCACGTTGTCCATTTTACTGGCATATAATTGCTGATAGTAGCCTCTTATGATCCTTTGTATTTCTCTGTTGTCTGTTGTGATCTCTCCATTTTCATTTCTAATTTTATTGATTTGATTTTTCTCTCTTTGCTTCTTGATGAGTCTGGCTAATGGTTTGTCAATTTTATTTATCCTTTCAAAGAACCAGCTTTTGGCTTTGTTGATTTTTGCTATGGTCTCTTTTGTTTCTTTTGTATTTATTTCTGCCCTAATTTTTAAGATTTCTTTCCTTCTACTAACTCTGGGGTTCTCTAATTCTTCCTTTTCTAGTTGCTTTAGGTGTAGAGTTAGGTTATTTATTTGACTTTTTTCTTGTTTCTTGAGGTATGCCTGTATTGCTATGAACTTTCCTCTTAGCACTGCTTTTATAGTGTCCCACAGGTTTTGGGTTGTTGTGTTTTCATTTTCATTAGTTTCTATGCATATTTTGATTTCTTTTTTTATTTCTTCTGTGATTTGTTGGTTATTCAGAAGTGTGTTGTTCAACCTCCATATGTTGGAATTTTTAATAGTTTTTCTCCTGTTATTGAGATCTAATCTTAATGCATTATGGTCAGAAAAGATGCTTGGAATGATTTCGATTTTTTTGAATTTATCAAGTTTAGATTTATGGCCCAGGATGTGATCTATCCTGGAGAATGTTCCATGAGCACTTGAGAAAAAGGTGAAATTCATTGTTTTGGGGTGAAATGTCCTATAGATATCAACTAGGTCTAATTGGTCTAATGTATCATTTAAAGTTTGCGTTTCTTTGTTGATTTTCTGTTTAGTTGATCTGTCCATAGGTGTGAGTGGGGTATTAAAGTCTCCCACTATTATTGTGTTATTGTTGATTTCCCCTTTCATACTTGTTAGCATTTGTCTTACATATTGCGGTGCTCCTATATTGGGTGCATATATATTTATAATTGTTATATCTTCTTCTTGGATTGATCCTTTGATCATTATGTAGTGGCCTTCTTTGTCTCTTTTCACAGCCTTTGTTTTAAAGTCTATTTTATCGGAAATGAGTATTGCCACTCCTGCTTTCTTTTGGTCTCTATTTGCATGGTATATCTTTTTCCAGCCCTTCACTTTCAGTCTGTATGTGTCCCTTGTTTTGAGGTGGGTCTCTTGTAAGCAGCATATAGAGGGGTCTTGTTTTTGTATCCATTCGGCCAGTCTTTGTCTTTTGGTTGGGGCATTCAACCCATTTACGTTTAAGGTAATTATTGATAAGTATGATCCTGTTACCATTTACTTTATTGTTTTGGGTTCGGGTTTATACACCCTTTTTGTGTTTCCTGTCTAGAGAATATCCTTTAGAATTTGTTGGAGAGCTGGTTTGGTGGTGCTGAATTCTCTCAGCTTTTGCTTGTCTGTAAAGCTTTTGATTTCTCCTTCGTATTTGAATGAGATCCTTGCTGGGTACAGTAATCTGGGCTGTAGGTTATTGTCTGCTTTAAGTATGTCTTGCCATTCCCTCCTGGCCTGAAGAGTTTCTATTGAAAGATCAGCTGTTATCTTTATGGGAATCCCGTTGTGTGTTATTTGTTGTTTTTCCCTTGCTGCTTTTAATATTTGTTCTTTGTGTTTGATCTTTGTTAATTTGATTAATATGTGTCTTGGGGTGTTTCGCCTTGGGTTTATCCTCTTTGGAACTCTCTGTGTTTCTTGGACTTGGGTGATTATTTCCTTCCCCATTTTAGGGAAGTTTTCAACTATTATCTCCTCAAGGATTTTCTCATGGTCTTTCTTTTTGTCTTCTTCTTCTGGGACTCCTATAATTCGAATGTTGGAGCATTTCATATTGTCCTGGAGGTCTCTGAGATTGTCCTCATTTCTTTTAATTCGTTTTTCTTGTTTCCTCTCTGATTCATTTATTTCTACCATTCTATCTTCTATTTCACTAATCCTATCTTCTGCCTCCATTATTCTGCTATTTGTTGCCTCCAGAGTATTTCTGATCTCATTTATTGCATTATTCATTATATATTGATTCTTTTTTTTTCTTCTAGGTCCTTGTTAAACCTTTCTTGCATCTTCTCAATCCTTGTCTCTAGGCTATTTATCTGTGATTCCATTTTGATTTCAAGATTTTGGATCATTTTCACTATCAATATTCGGAATTCTTTCTCAGGTAGATTCCCTATCTCTTCCTCTTTTGTTTGGTTTGGTGGGCAACTCTCCTGTTCCTTTACCTGCTGAGTATTCCTCTGTCTCTTCATCTTGATTATACTGCTGCGTTTGGGGTGGCCTTTTTATATTCTGGTAATTTGTGGAGTTCTCTTTATTATGGAGCTTCCTCACTGTGGGTGGGGTTGTATCAGTGGCTTGTCTAGGTTTCCTGGTTAGGGAGGCTTGTGTTGGAGTTCTGGTGGGTGGAGCTGGATTTCTTCTCTCTGGAGTGTAGTGGAGTGACCAGTAATAAGTTATGAGATGTCAATGTTTTGGAGTAACTTTGAGCTGCCTGTATATTGAAGCTCAGGGGTGTGTTCCTGTGTTGCTGGAGAATTTGCGTGGTATGTCTTGTTCTGGAACTTGTTGGTCCTTGGGTGGAGCTTGGTTTCACTGTAGGTATGGAGGCAATTGATGAGCTCCTATTGCTTAATGTTCCCTGAATTCAGGAGTTCTCTGATGTTTTCAGGCTTTGGACTTAAGCCTCCTGCTTCTGGTTTTCAGTTTTATTTTTACAATAGCCTCTAGACTTCTTCATCTATACAGCACTGATGATAAAACATCTAGGTTAAAGATGAAGTTTCTCCACATTGAGGGACACTCAGAGAGGTTCACTGAGTTACAAGGAGAAGAGAAGAGGGAGGGGGTAGTTAGAGGTGACTGGAATGAGATGTGGTGAGATCAGAAGAGGAGAGAGCAAGCTAGCCAGTAGTCACTTCCTTATGTGTGCTCCATAGTCTGGACCACTCAGAGGTATTTAGGAGTTATACAGGGAAGAGGAGAGGGAGGAAGTAGACAGAGGTGGCCAGGAGGATAAGAGAGAGGAATGAGAAGGAGAGAGACATATCCTGCCAGTAACCAGTTCCTTAGGTGTTCTCCACCATCTGGAACACACAGAGATTAACAGAGTTGGATAGAGAAGAGATGGGGGAGAAAAGAAACAGAGGCCACCTGGTGGAGAAAAAGGAGAGTCCAAAGGAGGAGAGAGTGGTCAAGCCAGTAATCTCACTCTCAGGTAAAATTGAGTAGTGAAATTTGGGTTTTTAAATGTACAAAATTGACAACAAAAACCAAAGAGCAAAGATTAAAAATCTAGAGTAGAGGTTGGATTTTCAAAAATACAATATTAAAGAAAAGAAGCAGAAGGAAAAAGGAAAAAAGAAAAGAAAAGAAAAAGCCACAAGAATTGTTAAAAAAAAAAAAAACACCAATAACCTCCCAAAGACTATATATGGTGTTTTTTTTTTTGAATAGTAATAATAGGTTATAGAAACAAAAATTAGAGGAGATTTAGAAGACTTAACTATTTTTAAAAAAGTTGAAAAAAAAAGGAATGATTTTAAAAATAGTAAAAATATATCTGGCCCTTTTCTGTTGTTGTGGGCAGTGTGGGGTCACTTCCAAGGCGGTTCCCTCTGTTTAACTTCTTTATGCTGGTTTTTTAGGCTCACTAGTTCAGTCACGCTGTGGGGAGGGGGGATGCTACAAACAAATAGCACTGTCGTGTGCACACAGTGTCTCAGCCCTGCTGGACCTGTCCCTTCTCGCGGCATACAAACCGCTCCGGCTCTACGATGCTCAGCCGGGAACCGTCTGAGGCCAGCCCTAGGCTGCGTGCACTTCCCTGGTCTAAGCCGCTCAGGTTCGGCGCTCAGGTAGCCCTCAGAGGCACAGATTCATTTGGGACTGTGTTTTGTGCCGTTCCTGGGTCCGAGTAGCTCAGGAGTTTGGCAAGCGCGATCGCTGTGACTTGTCGCCTTTTCTGCCTCTGCCACTCATTTTTCTGGGTGGACCGCTGGCGCCCCTTGTGAGGCAGATGGTGACTGTCCAGCACCCCCAGAAGTCTTAGCAAAGAAGCCTGCTTGCAGTTTGGTAAGTGAAGTCTCTCTGGGTCTGCAATTGCCCCTTTCCAGCCCTTACGGCTCTGGCTGCCTGTCCCCAGCAGAGGATGGCCTGCAGCCAGCTTTTTTCCGTTCCGTCCTTTGTTCTGTGCTCAGTCCTGGCAGTGTCTTATGTTCGAGCTTTTCGCGTGGTAGCTATCCCACAGTCTGGTTTGCTAGCCCAAGTTAGATCATTCTGGTTGCGCGTGGGGCGTTCCTGCCCGATTCTTACAAAGCACTGCAGCCCGCGCCTCCCTCGCTTCCCTGCCCTGCCCCCACTTCCTAGTGGCGGATGCAGGCGTCTGTGCTGCTTTTCCACTGGGGGAGTTACTGTTGGGCTTGTAATCTCTTGGTTTTAATTATTTATTTATTTTTCCCTTCCTGTTATGTTGCCCTCTGTGTTTCCAAGGCTCGCCACAGACTCGGCAGGGAGAGTGTTTCTCCTGATGTTTGGAAACCTCTCTTCTTAAAATTCCCTTCCCTCCCCACCTCCTTTGTCTCCTTTTTCATCTTTTATATTTTTTCCCTACCTGTTTTTGAAGACAATGGTCTGCTTTTCCGGTTGCCTGATGTCCTCGGCCAGCCTACAGAAGTTGTTTTCTGGAGTTTGCTCAGCGTTGAAATGTTCTTTTGAGGAATTTGTGAGGGAGAAAGTGGTCTTCCCGTCCTATTCCTCCGCCGTCTTAGGACCGCCCCCCAAGACTCGGTGTTTTTCTTTTAATGCTTCCATAAGATAAGTTCATAGCCAGTTGAATTACTGGCTAAAAGAAAATAACCATTTTTATAGCTCTCAGTATATTCAGTATATTGCTATAATGCTTTTCCAAAGAATTGTGCCTATTTCCAATGCAGCAGAAAGTGTGAAAATACTGGTTTAATAGTAACATTAGACTTGAGAGTTGTTCAGTTGCTAAGTCATGTTCGACTCTTTCAACCCCAAAGACTGCAGCATACCTGGCTCCTCTGTCCTTCTCTATCTTGCAGAGTTTGTTTAATGTCCATTGAGTCAGTGATGCTATCTAACCATCTCATCCTCTGCCATCCCCTTTTCCACTCACCTTCAATCTTTCCCAGCATCAAGATCTTTTCCAGTGAGTCGGCTCTACACATCAGGTGGCCAAAGTATTAGAACTTCAGCTTAAGCACCAGTCCTTCCAATTTAGGAACATTTTAATAAAAATTAACCTGAGAGTTATTTCTTGTGGAAATGTTCCTAGATATAAAATAGTACATTATTTTTATTTCTTAGGTTAATATAAAGGAAAATACATGGGTATATATTTCAGTTAGGTTCAGTCACTCAGTCATGTCTAACTCTTTGTGACCCCATGGACTGCATCACGCCCGGCCTCCCTGTCCATCACCAACTCCTGGAGCTTACTCAAACTCAAGTCCATCGAGCTGGTGATGCCATCCAACCATCTCATCCTCTATTGTCCCCTTCTCCACCTTTCTTCAATCTTTCCCAGCATCAGGGTCTTTTCCAATGAGTCAGTTCTTCGCATCGAGTGGCCAAAGTATTGGATGTTGAATATTAGATATTGAATACAATGAATATTCTGGACTAATTCCTTTAGGATTGACTGATTGGATCTCCTTACTGTCCAAGGGACTCTCAAGAGTCTTCTCCAACACCACAGTTCAAAAGCATCAATTCTTCAGCACTCAGCTTTCTTTGTATTCCAAATCTCATGACCATATATGACTACTGGAAAAACCAAAATTTTGACTAGACGGATCTTTGTTGGCAAAAAAAAAGGTGTCTGCTTTTTAATATGCCATCTAGGTTGGTCATAACTTTTCTTCCAAGGAGCAAGCGTCTTTTAATTTCATGGCTGCAGTCACCATCTGCAGTGATTTTGGAGCCCCCCAAAATAAAGTCTGTCACTGTTTCCATTTTTTTCCCCATTTATTTGCCATGAAGTGATGAGATCAGATGCCGTGATCTTAGTTTTCTGAATGTTGAGTTTTAGGCCAACTTTTTCACTCTCCTCTTTTGCTTTTATCAAGAGGCTCTTTAATTCTTCTTTGCTGTCTGCCATAAGAGTGGTGTATAATTTTGCAAATTAGTATTTCCCCTATGAGAACAGCCTGTTCTTATTCTTTATCTATTTACCTACTGGGGTTTTTATATTCTTTTATTTTGATTTCTATGAATGTTGTCATGAAGCTGTTTGTGAAATAAAACGTTTTTTTCCAAAAGCGATGTTTATTCCCACAATTAGAGAATTTGAGAACAAAACTGACCAGGGTGAGTGAGACTTGGTTCAGATTGTGGCGTGTCCACTGCCTCCTCTGGTTTCTGGAATAAGGGTGCAAGTTAAGTTGATTTTTCCAGGCAACCCTGTCTGCCACAAGTCACACAGTCTCCCTGCTTGTTAATATCTTGATCTCTAGTTTTCTGAAGCTGATCTTATTAGAGTTTCATATTTCCTTTCAGGGCATCAATTTTAAACTGGAAGAACAGTAGAAATAGGAAGTGGGATGAAGTAGTAGTGACAGCACGTGTGAGTAAAAAAGGAATCTATGGGCAGAGTTCAGCCTCCCTGTCAAGGCAGTCATAAAGTTTTATTTATAGTATTTTGAAATATCAAATAGTGTAAAAAGATTTATGTAGACAGTATACAAATGGTTTTTTTTTTGTAAATATCAACACAGAGAGAGACTATAAAAGGGTGAAAAACACTGTTTATGCTTCTTTTTAAGTGGTGGTATGGGTTCATGTTTTCAACTGATTCATAGCAATGATAAATTTAAACATACCCACCTCAGACATACTCCATGCTCAAAAACAAGCAAAATATCTCTGTAGACAAAAATCAAAATGGAAGCATCCAGCCATAAGTGAGGCTGAAGTAACAATCTGCTGGATTCTGACTCCAGAAATTCCCAGAGTGGGCCTGAACTTGGGTAGACAAGACCAACAGCATCCCATGTGCAAAGGGACAGCATTCACTCTCATGTAGTAACACCGGGGGCAAGAGTAGGGCTTCTCAGCCATGAAGGGACAGTGACTAGCTTCTATGTATTTAATTTAACATTGACAATTTATAGGAGATACTCTGTTCATAGGTCAGAGATTCAACATTGCTAATTGTTAAGGTGTCAATTATCCCTAAACTGATCCCTTGATTCAGTGAAAATCCAGTAAAAATCCAGCATCTTTTTAAGATTTTACAGTCTTTTTGTGTTTTGACCTCTCTCTGTGGCATCTTAGTTCCCCAAGCAAGAATCTTAAGAGGGGATCTTAGTTCCCCAGCCAATGATCAAACCCATGTCCCCTACATTAGGAGCATGTAGTCTTACTACTGGACCACCAAGAAAGTCCCTCCAGCATACTTTTAAAAACAATACATTTTTTATATAAATGAAGAAAATACAACCAAGCAAGAATCTTAAGAGGGGATCTTAGTTTCCCAGCTAACGATCAAACCTATGTCCCCTGCGTTGGGAGCATGTAGGAGCCTGGTAGGCTGCAGTCCATGCAGTCGCTAAGAGTCGGACACGACTGAACGACTTCACTTTCACTTTCCACTTTCCTGCACTGGAGAAGGAAATGGCAACCCACTCCAGTGTTCTTGCCTGGAGAATCCCAGGGACGGCGGAGCCTGGTGGGCTGCTGTCTATGGGGTCACACAGAGTCGGACACGACTGAAGCGACTTAGCAGCAGCAGCAGCAGCAGTCTTACTACTGGACCACTAGGAAAATCCCTCCAGCATACTTTTAAAAACAATACATTTTTTATATAAATGAAGAAAATACAACAGCATAGCAAAGTTGACAGTTGATCAAATTTATAGTTATTTTATATCATTTATATCATTATTCATGGTTTTATATTTGTAAATTTGCTTACTTGTTAAAATTTGTAAGCCCCCGAATCAATACTCACAGTACTTTCATGGTCATGCAAGAACAGACACAGACAAGCAAAAAATTCAAGTCACCTGAGGCACACATTCCCAACTGAAGTGCAACAAGATAATTCTTTGCCTTCTTGTTTCACTTATACTGTCAGTAGTATCCATTTGTATATGTTTAATGCCATGTTTTTTGTCTTTTTGTTCATGATTTCATTTTTAAAATGATTCTGAGCATAGTCTGAAGTGTTGTCTAGTGTTCCTAAGTGCAAGAAGGTTGTGATGGTCCTTATGATATCTCAGACATGAGATACAGTGTTGTTGGCTACCAGTTCAATTTTAATGAATTGGTGATATATTAAATAAGGTGTCTTTAAACAGAAACACACGATGTGTTTTATATTGATTGGTGATGAAAATGTTGTGACCAGGGGCGCACAGGAACCTAACCCTGTATTTCCCTTGGTAAGAATGAATTGTTCAGTATTTGATGATTCGCTATTGGCAGTGTCTTTGTTGTAACTATCAAAATCTTGAGAATCAACTGTGTGCTCAAGCTGTGTATGTGTTTGTGCATGTGCCCATATGTACACACAGTGCATAGACAGTAAGCATATAAAAATATACTTACTGAAAGTCTGGAAAGGCAAACAAAGTAAACAGAAATACTTCATGCTTGTCAGAGTGGCAAGCAGTTTATACTCTGACAAACTGTTTTCAAGACCAGAGGAAATAGCAACTTTCATGCACTTCAGTGATAGTTTAAATTGGTAAAAACACTTCAGAGTGCAGTTTGACAAAATCTAATCAAGTTGAAAACTTACATTTTCTTTGGCTCAGCAATTCTACTTCTGAATGCATAGCTTAGAAAAACTCATATGGGGTACTGGTTTTAGTCATTTTAGTAGGCTAACATCTATTTTTTTAATTGAGATATGATAATTGCTATTGCTAAGTCACTTCAGTTGTGTCTGACTCTGTGCAACCAAATAGATGGCAGCCCACCAGGCTCCCCCGTCCCTGGGATTCTCCAGGCAAGAACACTGGAGTGGGTTGCCATTTCCTTCTCCAACGCATGAAAGCGAAAGGTGAAAGTGAAGTCACTCAGTCATGTCCAACTTAGCGACCCCATGGACTGCAGCCTACCAGGCTCCTTCATCCATGGGATTTTCCAGGCAAGAGTAATGGAGTGGGGTGCCATTGAAAGGATGTCACTAAATAACCTTGACTATTATTCCCAGGTGGCGCTAGTGGTAAAGAACCTTCCTGCCAATGCAGGCCATGTGAATTCTATCCTTGGGTGGTGAAGATGCCCTGGATGAGGACATGGCAATCTACTCCAGTATTCTTGTCAGAAAAATCCCATGGATAGAGGAGCCTGATGGGCTACAGTTCATAGAGTTGCAAAGAGTCAGACGCAACTGAAGCAACTTAGCATGCACACACACAGAAACATCACTAAATAATCTTCTCTATTATACTCATTGGTGTATCTAACACTACTTGAAGTAAAAGTAAGCACTGTTCCTGGGGAATCACCTGTGGAAGCAGGTATGTATGTATGTGTAAGACCATGTTATTAACATGATATGATGGTTCTGATTGTGTCACGTTTTCAGTTTCAAGGCCATTTGTATAGTAAATTTTTCACATGAATCCTTTATAACCCTTCTAATACTGGGATCTGTCTTAGGGAGTCTTGGAACTAATATACATATTAGATTATCTTAGTTTAGAGAAAGATCTAAAACACAACTTTTGAATTAGCATATACAGTCTTTAAAAATGTAATACAAACTAATATATCTAATATATATGCAAAATATATTAATAAAAAACATGTATATCTCTAAAATTTTTTATAAACTATTGTTGATTTACAATGTTGGACTAATTTCTGCTGAACAGTAGAGTGATTCAGTTATACATGTATATATGTTCTTTTCCATAGTGGTTTATCAGAGGATGTTAGTTATAGTTCCCTGTGCTATTCAGTAGGACCTTGTTATTTATCCATCCTGTATGTAATAGTTTGCATCTGCTAATCCTAAACTCCCAGTCCCTCCCTTCCCCATCTCCCCTCCTCCTTGGAAACCACAGGTCTGTTCTCTATGTCTGTGAGTCTGTTTTGTAAATAAGTTATTTATATCATCTTTCTGGATTCCACATATAAGTGGCATCATATGATATTTATCTTTCTCTTTTTGACTTACTTCACTTAGTATTGTAATTTCTAGGTCCATCCATGTTGCTGCAAATGGTATTATTTCATTCTTTCTATAGCTAAGCAGTATTCCATTATATGCATGTACCACATCTTATTCATCAATTCATCTAGCAGTGGACAGTTAGTTTGTTTCCATGTCCTGGTTATTGTGACTAGTGCTGCTTTGAAAACAGAGATGCATGTACGTCTATAGTTTTGTCTGGTATATGCCTGAGAGTGAGATTACTGGATCATACCACATGCGTATTTTAACCCTAGCTTAAGAAATAGGATATTAACAATATCTGCCAAGCCCTCTGTGTACTAACACTCATCCATCCCCTGTTTCCTTGAACCCTGGGATAATCATTACCTGATAGTTGTAGGAAGATTTTTAACTATTGATTTAATTACTTTAATAGGCATAGGATTTTTCAGGTATTCTTTTCTCTTTTTGGTTCAAATTCAGTAAGATATATTCTAGGAATTTGTCCATTTCATATGTTTTCAATTTTATTAGCAAAAGATGTTTATAATTTTCTCTCATAAGCTTAAATATCTGTATCCTTCCTCCATTTATTCTATTGCTTCTGTCACTTTTTTTCTTAATATGTGTTTTCTGAAGGTTGTCTATTAGTCTTTCCAAAAGTACTGACTTGACTTTATCATTCCTCTATGTTAATGTGTTTTATTTCCCAATTCAGTAACTTCTGTCTTTATCTTTATTATTTTACTTTTTCCTTTCTTCTACAATTTTTTTCCTTTTAAAATATTTCCTACATTGGATACTGGGCTTCCCAGGTGGCACAGTGGTAAAGAATCTGCCTGCCAATGCAGGAGATGCAGGTTCAATCCCTGGGTTGGTAAGATCCCCTGGAGAAGGAAATGGCAACCCACTCTAGTATTCTTGCCTGGGAAATCCCATGGACAGAGGGGCCTGGCAGGCTACAGTCCATGCGGTTGCAAAAAGTTGGACATGACTGAGCGACTAAGCATGCAGGTTAGATAGTCTTTAACTTTCAGCCTTCTATCATAAACATTTATCTTTTAAGTGGTGCTTTAGTTTGCTCCCACTAAATATACTTTCACATTTCCAAGCACATTGGCATTTGTAGATATATTTTGATAACTGATTTCCACCTTAAAGTGATTCTATGGATGCCACTACTTTGAAATTTCTTGAAACTTGCCTTATGAACTACTATGAAGCAAATCTGTGTAAATGTCTCAGTGAATTCCTCTACTATTGAATGTAGGATTTGAAATATGTCCCATAAAACAAGTATTAGTTATATATATGGGTCAAATCTCAAATATACTTGCTAAATTTTTGTCTAATTTATCAATTATTGTGAGGTATGTTAGAATTTCTCACTATCAATTGATTTATCAATTTATCTTTATATGTGTAGAAATTTTTATATCTGAATATTGAAGCTATATTTTTTCCAAAATACTAGACATTTTTAGAGTTTTAGGTTTATAGAAAATTGAGCAGAATTTACAGAGTTATGTTGAACCTTCTTTTTCTCTTTCCCCTTGCTCACAGGTTCCCATATTATTAATATCTTGCATTTTATCCCCATATTATTAATAATATCTTGCACTAGTGTGGTACACCTTTTACAATTAATGAGTTGATATTGATGCATTAAATTAACTAAAGTCCACAGTCTACTTTAGGGTTCACTCTGTCTATGGGTTCTATAGGTTTTGGCAAATGTATAATGTCATGTATCTGCCATCACAGTATCATATATAGTGGCTTCACTGCCCTAAAAATCCCCTGTGTTATACCTATTCATTCCTTCTCCCCAAATGCTTAGCACCCATTTTTTTTCCCTGTCTCTGTAGTATTGCCCTTTCCAGAATGTTATAATGGAGGCATACAGTATGTAGCCTTTTCAGACTCACTCCTTTTACTCAGCAATATGCATTTTTTCCTTCATGTTTTTTGTGACTTGATAGCTCATTTCTTTTTATCACTGAATAATACTCCATTGTCTAGATATACAACCATTTGTTTATCCATTTATCATTTATCTTTTGAAGGACATCTTGGTTGCTTTCAGATTTTGGCAAGTTTGAAAAAAAAAACTGCCATAAACATTTGAGTACAAATTTTTGTGTAGACAGAAGCTTTCAATCTTTTTGGGTAAACATCTAAATTTTAATGTAGTCCAACTTAACTTTTTCCATAAGTTCTGCTAGATCACAAGATAAGATCACATTTAGCATTGTAAGAAACTGCCAAACTGTCTTGCAAAGTGACTGTGCCCACTTTGCATTCTTACTAGCAATGAATGAAAGTTCCTGTTTCTTCATGTCCTTGCCAGTATTTAACATTGTCAGTGTTTTGAATTTCAGCCATTCTAATAAATGTAATAGTATCTCATTGTTTAAATTTTCAGTCCTCTAATGACATATGATTTTGAGCATCTTTTCACATGCTTATTTGCTACCTGTATGTCTTTAGTAAGTTATCTGTATAGATATTTTATCCATCTTAAATTGGGTTTTTTGTTTTCTTATTATTGAGTTTTAAGTGTTCTTTGTATAGTTTTCAGAAAAGTCCTTTATCAGATATGTATTTTGGATATAGTTTCTCCCAGTCTATGGCTTATCTCTTTATTTAACAGTGTTTTTTGTAGCACAAATATTTTAAATTTTAATGTATTCCAACTTAACTTTCACCAAAAACCCTGCTTTTGGTGGTATATCTAAAAAGTCACCCAACCCAAGGTCACCTATATTTTCTCTTCCGTTATCTTCTGCAAGTTTGATAGCTTTGCATTTCCATTTAGGTCTGTGATCCACTATGAGTTAATTTTTATGAAAGATATAAAGTCAGTGTCTAGATTCTATTTTCTTTTTTTTTTTTTTTTCGTTTGCTTATTTTTGGCATGTGGCTGGCTGGTTGTTTCAGCATCATTTGTTGAGAAGACTATTCTTTATTAGATTGCCTTTCCTACTTTGTCAAAGATAAGTTTAATGTATTTATATGGGTCTATTTCTAGGCTCTTTGTTGTGTTCCATTGATGTATTTGTCTATTTTTTTTTTTGCCAGTCCCATATGGCCTTGATTACTGTAACTTTATAGTAAGTCTTGAAGTTAAGTAATGTCAGTCCACCAATTCTGTTTTCTCCTTCAATATTCTGAGCCTTTACTTGCAAACTTTAGAATCAACTTGTAAACATCTACAAAATAACTTTCTGAGATTCTGACTAGGATTGCACTGAATCTATAGGTCAATTTGGGAAGAACTAACCTCTTAATAATACCAAGTCTTCCTATTCATGAACATGGGACATCTTTCCATTTAATGAGATTCCATCAGAGTTTTGTAATTTGCCTCATATAGATCTTGTGAATATTTTGTTATATTCATTCCTGTTATATTTTTTAATCCAAAAAATAAATTATTTATTTTTTGATACTAATGTAAATGATAGTGCTTTTAATTTCAAATTCCAATTATTCATTTATTCATTGCTGATATATAGGAAAGCAATTGACTTTCAGTCTTCCCTTGTGGCTCAGATGGTAAAGCGTCTACCTACAATGCGGGAGACCCAGGTTTGATCCCTGGGTCGGGAAGATGCCCTGGAGAAGGAAATGGCAATCCACTCCAGTACCCTTGCCTGGAAAATCCCATGGATGGAGGAGCCTGGTAGGCTACAGTCCATGGGTTCGCTACGAGTCGGACATGACTGGGCGACTTTACTATGCTATGCTATGCTAATTAACTTTCATATACTAACCTTGTATCCTAAAACTTTGCTATAATTTCTTATTAACTCCAGAAGGGTTTTTTGTTTGTTTTGTAGGTTTTTTTGTGATCAATTCTTTGAGATGTCTCTCTTTTCTCTTTGTTTGCATAAAGTTTCACAACCGTTCTGTCTTTTTGGTGAACTGAAAGTTTTTTTCCAAAGCTTGATCTTTAGCCTGAAATATGCTTTTCAGTATTTTCAACTTTTTCAGTGGTTTTCAACTTTTCTGAGCCTTTATGTTTTAGATTTGTCATTTGAAAACAGACATAGCATTTTTGTGTGTTTGTGTGTGTGAGACATGACAAACATATGACAATGTTTGTACTTTAACTGATTTATATTTATTGCAGTTAAATTCTAATTTAATTCCATTCGGTCATCAGGCATACCTTAAATGGCATTAATTCTTCCAAATTTATTGATAGTAATTTTATAGTCTATCTTTATAATGTTCTTGTATACTGGAAAAGAATGTGTATTATGTTGTTTTGGGGTGGAGTGTTCTATAAATGTCAATTAACTATTGAAATCTCTAAGTATAATTGTGAATCTTTCTGTTTCTCATTGTAGTTTTATCAGTTTCACTGCATGCATTTTGAAGTTCTATTATTAGGTGCATAAATGTTAAGAATTATGTCCTCCAGTGAACTGACATCTTTATGATGATGAGATGACCATCATTCTTTGCTCTGAAATCTCCTTCATCTGATATTAATAGTCACTCGAGACTTCTTTTGGTTAGTATCAGTGTGTCACATTTTTCCATCCTTTTACTTTTAACCTATGTATCTTTTTAAAAATTGAAATATAGTTGATATACAATATTGTATGTTATAGGGAAATAACATAGTGATTCACAATTTTTAAAGGTTACACTCTTTTTAGAGTTATTATAAAATACTAGCTTGTATTTCCTGTCATACAATACATGCTTGGAGCTTATTTTATACCTAATAGTTTGAACCTCTCAATCCCCTATCCCTGTATTGCCCTTTGCCCTGCTCTCTCCCTGCTGGTAACCACCAGTTTGTTCTCTATATCTGTGAGTCTACTTCTTTTTTGTCTTAGTCACTAGTTTGTTGTATTTTTCAGATTCCACATAAAAGCAATATCATACAATATTCATCTTTCTCTATTTGTGTCTTTATATTTAGACACACTTCTTGTGACAGCTTACACTACAGTCTTGCTTTGTTATTCAATCTGACAACCTATGTCTTTTAATTAGGGTGTTCCAATCATTTACATTTAATGTGGTTATTAATATAATTTTAGATTTAAATCTATCACCTTGCTATTTGTTTCTCTTTGTCCCATTTGTCCTTTTCCCCTTCACCTCTATCTGACTCTTTTTGGGTTGAGTATTACTTATTAATGACCCCCTTTTATCTCCTTTGTTGTCTTATTAGCTATAAAGGTTCATGCTATGCATCATTAACTTATCTCAGTCAACATTCAAATGATATAATACTTCAAGTAAAGTATAAGAACTTTGCAGTTGTGTACTAGTTTCTTTCTCTTTGGTTTTTGTGCTGTTGTTATATACTTTAGTTTTACCCATAATGTAAACTCCATAATATATTGTAATCAGTTTTCTTTTAATAATAAATTGCCTTTAAAGAATTTTAAATAGGAAAAAGTACATATTAACCCACAAATTGAAAATTTTTTGTGTGTGGATACATATTTCCATGTAGTATTTTCCTTCTGTCTAACAGACTTTCTTTAACATTTCTTATAGTGCAAGTCTGCTGGTGATGAATTCTTTAAGACTTTGTATGTCAGAAAAAATTTTTATGTTGCCTTCAGTTTTAAAAGATATTCTTACTGAGTACAAGCTTACATGTTGGCTCTTTAGGGTAGTTTGCTGGTTTGTATACATAGATCCATGTTCTCCTGAATACTCGAGAGGATCCCTGTGTAGCTGTTTCCTCCGTGGTACTCTGTCCTGCAAACTCTAGCTGCCTTTATTTACCCTGTCTCCCAACTCTTCATAAATTCAGGGAGTCTGTTGGGCTCTGCCTGTATTTCTTTCTGTGACCCTGCCTGGGAACTTTGAAGGCAGTAAGCTGGGAAAATCATATGGCTTATCTCATTTGTTTCTCATCTCTCAAGTATTATTCTCTTTAATTCCCAGCTAGCCACTGTCTTAAAAACCACTGTCTCTTTTATTTCATACAATATTTTGGTTGTTTCAGATGAGAGGATAAATTTGGCCCCTATTCTTTCATCTTGACAGCTCACTTCCACTTTGGTTAATGAATGATATATTTGGAATTTTTTTTCCTACTCTTTTACTTTATGCTTTCTATTTATCCTGAATTTTCTATGTTTTTCCCTGTGTATTTCCCCCTCCTTCTTAAGACAGTAATCAGACATTCCATTTGTTGGGTGCTTATGATTTGCCAGACTCCGGGCTATGTACTTTGCATAAACTTCCTCACTGAATACTCACAATGACCTAAAGAGGTAGCTATTATTCATATGCTTCTTTTACATATGAGGAACTTGAGATCTTATAATGACCTCTCCCAAGGTTATATATTGGAGTTGGAATCCAAGTCTTTCTGTAACATCTGTGCTTTTTTCTATACAGTACTGTCCTTTTACCAGCTAAAAAGCTAGTGTGACTATATCCAAAGTATGCTAATTTATGAGTGTGTTGTGGTCAGCAATTTGGTTGTCACACTGGCCTTTACGTTTGTTGTCTGTGGAGCTAATCCAGAGTAAGTTCTGTCTTCTGTTGTCAAATAATTTGATATTGGCAGAGTAAGTTATGATGTTAATAATATGAAAATACTGCAAACAGTTAACTACAAGATGCCTTTAGGAATGAGCCTATTGGTTTGGGGAGAGTGGACTATAATAATAACTTATTTAAAGGTATCATTTTCTCTCTCTTTGTATAGAAAGCTAATACGAGATGTCCTATAGAAATTATCCCTCTGAATTTTGATTGTTCATTATCTAGTTCTTTGAAGGCTTATTCTGACTTGACAGTCCTTGCTCTGGAGCTTAACAGAAGCCTAGAAGATACTAGAGAGCAAATGAATAAACATGTTTTCAAGAGGCTCTGTTCTTTCAACACTAAGCCTTTACAGTTTGCAGTAGTGCCCACATCCTCCACAGGTGAAGAGCAGCCAGAGTCCACACTCTAGGAATTCTCCTGGCCACTGCATGAACTGCTGTTTGTAATTGTTTTAATTGTAGAGCACTTTAGCCTTTTAGGAGTATCCTCTTTCAGCCCTGCCACATCTACCAGTCAAGCTGCACAAGATTTTAATAGGAATTTCTGACTTCATGCCTTGAAGGATCACTTCAAGGTGATCCTTGAGTGAACCCAAGGCTGGTAATATGACAAAACAGTAATCCATGAAAGGTAAAGACAATGAAATTCCTGGAAACCATCAGTACAATGGCATGGTATGTCATTGTACCTCATTGCTGAGTGTGTTCAGATCTTTTAATTTTATGATATACTTAACAAAAAGCACCTTTCAGAGCAAGGGAAAAGTAGAAAGTTCTGAAGCCTCTCAAGTGTTGTAAGTCACTGCCGTGCATTGTATTTGGTAAGCATAGTCTTGCAGACAAAGATGGAAACACATAGCAAGCCCAAAGGCAGAAGTCTGCCTTCTACTAGAGCTGTCATGAGAACAAATGGGAGAATCAGGAAGTCTGTTTCACATGGTGAAACTTATGCCAGAAAATCAGATTTAATCCATTTATTCCAGGTTCACAAATGGCATGTTAAGACATTTGCTATAGGGAATGGATTTGGGGTTTGAAATATCTCTCTCTGAAGAAGTCACAGTTTTCCAAGAAGGATTATTGTTAAGAACTCCAACACATCATGCTTCTCACTGTAAAGATGAGCATTGAAACTTGCAGACTCTGTATTCTTCCAGAAACCAGGGACATAAATGAGGAGAAAATGTACTTCTGCATTCAATAAGCATTTATGGAAGTCCTAATGTGTGTCACGAATTGTGATAGGTGTTAGGAATGAGAATGGGATTGAGGAAGATACAAATATTATCTAAGGCTTGAAGTGAGATGTGTAAAAATGTGTGTATGGTGACTGAATGGTGCACATGGGTGCAGAAGTCTGCAACACTGCTTGGAAGAGTAAGAAGGCTTTGCAGAGGTAAGGTAAGGGTTGATGTGAGCTGCAAGGATGCTGCAAGGATTTTCTGGGGAGAGAGGAAAATCTGGGAAGAAGCAGCAGCATATCTAAAGGCATGGAGACCTGAAAAGAACTCACAGCTCTGCAAGAGTTGGTGAGCAAATCTGGCCACCTGTGCTTAAGACTAACTGGAGGAAACCGAAGAGAATATTGAGGTGAGGTTGGGAAGAAAATTGTCTGCTGTACAAAGGAAATTGTACATTATGCTGTGGGTTTAACATCAGGGAATAGCCAGCTCAGATTTGTGTTTGGGAAGGTAACTGGAGGTAGGTTGGAAGGTAAATGGAAGTGAAAAAGGGAGTAAAGTACAGACATTAGGAATGCGTGAATACTGAAGTGGAAGATGGTGTGTGCTGGACTCTGGTCTGGCTTGTGTTTGGGTCTTTGCTGCTGTTTGATAGTGCTGTTTGCCCAAGGACATGGCCTTCATCTTCACTCACCTGGTGTCATGATTGGAGGTTGTTCTGATTCTTCTCCCACCTTTTATGCACGTAAGCATAACCAATATGTGAATCAAAACAGAAGTACTTAGCAATGGAGAAACTACATGGAATAAAGGCAAGTGAACAAAAAATTCATTTAAACTTAGAACCAAAACTATAAAATCTTGAAGTCATGGAGTTATTCCCCAATCTTGAAAATTTTGAATATAGAATAGAATGTAAATGTTAAAAATCTTAATGGATTAAAAAAATAAACTGATAATAATAAATGAAAATTAGGAGGTGGGGATAAGTTCTACTTACCTTTCATAGCAAGAATTAGCTAATATTGTCTGAAATTGAAATATAAAGCTAAATATATGTAGATAAGACTCCAATCTTTAAATGTCTTTTATAATCTTATTTTCTTAACCCTAGAGAGTCTCTAAAGACATATAGTTTCTTTAGTTTCATTTTTTTCATGATTAGAATCAAGTAAAATATAATTTAATACATTTACTTGTAGAAATAATCACACACTTTTTTCTGTCTTCTGCCTATGTGTCATCCAACTCCAGCTAGATGTGTATGTTTGTTGAGAGGCATTTGAAATCCTTTTCATCCAATATTAATACTTTCTTTCCTGAGTAGTGAAGATGATTTTATTATTTCTGCTTTTCTATATTGATTGATTTTTAAATAGCAAGCAAATATTTTCATAAAAACAATAATATTGTTGCAAAAATTGTAAAAGGAAGAAGGAAAAAAAAAACAGTACTTTTTGACCAGTTATTCTGAGGCACCTGGCAGACATGTGTTGGGGTATGAGAGTCCAAGATATATTTTTTAAGTGTCAGCTTTACTTCTCTAGCCCTCAGTGTCCTCATCTGTAAATGCGGTGAGTAGTAGGACCTACTTCTGAAGCCTCTTGGAAGGAGCAAGTGAGAGAATGCCTGTGAGCTGCGTAGCACAGTATCTGGCTCTTAATAAATTTAATATACATTAACTTAAAAAAGGGCTAAAATCATGCAGTGTTTGGAATTCAAAGGAACTTTAGAGGTTTACTTTTAGCTTTTTACCGATAAAAAACTGAAGCCCCAAGAGGTTTGCCCAGGATCACATGGATAGTTCATGTCAGAACCTTTGTCTTCTGTAGGCCAGATCCTTGCATAGCCTGTGCTCTTTGTACATCCTTTAGGAATGAGAAAAGAGACATGTAACATACAACCACCAAGTGCTTGGGCTAATACTCAAATACTTTTCAGTGTTCTCAGAGCCCACACCAATATATTCATCATAGAAGGAAGTGCCAGTATGCCCACTAGGCTAGGGAGAACACAGCTTGCAATTAAAACTTTGCCCCAGAAAATTCCAGAGTGCATCACAGGTGAGTGGTTAACTAAAAGGTAACTGTAGTTGGCCCTTTTATCATCATCCAGCAAGAGTTATTTTTGTTTTCTTATTTATCTTCTGCCTTGAGATGATAGGCTGAATAGCTGGCTCCCAGTTGTTCTATTAATTAAACTTATTTCCATTCCCATTTTGTGGCAATAAACATGGGCATCAAGATAGAACCTGCCACTCAAATTCTTTTCTGAGTTGTTGGGAAAAGCCTATTCCACCATTTATATTAATGAGAGGGTGGGTGTCAAATTAGGAGACCTCCTTGCTGTTATTTCACGTGTCATTTATACAAATTAATGAATATCAGTGATTCGTAGAATGGATGAGGTTTTGCAAATGATGGCAAAGAAATGCGAAAAGCAGAAGAGCATTTCATGAGCAATTTTAACTAAATATATGACATCAAAAAACAGCCTTCCAAGGAGAGATGTGATTGAGTGTCACTGTGAAATTTTATGGAAAAAAATTGTCTGGAGTTGCCAGCTTCAAAGCCAGAGCAGCAATGTTACCATTTCCTGGTGATTTTCTGTACAGTGGAGCAATTAGACAAGTATAAACTGGGCTGGGTTAACACAGTATTCTAAGTAATAGACCCAGACCGTCCAGCTGCCTAAATTGATTAATGGTATGCAAATGGAATTTACAGACTAGAGTCATTCATTTTCTTCCTCCAGGCTGTCTGTCTTCCTAACCTCACTTCTTGCTTTAACTAAAATGAAGAGAAACTATTAAAAGCATGAGTTAGGCAGTAAATTACTTTCTCTTATTCGGTCTCAGCTTTCTGAGCTATGATTCAAGCCATCAAAAGTCTATCTCCAGCCTATAGAGAACTGACATATTCATTGTAGCATGTCACTCCTCAAACTCTGCTGCCATCATTTCAACTAACCTTAATTTAAAATACCGTCTGCATCAGCTAGAACCCCTAACAAATGGAGCGCCTCATCACCATACTAATTGAACGAAAAATGTGCCATGATTTAAATACCTATTGCTTCATCATTTCCCCAGTCTTTGGCTTCCATTTTGCTAGGCATGAAGTTGGTGATTAAATCCAATGCATAATTATTAGCAACAGAAGAACTGTTGTCTCATCTTGCAGTTTCCTGACCAGGTGCAAGCTCCCCGCTCTTTACTGAGCATGTCTGTCAGTCTTATGAACAATCCCGGCAGAATAAGTGACTGATTTCCTCTTTATAATCACAGAGGCGCTTTACAGTAAATTGTCACACTAGACCTCTACTGCTGAATGGCATAATGAACGTTTCAGTGTGATGAGAAGTTTGTGTATTGAAAAGGGGTGTCACGGTTAGAACTAGGACACTGACGTCTTTTATCAATACACCTACCCCAGTTGCCTCCCACTACATTGGCCTCTGTTGCTTTTGACAGTTGTGTAAAATGAGGAAAGGATTACAAAGCAGGGTGTACAAAACTTGTTTACAAGTTCTGGCTTTGAGTGAAAGTAAAAAAGAGTCTTGCGTGGGCCTGCAGTCCTGTGTATAGGAGGGGAGTTGTAATGGAGACTGATTTACAAGGAAGAAGGAGTACAGGATGTGTTTGGAATCTGGAAAAAGAACACTTTAAAAGCACATTTCAGAGCCAAACAAAATGAGCATGGTTTACTTTGGATTTGAGCTATTTGAATTTTCAGCATCCAAACAGCTGTATTTGTCAGCCAAGTTATCAGAGAAGATAACCTGTTTGAGTTTGATGAAAGATACATTTGAAGTGCTTGTCTTCCTCTACCTCCCATTAGAATCAAAAGTTGTAGCTAGTTCCTCTCACTTCTCCAAAAATAGAAGCCCTGTGTTATGAAAGTCTCACATTTTGGAACTTAGAACCCAGATATCTTCAGATGTGATATAGACTCTGCTAGTATATTCCAAGTGCTGGCTTTTGCCCGTAACAAGGATGACGTACTCCTTGAAGTGTACTTTCCATTACATCTTTCTCTTTCAAAAGGTTTAGCCTTACTGATAATCATTTATGTTGGCATTAAATTAAAAATGTGGAAATCTTCTCAAGCCCAAATACTGACTAGGCGAAGTTTATGCTCCCTTTCTCAGACCTCTGTGCATATCCAAGGATTTTGAGGGTAAATTCATTCTCCATTCTCAAAATGTATTATGCTCCTTCTTCTGAACTGTGAGATAACTCTAATTTGAAGATATGAAAAAAAAATATAGAGAGAGTTATATAAACACATATACACACAAAGAACTTTGCTTTTCTAATTTACATTTTAGAAATTTAAGTCCTTGACAACTTAAACATAAGTAAGCTAAACCTCTGTTGACTGATTTTTTGGTTATTTTAACTACTAGAAGTAATTTTATCACCCAGAGAAGTATTGAATGTTCACAGAAGAGTAGATCATTGCTGGGTGATTTTTGAGTAAATCTCCTAAATGAGAATTCAGATACATTAAGCTACAGATTCCCACACCCTGCCCCCCAAAAGTTTGATATAATATTTTTAATGTCACACCTATATCCATTCGAAATATGAATGGATAGTTTGAAAAACTACCCTTCTGTGTCAAACTCAAAGGCAATGGTGTATTAAATGCCAGAGAACTGGGTATAAAGATGAGAGAGTACTGATTTGACCATTCATTCAACACATTCGTTAATCATCTGTGGAAGGAGGTGTCATGACTTCAGGGTTCTTTTCAACGTTAAAAATCCCATGAACTGATTCTCTTAGTGCTTTGCAGATAATACAAGATGCCTGCCCTCAGTATGCTTAGAATCTGCTTGCTAATCACATATTGGAAAATATCACCAGGATAATAAATTTCACTGGAACACAAATATTAATTTTAACTTGGAAATGGCAATACAATGGCTGACAAATACCTGTTAATACAGAAAAATGATTTACTACAAGGCAGGCTTAAACCAAGGAGAATATATTCTTGTGTGACTATGTACAACTTCTGTGGCAAAGAATATTATATATTCTTTTATTTTAAATGAATGTACTTCTTGTTATGGGAAAAGCAATGTTTTCAAGGATGATCTTAAACTCAGCAGTGTATAGCATTAGACCTCACTGTAGATTCTCAGAAATTATTGGAAACAGTGATTGGTAAATATTTAATAAAGGAAGGGGGAAAGATATGATTAAAACCGTGGCTCACTGAATGTGTGTTTTAAATAGAGTATAGAGTATATTGTGAATATTTGTGCCTTGATATGTGCTAAGGTATAAAAAGACACTTACTCCTTGGAAGGAAAGTTATAACCAACCTAGAGAGCATATTAAAAAGCAGAAACATTACTTTGCCAACAAAGGTCTGTCTAGTCAAGGCTATGGTTTTTCCAGTGGTCATGTATGGATGTGAGAATTGGACTGTGAAGAAAGCTGAGCACTGAAGAATTGATGCTTTTGAACTGTGGTTTTGGAGAAGACTGTTGAGAGTCCCTTGGACTGCAAGGAGATCCAGCCAGTCCATCCTATAGGAGATCAGTCCTGGGTGTTCATTGGAAGAACTGATGTTGAAGCTGAAACTCCAGTACTTTGACCACCTCATGCGAAGAGCTGACTCATTGGAAAAGACCCTGATGCTGGGAGGGATTGGGGGCAGAGGAGAAGGGACAACAGAGGATGAGATGGCTGGGGGGCATCACTGACTCGATGGACATGAGTTTGTGTAAACTCCGGGAGTTGGTGATGGACAGGGAGGCCTGGTGTACCGCGATTCATGGGGTTGCAAAGAGTTGGACACAGCTGAGCGACTGAACTGAAACTGAGTACAAATAGATGATTTGGAGGTTTTTAAATCAACCCTACCATGACAAATCTTATGAGCCTTGTTGATATCTGCCTCCATTGTTGTTGCTGTTGTTCAGTCACTAAGTCATGTCTTGTTTCTTTGCCACCCCAGGGACTGCAGCATGCCAGGCTCCTATGTCCTCCATTATGGTGGTACAAAAGTCATTTCATGACATATTACATGATAACAAATAATTTGACCCATGTTTACACTATGAAAAGAAGGAAATGTTCTGGCTAGTTGCTGAGGGTAATCGCCCTCTGAGGAGACACCACCCCTAATCCATCCATCAACCATCAGTAGTATGAGCCAGAGAAGTGGAGAATTTTCCACTTGACCTTTAGATTTGAGTCAGTTCTAATTGGTCACTCAAAGTAGCATCACTTTTCAGATGGTTGCCACAGGGCAGTGGCCCTAATTTCCCCAACTGAGTGGTTCCCTCTTCCTCTTCCAGTGGTCTGGACCTTAGTGTTCCTACAGGGTTCAGGCTTTGCCCACTCTACGCTGTTCTCACAGGGTTGGATCTGCTGTGTCCCATTCCTGGCTCTGCCTGCCCTCCTCAGTGCCAGTGGTGGTCAGATACAGACCCCTGAGATCTCTCCCCTTCTGGTTTCCTCCAGAGGTCTTACAGCATTGACTCACTGCGTTCCCTTTCTCAGAATCACAGCATGGTAGTGTAGATGTACGTCAGAGGATCCAGGAGCAGCTAGCACATAGGTCATGAGAACAGGGAGGGACTGCAGACTAGGCTAAGACACAATGCACCAACAAAAGCTCAACTTTTGTGAGAGAATGAGTGCTTATAATCAGTCTATCATGGCTCTGGATGTTTATATTGAAGGGTGAATGCAAGCTTCTTTAAAAGAGCAAAGATTCATTACTTTACTCCCACTGCATGTAATAAATCTTTGTGAAAGAGACAAGCCTTGAAAGAGTGAAAGAGAGAGAAAAGGGAAACCAATTTCTTAGGCATAGGTGGTATATATAGAAGAGTAAGGAATACCTTGCCTTACCTTTGGGTGGATAGGGGTCCTTTTGCTGACTTTCCCCAAGGACACAGAATTGACAAGAACTAGAATTGCCTTAGGGAGCAACCCCCTCCCAGACTCTCAGATCATACTGTTTCCTTATGAAACCAATAGGAACTAGGTTTTGGAACAGGCAAAACTGATAATGATAGAAACCTACTCATTCATTCAACAATAAATAACCCTATCTGTGCTAAGATCCACTTCTAAGGTCTAGGAATACAGGAATGAAACAAACAGCTTCTGTTTTATATTAGGCCTGTCACTAAGCAATGACATGAATAATAGTATTAGGCACTACCAAGTACCAAGAACAAAAATCAAGCAGGTGAGGAGAGGAACATTGTGTGGGCATTATTTTAGATAGCAGGGAAGCCCTCTCTGAGGAGGTGACATTTGATCAGAGGCCAGAATAAAATGAGGGAGTAAAGCCATAGGAAGACTTGGGAATAGGAGTGCCAAGCCGAGGCCCCAAGGCAGGACTGTGCTTGGCATTTAACAAACATCAGGGAGGCCAGTGTGGCTCGGTAAGACTGGATCAGGGAGTGAGAATAAAGAAGAAGATTGGAGAGTTCCAGGGACCAGTCTCCAAGGCTTTGGTTTTCATTTAAATGTGACAGGAACCATTGGAAGATTTTGAGCAAAGAGGCGATAAGGTGTGATTTACTTTTGAAAAAAGATCAGCCTGGTTTTAGTGTGATTAATAGACTATAAGGGGTAGGAGTATGAGCACAGAGAACTTGTAGGTAGTTCAGGAGAAAAACAACAGTAGCTTCATATGACACACGCCTCACATTGGCTCAGCCAGAACCAATTTTCAATCTCGTCTCCCTTTCCTTTTTCTACCAGAAGAGATGAAAAGCCAAATGCTTGATGTCCTAGAAGCCCTTGCAGCTCTCAGTTGTTCTGACCAATGAGAAAGAAATGGTAGTCTGCTAAGAAAACTTCAGGGAAAAATCTGTTTTCTTGGCAAGAAGGGCAACTGATTTGGCTGACATGGTTTTCCTGTCCTGTTCTCTTTATGCTGTCCGCTTCTTCCTGCCTGGAATGTGGACATGGTGCGTAGAAGTGCAGTAGTCAGTCTGTGACCATGAGGCAATAAGATGAGAATGAAAGAGCAGAAGACGAGAAAGAGCCTGTGTCCTCTGTGACATCATTAGACCGCTGAGCCAACCCTGGACTGCATACCTCTGGATACTCTAGATATGAATCTAATAATGAGCCTCTAAGGACAGTGTTCAGCAAACTTTCTGTATAGGGTCAAATAGTAAATATTTTAGGCTTGGTGATCTAGATAGTTTCAGTCTCAACTACTCAGTCCTATTGTAGACATGGACAGTATGTAAAAGAATGACAATGATTTCACTCCAATGAAACTTTATCAAAATTTAGATGGTAGGCAAGATTTGTCCTGGGGGGCGGGAGAGGGGCATACTTTGCTGATCCCTGACTGAAGCTACTGCAGTTGAGTGTTCCATGACTTTCAACTTCAGCCATTCTTAACTGATACACATCGATCAGGGTGGCAGGCACCTATGGAGGTGGCAAGAGGTGATTGATTCAGAATACATTGATTGTTGAGGAAGACACCAAGTTTGGGGGCTTGAAAAACTTAATTGAACAGTTGTGATATTTATTGAGGTGAGGAATGCTAGGGAATATTAGGATGGGGAAAGCTGGTGGAAAGCAGTAATTCTGGTTTGGATATGTTAAGTTTGAAATACCTGCTTGCCATACAGATGGAGATATCAAGGAGGAAATTGAGAGGGAAAATCCAGGCTAGAGATATAAAAGTAGGAGTGATTATTGAGTCTTTGGAATTAAAGACACAGGACAAGATGAGATGACCTAGGGAGTGAGTGCAGATAAAGAAGTTCAAGGATTGAGCTCTAATGTAGTCTAACATTCAGAGTTTAGGAAGAAAAGAATGATTTAACAAGGGGCATTCAGAAGAAATAGCCAGATATTTAGGATGAAAACAATGAGAGTATGATTTCCACTAGAATCCAAGTGAAGAAAATGTGTTAAATTCTTTAGAGAGATTAAGATGAGTATTAAGAATGTATCATCTGACTTGGCAACATAGAATCATTAGGACCTTGATCAGAGAGGCTTGGTAGAGTACTAGAGACAAAACCATAATTTGTGTGGGTTCAAAAACAAATGGGAAATGAGCAATTGGAAGCATCAAAATGCAAACTCCTTTAAAGAATTTTCACATAAAGATGAGCAGAAAGATAGGTAATAGTAGAGGATTACTAAAGGAGATCAGAGTTTCTTTTTTAAGATGGGATATTATGGCCTATTTCAGTGCTGACAGAGAATCCGTTAGAGTCCCAGTCATGATATACTAGATAAGTGGGACTTAATCTCCCACTTAGAACAACTAGAAAAGCTGGAAAAAAATTTAAGTCTGCTTGAAAGCATTAGCTAAAAAAAAAAAGACAATGAAGAAACAGGGCTAACATCAAGGGAAAGACAGAAATCTGGGGAAGTAAACCTAGCATTTGGGGTGTTTCAATCCTGCTGATTTGTGCTGATTCAGAAGAGGTGTCTGAGAGTTGAGCAATGCCTTTGAAAAACTCATGGTACCAGGAGAACAAGTGAGAGTTCAGCTCTGATACCACTGTCCTCCCATCCTGAAACCCTTGAACTGAGACTGAAGGTCTGTATCCTAGCAGTAAGGGTGAAGTGGAAGTAAACAAGTGCTCACATGGATTGTAGTCTACCTTTGGGTATATTAATTCCTGAGAGGGATCAAGTTGATGGTTTGTTAATGGCTACTGAAAATTGACAGAAGAGAATGAAAATCTTCACTAAGAGAAGATAAAACTATCCAGGCTTCAGATACTTTCTCAGTTTTCCAAACTGGAATGTCTGAAAACAATCAGAGAAAACCAGACTCATGACAAAACGAAACAAAATAAAATAAAACCCAGCACAAACAACAGATGATGAAAACACACCTACTAAAATTCTAGATATTAGAATTATCAAAAACAAAGTTTAAAAATAATGTACTTATAATGTTTAAGGAAAGCCAAACTGGCGATCTGGGAATTTTTTAAATGCCATAGTAGATTTTAAAAAGAACCAAATAGAAATTCTAGAGGTAAAAACACAATAACTAAATTGGGAAACTCAGTAAATGGGTTTAACAGAAGATTGTATAGAAGTGAAGAGAAAATTATTAAAATGAAACATAAGTCAGAAGAAAATTTCCAAAATGAAGCACAGAAAGAAGCCTGGAAAAAGCAAAAAAAACCTACATATGTGTAACAAATCTAGAAACTTGATTGATGAAAGTAGTGTTATAGCAGTTAATAGAATGGTCTTTTCAATAATTGGTTGCTGGGCCATTTAAATATCCATATGAAAAAAAATTTTTCACACCACACACACACACTCACAAAATTAAAGGAACAAATGACTAAGTAATAAAACATCTATAAAATAACAGAGTGGCTTCATGATATTGGAGAGGCAAATATTTCCCAGAGTCCTCAAGTCACTAACCATAAAAAATAGATTGATAATTTTGACTACATTAAAATTAAGAACTTCTCAATCACATGATTGAGAGTAAAAAATCAAGCCACTGAGAGCAAGAATATATGTGTAACATATATAACTGATAAAAAGCTTATATCCAGACTATAGAAAGAATCCTACACCTCAATAAGTAGACAGACAACTTAGTGGAAAAATGTTCAAAGAAATTTGAACAGATGCTTCATTAACAGGGTATCTAAATGGTCAATAATTATTTGAAAAAGTCTCAACTTTATTATCAATAAGGAAAATTAAATTAAACCATATTGCTATACACCCATCAGAGAAATTAAAATTAGAGACTGCCAATACCAAGTATTGGCAGGAATATGGCAAAACTTGAAACCTTACATTGTTAAGAGTGTAAATTGGTACAGCACAAATACTTTTGAAAATTATTTGTCAGAATTCTAAAACTGAAACTGTGCATATCCTTTGCATATGCTTTGATTTAGCAATTCCTTTCTTAGACACATATCTCACAGAAAAGCTTGAACATGTATATCAGAGAAATGTATAAGAATCTTCATAGCAGCAGTGTTTATCATAACCCCAAACTGTGAATAACCTAAATGTCCATCAATAGTATAGCAACTAAATAACAAGTATAATGTATAAACAAACAGTATGTTTCTGCAATAAAATACTATAACAAAATTAATGAAATACAACTATACATAATAGTGCTTTGCATCTCAATGTGTTGGCTTTTTCTTACAGGCTAGCTGTTCTTGTGGCACCAGGATGGCTGCTACTATTCTTGCAGTCATCGGTTTCTGAAACAGATAAGGACAGATCACTCTCTTGTGAACTTTTTAAAAGTGAGGGGGATATTCTCAGGCGCCTCCACATGCTTCACCTTATATTTCACTGACCAAAATTGTATCACTTGCCCACTCCTAAACCAACCCTACTGAAGGAGAGTGAAATTATCCATAATTGGCTTGGATTAATCAATATTCTTCCTCTGGGGTGAGGATGTGGGTGGGCGTGGATGTTCAATCCAGGTTCCCCTGAAACATGTGGCTGACTGACACTTGAAAAAAAATCAAGGGTTTCCTTAGCAAGATAAAATAGTTATTTGGGGTAGGTAACCACCTGTGTCTACCAAGTGATAAAACTGAAAATCCTAGACCCATGTCAGTTGGGTACAGGATGGAAAAAGAGGAGAAGAGTAGGAGTAATGGGGCATAGACATATCCTTATTTAAAATCAGCTATGAAGGCAATCATAAATGGTATATCTATGGGCTGCACTTCCCAATTCCTTGACTGGTTAATGCTAGGGTAATCAAACTGTTTGTTGACATTGTGTTACACCAAAACAGTAGATGCTTATTTTAAAAATATATGTAGAGCAACAGAATATTTCCATTATCTTCAGCATAATATCCTTTCCTATACTGTTTATTGAATATGATTTGGTACCAAATTTTGCCAGCTCAATCTACATGTTAATATAGAATAAACATCCAATCTAGAAATCAAGTCTGTTCAGAGACCAGTGAAACGTGTACTGCCTTCTGTTAAGGTGCCATGCTGTCAGATTTGAAAGGATTCTGCTGAAGAAAATAATCTATAGACCTTGTTTTCTCTGCTTTATTTTATTATGTTGGTAAAACTCTGTTGCCCATTATTTTCCTCCATCTGTTTCCAATCACTGATTTACTGACATGGAAGTGAACTAATCAGTGACCTTTCAAGTACATCCTATATGCCCCCTGCAATTGAAAAACAGTTTGAAGATACACTTATGGTCATTATATACAAATCTCTCTTTTTTCCCTACTCAGCTGCTTTCAAGGCACATGCTCTATTATATCAAACATACTGGTAAGTACACTCTGAGTAGGTTTGAAAATAGGTTAAAATATATCACTCTAATCTCACATAATGCATGTGCAATAGTACAGCCATGCCATTTTGATCATTTCTGTACAAATACCACAGAAATTGATTACTAAGAATTAACTGAACTCCCTTTGTGTTTGAGTTGTCTCTTAAGAACATTAAATTAGGTAGCTTTCCTTACCCACAGATTACGATTCTCAGGGAGAGTCAAAGTGCTTAAAAATAGTATAAATCTTTTAGTCATATTGGGTTTTCTGAGAGCTACAAGAACTATCTCAAGGAAAATCTGAACAGAAATAGAAAAGGGAATAAAAGAGTACCAAATTATTGAGGAAACAATCTGGGTTGTTTGGAGATATATTTAGATAAATCCTGACCAATCCTCTACTAAGCAGTTTTTTTTAAGAATTGCTTAGCAGAAGTTTTTTGTGACTACTAAGATTGCATTTTCAAATTGTCTTCTAATTTAGAGGACTAGTTCATTAGATTAGCATAATGAGACACTTTAGTATTATGGGGTCCTTTGGAACTGGCAGCTGCCCTGGAGGCCATTGATAAATGTACTAATGCACAGGGCAAGGATGATATAAAGAAAATTTGAAATAGATCTCACCAGTTTTCTCTGGACTGGCAGGAAAACCTGAGTCTTAGGAACTTCTGGCAAATGTTTGGAGAGTCAGTATTCTGTCATAAACAGGCCACTGTTCAGTTGGCTTGTACTTAACCTCCACTCACACTCTCCTCCCCTCAGGACAAATGTCTCTGTGGTCAACCTACATATCTGGACTTATGGACAAGGGCGTGGTTAGAAAAATATAGGTCTCATTCGATGCTGTTTATCTTTCCACACCTATAGAAGATTATACTGATTACTAACCCTCCCTCCCTCTCTGGTCCCAAGCTCAGATGGGACCTGAGATGAATCCTTTGCTGCAAGACCTCAGGTAGACTCCGGTGAACTGGAGATTGACTCAAAGACTTTGCTTTATGATTATGATTTTTATTATCTTTATCATTATTATATAATAATAATAATAAGCAAACTATTTGAATTTACCTTTTATGTTCTCTTTCCCACCTGCTGTTGTTTATGTATTGGTCATCTGAAACCCTGTATAAAATTCTCACACTGTATTTTTGAATTTGCTATTGAACTTACTTTAAGTCATTGACTTTTGTCCAATTAAAAACCCGCTAATGTACTTGTTCCCACTGGCATCTATTTACCCTGCTCTTAGATACCCATGGCTTCTTACTATAACCTTTATATTTGTCTGCAAAGACACATGTCCAACCCACTGGTGCTCATCCTGTGGAGAAAGCTCCATTTCTCTCCCTTTAGTGTCCCACTGGTCCTGCAATTCACCTGGTCTCTAGAGACCAAAACTTCTACCTCAGAGGGATCAGTGATGCCTGGGAATAACAAAAAAGGTTACACTTAATTTTGGTGGAAAGTGACTGGATAGTTTTGCTGAGCATTCAGGCAAGCTGGAGTTAGAGGTATCATGGAAGAGGAAAGTGTGTCTGTGGCCAGCCTGCCATTTGCCTATTCAATATCCATTATGACCTTTCTTTCTCACTAATAAGCTCAGTTTGTGTTTGGGTGGTGAGGTGTGCGTGTGCGTGCTAAGTCACTTCAGTCATGTCTGATTCTTTGTGACCCTATGAACTGTAGCTTGTCAGGATCCTCTGTCCATAAGCTTTTCGAGGCAAAAATACTGGAGTGGGTTTCCCTTTCCTACTCCAGGGGATCTTCCCCACACAGGGATCAAACCCATGGCTCTTGCATCTCCTGCATTGGCAGATGGAATCTTTATCACTAGCACCACCTGGGAAGCCCATATCCCCAGCTAAAATGTGCATCTTCTAAGACCCCCTCTGGTGGGGGCTGGCTTCTCAATGACAACACAAGTTGAGACACACACAAATTCTGGCCTGACAACCCCTATGTTACTAGTTGTGAGAGAGAAACTAACCTCCAACCTTATTTGGGTCACAGCAGCAGTAGGGTCACTAGGACTTTTCTGTTGCTTAGGGTTGAATGTAATCCTAATAGAGTAGGATTTCCTGATGACCTCAGCTCTGTTAACATTTCAAACTGGATAATGTGTCCTCGGGCTGTGGGGTGTAGTGTATATTGTAGAAATACTGAGCAGCATCCCTAACTTCTACCCGCTTAATGCCAGTAGCACCGCCTAGTTGTGGCAACCAAAAATGCCTCCAGACATTGCCAAATGTTTCCCAGGGAGACAAAATTGCTCTAGTTCCCGGAGGCAGGACCCCTAAAAGGCGCAGATGTATGAGTTCATCTATGTCCTTGAGCCATTTGAGTTTATGGTGTTTTTGTGTGAATGTATCACTGAGTATTTGCAGTGCAGAATCTGGTTTCCTTTTTATAGCTTCAGTGTTTTATTCCTTCAATTTTTTTTGTTTTTCTGTGACATTTATAGGCTTTAACACTACCTTTCCGAATTGCTGTGCATTTTCCATGGTCAGTTACTATTGCCTCTTCTCAAAATTTAGCATAACTATCTTTATTTAAAAAAGAAAAATTCTGCTTTGCTCTGCCCTGAAATAGCTCAATTATTTATATTTAATTTATTAGAAATTTAGAATTTAACTTTTAAACCATGAGGAATTATACATATTTTATAGATAATTTTTAATATTTGTGAATTTCTGAAAAAATCAACTACATAAATTAAACTAGGTCATATTGTCTTTAAGAAGTTCCACAGCTTGATTAATTTCTTGCTATGATTCCTGTTCCTTATTGTCTCTTACTGTTATTAGTAATAGCAGATACATTTATCATGTGATATAAGCAGATAAGTGGATTGCATGAACTCGAGGTTACCCAGTTCTACCCAGGTGGCAGAGCATACAGGTATGTGCCTTCCCAGCAGAGAGCACCTTTGGGCAGAAGCAGCCCCAGGCCAGGTGGCTTAGTGAGCAGAGTATAGGCTTTGAGTCTATTCAGCCCCACTAGGCTTCTGCCAGGGAGCCGGTCAGTGTATTGAATGTCCAGCATAATTGTATGTAGTGGCCTATGGGGCCCAGAACACAATTCGTTGAAATGGCAGTTCTAGAAGGCCATTTGGCCTTTTTTCTCTGAGAAAGAAGTTTCAAAACAATGCCCCAGGCTGTTGTTCCACAAAGTTGGCACCTCTAGTTAGGATTAGGGCTTCCCAGGTGATTAGGTTGTTATGAACTTGTCTGCCAATGCAGGAGACGCAGGTTTGACCTTGGATGGGGAAGATCCCCTGGAGTAGAAAATGGCAACCCACTCCAGTATTCTTGTCTAGAGAATCCCATGGATAGAGGAACCTGGCTACAGTCCATAGGGTTGCAAAGAGTCAGACACGGCTGAGTGACTGAGCATGCATGCACTCTGGTTAGGATTAGTTCCTGGTTTCTAGAGTTCATGGGCATCCCAATTTTGTTTTTAAAATTATAGGCACAGCTTCTACATAAGGGGAGAAGTACCCTGTCACTTCCACATGTTATCACTAGGTTAATCAGTTTTATAAAACATCTGAAAAGTTCTCTAAACTGCTCTTCAAAATTGTTCTTGTCCTCTCTACTATTTTTGTAATGAAAACAGAAGTTTCTTCTCAGTGCTAAGGCACCTCTTAGTTAAGTTATACCAAATGGATGTACATTTTTGTTTCTCATGAAATTAATAAGGAATTTTCTCTTTGGGCTTAATTCTGTTACCAAAGTCTATGCTAAACAGAGTGACTGATAAAATAATATTTATTTGTTTAGATGCCATCTGAGAGCATAATGATGATATTTGCTTAGGTATTTCAGTCATGTCCGACTCTCTGCAACCCCATGGACCATGGCCTGACAGGCTCTTCTGTCCATGGGATCCTCCAGGCAAGAATACTGGAGTGAGCTGTCATTTCTTTCTCCTATAATGATACCCTAGAAAATTATTGTAGACAAAGAGTCGGCTGTGAGTCTCCAGTTACATGTTTCTTATTAAATAGAATATAAACGGTCACAT
Organism: Budorcas taxicolor; assembly: GCF_023091745.1. Lineage (NCBI taxonomy): Eukaryota > Metazoa > Chordata > Mammalia > Artiodactyla > Bovidae > Budorcas > Budorcas taxicolor. Next base: position 73,560,994 of record NC_068913.1, on the reverse strand, counting down.
GTCTACCATAGGGAAGATGAAAAAGCATATTAATAAGATTTTACTGCTCTTGCAATATAGAAATAAAAATCTAGAAGGACTACAGAAATGAAGCTCTGAGACGTCTCTATTTCAGAAATGAGATATTTAGAGAAAAATCTGCAATAATTTTTACTGTAGGGTGGAAGAACACTGGGGAAATGGCTCTTCTTGTGTGCCTAGGAATGGTCCTTTGACAAGGTAAGATGGGGCCTTTTAGGGCCTCAGAAAGCAGGTTGGAAAATGCTGTGTAAATTTTTGTTGTTTGTTTCATAAACAAATTTAGAAACATGCACTTGGCCAATCCAATTCCAAAATGAATTTAGTCCGAATGTGTATAGAGGAGGTTCAGGGAGCTGGTTAGAAGTTGGTGAAAATGGGAGCCCATAACTCAAGCAAGGCAAGTGTGTCCTGTAACACAGAACTTCAGGGGTTACTTACATAGGTCAAGGGAGTAGTTAAGGGTGACCTTAGCCATGTTACTCAACCTCTGCCTCAAAGGATTGAGGGTAAACAACAGCAGGTCGTGTATGTGACGCATTTAGCACTGGACTTGGCACATAGTAACCAAGAAATGGTAGATAAATGGAGAGATTCATTCTTTTAAGTTTTTGAAATACTTACTGAATTAGAACACTTGGGAGAAAGGTGTAGAAATCTGCATTTTTTAATAAGCCCATTAGCTGAGGCTAATGTACCTGAGTTTTGAGAGCTATTGGTTAACCAGGTCCATTCCTACCTACCACTGGCTCAGAACCCTCTCTTAGAATCCACTTTGAAGAGTTAATAACCAGCACTGCTGTGAAGTTTTCTAATTCACTGCAGCAGATCTGGAAATCTAGAACCTGGAAAAGAAATATGGAAACCAGACTTTCAAGTAGCTGTGGATGAGGTGGTTTAGGACAATGAGTTGCTTCACATCCATCTTGTGGAGCCCTGGGACGTAGACAAGGAAAGTGGACTTGGCAGCCTGGCTGCCCCACCCCAGCCCTGAAGGCACCACCAGGACAGGAAACAGCAGAGAGTCTAAGATGCTCTAGAGCTGGATCTGTATTCCAGCAGGACACAGATGACGTGGTTTCTCTGACAAGGGCCATACAGGGCTGCCTGGGGCCACCCCAAGTCCTGGTTCATCCACTCCAGGGCAATTAGGTGCTAATCTGAACATGGCCTTGCTTGGTTTAAGACAAGCCCTAGGGAAAGTAGAAGTACCTGCAGAACTAAACTTCTCTCTCTCAAGGGAGACAGGGACCCACTCCACATTCTCCTTCCTCATCTATCTGTCTTCTTCCCAGCCCCCTCCAGAGAGGCTTGTTTTAACTGTAACACACCTATGTTGATCCTAAAAATACTAATTGCCTTCTGAAAAAGGCAGTTTTTTATGCTGAGCCCTGTGCTGGGCTTAGCTCTTTTTGTCCTAATAACTGCTACAAATCTTAGCTGTTTTTGTCCTAACAACTGCTTTATCAGATAAATATTATTCTTGTTTAAGATACGGCGAACTGAGGCTCAAGCATGTTAGATGGAAGCTCATTCCTAAGTGACAGGCAGCATTCCAGCCCAGGTTTCCAACCCAGACCTCTAGCATTCCAACCCAGGTCTGTTCAGTTCCAAAGCTTATACTTTTTAAGTTTGACAATGCATGTAATTATATTTATTGACTGACCTGCTTATTATTTGCTTCTACCATGCAGCAAAATGACATACGTATGCAAGCATGCACATGCACACACATACATGTAAAATTAAATAATAAACTAGATCTACCTCTGTTATTTCATTTTAACGCTAGCCTTTATTCATGTTTATTCAAACAATCATCTTGTTTATATATTTTGAACCTAAAAATCAGATATATTCCTCAACAAAGGAGTTTCATTTTTCTTTCTCACTTGTGAGTGCATTTATCTGAAGAGACAGCAGCAGGCAAGAATCTTTGAAACTGAAGCTGTCCCAGAAAATTTAGGACAAATAAATAGTTGCTGTAAGCTGTCAATATAAGAAAAATATTAAAAGGACTAATGCCAGTCATCATTGCTGGTTGCTTAAAAACCGTGCAAAACACAATTTCTCTCTTCCTCTTTGTCACTTATTCATTTTTTTTCCAAAGGAAAGCATAGATGTGTTTTCTTCCTTAGAAATAAAAGTCAGAAGAAAAGGGACAATTAACCACCAAGAAGAATGAGTCAGGTTTCATAAAGATAAAGACACAGAGAAGCCCAGGACACAGATGGTCATTTCTCCCAGCATCCTCATGAAAAGGGACAATGCATCTGCAGACACGTCGGGCTGATGGGATGATGAACGACAGACACCCGAATGAAGGGAGGATGGCAGACATACAAATCAAATACAGTTTCCTTATAAAGCAAAACAGCAAGGAAATTAATGGTTTATTGAAAACAAAGCAGCAGTCTGGTGAATGCTCTCAGGAAAGCCTCTCCTCCAAGCCCAGAGCAAACCAGAAAATCCAATAGGAAGTTTTTATCATTTAATGGCAGGAAGGGGCTGTTAGTATCCAATATGCCAAGAGGTACACCAAACAGAAATATTACTTAGATTTGTAATTAACTCTTCAAAGTGCTAAGTCTATTTTTTTTAATGCCTCCTGACAGTTTAAGGGTGGGAGCAGTGCTTTTTTAATGTACAGCTTATCAAGATCTACCAGACACAGAGAAGTTGTCCAGTCAATTAACATCCTGGGAAACTGCTTTAGTGAAGAAAGGCAAAATGGGCAGTTTAATTACATAGGCATATGTACCCTTATTTCTCTAATTTCTCAATTAATGAGTCTACAAATAGCTTGGAGGAGACTATTTCAGTAGCCTAACATCTCAGCAGGAGACTGAACCTTTTGATGCTGACATTAAAAATAAATGCAAGTTGTGTCTGTTGCTTTCCATCTAGAAAATTATTCCCCTGTACAAATGAGGTTTTAATTAAAACAAAAACAACAAAACAACTATTGGGAACAGAGAAGTATTTAAAGTGGTCTCTCTCCTTAGGGGACTATTTTTGGATTAACCAGCATTGTTGTTCAGTCGCCAGCTGTGTCTGACTCTTCGCTACCCCCTGGACTACAGCACACCAGGCCTCCATGTCCCTCACCATCTCCTGGAGTTTGCCCAAGTTCATATCCATTACATCGGTGATTACATTACAAGGAAATATAGGGCTTTGGGAAAGCATGAATGTACAGGGATCTGTAGAATGACAGGATATACATGCTTTACTGATGAAGAAGCAGGCAATATCAATCACTGATTTCACCTCAAAATAAAGTGAGAAATGTACTGACTCTTGGCTTCTCTGGCATTAAAGACTCTGGTGCATTTCACTGGAGTGCAGATACTTAACCTGACAATGAGAGATAGCTGTTAAGGTTTTAATTCAATATGATTGTATTTTACCTTGTAACCCTACGTTCAAGGTCCTGTACAATCTGGAAGAAATAAACCCCACAATTCCATGCTTTTATTCATTGGCAAAGTGGAGATCACTTTCTATGGCAATATGCTGGGAACAACTGTTTTCTTCTTTATTTTTATACTTTTGCAATAGCCATGTCACATTTGCACAAATTGGTAATCCAGTTGGTGAGTGTTACAGTTGCCTTTAAGTTAAATCTGATAACAAATATGTTTGATTGAACACATATTCACAAGGGCCTTTCATGGTATGGAGAAAAGGAAACCCTAGTGCACTGTTGGTAGGAACATATTGTGGTAAATAAAACAGGCCAATCCAAGAAGGTTTATTTAATTAACATAAATGAAATAAAATATGATAAAAGAGTTCCTGATCTATCTTAAATTCTTATGCTTGAGGAAAATCTCTCCTACTAAAAAGTGCAGAGGAGAGCTTTATGCATTCTAGAAAAGGCCTCCTTGGTATGTTGAAGGGCTTCCATAGGACCGTTCCTCCTTATGTCAAAGCACATGTCAAAACATCTAGCTTCCTTTTCCTTCATGTGTTTCTAACAGATTTTTTATCATTTGTTGTAAGAGTTGAGAGCTTTTTCCTCCTAACTCATAAATCAAAGAAAGTGAGAGGAGAGAAACAGGGAGAAGAAAAGAATAAAAGAGGAAATAAAAAAGTAGAACGCCTTGAGGTGAGGTGAAGTCGCTCAGTCGTGTCCGACTCTTTGCGACCCCATGGACTTCTCCGTCCATGGGATTCTCCAGGCAAGAATACTGGAGTGAATTGCCATTTCCTTCTCCAGGGGATCTTCCCAACCCAGGGATCAAACCCGGGTCTCCTGCATTGGAGGCAGACGCTTTAACCTCTGAGCCACCAGGGCATGAGATTAGATTAATCAAATGTGATAATAGAAAAAAAAAAAAAAGAAAGGGGAAGTAACTTGTCCATTTTGCTCTCTGTAATGAGGAAGTGTGTGCATGCTCTATAGCTCAGTCATGTCGAATTCTTTGGGCCCCCATGGACTATAATCCACCAGGCTCCTCTGTCCATGGAATTTCTCAGGCAAGGATACTAGAGTCTGTTACCATTTCCTCCTCCAGGGGATCTTCCCAACCCCAGGATCAAACTCACATCTCCTGCATTGGCAGGTGGATTCTTTACCACTTGAGCCACCTGGGAAGCCCATAATGAGGAAGGTGGTGGTGGGGGTGCGGCAAGTGGCTGCAGAAAGAGGTGGGAGGAGTAAGAGAAAGTTTCAGAAGATGTAAGGGACATCTTGATATTAAAGTTTAATTGCATGGCCGGTTATGGTCTTCAGAGGTGACTGTAAACATCTCTTATCTCACATGCTCTTCTCCAAGGTGATAACATTGCCACTCTCCCACTGAGGGAAAGAGGATTAAGTCTCCCCTCCTTGACTCTGCATGGGTTTATGATTCACTTGTCACCAACAGGAAACAGTCGAAGGGATGCTGCCTGATTTCTGAGTATAGATATTAAAGGAGATGCATCTTCCACCTTGTCTGCTCAGATACCTGCTTTTGGAGTCCCCTGAAGAAGCCACATGGAGGCTCTCCTGTTGATCGCCCCTGTCCCAGCACTAGACATATGAGTGAAGAAGACTTTAGATGATCCCAGTTCCCCTGCTACTGAGTTGCCACCAGACAGTCAAGGCCTCAGACATCATGGAGCATGAATGAGCCATCTCTACCCTCCTTTTTCTAAACTTCTGACCCACAAAATTGTGGCTGTCATTTTATAACCACCAAGTCTGAGGTTATTTGCAGCACAAATAACTGGAACAAACAGCAACTCATTTTTATTGGAAACTGTTGCCCCTCTTCCTATTCTAACACTATTTGCAAACCTAGGCTTATAATACCCTTGCCTCGGAGGAGCAAGGATATTGTGCTCAAGCAAAACCTAATTCTGGGGAAATTTGACACGTTACCATCTAATGGCAAAGCCCTTTGGGTGCCTAGACTTCTTGACTCCTTAGTGAAATAATGTTTTATCTATGTGAAGAAGGTATTTATGGGTAAGGTGAAACGGCTGAACAGTTTTCAAATGAGAAGGAATATGAATCAGAATACAGTTAGCATCACCCCAACTCACCAGCCAGACAGCCAATTCTCAATCCCAAGTTCATTTATAGTCTGCTGGAATCCACCAGTGTCACTCACTGCCCCCATCTCCTCAGAGAGACTGTTCTGCCTTTGGACCTCTCAGACTGGTAAATACTATTCCTAGCATTGAGCCCAAGCTGTCTACTCATAGTTTTTATACTTTGGACTTAATTTTACCCTATAGTTCAGTTCAATTCAGTCACTCAGTCATGTCCAACTCTTTGCGACCCCATGAATCGCAGCACGCCAGGCCTCCCTGTCCATCACCTACTCCCAAAGTTCACTCAAACTCATGTCCCTTGAATCGGTGATGCCATCCAGCCATCTCATCCTTTGTCATCCCCTTCTCCTCCTGCCCTCAATCCCTCCCAGCATCAGGGTCTTTTCCAATGAGTCAAATCTTCGCATGAGGTGGCCCAAGTATTGGAGTTTCAGCTTCAGCATGATTCCTTCCAAAGAACACCCAGGACCAATCTCCTTTAGAATGGACTGGTTGGATCTCCTTGCAGTCCAAGGGACTCTCAAGAGTCTTCTCCAACACCACAGTTCAAAAGCATCAATTCTTCGGCACTCAGCTTTCGTCACAATCCAACTCTCACATCCATACATGCCTACTGGAAAAATCATAGCCTTGACTAGACAGACCTTTGTTGGCAAAGTAATGTCTCTGCTTTTGAATATGCTATCTAGGTTGGTCATAACTTTTCTTCCAAGGAGTAAGCATCTTTTAATTTCATAGCTGCAGTAACCATCTGCAGTGATTTTGGAGCCCCAAACATAAAGTCTGACACTGTTTCCACTGTTTCCCCATCTATTTCCCATGAAGTGGTGTGTTCAGATGCCATGATTTTAGTTTTCTGAATATTGAGCTTTAAGCCAAACTTTTCACTCTCCTCTTTCACTTTCATCAAGAGGCTTTTTAGTTCCTCTTCATTTTCTGCCATAATGGTGGTGTCATCTGCATATCTGAGGTGATTGATATTTCTCCCGGCAATCTTGATTCCAGCTTGTGTTTCTTCCAGCCTAGCGTTTCTCATGATGTACTCTGCATAGAAGTTAAATAAGCAGGGTGACAATATACAGCCTTGAGGTACTCCTTTTCCTATTTGGAACCAGTCTGTTGTTCCATGTCCAGTTCTAACTGTTGCTTCCTGACCTGCATACAGGTTTCTCAAGAGGCAGGTCAGGTGGTCTGGTATTCCCATCTCTTTCAGAATTTTCCACAGTTTATTGTGATCCAGACATGGAACAACAGACTTGTTCCAAAGAGTCGGACATGACTGAGCAACTGAACTGAACTGAACTGAACACAGTCAAAGGCTTTGACATAGTCAATAAAGCAGAAAAAATGCTTTTCTGGAACTCTCTTGCTTTTTCGATGACCCAGTGGATGTTGGCAATTTGATCTCTGGTTCCTCTGCCTTTTCTAAAACCAGCTTGAACATCTAGAAGTTCACAGTTCACATATTGCTGAAGCCTGGCTTGGAAAATTTTGAGCATTACTTTAGTAGCGTGTGAGATGAGTGCAATTGTGCAGTAGTTTGAGCATTCTTTGGCATTGCCTTTCTTTGGGATTGGAATGAAAACTGACCTTTTCCAGTCCTGTGGCCACTGCTGAGTTTTCCAAATTTGCTGGCATGTTGAGCCAAATTTTTGCCAAATTCAGACTTAAATTGAAGAAAGTAGGGAAAACCACTAGACCATTCAGGTATGACCTAAATCAAATCCCTTATGATTATACAGTAGAAGTGAGAAATAGATTTAAGGGACTAGATCTGATAGATAGAGTGCCTGATGAACTATGGACGGAGGTTTGTGACATTGTACAGGAGGTAGGGATCAAGACCATCCCATGGAAAAGAAATGCAAAAAAAGTAAAACGGCTGTCTGAGGAGGCCTTACAAATAGCTGTGAAAAGGAGAGAAGCAAAAAGCAAAGGAGAAAGGGAAAGATATAAGCATCTGAATGCAGAGTTCCAAAGAATAGCAAGGAGAGATAAGAAAGCCTTCCTCAGCAATCAATGCAAAAAAATAGAGGAAAAGAACAGAATGGGAAAGACTAGAGATCTCTTCAAGAAAATTGGGATACCAAGGGAACATTTCATGCAAAGATGGGCTTGATAAAGGACAGAAATGGTATGGACCAAACAGAAGCAGAAGATATTAAGAAGAGGTGGCAAGAATACACAGCAGAACTGTACAAAATAGATCTTCATGACCCAGATAATCACGATGGTGTGATCACTCCTCTAGAGCCAGACATCCTGGAATGTGAAGTCAAGTGGGCCTTAGAAAGCATCACTATGAACAAAGCTAGTGGAGGGGATGGAATTCCAGCTGAGCTCTTTCAAATCCTGAAAGATGATTCTGTGAAAGTGTTGCACTCAATATGCCAGCAAATTTTACCCTGTAAGCTCATGTCTAATTTATTTTTCATAAAAAGTAGTGGAGAATAAATACATAGAGAATGTGAGATCAAATTGTTTTGTGCAGGCAGCAGTTAAGTATTATATGCATGGATTTTTTTCTATCCTCTTTCCACCCCCAAGCATCTTAACCATTATAAAGTGTACAGTCCAATAGCATTTAGAACATTCACAGTGTACAACCATCACTTCTATCTAGTTTCAATATGTGGACTTTTAAATGTGCTTTTTCTTTCCAGCCTTCTTCATTACATTTCCTATCTTTAAGAGTTCCTCTTTTCTCCCCAGAGCTCTCACTTCAGCACTCCATTTTTGGAACTGAAACAAGTTGATAGCAATATGGGAGAAAAAAATCCTTCACCCCTATCTTACATTATACTAAAAAATCAAATCCAGTTGAAGTCTTCATCATGGTTTTCTTTCAGGAGTATAATTTCTGATAGAGGTCATAAAAGGCACTCCTGGGAAACTAGGCACATTTTATATCTTGAGTTCTGTCAAAATTAATTAGGTGTATTAGCTTTGTAAATGTACATCAAAGTTACTCTTAAGATTAACTCACTCTTCAATATATATGGTGTATTTTAACAAAATTTTAAAGTCTGGATATTGGGTATAATACACCACACTTCCCTTTATACACACTTAAGCCTTTATAGATGGGTTGGGCAGTTGGCATATCTGTCCTGTACAGCCTCTGGGGAGAAAATCACTCTTACCTAATTGATTTCTCCAAAGTTAGCATCTAGTCATATCACCCCTCATTTGTAGCCTTTCCATTGCTTACAGGAGAAAATGGAGAACTTCTCAGCAAGAAATATAAAAACATCCATTTTCTAGTGCCATCTCAGGTCTCAGATGTATTATATCAGCCCCTTCAGTGTCACAGTCCTCCACCTGCAGTCCAGTCCTCTCTACTGCATGGGCCAGTCATGTGGAACTGCTCCAAGTGAGTGGTATGTCTGCATCTTTGCTGTCCCCCATATGTAATAAAACCCCCTCACCTCAGCCTGTCAGGCTCCTACAAGGCCTTTAAAGACCCAGCTCATATATCTCTTTGTCTCCCAAAGCTTTTTTTTATGTATTAAAGAAAAGCAGAGCCTTCATTTTATACTACCACTTTGCCTTATAGTAGCAAAGTGGCATTTTATTAGTTTTGTATGTAACATGCATAAGCAACAAATTTAACCCTTTAAAAAAAATAAAACTATTTCCATTAGGTGAGTCTTCTATGACCACCTCTCCTAATCCACATTCCATCCTCTCTCATGTGCCCAGAGGCAACCTCTGCTCTGAGTTTGGTGTGAATCTCTGGGGACTTTTCCTCCAAGACTGTATGTTTCAGAGATCTATCTGTGTTGATATATTTAGAAATAGACCCTTCCTGTTAATTGCTGCATAAAATCCTATGGTATGCATAAACCACATTTTATTTAGCATTAATCATATTGATGGACATTCAGTTTGTTTCCAATTTTTTTCTAACCCAACAATGCTACAATAATCATTTTATTTCTGCATCTTTGCACACATATGTGAGCATTTGCCTAGAGAGCTGCTGGAAATTAGAATTGCTAAGTCATAGGATATGCAGCAGCTTTTAAAATAATTCTATCAGCTAACTAGATTGGGAGCTGTTATTTTTGTTTTTGTAACCTTGAGCTTAGCACAAGTTCTGTCATGCACGTACCCTAGGACCTGGCAATCCTACTCACTGTAGTCATGACAAGGGAATGAATCAACAAATGAATAGATGAATAAATCAATGAATGTCTTTCAAGGAAATGGATTTGGCTCAGCAAGTATTGATATGAGAGTTCCTGCCAAAAATGTGAGAACTAATGAGGATCAATTGCAGGGGAAAAAGTAAAAATAAAACTCTGAAATGAAGCCACACTAAAGTGGGTGTTAAATGCATATTAAGAAGATTTTAAGGAGATGAAGTAATGAGACTACAATTTTTAGGGGGCAAGACCTTGCCATGGTATCTAACAAGTAATGATGACAAAACTTGGCCTTGGCAATGACAAAGCCTAAATGCTGTGGACAATGAGACAGGTGCTTAATGTCCCTGTTTCTATACTGGTACCTGGAACTCCAGCCCTGTTCTTTGTGGCTCTGATGGCTGGTCATGTGTTCCGAGAACAAATGAACATGAGTGGATGTTTTCTCAAATGTTCTCTGATTTGTCACCCTTTCCGCTTGCTCTGTAAACATTTAAAAATAAATTACCCAAGAGGATGCTGATAGAAGTAGTCTATTCCTGGTGTAGGTGCTGCCTCCAGTGGGAGAGACAGTACACAGGGAGAAGGTACAACATGCTCTGTGATCACAGCCAGGTATACATTGGATTTTGCTAAATAAGAGAGGGTAACAGACAGGCTCAGGTGTCGCTGGCCTGGGAGTTTCGGAGTCTCAGGTGCAAAATCGAGTCCTTGTTCATTAAATTAGCACTACTGACATTTTGACCAGATAATTCTTCGGTGGTGCAAGAAGCGGGGGAGGCTATTGAGCTGTCCTTTGCATTGTAGGATGTTTAGCAGTCTCCCTGGCCTCTGCTCAGCAGATGCCAATAACACCCCCCAGTTATGACAACTGAAAATGTCTCCAGACGATGCCAGATGTCTCTTGGAATCAAAATTATTTCCATTCGAGAGGCACTGCTTTCACTCCACTTTCCTGATTCCTTCAAAATCCTTTTAAGATTCATTTACAACACTGACATTATCATTTTAATATTGACCTATCCTATCTCAGTTTACAAGATCAGTTTTACAATAACTTTCCTAGCATATGCTGTATGGCAGAGGGTCTCCCCATGTACTACCACCAACAATAACTGACAATGTTAGGGTTTCCCCATGTACTACCACCAACAATAACTGACAATGTTAGGGTTTCCCCATATACTACCACCAACAATAACTGACAATGTTAGCACCCTGCTTTGTACTAACTTCTATTCTTTTATGTCATTTAATCCATAAAATGCTCCGTTAAGTAAGTACTGTTATTAATCCTCATTTTATGCTTGAGATGATGAGGCACAGAGAGGTTAAGCAGCTTGACCCAGGCTACAGAGTGCTTATAAGTGGCAGGGTCAGGATGTGAACACTGGCAGCCCAATCATCAGAGGAAATTTAAACAAAGGGATCATCTTTCCATTCATTCAGAAAAAACTATTGAACAAATGCTTAGAGTCAGACATTTTGCAAGGTGCTTGGTTGCAAAGATGAATACAATTTGGTTTTTCGTTTCACTGCCCAATGGGAGAGACAGATAAAAAAAGTCACATGCATACCAGATGATTGATGTTTAAGATAGGTACAAATTAAGAATGCTGTGACATAAAATGATTAAGACTTGATCTTAAGCATTAACTTTTAAGAATTTAAGTTCTTTTAACTTCATGTGATGAATTTCAGGGCTAGAATGTGGGTGCTTGGCTTCCCTATCAAAGGCTCTAACTATAATATTAAACCAGATCTTCCTGCTTTTCACTACCAATCCCCACAATCAACTCCATCTCTGCCCAGTTATATTCTTTCCTACGATTAAAAGGCTGCTTGGATATACTCTAACAACTACAGGTTATCACCACTGCAGAGTCACCTCCAGTAAGGAGAAAAACTAGAGCTGTAGAAAATCTGTAGTTGTTAGGTTTGCAGCAAGAGACATGACACTCAGTGAAAAGTCTGCCATTACCGTCCTAGGTCTCAAGGGGAGAATGAAAGGGACAGTGCTGATGGAGCCTAGAGAGAGCTGGGAGCTCTAGAAGAAGGGCCAGCAGGTCAGAGTGACTGCTGTGGGGAAACAGCCTGTGCTGCAGCAAGACCCTGGGTAAGATGGGGAATCAGATACCCTGACCTCCCTTTCTTCCCTCCCTCTGATCTTCCCCTGGCCCTTCCTATTTGACAAACCCAACCAACAGCTGGAAAATGAAAGAGGTTCAGTGACACCCTGTGTAGGTGTCAACTACAAATTGGCACTTACCAAGAGCATTTCCAAGCTTCCCTGGTGGCTCAGATGATAATGCATCTGCCTACAATACGGGAGACCCAGGTTTGATCCCTGGGTTGGGAAGATCTCCTGGAAAAGGAAATGGCAACCCACTCCAGTATTCTTGCCTGGAAAATCCCATGGACGGAGGAACCTGGTAGGCTATAGTCCATGGGGTCGCAAAGAGTTGGACACGACTGAGGAAGCTTCATAGCAAGAGCATTTCCAATGACTGAACAACAAAGGCATTTGCTATCTGCCTCTAGGGAGATTGAACCCCATGCTGCTATAGCTGTTGATCTTCAACAATCCCTGAGGGAGTTCAGGGTGGAGTGAAGCACGCTGTGCTCCAGGGAATCTGGTGGGACAGATCTTTGGATAGTTGGATGTTTTTAGGAACAAATTTTATGATCTCAACCCCTGCATCTCCTCATATCTAGAGAAGCACTAAATCCCTTCATGGTAACGTCAGATCCTCATGACTAACAAAAACCCTTTTGTAAAATGAGTGCTTCATGGTATTGATCTTCCCCTTCACCAAAACCTTATATATTGACTTTCCTCCACTGCTGCTTTGGAATAGTCTCTCAGAGCTATCTGTGATGCTGTCCCCTGGGCTGCAGTCCTCATTTTGCCCCAAATAAAACTTAACCCTTGAGTTGTTCATCTCTTTTTGTCAACATAGGTCTGCCTCCAGCACTCAGAATAGGGCAACAAAAGACAGAAAATCAGTAGGATTCTGTGAAAATAAGGGTGATCAGCAGAAATGGGCACATATAGGGTGTGGAGGGCTGGGCATTGCTATTGGAGGAAAGGTCACCTGAGACATCTCCAGGTTGAGTCCAGAGTAAAGCATAGTTGAAGGTGGGAGTCCAGGGGAGTTGCTGAAGTGGAAGTCCTGAGGATTAAAGAAAGCAAGGACACTGCAAGTAAGGGGAGGTTAGGGAAAGGGAGTTTTCCTGAAGGCTAACAACAATTAGGATCTACTTTTAGTGCTCAGGAACTGGAAATCCTTTGAGCCTTGCCGCTGAGCTGTTCCACACTGGTGACTGATAATCTGGTCCCATTTGGGATTCAAAGTCAATGACTTTTCAAGTGGCCTGGAATGAAGCAGCTTAGATTAATACCAAGCCACAGTCAGCTGCTACTGCTGCTGCATTTAAAAAAATAATCCCTCAATCCTTGACAGGATTTGAGAAAGTCAAACTTATTGGTCTGGTTCTTTCTAGGTGTGTTTTACTGTAGCATTTCTATTTTATGCCTTAACCAGTGTCCCTCTTTGAAGGCTAGTATTTAGAACCTCAAAATCCAAGAGTTGACTGCTGTTTTATTTCCTTCTTTCTGTTCCCTAGTTCAGTTCAGTTCAATTCAGTCACTCAGTCATGTCCAACTTTTTGTGACCCCATGAATCGCAGCATGCCAGGCCTCCCTGTGCATCACCAACTCCCAGAGTTCACTCAAGACTCATGTCCATCGAGTCAGTGATGCCATCCAGCCATCTCATCCTCGGTCATCCCCTTCTCCTCCTGCCCCCACTCCCTCCCAGCATCAAAGTCTTTTCCAATGAGTCAACACTTCGCATGAGGTGGCCAAAGTACTGGAGCTTCAGCTTCAGCATCATTCCTTCCAAAGAAATCCCAGGGTTGATCTCCTTCAGAATGGACTGGTTGGATCTCCTTGCAGTCCAGGGGACTCTCTAGAGTCTTCTCCAACACTGCAGTTCAAAAGCATCAATTCTTTGGCACTCAGCCTTCTTCATGGTCCAACTCTCACATCAATAAATGGCTACTGGAAAAACCATAGCCTTGACTAGATGGACGTTAGTTGGCAAAATAATGTCTCTGCTTTTGAATATGCTATCTAGGCTAGTCATAATTTTTCTTCCAAGGAGTAAGCATCTTTTAATTTCATGGCAGCAGTCACCATCTGCAGTGATTTTGGAGCCCAAAAAAATAAAGTCTGACACTGTTTCCACTGTTTCCCCATCTATTTCCCATGAAGTGATGGGACCAGATGCCATGATCTTCGTTTTCTGAATGTTGAGCTTTAAGCCAACTTTTTCACTCTCCTCTTTTACTTTCATCAAGAGGCTTTTTAGCTCCTCTTCACTTCTGCCTTAAGGGTGGTGTCATCTGCATATCTGAGGTTATTGGTATTTCTCCCGGCAATCTTGATTCCAGCTTGTGTTTCTTTCAGTCCAGCGTTTCTCATGACATACTCTGCATAGAAGTTAAATAAGCAGGGTGACAATATACAGCTTTGACGTACTCCTTTTCCTATTTGGAACCAGTCTGTTGTTCCATGTCCAGTTCTAACTGTTGTTTCCTGGCCTGCATACAGATTCCTCAAGAGGCAGGTCAGGTGGTCTGGTATTCCCATCTCTTTCAGAATTTTCCACTAAGAGCAGGCGGCTGCCGACGCACTAAGCGCAGGCGGCGGCGGCGGCAGCCGAGAGCTACCCCACGTCCGAGGTCAGGGACAGTGCCTAGAGTGCCAGGCTGTGACGGCGCAGGAACGGCCGAGAGGAGCCACCCCGCGTCCGAGGCCAGGGGTGGTGGCCAGAAGGAGCAACCCCAAGCCCGAGGCCAGGGCGGCAACCGGGAGGAGCAACCCCACATCTGAGGAGTGGTGGCTGCCTGGGCACAGGAGGGCCTAGAGGAACCATCCCACGCTGAAGGTCAGGAAGGGCAGTGGGAGGAGATACCCCTCATCCAAGGTAAGGAGCAACGGCTGTGCTTTGCTGGAGCAGCCATGAAGAGATACCCCACGCCCAAGGTAAGAGAAACCCAAGTAAAATGGTAGGTGTTGCAAGAGGGCATCAGAGGGCAGACACACTGAAACCATACTCACAGAAATATAGTCAGTCTAATCACGCTAGGACCACAGCCTTGTCTAACTCAATGAAACTAAGCCATGCCCGCGGGGCAACCGAAGACCGGCAGGTCATGGTGGAGAGGTCTGACAGAATGTGGTCCACTGGAGAAGGGAATGGCAAACCACTTCAGTATTCTTGCCTTGAGATCTCCATGAACAGTATGAAAAGGCAAAATGGTAGGATACTGAAAGAGGTACTCCCCAGGTCAGTAGGTGCCCAATATGCTACTGGAGATCAGTGCAGAAATAACTCCAGAAAGAATGAAGGGATGGAACCAAAGCAAAAACAATACCCAGCTGTGGATGTGACTGGTGATAGAAGCAAGGTCCGATGCTGTAAAGAGCAATATTGCATAGCAACCTGGAATGTCAGGTCTATGAATCAAGGCAAATTGAAAGTAGTTAAACAGGAGATGGCAAGAGTGAACGTTGACATTCTAGGAATCAGCGAACTAAAATGGACTGGAATGGGTGAATTTAACTCAGATGACCATTATATCTACTACTGTGGGCAGGAATCCCTCAGAAGAAATGGAGTAGCCATCATGGTCAACAGAAGAGTCCGAAATGCAGTACTTGGATGCAATCTCAAAAATGACAGAATGATCTCTGTTCATTTCCAAGGCAAACCATTCAATATCACAGTAATCCAAGTCTATGCCCCAACCAGTAACGCTGAAGAAGCTGAAGTTGAATGGTTCTATGAAGACCTACAAGACCTTTTAGAACTAACACCCAGAAAAGATGTCCTTTTCATTATAGGGGACTGGAATGCAAAAGTAGGAAGTCAAGAAACGCCTGGAGTAACAGGCAAATTTGGCCTTGGAATACAGAATGAAGCAGGGCAAAGACTAATAGAGTTTTGCCAAGAAAATGCACTGGTCATAGCAAACACCCTCTTCCAACAACACAAGAGAAGACTCTACACATGGACATCACCAGATGGTCAACACCGAAATCAGATTGATTATATTCTCTGCAGCCAAAAATGGAGAAGCTCTATACAGTCAACTAAAACAAGACCAGGAGCTGACTGTGGCTCAGATCATGAACTCCTTATTACCAAATTCAGACTTAAATTGAAGAGAGCAGGGAAAACCACTAGACCATTCAGGTATGACCTAAATCTGTTCCCTAAGGGAGCAATATGTGCAGGAATGTCTAGATGGTTAAATGGAGGAGGGTCAAGAAATAGAAGAAAATACTGAGAATGAAAAACAGATCAGTTACTATACATCAAGGTATGTTTTAATCACAGGGTGTTATTAGAAGGGCTATGAAGAACCTTGCTGGAAAAGCATCTGGTCCCAAGCCATTGTCCAGACTTTATCCAGTTCCTCCCCACCCTGCAGCCAAATCCTGCTTCTCCCTTTGCTCATGGTATCTGCTCTGCCCAGGATCTCACTCGCTTGTCTCTCCTGTTAATTTCCCACTTATCCTTCAAGGCCCAGGCCCCATTACATACAGCCTTCTTCAGTCCCTGCCATCTATATATTGTGCTTATCTATGATCCCACTTTGTCCTTTGGCCCCATGTGATGGTTATTTGTATGCTTGTCTTCTCACTGTCTTCTCTTGCCCACGGAGTGTAAGCTCCCTGCAACTATGTCCTCTCCTGTGGATGATCTTATCTCTGATGAGACTTTGATTTTCATGAGAGTGACCATTTGAGTTCCGTGGTATCAAGCAACAGAAACAGGTTAAGTGAAATGTAGGATTTAATGGAATAATACATTTAATCAAAGAATTAGCAGAACAGATGAGCCACCATGTCTCTCAAAGGGGCAGCTCCAGGCCCCATGAATGGCAGAAAAGTTCAGAGGACCTACTCTCCAATGCCCCTCTGGGAGCATGGCTCCACCCCTTCTGATCCCATGCTGAGTGCCTTTCAGTTCCCAGCTTTATGTTCCTGGGAAAAACTTTACTAGGTCATTTTCGGCTGGGTGTCCCACTGGATCATTCATCATGAAGCCAGGGCACAGAGTCATATCACACAGAAAATGTTGGGACCACCTCTGTGTATCCAGGGATACAGTCATGATGTGGGGGGAGTAGTGGTAGATTTCAAAATTTTGGCAGCTATTCTGCAATGTGTCTCTTGCAAAATAGTCAATTAAGGGTGAGTTGAAGAGAACTGCAACAAATGCAGAATCAGAGAATTAAGACCCAGTTTTGAAGTCATCCTGGTCTCAGACACTCTAACCTACGGAAGCTGGAGCACATGGGGTCTTGCCTTCAGACAGTCCATCTATTAAAAAAACATACTGTTCCTGGAGTGTCAGGTGAGACAATCCTGCAAACCTTAGCATACTTATACTGCTTATTTGTTTTTATCTCATTCATTCATGGGTTTTACACATGAAATTATTTTGTACATGAATATACACTGAGAACAGATTTTCAGTTGGATCCTCTGATTTCTAACTCTATGACTTAGAATTATTTGCTTAATGACTCTGAGCTTTAGTTTTCTCAACTGCAAAATATGAATAAGGTAATACTTGTTTGGGGGGCCAACTGAGAGGATATTTGTGTAAAGTTCAATGCCTGTAGTTTATTTTTAAGGTCATAATAAATTTATAACTTCACATACACATATATTGTGCGCTGATTGAAAAAACTACATAATGAATAAAGCCTACCATAATTCAGTCATACGTTTAAAAGAATTTATATTTGAAAAATAATAGTATGTATAAGTTCTGTGAGTATGTGCTCAGTTGTGGCCAATTCTTATGTATTGAGGTGCTCCTATGTTGGTGCATAGACATTTACAATTGTTATGTCTTTCTCTTGGATTGATCCCTTGATCATTATGTAGTATCCTTCCTTATCTCTTGTAATATTCTTTATTTTAAGATCTAATTTGTCTGATATGAGGGTTGCTACTCCAGCTTTCTTTTGCTTCCCATTTGCATGAAATATATTTTTCCATCTTCTCACTTTAAGTCTATATGTGTCTTTAGGTCTGAAGTGGGTTTCTTGTGGATAGTATATATATGGGTCTTATCTGTGCCTTGTCTGAATGCATCACATTCAGCCAGTCTGTGCCTTTGATTGGAGCATTTAATCCATTTGCATTTAAAGTAATTATTGATATATATATTCCTACTGCCATTTTCTTAATTGTTTGGGGTGATTCTGTAGATCTTTTTTCTTCTCTTGTATTTCTTGACTATATCAGTTCAGTTTAGTTGCTCAGTCATGTCTGACTCTTTGCAACCCCATGGACTGCAGCACACGAACCCTCCCTGTCTATCACCAACTCCCAGAGTTCACCCAAACTCATGTCAATTGAGTCGGTGATGCCATCCAACCATCTCATCCTCTGTCGTCCCCTTCTCCTCCTGCCCTCAATCTTTCCCAGCATCAGGGTCTTTTCAAATGAGTCAGCTCTTCACATCAGGTGGCCAAAGTATTGGAGTTTCAGCTTCAAATTAATCCCTCCAATGAACACCCAGAACTAAGATAAGTTCCTTTAATATTTGTTCTAAAGCTGGTTAGGTGGTGCTGAATACTCTTAACTTTTGTTTGTCTGAAAAGCTTTTCATTTCTCCATTAATTGTGAATGAGATCCTTGCCAGGTACAGTAATCTTGGTTGTAGAGTTTTTGCTTTCAGTACTTTAAATATATCCTGCCTTTCTCTTCTGGCCTGCAGAATTTCTGCTGAAAGATTAGCTGTTAAGTGTATGGGGTTTCCCTTGTACATTACTCGTTGCTTCTCCCTTGCTGCTTTTAATATTCTTTCTTTGTGTTTAGTCTTTGTTAGTTTGATTAGTATATGTCTTGGCATGTTCCTCCTTGGGTTTATCCTGTATTGGGACTGTTTTTGCCTCTTGGACTTGATTGACTATTTCCTTTTCTGTTGGGGTCTTTAATGGACCAGGACCTGGTGGTCCGGAGGTGACGATAAGAAAGTGAAAGAGAGAAAGAGGCTGATACTCCCTGGTTTATGCAGAAAACCAATAAAGTCCTTGACACAGGAGTAGCCTCTCTCGTGAAGGCACTGGGTGCCCTCTCGAGGAGGGTGAAGGCACAGGGTGCCTTCTCGAGAGAGTCTTAGAAGCCCGGGCAGGAGAGTGAGCAAGACAGGTCTCTGTGCTCCAAGGAATCAGCTGAAGAGAGTCAGAGAGAGAGAGAAAGAAAGAAAGAAAACAAGAAAGAAAGAAATACATGGGGACCCAAGCTCTGATGGAGCAAAGGTGCTTTAATGATTTTTCTGTGAGTATATATAGGCTGTAGTATAAGAAGTTTCTTTCGTCAATGATAAAGATCAGAAAACCAAATGTACAGTAACCATTACTAAAGAACAAGGGATGATGATGATCACAAGGTCAGCAGACAATCCATATCTCAAAAAAGGGGATCAAGACTATGCAGTTTTGTCGTAAAGAGAATGTTTACTAAAGGAGAATCAAGCCTGTCTCACACAATGACCCCAGTTCCTGGGAGCAGCGTGGTGTTCCACTTAAAAAGAAACAAAGGACTTCTGAGAAACAACACATAGGAATCCTCCTGTTAAACATTCCCTGATACTTTTCCATGTTGGGGAAATTTTCAGCTATAATCTCTACAAACATTTTCTCATACCCTTTCTTTTTCTCTTCTTCTTATTGGACCCCTATAATTCAAATGTTGGTGCATTTGATATGGTCTCAGAGGTCTCTGAGACTGTCCTCAGTTCTTTTTATTCTTTTAACTGTATTCTGTTCTTCAGAAGTTATTTCCACCATTTTATCTTCCAGCTCACTGTTTTGTTCTTCTGCTTCAGATATTCTGCTATTGATTCCTTCTACAGTATTTTTAATTTCAGTAATTGTGTTGTTTCTCTCTGTATGTTTATTCTTGAATTCTTCTAGGTCTTTGTTAATTGATTCTTGCATTTTCTCCATTTTGTTTTCAAGGTTTTTGATCATCTTTACTATCATTATTCTGAATTCTTTTTCATGGAGTCTGCCTTTTTCCTCTTCATTTATTTGGACTTCTGTGTTTCTGGTTTGTTCCTTTATTTATGTAGTATTTCTCTGCCTTTTCGTTATTTTTTTTTAAATTTATTGTGTTTGAAGTCTTCTTTTCCCAGACTTCAAGGAAAGTTGAATTCTTTTCTTGAAGAAGGTTGAATTCTTTCTTCCTTTTGGTTTATGCCCTCCTAAGGTTGGTCCAATGGTTTGTGTAAGCTTCCTATAGGGTGAAATTTGTGCTGAGTTTTTTTGTTTGTTTGTTTGTTTTTTCTCTGATGGACAAGGCTGAGTGAGGTGGTAATCCTGTCTGCTGATGATTGGGTTTGTATTTTGTTTGTTTGTTTCTTGTTTAGATGAGGCTTCCCTGGTGGTTCAGATGGCAAAGTGTCTCCCTGCAATGCTGGAGACCTGGGTTCAATTTATGGGTCAGGAAGATCCCCTGGAAAAGGAAATGACAACCCACTCAGTACTCTTGCCAGGAAAATCCCATGGATGGAAGAGCCTGGTAGTCTACAGTCCATGGGGTAGCAAAGAGTCGGACATGACTGAGTGACTTCACTTTCACTTTAGATGAGGCATCCTGCACAGGGTGCTACTGGTGATTGAATGATGCTGGGTCTTGTATTCAAGTGGTTTCATTTGTGTGAGTTCTCACTATTTGATGCTCCCTAGGGTTAGTTCTCTGGTAGTCTAGCGTCTTGGAGTCAGTGCTCCCGCTCCAAACGCTCAGGGCTTGATCTCTTGATCATCTGCACAGATCTTTTCTATTTGAGTTCAAACTGACAGAGAAGTCATCATATCCTTTTTCTCATGATTCTCCACTGGAGCTGCCAGGCTCCCTCCACCTTCACTCTAGGAGCCCAGGACTGCCTAAGCACAAGGGAAAGCCGCCTTCCAGAAAGTCATGGCTGATTCTTTGCGACCCCATGACTGTAGCCCCCAGGCTCCTCAGTCCATGGGATTTTCCTGGCAAGAATAGTGGAGTGGTTTGCTGTTTCCTCCTCAAGGGTATCTTCCTAACCCAGGGATTGAACTCACATCTCCTGCATCTCCTACATGGACAGATGGATTCTCTCCTGCTGGGAAGCCCCACGTGTAAGTACCAGGTATTATATCCGGGGTCCTTGTGAGGTCTCAGATGTCATTAAGTTATCTGAGACCTCTGGGGCTTTGGGAGCTGCAGGCTAAGGGTAGCTGCCTTGCGTGTATTGTTCTTCCTACCTTTTGGCTGGGGAACACATATTAGGAATTTCTCCTAAAATGAGGGTCAACCTTCCCACCACCTCAGGGAATTTGGGAGGCAGAAGCTTCTGCCCTCATTCCCACCTTAAATCCCTTGTGGGTAGGTAGAGTCTCACAGCTGGGCCCCTGCACTCTTACTCTCATTATCTCTGAGCCCCTCATCCACAAGCCAGGGTGTGTACCCCGGAGGGTAAGTTTTCTGAGACTGGGTCTCCATGACCCCCAGGAGTGCCCTGCAGCTCTAGGGTTGATCTGCCTGCCTTTGCTTTCAGCCTCAAATCCAAACTGCATTCTCCATCCCAATTTTACCAGTGAGAAAACTCATTTGGTCCCCAAATGGCTCCTACATCCAGGTCTGGAAGCAGATGCTATCAGTGGTATATCCATATCTTGTTGGCATGTCTACCTACTTAAGGCTGCTACTGTGGGCACTTGCAACTCTCTGCCCATGGACTGTCAATCTGTACAGAAGGAGTTATTAGGTTGGTGCAAAAGTAATTGCAGTTTTTGCCTTGTTGAAATTTGCTTTTTGATATTGGAATACATTCTAAATGAATGTGGTTAGGTTACACATCATTTTAAGTGCATTTCTCTCTTTATATTTTTTGCTAATGAGTTATTACTTGCTGTTTATTTTATATTTATTTTAGACTATGGAAATATTAGACAAAAAGCAAACTTGAGTGAATTTCTTATTTGAGTTTCAAAATGGGTTGTAAAGCAGTGGAGACCATTCACAGCATCAACAGTGCACTTGGCCCAGGAACTATCAACCATACAGTTTAGTTATGGTTTAAGAAGTTTTGCAAAGGACACGAGAGCTTTGAAGATGAGGAGCCTAGTGGCTGGCCATCAGAAGTTGACAACAATAATTGAAAGCCATCATTGAGGCTGATCCTCTTAAAACTATAGGAGAAGTTACCAAAGAACTCAACATTGACCATTCTATAGTCTTTCTGCATTTGAAGGAACTTGGGAGAGTGAAAAATCTTGATAAGTGAATGCCTTGTGAACTGGCCAGAAATTAAAAAAAGAAATAATCATTTTGAGGGGTTGGTCTTCTCTTATTCTATGAAACAACAATAAACCATTTCTTGATCGGACGTGCAACGAAAAGTGGGTTGCATATAACAACCAGCAACAGCCACCTTAGTGGTTGGACAGAGAAGAAGCTCTAAAGCACTTCCCAAAGCCAACCTTGCACCAAAAAAAGGTCATGGTCACTGTTTGGTGGTCTGCTGCCCATCTGAGTCACTATACCTTTCTGAATTTCAGCAAAACCATTGCATCTGAGGAGTATGCTCAGCAAACCAATGAGATGCACTGAAAACCAACACCTCCAGCCAGCTTTGGTCAACATAAAGAGCCCAACTCTTCTCCACAACAATGCCTGACCGCACTTCACACAACCAGTGCTTCAAAAGATGAACAAATTGGGTTTTATCTTTCTTTACAAAGTTTTATCTCATCCGCCATATTCACCTGACGTCTCGCCAACCAGTTGGTGACAGCTCTCACCAACCTCTCGCCAACCATTTGACCTCTCACCAACCAATCGCCAACTCTAACCACTTCTTCAAGCATCTCTGCAACTTTTTTGCAGGGAAAACACTTCCACAATCAGCAGAGTGCAGAAAATGCTTTCTAAGAGTTTGTAGAATCCCAAAGCATGGATTTTTATGCTATAAAAATAGGCACTTCTCATTGGCAAAAATGTGTTGTTTGTTATGGTTCCTATTTTGATGAATAAAGGTATGTTTGAGCCTAGTTATAATGATTTAAAATTCACAGTCCAAAACCATATTTGAATTTGCACCAACCTAATAGTATCCAGGAAGCAGTGTCAAGCACATTAAAGAGGAATCGGTGTCTAAATTCCTCAACTTCTCGCCATCCAGTGGGGAGAAAGTTCCTGCCTCCCAGAGATAACCCATGGATTGAGCTCCAGTTGCCCTCAGTTTAATAGACTTGGCTATGCACTTTGCTTCCTTCCCTCCCTGTCTTCCTTTACCATGCCCATTTGCATTTCCTAGGATCATCTCCCAAGAAAAGTATTTAGAGTCAAATCCTTCTCAGTACTGGTTTCTGTGTGTGCCTGCTAAGTCTCTTAGGTCATGTCTGACTCTTTGTGACCCTATGGACTATAGCCTGCCAGGCTCCTCTGTTTAAGGGATTCTCCAGGCAAAATACTAGAATGGGTTGCCATGCCCTTCTCCAGGGGATCTTCCTGACCCAGGGATCAAACCAGCATCTCTTGTGTGTCCTGCATTGGCAGTTTACCACTAGTGCTGCCTGGGAAGCTGACTGGCTTCTGGAAGAGTCCAAATCAAGACAAAGGTTGTGATTAATTGGCTCCTTCAAAATTGCAGTATTATTTTTTTCTAAACAATTATGAATACAAAAATGTTTTCCAAATTTAACCATTAGCTTAGGGATAGAGCAAAGCTGGTGAAAGGAAATTAGGATTAAAGAAAAACAACCTGTAGGCATTAGCTGATTTACAATAGATAGTAGAAATGAATGATAAAATAAGGCACTTTTCAGAGTTGGAAAGAACCTTTCTATGATCTAATCTAACTTACTCATTTTACAGAAATGGCAATGGAGGTCAGAGGTCCCACAGACTCACCCAGTGAAACTAGGTCTCCTTTGGAGCCTCCCAGCTCTGTGACCACCTGCTGCCCCAGACCTCAGGCCATCCACTGATGTCAGCATTGCCTGCCTGGGGTCAACTATCATTTACCTGTGCATCATCTTTTGCTCTGCCAGCTGGAGATCAGGGCATGGTGCCAGGAGCCAAGGCTATTTGTTAGGTTGCATCACAATAAACTGTGGAAAATTCTGAAAGAGATGGGAATACCAGACCACCTGACCTGCCTCTTGAGAAATCTGTATGCAGGCCAGGAAGCAACAGTTAGAACTGGGCATGGAACAACAGACTGGTTCCAAATAGGAAAAGGAGTACGTCAAAGCTGTATATTGTCACCCTGCTTATTTAACTTCTATGCAGAGTATGTCATGAGAAATGCTGGACTGAAAGAAACACAAGCTGGAATCAAGATTGCCGGGAGAAATATCAGTAACCTCAGATATGCAGATGACACCACCCTTATGGCAGAAGTGAAGAGGAGCTAAAAAGCCTCTTGATGAAAGTGAAAGTGGAGAGTGAAAAAGTTGGCTTAAAGCTCA
The DNA here is from genome assembly GCF_023091745.1 of Budorcas taxicolor. Lineage (NCBI taxonomy): Eukaryota > Metazoa > Chordata > Mammalia > Artiodactyla > Bovidae > Budorcas > Budorcas taxicolor. The sequence continues at coordinate 73,536,740 of NC_068913.1, read as the reverse complement.
ACATTCAGAAAACGAAGATCATGGCATCTGGTCCCATCACTTCATGGGAAATAGATGGGGAAACAGTGGAAACAGTGTCAGACTTTATTTTGGGGGGGGCTCCAAAATCACTGCAGATGGTGACTGCAGCCATGAAATTAAAAGACACTTACTCCTTGGAAGAAAGTTATGACCAACCTGGATAGTATATTCAAAAGCAGAGACATTACTTGGCTGACTAAGGTCGGTCTAGTCAAGGCTATGGTTTTTCCTGTGGTCATCTATGGATGTGAGAGTTGGACTGTGAAGAAGGCTGAGCGCCAAAGAATTGATGCTTTTGAACTGCGGTGTTGGAGAAGACTCTAGAGAGTCCCTTGGACTGCAAGGAGATCCAACCAGTCCATTCTGAAGGAGATCAACCCTGGGATTTCTTTGGAAGGAATGATGCTGAAGCTGAAGCTCCAGTACTTTGGCCACCTCATGCGAAGTGTTGACTCATTGGAAAAGACTCTGATGCTGGGAGAAATTGGGGGCAGGAGGAGAAGGGGACGACCCAGGATGAGATGGCTGGATGGCATCACTGACTCGATGGACACAAGTCTGAGTGAACTCCGGGAGATGGTGATGGACAGGGAGGCCTGGCGTGCTGCGATTCATGGGGTCGCAAAGAGTCGGACACGACTGAGCGACTGAACTGAACTGATCAGTGAGGGTCAACTTGTTTTACTGTTATGAAGGACCTGAAACTTCAGGAGTTGGACCAGGATTTGGAAGGTTGGTGGTTCAGTTCAGTTCAGTCGCTCAGTCACATCTGACTCTTTGCAAGCCCATGGATTGCAGCATGCCAGGCTTCCCAAGGTTGGTGGTAAGCCCACAATAATCCTATCCAAGGGCCATATCATCTCCAGCTCCAGCACTCCTCCCACATCCCAAACAGCCTCCTATTCTTCTTTTGGTTCACCGGCTACCTCCCCCACCTACAGCTGTGACTGTAGGTGGGCCCTGTAGGTTAGTCAGGCCCTAACCTCTACCCCAACTCCCTCCTTTCCTCACCCCAATCCGAAAGCTCTCAGGAGAAGCTTGTGTTTCATTGCCTGTACCAGAAGTCACTTTAAATAAGCTTATCTTTCTATCCCCTGAAGCTTTGATAGGTTATTTAACAGCAGTAATTTGTCATTGACTGTGGGCAATTTTGTATACATTCATCCAGCCTGAGGTTTGAGCTTTTTGTCCTTTTGTGGCTTGATCAAAACTTGAGGATTTTCCTCCCAGCTCACCTTCCTCCTTTCTCACAAACGGTGCCTAGAAGAAAATATTAATACATATTCTTAAATGATGCTGTCACCTGTCACTCAGAGGAAAGAAAAATGAGCCAGAAAGCACTCACTGCTTGTTCTGGGTAACAACTGGGACTTTTGATAGTATTTTGTTGGCCCTATAGGAAGGTTAATAATTTAATTTGATTTATTGAATAGTTTTGTTTTTCACTTATATGCTGAGAAGAGAGAGATGATAGAAGAGATTTGAGACTTGAGCAGAACTGCCTCTTAAAGCAGCTTATCAGCCTCAACACTAGTCACACTTTGTGAAGGATAATTCTTTGTTGTGGGGGAGCTGTCCTGTGCCTTCTAGGACACTCAGCAGCTTCTCTGGCCTCTCGATCCCAGGAACACCCCCTACCCAGTTGTGACAACCAAAAATGTCTCCAGACATTGCTAAATGTCCTCCAGGGGGCAATATAACCACTGGTTGAAAACCACTGCCTTTTAGGGGCACCTAATATGGACTGTTCTGATGCTCCACCACCAAATAACCTTCTGTTCCATTTCAACTTTTCCAGTCAGACTAACCCTTAATTAAGAAATTGCCATTTGTTGATGAATCAGACATGGTTCTTTAGCTGTACCTGTAAACCCCTATATTTGATATAAGGTGATATAGCTTACAAATTTGTCTGTGGTTAGTATCTCTTAGGTGAGTCCCTCTCTCAAGGCCAATGTTTTTAAGTTTCCAAATCTGTAAAACTGATCATCAAAACCTGCACCAAGGAACTTAGGCTGAAAGCCCTCAAACAGCAGCACAAATAACTTGATCTTACATCCTGAGTAAGAAGAGTGGGCTTGGAGAAAGAGACAAGGAGTGATGAACAGATATCTAAGTTGAAGATCACATACTCTCTATCCTGACTTGACGTGACATGTATTTCTATAAACTAACTAGCGTGAATGAGATTGCTAAATAGGGGAATGGCGGCACTGCGACATGGAGGTTGTGTTAATTCATGTGTGTTTTTTCCCTAGAGTAGGGGAGCCAGAGAGGAGAGACAAGATTTAAAACCATCAACAGGACGAAAGAGTGCTTTGCTTGGCTGTGGGACTAGAAGAGCCCTTTTAGCTGTGTAACATTGCATTCAAACAGAAATGCTTATCGTCATAGGAAAATAAACCATGGATATGTGTAAAAGGTATGTCTATATCTATGCTGCTGCTGCTGCTGCTAAGTCGCATCAGTCGTATCCAACTCTGTGTGACCCCATAGACGGCAGCCCACCAGGTTGTGCCATCCCTGCGATTCTCCAGGCAAGAACACTGGAGTGGGTTGTCATTTCCTTCTGCAATGCATGAAAGTGAAAAGTGAAAGTGAAGTTGCTATATGCCTATACAAATTAGCTAGCTTACAAATAGGTTATGAAGTACAGGGGAGCCTGGCATGCTGCAGCCAGTGGGGTCACAAAGAGTTGGATATGACTTAGTAACTGAACAATAACAACAAATAATATTGTTAAAGGATGTTTTTGTTTAGTTAAAACCAGTGACATCCCTTGTAAAACTTTTTCTGAGCTTATAATCAGGTGAATATTCTCCCCATTTTACCTTAAATTCTGTTTTTTTCAAGCTATTTTTTCCCTCTGAACTTGAACAGGTCCCACAAACCATTGTCCTAAGCACTGGTATGTTTTAAATATTGATAGATCAACTGCTGAAAGCAGGTCTTGTAACTTACAAGCTGATTGACAGTGTTCTGGTGGGCCCAGTGTGATAGAGCCCAATGGAGTTAGTAGGACCCATGTTCTGGCATGTCCCACGCGGAGCCAGATGGAATTAGTAGGATGGTGTTCTGATGTGTCCTGTATGATGGAACCAGATGGAGTTAGTAAGACCCTGCTTCATGAGGCATAGCCTGAAAGACACATGGGTGACCTTATTTGGTAATTAGAACAGTCAGGTACTCAAGGGAGAGGAGAGCTACCCATGATAATTTCCAGTTCTGGGGGACCTCCTCTGTCCCAGATTCAGTGCTTCAGCAAGCTAGAGGTCATATCCCCATTTTATAGGAAATGTAGACTTGAAAGGAGTAAGTAACTTTCTCAGGGATTACGCAGTCCAATTTCCAAGCTCTTAATATTATATGCTATCAAGGAATAGCAGAAGCTATGCATGAGTTTATACAATTGATATGAGTAGGGAGAAGGCAATAGCACCCCACTCCAGTACTCTTGACTGGAAAATCCTATGGACGGAGGAGCCTGGTAGGCTGCAGTTCATGAGGTCGCTAAGAGTCGGATACGACTGAGTGACTTCACTTTCACTTTTCACTTTCATGCACTGGAGAAGGAAATGGCAACCCACTCCAGTGTTCTTGCCTGGAGAATCCCAGGGACGGGGGAGCCTGGTGGGCTGCTGTCTATGGGGTCGCACAGAGTCAGACACGACTGAAATGACCTAGCAGCAGCAGCAGGGATAAAGAAAAAAAAAAAAAACCTAATGAGGGAATGTCAAGGCTGACAAATAGACCCAATGATGTCACCACACAAAGGTCCTGGTAAGCATGAGTACTAGTGATTATAGACTTTTCTACTTTCTTCTGTCATTTAGGATATAAGTGAAATTTAGTCAATCCCTGGCTCTCAGAAAATCATGCCTGGATGACCAGAAAAAGATGAACCATGCTCCTATCTGAGCAGTTCATACAAGAAGTGGAGACTCATCACTGAGGAAATCAGGGCTTCTCTGGGAAAGGTAAATTCATGTCTCTTCCCATCACATATATATTAATATTATGATGTAAACAGCTCCTGGTATAACACTCATCATGTCAGTTTGCTAAGCATCATATTTTCAAATTTTATGGTCCAGATGGTGACAATCTGTGACCAGGGTGCTGCTGAGAGTTGACTGCAGGCAGAAAAGTTTCAGACAGGTCAGAAAAAGAGATTGTCATCCATGTCAATATTTAAATAAATTCTTCCTGGTGCCTGAAACGCTGCCTGGAGAGTGAACCCTTATTAGCATACATTCTGTTAACCAGAATTCTCTACAAACTCACTCTGCACATCTGTTCCTCACATATGATTGATAGTTATGATGAAGATGCTGTGGGATTTCAAGAGAGAGTTAAAAATCACCCAAAAATGTTTAAATAAGGTTGACAAATATTATAGGGCTTAACTCACTTTTGAGGGGTTCAGATTCTTAAAAATTGGTATTCTAGGAAGTAAAGCACATACAGTGATTTTCATAAACTACTCCATGGTGAAAAGGACCTCTCTGGTTGCTAAGCTTGTTTTAATTTCCTTACTCTAATGTTCAGAAACTAGTTCTAAAGTTTTCCTCTTATAACTACAACCAAGACAGTTCAAATCATAGAGTTGTAATAGTGAAAGAAAAATACAGTGATTCCTAGAAGGAAAAGTAGGGTATTCTTTGTTGTTCATCTTCACTAAAAAAGGGATAAAAACAAAATACAATTGAGAAGTTGGAAGTATGCACCGTGAATGATTGTGACAAAATGTGGAATTTAAGGGTCTGATGTTTGAGTTGGTGCCTCACAAATCCCTCTGAGTGATTTTCATTGTTTATATTGAATTTAAAATGAATTAATAAAGAGAAACATGACTATGACTACAAAGATAGCTTAGAAACCAGAATGATGCCTTCTTATCAAATGCAGATACTAAGCATTAAAACATACACGGTTAGAAAGAAAATGATAAAGTGTCATTGTATCACTGACAAAGAAGAGTAAAGAGCAACAGTCTGCTGCCTCAGCATTTGGAAGCACAATCCTGGTTCATTCCTTTACTTCTTTTTCTTTATAAACACTGAAAAACAAATGTATGCAATAAGATCAGCAGAAATAGCCACAGGAAGTAGGGTTGGATAGGAAAACCCAGACTGTAATTGACGAATTGCTGGAGGCTTAGTGTGTATAAGTCTGAGAGTTGAAAACTCCTGATGGACCCAGTCATATGGGGCCCTCCACAGTATTATGAGATTTACCTCCTGAAGCTTGACCAGATTCCCACAACAAATATGGGAGAAAAATTGTCTCATGTTTCTGGGAGAGGAAGGGAAAAAGAAACCTTTGTGAAAGACCCTAGAACATTTTATTCTTCTAAACAAGCCTGCCCTCAGCAGAAACTAGTTAACCAGAGCCTAACTTGCCAGGGAATTATCAGAGCCCTACTGACCTGGGGAAAGGAAATACCCAACTCAAGCCTGCTCTAGCCAACCTATTACATTTAAGGGGAGAAAAAAAACTGAAAAGCACTTGTGAAGTTCACAGTCTTACTTAGAAACCGAGACCTAATCACAGCACCAAAGAATGCTTCCTTTCCTCCATATCTAACCACCACATCACTAAAGGCCTATTTATAGCAGCTTCTATTGCCTGGTACATCATGTCTGGCTATCAAGAAAAATTACAAGGCAAAAAAACACAATTTGAAGAGACAGAGCAATCATCAGAACCAGACATGGCAAGGATATTGGAATTATCAGACCAAAGATTTAAAATATGGTATGATTAATATGCTTAGGGCTCTAATGGACAACGTGGATAGCATACATGAACAGATGGGCAAAGTAGGCAGAGAGAAGAAATCCTAAGAAAGAACCGAAAGAAATGCTAGAGATCAATTATACTGTAACCGAAAAGAAGAATGCCTTTAATGGGCTTGTTAGTAGACTGGACACAGCTAAGGAATGATGTTCTGCACTAGAAAATATAACAGTTCAGGCTCCAGCCCAAAGATTGCTCTTGTAAGGCCCCTGGCTTTCTTAAGAACAGTTGACAATATAGTCCTCTCTTAACAGGAGAGTTTGGAGGAATAATTAGTAATAAACTGTGCAAAAGCTAACCACTAATCTTGAAAAAATTTTTTCTTGGTGACCATTAACTTTAAGCATGTACTTCTAGCAAAGTAGTACTTTTTTTGTGCCAGTAGTATTGGCACTTTTTTTCACCAGAAAAGTGCCACACTTTCATCTTGGATAAGTAATAAAGGTTATATGTGCTCAGATAATATGCAATAGAAGCATTTTCTTTGACAGAAGACTCCTGGAAAAAATTATATTTAAAAAGACTAGTTTGTCCTGAGTAAACATATTCCACCATGTGTCTTCCACTGCATGCAGCTGTAAAACCTGCAAAGAATATAGTGAGGAACTGTTGGAGGGCTCTGAAAAGCAGTACTATTTAGAGGAAATTTATACCATTAAATACTTACATTGGAAAAGAAAAAAAGTTCTTTAATCAATAAACTTTTTTCTTAAGAAACTAGAAAACAAGAGCAATATAAAACCAAGTAAAAGAAAGGAAATAATAAAGAGCAGAAATCAATGAAATTGAAAACAGGTAAACCAGTGAAACAAAAGGTTGTTTTATGAAAGAGCAATGAAATTGATAAGGCTCAAATAAGACTGATAAGAAAGAAAGAAAGAACTTACCATTATCATAAGAGAAGAAAGGGAAATCATTACAAGTCCCACAGACATTAGAAGGACAATAGGAAATACTATCAACAACTGTACAAATATAAACTTAACAGCCTAGATTAAATGGAGCAATTCCTCAGCCATGATAAAATAGATAACTTATAGTACTGTATCTTCTTTAGAAATGAATTTGTGGTTAAAGGCCTTCTGAAAATGAAATCTGCAGGCTGAGATTGGTTTCATGGGTGAATTCTATCAAAAATTTAAATAACATTAGTTCTACACACTTTCTTCCAGAAAACAAAAGAGGAGGGAATATTTTCTAGCTCATTTTATGAGGTCAGCATTTCTGTGATACTAAAACCAGACAAAGACAATACAAGAAAGCTACAGACCAAAGTCCCTCATGAATCCTCCTCAACACAATCCTCCTCAACAAAATACTTCAGTAATATCCATCAGTGAAATCAAATCCAGCAATGTGAGAGAGAGAACAATATGCCATGGCAAGCACAATTTGTCCCTAGAATGCAAGAGCAATTCAGTATTCAAAAAATCAATCAAAGTAATCCATCAAACTAACAGTCTAAAGAAGAAAAAACACATGATCATCTTCATTTGTGCAGGAAAAAAATTTGTAGAAACGTGTATCCAAAACAGTAAAGTTTAAAAAAATCTCTGAGATATCATTTAGGCCATCAGCATTCATTCAAGTGAGATAATATGTAATCATCTCAGCTAGAATCTATTGCTAAAGATGGAGGTTCCACAGTCTCTCTTGATGACAGTCCTAGGACCAAGCAGCCCTGGCCTCCCTTTCCACCATCCCTTTCCCACTTCTCTTAGATTTCCTTCCCACCCTCTGTCTCTGTGTGTGTTCACCTTTAAACTTGCTACCAGAAAATATTCTCACGTCAACCACTGGATATGAGACAGAGAATTACTTTGTCCCAAGCTTTTTGCATTTTAAATCTATATTCTAAATATGGAATAAAAGTTTCTTTCTCCTTTTGAGGGATTTGCAGCACTTAGCAGAAAGAAGTTGTTTTAGGGACATCCTTCCAATACCTCTGAAACCACTTATTTAGGCAGCTATTTGCCCATGGATAATATTGGCCCCACTGGTGGCTATTTGGAACTCCTCAGGCCTTGGCTTTTTTAAAAGAGCCTAAGCCTCTTTTACCTCATATCACAATTGACAGCCAGTGGAGGTCAGGGCTCTGTGCCTCCTTATTCATATTCAGCAGGAGAGAATATTAACCTATTCCTCAGCAGTAGAATATAATGCACCATTTTTAGGAGACCCTAGAACAGATGGTTACCTCTAAACCAGTAACAATTGCCAAGGAAAGTAATGGGCTGAATGGCTTGGATTAATCAGCAGAGGGGAACTATCCCTATAGCGTCTTTATTAGTAATGATGATTTTTGTACCTCCTAGCTGCTGCTGCTAAGTCTCTTCAGTCGTGTCCGACTCTGTGCGACCCTATAGACAGCAGCACACCAGGCTCCCCCGTCCCTGGGATTCTCCAGGCAAGAACACTGGAGTGGGTTGCCATTTCCTTCTCCAATGCGTGAAAGTGAAAGTGAAGTCGCTCAGTCATGTCCGACTCTTAGCAACCCCATGGACTGCAGCCTACCAGGCTCCTCCACCCATGCGATTTTCCCAGCAAGAGTTGTACCTCCTAGACCCAGGTCCTAATCCTGGCTCTCTCCTAGCTAGTTTAAAACTGATGATTTTTTGTTTAAAAGATGTTATCTATAAATTGATGTTATCTATAAATTGAAGTTATCTATGAACAATTTGGTAGCTGGGAGGTACTCAGTAAATGATGAGGTTATAACTATCCCAAGACCAGCTCAGTCAGATTCTAGTGACAGAAACAAACATGAAGGGAAGCAATGCTGTGACATGCATGGTGGAATTTGAATGGGGAAAATAGGATATTTCTAATTCATTATTCTGTAAGGTAAAACTTGAGCAAAAATATTTGTAGCCCATTAATTCCTGGATTTTTTTTAGCAATGCCTAGTGTACAAAACTAGATCTTCAAGACCAAGATAATCATGATGGTGTGATCACTCATCTAGAGCCAGATATCCTGGAATGTGAAGTCAAGTGGGCCTTAGAAAGCATCACTATGAACAAAGCTAGTGGAGGTGATGGAATTCCAGTTGAGCTATTTCAAATCCTAAAAGATGATGCTGTGAAAGTGCTACACTCAATATGCCAGCAAATGTGGAAAACTCAGCAGTGGCCACAGGACTGGAAAAGGTCAGTTTTCATTCCAATCCCAAAGAAAGGCAATGCCAAAGACTGCTCAAACTACCGCACAGTTGCACTCATCTCACATGCTAGTAAAGTAATGCTCAAAATTCTCCAAGCCAGGCTTCAGCAATACGTGAACCGTGAACTTCAAGATGTTCAAGCTGGTTTTAGAAAAGGCAGAGGAACCAGAGATCAAATTGCCAACATCCGCTGGATCATAGAAAAAGGAAAAGAGTTCCAGAAAAACATCTATTTCTGCTTTATTGACTATGCCAAAGCCTTTGACTGTGTGGATCACAAGAAACTGTGGAAAATTCTGAAAGAGATGGGAATCCCAGACCACCAGACCTGCCTCTTGAGAAACCTGTATGCAGGTCAGGAAGCAACAGTTAGAACTGGACATGGAACAACAGACTGGTTCCAAACAGGAAAAGGAGTACCTCAAGGCTGTATATTGTCACCCTACTTATTTAACTTCTATGCAGAGTACATCATGAGAAACGCTGGGCTGGAAGAAGCACAAGCTGGAATCAAGATTGCTGGGAGAAATATTAATAACCTCAGATATGCAGATGACACCACCCTTAGGACAGAAAGTGAAGAGGAACTAAAAAGCCTCTTGATGAAAGTGAAAGAGGAGAGTGAAAAAGTTGGCTTAAAGCTCAATATTCAGAAAACGAAGATCATGGCATCTGGTCCCATCACTTCATGGGAAATAGATGGGAAACAGTGGAAACAGTGTCAGGCTTTATTTTTTTGGGCTCCAACATCACTGCAGATGGTGACTGCAGCCATGAAATTAAAAGACGCTTACTCTTTGGAAGAAACGTTATGACCAGCCTACATAGCATATTCAAAAGCAGAGACGTTACTTTGCCGACGAAGGTCCATCTATCAAGGCTATGGTTTTTCCTGTGGTCATGTATGGATGTGAGAGTTGGACTGTGAAGAAGGCTGAGCGCCAAAGAATTGATGCTTCTGAACTGTGGTGTTGGAGAAGACTCTAGAGAGTCCCTTGGACTGCAAGGAGATCCAACCAGTCCATTCTGAAGGAGATCAACCCTGGGATTTCTTTGGAAGGAATGATGCTGAAGCTGAAGCTCCAGTACTTTGGCCACCTCATGCAAAGAGCTGACTCATTGGAAAAGACTCTGATGCTGGGAGGGATTGGGTGCAGGAGGAAAAGGGGATGACCGAGGATGAGATGGCTGGGTGGCATCACTGACTCGATAGGCATGAGTCTGAGTGAACTCCGGGAGATGGTGATGGACAGGGAGGCCTGGCGTGCTGCGATTCATGGGGTTGCAGAGAGTTGGACATGACTGAGTGACTGAACTGAACTGAGTGTACAAAACAGATTAGAGAAATTGCTTCTGTCCACTCATATGTGTAGAAATACATTAGTAGGGGCATCCTGAAAGTATCAGTCAGTCAGTTCAGTCACTCAGTTGTGTCCAACTCTTAGCGACCCTATCCTAAAATTATAGTGAGTCACAGAAATCTGCATAAACAAGGAGACTCAAATTTTATTTCTTCAGCCTGAAGGGGAAAATAAAAACTTTCTACAGCAGAGGATTCCAGCCTTGGCTTCCTTCCATTAGAATCATCTGTGGACCTTTTAAAAGCCTTGTACATTAGGCTGTATCCCAAACTAACGATATCAGAAGTCAGAATGGGAGCCAATGGGTTACAATTTACTGCCAAGCTTGAAGGCTCATGCTCTCCAGGTATATGATGCTTTTTGATGATGGAATGAATCCTTATAGGAATGGACCACATTATTAAAGAACTACCATTGAAGTCATTGAGGTGATATATTGTCTCAACTGCTGCTGCTGCTGCTAAGTCACTTCAGTCATGTCCAACTCTGTGCGACCTCATAGATGGCGGCCCACCAGGCTCCCCCGTCCCTGGGATTCTCCAGGCAAGAACACTGGAGTGGGTTGCCATTTCCTTCTCCAATGTAGGAAAGTGAATAGTGAAAGTGAACTTGCTCAGTTGTGTCCGACTCTTAGCGATCCCATGGACTGCAGCCTACCAGGCTCCTCTGTCAATGGGATTTTCCAAGGAAGAGTCTCAACTGCTAAAGACCCTTAAAACCATACCCTACTGGGAACCTCAGAGATTATATAGCCACAAATGGTTTTTAGGTGCTATCAAGAGAGCTGAATGAATATATTTTTGGTTCCAGTGAAGACGTTAATATTTTTTGCCCCAGTAAGAGTTCCATCACTTTTTCTATGACTTGTCTATTTGCCACCAATGAGTGAATTTTACATTCCCAGAATTGAAGGCAGTTGAGGAACATCCTGAGAGATGGAAAGATTATGCACAATAAAACAGAAAGCCCTATGATTCAAATAAACATTTGTAAAACAAAGAAACAGTCACTGTATCAACCTAAAGAGAAGAGTGTGGAAAGTAACTGTCATCAACATTTAATTTAAATGGAGAGCTTCACTCTCTCATTCATTGTCTTGCAGGAAGAAATATATATCTTAAATATGCCAAGATAATTTATACCTGCCTTTGTAACTGTGAATTTAAATAACAATGGCATTAGCTTGTCATCTCTAATTTTCTCACTTTGACCTCTTTCTGGACCACTTTAATATTTGTCAAAGTCATGTCTTTTTAAGTAATTACTGTTGTTACAACTTAATCAATGGGTCTTTAAATAGTTTGCTGAATTACGGGGTTAGTTTAATTGTACTAGAATTATCTGCTGTAATTCTACACATAAACCGAGGGTGAAATAGAAAACTTAATCTTTTCTACTAAATTCTCACAACATTCTAATAGGTAAAGTTATTACAGCAAACATTGCATTTCTAGAGTATTTCCCAAGCCATTACACAATGTTTTTTATAAGGAGAAGAAGGATATTATCAGTTTACCTTGAGAAAGTACTATGTTTTGCAAGAACTAAAAGAAGCAGAAAAGAATCCTCAATGGATGCTAAGTGGATATTTATATAGTCTCAAAGTTGTTGTTGTTCAGTCACCTAGTTGTCCAACTGTTTTCAACCACATAAACTTCCTTGGTGGCTCAGATGGTAGAGGGTCTGCCTACAATGTGGGAGACCCAGGTTCAGCCCCTGGGTTGGGAAGATCCTCTGGAGAAGGAAATGGCAACCCACTCCAGTACTCTTGCCTGGAAAATCCCATGGATGGAGGAGACTGGTAGGCTACAGTCCATGGGGTTGCAAAGAGTCGGACACAACTGAGCGACTTCACTTTCACTATGTGGTGGAGTTTGCTCAAACTCATGTCCATTGAGTCGGTGATGCCATCCAACCATCATTCATCCTCTGTCATCCCCTTCTCCTCCTGCCTTCAGTCTTTCCCAGCATCAGAGTCTTCTCCAATGAGTTGGCTCTTTGCATCAGGTGGCCAAAGTACTGGAGCTTCAACTTCAGCATCACTCCTTCCAAAGAATATTCAGAGTTGATTTCCTTTAGGATTGACTGGTCTTATCTCCTTGCTGTCCAAGGAACTCTCAAAGGGTATTCTCCATTACAGTTTGAAAACGTCAGTTCTTCAGTGCTCAGCCTTCTTTATGATCCACCTCTCACACTCGTCCATAACTACTGGACACATAGCTTTGACTATGCAGACCTTTGTCAGTAAAATAATGTCTCTGCTTTTTAATATGCTATCTAGGTTTGTCATAGATTTTCTTCCAAAGAGCAAGTGTCTTTTAATTTCATTGCAGCAGTCATTGTCTGCAGTGATTTTGGAGCCCAAGAAAATAAAGTCTGTCACTGTTTCCATTTTTTTTCCCATCTATTTGGATGGGACTGGATGCCATGATCTTAGTTTTTTGAATGTTGAGTTTTAAGCCAGCTTTTTCACTCTCTTTCACCTTCATCAAGAAGCTCTTTAGTTCCTCTTCAATTTCTGTCATTAGAAAGTTGCCATCTGCATATCTGAGGTGGTTGATATTTCTCCTGGCAATCTTGATTCCAGTTTGTGCTTCAACCAGCCAAGTATTTTACATGATGTACTCTTCATATAAGGTAAATAAGCAGGGTGATAATATATAGCTTTGACGTACTCCTTTGTCAATTTTGAACTATCCCATTGTTCCATTCTAATTGTTGCTTCTTGACCTGCATACAGGTTTCTCAGGAGGCAGGCAAGGTAGCCTGGAAGAAAATTCCCTTCTCTTTAAGAATTTTCCACAGTTTGTTGTGATCCACATAGTCAAAGGCTTTAGCATAGTCAAGCAGAAGTAGATGATTTTCTGGAATTCTCTTGCATTTTCTATGATCCAATGGATGTTGGCAGTTTGATCTCTGGTTCCTCTGCCTTTTCTAAATTCAGCTTGTACATCTGGAAGTTCTTGGTTCATATAGCAAAATACAAAGGAGAAAGGGAAATATATACCCGACTGAATGCAGAGTTCCAAAGAATAGCAAGGAGAGATAAGAAAACATTCTTAAGTGAACAATGTAAAGAAATAGAGGAAAGCAATAGAACAGGAAAGACTAGCGATCTCTTCAAGAAAATTAGAGATACCAAGGGAATACTTCATGCAAACATGGGCACAAGAAAGGACAGAAATGGTAAGGATCTAGCCGAAGCAGAAGGGATTAAGAATAGGTGGCAAGAATACACAGAACTGTACAAAAAAAAGTCTTAATGACCCAGATGACCAAGATGGTATGGTCACTTACCTACAGCCAGACATCCTGGAATGTGAAGTCTAGTGGGCCCTAGGAGGCATTACTACCAACAAAGCTAGTGGAGGTAATAGAATTCCAGCTGAGCTATTTCAAATCCTAAAAGATGATGCTGTTAAAATGCTGCACTCAATATGTCAGACAATTTGAAAAACTCAGCTGTTGCCGCAGGACTGGAAAAGTCAGTTTTCATTCCAACCAAAGAAGGGCAATGCCAAAGAATGTTCAAACTACTGTACAATTGTGTTCATTTCACATGCTAGCAAGATAATGCTCAAAATCCTTCAGGCTAGGCTTCAACAGTCTCAAAGTACCTTCCCACAAGTTACTTATTAATTTCAAGGGAAGAAAATAACATCGCAGTGGAAAACCTGGGAAACACCTAAACTGAGTAATCAAAGAGAGCAGTGCCAGTAATGGAAAAAACACAAATCTCATGTCTCCTGTTATGATGCACTGAGAGGGACATGACATCATCCTCTGGTCTTCCTACCTGATATACATAACTTAAGTCTAATCATGAGGAAACACTGGGCAAATTCAAACTATGGGCACTCTACAAAATAACTTACCATTACTCATCAAAGTTGTGAACTTCATGAAAGTTTAAAGAAGTTTAAAATGTGTATACTGGATTTTTTCTGTAAATACACTAAAGGATAGTGTAATGATAATGATAATTTTCTGATTTTGTCATCTAAACAGTGGTTATATGTCCCTCTTTCAAAGAAAAATGCAGCTTGAAGTATTAGGAGTAAATGCTGTTAACATGGTTTCAAATGTTCATTAAAATATATACTTACATATTTTACATATATGTATGTATACAGAGAGAGGATGATAAAGAAATATTGGTAAAATACCAACATTTGGAGAATCTGGGTGAATGGTATTGAGTCGTTCTTTGTAACTGCTGTTTTTTATGGCTGTAATAATGTTGAAATACAAGTTAGAAAATAAAGGAGGCAGAACTCTCCATGCTCTAAGGGCAGTAAGATGCGAAGGCATAATGGCAGTTTCTGTAATGCTTAGCCATCTGGGACATCTGGAGAGTGTAGGAAGGTCCTGCTAAATTGAGAAAGACTTTAAGAGGAAAGCTTGACCAGTGCACAGTGGAAGCACAAGAGTGTAAATCTTCTTTTGATTTACAAATCAAGGCACTGGGAGTTTGTGCAGCTCCCTGAGCATTGTAGAGATTTGAACTCACGTTGCTATAGCCATTTTTCATCTTATACCTCCGATGTGTTTAGTCAAAAGAAAACACTGAGATTTTCTTCTAACACATCCTATTTGGATTATATCAGTTAAAATAGTATGATTTTTGACACTGTGAGCTATATAAGGTATTTAGATCTCTAGAAATAATGTCACTTGCTGTTTCTATTATTTGTGAACATCCACGTAAATAAGTACACGATTCAATAAATAAGAATGTTTTACCAGTCAGTCATGGTCTATAGAGGGAGGCTTCCTTGGTGGCTCAGATGGTAAAGAATCTGCCTGCAATGCAGGAGATCCCAGTTTGGACCTGGGTCGGGAAGATCCCCTGGAGAAGGGAATGACAACCCACTCCAATATTCTTGCCTGGAGAATTCCATGGACAGAGGAGCCTGGCAGGCTACAGTCCTGTTGCATAAAGTTGGACATTACTAAACATGCACACAGGGATGGTCTATAGAAATATACTCATAATAAAATGAATGAAATTACTGCTCTCTTCTATGTATCCAGAATGTATTTTTATCTATTTCTATAAGTGAGCAGTCTTTTCTGTGCCCAACTTATTTTCTAGATGCTTAGAAAAGTTGTTTCCATAGAACTGACCCTAAAATCTGTTAGGAGAGATTATCTTAAGTGTGCATTTCTTTCAACTGCCTTAGTCAGAACCTGTAGGGACCAATTTCTGGATAAAATCGATCTCTATCCAGTGGAAAAGTGATTCAGCTGCTAATCAATTGCTCATTGGTTCCAGCTCTTACGTGTTACCTTGACTCTGTATAGACTCATATCTCTTACACATCTTTCTCATCAAGTCATAGCTGTTAATATCATCCCAAGTTTAGTGTGTAAGTAAGATTAATGACAGAATATTTAGTTTAACAAATATGTATTATCTACTCTATGCTTGGCTTTGTGCTAGTTTATATGAAATGTGTTTATGTAAACAATCATTTAAAATGGAAAAGAAAAAATATACTTACTTAGAATGGTAAGTTTCACATGCCACCTTCTATAGGTAGAAAGTATAGCTTCAAGTATCCACCAGATATTCACCAGACCTGGACTAGAAGTTTCCATCCAGCAAATCGAAGGCAGAAGGGGGTTACATTAGCAGAGAAGGGTTGTAGAGCACATAGGCCAATGCTATCATCAATTCCATTAGAGGGTGGAGCGGTGTTGGGGCGGGGGGGCGGGGGGGGTGGCGGGCAGTGAAGAGAGGGAAGGGAGAGTGATATGCCCAGAGAGACTAAAGTTAGAGAATTTTTTTTTTCTTATTAGACTAAGGATAAGTCTCTAAGATTTAAATAAAATAAGGGAAGGTAAGTGGCACAACAACCCCAACCACCAATAGAAGAAATTAGGTGAATTATAGAGAATACTTGGGCCCCAAGTGAAACTTGAAATTTTAAGTATTTATGCTTGGGGAGAAGATTCACTGCTCACCATCCTCCACTTCTCACCCCCTATGCCCCCCTCCAACTCCCCCCACCATTAGCTAATTTTTGAAGGTATTTAAGTAGGAACTAGTGACAGATGAGTGCCCAAAACAGGAGATGCTACAGCTACACCATGAGATTAAACATGGAGAGTCTCCTCCTTTCAGTTCTGTTGAATCCACAACACAATAAATGAGGTACATTTTCAGAAAAAGAGGAAAATGACTATCATCCTGTTTCTATAATGTTAGGCTTGTAGGCAGTGTACTTTCTGGGTAATGCCTCATGTCTTAAAAACAAAACACACAAAAAACTGCTTGGGGCTATTGTATCATCAGAAAATTATACTTACACTGTGTAATATGTGATTACTAAAAGCTCTCATGGCCATGAGCAGAGCCCTGGCTTGTTTATAGCACCTTTATTTTCTTTCATTTGTCACAATTTACTCTCATATGGAAATGCATTTTTGATAAAGGTAACCATAATATTCCATCCACAAGAAGGCTTTATCAGTAGAGCTATAATTGGTGAGTGGACCTCTAAAATTACTCATACATAGAACTATTGCATTAGTGTAGCCAGAATGCAAACCTACTCACCCGGAAAACGGAAATTACTTGGGGCAGAAAAGTCCTTCTGCTGTGGTAAGGATGAACCTTTTTCTCATTTCAGCTTTCTTTCCCATTTAGCTTTAGTCCCATATCTCTGAAAAGCTCTGTTAATTTATTTTTAAATCACCAAAATATAATGACTTTAGGTACTTCTCCCAGAGTGCCAATTCCATAAAATTTCCATATGTATGTATATTTTGTGGTCAACAGCCAAATGCAAACTTCAGTTACAGGCAATCTATGATGCTACAAGGTGAAATTTCTCTCCTCATTGATTAAGGAGTCAAGTCTTTTTCTCTTTTTGTTACAGTCAGTGGAAGAAATAAGAGTAGCTCCATTCAAGCCACAAGAGTTCCTTTATTAATCTTTTTTTAATTATTATTTTTACAAATTTGATTGGAGCATAGTTGATTTATAATATTGTGTTAGAATTCAGCAACATGAATCAGTTATATATATGTATATATATATATATATATGTGTGTACTCCTTTTTTTAGATTTTTTTCCCATTTAGGCCATTACAGACTACTGAGTAGAGTTCCCTGTGCTATATACAGCAGGTTCTTATTAGTTATCAATTTTATGTATAGTAGTGTCTATATGACAATCTCAATCTTTCAATTTATCCTTCCTGCCACTTACCAACTGATATCCATGTTTGTTTTCTATATCTGTTCTACATCTATGTTTCTGTTTTGTAAATAAGTTCACTTGTACTCATTTTTAAGATTCCACATATAAGCAATATCAAATGATATTTGTATTTCTCTTTCTGACTTACTTCACTCTGTATAACAGTCCCATCCACATATCTGCAAATGGTATTATTTCCTTCCTTTTTATGGCTGAGTAATATTCCATT
The DNA here is from genome assembly GCF_023091745.1 of Budorcas taxicolor. Taxonomy (NCBI): domain Eukaryota; kingdom Metazoa; phylum Chordata; class Mammalia; order Artiodactyla; family Bovidae; genus Budorcas; species Budorcas taxicolor. Next base: position 73,518,958 of record NC_068913.1, on the reverse strand, counting down.
GTATGTATGTATCACATCTTCTTCATCCATAACTCTTTGATGGTCCATAACTTTAGATTGCTTCCATGTCCTGGGTATTGTACATAGTGCTACAGTGCACTTTGGGATGAGTACGTCATTTTGAATTATGGTTTTCTCTGGGTAGGTACCCAGGAGTGGGATTGCTGGGTCATGTGGTAGTTCTAGTTTTAGTTTTTAAGAAACCCCCATACTGTTCTCAGTAAATTTACATTCCCACCAACAGTGTAAGAAGATTCTCTGTTCTCCACACCCTCTCTAGAATTTACTGTTTGTAGATTTTTTGATGATGACGATTGTGACTAGTGTGAGGTGATACCTCATTTTAGTTTTAACTTGCATTTCTCTAATAATTAGTGATGTTGAGCATCTTTCCATGTGCCTTTTGGCCATGAGAATGTCTTCTTTGGATAAATGTGTATTTAGATCTTCCACCCATTTTTTGATTGGGTTGGGTTTTTTTTTTTTTTGTATTGAGCTGCATGAGTTATTTGTGTATTTTGGAAATTAATCCTCTGTCTGTTGCCTCATTTGCAAATATTTTCTTCCATTCTGAGGGTTGTCTTGTTTTGTTTATGGTTTTTGTTGCTGTGCAAAAGTTTTTAAGTTTAATTAGATCCCATTTGTTCATTTTTGTTTATATTTTCTTTAAGAGGCAAATCAAAAAAGATCTTGCTGTGATTTCTGTCAAAAAGTGTTCTGCCTGTGTTTTCCTTTAAGAGGTTTATGGTGTCTGGCCTTATATTTAGGTCTTTGATCCATGTGAAGCTTATTTTTGTGTGTGTGTTAGAGAGTATTCTAATATGAGACCTGGGACTTGATGCAGCAGACAAAGGCTTTAATGCCATAGTCTCCTGGGAGAAACATAGGCCCTTGTTAAGAAAATCTCTCCCTTACATGTCTATCTTTGTCTTATATATTGGGTATAAATAAAAAGCTGCTTAAATCAAATTCCATTTTTTTAGTTTGATTATTATTACTTATTTTTCCTTATATTTTAATTTTTTGGTAAATTCAAAAGGAATATATATGTGCTACACACTAGAATAAATCAAAGATAGTTTGAATTCATCCCCACTCCTATAAGTTAAGTATAATAAATTTCCTCTTTCATGATCAAACAAAAATACAAGCATAGGGCATTTTTTTTTTCCAAATTAAACTGTGGTGTGTATATATATATATGAAATATGTTACAGTGTCATGATTACATATCACAAGACCATATCATATTTCATCTATCAGTATTACATGTATATTCTCTAGCTATAGCTATGCCTTATTAAAAAGTAGCTGCCTAATATTCTATGCTCTATATTGTGTACAGTAATTTAGTCCCCCATTTCTCTTTACTGGATATTCAGTTTTCATTCTTTTGCCAGTATAGTGTTGCAGTTAACATTCTTAAACATAAATTCTTACATTTTCTTATATTTCTTTCCTTCTCTTAGGTTTCTCAAAAATGGGCTTGCTGAATCAGAAAGAATAAATACTTTCTTGTTCAGTTGCTAAGTCGCATCTGACTCTCTGCAACCCAATGGACTGCAGTATGCCAGGCTTCCCTGTTCTTCACTATGTCCCAGAATTTGCTCAAACTCATGTTCATCCAACCATCTCATCCTCTATCCCCTCTTCTCCTCCTGCCCTCAATCTTTCCCAGCATCAGGGTCTTTTCCAGTGAGTCTGCTCTTCACATCAGGTGGCCAAAGTATTGGAGCTTCAGCTTCAGCATCAGTCCTTCCAATGAATATTAGGGTTGATTTCCTTTAGGATTGATTGATTTGATCTCCTTGCTGTCCAAGATACTCTCAAGGGTCTTTTCCAGCACAGTTTGAATGGATCAGTTCTCCATCACTCAGCCTTTATGGTCCAACTCTCACATCTGTACTTGGCTACTGAAAAAACCATTGCTTTGACTAGATGAAACTTTGTTAGCAAAGTAATGTCTCTACTTTTTAATGTGCTGTCAAGGTTTATCATAGCTTTTCTTCCAAGAAGGAAGCGTTTTATTTCATGGCTACAGTAGCTGTCCACAGTGATTTTGGAGACCAAGAAAATAAAATTTGTCACTGTTTCCACTTTTTCCCCATCTATTTGCCTGAAATGATGGGACCAGATGCCATGATATTAGTTTTTTGAATGTTGAATTTTAAGCCAGCTTTTTACTCTCGTCTTTCACCCTCATCAAGAGGCTCTTTAGTTCCTCTTCACTTTCTGCCATTAGGGTATTGTCATCTGCATATCTGAGGCTGTTGATATTTCTCCTGGGAATCTTGATTCCAACTTGAGCTTCACTCAGCCCAGCATTTCTCATGATATACTCTGTATAAATTAAATAAGCAGGGTGAATATATACACCCTTGACGTACTCATTTCCCAACTTTGAACCAGTCTCTTGTTCCATGTCTGATTCTAATTGTTGCTTCTTGTCCTGCATACAGACTTCTCAGGAGACAGGTAAGGAGGTCTGGTAGTCTTATCTCTAAAATCTTTCAGTTTGTTGTAATCCACACAGTCAAAAGCTTTAGCATAGTCAGTGAAGCAGAAGTAGTTTTTTTTTTTTTAATTCCCTTGCTTTTTCTATGATCCAGTAGATGTTGGCAATTGGATCACTGGTTGCTCTGCCTTTTCTAAATCTAGCTTGTATATCTGAGAGTTCTCAGTTCACATGCTGTTGAAGCCTAGCTTGAAGGATTTTTAGCATAATCTTACTAGCATGTAAAATGAGTGCAGTAGTTTGAACATTCTTTGGGATGGATATTTTAAATATTAGTCAGTACTTTGCAGGGCTCCCCTTGTGGCTCAGATGGCAAGGAATCTGCCTATAATTAAGGGAACCCAGGTTTAACCTCTGGGTCAGGAAGATCCCATGGAGAAGGAAATGGCTACCCACTCTAGTATTCTTGCCTGGAAAATTCCATGGACAGAGGATCATGGCGGGCTGCAGTCCCTGTGGTCTCAAAGAGTCAGTGGGCATGGTGGAGCAACTAACATTTTCACTTCAAATGCCTTACAGTTCCATCCCAAAACATTATAAAAATTCAGCTTCAACCAGCAAGCTATGAAAGTATTTGACTTTCCACATTCTAGAAGTCATTGGCTCTTATTACTCTTTTAATTTTTATCCATGTCTGGGAGAGGGTAATATCCGATGATATTAGGACATCTTTAAAACACAATGAGGCTTTCAGAGACTTATGATATCCTCCCAAACAGTCACTTAAGCTGGTTAGAAAGATGTCTCACTAACAAAATTGGGACAAATTAAGCATCAAAAAGAGTAATAGCTGTAATGAATTGAAACATTTCATATAACATACATATGTATGTATATCTTCTTCAATTCCTTCATCAAAAGGCTATCACACCTGTAATTGAACAAATTGAATTAATTTTTCTCACTCATTGCAGCAAGGAAGAGTATACACCATGGGGAAGCAAGGTGTGAGGGGTCAGTGAAGGAAGCACCACAGGAAGGAAAAAGTCCATAGTAGTATGGACTTCTGGCTTTGGGTAGGTAATTTGGGGGCAGGTCTAAGGATGTTTGTTCTAGATTGGGTGTTGTCAGAAAGTGGAGGCAATGCTATAATTTAATATCTCATAAATTTTCTCTACAGGGAGGGCAGAAGAGTGAAGATAAAAGCTGAAATGGCTCAAGAAGCAGAGGTCACTCATACTAGCTGCCAGAGAGGAGTGTTTGGTATTTTATGGATTACATGGAGATTTTGAAGTGGATGTTTTGTGAGATTGTTTATTTCCAAGAGGAGAACAGCATGGCTCTGCTGTAAGCATTAGGTCCATCTGTAACAACATGAGGCCTGGCTATGGTTTTTGGGTTATTCTCAGACATCAGGGGCTGCTTGATTTCCAGATAAATAGGTAGGCAGAGAGCTAGGTGGATACAGAAAAAGAGAAAGCCATCTTTTTTAAAGTAAGAAAGAAAAGAGAAACCTCATAAGTCATCACTTGAGGTAGTTATTAGACTCACTTCTTCCTCTGAAAACTGCTGATAAAGCAGGAGGAATTAGTGAGTTTTCCTGCCTTTTTAGTATAAACTCTGTACAGATTTCCCCCAATACCCAAAATCAGAGCATTCCCATGAAACCTTTCCTAAGCTGAAATGGTATAAGGTGGAGAAGCAATTACCTAAGGATACATCTTTCTAATGAGTGCACAAAATAAACCAAGATCAAGCTCAGATGCTTACAGACACAGTTCAAAGCTAAAGTGGCCTAACGGTGAGATACTGACTGTGGTTCCAAGAGAAGGAGCTTGGTGGTGCCAGTTTCACTGCTCAGGGTGTGCGCTGCCTCTGGAACCACTGTCTGTGAAACACACTAAATGTGTTTTCATTTTTCACTTTTTCCCTAAAGGTGAAAACTCTCTTCAGATCTCTTTCTATTAGTCAAAACAGGTACCATTATAGATCTATCATAAAAGTGGGACATTTTTATGGCTTAAAGTGAAGTGGCTTTAAGTGAATTTTCAAAAAGCAGGAGATACCTGTACAGGAATCACCTTAATGAAGAGGGACAGGTCTTAGAGAAGAATTCCAGGTAATAAATGTTGTACAAATGATAAAAGTTTTGCCATTTTTCAACCCATGATGAAAAAATTCATTCAGGTTAAGATTATCAGTAGATGCCAAAGCAATTAGGGAGAAGGAGAATGGAGAACTGTATGTTTAAATGTTACCAGAATTCACTTCACAAATAACATACTGATCACAGCTGGGAAACACAACTTTACAGTGTAGGTTGAGGTTATTGCCACCTTGACCCAATGAATAATCCTAGAGCCAGTAATAGTGGACATCAGACATTATCTGTCTCCGCTGGTATGGTGTGACCCCTGTGAAGTCTTCTTGCCCAATGCTTAGCCTAAATCTAATCAAACCTTTAGATCTAACTTCAGTTTACAGAGAGCACAGGGAAAATAAGGAAAGCTACAAGGAAATAAGCCAGGAAGTGTGACATTCTGTGATTCAACTGGCCAGTCTCTCCAGCGGATCACTACCATGGAAAAAAGGTGTGGGAATACCACTGAGGATTAAAAGAGATTCAAGAGACATAATGACCAGATGAAATGATTTTTATTGGGTCACACTTTGGATGAATCAGTTGTAAAAGATACTTTAGGGTCAGTTGAAGAAATTAGGCTGGGTATTAGATAATACGAAAGAACTACTGTTTTTTCTGCTAGTTGAAAGAATATTATGGTTATTTAAGGAAATAAGATATGATAGAAACTACAATAAATTCATTTATCAATTTGAGAAGTATAGTATGCCTGTTCATGTTTTCAGAACTTGTATAATATCTCTCAATAAAATTTTATAGTTATTTTACACATATGTGAAAACTTTCTTTTTCAACTTATATAGATAACTGTCACTATAGGGAATAAAGCACTCTCTCATCCTCACTTTTTCTTAATCTAATTTAGCATTCTAAGGCAGACAATTGCTTAATATATCAACTCACAATTCTTCCTTATCTATGCTCTTGGAAGCATTAAGAGAAGTCCAAGCATGAATGGAGGTAGGGTATAGAGGAATGAGGAAGTAAAACACCTTGAAGAGAGATGTCATTAATGGCATTTTGATATATTATAGATAAATGAAAGTTGAATCCTGACAGATAAGAAGGAAAGCTATCAGTAGAAGAAAAGAAAAACAAAACTGACCTTCCAAATTAATTTGGGAAGGAAAAAAAGAAATAAGCCCTGGATCAAAAATAAAGTAAAATTACATATTTTCTAGAAAGAGGTAAACTATAAATAGCTCATAGAAAAGACTTAGCACAGATACATTTCTAGTCTAAGGAAATTTTAGAGTTGCAAAATTTTTAAAGGAAAAAATAAGGAAATTAAATAATTTTTAAACAAAAGAAGTTAGAAAAAGAAAAGAAAACAGAAGAAACTAGAATATGGTAAATGATAAAAGCAGAAATCAACAAAATAGAAAACAAAAAATGGTAGAAAGGAAAAGTAAAACCAAAAGTTGGTTCTATGGAAAAATAATAAAATAATCTTCTGACAAGTCTGATTGAGGATAAAAAGAACAAATATATACTATGTGAGAAATGAGAACATGAGATTGAATCCTGGATGCTGAAGAGACTATATAAATTAAAAGTTAATAGTATATGTAAGTGTAAGGTAATAAATTTAAAAATCTAGGGGAACAATTTTTTAGTTAAAGAAAAGTCTACTAGAAGTGATTGAAGAAGAAATAAAAAATTTGAACAGACCAATAGAGATGGGAACAATGCAATATTTATTTTTTTTTAAATTGGAACTAGAGGGGTTTTATAGCTGAGCTCTATCTAATCTTTAAGAGAAAACCATTTCAATATTTAATTAAAGCATTCCAGACCACAGGGACTACAGCAAAATCTTAATATTAAAATCTTCAAAAGATAGAACATAAATACAGAAACAGAACTATTTCACTTATGAATAAAACTGTGGGATTTCAAACTAGAATATTATCTTATCAGAGAATAGTAGTGATGATAATATAGAATTTATTCTAGAATGTAAGGATGATACTGTGTTAAGAAATCAGTTGATATAGTTCATTATATTAGCAAATTAAAATATAAAAACTCCTTGATTAATAGATGCTAAAAAGACATTTGAGTCATTTCAAGAATCATCCTTTGTGTTTAAAAAAAATTTTTTTAAAGAATAAAAGAAATATACAGTTCTTAAATTGAAGACTGTACCAAAAAAAAAAAAAAAGGAAGCAAATGTTTTATTAAATGAGGGAATTTCAAATCAAGAATAGGAGAGATCTTTGTTACCACTACTATTATTGAATATTATTTTTCAAATTTTAATGAAAGCAATAAGGCAGGAAATAGAAATTATCAGTAAAGAGGAAAATCTGAAAATTACATTTTCATCATTAATATGATTACTTACTAAGAAAACCATCAGAAAGCCAAAATCTGTTTAATGACATAATTGAGAAATTGGATATAATAATAAATTCCTGTTTTAAAATCCATAGTAATCGTCTGCTCCAGAAATGATAAATTAGAAATGAAAAGGTGAGGGTTTGGGACAAATGTTATGGTTCTTCTTTCCTTCTACACTCCCTCCCTCTCTCCCTTTCCAGTTCTATTTATAAAAGTTTCAGTTCAGTTCAGTTCAGTCACTTAATCATGTCCAACTCTGCGACCCCATGAATCGCAGGACGCCAGGCCTCCCTGTCCATCACCATCTCCCAGAGTTCACTCAAACTCACGTCCATCGAGTCAGTGATGCCATCCAGCCAACTCATCCTCTGATCTCTGGTTCCTCTGCCTTTTCTAAAACCAGCTTGAACATCAGGAAGTTCACGGTTCACGTATTGCTGAAGCCTGGCTTGCAGAATTTTGAGCATTACTTTACTAGCATGTGAGATGAGTGCAACTGTGCGGTAGTTTGAGCAGTCTTTGGCATTGCCTTTCTTTGGGATTGGAATGAAAACTGATCTTTTCCAGTCCTGTGGCCACTGCTGAGTTTTCCAAATTTGCTGGCATAATGAGTGCAGCACTTTCACAGCATTATCTTTCAGGATTTGAAACACATCAACTGGAATTCCATCACCTCCACTAGCTTTGTTCATAGTGATGCTTTCTAAGGCCCACTTGACTTCACATTCCAGGATATCTGGCTCTAGGTGAGTGATCACACCATCGTGATTACCTGAGTCATGAAGATCTTTTTTGTACAGTTCTTTCATGTATTCTTGCCACCTCTTCTTAATATCTTCTGCTTCTGTTAGGTCCATTCCATTTCTGTCCTTTATCGAGCCCATTTTTGCATGAAATGTTCCGTTGGTATCTCTAATTTTCTTGAAGAGATCTCTAGTCTTTCTCGTTCTGTTGTTTTCTTCTATTTCTTTACATTGATAGCTGAAGAAGTCTTTCTTATCTCTTCTTGCTCTTCTTTGGAACTCTGCATTCAGATGCTTTTATCTTTCCTTTTCTCCTTTGCTTTTTGCTCCTCTTCTTTTCACAGATATTTGTAAGGCCTCCTCAGACAGCCATTTTGCTTTTTTGCAATTCTTTTCCATGGGGTTGGTCTTGATCCTTGTCTCCTGTACAATGTCATGAACCTCTGTCCATAATTCATCAGGCACTTTGTCTATCAGATCTAGTCCCTTACATCTACTTCTCACTTCCACTGTCTAATCATAAGGGATTTGATTTAGGCTTAATGGTCAATTGGTTTTCCCTACTTTCTTCAATTTAAGTCTGAATTTGGCAAACAGGAGTTCATTATCTGAGCCACAGTCAGCTCCCGGTCTTGTTTTTACTGACTGTTTAGAGCTTCTCCATCTTTGGCTGCAAAGAATATAATCAGTCTGATTTCGGTGTCGACCATCGGGTGATGTCCATGTGTAGAGTCTTCTCTTGTGTTGTTGGAAGAGGGTATTTGCTATGACCAGTGTGTTCTCTTGGCAAAACTCTATTAGCCTTTGCTCTGCTTCATTTCGTATTCCTAGGCCAAATTTGCCTGTTACTCCAGGTGTTTCTTGACTTCCTACTTTTGCATTCCAGTCCCCTATAATGAAAAGGACAATATTTGGAGATATTTATCTAGATTTTCTTTTGTGCATTTATATGTATAAGTATATTTGTATGTTGTATTCAGTTCACCTTTGCTGTCCTTTAGACATAGATATTCAGAAATGCAGAGACTTCATTTGTTCAACTGTGTTTATGGAGCACCTATCTGTGTACGGTGCCAATTTAGGTGCTAAAGATATGGCAATAAACAAGACAGACAAGGTCCCTGCTCTCATTAAGCTGATATTCTAGTGGAGGTAACTGAGTGAAAGTCCTTCAGTTGTATCTGACTCTCTGCAACCCCATGGATTATACAGTCCATGGAATTCTCCAGGCCAGAATACTGGCATGAGTAGCCATTCCCTTCTCCAGGGGATCTTCCCAACCAAGGGATCAAACCCAGGTCTCCTACATTGTAAACTGTTTCTTTACCAGCTGAGTCACCAGAGAAGCCTACCAGTGAAGTCACCAGGGAAGTGGAGGAAAAATAGATGGTAAATAGCTAGATCAGAGATAAGTAGATGGTGAATAGATACATAGATAGACACATAGAGTAACTAAATAAGAAAACCATCAGATAGTGATAAATGTTATACAAAGAATTGAAATATTCTGATAATATTCCAGTTATCTATTACATATGTATAACGATCTTTTATAAAGCTTAGTGGCTTAATAAAACCATTTTATTATCTAACAATCTCGTGGGTGAGAAATTCAGGGAGGGCTCAGTTAAGTGTCTTCTCCATGTGGGGTTGTCTGGGTGGTATTCAGCTGATGGTTGATCTTTCACATATATATGGTGCCTGCAGAGGCTGGCTGGAAGTCTGGGATTGTTGACTGGAGAGCCTGAACATAGCCTGCCCATTATGGCAGTGTCCTAGGAAGCCAGGCTTCTTATGTGGCAGCTCAGGGCTCCAGGCGGGGATGTTCCAAGAGGTCCAGGCAGATGTTGCAAGGAAACTAGCTTCAGAAGTCCTACAATGTCACTTTCACTGTATTCTACTGGTCAAGCAAGTCATTTTAGGCCAGTGCAGATTCCCAGGAAAGGATATTAGACCCTTCCTTTCAAAGTGAAAAATGACTTGGGTGATCAAGAAGGCTGACTGAGGAGGTAAAGTTTAAGCTGAGAGCTGAATATTAAGAAGGATTGGACCCTGAAGGTACAAAGAGAAATCTTATAGTCCTGTCAGAGGGAATAAAGAGCAAGGGCATACTCTGCCTAAGAAACCAGAAGTGACTGGGAGGGCAGTGAGCAAGGCAGTGGTATGAGATAAGTCAGCAAAGCTACAGGGGATCAGGTTATGTAAGATTTTGTAAGCCTGGCTGAGAAGTTTGGATTTTGTTCTAAATGCTTCTTATTCCAAGAATCTATAGTGTGAAATGGTTTTTAAGCAAAGGCCAATCAAATCCATAGATTCTCTACAGAAGTGCTGGTCAGGGAAGAGGCAAGAGCAGAAGCAGGGAGGCTAGCAGGAATTTGCAACAGTACAAGAAGGGAATGAGCCATTGTGGCTGTGGGAAAGCACAGATTCAAGATTGGTTTGGGAGGCATTATTGATGAATTACATGGCTGGAATATAGTAAAGTCAAAGATTCAAGAAAATCCCTACCCTGAAAGAAGTTTTAAGGAATCTAAGAGCAGAAAACTTCTCAGAGGTATCTTCTTAATTTCTCTTCTTCTTTACCCCATACAATCCATCACCAAGTCCTGTTTAATCTACCTTCAAAACATATTCCCAGTCCTGCTGCTTCTCATCACTTCCATCACTAGGTGCAGCTTCCAGCAACCTGGATTATTGTAACTACCTCCTAAGGGGTCTCCTGCCTCTACTCTTGTTCCACCTCATCAACTTCCTTGAAGTGGTCAGCATGATCTTTTACAAATGTAAATCATATCTCAGTTCTCAAAACTTTCCAACTTCCTATCATTTAGAATACAATGTAAAGTACTCACTGTGGCCTGCAGGGTCCTTCACCATTCAGCGCCTGGGTCTGTTAGCCTCACCCCCACTCTCCTCCTTGTCACTCTGCTAACACTGGCTGTTCTATTTGGATCACAGGGAGAATATAGCTGCCTCAGGGCCTTTGGACTTCTGCCCTCTCTGCCTGGAATGCTTTTCTCAGAGTTATTCACCTGGTCCCCAACTTCATTCAAATATCTCATCTTCAGAGACACCTACTCTGACCTAAGTTCCTCATGCCCTCACTATCTAGCCCCTTGACCCTCTTTTGTAAGTCTTTATTGAACAAATTACCCACCTGAAATTATATTTCATTTGTTTATCTGTTAAATGTGTATCTGTTATTTATTTAATATACATCTTGTCTACCGGCATGTAAACTCCATGAGGAAAGCAGGCTGCCTCTCCAGCTCATTGGTATATACCATGTGCCCAGAACTGTGCCTGGTATAGTAACATTTGTAGAAATGAACAGAAGAATAAATGTTAGCTATTATTATCATTGTTAATATTGTTATGAGTCACTTGCCATATGCTCTCTTTTTTTCCTTCTAAATGCCTTCTTTTCATACCCATTGCTATCACCTGAATCCAGACCTCTCTCACTCCACACATGACAACCACTGAAGCCTTCTTCCTGGGCTTCAGAAATCTAGTTACTTTCCTTCTCCAGACATCTGACGTGTGACTGCCTGGTCACTCTTTCTGAAACACTGCCTAATTATTTCAAATCTCCTTTCTAACAGCCTGAGTCTAATCACAGTATAGCCTTCCAGTCACTTCCCTCATAGCTGGTCTCTCTCAATCTTCTTTTCCAGCTGCATTACCCATTACTTCCTCTTATGAACCCTCGCACCCAGACAGATTGTTACACTTGCTTGTCTGTTAGTTGGCCTTCACCATTTGGCCTGTCATGCGAGTGTATGTTTTTTGATTTTTTGTCTCGTCACAACAAAGATTTGGAGTGACGGACATTAAAGCCCCCTCAGCTTTTACGTCTTGAATAGACCATGTTATAGCTCTCAGGTCTCGAATGGACCATGTTATAGCTCTTAGACAAATCAGTGTTACAGCTCAGTGTTATGGCTCTATTTTATTTAGAAGATAGCAGGAAAATCTATCTTTGAGGCATGAAGGCATGTTGATCTAAAGACACGAGGAGAAGAGCGCCCCAGCGCGTGGGAGAGAGAGAGACAGCTGGCTTTGGCTCTTTTATTTATATGTTTATCTCTCCCTGGGCTTGTCCTATGCAAATTGGGCCGGCTAGGAGTGTTGTTTGTTTTACCTGAGGTCTTCACTCCGGTCCTCGGACCTTCTTTTGTTTCATTTTCGCGGGCTTTTCCCTTTCTTGTCTGTAGCCCCCGCCATTTTGGACTCCTTTTCCCTGTTTTACCTACCTAACAGGCCCATCTATTTCAAACCTCCCCTGCTACTCAAAGTCAAGCTCAAATCTCACATCCTTGGCTACTGTCCCCGAAGCAAGCACACACTCTTCTATATATAGTCTTACATTTATTTCCCTATTTGGACCTTGTATTGGCTCAGTCTTTTATTATACTGACTATACCCTTTATGTATGAATGTATAGGTATTCTCAGGCCTATCTTCACACGTATAGAGCCAGTATGTCCAGTCTGTATACTTTAGCTTAAAGTTTTAATCATGTCCACTTTAGCTTAAGACTCTCAGTTATATTCCTGCCCTGTCTCTTATTATGTGTACTTGGACATATTCTATAATCTCTCCAAGTTTCTGTTTCCATTTCAGTAAAATGGGGATAATAGTCTCTTTCTCATAGTGCTGTCATTAGAATCGGGTGAGTTCAAATGCAGTGCTTAATACACAGTGGGTCCCAATTAATTGCTATTTCTTTTTGTGTTTGTCACAGTGTCACTTCATAGTATGGTTGGTGGCTTTGCAAATAGGCAGGGAAATATCTACAGTAGGCATTATACGACCCACTAGTCATGTCCTGCATATTTCATAAAGACTACTGCTTTAAAATAAATGTATATTCCCAGTGCCTTCCTATTCCTGTCTTGCTTTGGATATTATTGTTTTCACTTGATCGATGACACCTGAGTCCATCCGGGTGACTCTAAGCTCTCCCTAAATGTTCCCACTTCTGTGTGAGCACTAATCATGGTGTCTTTCCCACAGAGGACATCTCAGTAATGCATGAGAATGGGAATGAGGATAGGAATGACCACTTTTGCAACCAGATTTCTGGAAGGTAAATGATTCACGCAATGTGATTCCAGAAATAAGCTTAGATACAAGGGAAATGTAGCTGCCAGCATCAATATAACCCCATTTATACCCACAGGCTAATGGTATTTGGAGCAATCCAACTTAGACTGAAATCATTTTTGCACATTGGTTTCTGTTTAGTTCTTTTGTACTGTAGTTAGCATGGTAATCTGTCTAAATTTTAAAGCATGTCTTCCCCCCATCCTGTTCTATGTGTATTTTATAAATTATATTCAGAGTAGAGGTCTTTGAACTTATTTTTGTGATATAAACTGCTTTGGTAGTCTGGTGAAACCCCTCCTTAGAAAAATGTTTTTAAATGCATAACAAAAAACATAGGATTCCAAAGAAAAGTTTTCATATTGAAAAGCAATAATAAAAGCTTTTAATGTTTTAATGTGATATAAAATATATGTATGTATATATATATTTATACTTAATGCATTAAGTAATGAAATCTAGAAGTGGGTCTAATAAACTGGTGTGTCTAGTAAATACCACACTTTTGAAGTTCCAAGCACAGTGATCTTTTGAAGTTTCCATATCAACTTTTTTGTGATGTGAAACTTGTAATTTCTACTATTGTCAAAGTCAGAGGTACTGCTAACATGGCCATGGTCACTGCCCACCTTGATAAATGAAGGAAATGGCAAATTGAAGTTAAAGATTATTGATAACAGAGATCTATTTTTCATTCAAGTTCATGTACATCCTAAATTCTCTCTACAAACCCCTTATTAAGAACTCTTGCTAGAATTTCCTAAGCCCTCTCCCAACTGAGGTAGTAACAAAGGCAGCATGAGACTAAACTGTTCAGATGTATAGTTTCACAGGAGTCAGATTAAATCACACCTCCTAACTCCTCATCTCATACCATGAACAATTTTAGATAAAGATTAATGGGCCAGAGAGGAAGAGATAGAGCCACTCCATATTGAGGAGATGAGAAGAATGTTCTAGGAGACTCCGAGTCCTGAAGAGCTAAGTTGGCTCCAATCTTTCCCTGAAGCCATGGCCATAGAGTACCCCCTCCTCCACCCACAAAGTTGGCCTGTTACACACTGAGCATTTGGTCTTTGGAGACACATTCTCTGGTCAATGCCTCAATCATCTGTCTTGTGCACTCCTCCTTCTCACATGGACTCCCCCTAGAAGAGAGGGCTTGAACAGCTCCCAGAATAGTTAAAGTTCTACCTTTTTGACCAAAGCTGACTGCATAGAATTGATGTAATATAGGTAAAGATGCCCAGGCCAAAATAGAGTCTAAAGGGGACACTAATGATGATAGCTACAGAAAATACCTGAAAATTAAATACAAACCCCACCCAGATGGGTGCCAAGTTATTTAGAAGAGTTATAGTAGTTGCAGTCAGCTGCATACTTGGATACCTCCAGCTTCAGTAACACTGCAGGATTCTGGACAGTTAAGCAAATCATGGGAATAATTTACAGACTGAAATTATGCTTGCAGGTGTGGGCCTAGTAAAGCCTTGTTATTATCAAGAGTGGAGGCTCTGGCTCCAAGACAGCTTCCTGGGCAGTGTTGGGCCAAGAGGTAATGAAGAGCTGGCAGAGGATAGCATTTCAGTGGCTTGACCTCTCAGTCACTCTTGTGATCCCAGAGAAGCCACACCTATCTGAAGAGAGAATTGTAATTCTAGTAACAAAGATTGCACTTGTTCAGTCCTTTAAGGGAAAAGTGACATAGAGGCAGTGAGAAATGTAGTTTACTACACAGGTCCTAAATTCCTCTCCACTCTCCTTAAGTGCTAAGAGGTCCTAATAGATTACTGCGGGAGAGAAGAAGATGAGGTTGATGACAACATGGTGAGACCTTCTCACTGGTCCCAGCCTCTTTGAGTCCTCATGGGAACGTGTATGAAATTTTGTCTAGCAGTAGACATTTGAGACCCTATATAAGAGGGGAAAAAAGAAGACTTAAGCTCAACTCCTCCATTTTGGATATGGGAGACTAGCACTCAGAGGTAAAGTGATTTGACTTAGATATGACAATTTAGGACAAATAATACAAGACTAGAGTGCAGGTTTTCTGATCTCTGATCATTGTGCTCTTTCCATTATTTAGAAAAAATTCTGAGCAAATCACAACCACTGTTTACATCTTGGCCTTCATTGCTCAATCTCAGCAGCAGTAATGAAGGATGAAGACCAACCTGGAGCAGATTGGACCAGGTTCCAGAAAGCACAAACCTAATAGGTACATATTGTAAACTGGCTCACTCAAAACCCATTTGCATACCTTGTCTTCCTATACTATAAAGCTGGAAAGTTAAAACTTTCCTTCCCAGACTCCCTTGCAGCTAGAAGAAACCATGTGAGATCTGGGGAGTAAGACATAAGCTCAAGTCAGCTGGTTCTGTCTCTTCTGCTTCTTCTTTCTCTCTGACTAGAATATGAGCTTTATACTAGAGGGGTATCCATCATCCTCAGGATGCTGGGGAAAACCCCTTGATGATATTTAGAGGTGATGTACTAGCCCTGGTTTCCTTAAACCCAGACTTCTTCTCACCAGGATAAAGAGATCCCTTCCTTTAGGGAGTAAGTCCATACTCACTAGATTTTATGGTATTTGTGTTGAGCATAACCCTAACTTGTATCTCAGTCTATGAGTCAAAAGTGGACTCAAGGATGGCAAATATACACTAAAACAGATTTCAGCAGGGTAAATCCATGTGCCAACTGAGTTTAATGTTGAATGTTATAAAATATTAGTTAGCAAAGATATCCAATTAAAGAAGGTAAGAAAACTGTCTAGATATGAAATGCTGTTTGTATGAAGTGTCTTTGAAGGCATTCAGTGTGACCTGTGGATATGTCTTGGTAGGATAACTCTCTAGCATTAAATAATCATGGAACCATGATTCAAGACCATCATTACTTATTTGGAGCCATCTATCCTTGTTCCTCTTGTAAGAATGAAATAAAATGGCCACCAGAAGGTGTGGGCAAGGAAATACTGAGGTGAAAACATGCCTGCAAACCAGACTGCTCTAAGGATGTCGTCACAGTGGGGCCTGAGGTAGCCTATGGCCTGTTGGAATAAGAGGGGATAAAACACAGCCTTAGAATGAGATTAGAGAACTTTGGTTTCTAGGCCCAATTTCATCCCACTGGAGACAATTATCTTATGAGGTGATATTAGCTGTAGCATTAAAGTTTAAAGAATAATGTTCTCATTGGGAGACTGCTGTGGGTTTCTGAGTCAGAGAGAATTCTCTAATGGTTTGATGATAGCAGCTGAAGGTACATAGAGTGTGTACTTCCTTCATTTATTCCTGAAGGGCTTCTTACTTAGTTGTGTATTAAACAACCTCCACCAGGGACCAATAAGATTTAAAAAAAAAAAGGACAGAGTGAATTTGAATTGAAAAAATAGACTTTGATCAACTAAAATAAATGTTTCAAATGTAAAATCAACAACTATTTTAATTTCTCAATTAAGAAAGGGGGCAATTAAAAAAGATAAAATTAAGAATATCATGCAGTAACATTCCTTGGAAAGCTTGTAAACTGATCCATTCTTATGGTACTAAAATATATTTATAAAACCTAAACATTACTTCCCAATGCTGCAAAAACCCTCAGACTTCTCTAAGGGAAAAACAGGCATTTTAAAATTTGAACTCTAAAGTTTTTGAAAGTAAAAAGAACTTTCCTTGAACTAACACTGAACCAATTAGAAGCAAGGGTACTCTGAAAAATACTTCTGATGAGCTCAGCAGAGTTTGAAAGATCTATGAAAATAGACTTCAGGTAACTCCTATCAGCTTAATTAAAAAAAACAGGAATTCTCTAGCCTTATTTTGGGTTCAGTCATTAAATATGCTATGCCTTGTGGCTCAGTTAATTTTCACTTCCCTGGGATTCCAGTTCTATTAAGGATCAAGCATGTATTTTCACTTTGGAAAGAGCCCCTTTCATTCTGTCTTGAGGCAAGATGGAGGGACCAGAAATTTAAGTGAAATTCAGAAATTCAAGTGAAATTCAGAAATTTAGTAATTCAGCCTAGCCTCAGGTAAGCCTCTGATTCACCCCGCACAGAGGTAGCCCCTCTACCTCATCCATAAAAGTACATAACCTCTTTCAGAAAACATGTTCTCTCATTCATTACTAGTTGACACATCTTTGGGGAAGGAAATATGGCAAGAGCTATCAACATTTCAAATGCATGCTTTCTTTGACCAAGAAATTCCATTTCTAGGAATTCAACAGTTGCATCTGCCTACATGGGCAAAAATGAATATCCAGTTACTCACTGATACATTTTTTGTAGTAAAAGGAGATAGAGGGGGGGAAAGTAAATGTTCAGTAAGAAAAGACAAAGTAAATAAATTGTCTTCTTTAAAAGGATATCAGTATGTCTGGATGCAGACTTGGGGCTAGTCTCTAGTTCAAACCATTACACCTAGATGGTGCAGCAGACGATGGAAAGAATCTGGGTCTTGGTGACATAACTGAACTGCAGAATTAACTTTTAGTAGAGATGCCCTATCTTTTGGCTTCTGATTTTGTGAGATTATAAACTTTCCTCATGATTTTAGACAACTGAACCTGATTTCTCTTACTTTCAGCAAAATCATTCCAAGAGGGTATCCTATGCAGAGGAAGGTTTGGAGAAAGGCCCTGAGACGATGCTCCTAAAGGTAAGGTGGGAGGAGTTCCATGGCTCTGTATGCACTGTCACACTCTGAGATACCAATTGCTATCCCAACATCTTATATCTCTAATAATGGTCCCCTATTTCCCACGTGACCATTTTCCATCAGTTTAAATGAACCCACAGAAGTAAGTAGATGAGGGGAAACACCTCACAGAGGCCTGCATTTCCCATCTCTGAGACTCAAGAGACCCAATCTGTGGCAGCTAAATTCCTGACTTAGCATTGTTTCTGCCATGGTCCCACTCAGAGTTTTTACTTTTAGCTCTCAGGATCTGTTCCAGTTACTTCACTCAGAAAAGAATTATTAAAGGGTAGACTCTTTGGGAATAAGTGCTAAAAAAATAGACTCTAGATGGAGCTTCAACAAACAACCCTTAAATATCATCACAGAAACAGACCACCAAGAACACTGCTATCTTTGCCTCAGTCAGGAAATTGCAGAATCTGGAATCTTCCATCAGGGCCATCTGCTCCAGGCCACTCTGTTCCTGTTCTGTTTGGGTCAGGAAGAGGATATTCACACTTATTTTCCTCCCCACATAACTTATTTCTTGCATAACTCAAGGTTGTTTAAAACTTTTATTATATTTAATAATATACCTGGAGAATTAAACATCTTTATTCAGCTTTGAGGCTTCCCTGGTGGCTCCAACAGTAAAGAATCCACCTGCAATGCAAGAGACCTGGGTTCAATCCCTGAGTAGGGAAGATCCCCTGGAAAAGGAAATGGCAACCTCCTCCAGTATTCTTGCCTGGAGAATCCCCATGGATAGAGGAGCCTGGCATGCTACAGTCCATAGGGTCACAAAGAGTCAGACATGACTGAGTGACTAAGCCCAGCATTCAGGTTTGAATCAAGATCTCAAACAACGGGGTCTGAACTAAGCCACATCTGAACCCTAGTAGCAAGTGAGGCTGGAAAGCTGATTACCTGCCAGCCTCTGGAGTCCTGGGAGACTGGAGGTATCCTGCAGTGGGTTTCATCCAATCCACAATATCCACGGTCCCCAAAGTGGAAACAATATAGCCTCACACCAAAAATAGAACCAGCTTCAAACTCAGCTCTATCAGGAATGAAGATAAGACTCCTCAGTGAGCCTACCAGGTAGTCAATGCTATCACCTGAGGGGTAAGTTGCTCTACACAGCATTTTAACCAGCTACAAAAAGAAAGAAAGAAAGAAAGAAATCAATACTTTCCTAGAAAGTCTGCTTTCAATGTGGTAAAATGTGCTTTTATCCCTACAATCACTTTTAAGGTTCTCTCTTCAGCAAAGTAAGTGTTCTGCTATTGCACAGGTTGTTGTGACTAGAAGCATGGGACTTGAGTTAATAATAATAACAACAACTTATTAGAAACTGTGGTGAGAAAAACACAAAGCCAATGTTAACTCAGCATTGTGGGTGCTATTTTGGAATCTTCAGTTTCTTCCCACATACGCAAAGTGGAGGAGAGAATTGCAGCAATTATCAGAATACTTTCAAATTTTAAAAATTATATTTTCCTGCAATTATCTAGATATTTCAGATAAATTTGGGCATAATTTTGGTCCAAACAATCTTTATAATTGCCCAAATTCTCTTGTACATGTACTTCTTATGCTCAGTTCAGTTGCTCGGTCATGTCTGACTCTTTGAGACCCCATGAATCACAGCACGCCAGGCCTCCCTGTCCATCACCATCTCCCGGAGTTCACTCAAATTCACATCCATTGAGTCAGTGATGCCATCCAGCCATCTCATCCTCTGTCGTCCCCTTCTCCTCCTGCCCCTGATCCCTCCAAGCATCAGAGTTTTTTCCAGTGAGTCAACTCTTCGCATGAGAGGACCAAAGGACTGGAGTTTCAGCTTTAGCATCATTCCTTCCAAAGAACACCCAGGGCTGATCTCTTTTAGAATTGCCTGGTGGGACTTCTAGACACTGCTAAAAATACATAGCAATCAAAGCAGTGTTGTTGGTAAACCCTGTTTCAATTTCACAGAGAAGCTGGGAAAGAAATACAGGAATCAAGAAACTTCTCTTCTCTCAAATGTAATAAAATACAGAAAAATCTATAAGAATAGCAAAAAAAAAAAAAAAAAAGTCAGAAACATCCAAACTAAGGAAGAAGCACAGCCTCATAATGTCACCATTTTAGAATAATGTCTATTGAGAAAAAATTCTAGAAATTGACCATAGCTTCTACTTGACTCCTCCAGAAGCTGAACAATGGATAAAAATGTGAAGAAATAAAGTCCTGAAAAAATGAACTCTACCTCTCATTTGGAGGGTAGTGGGCCAATGGTGTGAGGGATGGGGTTTGGAAATGAAGCTCAGAAGAAAAGCATCAGGAGTCCCTTTAAATGGTTGACTGTCTCAGTGTGAGAGAAAAATGACTCATTCATTAGAGATGGGAAGAACTACTAAGAACTGGCACTTTGTTTTACTATCTAAGAGAAACACAGGCTATAACTAGTAAAGGGACACCTGTGATGAATTCCTAGTTTGTGTATTTTTTTAATGCCTTTTCCACCCATATCCCAGAAGGAAACAGGGGACACAAATAAAGAAGAGGGGAGGAAATTACCACTAAGGCAGCTTGTCTTTGAGAAATGAAGAGGCACTGGATTTCCCCAGCATCTGGTGAACAACCTAAAAACCAAAGATTTTTATCACTGGATCAGATGCACCCTTAAACTAATCAGAATAAAACTCAGTACAGAACTTTTAACTAAGTCACAGCAAAAGTCTTCAGTGACAAAGCCCTCCAACTGTGATACCCATAGCCCTGGTTCCATCCTCCCACCCCAGACTCCCTTTGTTCCCATCCTTGCCCCCTCCTCGGACAACTGAAGAGCAGATGTAACACAACCCATGAATACAACAGCCTAAGGTAGGCCCAAGAGAAATGCAAAGATACTGATTACAAGTAGAAAGGTAAATACAAGGCTCAAATAGAGGTTTTCCTTTTCTTGGGAAAGGTACTCCTTTCCCAATTTGGAACCAGTCCATTGTTCCATGTCCAGTTCTAAGTGTTGCTTCTTGACCTTGTTGCATACAGGTTTCTCAGGAGGCAGGTAAGGTGCTCTGGTATTCCCATCTCTTTAAGAATTCTCCACATAATTTTCCACAATATCTAAAAATAAAAAGGAATGAAACACCAAAAGTAATAGAGGAAAAAAGTAAATAAAGTCAAGAATTAAAAACTGAGTTCTAATTAGGAATACTTTTGACTGCAAGTAGCAGAAAACCCAGCTAACAGTGGCTTAAACTATGCAAACATCAATTGTTAAGACATCCAGAGGTAGGCAGTCCCAAAACTAGTTTGGCAGCTCAGTGATTTCATCAATAATCTAGGCCTGTCTGATGTTTACATTCTGTCAGCTTCCATATATTTGCAATATTGCTCCTCATGACCACAAGATGGTTGCCATAGCTCTAAGATTCACAGCTGCATGCAACAGTATTCAAAGCAGAACAAGAGAGGAATCAAAGCAAAAGATATTCCTCTTCCTTTTGAGAAAGGGAATACTTTCCTAAAAGCTCTCAGTTCATTTATCCTGGTATTTCATTGGCCAGAAGTGGATCATATGTTCACTCCTAAACTAATCACTGGCAAAGGCAAGAGAATTGTCATAAATCCATCCCTTGCTAGAAATATTAATGTTGGAACTAAACTAGGATCTGTTAGCAAAGAAGAAGTGGGAGTGGCAACTAGGTGGGCAGTCAAAATAACAATCATTATTAAATTCACAGTATTCTAACTTGTTATGAGAATCACTGGAAGAAATAAAACAGATCATACACTTTCTAAAATGCTAGAGATAGCATATACAGAAACTACCATAGGATCCAACAACACAAGAGACAATTCTACGCATGGATATCACCAAATGGTCAATACCAAAATCAGATTGATTGCATCTTTGCAGCCAAAGATGAAAAAGCTCTATACAGTCAGCAAAAATAGGACTGGGAGCTGACTGTGACTCAGGTCATGAACTCATTATTGCAAAATTCAGACTTAAATTGAAGAAAGTAGGGGAAACCACTAAACAATTCTGGTATGACATAAATCAAATCCCTTATGATACACAGTGGAAGTGGCAAATTCAAGGGATTAGATCTGATGGAATGCCTGAAGAGCTATGGACAGAGATTTGTGACATTGTACAGGAGGCAGTGATCAAAGTCATCCCCAAGGAAAAGAATTGCAAAAAGGCAAAATGGTTGTCTGAGGAGACCTTACAAATAGCTGAGAAAAGAAAAGAAGTAAAAGGCAAAGGAAAAAAGAAAAGATATATCCATCTGAATGCAGAGTTCCAAAGAATATCAAGGAGAGATAAGAAAGCCTTCCTAAATGATCAATGCAAAGAAATAGAAGAAAACAATAGAAGGGGAAAGACTAGAAATCTCTTCAAGAAAATTAGCAATATCAAGGGAACAGTTCATACAAAGATGGGCACAATGAAGGACAAAAACAGTATGGACCTAACAGAAGCAGAATATATTAAGAAGAGGTGGTACGAATACACAGAAGGGGGGGCGGTCCTAAGATGGGGGAGGAATAGGACAGGGAGACCACTTTCTCCCGCACAAATTCATCAAAAGAACATTTAAACGCTGAGTAAATTCCACAAAACAACTTCTGAATGCCGACAGAGGACATTAGGCACCCAGAAAAGCAGCTCATTGTCTTCAAAAAGAGGTAGGAAAAAATATAAAAGACAAAAAAAAGAGACAAAAGAGGTAGGGAGGGAGCTCCATCCCAGGAAGGAAGTCTTAAAAAGAGAGAAGTTTCCAAACACCAGGAAACACTCTCACTGCCAAGTCTGTGGCGAGCCTTGGAAGAACAGAGGGCGACATAACAGGGAGGAAAAATAAATAAATAATTAAAACCCACAGATTACAGCCCAACGGTAACTCCCTCAGCAGAGAAGCAGCGCAGACACCTGCATCCGCCACTAGCAAGTAGGCCTGTGCAGGGAGGCACAGGCTGCATTGCTTTTTAAGGATCGGGCCCAAATGCCCCAAGGGTAACCAGAGCGAACTAACTTGGGCTACCAAACCAGACTGTGGGATAGCTACCACATGAAAAGCTCTAACATAAGACACCACCAGGACCACACACAGAGCAAAGGACAGAAAAGAATTAGCCAGCTACAGACCATCTCCCTTCGGTGACAGGCAACCAGAGCCAGAAAGGCCGGAAGGGGGCAATCACAGCCCCAGAGAGACATTACCTACCAAACTGCAAGCAGGCTTCTTTGCTAACTAAGACTTCTTGGGGTTCCAGACAGTCATCATCCACCTGAGAAGTTGCGCCAGTTGTACACCCAGAAAACTGAGCAGCAGGGATGGGAGAGGTGATAAGTGGCAACAACCGTGCTCACCAAACACCTGAGCTACTTGGACTTGGGAAGGGCACAAAACACAGGCCCAACTGCGCCTCTGAGGACTACCTGAGTGCCTAAACCTGAGCAGCTTAGACGTGGGAGGTGCATGCAGCCCAGGGCCGGCCTCAGATGGTTCCTGCCGGAGCAACCTAGAGCCTGAGCTGTGTGTGCTGTGAGTGGGGGCAGGCCCAATGTGGCTGAGACACTGTGAGCACACGCCAGTGTTATTTGTTTGCAGCGTCCCTCCCTCCCCACAGCGTGACTGAACAAGTGAGCCTAAAATAAAGTGTCCATCGCCACTCTCCTTGTGTCAGGGTGGAAATCAGACACCGAAGAGACCAGCAAACAGAAGAAACTAAAACAGAGGGAGCCGCCTTGGAAGTGACAGGCGCAATAGATTAAAACCCTGTCGTTAGAACCGACTACATAGGAAGGGGCCTATAGATCTTGAGAAGTATAAGCTGGACCAAGGAACTATCCAAAAATGAACTGACCCCACACTGCCCACAGCAACACCAGAGAAAGTCCTAGATATATTTTTTACTATTTTTATGATCATTCTTTTTTTTTCTTTTTCTTTTTTTTTAACATTTTTAAATTTTTAAGTCCTCTATTACTCCTTTAATTTTCATTTTTATAACCTACTATTACTTCTCAAAAAAAAGACCCTATTTTTAAAAGCAAACTTGATATATGTATATATTTTAATAATTCTTGTGACTTTTTTCTTCTTCTTTTCTTTAATATTGTATTTTTGAAAATCCAACCTCTGCTCTAGATTTTTAATCTTTGCTTTTTGGTATTTGTTATCAATTTTGTACCTTCAAAAACCCAATCTTTAGTACTCATTTTTACTTATGAGTGAGATTACTGGCTTGGCTGCTCTCTCCTCCTTTGGACTCTCCTTTCCCTCCACCAGGTCGCCTCTGTCTCCTCCCTCCCCCTTCTCTTCTCTACCCAGCTCTGTGAATCTCTGAGTGTTCCAGACAGTGGAGAACACTTAGTGAACTGATTACTGGCTGGATCTGTCTCTCTCCTTTTCATTCCCCACTTTTATCCTCCTGGCCACCTCTGTCTCCTTCCTCCCTCTTCTCTTCTCTGTATAACTCTGTGAACATCTTTGAGTGGTCCAGACTGTGCAGCACACATAAGGAAACAATTACTGGCTAGCTTTCTCTCTCCTCTTTTGATTCCACCTCATCTCATTCGGGTCACCTCTAACTCCCTCCTCCCTCTTCTCTTCTCCATGTAACTCTGTGAACCTCTCTGGGTGTCCCTCACTATGGAGAAACTTTTCATCTTTAACCTAGATATTTTATCAATGGTGCTGTATAGAAGGAGAAGTCTTGAGACTACTGTAAAAAATAAACTGAAAACCAGAAGCAGGAGGCTTAAATCCAAATCCTGAGAACATCAGAGAACTCCTGACTCCAGGGAACATTAATTGATAGGAGCTCATCAAACGCCTCCATACCTACACTGAAACCAAGCACCACCCAAAGGCCAACAAGTTCCAGAGCAAGATATACCACGTAAGTTCTCCAGCAACACAGGAACACAGCCCTGAGCTTCAATATACAGGTTGCCCAAAGTTACTCCAAAACCATTGACATCTCGTAACTCATTACTGGACACTTCATTGCACTCCAGAGAGAAGAAATCCAGCTCCACCCACCAGAACACCAACACAAGCTTCCCTAACCAAGAAACCTTGAAAGTCACGGATACAACCCACCCACAGCAAGGAAACGCCACAATAAAGAGAACTCCACATACTGCCAGAACACAGAAAGGCCACCCCAAACGCAGCAATATAAACAAGATGAAGAGAGAGAGGAATACCCAGCAGGTAAAGGAACAGGATAAATGCCCACCAAACCAAACAAAAGAGGAAGAGATAGGGAATCTACCTGATAAAGAATTTCGAATAATGATACTGAAAATGATCCAAAACCTTGAAATCAAAATGGAATCACAGATAAATAGCCTGGAGACAAGGATTGAAAAGATGCAAGAAAGGTTTAACAAGGACCTAGAAGAAATAAAAAAGAGTCAATATATAATGAACAATGCAATAAATGAGATAAAAAACACTCTGGAGGCAACAAATAGTAAAATAACAGAGGCAGAAGATAGGATTAGTGAAGTAGAAGATAGAATGGTAGAAATAAATGAATCAGAGAGGAAAAAAGAAAAACGAATTAAAAGAAACGAGGACAATCTCAGAGACCTCCAGGACAATATGAAACACTCCAACATTCGAATTATAGGAGTCCCAGAAGAAGAAGACAAAAAAAAAGACCATGAGAAAATCCTTGAGGAGATAATAGTTGAAAACTTCCCTAAAATGGGGAAGGAAATAATCACCCAAGTCCAAGAAACCCGGTGAGTCCCAAACAGGATAAACCCAGGGCAAAGCACCCCAAGACATATATTAATCAAATTAACAAAGATCAAACACAAAGAACAAATATTAAAAGCAGCAAGGGAAAAACAACAAATAACACATAAGGGGACTCCCATAAGGATAACAGCTGATCTTTCAATAGAAACTCTTCAGGCCAGGAGGGAATGGCAAGACATACTTAAAGTGATGAAAGAAAATAACCTACAGCCCAGATTACTGTACCCAGCAAGGATCTCATTCAAATACAAAGGAGAAATCAAAAGCTTTACAGACAAGCAAAAGCTGAGCGAATTCAGCACCACCAAACCAGCTCTCCAACAAATGCTAAAGGATATTCTCTAGACAGGAAACACAAAAAGGGTGTATAAATCCAAACCCAAAACAATAAAGTAAATGGCAATGGGATCATACTTATCAATAATTACCTTAAAAGTAAATGCGTTGAGTGCCCCAACCCAAAGACAAGACTGGTCGAATGGATACAAAAACAAGACCCCTATATATGTTGTCTACAAGAGACCCACCTCAAAACAAGGGGCACATACAGACTGAAAGTGAAGGACTGGAAAAAGATATTCCACACAAACAGAGACCAAAAGAAAGCAGGAGTAACAATACTCATATCAGATAAAATAGACTTTAAAACAAAGGCTGTGAAAAGAGACAAAGAAGGCCACTACATAATGATCAAAGGATCAATCCAAGAAGATATAACAATTATAAATATATATGCACCCAACATAGGAGCACTGAAATATGTCAGACAAATGCTAACAAGTATGAAAGGGGGTATTAATAATAACACAATAATAGTGGGAGACTTTAATACCCCACTAACACCTATGGATAGATGAACTAAACAGAAAATTAACAATGAAACACAAACTTTAAATGATACAATAGACCAGTTAGACCTAATTGATATCTATAGGACATTTCACCCCAAAACAATGAATTTCACCTTTTTCTCAAGTGTTCACAGAACGTTTTCCAGGATAGATCACATCCTGGGCCATAAATCTAGCCTTGGTAAATTCAAAAACAATGAAATCATTCCAAGCATCTTTTCTGACCACAATGCAGTAAGATTAGATCTCAATTACAGAAGAAAAACTATTAAAAATACCAACATATTTAGTTGGAGGCTGAACAACACACTTCTGAATAACCAACAAATCACAGAAGAAATCAAAATATGCATAGAAATGAATGAAAATGAAAACACAACAACCCAAAACCTGTGGGACACTGTAAAAGCAGTGCTAAGGGGAAAGTTCATAGCAATACAGGCATACCGTAAGAAACAAGGAAAAGGTCAAATAAATAACCTAACGCTACACCTAAAGCAACTAGAAAAGGAAGAAATAGAGAACCCCAGGGTTAGTAGAAGGAAAGAAATCTTAAAAATTAGGGCAGAAATAAATGCAAAAGAAACAAAAGAGACTATAGCAAAAATCAACAAACCCAAAAGCTGGTTCCTTGAAAGGATAAATAAAATTGACAAACCATTAGCCAGACTTATCAAGAAACACAGGGAGAAAAATCAAATTGACAAAATTAGAAATGAAAATAGGGAGATCACAACAGACAACACAGAAATACAAAGGATCATAAGAGACTACTATCACCAATTATATGCCAATAAAATGGACAACGTGGAAGAAATGGACAAATTCTTAGAAAAGTACAACTTTCCAAAACTGAACCAGGAAGAAATAGAAAATCTTAACAGACCCATCACAAGCACGGAAATTGAAACTGTGATCAGGAATCTTCCAGAAAACAAAAGCCCAGGTCCAGACAGCTTCACAGCTGAATTCTACAAAAATTTTGAGAAGAGCTAACACCTATCCTACTCAAACTCTTCCAGAAAATTGCAGAGGAAGGTAAACTTCCAAACTCATTCTATGGGGCCACCATCACCCTAATACCAAAACCTGACAAAGATGCCACAAAAAAAGAAAACTACAGGCCAATATCCCTGATGAACATAGATGCAAAAATCATTAACAAAATTCTAGCAATCAGAATCCAACAACACGTTAAAAAGATCATACACCATGACCAAGTGGGCTTTACCACAGGGATGCAAGTATTCTTCAATATCCACAAATCAATGTCATTCACGACATTAACAAATTGAAAAATAAAAGCCATTTGATT
Organism: Budorcas taxicolor; assembly: GCF_023091745.1. NCBI lineage: Eukaryota > Metazoa > Chordata > Mammalia > Artiodactyla > Bovidae > Budorcas > Budorcas taxicolor. Next base: position 73,491,539 of record NC_068913.1, on the reverse strand, counting down.
ATCTCAATAGATGCAGAGAAAGCCTTTGACAAAATTCAACATCCATTTATGATAAAAAAATCTCCAGAAAGCAGGAATAGAAGGAACATACCTTAACACAATAAAAGCTATATATGACAAACCCACAGCAAACATTATCTTCAATGGTGAGAAATTGAAAGCATTTCCCCTAAAGTCAGGAACAAGACAAGGGTGCCCACTTTCACCACTACTATTCAACATAGTTCTGGAAGTTTTGGCCACAGCAATCAGAGCAGAAAAAGAAATTAAGGAATCCAAATTGGAAAAGAAGAAGTAAAATTCTCACTGTTTGCAGATGACATGATCCTCTACATAGAAAACCCTAAAGACTCCACCAGAAAATTACTAGAGCTAATCAATGAATATAGTAAAGTTGCAGGATATAAAATCAACACACAGAAATCCCTTGCATTCCTATACACTAATAATGAGAAAGTAGAAAAAGAAATTAAGGAAACAATTCCATTCACCATTGCAACGGAAAGAATAAAATACTTAGGAATATATCTACCTAAAGAAACTGAAGACCTATATATAGAAAACTATAAAACACTGGTGAAAGAAATCAAAGAGGACACTAATAGATGGAGAAATATACCATGCTCATGGATCGGAAGAATCAATATAGTGAAAATGAGTATACTACCCAAAGCAATCTACAGATTCAATGCAATCCCTATCAAGCTACCAGAGGTATTTTTCAGAGAGCTAGAACAAATAATTTCACAGTTTGTATGGAAATACAAAAAACCTCGAATAGCCAAAAAGCAATCTTGAGAAAGAAGAATGGAACTGGAGGAATCAACCTGCCTCACTTCAGGCTCTACTACAAAGCCACAGTCAACAAGACAGTATGGTACTGGCACAAAGACAGAAATATAGATCAATGGAACAAAATAGAAAGCCCAGAAATAAATCCACACAACTATGGACACCTTGTCTTTGACGAAGGAGGCAAGAATATACAATGGAGTAAAGACAATCTCTTTAACAAGTGGTGCTGGGAAAACTGGTCAACCACTTGTAAAAGAATGAAACTAGAACACTCTCTAACACCATACACAAAAATAAACTCAAAGTGGATTAAAGATCTAAATGTAAGACCAGAAAGTATAAAACTCCTAGAGGAGAACATAGGCAAAACACTCTCCGACATAAATCACAGCAGGATCCTCTACGACCCACCTCCCAGAATACTGGAAATAAAAGCAAAAATAAACAAATGGGACCTAATTAAAATTAAAAGCTTCTGCACAACAAAGGAAACTATAAGCAAGGTGAAAAGACAGCCTTCGGAATGGGAGAAAATAATAGCAAATGAAGCAACTGATAAACAACTAATTTCAAAAATATACAAGCAACTCCTGCAGCTCAATTCCAGAAAAATAAATGATCCAATCAAAAAATGGGCCAAAGAACTAAATAGACATTTCTCCAAAAAGATGTACAGATGGCTAACAAACACATGAAAAGATGCTCAACATCACTCATTATCAGAGAAATGCAAATCAAAACCACAATGAGATACCATTTCACACCAGTCAGAATAGCTGCGATCCAAAAATCTGCAAGCAATAAATGCTGGAGAGGGTATGGAGAAAAGGGAACCCTCTTACACTGTTGGTGGGAATGCAAACTAGTACAGCCATTATGGAGAACAGTGTGGAGATTCCTTAAAAAACTGGAAAAAGAATTGCCTTATGACCCAGCAATCCCACTGCTGGGCATACAGACTGAGGAAACCAGAATTGAAAGAGACATACGTACCCCAATGTTCATCGCAGCACTGTTTATAATAGCCAGGACATGGAAGCAACCTAGATGTCCATCAGCAGATGAATGGATAAGAAAGCTGTGGTATTTCTTAGCCATTAAATGGCTGAGTATTACTCAGCCATTAAAAAGAATACATATGAATCAGTTCTAATGAGGAGGATGAAACTGGAGCCTATTATACAGAGTGAATTAAGCCAGAAAGAAAAACACCAATACAGTATACCAACACATATATATGGAATTTAGAAAGATGGTAACAATAACCCTGTATGCAAGACAGCAAAAGAGACACAGTCTTTTGGACTCTGTATCAAACAGTCTTTTGGACTCTGTGGGAGAGGGAGAGTGTGGGATGATTTGGGAGAATGGCATTGAAATATGTATAATATCATATAAGAAACAAATCGCCAGTCTAGGTTCAATGCAGGATACAAGATGCTTGGGGCTGGTGCACTGGGATGACCCAGAGAGATGGTATGGGGAGGGAGGTGGGAGGCGGGTTCAGGATTGGGAACTCGTGTACACCCATGGTGGATTCATGTTGATGTATGCCAAAACCAATACAGTATTGTAAAGTAAAATTAAAAAAAAATACACAGAAGAACTATACAAAAAAAGATCTTAATAACCCAGATAACCACGATGGTGTGATCACTCACGTAGAGCCAGACATTCTGGAATGTGAAGTCAAGTGGGCCTTAGGAAGGATCATTACAAACAAAGCTAGTGGAAGTGATGGATTTCCAGCTGACCTATTTCAAATCCTAAAAGATGATGCTATTCAAGTGCTGTACTCAATATGCCAACCAATTTGGAAAACTCAACAGTGGCCACAGGACTGAAAAATGTCAGTTTTCATTCCAACCTCAAAGAAGGGCAATGCCAAAGAATATTCAAACTACCATATAATTGCACTCATTTCACATGCTAGGAAGTGAAAGTCACTCAGTTGTGTCCGACTCCTTGTGACCCCATAGACTATACAGTCCATAGAATTCTCCAGGCCAGAATACTGGAGTGGGTAGCCTTTCCCTTCTTCAGGGGATCTTCCCAGCCCAGGGATCGAACCCACGTCTCCCACATTAGAGGCAATTCATTACCAGCTGAGCCACAAGCAAAGCGCTACTATATGCTAGCAAGGTCATGCTCAAAATCCTTCAAGCTAGGCTCCAACAGTATGTGAACTGAGAACTTTCAGATGTACAAGCTGGATTTAGAAAAGGCAGAGGAACCAGAGATAAAATGCCAACATCTGATGAATCATAGAAAAAACAAAAGAATTTCAGAAAAACATCTGCTTCTGCTTCATTGCCTACTCTAAAGCCTTTGATTTTATGGAAAATTCTTAAAGAGAATTGGGAAAGGAGTATGTCAAGGCTATATATTGTCACCATGCTTATTTAGCTTATATTCAGAGTACATCATGTGAAATGCTGGGCTGGATGAAGCACCAGCTGGAATCAAGATTGCTAAGAGAAATATCAATAACCTCAGACATGCAGATGACCTCACCCTTATTGTAGGAAGTGAAGAGGAACCAAAGAGCCTCTTGATGAAGGTGAAAGAGGAGAATGAAAAAGTTGGCTTAAAGCTCAGCATTCAAAAAACTAAGATCATGGCATCCAGTCCCATCACTTCATGGCAAATAAATGGGGAAACAATGGAAACAGGATTTGGGGCTTCAAAATCACTTCAGATGGTGACTGCAACCCCAAAATTAAAAGACGATTACTATGACAAACCTAGACAGCATATTAAAAAGCAAAGACATTACTTTGCCAACAATGGTCTATACAGTCAAAGCTTTGGTTTTTCTAGTAGTCATGTATGGATGTGACAATTGAACCATAAAGAAGGCTGAACGCTAAAGAATTGCTTTTGAACTGTGATGTTGGAGAAGACTCTTGAGAGTGCCTTGGACTGCAAGAAGATTAAACCAGTCAATCCTAATGGAAATCAATCCTGAATATTCATTGGAAGGACTGATGCTGAAGTTGAAGCTGAAGCTTCAATACTTTGGCCACCTGATGCAAAGAGCTGAATGATTAGAAAAGACCCTGATGCTGGAAAAGACTGAAGACAGGAAGAGAAGGGGATGACAGAGGACAAGATGGTTGGATGGCATCACTGACTCATTGGACATGAGTTTGAGCAAGCTCTGGGAGATAGATGGTCAATGACAGGGAAGCCAGGCATGCTGCAGTCCATCGGGTCACAAAGAGTCGGACATGGCTGTGCGACTGAACAACAACCATAGGTTATAAAGCAAAAGATAGCAAACAAAAGGAAATAACCTATATCACTAAAGATATTAACCCATATCATTAAAGCAGTATGGTACTTGTATTGATACTTGTATAGACAGAAAGACCAATTGAGTAAAACAGAAAGTTCAGAAATTGACACAGATATTTATGGAAATTTATTACTGTATTCATAAAGGTAGCATCCCAAAGCTATGGGGAAAATTACAAACTTTTCAATAAGTTGTATGAGGAAACTAATAGACAATCTAAAGAAAAATAAATTTGAAATCCTAATTTATTCACCATACCCAGGATAAATTCCAGGTCTTAATATAAGAAAAGAGAGAGAGAGAGAGAAGGGAAGGAAAGGAGGGAGAAATAAAAGAAGGAAAAGATTATGAAAGTACAAGCCAAATAAAAAAGGGAAAATTCTTTTTTTTAAATTATAGAACAGGAATTGGCAGTATTTTAACTGGTTGGTCACATAGTAAATGGGCTTCCCAGGTGGCACCAGTGGTAAAGAATCTGCCTGCCAGTGCAGGAGACATAAGAGACGCAGGTTCAATCCCTGGATTGGGAAGATCCCCTGGAGTAGGGCACAGCAACCCACTCCATAATTCTTGCCTGGCTGGCTACAGTGCATAGGGTCGCAAAGAGTCAAGAACGACTTAGCACACATGCATGCACGTAATAAATAGTAGCTGCAACTACAAAGTTCTGCCACTGTAGCAAATGAGCATAGCTGTTTTTCAATAAAGCTCTGTTTACAAAACAAATGAAGGGCTGGATATAACCCTTGAGCCATATTTCACAAGCCCCTGATATTGCACGTGAAAAGTGTTTTAAACTAAGACCCCAAACTCAGTAGCCACTAAAAAAAATGTTGATACATTCAACCACAAATTAAACACATCTACAAGGTAAAAACAACACATTCAGTTCAGTTCATTCGCTCAGTCATGTCCGACTCTTTGCGACCCCATGAATCACAGCACGCCAGGCCTCCCTGTCCATCACCAACTCCTAGAGTTCATTCAAACCCATGTCCATCGAGTCAGTGATGCCATCCAGCCATCTCATCCTCTGTCGTCCCCTTCTCCTCCTGCCCCCAATCCTTTCCAGCATCAGAGTCTTTTCCAATGAGTCAACTCTTCGCCTGAGGTGGCCAAAGTATTGGAGTTTCAGCTTCAACATCAGTCCCTCCAATGAACACCCAGGACTGATCTCCTTTAGGGTGGACTGGTTGCATCTCCTTGTAGTCCAAGGGACTCTTAAGAGTCTTCTCCAGCACCACAGTTCAAAAGCATCAATTCTTTGGTGCTCAGCTTTCTTCACAGCCCAACTCTCACATCCATACATGACCACTGGAAAAAAACAACACATTAAGGATAGTCAAAAGATAAAATGATAAACCAAGAGTAAATATTTGCAACTCATTTCAAAATGGGATAAAATTCTTAATATATAAAACTTCTAGAACTCTCTCCATTATTTTTTGCTCTTCCCTCATTATTCCCTTTAGCAGGCCAACCTGCTCCTTTTCCCAGTCTTAAAGTCTTAAAAAACCTTTCTTTTGACCCCATTTCTCTCACCAATTACTACCTCATGTTCTACTCCTTTTTGCAGTGAAACTCTTGGAAAGAATTGTCTCCAAGATCTTTCTTCTCTTTCTCCGTTAAGCTCTGCTTGTCCATGAAAACTGCTCTAGTCAAGATCCCTACATTGCTCAAGATAGTGGTCAATTTCAGCCTGTATCTCAATTGACTTTTCAGCAGTACATGCTGTAGATTAAAAAAAAAAAAGTTGCGCTTGACTGTGAGAACACCAAGCATCAGATTCTTGGTTGTCCTGTACATCCTTGGTCCCTCCATTGCAGGCTACTGTGCTCATCCCTTGTCATCTCCTGAACTTGTCAATTTTCTCTCACTGCAGGACTCCACTGGGGGCTCTTGTCTTTCTTAACTGGGTTCCTTGTCAGTCTTACAAACTGTCACATCTTTAAACATCACCTAAAGGTAAATACCTCCTGAATTTAAGTCTCAAAGCTAGATCACTCTCCTTTACTCTAGATTCCTAAATACACCTGACTTCTCCCCTTGCAGTCTAATAAACATTAAGATCTTGCCATATTTTCAGCTGAGCTCCCAATGCCAACCTCAAATATACTCTACCCAAGGTTACTTCCATTATGATGGAAGACAACCTCATCCTTTTAGTTGCTCAGGCCAAAATATGTGGGACCATCTCCTCTTTCTTTTACACTCTTCACTCTACCTTTAAAATATATCTGGAATCAACCATTTCTCATCTCTCCTCTTCTACCACCTTGGTCCTAGTCACCATGATGTCTCATTGTATTACTCTACTGGCCTCCAAACTGGCTTCACTACTGCTGCCCAGGCCCTCATCAGGTTCTCAGTACAGCAGCCAGAGTGATTCAGTTAGAAATAAGTCAGATTATATCACTCCTCTGCTTCAAAACCTGCAGTGAACTCTCCAATTCGCTAATGGAAGTGCCAAAATCCGTACAAAGCACTCTAAGATTTTTTCTCTTCCATTTCTCTCTAACCTCATCTTTTATTATTCTTTTTCCCTCTTACTTTGCTCCAGCCCCAATAGCTTCCTTCCTGAAATTTGAAAATACCAGGCACATACCTGCCCTAAGGTCCTTACATCAGGCTTTCCTCTGCCTCTGTGGCTCTGCTCCTGTCATTTGCATGGCTCACTCCCGCACTTTCTTTAAGTCTTTGCTCAGTGTCATCTTCTCAATGAGATCTTCCCTGACCACTTGTGTTATAACAAGAAATATATTTAGTCTTTGTTCCTGGTTCCTAGAACAGAGTTCCTAAAACCCTTGTTATTTTGAGTGATAAGGGTGTTAGGTGCATATTTTGTTCTACTATTTGGTCTTTCAGTTTCTGAAGCAGGAACTTGTAAATCCTCTGGACTCTCCAGAGTGATAAGGGTGTCTTTTGTATGCTAATGAGATGATTGGTGTCTGGAAGGTCCTAGGGGGCTTCAGGTTGGGGGCTGGTCACAGAAAACCAAGTCATAGTTAGAGGCTTGCAACTTTCAGTTCCTATGTCTCAACCTGCAAGGAGGGAAGTGGAGCTAGAAATTGAGTTATCACACCTTTGTGATGAAATCTCCATTAAAATACCCCCAAACTGTGGAGCTCAGACAATTTCCAGGTTGGTGATGACCTGGAGGTGCTGGGAGGATAATGCATCCAGAGAGAACATGGAAATTTCATGGTGCCCCTTTCCCATACTTTGCCCTTCATTTGGCTGTTCATTGTGTCCTTTACAAAATCCTTTGTCATATACCAAAAAACTTCAGTAAATGTTTCTGTGAGTTTTGTAAGCCACTCTACCAAATGTTTTGTGAGTAACTGGTGGCTTGTGGGAACCAAGTCCAATATAAATTGGTTCAGGTTAGAACTCCAACCTGAACCAATTTATAGCTGGTTGGCCAAAAGTAGAGTTGACAGTCTTAGACTTAAGGTTGTCGTCAGAAGTTGGGGGCAGTCTTGTGAGACTGAATCCTTAACTTGTGAGAGCTGCACTAAGTCTAGGCAGATAGATAGTGTCAGAACTGGGTTTAATGATAGGACATACAATCAGTGACCACTGAGAACAGAAGGATTGCTTGGTGTAGAAAAACTCACACATTTGCTGTCAGAAGTGTTGTGAATAGAATAAAAGAAAGTGTTTTCTTTGTTTTCTTTTACCACACAACTTTCCTATAAACCCCTCACTTGCACTTTCAATCTCCCTTCTCTGACAATTAGTTTTCTCCATAGAACTCATTATTCTATGTTATGGGAGTATATTTTGTTGACCTTTAGTTGCTAAGTTGTGTTTGATTCTTTTGCAACCCCATGGACTGTAGCCCACCAGATTCCTCTGTCCATGGGATTTCCCAGGCAAGAATACTGGAGTGGGTTGCCATTTCCTTCTCTAGTGGATCTTCCCAACCCAAGGATGGAACCCATGTCTTCTGCATTGGCAGGCAGATTCTTGACCACTGAACTACCAGGGAAACCCCACTGGGAGTATGATGATGAACAAAACATATACTGTCATAGAGCTTACACTTATGCAATGTCAGAGAAACCAAGAAAATAATAATATATATAATAATACAGCTAATTAGACAATGACAGCTATGAAAGTATCTTTAAAGGGAAAGATTAAAGTGCTATGAAAACATACAATGAGGCAAGATGGAGAGAAACCTATTCTAGATTCAGAGATTATAAAGAAATGACATGCAGAGTAAAATATGAAGGATAAGTGAGAGTTGGCCAGTAGAGTCAAAGGAAAGGAGAGTGTTCCAGGCAGAGAAAGCATATGCAAGAGTCCTGGGGCGGGAAGTAGTTTGGCATATTAAGGACCCTCAAATGGTGATTTATGCCCAGTTGTGTCCAACCCTTTGTGACCCTTTGGACTGTAGCCTGCCAGTCTCCTCTGTCCATGAAATTTTTTAGCCAAGAATACTGGTTGCCATTTCTTCCTCCAGGGCATCTTCCTGACCCAGGGATCAAACTCTCATCTCCTGTGTCTCCTGAATTGCAGGCAGATTCTTTACCAATGAGTCACTGAGGAAGCCCCTTATGTAAAATATTAAAGTTCTAAGCCGGATGTCTGCATACTTTCTATTGGCTTCCCTGGTGGCTCAGTGGTAAAGAATCCACCTGCAGGGCAGGAGACGCAGGTTCTATCCCTGGGTTGGGAGGATCCCTTGGAGAAGGAAATGGCAACCCAGTATTCTTGTCTGGGAAATGCCATGGACAGAGGATCCTGGCAGGCTATGGTCCATGGGGTCACAAGAGTCAGACATGACTTAGTAACTTAACATCAAAATGCTCTCTATAGAGAGCCAGAGTAAATATTTTTGATTTTGTGGGTCAGGATTACAACCCCTACAGTATATCTGTCATAATTTCTAAACTTTGCCATTGTAGCAGGAAAGTAGCCCTAGACAATATGTAAATGAATGGGCATGGCTATGTTCTAGGAAAACTTTACTGATGGAAGTGGCTCAGACTATAGTTTGCCAATACCTATTCTTAATAATAAGCTCCTATGAAACTCAGTTTCATAAAAATGTTTCTGATCAAGATGTATTCTTTAGGGGTCAATTTAGTGCTGGGAATCACACTAGGGATACATAAATAAATAAAAAGTGTGTAGTTCCTTCTCTTATGGCATTAATACATATTAACAATATCAATATAATAACTAGATAATACATTCAAACTGTAGCTAGGGGTAGTTAATAAGCTCAGGGTCCTCTGAATTTATAATAGGGGATCTAATCCAGCCTCAAGGACTAGGAAAATTTAAAGTGACGTTTCAATGTAAAACTAGAAGGATATGTAAGTGTTGGCCAGGTAAAGAGTTGAGAGAGAGGATGTCTCAGAGGAAGAATATAGCACTATGAAAACCCAAGTTATTTAAGGATCAGAAAGGAAGCCCATGGGCAGGAATATAGGGAATGAAGGAGAAAGTTAGGTTAGATAAACCTAGGAGGTATATAAAGCTCAAAATATGTGAGCCCTGCATTTCAATTTAAGGATTCTGAAAATATTTTGGACTTCCTATGAAATTTAAGAATTAGGAATTTCATAATTAGAAAATTAGAAATTTATGTTCATGGAAGCTCTATTTTGGATAATCTATACTCCTGGCTTGATCAAGATTTTCTGATTTGGACGTTTAGCCCTGGATTCCAGGTATGAGCCCTTAGCTGGAGGTAGAGATTTCAGACTCATAAACCATAGAAGTAGATGAGTTCACTTGTTTAGTGTGTGCAGAAGGGTTAAGGGTGGGGCTCTAGTTACAGAAGGGAAAGTTAGCAGAGAAGACTGTGGTCAGTTCAGAGGGAAAGGAAGTGACCCAGAGGACAACCGTGAGGGAAACAGTCAAGAGAACTTAGATAACTAGTAAACGTCCTTGCAGCTTGCAATTCTGAGGTCTTATTGATAGCAGGTTCAGTAGCTAGATTCAGACAAACATATTGCCATGGTTTTATGACCAAACCAAAGTGAAGAAAAAGAGACAATGAGTATAAACATCTTTTTTTCCCCAAAAGCCTCACTACGAAACTTCTACTTCTGGGTAAGATATAAAAAGAGGAACTGGATTTGCCCTCCTGTTTGAATATCTGAAACACCAGACAAAAATACATGAAACAACATTCAAATACATTGGACATCAGGCAGCAAAGGACAGGGATCTCTTAGAGATGGGAAACAACTGAGGGGAGCTCTATGACTGTCTCAGCCCACAGCATGAAGAAATTATCCAGGTTGCAGTGTAGAGGGGGAAACTGAAACAGCTGAAGTTTATGAGTAGAGTACCAGATAAGAGAGAGAACACTCAAAATCTTGACAGTGTCCAGCTCAAATATATAATGAATTGCTGATCAGATCATGCACATGAAGAAATCACCTGAGACCAGGAAAAGAAATGCTTAAAAGGATGAGAGGAAACAGTGTCTAGTGTCCACAATATAATCCTGTTCCAACAGCCAGAGGGAAATGCTTCATAATTCAGGGGACATAAGCTATCAATTAAAGTAAGAAGGTGCTTTCCTTGAAAGTGGGGAAAATTAAACCTAGACTAAAGCCAGCTCTGGGCACACGTAAAAAAAACCTTAGATGCAATAGATCAAACTACTCCCAGTTTTTTAAACTGTGTCCCAGAACAAGGCTCAAAAAAAGTTTTAGGACTGTAAAAATATCCAACAAAACAGCAAGGTAAAATTTACAATGCCTGACATCCTTCCCCAAATTATCAGGCAGAAAAAAAGAAAAAAGAAAGAAAATACAAGTCATAGCGAGGTAAAAATAAATCAATCCAAAGTAGCACAGAAGTGATACCAATGAGAAATAGTAAACAAATTTTTATTAATGTATATTCAAGAAGCCAAAGAAAAGATTGGACATGAAAGAAATAAAAAAGGATCCAAATTGAAATTCTAGAGATAAAACTATATGGTCTTTGTAGTGATTACACATTGCAGAGGAAAATATTAGTCAACACACACAAAGAGCAAAGCATATGAAAACAAACAGACCAACAGTGAACTGTGGGACAACATATACCTATGATGTGACCTAGCCATTCTATCCCAAGCAGTTCCCTAAGAGAAATAAAAGCATATGTTGGTATAAAAGTTTGTAACAAATGTTTATAGAAACTTTATTTGTAATAGTCCAAACTGGAAACAACCCCAAATCCATTAGCAGTTGAATAGATTTTTTAAAGTTTAAATTATATCCATATAACAAAATCCTACTGAGCAATAAAAAATGAATTATTGATGCATTCAACAACAAAGGTGGATCTGAAAACAATGATTCAGAATGAAAGAAGGCAGACAAAAGATACATACCATGGAATTGCATTGATACAGCTCCAGTAAATGCAAACAAATGTATAATGACAGGAAGCAGATCAATGGAGAAGGGGAACAGGGACAAGCAGGAGGTAGGAATTACAAAGGGACATGAGGAAACTTGATTGTAGTGATGACTTCACTGGAATATGAGTAAGAATATACCCAATGGAATATGCTAAATATTTGTAGCTTAGTGTTAGCCACTCAGTGATGTTTGACTTTTTGCAACTACATAAACTGTAGCCCACCAGGCTCTTCTATCCATGAAATTGTCCAGGCAAGAATATTGGAGTGGGTAGCCAATCCCTTCTCCAGAGGATCTTCCTAACCCAGGGATCAAACCCAGGTCTCGCCCATTGCAGGCAGATTCTTTACCATCTGAGCCACCAAGGAAGCCTCATTTGTAGCTTAGTGTATCTCAATTGTATGTCAACAAACTGTTAAGAATAAGCATAAATAAATGATTTTGAAACAAAGGAAAGAAATGGTTCAGCAACTAGAAGTGCCTCTCTTTTTATCAAGAATGGAATCAGAGTTAGAAAATGTTTTGCTCTAACTTTAGCAAAGGTTCTTTCACATAAGCATTCCTGAGCAGTCCCGAGAGCCTGGCATTTGTGTTCCTGGCATATGTTTGTGTAATGTGGGAGAGGAAGTCACCTAAGTGAAAAGAATGTTGGTCTTCAAAACCTCAGACACACACACACACACACGTGATTGCTTGCTGCACGATAACTGATGTTTAATTCAATGCTGTTAAAACAGCACAAAAACAACATGTCAGTTTAACAGAATCACTTGTCATTTTAGCACGGAAATAACTTGTAACTTAGTGCTTTAATTCCTTAATATGCCATTTATTTAGGAAGATTCAGACTTCTAGAAGTATTCATTCAGGGAACTTTAAGACCTAATCCACTACATGAAATCCTGATCCTGTAAAAATAGTTTATGAATCCTTCATATTCATTCTGCAGGTTTAATGCGATGGGCAACTTAATGATTTTTTTAACCAGTTTTAATTAGAACCCACGTTCTCAATCAGCGTTAATCAAACCAATTTGGCACTGTTCAACGGCCAGCAGATAAAAGAAAATTGCTGTTCATTTGACTACCTGGTCGATTTGGACCAAAAATTTTCGTTCGCGCTTTAAGGAGTCTCTCCGAACTTAAAACTCCGCTCTTTTTCAGCAAACCCAGAAAGTGTCCGACCTCTAAGGAGTTCTCAGTCTCTACACACTGTCGGATACCAACTGGACTTCCAGTGTTCGGGCGAGTTCTTAGAGAGGGCCGATCTCCACCAAAACCAAGCTGGGAAAAGGGACGAAGCCACAGAAGGTTTTGCTCAGCCCTGGAGGAGTGGGACGTTGGGGTCCTCTAGCACGGGACTTTGGGCAGGCTTCTGGGAGCTGCTTTAGGCGCAGGAAAATCCCAGCACCAAGTTGTCTCCCCCAAAAGCACTCAGGAGTCGTGTCCGCGCCCTAGCCACACGGATCCCAGAAAGCCTTCACCACGTAGCGGATACGGGTACCCCAACCCTGGTGCCCAGCTGGTGGTAGTCCAGGTGACGGGCGACAGAGATGAGCTGGGCTGCTCCTATCTCTGGCAGGACTAAACCGGGCGTGGAGGACGGCAAGGTTTGGCCGCCGCAGGAGGGCAGGAACTTGAGCTTTGGCGTGATCCTGTGCTCTCGGAGCGCGTTGCTGCGCTAGCATCCTGCTATCTTCCCTTTCCTGGGGCCTGGCTGGCGCTGGCAAATTGGGGTGTGGGTGGCTCCCAGAGCCGAGGCTCGAGAGGCAGTAGCTCCGGACCCCCTCCCTCATCCCCCGCCAACGGGGGCGGGAAGCTGCCGGGTGGGAGTAGCGGAGCGTGATTGCCCGAGGCCCCTCCTGCAGTGGCGAGGGAGAGCCATAAAAACCCTGTTGCAACCTGCTCCGGACACCCCCTTCTGCAGGCTCTCACCCCTAGAAGAGCGCGCCAGACTACCGAGCCCTAGCCACCCAGCCACGCCCGCCAGCCACCCAGGCCGCCACCGTGAGTGCCAAGACCCGCTTACTTGACCCGAGCCGAGGGAGAGGGGGCGCCTGTGAACTTGCCGGAGGCTCTGGGAGGAGGGTCGCGCCCGGATCCCTAACCCCTATGCGCCGGGCTTTCAGGCGCCTCGAGGCTCGCTAGCCCCTCTTGGCGGCTAAATTCCACCTGCCCCATCCTGTACCCTCTGATGGAACAGCTGCCCTCTCCCCGACCCTCCTGGCTATGCCGGCCCTCTGGGTTATCTTATGGTGGATAAAGAGGGAAAACAGGAGCCCCGATCCCAGGGCAGCTGGCCGTTTCCTCGAGGGTCGCCGCCTGGAGGGAGGTTTCCCAGGCAGCGCTCCGCGAATAAGGAATCCCCGGAGCTTGGAAGCGCCGCTCCCTGCCGCCTCTTGGGATCTTTCGGATCCGATCTGAGACCTTCCGGCAAGGGAGCTGTTCTCTCCACTCTCCGCGCCAGTTGCCACCCGAGTACCGTTTGCCATCACTGTCGAGCTCCTGCAGCGGGGCAGACCAAAACTTAAAAAGGAGAAACTTCCTCCCTTCCCTCTAACAGGGCGTTTGGGGAAGAGGGTAGGAAAGGGGTAAGTTCTCAGTGCAGGGGGAGGAACTTTTAATCTGTTTTTTAAAGTGTTTTAAATTGGCGCCGGAGCCTCCCCAACTTAGCGTCTCTCACCGCCGGATTCTTGACTCTGCTACTGGACTAAAGTTGCTCAGAGTTTTCGGGCGGAGCAGAGGGGCCGGGCCAGAGCAGATCTTGACCTGAATCCACAGGATGGTCTCACCGCTCTCTGCTCCCTCTGCATGACTGGGTCGAGCGTAGATTGAAGGTTGGGGTGTGGGGGTCGTAGGAGTGGGATGGGCGCTGGGGCCAGAGGAGGAAGGTGCGGAGCGTGCGTCCTCTGAATTCCCTAAGCCCCCTTCACTGCACCTTCGGTGTCCGCAGATGCTGGGTAGCAAGCGACTGGGGTTGTCCGGACTGACCCTCGCCCTGTCCCTGCTCGTGTGCCTGGGCGCCCTGGCCGAGGCGTACCCCTCCAAGCCTGACAACCCCGGCGACGACGCTCCAGCGGAGGACTTGGCCAGATACTACTCAGCGCTGCGACACTACATCAATCTCATCACCAGGCAGAGGTAGGTGGGCTGCGCGGGACTCCCAACTCCGGGAGCGCCCCACTTGCACACCCGGAAATCATGAGCATCTTGAAGGACAAGGACTTTTTCTTTTTCTTTTTTGTATCCCAGGGCCAGACAGCATCAGGCACATGCTCAGCTCTCAGTAAATGTTTGCACAGGGAGCAACTGCCTCGACCACTCCTGTCACAAAATCCTGATCCCCAGACTCAGGTCCCCCAGTCTAGGGGGCTGACTGGCCATTTCCTCTCACCCATCCCCTTGTCTTTTTTGTTCTTAGAGCAGTTGGAGGACTGTTTGGAAACCTGGGTAGGAAAGTATCCAGTGAAAGGGGTCAGGAAGGCTTTGGGAAGTGCCTATAGCTGAGAGGGCTGCAGGAAAACAACAGCACAAGCTAAGGAGGACACAGCTGGGTCACCAAAGACACTGCCAGATTTTTCAACCTGCCCAAACTGAAGTGAAAAGACAAATTGAACTATTTTCCCCCTACAGTGTTTTATTTCAATCTGAACCCCTTACCTGAAAATCCTGCTCCTAATAAGTAGAGATTTAGCATGAAAACATTGGTCTAAAATGCTGAGACTTTTCCCATTTCATAGCAGGTGAGTTCAGAAAAGAAAATGCCCACTTGGTGCTTTTTAAAGGAGAAACTTACAGTGATCTGTTCACTTTAGGATGAATCCAGGGATTACATATAATTTGAGAAATTGTCATCTTTATTCTGAACCCCTAGAAAGCTAAAATGAAAGGTCACATTTCATTCTCAACATCAAATCTTAAGCAAAAAATCGAATCCAAACTATTTTAGAAGTAACATAGGATTTAAAATTGTTTCCAAAATTAATTCATCTTAGTTTTGAATCATTAAACTTTTTAAATTACTGAGATCAAATGTCCTTAATAAGCTGAAAACAATGAGCTTTTTACAAAGCTTAATGTTATTCAATATATTTAAGTTATGTTTTTAAAGTATTTTTTGTTTGCTGTTTTACTATATTTCAAGGAATAGTTGGAAAGAATTCAAAGTGGGGAAGAATTTGTATTAAAGCAAACTCTAACTTTGATGAAACTTTCTGTTTCATCAAAAAGCTTTTAAAGAACCAATTTATATGAAATTAGAAATATATGAAAGTGCTAGAATTAAATAGCATTGGTTTATGATCCCTGAAGTCTGATACTTTTCACTAGTGAAAAGCAAGAATGTCTTAATAGATCTTCTTAATAGACCTTAATAGACCTTCAGAAAGTTAATTGCTTCATATTCTTGCTTATGCATCATAAAGACTAGAGAAAAAACTGTACAAATTGTTTTTTTTTCCCTAGGAAAGACTTTGTTAGTTATTTAGTCTGTTAATTATAGCATATAGTGGAACTTAGTTTTACAAAGGTGATTGATATAAACCTCTACCATTGTGTAAAGCTTTGGCATTTCAAAATGTTTTCCTAGGCATTACTTTGTTCAGTCTTTATCTCAAAGCTTTGAAGTGAGTACAATTATCACCAGTTTACAGATCATGAAATTAAGGACATTTCATGAAAACTTTTTTTAGGGGTGATTAGATTGGAGCCCTCCTCTTAATCTCTGGATAATGTCACTACTAACAGCACTTAGAGTGATCTTCAACACCTTTGATGAGGAGAAAATAAGGGAAAGGGCTAAAATTCAGGTTAGCAAGTGTTCCTGAAGTAATTTCCTATCTCCTCTTCATATAAGTTCCTTCTTAGAAACACTCAGAGGCTCATAATCTGCACCCATCACCTCCATTCTATACTCTCATGATCTTCCCACCACACACATCGACTCATATGCACATCTGTATTTTTGAAAATTACGTATATACACATACATTTTAATTTGGTATAGATGGTACTGTGATATTCTCTTTCCTCCCCTTTTCTACTTGGTTCATGTTCTAAAGCTATATACTCCTCGTTCATTGCTTCCAAAGGTGGCATCATTTATTCTAGAGCATAGATCTACCATATTTTATTTTTATAGTCATCTATATCAGTGGTTCTCAACTGGGGTTGACTTTATGCTCCCCAAGACATTGGGCAATGTCTGGAGACATTTTCAGTTGTCATAGTGGTGGGATGGGGTGGCATGGCGGGGTGGCATGGGGGCTACTACTGGCATCTAGTGAGCAGGGGCCAGGGACACTGCTGAACATCCTGTGGTCCCTAGGACAGCCCTTGACAATAAAGAATTATCCAGCTCAAAATGTGCACAGTGCCAAGACTGAGAAACCCAGCCCTGGACTAGAGTTTCTTCCTTCCAGTCTCATTGTTATCATCTGGGGAACTTTTAGAATATACTGATGCTGAGCTGCACCCCTGAGGAGTTAAATCAGAATCTCCCAGAGGGTGGGACCTGGGCTTTTTCAAAACCCCCAGGGTGATTCTAATATGTAGCCAGGTTTGATTTTCCTAGAGATGCTGTCTTTGAAAGATAAAGCATTGTCAAGAAGAAGGATAATCCAGAATTAATTCGAGATAGGAGAACAGTCATTGATGCTGCTCTGGGCACCTACTACTTTCTGACTACAAATTCTGCTATTGCTGACGTAGGTTCTCTAATGGTAAATTGGAGAAAATATTCACCAGTTCTTCAATTCACTGGAGCATGATGAAAATAAACGAGTTAAGGTTGCCCAGGATTTTTAGGATTCGTAAAATCAACTGATGGACAGAATAAATACATATAAATTGCTGCCTACCGTCTGATGTCACAACACTAGAAAATCTTTGAGGAAATCTCACAAATGATGGGGGTGAGAGAGTTGGCTTTGCTTTTGTGTTCCTTGAGTCCTTGCAAAGGAGCAATAATAGGAACACTTTCCTCCAAATTTAGATTTAATTGGGCTTGATAGGCAGCTAACATATACTCTCTATCAGCTTTATTCCACTGTTTTATCTGATATCTAATCAATCCACAGTAGACTATTTTTTTATTTGTGAAAAAATCAGCTACTGATGTCTAATGCTTTTATTGAGAAAGGGAAAAATAGTATCTTCCAAAAAATACAACTTGGTGTAGATTTCTCAGCTCCTTTAGCAGAGAGAGAGACAGACAGACAAACAGACCAGGTCCTCACTCACCTGGAGCCAGCAGCATATACTACCCTGGCAGGAAAACGTAACCTTGAATTCATATATTGTTCTACCCATACCCTCCTATGGGAGAAGAGAGACCAAGAACGTTTCTATGGACCAGTAGGTTTCCTTCGTATTTTCAGGGCAGATTAAAATCACATCAGGAGAGAAGACTTTTAGTTTTGGCACCCCAAATAAACATGGAAAATATAGGACTCAGAATCTGTTGGTAGCTGTGAGAATGGATGCATTTCAGCAGCAGTAATGTGCATTTTTGTGTATCACTCTGTTGCTTTCAGAGCATTGTGACTTACAGTGAATATTCATCAAGATTCTAATTTTAGCGGGAGTTATGATTTTGTTGATGTTTTATATTTAATACCACAAATCTTTCTTTTTTAAAGGTGTTTATGGTTTCTCCAAATTTGCCTTAAAGGACTTTTACTCCCCCAACCCGTTTTTTTGTTTTTTTTTCCAGATACGGGAAACGATCTAGCCCCGAGACCCTGATTTCAGACCTCTTGATGAGAGAAAGCACAGGAAACATTCCCAGAACTAGGTATGAAAAGATTTATGTGGGAACACTGTTGCAGAGCTCAAGGTGGTCAGGGAAAGGAAATCAGACAGGACTGCTGGAAGAAGGTGTTGGGATGGGGTCCTCCAGACCAGGTAAGATTTGGACAGGAAGAGTGATGGGGAACAGAGCATGGAGGACCTTTCTCTTCACATACTCATTTACAAATCTCTGAACTTGTGGGATAATATTTTCTGATTCAACTTAATTTGATGCTCCTTTGAAATTTTCAAATATAAATGATTTTTGCCTCAAAAATTACTCTATAGAAAATTTCTGACTGGCTTAGATTGGGGAAGCACAGGGTATGCCCTAATATCTACACTGAAATAACCAACTGTTTGTCT
This sequence comes from Budorcas taxicolor, assembly GCF_023091745.1. NCBI lineage: Eukaryota > Metazoa > Chordata > Mammalia > Artiodactyla > Bovidae > Budorcas > Budorcas taxicolor. The sequence continues at coordinate 73,472,910 of NC_068913.1, read as the reverse complement.
TTGGCTGAGGTAATCTTTAGTTCTTATAGTCTACATAGAAGATCTACACATCCTTGGAAATGTTCCCTTCTGGCTTCACTCCAGTCATGCTGGTTTTACAAGAAGCTGTAGATTAAATCAAGGGGTGCTCCTGTTTACTTTTTGACTTATTTTAGTTCATCCAATGTCACATTGTAATTTATCACATTCAGTGAATGAACATTGAACAACGTGTTATTCTTAGGGCTTGCTTGGAAACTTGGGGCTTTCTTGGAGTGTGGAGCTGCCTTAGGACAGGTGCCCTCTAATATCTAGATGTCAAACATTGGGCTGGGGTCATTCCAGGTAAAGACTGCAAGTGAAAAGGTGCCTGCTCCTCCTCCTTTTTCATAGCTGGCTCTCCTGTCCCAAGCCCACTGTCCCTTCCCCCAGTAAGATGGCCTGTCTACCTTACACCCAGAGCTCTACAACATCAAGAACGAAAGCTCCCCAGAAGAGGTCACTAGAACACTTGCTCAGTGCATGTGACTGGCTTGTCACTCTTCATTGGGTTCTCCCTCCGATCTCTTGTGAAATGGCCAGCCAGAGTGAAGCTGCAAGCCTAGGGTTGTCAGGTTTGTTTTCTCTGAAGGACACACAATTTGGATTGGAATAAAACTCCAGTGCTCTTGTCCCTGGTGGCACTAGCACAGACTTGAACAGCAAATGCAAGGGAAGCAGGTGGAAAACTCATAAGGGTGGTTTTAAAATACTAAGCAATACATGCTTTTATGTTTCATTAATAGGCATATGATGTTTGTCACAGTAATAAGTTTAGGATATGCTATATCTATTCAGGATTAGAAATATAATCATCCAGACTGACCTACAGCCTTAACGCTGTTCTTTGTTTTGTGGCCCAAAGTTACATGGCTGGTGAATGAAATAGAGTTAATTGCACTCTGATTGACGGCTTCAATCACGTGCACTTAGAAGGAGACAAAACTTGACAGCCTTGAAATTGCCTGTAAATGCGATTTTATTTAAAAGGGTTCTTTATAGTCTATTAAACAGCATCTTACTATATAAAAAGCCTTGCAGGAAAACACAGGAAGCATATTCAGAGTTGAATAACAATAACTTTCTCTTTACAGTTTCATGTGATTCCTGTAGTTTTGATCTTCAGAAATATTGCAGAGTTCTTTGGCTTCTTTGATAAATACAGAGCCTTTTAAATATTCCCTCTGAGATTTGCCTGAGACTCCCCTTAACATGAGTGAAGCTACACAGCTGGGTCTCTGTACATTATGCCACTGTCTCCCACTCTGATATTCTACGTGGTCTCCTATTTAGAATGCCAGCAGCCTTTTCAACAGTTTCTGATCATCTTTAAGTTCTGAGCTCAATGTCTCACTCTTACAAGCCTCCCAGGAAGTTAGAAGCTTCTCTTACATGCTTTGCTTTTTGTGTTTGACAGGCTGGAAGACCCTTCTATGTGGTGATGGGAAATGAAACTTGCTCTCCAGTCTCTGCCTCTTTTTCAACCCCCATTTCATCCTGTAAAACTAGAGTCTGCCAGTCCTCCCAATGCATGCAGCCCCTGTGCTCACCTCTGCAGCTTCCCTTTGTCGTCATTGTATGTATGTGTGTTTAAATAAAGCACTATGCACTCAAAAGTGTATGCTCCTCAATGCAAAATCTGCAGTTGCAATAGTGAAAAATATTTGAAGTCATTCATTAAATCACAGTCTCCCTCAAGTAGCAGATTCAAGGTTTGTTTCACCAATATTAAAGCAGTGGCTATGGAAGATATAAAGATATGATTTATGATGACCAAGACTCAGCTGTGGGGTGTGTGTGTGTGTGTGTGTGTGAACAGCAGACATATCTGAAACACTGGGCAGGGCAATGCTAAGTTGGAACAATTTTGCTGAACTTTTCCCCCATTCACAGGGAATTCTTGTTAACCTTGTTAGCCTGTGCTGTCAGCAGAAAGGGTTGCTGTCTAATAGAACCTTCCACAAAATGTCCTGAATCTCCTCTGTTGCATAGTCACTAGGCACACATGACTTTGGAGCACTTGAACGTATCAAGTGCAAACAAAGAACTGAGTTTTATATTTTAGTGTATCTTAAATAGCCCTGTGTTTCCAGTGGCTACATTTCCTTACGCCACTACTCTTAGAATTTGAGTCATAAACAGAAACACACTGAGTAGGATAATTATCTTTTCATACAACATGGGGTATGCTAATTTAGTTATAGGTTATTAAACTCCCCCTCTCTTTCAGGTACTTATATGCATAGGTTTAATTTATTAGATTCTTATGTGTAATTTCTAAATCAAAGAAATGGGTCTCATTCTATATTTGTACTTTGAACTACACTCTAAAAAATATGCATAAATATTTCTATGTGATGTCTTAAAACTGCTTACCAAATCCCTGTAGCACATCATGACTTAGGGAATTGTATGGTATACAAGAAATTCTGTGTTCATAAAGCATTCTAATGTTTTTCCAGTGCTCTTATGAAAGGAACCAAAAAGGCCCCTCATCCCTTCCATCACATGAGGACATAGCAGGACAAGGGTTGGCTATGAATCAGGAAGCAGGCTCTTACCAGACATCAAACCTGCTGGTGCCTTGATTTTAGGCTTCCCAACCTCCAGAACTGTGAGCAGCAAATCCATGTTGTTTTTAATCCACAAAATCTATAGTAATGTGTGATAACAGCCCAACTGGATTAAGACATTCCTAATAAACAAAAATCCACTTTAAGAAATATAATAATGGTAAACTTTAAATTTTAAACTTTAATTGCAAAGCTACATTCTGAGAGATTCCATAGTAGTATTTCTGAAACATTTACAGCCTGATAACCATTCTTGGAATGGGTTTAAATGCAACATGTCACCCATCTATCACTGCAAATTATAATCATCTTCACTAGAGTTACAGTAAGAACAAATTCATCCTTTATTAATAAGATGTCTATAAGCAACATAGTCATTATGAAGTAAATGTATAAGAATTTATGAAGCTCTCCTCTGATTCTAGATTTATTTGACATTCTATGAGGTATAAATTGTGTATGTTTTTTGTAGATGCCACTGCGTTTTCATTTTGATCCTTTCAATGCTCATGACATATTCAAGTAGAGGTTATCGCCCCCATTTTCACCAGTGAAGAAACTGAGGCCCAAAGAAAACAAATGACTTTTCCCACCTCATTCAAGTTAGGGGGGTTTGCTGGCAGCTGCTCTATTTACAAACTCAGGCCTGCCTGGTGATGTTTCATGGAAGAAGTCAGTCAAGACCAGGTCACATATAATCTAATTAAGAACATAATCAGGACACACTTAAATTAGAGAATAACAAATAAACCATGCAAAGGGCATTTAGAAGAGGAAATGAGTGTGGACAGAATGCGCTAGAAGAGACTTCAGAGAAAATGTGAATGTTGAGCTGGGACTGAGGACATTCTGGGTAAGGTGACCAGTTAAGCTCCACACAGAGGTGGGTCAGCTCAGAGAGTGGCCAGGGTTGGATCAGTGAAGAAAAGTCCAAAAATGACCACACTCATTCATCCATTCATTCATTCACACACTTACCATGTTTTGAGCACCTAGAACCCATTGGACATTACACTGAACACTGGGGATACAAAGATCAATAACAGTTTCTCAGGGAATTTGTCATTTAATGAGGGAGAAACGTAGTTATGGTGTATCGTTGAAACTGCAGAGGTGGACCTATTAGAGTTTGGTGTATTAGAGGCCTCCTTTCCGCTCATCATGTCTCCCTTTGTAGTTTCCTGACAGAAGAGCTATAGATTTAACAATCAATGGGCAAATGGAGAACAAAGTAGCTGATGGGCAATTATCCAGTGAGGTCAAAGGCAGGGCTGCCCTAAGCTAACTCAGGGTGCCTGGCTGAAGTCTAAGCCTCCAGAGTAGCCCAGCCCCGTGGTGGGGAGTGCAGGAATAGTGAGGTTTGTGGCAGCTTCCCAAACGCGCTTACTAAACAGACACACAGACAGGAAGAGCTAGCCTGCTGTGTCCAGCAGCAGATGGAGGAAGAGAAGGGACACTCATGAAACCATGTTACCTCCTGGTACAATTGCCTGTGCCCACGGAGCAATGTGGTCTCAAGAATCAATCAGAATAGCAATTTCATTCCATGCAGATACAGACAGTAAAAGAGAGTAGAGGAGGAATGCCCAGAAGCCTCTACTAGCCAAGACAAAACTTGGGCTTTTCAAATTCAATGCACTCAAAGCTGTAATTCCATTTCAGGGGCCATGATATCTCCTTGCTCTCTAACAGGGAAGTGGGCATGAGGTGTTTGAGGAACTGTGCAAGGACACCCATCCCAGGCTGGGAAGAGTGGAGGAGGAACGTCAAATTTCCTGGAGGAACTGATGCTTGTGCAGAGGTTTGAAGATGGAACACCAATTGCCAGATGAAGAATGCAAGGTAGGAGGTAGAGGACCTGCAGGTATGAGAAAACAATACATATTTTGAGTAGTTTTAAATTATTCATGTTTCCTCTACTTTGAAACTGACCATGTGCTAGGCTCAGACCTCTGGGTTACTATTCTAAAAGCAGAATCCCATGTAGGATGGAATCAAGCCCCATAGCCACCCCAAAACCTTTTCTCCCAGTCATTCCTCCCCTCCGACCCCACCTTCCTATAGACTTGGCTCTGGGAGAAAACCAGCCCCCCTAATAATATTTTTCATTTAGCCAAATCAGGACTCAACTTCTCAGCCTGGGAGTTCCTAATCATGATCTAATGGACAAACCTACAAGTTCAGAGAATAAACATTTTAGAGTTGGTTCCACTCCCTAATTCAGTAGAGATACAACTCACTTTTACTGTATTTTAACGGCCTAAATACCTTCCAGCCTCTTCCCCCTGCCTAAATAAGGAACAAGACAAAAACAAACAAGATAAAAAGAGATGGAAAAATCTGCATTTGTTTGAGACTTCCACATCATGATACAAAGTTTCTTCCCACTAAGCAAAGAGGACTATCCGGAGCTGCTGCTGCTGCTGCTAAGTTGCTTCATTCGTGTCCGACTCTGTGCCACCCCATAGATGGCAGCCCACCAGGCTGCAGCGTCCCTGGGATTCTCCAGGCAAGAACACTGGAGTGGGTTGCCATTTTCCTTCTCCAATACATGAGTGAAAAGTGAAAGTGAAGTCACTCAGTCGTGTCCGACTCTTCACGACCCCATGGACTGCAGCCTACTAGGCTCCTCCATCCATGGGATTTTCCGGGCAAGAGTACTGGAGCTAGGTCCACACAAAGCCTCCATGTGCCCTACTGATGGCAGGAAAGCAAATAAGAAGGCAGATAATCATTCCTCTCTTTCTAATATACCTGCATTATGCTAGCAAGAGAGTTCCAGAAAAACATCTATTTCTGCTTTATTGACTATGCCAAAGCCTTGACAGTGTGGATCACAACAAATTGTGGAAAATTCTTCAAGAGATGGGAATACCAGGTCACCTGACCTGCCTCTGAGACATCTGTATGTAGGTCAGGAAGCAACAGTTAGAACTGGACACGGAACAACAGACTGGTTCCAAATAGGAAAAGGAGTACGTCAAGACTGTATATTGTCACCCTGCTTATTTAACTTCTATGCAGAGTACATCATGAGAAACACTGGGCTGGAGGAAGCACAAGCTGGAATCAAGATTGCTGGGAGAAGTATCAATAACTTCAGATATGCAGATGACACCACCTTATGGCAGAAAGTAAAGAACTAAAGAGCCTCTTGATGAAAGTGAAAGAGGAGAGTGAAAAAGTTGGGTTAAAGCTCAACATTCAGAAAACGAAGATCATGGCATCCAGTCCCATCACTTCATGGCAAATAGATGGGGAAACAGTGGAAACAGTGTCAGGATGGTGGCTGCATCCATGAAGTTTAAAGACGCTTACTCCTTGGAAGAAAAGTTATGACCAACCTAGACAGCATATTAAAAAGCAGAGACGTTACTTTGCCAACAAAGGTCCGTCGAGTCAAGGCTATGGTTTTTCCAGTAGTCATGTATAGATGTGAGAATTGGACCATAAAGAAAGCTGAGCGCCAAAGAATTGATGTTTTTGAACTGTGGTGTTGGAGAAGACTCTTGAGAGTCCCTTGGACAGCAAGGAGATCCAACCAGTCCATTCTAAAGGAAATCAGTCCTGAGTGTTCACTGGAAGGACTGATGTTGAAGATGAAACTCCAATATTTTGGCCACCTGATGTGAAGATCTTACTCATTTGAAAACACCGTGATGCTGGGAAAGATTGAAGGCAGGAGGAGAAGGGGACGACAGAGGATGAAATGGTTGGATGTCATGACCAACTCAATGGAGGTAAGTTTGAGTAGACTCTGGGAGTTGGTGATGGACAGGGAGGCCTGGCGTGCTGCAGTCCATGGGGTCGCAGAGTCAGATACGACTGAGCAACTGAACTGAACTAATGCTTAGATGGTTACTTAATACTGTGTATGCAACAGAAAGTGTTTTTTGGGTTTTTTTTTTTCCCCCTCTATGTAGATCATTGGAATCAGTTACGATGTCATCAGAATTCAGCAAATACCTTTTCCATCATCATAAAAGAAAACAGCATTTCAGATGAGATGTTTCAGTGAAATTTTATTATGTTTTGTCAGTAGGAGGATTATGATATTGTCACAACTAAGTTATTGCCTTTTCTTCTGCCTATTAGTAAAATTAGCACAGTGTGATATCACACAGAATCTTTTTCTCTTTTTAAAATTGGAGTGGAATAACATATAATTAATCATATGTCATCCAGGCTCATTTTTTTTAATGTGCTAGTAAGAGTTATCAATTTAAACTTGTTCTAATGCTGCAGGATTGAGACGCTTGCAATCATGGAAACAGGGTGATGATGTGAATGGTACCTGCTCTGTTGCCTGACACACAGTAGGTGTGCAGTGAGGGCCAGTGCAGCCTGCAGTGGATTGGGATGACTAAGAGTGATCCTGGAGGAGCCAAAAGCAAGGTGATGTTTGATGAACAACCGCAAAGGATCCTTCATCATTCTCATCATTTTCCTGACCCAGGGATCCAACCCACGTCTTCTGCATTGCAGGCAGATTCTTTACCATCTGAGCCACCAGGGACTAGGTACTGTTTATGCAGGGCCTTGACAAAAGTAGAAGAGTTTTTGTAACAACAACTTCCTGGTGCTCTGAGTTATTGGTTAACAGACTGTAGTTTCTAGTGATCTTAGAAGTTCTAGTCACATTAAGTTATCTTTAGTATCAAGTTTAAAAAGAACTTATGTTATCCTTGAATATTGTGATCCTCGAATTCCCTGAAACACCTTTGTATGCATGTGTGATAAGGCACCTTAGTCGTGTCCAACTCTTTGCGGCCCTATGGACTGCAGCCTGCCAGGCTTCTCTGTCCATGGGATTCTCCAGGCAGGAGTACTGGAGTGGATTGCCATGCCCTCCTCCAGGGGATCTTCCTGACCCAAGGATTGAACCTACGCCTCCTGGATTGGCAGGTGCATTCTTTACCACTAGTGCCACTTGGGAAGCCCATGGAATACATTTTGATCACTGATATTAATAATTTTTTTCCTGGCTTTGAGTTTAATGACAATTTTGGAGTTCTCACAAGTTGTTAACACTTACATTGCTACTGCATTGACATATTACAAGTATGTCATGTTGGCATAGTACACTTCTTACTAATGTATTGACTTTAATTTGGGGGGACTCTAGTTTGTCCTTAGGCAGATTATTTTGATATTAAAACTTGTTAAGGATTTGAGCCTTTTAAAAAAGCTATTTTATATACAAGACACAGATTCCTCTAATTCTCAATATAGTCCTAATTTTAGTATTCTTCGCTTTCTCAGAAGTTGAGTTTGAAACTTTATTTGTTCAGTGTATTTATTTGAAACCTGATTTGACTCATTAATTTGGCTGCTATACTAAGATGTTATGAGGCAATTTAAAGTTGAAATGAGAAACTTTGAGTAGGAAATAAAAGCCACATTTTGCCCTTCCATCTCACTCAATGTGTGTTTACTTGCTCAGTCATGCCCAACCCTTTGCAACCCCATGGACTGCAGCCCACTGGGCTCCTCTGTCCATGGACCACAGCCCACCAGTCTCCTCTGTCCATGGGATTTTCCAGGCAAGGATACTGGAGTGGGTTGCCATTTCCTCCTCCAGGGAATCTTCCCAACCCAGGGATCAAAACCACATCTCCTGTGTTTCCTGCATTGGCAGGTGGATTCTTTACCACTGAGCCACTTGAGAAGCCCAGTAGAGAGAACAGCATTGTTCAAATGATTTTTCAATTAATGTTTGTTGAGAGTAATTTAAATTTTATTTATTCTGATTTCTCTTTTCTGTCACAGGCAAGTCTTTTCAAATCATAGTGAGCTGCTAAGTCAACTAGTCTGTGAATTTCAATGCAAGAATAAGCAGTGTTGGCAGAACAAATTTAATGTAGTCATTCCTCCTAATAGACTGAATTATTGACCAAGTTATAATGGAGGCAGCTGATCTCTGATGAGTTCCTAGAGTCCCAAGGATGTTATCAATTCCTGAGACATTTATTGAATAGTCTGTCTATGACAGGTACTCTGCAAGGTTCCGAGAGTCATATAAAGATGAGTGAGACAGTTTCTCTGCTCTTAAAGACCTGGCAATTTATGAAGGAGACAGACACATGCTTGAGTGACTGCACTATAAGGTAGATCATGATTGAGATTTAAATAGAAACATAAAGTAATTGCAATGATAGAACAAGGGAGGCTGAAACTGTTTCCTTCCACTACTATGTGCTAGGGAGAGGGGGCTGTTATTTGAAGTGGACCTTGGTGAATGGCAGTTGTTCAATAGGTTACTCTTCACTACTGTGAATATCAAGGTTATTATTAACTATGTTATAGTCTTAGAAAAAAGGCTGTGCAGGTGCCCAAGCAATCTTCCCTGAGATAAATGTCGAGATGTCTAGGGACGTGGTGATTGGCCATCAAACTTGGAGTCAGCACTGATTATATAAATTGGTATTAATGGGAGGTGGGATGAGAGAATAAACACCATGGAGGGGATAGGATGGTGTCTGATGTTCTTTTGATGCTTGAACTTCCACCCTGAAAATCACGGATTCATTTGGGCAACAATGAGTTCATTCAGTTCAGTCGCTCAGTCATGTCAGACTCTTTGCGACCCCATGAATCACAGGACGCCAGGCCTCCCTGTCCATCTACAACTCCCAGAGTTCACTTAAACTCATGTCCATTGAGTTGTTGATGCCATCCAGCCATCTCATCCTCTGTCATCCCCTTCTCCTCTTGCCCTCAATCCCTCCCAGCATCAGGGTCTTTTCCAATGAGTCAACTCTTCACATGAGGTGGCCAAAGTATTGGACCTTCAGCATCAGTCCTTCCAATGAACACCCAGGACTGATCTCCTTTAGGATGGACTGGTTGGATCTCCTTGTAGTCCAAGGGACTCTCAAGAGTCTTCTGCAACACCACAGTTCAAAAGCATCAATTCTTCAGTGCTCAGCTCTTTTCACAGTCCAAATCTCACATCCATACATGACTACTGGAAAAACCGTAGCCTTGACTAGACAGACCTTTGTAGGCAAAGTAATGTCTCTGCTTTTCAATATGCTCTCTCGGTTGGTCATAACTTTCTTTCCAAGGAGTAAGCGTCTTTAAATTTCATGGCTGCAGTCAACATCTGCAGTGATTTTGGAGCCCAAAAAAATAAAGTCTGACAATGTTTCCCCATCTATTTGCCATGAAGTGATGGGACCAGAGGCCATGATCTTCGTTTTCTGAATGTTGAGCTTTAACCCAACTTTTTCACTCTCCACTTTCACTTTCATCAAGAGGATTTTTAGTTCCTCTTCACTTTCTCCCATAAGGGTGGTGTTATCTGCATATCTGAGGTTATTGATATTTTCCCCAGCAATCTTGATTCCAGCTTGTGCTTCTTCCAGCCCAGCGTTTGTCATGATGTACTCTGCATAAAAGTTAAATAAGCAGGGTGACAGTATACAACCTTGACGCACTCGTTTTCCTATTTGGAACCAGTCTGTTGTTCCACGTCCATTTCTAACTGTTGCTTCCTGACCCTTATACAGATTTCTCAAGAGGCAGGTCAGGTGGTCTGGTATTCCCATCTCTTTCAGAATTTTCCACACTTTATTGTGATCCACGCAGTCAAAGGCTTTGGCATAGTCAATAATGCAGAAATAGATGTTTTTCTGGAACTCTCTTGCTTTTTCCATGATCCAGTGGATGTTGGCAATTTGATCTCTGGTTCCTCTGCCTTTTCTAAAACCAGCTTGAACATCAGGAAGTTCACGGTTCACGTATTGCTGAAGCCTGGCTTGGAGAATTTTGAGCATTACTTTACTAGCATGTGAGATGAGTGCAATTGTGCAGTAGTTTGAGCATTCTTTGGCATTGCCTTTCTTTGGGATTGGAATGAAAACCGACCTTTTCCAGTCCTGTGGCCACTGCTGAGTTTTCCAAATTTGCTGGCTTATTGAGTGTAGCACTTTCACAGCATCATCTTTCAGGATTTGAAAGAGCTCAACTGGAATTCCATCCCCTCCACTAGCTTTGTTCATAGTGATGCTTTCTAAGGCCCACTTGACTTCACATTCCAGGATGTTTGCCTCTAGATGAGTGATCACACCATCGTGATTATCTGAGTCGTGAAGCTCTTTTTTGAACAGTTCTTCTGTGTATTCTTGCCACCTCTTCTTAATATCTTCTGCTTCTGTTAGGTCCATACCATTTCTGTCCTTCATCGAGCCTATCCTTGCAGGAAATGTTCCCTTGGCATCTCTAATTTTCTTGAAGAGCTCTCTAGTCTTTTCCATTCTGTTGTTTTCCTCTATTTCTTTGCGTTGATCGCTGAGGAAGGCTTTCTTATCTCTTCTTGCTCTTCTTTGGAACTCTGCATTCAGATGCTTATATCTTTCCTTTTCTCCTTTGCTTTTCACCTCTCTTCTTTTCACAGCTATTTGTAAATCCTCCTCAGACAGCCTATTTGCTTTTTTGCATTTCTTTTCCATGGGGATAGTCTTGATCCCTTTCTCCTGTACAATGTCATGAACCTCCATCCATAGTTCATCAGGCACTCTGTCTATCAGATCTAGTCCCTTAAATCTATTTCTCACTTCCACTGTATAATCATAAGGGATTTGATTTAGGTCATACCTGAATGGTCCAGTGGTTTTCCCCACTTTCTTCAATTTAAGTCTGAAATTGGTAATAAGGAGTTCATGATCTGAGCCACAGTCAGCTCCTTGTCTTGGTTTTGCTGACTGCATAGAGCTTCTCCATCTTTGGCTGCAAAGAATATAATCAATCTGATTTTGGTGTTGACCGTCTGGTGATGTCCATGTGTAGAGTCTTCTCTTGTGTTGTTGGGAGAGGGTGTTTGCTATGACCAGTGCGTTCACTTGGCAAAACTCTATTAGCCTTTGCCCTGCTCCATTCCATACTCCGAGGCCAAATTTGCCTGTTACTCCAGGTGTTTCTTGACTTCCTACTGTCGCATTCCAGTCCCCTATAATGAAAAGGACATCTTTTTTGATTGTTAGTTCTAAAAGGTCTTGTAGGTCTTCATAGAACCGTTCAACTTCAGCTTCTTAAGTGTTACTGGTTGGGGCATAGGTTTGGATTACTGTGATATTGAATGGTTTGCCTTGGAATGAACAGAAATCATTCTGTCATTTTTGTGATTGTATCGAAGTACTGCATTTTGGACTCTCTTGTTGACCACAATGGCTACTTCATTTCTTCTAAGGGATTCCTGCCCACAGTAGTAGATATATTGGTCATCTGAGTTAAATTCACACATTCCAGTCCATTTTAGTTCACCGATTCCTAGAATGTTGGCATTCACTCTTGGCATCTCCTGTTTGACCACTTCCAATTTGCCTTGATTCATGGACCTGACATTCCAGGTTTCTATGCAATATTGCTCTTTACAGCATCGGACCTTGCTTCTATCACCAGTCACATCCACAACTGGCCATTGTTTTTGCTTTGGCTCCATCCCTTCATTCTTTCTGAAGTTATTTCTCCACTGATCTCCAGTAGTATATTGGGCACCCACTGACCTGGGGAGTACCACTTTCAGTATCCTATCATTTTGCCTTTTCATACTTTTCATGGGGTTCTCAAGGCAAGAATACTCAAATTGTTTGCCATTCCTTTCTCCAGTGGACCACATTTTGTCAGAGCTCTCCACCATGACCTGCCCATCTTGGGTGGTCCACATGGCATGGCTTAGTTTCATTGAGTTAGACAAGGCTGTAATCCCTGTGATCAGATTGGCTAGTTTTCTGTGATTACAGTTTCAGTGTGTCTGCCCTCTGATGCCCTCTTGCAACACCTACCATCTTACTTGGGTTTCTCTTACTTTGGACGTGGGGTATCTCTTCTTGGCTGCTCCAGCAAAGCGCAGCCCCCATAGTTTTGAAAGAAATTATTTTTTGGCAGAGGAGTGCCACACTGGGATCTAAGTGATGAAGTTTAACAGACAGAAGATTATTTCTCTTCTCCCCGGCTCAGACCCCAGAGTAACAGCACCCACACACAGCTCAGTCAACTGTCAGACATCAAGTGCTGAGCCCAGAAATACAACAGGAGAAACACTATCACTTGGCAGAACAGGCTTCTCATGAAAGGTTCCTGCAGTTGTGGCTGACACTTGGCAGATCGGTTTTGGGGTTCGACCTGTAGGGTCACCAATCATTCTGGTTTTCCCATAACTTTTCCAGGCTTGGCATTGAAAATCTTTCATTCCTAGAAAACCCTTCAGTTCCAGGGAAGGCAAGGCAGCTAGCTGGTCACCCCACTTGGGAAACAAAGACTATTTGTGATCTCGTTTTGAGGGAAACTATGCTCTGAGTGCTCTACTACGTACAAGTGAGCATCTCAACCTGCCATCTGCATTTACACACCTGAAAACAAATGCTTAACTGCATGCTATTTTCCTAGTTGACTTTCCTAATTGACTCTTTGGTGAGAGTACACCATTCTCTCTAGATCATTATAAAACGTGATTTCAAAATATTCCCATGATAGAAAAGAACATCAGCTGTGAAGATATTAAGAATGTTTTATAATTTCTAGACTAGCCACTTCCTTATTCTAACATTATGAGCACATTGGTCCTGTGACTGCATAAATATTTAATTTCATGGATAATTAACTCTTTATAAGAAAAATTATTTCAACTTGAAATCTTAAATGGCTATTTGCCTTCTGAAATTACAAGTTTTGCAGGTTTTGTTTTTTGTGACAAGAAATAGGATGAGAGATCTAACATTTGTTGAGAAGCTGGTATAAACTGGAATTACTGTAATTATTTTAATCCTCATACAAAACATGAGATGCAAGTATGGCTGGCCATATCTTACAGATGAGGAAACTGAGGCATGGAAAGGTGAAATGAAACAAGGCAACAAACCTAGTAAGTGGTGGAGCTGGAACTCCAACCCAGACCAGTTTGACTACCTGTGGGGATTTTAAATCATTGTATTATTATTCTCTCAGTAAAACTCCACCCTGTTGTTTTATTACATATAATCACTATGGTCATAAGGGTCACGCAGCATAGAGAATTACTGAGCTGGATCATGGAGTCAGGAAAGAATGAAATCCTTCATCTTTGGACAATGACTCCCCGCTATTCTCTAAATACATATTGCTTAAAAGTCGAGTGTGTCTAATACTAATACAGCTATACTAGCTTTTCAGACATTAGTATTTACCTATCTTCTTTCATCCATTTACCTTCAACCTTTCTGAGTCTTCAAGTTCTTGTAGCAAAATAAAGTTTTTCGAAAAAATTAGTAAGCTCTTTTACTATCAAGTTTAGGCTATTTACATTTACCATGATTATTAATGTACTTAGATTTATTTCTACCATCTTATTTTCTTCTGTATATTGTGCTTTTGCTTTACTTCTTTTTTTGTTGTTGTTGCTTTATGGAATAAATCATTTCCTTCTTTTTTCCCTCCACCAGGTTACATATTATACTTCCCATTGTTGTTGTTTTTCAGTCACCCAGTCATGTCTGACTCTGCAACCCCATGGACTGCAGCACGCCAAGCCTTCGTGTCCCTCACCATCTCCTGGAGTTAGCCCAAGTTCATGTTCATTGCACAGTGATGCCATCCAGCTATCTCATCCTCTGATGCCCTCTTCTCCTTCTGCCCTTGATCTTTCCCAGCATCAGGGAATTTTCCAATGAGTCATCTGTTTGCATCAGATGACCAAAATACTGAAACTTCAGTTTCAGCATCAGTCATTCCAGTGAATATTCAGGGTTGATCTCCCTTAAGATTAACTGGTTTTATCTCCTTGCTGTCCAAGGGACTTTCAGGAATCTTCTCCAGCACCACAGTTTGAAGACATCAGTTCTTTGACATTCTGCCTTCTTTATGATCCAACTCTCACACCTGTACATGACCACTGGGAAGACCATAGCCTTGACTGTACTGACCTTTGTCGGCAGAGTAATGTCTCTGCTTTTCAACACACTGTCTAGGTTCATCATCACTTTCCTGCCAAGAAGCAAACGTCTTCTGATTTCATGACTGCAGTTACCATCACAGTGATGATATATTTTCTATCCTTCTTCTAAACAAAATAAGGAATTAGAATGAGCTCAACTCCAATAACCTTCCTCAGCCATTTTGCTCATTTGTCCTCCCAACCAGACATTATTATTTCTGTTATTCAGGGTAGTCAATGGTGATTTATATTTACCCGTGCTTAGTTTTTTTTTTTTAATCACTGTTGCTACGTTCAATGTACACCTTCTTTTTATATTCAGTTTCCTTCTTCCTATTGTAGTATATGCTTCAGAAGTTCATTTAGATAGAGTCTTGAAATCATATATTTTTTCAGTGAGTAGCTTTATTTCAGTTTAGCTGGACACAGTATTCTATCTCTCCAGTTGTTTTTTTTTCAGTACTCCATAGCTATCGTTCCATTGACTCTTAGCCTCCTTATTGATTTTCAAAAATCTGTAGTCTTTCAAATGATTTTTTTTTTTCCTGTAGATAATCTATTTTTTCCTCTATGGTTGCTTTTAAGAATTTTTCTTTTTCATGGCAGTCTGAAATTTCACACTGATGTGTTACTTTGTAAGGTTGTTTTTTTTTTAATCCTTTTAGGGATTTTTGTACTTTAAAGTTTAAGGATTTGGGTCTTTTATCAACCCACATATGCACTCTCTTTAAACAATGCCTCTCTTATTTTCTCTATTTTTCATTTTGGAAATTCTATTGAATGAACCTTCTTATTTTATGTTTCAAAATTTTAAATCTCTCTCCTATTTCTCCTCTATTTATTTATCTATGATGCATATTCTGAACAATTTCTTTAAATATGTTCTGTTGCCTCTAGCTTTCCCTTCAGCAAGTCTAATCTGCTGTTTAACCCATCCTTTGAGCTTTTGTTTTAATGACTGTAGTGTTAAATTATTTTTAGAATTTCTGTTTCATTATTTTCAATATTTTCTATTTTTTCATAGTGACTCATTCTTCAGACTTTGATTCACTTTTGTGTTCTTAATTATTTAAATTAGTTTAAGTATACCTGTACTATGTACAGTTTCAGATTGCTGGTTTGTATTTCAAGTCCTTGAGGCTCTACTGTCCCAACATGTCAGATTTTCTTATTCTTAATCCTCTTTTTTGTTCCCCATTCCCTACAGAAGCTCCATACAACTTTAACTAGGGGAATGTTCCTTCAGGATGGTTTTGTGTCTATATCTGCCATGTGAATCCCCAACCAGTTTGTGTTAATTTCTTAGCTTGGTGGGTCCTGGATTATTGGGTTAGTATACATTTTTCAATCCATGAGATGTTCAGTTTGGAGTTTTAGTTTCCTATAGAGACTTTTTTCCCATCCAGAACCTAGGTAATGGAAGGCAAGCTAAGCCCTATTTTTCCTATTCCATCCTTTCATCTTTTTTTTTTTTCCCTGCACTTTATTTTTCTTTTCAATTAAAATTTTATTTTATTATTTATTTATTTATTTTTACTTTATAATATTGTATTGGTTTTGCCATATTTGCAATAAACAGATATTTGAAGATTCTGCATTTATGCTGAAATCTCAGTTCCACCCAAGTGAAGTCAAGGGCTGAAAGGCTCATCTACTGAAACCAGAGCTTCTGCATTCCTTGAACTTACTCCCAGTGAGATCTTAAAGAAGAGGCATAAGCATGGATGCTAAGATCTCTGCTTTTTAGTTTCCTTATTATTTCTGGTACCTGAATAATTCTTCCACTCTTTTTG
Source organism: Budorcas taxicolor (assembly GCF_023091745.1). Taxonomy (NCBI): domain Eukaryota; kingdom Metazoa; phylum Chordata; class Mammalia; order Artiodactyla; family Bovidae; genus Budorcas; species Budorcas taxicolor. The sequence goes on along the minus strand of NC_068913.1, from coordinate 73,456,615 downwards.
GTGAGCTCTGTTTTGCACTTCTAACATTATATATTTGGTTCAGTATTCCTAGTCTATTTGCATCATCTTAATCTTGATTTTTACTGAACTGAGGCGCACAGTGGTTAATTGTTTACTCATTGCTATGTTCTAGTGTGCACAAAAGGGCAGCCATTCCTTGATATACATGTGAGAAACAGTTATGGAAATATATTTAAACTAGTGTATTAGAAAGACTGTCATTAAAGAGAAAGAAAGATGCACATAAATGTATGCTACAAACAGTTAAGGAAACCACAAATTAGTGAGAAAGAAGTAAGAAGTACTACTGCTATAAAAGTAGGAAGTAGAGGACAGAATAGGTAGTTATATTCCTGCTCCATCCTTGACTACCTGAATGACCTTGAGTGAGTCACAGTCTGTTTCTTAGTTTCAACTACTGGAAAATTATTAATACCAACCTTGCCTAGCTGTTAGAATTAAATGAAGGAATGTGTAAATACTTGTCAAAATACCTGGCAAATAGCGAGTACTCAATAAATAGTAGCTCCCTCCCTCCATCAAGACAGAAAAAATAGACGTGTACATCATCATATCATTAATTAGAGATGATCGGACAAAAAGGGATTTCAGCATCTAGTTTAGATGCTTAGTGAATGTAGCCTTTAGAAATCTGGAGGATTCAATTGGGAAAAAAAGGTCAATAAAGATGCAAACCCTGACTTGTGCTTCACTTCTAACACCTAGTGCATTGAAGATTCACAGCCTCTCAGTCTCAGCTTATAGAACCTCTCTATGATAGCTGGCTGTCACTGTATTTAGAATATGAGTGGGGTCATTGCTTTAAATTACTGTTGAATCTGATCTTATCAAAGAATAATGACTTTCATGTAGAAACCATGTAAAACCGTAGAACAGTTCCCCTTGATGTAGCCTGCCCTTCCCCCCATCCCAGCTGTTAAGGAGTGAAGGGAGGCAGTAAACAGAGAAGACAGCCACTTTCCTGTAAATCTGCGTCAGAATTTCACAACAACCAAGAGAGAAAGGACTTTAGAAATCATTAACTTGTTGGGAATTGTCAAATCTTGTTCCGTGTATCAGTCCTTCACATACCTGGTTGAGGTTATTCACAACAATATGATGGATAATAATTACATCCTGAAGGAATATAGTGAAGTTACTGGATAGGAACTACTTATACTGGAGAACTAAAGGCGATCTTCTACACTATTAATGTTGTATTTTCGAGGGTTGGGATTTGCCAGAATGTTAAAGTAGGCTGCTTTTCTCATCTATTTTAGTAAAGAAATCCACTTGAGGCATGTACTGTGTATTCTTGCCTAGAAAACCCCATGAACAGAGGAGCCTAGTGGGCTATAGTCCATGGGGGTCACTAAAGACTCAGACATGACTTAGCAACTAAAAAACAACTGTGTCTCAAATGCAGAACAAAATGTGGAAGTAGGAAATTCTTTCAAGAAAACAGGAAAGCCTGGTGTGCTGCAGTCCATGGGGTTGCAGAGTCAGACATGACAGAGTGACTGAACTGAACTGATCAATTTAAATGTTAAACTCCACATCTAAACTGTTTCTCTCCTTCAAAGTTTCCCCTTCTTCCTTCTGACATACAATCTAAGTGCAAGGAGAAGCTTGGTGTTGAGATAAGAACTCTTAACCCAAACGCCACCCATCTCTGGAGACTCTTCCTTGCCCCTACAGCAACTGTAATTTTCTTCCACTGGTATATGGGCAGCAGTGGCCTCTGCTCTCACTGAGTCCTCTGTTGAGGTGTTCTAGAATGCCGAAGAATTGATGCTTTTGAACTGTGGTGTTGGAGAAGACTCTTGAGAGTCCCTTGGACTGCAAGGAGATCCAACCAGTTCATTCTGAAGGAGATCAGCTCTGGGATTTCTTTGGAAGGAATGATGCTAAAGCTGAAACTCCAGTACTTTGGCCACCTCATGTGAAGAGTTGACTCATTGGAAAAGACCCTGATGCTGGGAGTGATTGGGGACAGGAGGAGAAGGGGATGACAGAGGATGGGATGGCTGGATGGCATCACTGACTCGATGGACATGAATCTGAGTGAACTCTGGGAGTTGGTGATGGACAGGGAGGCCTGGTGTGCTGCGATTCATGGGGTCGCAGAGTGGGACACAACTGAGCAACTGAACTGAACTGAACTGAGACTGGAATAACTTGCAACCTCTCTCAGGGTGGCCCAGCAAGGCAGGTCCCATCTGACTGGATCTTCACTTGCCTCTCGCTATGTGCCTCCCCTCTGAGGCCCGGCTGTGGATCCCAGCTGGCAGCTCAGACAGCCCCCTCCCAGCCTTCTGCTAGAGGGATATTTCCCCTCCATTTTAGCACATGAGTCCCAGCTAGCACGCTCAGCTGCCTTCCCTATGGCCTGAGAACTTCAAGATCCCTTCTTTGCTACACTCAGAACACAGGGAAGCATGGGGGTGGGGGTAGAGACTGTCCTACCCTCTGCTGCTGCTGCTGCTAAGTAGCTTCAGTCGTGTCTGACTCTGTGTGACCCCATAGATGGCAGCCCACCAGGTTCCGCTGTCCCTGGGATTCTCCAAGCAAGAACACTGGAGTGGGTTGTCATTTCCTTCTCCAATGCATGAAAGTGAAAAGTGAAAGTGAAGTCACTCAGTCATGTCCGACTCTTTGCTGTCCCCTAAATATTCCAGATCACTCTTTCTCTCTGATTCTGGATAACTGTGTTTGAGAAGGTCAGCTGATTAACCTCTTCCCTCTTTCTGGACTCTCTGTAATCTCACTCTACCACCAACCCCCACCACCATACACACTAAGTTAACCCAAAGAGCAGCAGCATCTGAACTCTAGTCTTACCTATCTTTCACTCTCTCCCTTTCAAAAGGACCTTTGTGTCATATTCTCCCTTTTCCTACTTTCTTTGTTCTGGGAAGTACTCACCCTCCCCTTCCCTGGTAACATAAAACACTATTCATGCCAGAAAGGACTACATTTTAAGAATGAATGACTGGGAGGAGAAATGCCTCAGGAGGTAGTTCAGTGATATTATCCTTGTTTCATATTTGAGGACGAGCCAAAGTAAAACCCATAATGACCACTATACGTATAGGGAAGAGCTGGTCACCAGCATCCACTGATATTAGTTCTGCATGCTGCTCCTGTGCACAAGGGGAACCTCCTTGGAACCCAAGTGAATAGAAATGTGAGCCCTGCAGGGCAATGAATTTTTGGTGTCACCTTTGAACCATCTCCACTTACATGTCCCTCTAGCCACAGTTTATCAGAACTGCTATAATACTGAGAAACGTCAATTCCATCTGCTTAGTTAGATGGTGAGGAGGTCAAGGTGGGCAAAGTTAAATACCTAGACAAGAGTAGGAACGCAAATCCAATTCTTTTGACACCAAGTCCAGTACTCTGTGGGGCTTCCCTGGTGGCACAGTGATAAAGAACCTGCCTGCCCTTGCAGGAGACTGAGGTTTGACCCCTGTGCCAGGAAGGTCCCCTGGAGAAGGAAATGGCAACCCACTCCAATATTCTTGCCTGGAAAATTTCATGGACAGAGGAGACTGGAGGGCTACAGTCCACGGGGTCACAAAGAGCTGGACACGACTGAGCACACATGCGTATGCCTATGCCAGTGCTCTACGTGAGTGATGCCCATCAATGGAGCAGTAGAATAAAATAACATGAATGGGGCGGGGGCGGGAAGCTGGGCAGAGCCTCTCTCTCAAAATATTTTACTTACTAACTTGTTCTGTATTCCAATACAATAGAGAGTGAAAGTCGCTCAGTCACGTCCAACTCTTTGGGACTCCATGAACTATACAGTCCATGGAATTCTCCTAGCCAGAATACTGGAGCGGGTAGCCTTTCCTTTCTCCAGGGCATCTTCCCAACCCAGGGATCGATCGCAGGTCTCCTGCATTGCAGGTGGATCTTTACCAGCTGAGCTATCATGGAATCCCTCCAATACAATAGGCTCTTATTAAAATGCAGATATGCCTGAGGGTATATATATTATATATCATATTTATCTCATGTGTATCTGATATATATATATATATATATATATATATATGTAATACATTCAGATACCTGGGGATAGTATATACCTGGGAATGGGTGGATAAGGCAGTTTATTCACCATGTTAACATTAATAACTTGGTATGAAATAGTTTATGCATCCCTATCTCAAGGACAGCCAGCTGAAAAGTTTCAATAAAGATAAGTAGAGAAAGATAAAGGAAGATACATGTCCTTTTGAAGTAGAGAAGACCGTGGTTGGGGAGTGTGGGTGTTTGCAGTGTATCAGCAGAGAATGAGTTTGGAACCTAGCGCAGGTGAGGGTGTGTGGAGCCGGGGAGGCAAAGGCGGACGAAGGGGAGGGAGGAGTGCTCTGGGGACACACCAGACTCTCCGCACCCTCGCACTCTGGACAGAGGCGTGGGTTACTTCACCTCTCTAAGCCCCAGATTCTTCATGATAATTCCTTCCTCTGATAAGACTCAGCAAGTTGTTGATACGAACTCAGCAAGCTGTAAACACTCAAGCACTGTATAAACGGTAGTCGCAATGATCAGGGCATGTGTCCAACCTAGGGATTGAACCCAGGTCTCTTGCATTGCGGGCGGATCCTTTACTGTCTGCGCCACCAGGGAAGCCTATGGAAGACCACATGAGTATTTTAGATTTTTTCACTCATTGCAGAATGCCCTTGTAGTATGTAAAAAGTGCCAAGGAAACATGCCAGTTATAGTTCATGGACATAAAAGGGTTTCTTTCTTTCTTTTCTTTTAATGTGTATTTTTCTACTTTATTCGAATAATACATTTGAGGGTCTTGGTAAAAGCATAATTCTGCAGCCATGTTCCTTGATACTTGGCTTGTGAATTCGGATTGGCTTGGAAGAAAGGAAATGTTATTTAAGAGTTTTGCCTGAAAGGTTAAATACAAAAGCTTAGTGGTGTACTTGAAGGTATCTGAGTTCTCAGCTCATAAAAAGGCCGAGAGATTCAGGGAAAGGTCAAGAAGGCCCCGCAGTGGATGCTGTGCTGTCACGACATCCCTCATTTCAGGTCCCAGGCACTCAGTTGCCTAGGCGCTGGGAGATTTGGCAACTACTGGCACTCAGCCAAGCTGCTCAAGGAGAACTAGTCTCAGCAGCAGCGGAGAGCTGTTTAGCCCAAGGTCCTGTGCACCGCCCCGCCCTGCCTACAAGGCGTCTCAGAGCGTAGATAAAGCCCAGCCCCCTCGCCCTAATTTGGGACAGCTCTATAAAGACCCTTTCGAGCTCCAGAACTCCTGATGGAGATTTTTTTAGGTAACTGTAGGTTCGTTCCCTCTGTCCAACCACAAGCGCACTCCCCAAAGAACTTCCTGCATGCAAATCTCCATCCCAGAGACTTTCACCAGGGACCAACCTGAGACACTCCCGCTCCGCTCTGCCGCCCTTGGGGGGCCTGGCTTGGAGAAGAGGGGGGATTGTTCTTGTTCACTCTGCATGGAGCTGATTAAAAATTCACTTAGGCAGTAGGAAATGGTAGCACCTTTAGAGCAGCAATGTTGAGTCAACAGGGAGGATGTTTCCAAAGAGCTCGTGTTCAGGGATCAGTGTCTTTCAACTGACCAGTCACACTGTTTTCTGAGGCCTCGGAGTCCGCAATACTTGTGATGTAGTAAAATTTCCTGCTTTTTGCTTGTATCAGTTACATAGCAGTGCCTCATGGTAACGTTTGTTATTGTTTAGTTGCCAAGTAGAGTCCAATTCTTTTGTGACCCCATGGAGCCACCAGGCGCCTCTGTCCATGGGATTTCCTAGGCAAGAATATTGGAGAGAGTTGCCCATTTCCTTCTCCAGGGAGTCTTCCTGACCGAGGGATGGAAACTGCCTATGTCTCTTGCATTGGCAGGTGGGTTCTTTACCACTGAGCCACCAAGGAAAACTCCCATCTTAACATACTGGAAGAAAAAATTGAGGAAAATTCACAATAAGCTAAACATATCAACTTTAATCCATTGTTAATTTATTAGAATAAAACCTCAATTCATCTATCAATTGGCAAAGATGATAGATAATAATATTTAACATAGGTGAGACCATGAGTAAATGGTCAATGTTACAGAATATCGTAAAGATTTCAATTCTCTTCCAAATTAAAGTCAATGAAATACTGGTTACAGACCCCACTGGAACCTTTATAAAGAGATTCTTAGATTCATTAGAAAGAGAAAACAAAAAGAATATAAAAACTCTTTTTGAAAAGATAATTAAGGACTTGCCCTACAAACATAAAAATTTAAAGTATAAAATTATGGGGAAAACATAAAACTAAAGAAGTGAAGAGTGTGGTATTTGTGATAGGAAAAGACCAACTGATCAATAATACAGAGTAGAGCCTGTAGAAACCCCACCTGTGGATGACTGGGAGTTTATTATGTGCCAAAGATGGCATTTCATATCAGTAGGGAAAATATAAACTTCTTAAATAAGTTTATGTCAGTGGATAAAATAAAATTAATTCCTTTCTCACAAAACAAACTAAATTCTAGGCATTAGCTGGACAACAGTCTAGAAAGAACATGATGATAAATATGTTCAACTTTATGGGCCATACAATTTCTGTCACATATTCAACTGTGCCCAGTAGTGTAAAAACAGTCATCAACAATATATAAACAACAGATGTCACTGTGTTCCAATAAAATTTTGTTCAAAAAAACAGGCAGCAGGCTGGATTTGGCAGTAATCCAGGTTGCTGAACCCTAAATTAAAAGACCATCAGCATTAAAAATATATATATATATATACACACTATAATAGAAAATATAGGAAGTTTGTTATAACATTGATGTGAATAAGGCCTTTCTCTAAGCAAGACATAAAGAATTAGTTGGAAATACCCAGTGTGGGCAAGAACACAGGGAAAGGTTATTAAATGCATTCCTTTGGGGCCATTAATTCCATTGCAAGGAAATTATCCTATAGCAGAGATTGCATCCATATACAATGATAAATCTCTATCTCCATAGATCTGTGTATAGAAAAGGTTAAAAATTAAGCTACATGTTTTTTTAACAGTTCAGTTCAGTCGCTCAGTCGTGTCCGACTCTTTGCGACCCCGTGAATCTCAGCATGCCAGGCCTCCCTGTTAATCACCATCTCCCGGAGTTCACTCAGACTCACGTCCATTGAGTCCGTGATGCCATCCAGCCATCTCATCATCGGTCGTCCCCTTCTCCTCCTGCCCCCAATCCCTCCCAGCATCAAAGTATTTTCCAATGAGTCAACTCTTCGCATGAGGTGGCCAAAGTACTGGAGTTTCAGCTTCAGCTTCATTCCTTCCAAAGAAATCCCAGGGTTGATCTCCTTCAGAATGGACTGGTTGGATCTCCTTGGAGTCCAAGGGACTCTCAAGAGTCTTCTCCAACACCACAGTTCAAAAGCATCAATTCTTTGGCGCTCAGCCTTCTTCCCAGTCCAACTCTCACATCCATACATGACCACAGGAAAAACCATAGCCTTGACTAGACGGCCCTTAGTCGCCAAAGTAATGTCTCTGCTTTTGAATATGCTATCTAGGTTGGTCATAACTTTTCTTCCAAGGAGTAAGCATCTTTTAATTTCATGGCTGCAGTCACCATCTGCAGTGATTTTGGAGCCCAAAAAAATAAAGTCTGACACTGTTTCCACTGTTTCCCCATCTATTTCCCATGAAGTGATGGGACCGAATGCCATGATCTTTGTTTTCTGAATGTTGAGCTTTAAGCCAACTTTTTCGCTCTCCTCTTTCACTTTCATCAAGAGGCTTTTTAACTCCTCTTCACTTTCTGCCATAAGGGTGGTGTCATCTGCATATCTGAGGTGATTGATATTTCTCCCAGCAATCTTGATTCCAGCTTGTGTTTCTTCCAGTCCAGCGTTTCTCATGATGTACTCTGCATAGCAGTTAAATAAGCAGGGTGACAATATACAGCCTTGACACACTCCTTTTCCTATTTGGAACCAGTCTGTTGTTCCATGTCCAGTTCTAACTGTTGCTTCCTGACCCTTATACAGATTTCTCAAGAGGCAGGTCAGGTGGTCTGGTATTCCCATCTCTTTCAGAATTTTCCACAGTTTATTGTGATCCACACGGTCAAAGGCTTGGCTTGGTCAATAAAGCAGAAATAGATGTTTTTCTGGAACTCTCTTGCTTTTTCCATGATCCAGCAGATGTTGGCAATTTGATCTCTGGTTCCTCTGCCTTTTCAAAAACCAGCTTGAACATCTGGAAGTTCACGGTTCACGTATTGCTGAAGCCTGGCTTGGAGAATTTTGAGCATTACTTTACTAGCATGTGAGATGAGTGCAATTGTTTGGTATTTTGAGCATTCTTTTTAACAGAGGTTTAATTAAATTCCAATACATCTGTACTATATCTAGCATAGTGTAACAATAGCATTAAAAAAATAAGCTTGTTCTGTGTGTACTGACATGGCAAGATAAACTTGATACATTAAGTTTTTAAAAAAGCAATTACTTTCTGGAGTGTATACAGAGGGTCCCTGACACAATTTTTCAACTTTACAATGGTGCAATAGCAAGATACATTCAGTAGAAAACGTGCTTCAGATTTTGAATTATGATTTTTCCTGGGTTAGTATATGTAGTATGTGTATGCTCTTGTGATACTGCGCAGGGCAGCGAGCCACGTTTTTTGATTATGTTGTTTGTTTGGGGTTTTTTGTCATTATTATTGATTTGCATACATTGTTTTTATGTTTTGGAAATTAAACCCTTGTTGTTTGCTGCATTTGCAGTTATTTTCTCCCAGTTCATAGGTTGCCTTTTCATTTTGTTGATTGTTTCCTTTGTTGTGCAAAAGTTTACGTTTGATTAGGACCCTTTTGTTTATTTTTGCTTTTATTTCTATTGCCTTTGTAGACTGACCTAAGAAAATACTGCTAGAATTTATGTCAAAGAATGTTTGGCCTATGGTCTCTTTTAAGAGTTTTGTAGTGTCAATTCTCACATCAAAGTCTTTAAGCCATTTTGAGGTTATTTTTGTGTTGAGTGTGAGGGAGTCTTCTAAGTTCATTGATTTACGTGCAGCTGTCTGGCTCTCCCAACACCACTTGCTGAAGAGACTGTCTTTTCTTTATTGTATATTCTTGCCTCCTTTGTCAAAGATTAATCAACTGTAGATGTGTGGGTTTGTTATAGACCCTTCATTATGCTCAAGAATACTCCCATATATCTACCTTTTCAGCTTAAAATTCAGTCTATGATTAGATCTGAGACCAGAAAGTATTCTCACAGTTAAATTGCTTTAAATTAACCCTCTAACTTAGTCTCTGTGAAAAACTGCAAAATACTGAATGTCTATCAATAAGGATATGATTGGATCAGATATGAAGTATTCATGGTTTGGAATATCCTACAGCTCCTAAAGGAAAAAATATTTGAACTATACATACTGACCTGCAGGGATGTCCATAATTTATTAAGTAAAAAGAGCAGATTGCAAAGCAGTATGTGTACTGGGATATGAACTCATTTTAGTAACAACCCAAAAAAGTGGAAAGAAAGGGAGGCAAACTCATATAGAAATATGTATATTTGTGTATGTGTAAAGAAACAGATTGATGTGAATGGATTCATGTCATACTGTTGGCCTTGGTTACTTCTGAAGATCAGGACTGGAGAGGTGAAGTGATGAGTTTTATACCTGTGTAACATTTGATGTGCAAAAATAAATATGTATCATTTAAAATTTTTAATCCAATAATTCAATCCCAGTTACAAGTACACTGAAGTCTTGACAGACCCCCACATTTTCACAATATACTCTATATCCACGCTTCATAAACTTTCGAGTGCATGAGATTGCCTGGAGGTTTGTTAAAACACACATTGCTAGGCCTCTCACCTCCAGAATTTAACTCAGCAGATCTGGGATCAGGCCTGAGAATATGCATTTTTTAACAAGTTGCTAGGTGATGCTGATGCTACTGGTCCATGGTCTGACTTTGAGTAGCTGTAAATCTGATTTCCCTGAAGAGAGAAAAGTCAAGGAGACCTTCAAGGGTACCTGAGAAGGACTGAGACGAGACAGTTTTCAAATGTGATGCTTGAGTACCATCACTGATGGGAAAATGTACTCATTCTCTTCAGTGGTACTTAACTGCCTCCTCATAACCTCCTCACTGACTGCAGATGCTCCCCTGTATGTAGCTCATAGACATTAAGTGTGGGATGGCTGTTGGTGATTCACGTTCAGAGCTTTGCTGTGTCTTTCCAGAGCCTTTAGTTCAGTCACTCTGTCGTGTTCAGCTCTTTGTGATCCCATGGACTGCAGCACTCCAGGCCTCCCTGTCCATCACCAATTCCAGGAGTTTACTCAAACTCATCTCCATTGAGTCGATGATGCCATCCAACCATCTCATCCTCTGTCATTCCCTTCTCCTTCTGCCTTCAATCTTTCCCAGCATCAGGGTCTTTTCCAATGAGTCAGCTGATTACATCAAGTGGCCAAAGTATTGAAGTTTCAGCTTCAGCATCAGTCCTACCAATGAATATTCAGGACTGATTTCCTTTAGGATATACTGGTTGGATCTCCTGCTGTCCAAGGGACTCTCAAGAGTCTTCTCCAACACCACAGTTCAAAAGCATCAATTCTTCAATGCTCAGCTTTCTTTATAGTCCAACTCTCATATGCATACATAACTACTGGAAAAATCATAGCTTTGACTAGATGGACCCTTGTTGGCAAAGTAACAACTTTGCCTGCTTTTTAATATGCTGTCTAGGTTGGTCATAACTTTTCTTCCAAGGAACAAGCATCTTTTAATTTCATGGCTGAAGTCACCATCTGCAGCCATTTTGGAGCCCAAAAAATAAAGTCAGTCACTGTTTCCACTGTTTCCCCATCTATTTCCCATGAAGTGATGGGACCGGATGCCATGATCTTTAGTTTTCTGAATGTTGAGCCTTAGGCCAACTTTCTCACTCTCCTCTTTCATTTTCATGAAGAGGCTCTTCTGTTCTTCTTCACTTTCTGCCATAGTGTGATGTCATCTGCATATCTGAGGTGATTGATATTTCTCCCAGCAATCTTGATTCCAGCTTGTGCTTCATCCAGTCCAAGAGTTCTCATGATGTACTCTGCATATAAGTTAAATAAGCAGGGTGACAATATACAGCCTTGATGTACTCCTTTCTCGATTTGGAACCAGTCTGTTGTTCCATTTCCAGTTCTAACTTGCTTCTTGACCTGCATACAGATTTCTCAGGAGGCAGGTCACGTGTTCTGATATTCCCATTTCTTTAAGAATTTCCCACAGTTTGTTGTTATCCACACAGTCAAAGGCCTTGGCATAGTCAATAAAGCAGAAGTAGATTTTTTCTGGAACTCTCTCACCTTTTTTGAAGATCCAAAAGGTGTTGCCAATTTGATCTCTGTTTCTGCTGCCTTTTCTAAATCCAACTTGAAAATCTGGAAGTTCACAGTTCACATACTGTCAAAGCCTGGCTTGGAGAATTTTGAGCATTACTTTACTAGCATGTGAGATGAGTGCAATTGTGTGGTAGTTCGAGCATTCTTTGGCATTGCCTTTCTTTGGAATTGGAATGAAAACTGATCTTTTCCAGTCCTGTGGCCACTGCTGAGTTTTCCAAATCTGCTGGCATATTGAGTGCAGCACTTTCATAGCATCATCTTTTAGGATTTGAAATAGCTCAGCTGGAATTCTATCACCGCCACTAGCTTTGTTCATACTAATGCTTCCTAAGGCCCACTTGACTTCACATTCCAGGATGTCTGGCTCTAAGTGAGTGATCACACCACTGTGATTATCTGGATCATGAAGATCTTTTTTGTATAGCTCTTCTGTGTATCCTTGCCATCTATTCTTAGTATCTTCTGTTTCTGTTAGGTCCATACCATTTCTGTCCTTTATTGTGCCCATCTTTGCATGAAATGTTCCCTTGATATCTCTAATTTTCTTGAAGAGATCTCTAGTCTTTCCCATTCCGTTGTTTTCCTCTCTTTTTTTACACTGATCACTGAGGAAGGCTTTCTTATCTCTCCTCGCTATTCTTTGGAACTCTGCATTCAGATGGGTATATGTTTCCTTTTCTCCTTTTCCTTTCATTTCTCTTCTTTTCACAGCTATTTGTAAGGCCTCCTTGGGCAGCCATTTTGCCTTTTTGCATTTCTTTTTCTTGGGGTTAGTCTTGATCACTGCCTCCTGTACAATGTCACGAACCTCCATACATAGTTCATTAGGCACTCTGTCTATCAGATCTAATTCTTTGAATCTATTTGTCACTTTCTCTGTACAATTGTAAGGGATTTTATTTAGGTCATACCTCAAGGGTCTAGTGGTTTTCCCTACTTTCTTCAATTTAAGTCTGAATTTGGCAATAAGGAGTTCATGATCTAAGCCACAGTCAGCTCCCAGTCTTGTTTTTGCTGACTGTGTAGGACTTCTCTATCTTTGGCTGCAAAGAATATAATCAATCTGATTTCAGTATTGACCATCTGGTGATGTCCATGTGTAGAGTTTTCTCTTGTGTTTTGGAAGAGGGTGTTTGCTATGACCAGTACATTCTCTTAGCAAAACTCTATTAACCTTTGCCCTGTTTCATTCTGTACTCAAAGGCCAAATTTGCCATTACTCCAGGTAATGGCAACCCACTCCAGTATTCTTGCCTGGAGAATCTCATAGATGGAGAAGCCTGGTAGGCTACAGTCTACGGGATCGCAAAGAGTTGGACACAACTGAGCGACTTCACTTCACTTCACTTCACTTCCAGGTATCTCTTACTTCCTACTTTTGCATTCCAGTCCCCTATATTGAAAAGGACATCTATTTTTGGTGTTAGCTCTAAAAGGTCTTGTAGGTCTTCGTAGAACCATTCAGCTTCAGCTTCTTCAGCATTACTGGTCGGGCATAGACTTGGATTACTATGATATTGAATGGTTTGCCTTGGAAGTGAACAGAGATCATTCTGTCATTTTTGAGATTGCATCCAAGTACTGCATTTTGGACTCATTTGTTGACTATGATGGCTACTCCATATTCTCATGAGAGCCAATTGTTTGCCTGCTGGCTGCTTGAAATGATGTTTTGCCTTTGGCAATGCTGTGGACACTTAGAAGAAGTAGCAGCATGCCTGGCTCCCTCTGACCTGAGGGAGCCAACAAGCATTAACTCAAGGGTCTGTGAGAGCTAACACATGATGGGAGCAAATGGTGTCATGGAAAGTTTTCAGTTTTCATTCTCATAGATGTATTGTTTGGTGGGGCAGATGACAAAAGTATTGAAGTAGAAGACCTAAAATTGGGGTGAGAGTTATTGGAGATTTCCAGAAGGAACCTGAGAGATCAGCCAGATTACTAGGCATGCATTGAATGTACCATGTTCTCTCATTCTCTCTAGGTGGCTGAACAGTGGGTCAGACGTCAGGGTTTGACATTCCATCAACTTGATTTGGAATGCTAGTTCAACCCTAGCCTGAGATGTGATCCTGAGCAAAGTACTTAACATATCTGAGCCCTGGTTTCCCCACCTGTTGAAAGAATAGAATAATAGGTGTCACAGAGTATTATCATTGGTATTAAGGGAGAAATGTTATATGTAAAGACCCTAGGTTTTCTTTGTAGTTATCGTCATCCTTATACTATTTCATGGGTTATAAGAAATACATTTAAAATGTTTTTATATCTTTGAAATCAGGAAGCATAGGCAACTGGTGTGAGGTAATTGTTATTGTCTGTGCATGAGAACTTGCAAAACAGGAATTAGCAACTTGTATGAAAATCTCAGAAACTATAGTGGAGTTCTCATCTAAGAAATGCAGCATCACTAATACTTTTGGTGGCCTCGAATAATATCATTTGAAGACAACCAGCAAAGGATAGTGGAGTGGCTCCAGACCACAAGAGTGGGTAACAGTTACCACCCCTTAGCTTGAAGGGGCAAAGAGGGCTAGCAGTTATTAGACTTCTGAGAAGGTAGCTGTGTATAGAGAGGGGCTGGCAGTAGCTGTGGCCTTTGATAGAGAGAGGGACCAGAGAAGGGAGGGGACTTGGAGAATAAACACACAGCCTCACAGACCTTCCACCCTCTGACCTCCCTCTGGTGCTCCTTATCATCTGAACTGATGAGAACCCAAATGATGAGGAGCCCTTATGTGAAGTCCCCATAGTTCATTCTCCTGGGGCATTCAGAACATAAAAATTGCAGAGGGTGAATTGGAGGGTCAAGCAGTGGATACCCACATATTAACCTGTATATTGCTTATATTTTTTCCTATGATATGATTTTTTAAATCTTTGTGGATATATCTAAAATATCTCTTTCAGTAGGTATAAAATAAAGATTCTAAGTAATATAAAGAGAACTTCTATTTAGCTTTGGAACCTCCAAAGCCTAAAAAGTCTTGCAAAATACTATTTCCTATCACAATCTCAAATCAATTCCAGGTAGATCATACATCTAAATGTAAAAGGCAAAACCATATAGCTTTCCGAAGCTAATGTTGGAAAATAATTTCTTCACTTTTGAATAATGCAAGACTTCTTTAATGGGCCATAAAAAGGGGTAACAGGAAATGAAAATATTAGTAAACTAGATGGCATTGAAATTAAGAACTTTGATTTCTCAAAAAATATTATTAAGAGGGTAGAAGGGAAACCACAGAGTGAGAGAAGTGATCCGCAGTACTTACGTGCAGAACATAAAGAATCCTGTAAAACAATTAATCAAACAACCCAGTAGGAAAAATGTGGGTAAACAACTCCCAAAAAGTGACCAAGAAGCGTATTATTAATATATGGTGTTCAACCTCCTTGGTAATCCAGAAATACAAATTAAGCTCACAACAAAGATTAGAACAAAGTTACTAGATGGACAAGACCAAGCATGATCAAGAACATGGCACTTTGGGAAATCTATACACTGCTGTTTTCGTTGTTGTTTGGTTGCTGTCATGCCCGACCCCATGACCCTATAGACTGTATGTAGCCCACTGGGCTCCTTTGTCCATTGGGTTTCCCAGGCAAGAACGCTGGAATGTGCTGCCATTTGCTTCTTCACTGTGCACTACTGGCAAAATGTAAATTGTGATAACCACTTTGAAAAACTGTTCAGCATCACATAGTATTGTTGAATGACAACATCCAACAATTCAGCTACCAGATATAAACCTAACAGAGAAGTGTGCATATAGATGCAAAAGACAGGAGCAGAATTGTCCACACCAAGACTTATCATGTCCCCAACTTGGAAATGAGCTTCATGTCCACCAATAGGAGAATAATATTTAGCAATTAAATGAATGACTACAGCCACACACAACTGTATGGATGAATAGGTTTATTTAAAAAAAACAGGCAGTATTATTCTGTGGTGCTACTAGTCAGGAGAGTGGTTATCTTTGGGGAGAAGAGAGAGGTGAGTTGGGTGGGTGTGAGGGGGCACCTGTGGTACTGGTAATGTTCTCTGGTTTGATATGGGTAATGGTTACATGAGTATGCCCACTCTGAGTTAATTAACTGAACTGTATACTTCTACTTGCATATTTCTTTTTCTGTGGGTTATTTCTTATTATTTCTGCCAATAATAAACTTTAACAATAAAAGACCTTATAAAAGTTCATAGGAATCAGATATAAGGAGACACTAGGTAAAGGCTGATTTGGGAAGGAGAAAGTCTGAGATTGATGTAAATGACTGAAATTCTATTTTAACCCCAGAAGCACTGACTGTAATGGATCACCATGTACAGTCTCCCAACCCAAATCTGGAAAATCATGTCCTAAAAAGAAATAGTTAGAGACTTTAAACTTCACTCTATCATCCCTGTCCTTTTCCCACCAGGCTGAAATTAAAGCTCTATTAAAAAGTGAATTCATTTAATATATCTTAAATTGACTGGCTTATCTGTCGAAGCCAGAACTACATTTCACAGCCCTTCACGTAACAGCCAGTGCATATATAACACTTTGTTCTCTGCTGTTCCCAAAGTCTAAAGAGCCTGTAAATGAACAAAACAAATCCATGATACAAATTATGGGTATGGATAATATAAAACCAATGGACCAAAATTATGTATTTTAACAATTTCTAAATAATGTTCTATATACCTAATAGCATAATTTGAGGAAATCAACAAAGCGACAAATTCCAACAACATTCTTATTAGTCCAAAGCAATCTCCCTTTCTTTAGGACACCTAACTTATCTCAGCAGAATTTAAGAGTCACTGCCGTATGAAGGGTAGAGTCTAAAACTCTGGATGCCAACCAGAGCCATATCAAGAGTCAGCCCCAGTCACAACCTCATGTGTGAAGAATTGTCTCTCTTATTTCTACCTAGATCAGACAGCTATTCCACCCAGCACATATGAACAAACCCACCCAGTAAAATACAGAAAGACGTCATACACCACTCAGCTCCAACCACATAGACAGTGGGGAAGGAGTTGTCTGTGATGATTCAAAGTTCAGGTCATTCTCTGGGTCAACAGCCAGCCCCACCGAGTGCCCACTTCACCCAGCACCAGGCTTACTGATACTATGACAGAGAAGAATAAGACTCAGTTCCTGCCTCAAGAGTTCATGCTCATTCATTTATTCTAGAGAATTTAGAAGCTACATGAAAGCAAGCTGAATAAACCTAAAATCTGTTTTTTTTCAATTACTATTGTAGTTGAAATGTTTTTAGTTTTTAAAATGTTCTTCCAGTTACAAACAATGCTACAGATTGAGTGTTTGTGCCCTCTTACCCCTACCCCAAACTCATATGTTGAAATCATAACGCCTCATATAATGGTGTTAGGAGGTGAAGCCTTTGGGATGCAGCTAGCTCATTAGGATGAAACTGTCATGAACGGGATTAGTGTCCTTACAAAAGAGGCTCCAGAAAGCTCCATTTCCCTTCTTCCATGTGAGAACATAACAGGATGACAGCCATCTATGAATAAGAAAGCCAACTTCACCAGACACTGAACCTGTCAGCACCTTGATCTTAGGCCTTCCATTTTCCAGGACTGTGAGAAATAAATTTCTATTGCTTATAAACCACCTGGTCTATGATATTTTGTTATAGCATCCTGAGTGGGCTAAGACAAACACATGATTTGTTTTCTTTTTCAAATCAAAACACGCTCATACTCTATATACTATCTTGTAATCTGCTTTTTTCAATTACTATTTTGTAAACAAAATAGCTTCTACTACCCCATAAGCTACATGTGAATGGAATATTCACATGTTATTCACTGGCTATCTTTTGCTTATTCCTGAATCCTTAGGATCTGAAAGAGTTCCATCCATCAAGCATCATTCTTTTCATCTCTATTTTTTCTTTGCAAATTCTTCAAAAACAAAGTGGGAAAGACTATATGTTACTTCCAGAATGAGAGGGAAATTTTAGTTTCTTCAAGAGCTTTCTATGGTCCTAAAGTTTCATACATCAAGGCTGTATATTGTCACCCTGCTTATTTAACTTATATGCAGAATACATCATGAGAAATGCTGGACTGAAAGAAACACAAGCTGGAATCAAGATTGCTGGGAGAAATATCAATCACCTCAGATATGCAGATGACACCACCCTTATGGCAGAAAGTGAAGAGGAACTAAAAAGCCTCTTGATGAAAGTGAAAGAGGAGAGTGAAAAAGTTGGGTTAAAGCTCAACATTCAGAAAACGAAGATCATGGCATCTGGTCCCATCACTTCATGGCAATTAGATGGGAAACAGTGTCAGACTTTATTCTGGGGGGCTCCAAAATCACTGCAGATGGTGACTGCAACCATGTAATTAAAAGATGCTTACTCCTTGGAAGAAAAGTTATGACCAACCTAGATAGCATATTCAAAAGCAGAGACATTACTTTGCCAACAAAGGTCCGTCTAGTCAAGGCTATGGTTTTTCCTGTGGTCATGTATGGATGTGAGAGTTGGACTGTGAAGAAAGCTGAGCGCTGAAGAACTGATGCTTTTGAACTGTGGTGTTGGAGAAGACTCTTGAGAGTCCCTTGGACTCCAAGGAGATCCAACCAGTCCGTTCTAAAGATCAGCCCTGGTTGTTCTTTGGAAGGAATGATGCTGAAGCTGAAACTCCAGTACTTTGGCCACCTCATGCGAAGAACTGACTCATTGGAAAAGACTCTGATGCTGGGAGGGATTGGGGGCAGGAGGAGAAGGGGACGACCAAGGATAAGATGGCTGGATGCATCAGCGACTCGATGGACGTGAGTCTGAGTGAACTCCGGGAGATGGTGATGGACAGGGAGGCCTGGCGTGCTGCAATTCATGGGGTCACAAAGAGTCGGACGCGACTGAGTAACTGAACTGAACTGAACTGAACTGAAAGTCTCATAGAATGGTCCTTAGATTTATTCTAAAAAGATACCTTTTCCTAAATACTTTTAGTTTTTAAAAAAGATGAAGGTCTCTTTGTCAACCCTCACTTGCTCCAAGATGCCTGGGGCTGTGGTTGAGGGCTTGGGTGCTGATGGGACAGGGGCTGAGTTCAACTTCCAGCTCTACCCTCTCAAACCTGTGATTCTTCTTCTATGTCTTAAGGAAAAGAAAAAAAAGCAACCTGAAAAATAAGGCCTCCTCCTCCTTAGATCTGTAGTGAGATGAAGTGAGCTAATGCCTGAACAGACATCACAGTGCCTGAGAGGGATAGGTACTCAATATCTTCTCGATATTTTTTTCTTAGCTGTTCTTGCTGCTACTGCAGATCCTAAAATCCTCTGAGGCAATTTTTCACTGAAGCTGGTTTTACACTGAAGTGCTTTGCTCTGAAAGCATTTCCTTTTAAGTTACTTCTGTATTTCAAAATTGTTATCACTGGAATATGTAGAATTGATAGTACATACACCAGGCTCTTGGGGCCATGTCAGCTCCTTCTTGGGAATGGGTTCCCTGGACAGCTGGGAGGGTGTGAGAGGGCACTTAGCTGACCCCAGAGCTTTTTCCTCAGCCTGCTGGGGGAGCCCTTTGCTCATCATCACCCCTTTAGTGACTCCAGTGAAATGTTGAAAAGTTGTTAAAAAAAAAAAAGTATCAAGTGTGTGTAAGAATAAAGCTATATGGTCCTCATTTTACCCGTGTTAGTAAAATATCCTACATTCCTTTGTCCTTTTCTGTCAATAAAATTGAGCCCTGCTGGCCTGCTGTTTTTGCTTATAATGCTGACTAAAGAAATCTCAGGCCTTAAAAATATGTCTTCATAATGGACAAGAGGAGTCGGGTAGAGATGCAGGAGGTTGCCCGTCTCCTTTTCTAGAGAGGGAGAGAGACCTTTTTCCCATAAAACTAGTTCCAATTATCTAATTTGGTAAAATGCTATACATTGAGAGCTTTCACAAGAATATCAATCTTGCTTTTGTGTGATACAAGCTTAATTTTCTTCCTTTATCAAAAATCTACCCTTGAAAAGTATTATGAACAGAGGAGTCTTGTAATAGTCCTAAGACTTAAAAATTGGTGCCCTGACCTATGAAAATATGGTGATTGTGATCCTCTGCAGCTTTCCTCTCCCCTGATGATACATTCTTTTCCTTTGTGGGCCTTGTCCTGGGCCTGAGGAAGCTGAGTCCCCTGGACCACATGCCCCAGCCTCCCTTTGGCCAGTGGGAGAGCCTGGACTTGGGACTTTGGTAAGGCAGGTGAAGTCCACGATGAAGTTTAAAGAGGCCCTCACTCTCAAGTGTGAGCCTGAGCATGAGGTCTCCCTGCCTGCCTCACACATGGGATAAAGAGAGGGAATTCACTCCCCACTCCCTCCATGTTTGGGCTGTTTCTGGCTCTGCCAAGGGAAGAACATCAGGAGAAGCTCCTCTGGGGCTCCAGTCCAACCTGGGCTCACCTGCCCCTCCAGCCCTAGAGATAGAAATGATTTCCCAGTGTTACTGGTCTCTGAGTTGCCCAACTTCCCTCCATGGTTCTCTTAACAACACTCACAGCTTTATAAGTAGTTCCTTCATTAAACGAAGTTTTGAACCATCTGAGTCAGAAGTTATTTCCCATAAGGACTTTCAGAACAGTTCAGTCACTCAGTCCTGTCTGACTCTTTGCAACCCCATGGACTGCAGCACACCAGGCTTCCCTGTTCATCACCAACTCCCGAAGCTTGCTCAAACTCATGTCCATAGACTCAATGATGCCATCCAACCATCTCATTCTCTGTTGTCCCCTTCTCCTTCTACATTCAATCTTTCCCAGATTCAGGGTCTTTTTCAATGAGTCAGCTCTTCGCATCAGGTGGCCAAAGTATTGGAACTTCAGCTTCAGCATTAGTCCTTCCAATGAATATTCAGAACTGATCTCCTTTAGGATGGACTGATTTGATCTCCTTGCAGTCCAAGGGACTCTCAAGAGTCTTCTCCAACACCACAGTTCAAAAGCGTCAATTCTTTGCTGCTCAGCTTTCTTTATGGTCCAACTCTCACATCCAAACATGACTGCCAGAAAAACCATAGCTTTGACTAGGTGGACCTTTGTCAGCAAAGCTAAGCTAATAATCTTTGGCAACAACAAAAGTAATCCTGATTGTTTATCTTAGGTTATTTGTTGCTTGCCAATAAAGTTGTGATTAATAGCTCAGTATTCTTGACTAGTACAAATAATTGAAGTATGACTGTCAGATCAGAGAAGGAACAGAAGAGAACTTCAAATTCCATGCATTTGCTTGATTTCTTAATTTTAAACATCCAGAGTTTTGTCCCACTTAGATGAGAGGAAAAAGTTTTAGTGACAATTGCAAAGTGTGGATGGAGAAAATGTTTAGGAAGCAAGTATGTTCGTGCCTGTACAAAAACTGCAAAAAATGGCAAGTTTTTTTGCACTATTCCTGACTCTCCAGGGTCTGTTCTATGACAAAGGAACAGAAGCCATTGTCATGCTGGGAAGTTGAGGTGCATGTCTTCAGCTAATGCTGAACAATGCATATTTGGGAAGATGCATTACTTGCTGCAGAGAAACTCCTTGTTGGGAGGAGAGGGCACATGGCAATTCCTCCACTGACACAACTCTCTTCCCTGAAAGTAGCTTTGCCCTCTGGGGAGCTGGTGAACAAGTTGTGACTCTCAACCAGCAAAGCACTGCAAAATTCAGTGTGTCCCCATTTTGAAAAGGTATAGATTTAGTTTTGTGTGAGTGAAAGGGGCAGAGGGTGAGGGGAGGAAACTGTTGCTCTGGGACCAATGCCTCTGCCCTGCAGGCTTGTCCCCCTGCCCCTGGAGGCTATGGTTTCACCACGCCAGCCAGTACTTGCCAACCAAAGAATGCCATGAAGCTCAGATTCTTCATTCATCTATCGTATTGGGGAGTATGGCATAGACCTGTTAGAACACTGTGCTCGACAAAGAGGCTTTCAGAAGCCATCATTTCTAAGAGTCTCAGTTCCATTTAGATGGCAAAATAATTGCAAGTTTCCAGTGAGAGTTTCCATAGCTGCAGAGGCACTGAAGTCTTGATTTACACTTGTATAGTCCTGGAATAGTTGTTCATATGAAAATGTTAATTAGTGTTATAACTGCTCTTTAGTTTGCATAATCTGTTAATTAGCTTTCTCTTTGGAAGTGACCAGTTTTGGAATATGGGTACAAGAGACCTATGCAACCTCAGAGATGAAAATGGATTAAAAATATTTTTTTCCTCAACCACCATTCTTTTTTTTTAATTTATTTTTATTGAAGGATAATTGCTTTACAGAATTTTGTTGTTTTCTGTCTAACCTCAACATGAATTAGCCATAGGTATGCATATATCCCCTCCCTTTTGAACCTCCCTCCCATCTCCCTCCCCATCCACCCTCTAGGTTGATACAGAGCCCCTGTTTTTCCTGAACCATACAGCAAATTTCCATCTGCTATCTATTTTGTATACGGTAATGTAAGTTTCCATGTTACTCTTTTCATCCCCTCTCCTCCCCTCTCCGCATGTCCCTAAGTCCATTCTCTATATCTGTTTCTCCATTGCTGTCCTGTAAATAAATTCTTCAGTATCACTCTTCTAGATTCCGTATATGTGTGTTAGAATACGATGTTTCTTTCTCTTTCTGACTCACTTCACTCTGTATAACAGATTCTAGGTTCATCCACCTCATCAGAACTGACTCAAATGCATTCCTTTTTATGGATGAGTAAGATTCCAGAGATATTACTTTGCCAACAAATGTCCGTCTAGTCAAGGCTATGATCTTTCCAGTGGTCATGTATGGATGTGAGAGTTGGACTGTGAAGAACACTGAGCGCCAAATAATTGATGCTTTTGAACTGTGGTGTTGGAGAAGACTCTTGAGAGTCCCTTGGACTACAAGGAGATCCAACCAGTCCATCCTAAAGGAGATCAGTCCTGGGTGTTCGTTGGAAGGACTGATGCTGAAGCTGAAACTCCAATACTTTGGCCACCTCATGTGAAGAGTTGACTCACTGGAAAAAGACCCTGATACTAGGAGCAATTAGGGGCAGGAGGAAAAGGGGATGACAGAGGATGAGACGGCTGGATGGCATCACCGACTCAATGGACATGAGTTTGGGTGAACTCCGGGGGATGGTGATGGACAGGGAGGCCTGGCGTGCTGCGATTCATGGGGTCTCACAGTCAGACACGACTGAGCGACTGAACTGAACTGAACTGAATATTCCATTGTGTATATGTACCACAACTTCTTTATCCATTCACCTGTCAATGGACATCTAGGTTGCTTCCATGTTTTAGCTATTATAAACAATACTGCGATGAACAATGGGATACATGTTTCTCTTTCAATTTTGGTTTCCTCAGGGTATATGCCTAGGAGTGGGATTGCTGGGTCATATGGTGGTTTTATTCCTAGTTTTTTTTAAAGAATCTCCATACTGTCTTCCATAGTGGCTGTATCAATTTACATTCCCACCAACAGTTGCAAGAGCATTCCTTTTTGTACACACCCTCTCCAGCATTTATTGCTTGTAGACTTTTGGATGATGACCATTCTGACTAGTGTGAGGTGATAACTCATTGTGGTTTTGATTTGCATTTCTCTAATAATGAGCAATGTTGAGCATCTTTTCATGTGTTTGTTAGCCATCTGTATGTCTTCTTTGGAGAAATGTCTGCTTAGGTCTTTTTACCACTCTTTGATTGGGTTGTTTGTTTTTCTGGCATTGAGTTGTATGAGCTGCTTATATATTTTGGAAATTAATCCTTTGTCAATTGTTTCATTTGCTATTATTTTCTCCCATTCTGAGGTTTGTCATTCACCTTGCTTATACTTTCCTTTTGGAGAATGAAATGGCAACCCACTCCAGTATTCTTACCTAGAGAATCCTGTGGACCAAGGAGCCTGGTGGGCTGCTGTCCATAGGGTCACACAGAGTCAGACACAACTGAAGCGACTTAGCGTGCATGAATGCATTGAAGAAGGAAATGGCAACCCACTCCAGTATTCTTGCCTGGAGATTCTCAAGGACAGAGGATCCTGATGGGCTGCCATCTATGGGGTCACACAGAGTTGGACACGACTGAAGCAACTTAGCAGCAGCAGCAGCATACTTTCCTTTGCTGTGCAAAAGCATTTAAGTTTAAACAGGTCCCACTTGTTTACTTCTGTTTTTATTTTCATTAGTCTAGGAGGTGGGTCACAGAGGATCTTGCTTTGATTTATGTCATAGAGTGTTCTGCCTAAGTTTTCCTCTTAGAGTTTTTTATAGTTTCTGATCTTACATTTAGGTCTTTAATTCATTTTGAATTTATCTTTGTGTATGGTGTTAGGAAGTGCTTTAACTTCATTATTTTACATGTAGCTTTCCAGTTTTCCCAGCACCATTTATTGAAGAGGCTGTCTTGCCCTATTGTATATTCTAAACTTCTTTATCAAAAATAAGCTACTAATAGGTGCATGGGTTATTTCTGGGCTTTCTGTCTTGTTCCATTGGTCTATATTTCTGTTTTTCTGACAGTGCCATACTGTCTTGATGATTGTAGCTTTGTAGTATAACCTGAAATCAGGAGGGTTGATTCCTCTAGCTCCATTCTTCTTTCTCAAGACTGCTTCAGCTATTTGGGGTCTTTTGTGTTTCCATATGAATTGTGAATTTTTTTCTTCTAGTTCTGTGAAGATGCCATTGGTAATTTGATAGGGATCACATTGCATCTGTAAATTGCATTTGGTAGTATAGTCATTTTCAAAATATTGATTCTTCCTACCCAGGAACAGGGAATATCTCTCCATCTGTTTATATCTTCTTTGATTCCTTTCATCAGTTCACTTCAGCCACTCAGTCGTGTTCGACTCTTGCGACCCCATGAATTGCAGCACGCCAGGCCTCCCTGTCCATTACCAACTCCCAGAGTTCACTCAAACTCACATACATCAAGTTGGTGATGCGATCCAGCCATCTCATCCTCTGTCGTCCCCTTCTCCTCCTGCCCCCAATCCCTCCCAGCATCAGAGTCTTTTCCAATGAGTCAACTCTTCGCATGAGGTGGCCAAAATACTGGAGTTTCACCTTTAACATCAGTCCTTCCAAAGAACACCAAGGACTGATCTCCTTTAGAATTGACTGGTTGGATCTCCTTGCAGTCCAAGGGACTCTCAAGAGTCTTCTCCAACACCATGGTTCAAAAGCATCAATTCTTCGGCACTCAGCTTTCTTCACAGTCCAACCCTCACATCCATACATGACCACTGGAAAAACCATAGCCTTGACTAGACGGACCTTTGTTGGCAAAGCAATATCTCTGTTTTTCAATATTCTATCTAGGTTGGTCATAACTTTTCTTCCAAGGAGTAAGCATCTTTTAATTTCATGGCTGCAATCACCATCCACAGTGATTTTGGAGCCCCCCAAAATAAAGTCTGACACTGTTTCCACTGTTTCTCCATCTATTTCTCATGGAGTGATGGGACCAGATGCCATGATCTTCGTTTTCTGAATGTTGAGCTTTAACCCAACTTTTTCACTCTCCTCTTTCACTTTCATCAAGAGGCTTTTTAGTTCCTCTTCACTTTCTGCCATAAGGGTGGTGTCATCTGCATATCTGAGGTGATCGATATTTCTCCCAGCAATCTTAATTCCAGCTTGTGCTTCTTCCAGCCCAGCGTTTCTCATATACTCTGCATAGAAGTTAAATAAGCAGGGTGACAATATACAGCCTTGACGTACTCCTTTTCCTATTTGGAACCAGTCTGTTGTTCCATGTCCAGTTCTAACTGTTAGGTTTCTCCAGAGGCAGGTCAGGTGGTCTGGTATTCCCATCTCTTTCAGAATTTTCCACAGTTTCTTGTGATCCACACAGTCAAAGGCTTTGACATAGTCAATAAAGCAGAAATAGATGTTTTTCTGGAACTCTCTTGCTTTTTCCATGGTCCAGTGGATGTTGGCAATTTGGTCTCTGGTTCCTCTGCCTTTTCAAAAACCAGCTTGAACATCTGGAAGTTCACGGTTCACATATTGCTGAAGCCTGGCTTGGAGAATTTTGAACATTACTAGCGTGTGAGATGAGTGCAATTGTGCGGTAGTTTGAGAATTCTTTGGCATTGCCTTTCTTTGGGATTGGAATAAAAACTGACCTTTCCCAGTCCTGTGGCCAGTGCTGAGTTTTCCAAATTTGCTGGCATATTGAGTGCAGCACTTTCACAGCATCATCTTTCAGGATTTGAAACAGCTCAACTGGAACTCCATCCCCTCCACTAGCTTTGTTCATAGTGATGCTTTCTAACACCCACTTGACTTCACATTCCAGGATGTCTGGCTCTAGGTAAGTGATCACACCATCGTGATTATCTGGGTCGTGAAGATCTTTTTTGTACAGTTCTGTGTATTCTTGCCACCTCTTCTTAATATCTTCTGCTTCTGTTAGGGCCATACCATTTCTGTCCTTTACCGATCCCATCTTTGCATAAAATGTTCCCTTGGTATCTCTAATTTTCTTGAAGAGATCTCTAGTCTTTCCCATTCTGTTCTTTTCCTCTATTTCCTTGCATTGATCACTGAAGAAGGCTTTCTTATCTCTTCTTGCTCTTCTTTGGAACGCTGCATTCAGATGCTTATTTCTTTCCTTTTCTCCTTTGCTTTTTGCTTCTCTTCTTTTCACAGCTATTTGCAAGGCCTCCCCAGACAGCCATTTTGCTTTTTTGCATTTCTTTTCCATTCATCAGTGTCTATAATTTTCTGTGTTCAGTTCTTTTGTCTCCTTAGGAAAGTTTATTCCTAGATATTTAATTCTTTTTGTTGCAATGGTGAATGGTATTGAGTCCTTAATTTCTCTTTCTGATTTTTCATTGTTGGTATATATAAATTCAAGTGATTTCTGTGTACTGATTTTGTATCCTGCAACTTTGCTAAATTCATTGATTAGCTCTAGTAATTTCCTGATGCTGTCTTTAGGGTTTTCTATGCAGAGTATCATGTCATCTGCAAACAGTGAAAGCTTTACTGCTTTTTCTCATCTGGATTCCTTTTATTTCTTTTTCTTCTCTGATTGCTGTAACTAGGACTCTCAGAACTATGTTGAATAACAGTGGTGAAAGTGAACACCCTTGTCTTGTTCCTGAACATAGGGGGAATGCTTTCAGTTTTTCACCATTGAAAACGATGTTTGCTGCAGACTTATATATGGCCTTTACAATGTTGAGGTAGGTTCCTTCTATGCACATTTTTTGGAAGAGTTTTCATCATAAATGGGTGCTGGATTTTGTCAAAGGCCTTTTCTGCATCTATTGAGATGATCATATGGTTTTTATCTTTCAGTTTGTTAATATGGTGTATCACATTGATTGGTTTGCATATATTGACCAATCCTTGCATACCTGGAATAAACCCAGCTTGATCATGGTGTATGAGCTTTGTGATGTGTTCCTGAATTCTGTTTGCTAAAATTTTGTTGAGGATTTTCGCATCTGTGTTCGTCAGTGATATTGGCATGTAGTTTCTTTTTGCGAGTTGTCTTTGTCTGGTTTTGGTATCAGGGTGATGGTGGCCTTGTAGAATGAATTTGGAAGTGTTCCTTCCTCTGCAATTTTTTTGAAAGTTTTAGAAGGATAGGCATTATTTCTTCTCTAAATGTTTGACAGAATTCTGTGAAGCCATCTGGTCGTGGGCTTTTGTTTTGGGGGGAGATTTTTTAATCACAGCTTCTATTTCAGAGTGTGTGATTCGTTTGTTCATGATTTCTGTTTCTTCCTTGTTCAGTCTCAGAAGATTGAACTTTTCTAAGAATCTGTCCATTTCTTCCAGGTTATCCATTCTATTGCCATATAGTTGTTCATAAAAGTCTCTTATAATCCTTTGTATTTCTGCATTGTCTGTTGTTCTGTTCAGTTCAGTTCAGTGTCTGTTGTAACCTCTCCTTTTTCATTTCTAATTTTGTTGGTTTGATTCTTCTCTCTTTTTTTCTTGATGAATCTGGCTAAATTTGTCAATCTTGTTTATCTTCTCAAAGAACCAGATTTTAGTTTTATTAATCTTTACTATTGTTTCTTTCATTTCTTTTTCATTTATTTCTGCTCATATCTTTATGATTTCTTTCCTTCTACTAATTTTGGGGGTTTTTTTGGTTCTTCTTTTTCCAGTTGTTTTAGGTGTAAAGTTAGGCTATCCATTCAATGTTTTTCTTGTTCCTTGAGGTAGGATTGTATTGCTATAAACTTCCCTCTTAGAACTTCTTTTGCTGCATCTCATAGGTTTTGAGTTGTTGTGTTTTCATTGTCATTTGTTTCTAGAAATTTTTTGGTTTCCCTTTAGATTTCTTCAGTAACCTGTTGGTTATTTAGAAACGTGTTGCTTAATCTCCATGTGTTTGTGTTTCCTACCATTTTTTCTTGTAATTGATATCTAGTCTCATAGTGTTGTGGTCAGAGAAGATGCTTGATATGATTTCAATTTTCTTAAATTTACTGAGGTTTCATTGTGACCCAAGATGAAGTCTGTCCTGGAGAATGTTCTGTGTGCACTTGAGAATAAGGTGTATTCTTCTGCATTTGGATGGAATGTCCTGAAGATATAGAGATTGATCTTGTCTAATGTATCATTTAAGATTTGTGTTTCCTTGTTAATTTTCTGTTTTGATGATCTGTCCATTGGTGTGAAAGGGGTGTTAAAGTCTCCTACTATTTTTGTATTATTGTCAGTTTCTCCTTTTATATGTGTTAGTGCTTGTCTTATGTAGTGAATCGCTCCTATGTTGGGTGCATAGATATTTACAGTTGTTATGTCTTCCTCTTGGATTGATCCCTTGATCATTATGTAGTGTCCTTCCTTATCTCTTGTAATCTTCTTTATTTTAACGTCTATTTTATCTGCTATGAGGATTGCTATTCCAGCTTTCTTTTGTTTCCCATTTGTATGGAATATATTTTACCATCCTCTCACTTTCAGTCCATCTGTGTCTTTAGGTCTGAGGTGGGTTTCTTGTAGACAGCATATATATGGGTCTAGTTTTTGTATCCATTCAGCCAGTCTGTGCCTTTGGTTGGAGCATTTAATCCATTTACATTTAAAGTAATTGTTGATATATATTTTCCTATTGCCATTTTCTTAATTGTTAAGGGTTGATTTTGAGATCCTTTTTCTTCTCTTGTATATCTTGACTATAAGTCCCTTTAACATTTGTTGTAAAGCTGGTTTGGTGGTACTGAATTCTTGTAACTTTTGCTTATCTGAAAAGCTTTTTATTTCTCCATCAATTTTGAATGAGATCCTTGTTGGGTACAGTAATCTTGGTTGTAGGTTTTTCCCTTTCAGTGCTTTAAATATGTCCTGCCATTCCCTTCTGGCCTGCACAGTTTCTGCTGAAAGATCAGCTGTTAAGCATGTGGGGTTTCCCTTATATGTTACTTTTCCCTTGCTGGTTTTAATATTCTTTCTTCGTATTTAGTCTTTGCTAGTTTGATTAGTATGTGTCTTGGCATGCTTCTCATTGGATTTATCCTGTATGGGACTCTTTGTGCCTCTTGGACTTGATTGACTATTTCCTTTTCCATGTTGGGGAAAATTTCAACTATAATCTCTTCAAAAACTTTCTCATACCCTTTCTTTTTCTCTTCTTTTTCTGAGACCCCTATAATTCAAATGTTGGTGCATTTGATATGGTCCCAGAGGTCTCTGAGACTGTCCTCAGTTCTTTTCATTCATTTAACTTTATTCTGTTCTTCAGAAATTACTTCCACCATTTTATCTTCCAGCTCACTGATTTGTTCTTCCGCTTCATACTTTCTGCTATTGATTCCTTCTACAGTATTTTTGATTTCAGTAATTGTGTTGTTTGTCTCTGTATGTTTATTCTTGAATTCTTCTAGGTCTTTGTTAATCGTTTCTTGCATATTCTCCATTTTGTTTTAAAGGTTTTTTATTGTCTTTACTATCATTCTGAATGTTTTTTCAAGGAGTCTGCCTATTTCCTCTTCATTTATTTGTACTTCTGTGTTTCTAGTTTGTTCCTTCATTTGTGTAGTATTTCTCTGCCTTTTCATTTTTTTTTTTTAAACTTATTGTGTTTGAGGTCTTCTTTTCCCAGGCTTCAAGACTGAATTTTTTCTTCCTTTTGGTTTCTGCCCTTCTGAGGTTGGTCCAGTGGTTTGTGTAAGCTTTATATAGGGTGAGATTTGTGCTAAGTTTTTGTTTGATTGTTTTTCTTCTGATGGGCAAGGCTGAGCGAGGTGGTAATCCTATCTGCTGATGACTGAGTTTGTATTTTTGTTTTGTTTCTTGTTTAGATGAGGCATCCTGCACAGGGTGCTACTGGTGGTTGGGTGATGCTGGGTCTTGTATTCAAGTGGCTTCCTTTGTGTGAGTTTTCACTATTTGATACTCCCTAAGGTTAGTTCTCTGGTAGTCTAGGGTCTTGGAGTCAGTACTCCCACTCCAGAGGCTCTGGGCTTGATCTGCTCTGATATTGATTGGGCAGGATCCAGTCTCCTTCCATCTGTGGCTCTGCCTCCAAGAAGTCATTTAGCCCAGGGAGGGACCACAGATCATCCTTCTGAGGCTGGCAGGGAAAGGCGTCACACCAACAACTGAGGTGCAGAGTTGAAAGGAGGCAGCAGCTCAGTCCTGGCAGGAAAAGCCGCACAAATCCCTCAACCACCATTCTTATATAGAATCTTCTCCACCTTGTCACTCCCAAGGGTCTTTTGACTTCTGACTGTACACTTCTAATGATTTCCCTAGGAGATAGGGGATGGTACTAGTATTCAGCCATTTGCTGGATACTGTGTGCTAGGTATTCTCTCCTCTATGCCCTATAGTCACCCTAGCTGATAAATATTGCTATTTCCACTTTATAAATGTTGAAACTGAGGTTCACAGAGCTTAAGAAACTTGTTCTTTAAAACAAATATGTGGATTTCAATTTCAGCTCAAAATATGAAAACTTGGGAATCCCATTCTAACCTTAAGAAAAAGCTGAAAAAACTGAACATCAGTTACTTTGCTTGTATTCATCAGAACACAAAATTCACAGAGCAAATTGCAACCCCCAAATCTGGAGAGTCAGGTGAACACAGAGAATACTGCTGAGATCCACTTCCTCAGAGCCCAAGCTACTGGTGCCATAAACTGGTAAAAATGCTTAAATCCTAATTGTGAAAAATTGCTGGAAGCTGAATGTGGACTAGCTTGAGGGTGAGAAACTGCTAGGGGCCACAGTTCTAGTGGGGGCTTCACTCTTCAGGTGGGCTTTACATCCAGGAAGCCCACCAGGTTGTCACAGTAAAGATCAGAAAAAGATCCCTTGCGGATCTGTTCATGGAAGGAAAAGCATAATCATTGTGAAATATACTGAAAGCATTTTTTATAATGCACTCTTTGCAACCCTATGGACCATGCCAGTCTCCTCTGTCTATGGAATTTCCCAGACAAGAATATTGCAGTGGGTAGCCATTCCCTTCTCCAAGGGATCTTCCCAATGCAGGGACTGAACCCAGGTCTCCTGCATTACGGGCAGATTATCTACTGTCTGAGCCACCAGGGAAGCCCCATAGTGCACTCCAGAAGACATGTTATCTGAACCTTATCTCAGGCAGGGGAAGGGCATTCTTCCCACCCCAGCTCCCTCTTTCCTCCCTGTTTCGCCTAAGGGAAACAAATAAACAAAACTAGAAACAACAACCAAAACTAACAGGAATCAGGCCTTCAAGGAAATAAACTGAGACTATAAGAAAGCCTTCTTCAGTGATCAATGCAAAGAAATAGAGGAAAAGAACAGAATGGGAAAGACTAGAGAGCTCTTCAAGAAAATTAGAGATACCAAAGGAACATTTCATGCAAAGATGGGCTTGATAAAGGACAGAAATGGTACGGACCTAACAGAAGCAGAAGATATTAAGAAGAGGTGGCAAGAATACACAGAAGAACTGTACAAAAAAGATCTTCACAACCAAGATAATCATGATGGTGTGATCACTCATCTAGAGGCAGACATCCTGGAATGTGAAGTCAAGTGGGCCTTAGAAAACATCACTATGAACAAAGCTAGTGGAAGTGACAGAATTCCAGTGGAGCTATTTCAAATCCTGAAAGATGATGCTGTGAAAGTGCTGCACTCAATATGCCAGCAAATTTGGAAAACTCAGCATTGGCCATAGAACTGGAAAAGGTCAGTTTTCATTCCAATCCCAAAGAAAGGCAATGCCAAAGAATGCTCAAACTACCGCACAATTGCACCCATCTCACATGCTAGTATAGTAATGCTCAAAATTCTCCAAGCCAGGCTTCAGTAATAAGTGAACCATGAACTTCCTGATGTTCAAGCTGGTTTTAGAAAAGGCAGAGGAACCAGAGATCAAATTGCCAATATCTGCTGGATCATGGAAAAACAAGAGAGTTCCAGAAAAACATCTATTTCTGCTTTATTGACTATGCCAAAGCCTTTGACTGTGTGGATCACAATAAACTGTGGAAAATTCTGAAAGAGAATTTCAGAATTCCAGACTACCTGACCTGCCTCTTGATGTTGGGACCTTACAAACGCCATGATAGGCTTCAGGGACTACGGTAGGACTCACAGGAAAGGCTGAGTCATTGCCCAGTGAGGTCATCCCCGCGGATGCCAGGACTTGTCTAATCAGCATACTCCCCGTAA
This sequence comes from Budorcas taxicolor, assembly GCF_023091745.1. Classification (NCBI taxonomy): domain Eukaryota; kingdom Metazoa; phylum Chordata; class Mammalia; order Artiodactyla; family Bovidae; genus Budorcas; species Budorcas taxicolor. The sequence continues at coordinate 73,424,557 of NC_068913.1, read as the reverse complement.
CCTGGTTTGAGTTTATCAGGACATAAAAAACATCCCCTTGCAGCCAATAGCCAATTAGTAAATACCAGGAAACCCCTGCAGCCAATAAAGATTAGCCAATTAGTAAATACTAGAAAACTCCTGCAGCCAATCAGCCCTTGCCAACTCTCTGTTCTAAAACCTATAAATACTGCTGTAAATCTGGGCTTGGAGCTCCTTGCTCCACTCCACTGTGTTGGATGTGGCAGGAGCCCTAGCTCGAGCTAGAAATAAAACCCCTTCATGCTTTTGCATTGCTGTGGACGTCTTATTCTCTCAGTTTTGGGGACTCGGACTCTGGGCATAACATTGAGAAATTTGTATGCAGGTCAGGAAGCAACAGTTAGAACTGGACATGGAACAACAGATTGGTTCCAAATAGGAAAAGGAGTACCTCAAGGCTGTATATTGTCACCCTGCTTACTTAACTTCTATGCAGAGTACATCATGAGAAACGTGGGACTGGAAGAAACACAAGCTGGAATCAAGATTGCTGGGAGAAATATCAATCACCTCAGATATGCAGGTGACACCACCCTTATGGCAGAAAGTGAAGAGGAACTAAAAAGCCTCTTGATGAAAGGGAAAGTGGAGAGTGAAAAAGTTGGCTTAAAGCTCAACATTCAGAAAATGAAGGTCATGGCATCTGGTCCCATCACTTCATGGGAAATAGATGGAGAAACAGTGGAAACAGTGTCAGACTTTATTTTTTTGGGCTCCAAAATCACTGCAGATGGTGATTGCAGCCATGAAATTAAAAGACGCTTACTCCTGGGAAGAAAAGTTATGACCAACCTAGATAGCATATTCAAAAGCAGAGACTTTGCCAACAAAGGTCTGTCTAATCAAGGCTATGGTTTTTCCTGTGGTCATGTATGGATGTGAGAGTTGGACTGTGAAGAAGGCTGAGCACTGCAGAATTGATGCTTTTGAACTGTGGTATTGGAGAAGACTCTTGAGAGTCCCTTGGACTGCAAGGAGATCCAACCAGTCCATTCTGAAGGAGATCAACCCTGGGATTTCTTTGGAAGGAATGATGCTAAAGCTGAAACTCCAGTACTTTGGCCAGCTTATGGGAAGAGTTGACTCATTGGAAAAGACTCTGATGCTGGGAGGGATTGGGGGCAGGAGGAGAAGGGGACAACAGAGTATGAGATAGCTGGATGGCATCACTGAATTGATGGACGCGAGTCTGAGTGAACTCCAGGAGTTGGTGATGGACAGGGAGGCCTGGCGTGCTGCCATTCATGGGGTTGCAAAGAGTCAGACACGACTGAGTGACTGAACTGAGCTGAACTATAACCAGATGGACTTCCCTGATAGCTCAGTTGGTAAAGAATCTTCCTGCAATGCTGGAGACCTGCATTTGATTCCTGGATCAGGAAGATCCCCTGGAGAAGGGAAAGGTTACCCACTCCAGTGTTCTGGCCTAGAGAATCCCATGGACAGTCCATGGGTTCGCAAAGAGTCAGACATGACTGAGCCACTTTCACTTCATTTTCACTATGGCCAGGAAAGGGAGCAGTGGGCAAGGAGAAACACTCGTGAAGGTCACAGCCCAGAAACCAAGCCTACCAAAGCAATGGGGTTTAATTTGAAGATTGCAGAAAGCCACTTCTTCTCCACACCTTACTACTCCACTGACAGTGTCCCAGTAGACTAATAATGGATTGTAGCCTATTAAATGGTTAAAACAGAACACAATAATTGAGGTACAGCACTGTGAGATTTCATAACTCTTGGAAAAAGAGAAGAAACTTCAGGGAGGAAAAAACAGGTTTTGTACAAAAGATGAATAAGCTGAATACCATTGGACTTCTCAACAGCAATAATGAAAGTATTATTGAAATACTGGCAATAATGAAAGCCATTACAGAAGGTAATGGCTAGAATAGCTTCAAGATTCTCAAGGAAAATAGTTCCAACCTAAAATGTCATGCTCAGCCTACCAGTTATGCCAATTAAATGCAACATTTTCTAGAAATCAAATATCACCAAATTCCCTTGCATTTATTTTCAGAAAGTTGATGGAGGGAGGACATACTATACCAAACAAGGGAGAAACCTTTCCTAAAAGAGAAGACATAAATGACTCCTCCTTCTACTCCTCTGTCCCGCAGCTCAATCCCTACCATTAACTGAATGTTGTTTATATTTCTGTTTCTGCAGCCTAAGATCCCACTGGATCTTTGTAGTTACATCATGTTCTCTGAAATAAATTTCAATCCAAATCCTCAAATTAACCGACCACCTGCTAATGCTAAAGCACATCCTCCCCCAACAGACACACCAGGTACCCGCGCTTGATTATCCCAAACTTGGAGATATATATTGAAAAGTTCCCTGGAATGTGCCATGAGTCTGCCTTGTTTTATCTAAGTGCAGAATCTGCTATCTACTACTGTTAAAATCCATGTTGTTAGTTTTGTCCCATTGCTCTAGACTGTCAGGATCCTTTCTGATGCTCTTTCTGTCATCCAGTGTACTTGTCCTTTCTAAACTCTTGTCATCCACAAATGAAATCAATGTGTTCTGTAAACTTTCAACCAAGTCATGGACACAAACATGCCAAACAAAGCAGGGCTGCATCATCCAGAAATTCATCAGTCAATGCCAACAGCTGTTCTACCAGTTATGACTTTCCCTAACTCTCATGGGAAAAATGCTCCTGGAGATAGCACCAGATCTGTAAACAAACAACTGTATATCATTAACATGGGCTATCTGGTTTCTATGCTGTAATGCAATTCATGAGACATTTGCCATTTTAAATGCAAACAAATTCTTTGCATAAAGTTTGAAATTGATACATTATCTTAGCTTCAGTTTGTGAAAACCAGCTACAGAGGGAAAATATAGGAGAAGAATCTCATATATTAGTTCTGATCTAAAGAAAATATAAAATAGACACTGCCTCCAGTCCCTATTACCTTTAAATTCCCTTTAGGAAGAGCCACATTGGAGAACATCTCAGTCTCTCAATGAGATCACCAACATGAGTTTCCTTTCAGCACTGGAACAGATTGCTGTCTCTTTAGTTGATCATCAGTGAAGTAGCTGGTTCCATTTTAGTGACCATATTAAAGGAAAAATGTTTCTTTTAAAAAAAATTTTATTGGGGTGTATTTGAATTAGTGTTATGTTAGTTTCAAGTGTACAGAAAAGTGATTCAGTTATACATATATTCATTGATTTTTAGATTTTTTTTCTCACATAAGTTATCACAGGATATTGAGTAGAGTTTACTGTTCTATATAACAGGTCCTTGTTGATTAGCTAACTTATACATGGTGGTGTGAATATGTTCATTCCAACCTCATTTATTCCTCCCCCCACCCCCCCCCCAACATTTCCGCTTTGATAACCAGAAGCTTGTTTTGATATCTGTAAATCTGTTTCTATTTTGTAAGTTCATTTGTATCGCTTTTTGAAATTAGATTCCACATCTGAGTGGTATCATATGATATCTATCTTTCTCTATCTGATTTACTTTGCTTACTTAGTATGATAATCTCTAGATCCATCCATGTTGCTGCAAATGACATTATTTTGTTCTTTTTATGGCTCAGTAATATTACATTGTATATATGTATTACATCTTCTTTATCCATTCCTCTATTGATGGTCGTTTAGGTTGCTTTCCATTTCCTGGCTATTGTAAATAATGCTGCAGTGAACATCAGGGTGCATGTACATTTTCAGATTATGGTTTTCTCTGGACAAATGCCCAGGAGTGAGATTGCTGGATCGTACGATAGCTCTATTTTTAGTTTTCTGAGGACCTTCTATACTGTTTTCTATAGTGGCTGTACCAGCTTACATTCCTACCAACAATGTGGGAGGGTTCCCTCTTCTTTACACCCTCTCCATCATTTACCGTTGGTAGACTTTTTGATGATGGCTGGTCTGACTGCTGTGAGATGAAACCTCATGGTAGTTTTGATCTAAAATTTTCTGATAATTAGTGTTGTTGAACATCTTTTCATGTGGTGTCTGAACCTGTATGTCTTCTTTGGAGAAATGTGTATTTAGATCTTCTGCCCATTATTTGATTGAGTTGTTTGTGGGTTTGATTTTTTTTTTAACATAAACCTGCATGAATTATTTATATACTTAGGAGATTAATTCCTTGTTGGTCACTTCATTTGCAGAGGTTTTCTCCCATTCTTTGGGTTATCTTTTCATTTTGTTTATGGTTTCCTTTGCTGTACAGAGGCTTTTAAGTTTAATTAGGTCTTATTTGTTTAATTTTGTTTTTATGTATCTTTTCAGTACTAGAATCACACTCCATGTGGCAAGATACACCCACTGTTCAGAAAGCAAAAGCATTGAGTGAATAGCAGCTTTTCATCTCACCCAAACCCCACAGCACGCACTTAGTGAATGGAATAGATGGAAATATGACACAGTTTCTTTCTCTCAATCTTTCTCTTGTGACCCTTTCTTCCCCACCACCTGCCCCATTCCTCAGAATAGAATTTACTTCAGTTAAACATGAATATTTTGCTTCTTTAGTCATACCACATTTAGACAAAAGGGTCAAAAGTGTGCAGATTTCTGAAACCTGAGACCAGAAAGGATGTTTGGAGGGAGACAGTCCTTCAAATTAAGGTCAATTACCTTGCAGTCTATTATTTTGGGAGATTCAGGGCTGGCCATTTCAGCAATAGGGTAAGTGTCCATTATAATCCAGATTTGTCATAGTTTAACTGCATGTCAACCTTGGGGAATTATTGGGTGCCTAGATCTGCTCTTTCTAGTTACTCTCCTATCATTGTCCTCTGTCTCATAAAGTTGAGAAGAGACCAGGTCAACTGGAAACGGGTTTTCAGTTAAGTCCAGTTCACTTGCTCAGTCGTGTCTGACTCTGCAACCCCATGAAGTGCAGCACGCCAGGCCTCCCTGTCCAACACCAACTCTCGGAATTGACTCAAACTCATGTCCATTGAGTCGATGATGCCATCCAACCATTTCATCCTCTGTCATCCCCTTCTCCTCCTGCCCTCAGTCTTTCCCAGCATCAGGGTCTTTTCAAATGAGTCAATTCTTCACGTCAGGTGACCAAAGTATTGAACTTTCAGCTTCAACATCAGTTCTTCCAATGAACACTCAGGACTGATCCCCTTTAGGATGGACTGGTTGGATCTCCTTGCAATCCAAGGGATTCTCAAGAGTCTTCTCCAACACCACAGTTCAAAAGCATCAATTCTTCGGTGCTCAGCTTTCTTTACAGTCCAACTCTCACATCCATACCTGACCACAGGAAAAACCATAGCCTTGCCTAGACGGACCTTAGTCAGCAAAGTAATGTCTCTGCTTTTGAATATGCTATCTAGGTTGGTCATAAATTTTCTTCCAAGGAGTAAGCGTCTTTTAATTTCATGGCTGCAATCACCATCTGCAGTGATTTTGGAGCCCCCCAAAATAAAGTCTGACACTGTTTCCCCATCTATTTCCCATGAAGTGATGGGACCAGATGCCAGGATCTTCGTTTTCTGAATGTTGAGCTTTAAGCCAACTTTTTCACTCTCCACTTTCATTTTCATCAAAAGGCTCTTTAGTTCCTCTTCACTTTCTCCCATAAGGGTGGTGTCATCTGCATATCTGAGGTTATTGATATTTCTCCCGGCAATCTTGATTCCAGCTTGTGCTTCTTCCAGCCCAGTGTTTCTCATGATGCACTCTGCATATAAGTTAAATAAGCAGGGTGACAATATACAGCCTTGACGTACTCCTTTTTCTATTTGGAACCAGTCTGTTGGTCCATTTCCAGTTCTAACAGTTGCTTCCTGACCTGCATACAGGTTTTTCGAGAGGCAGATCAGGTAGTCGGATAAAACTGGGGTTTTAGAGTCCCCTAGTATAAATAATGCCAAGGACAAGTCATTGCTCTTCCATTGCCTTGCCTGGCTAGCAGTCTTTCAGCTCAGTTCAGTTCAGTCGCTCAGTCATGTCTGACTCTTTGTGACCCCGTGAATTGCAGCACGCCAGGCCTCCTTGTCCATCACCATCTCCCAGAGTTCACTCAGACTCATGTCCATAGAGTCACTGATGCCATCCACGCATCTTATCCTCTGTCATCCCCTTTTCCTCCTTCCCCCAATCCTTCCCAGCATCAAAGTCTTTTCCAATGACTAAACTCTTCGCATGAGGTGGCCAAAGTACTGGAGTTTCAGCTTTAGCACCATTTCTTCCAAAGAAATCCCAGGGTTGATCTCCTTCAGAATGGACTGGTTGGATCTCCTTGCAGTCCAAGGGACTCTCAAGAGTCTTCTCCAACACCACAGTTCAAAAACATCAATTCTTCAGCACTCAGCCTTCTTCACAGTCCAACTCTCACATCCATACATGACCACTGGAAAAACCATAGCCTTGACTAGACAGACCTTTGTTGGCAAAGTAATGTCTCTGCTTTTGAATATGCTATCTAGGTTGGTCATAACTTTTCTTCTAAAGAGTAAGCCTCTTTTAATTTCATGGCTGCAGTCACCATCTGCAGTGTTTATGGAGCTCCAAAAAATAAAGTCTGACACTGTTTCCACCGTTTCCCCATCTATTTGTCATGAAGTGATGGGACCAGATGCCATGATCTTCGTTTTCTGAATGTTGAGCTTTAAACCAACTTTTTCACTCTCCTCTTTCACTTTCATCAAGAGGCTTTTTAGTTCCTCTTCACTTTCTGCCATAAGGGTGGTGTCATCTGCATATCTGAGGTGATTGATATTTCTCCTGGCAATCTTGATTCCAGCTTGTGTTTCTTCCAGTCCAGCGTTTCTCATGATGTACTCTGCATAGAAGTTAAGTAAGCAGGGTGACAATATACAGCCTTGACGTACTCCTTTTCCTATTTGGAACCAGTCTGTTGTTCCATGTCCAGTTCTAACTGTTGCTTCCTGACCTGCATATAGATTTCTCAAGAGGCAGGTCAGGTGGTCTGGTATTCCCATCTCTCTCAGAATTTTCCACAGTTTATTGTGATCCACACAGTCAAAGGTGTTGGCATAGTCAATAATGCACAAATAGATGTTTTTCTGGAACTCTCTTGCTTTTTCCATGATCCAGCACATGTTGGCAATTTGATCTCTGGTTCCTCTGCCTTTTATAAAACCAGCTTGAACATCAGGAAGTTCATGGTTCACATATTGTTGAAGCTTGTCTTGGAGAATTTTGAGCATTACTTTGCTAGCACGTGAGATGAGTGCAATTGTGCAGTAGTTTGAGCATTCTTTGGCACTGCCTTTTTTTGCGATTGGAATGAAAACTGACCTTTTCCAGTCCTATGGCCACTGCTGAGTTTTCCAAATTTGCTGGCATATTGAGTGCAGCCCTTTCACAGCATCATCTTTCAGGATTTGAAAGAGCTCAACTGGAATTCCATCCCCTCCACTAGCTTTGTTCATAGTGATGCTTTCTAAGGCCCACTTGACTTCACATTCCAGGATGTCTGGCTCTAGGTGAGTGATCACACCATCGTGATTATCTGGGTCGTGAAGATCTTTTTTGTACAGTTCTTCTGTGTATTCTTGCCACCTCTTCTTAATATCTTCTGCTTCTGTTAGATCCATACCATTTCTGTCCTTTATCGAGCCCATCTTTGCATGAAATGTTCCCTTGGTATCTCTAATTTTCTTGAAGAGCTCTCTAGTCTTTCCCATTCTGTTCTTTTCCTCTTTCTTTGCATTGATCACTGAAGAAGGCTTCCTTATCTCTTCTTGCTCTTCTTTGGAACTCTGCATTCAGATGCTTATATCTTTCCTTTTCTCCTTTGCTTTTTGCTTCTCTTCTTTTCACAGCTATTTGTAAGGCTTCCCCAGACAGCCCTTTTGCTTTTTTGCATTTCTTTACCATGGGGATGGTCTTGATACCTGTCTCCTGTACAATGTCACAAACCTTATTCCATAGTTCATCAGGCACTCTATCTATCAGATCTAGTCCCTTAAATCTATTTCTCACTTCCACTTTATAATCATAAGGGATTTGATTTAGGTCATACCTGAAGGGTCTAGTGGTTTTCCCTACTTTCTTCAATTTAAGTCTGAATTTGGCAATAAGGAGTTCATGATCTGAGCCACAGTCAGCTCCCAGTCTTGTTTTTGCTGACTGTATAGAGCTTATCCATCTTTGGCTACAAAGAATATAATCAATCTGATTTCAGTGTTGACCATCTGGTGATGTCCATGTGCAGAGTCTTCTCTTGTGTTGTTGGAAGAGGGTATTTGCTATGACCAGTGCATTTTCTTGGCAAAACTCTATTAGCCTTTGCCCTGCTTCATTCCGCATTCCAAAGCCAAATTTGGCTGTTACTCCAGGTGTTTCTTGACTTCCTACTTTTGCATTCCAGTCCCCTATAATGAAAAGGACATCTTTTTTGGGTGTTAGTTTTACAAGGTCTTGTAGGTCTTCATAGAACCGTTCAACTTCAGCTTCTTCAGCATTACTCGTCGGGGCATAGACTAGGATTACGGTGCTATTGAATGGTTTGCCTTGGAAACGATCAGAGATCATTCTGTCATTTAAATTCATCTTATGAAAAGAAGCAATGGGCTTGCTTTCCATGGCAGGGAACTACAAAAAAGAAAACCAGGGTGTGTTGAAGGGTTTGACATAGGCAGTGTGATAATGGTGTGCATGTCTAATGTACCCTATAACTTTACTTGAAACAGATGTGGGCATCTGTAGCATTTCTACTTATCACTACAGTGAAAGTGAAACTGAAGTCTTTCAGTCATGTCCAGCTCTTTGTGACCACATGGACTGTAGCCTACCAGGCTTCTCCATCCATGGGATTTTCCAGGCAAGAGTACTGGAGTGGGTTGCCATTACGGTAGGAGGATATTATTTTTAACCCAAATATCAGGACCTGAGTCAGGGATATATGTGTGAAATAGTAACCCAGCCCTCAGAAAGAGAAGCGCACTATTGAGAAAAAATGCCTATCTCTAAATGAAAATTTGGACTCACATGGTCTTTGGCTGCATGAGGAAAGCACTTAGGTTCAGTAATTTACAGAATTAAATGAGTGTCATATTCAAGAGCTTTTAGTAGGAATGATACAATTAAATGATCAATATTTCAACAAAGCATTTAAAAATCTTATCCTTAATTCAATTTGACCATTTAGGGAGATTTATTAAGCAGGTAAATATTATTCTGAAACCTGAGACAGAACTGTGTTTGAGTGTCTCTTATAGAAATACAGGTAAGCAGTGGACTGTTGCATGGGCAGGGGATCTGGGTGCAGCAGACTTGGGTTTGGCATAAGCCCTCTTGGAGGAAGTCACCAGTAACCCCACCATAGAGCTGCCAGAACTTACACAGGACTGGGAAATAGACTCTTGGAGGGTACAAACAGAACCTTGTGTGCACCAGGACCCAGGAGAAAGGAGCAGTGACCCCATAAGAGACTGACCCAGTCTTGCCCAGGAGTGTCCAGGAGTCTGCAGTGGAGGCGTGGGTCAGCGGTGGCCTGCTGCAGAGTTGGGGCCCTGAGTGTAGCAGTACATGCATAGGACTTTGGAAGGAGGTCACCTTTATCTTCATTACATCCACCATAGTTTGCCCTCAGATCAGATAACAGGGAGGAAACACAGCCCTGCCCTTCAACAGAAAATTGGATTAAAGATTCACTGAACAAGGAAAAGAAATGCAAAAAAACAAAATGGCTGCCTGGGGAAGCCTTACAAATAGCTGTGAAAAGAAGAGAAGCAAAAAGCAAAGGAGAAAAGGAAAGATATAAGCATCTGAATGCAGAGTTCCAAAGAAGAGCAAGAAGAGATTTAAAAAAGCCTTCCTCAGTGATCAGTGCAAGGAAATAGAGGAAAACAACAGACTGGGAAAGACTAGAGATCTCTTCAAGAAAATTAGAGATACCAAGGGAACATTTCATGCAAAGATGGGCTCGATAAAGGACAGAAATGGTATGGACCTAACAGAAGCAGAAGATATTAAGAAGAGGTGGCAAGAATACACAGAAGAACTGTACAAAAAAGATCTTCACGACCCAGATAATCACGATGGTGTGATCACTCACCTAGAGCCAGACATCCTGGAATGTGAAGTCAAGTGGGCCTTAGAAAGCATCACTATGAACAAAGCTAGTGGAGGGGATGGAATTCCAGTTGAGCTCTTTCAAATCCTGAAAGATGATGCTGTGAAAGGGCTGCACTCAATATGCCAGCAAATTTGGAAAACTCAGCAGTGGCCATAGGACTGGAAAAGGTCAGTTTTCATTCCAATCGCAAAAAAAGGCAGTGCCAAAGAATGCTCAAACTACTGCACAATTGCACTCATCTCACGTGCTAGCAAAGTAATGCTCAAAATTCTCCAAGACAAGCTTCAACAATATGTGAACCATGAACTTCCTGATGTTCAAGCTGGTTTTATAAAAGGCAGAGGAACCAGAGATCAAATTGCCAACATGTGCTGGATCATGGAAAAAGCAAGAGAGTTCCAGAAAAACATCTATTTGTGCATTATTGACTATGCCAACACCTTTGACTGTGTGGATCACAATAAACTGTGGAAAATTCTGAGAGAGATGGGAATACCAGACCACCTGACCTGCCTCTTGAGAAATCTATATGCAGGTCAGGAAGCAACAGTTAGAACTGGACATGGAACAACAGACTGGTTCCAAATAGGAAAAGGAGTACGTCAAGGCTGTATATTGTCACCCTGCTTACTTAACTTCTATGCAGAGTACATCATGAGAAACGCTGGACTGGAAGAAACACAAGCTGGAATCAAGATTGCCAGGAGAAATATCAATCACCTCAGATATGCAGATGACACCACCCTTATGGCAGAAAGTGAAGAGGAACTAAAAAGCCTCTTGATGAAAGTGAAAGAGGAGAGTGAAAAAGTTGGTTTAAAGCTCAACATTCAGAAAACGAAGATCATGGCATCTGGTCCCATCACTTCATGACAAATAGATGGGGAAACGGTGGAAACAGTGTCAGACTTTATTTTTTGGAGCTCCATAAACACTGCAGATGGTGACTGCAGCCATGAAATTAAAAGAGGCTTACTCTTTAGAAGAAAAGTTATGACCAACCTAGATAGCATATTCAAAAGCAGAGACATTACTTTGCCAACAAAGGTCTGTCTAGTCAAGGCTATGGTTTTTCCAGTGGTCATGTATGGATGTGAGAGTTGGACTGTGAGGAAAGCTGAGCACCAAAGAATTTATGCTTTTGAACTGTGGTGTTGGAGAAGACTCTAGAGAGTCCCTTGGACTGCAAGGAGATCCAACCAGTCCATTCTGAAGGAGATCAGCCCTGGGATTTCTTTGGAAGGAATGATACTAAAGGTGAAACTCCAGTACTTTGGCCACCTCATGCGAAGAGTTGACTCATTGGAAAAGACTCTGATGCTGGGAGGGATTGGGGGCCGGAGGAAAAGGGGACGATAGAGGATGAGATGGCTGGATGGAATCACTGATTCAATGGATGTGAGTCTGAATGAACTCCGGGAGATGGTGATGGACAGGGAGGCCTGGCGTGCTGCGCTTCATGGTGTCACAAATAGTCGGACACGAATGAGCGACTGAACTGAACTGAAATGAACATGGCCCCGCCCATCAGAACAAGACCCAGTTTCCCCCTCGGTCAGTCTCTCCCATCAGGAAGCTTCCATCAGCCTCTTCGCTTTCTCCAGCGGAGGGCAGACAAACTGAAAACCACAAACACAGGAAACTAACCAATCTGATCATGTGGACCACAGTCTTGTCTAACTCAATGAAACAATGAGCCATGCTTTGTAGGGCCACCCAAGAGGGACGGGTCATGGTAGAGAGTTCTGAGAAAACATGATCTACTGGAGAAGGGAATGGCAAACCACTTCAGTATTCTTGCCTTGAGAACCCCACGAACAGTATGAAAAGGCAAAATGGTAGGAAACTGAAAGGGGAACTCCCCGGGTCGGTAGGTCCCCAATGTGCTATTGGATATCAGTGGAGAAATAACTCCAGAAAGAATGAAGGGATGGAGCCAAAGCAAAAACAATACCCAGTTGTGGATGTGACTGCTGATAGAAGCAAGGTCCAATGCTGTAAAGAGCAACATTGCATAGGAACCTGGAATGTCAGGTCCATGAATCAAGGCAAATTGGAAGTGGTCAAACAGGAGATGGCAAAAGTGAGCGTCGACATTTTAGAATCGGCGAACTAAAATGGACTGGAATGGGTGAATTTAACTCAGATGACCATTGTATCTACCACTGTGGGCAAGAATCCCTTAGAAGAAATGGAGTAGCCATCATAGTCAACAAATGAGTCTGAAATGCAGTACCTGGATACAATCTCAGAAATGGCAGAATGATCCTGTTCATTTCCAAGCAAACCATTCAGTGTCACAGCAATCCAAGTCTATGCCCCAACCAGTAATGCTGAGGAAGCTGATGTTGAAAGGTTCTATGAAGACCTACAAGACCTTCTAGAACTAAGACACAAAAAAGATATCTTTTTTAATATAGGGGACTGGAATGCAAAAGTAGGAAGTCAAGAAACACCTGGAGTAACAGGCTAATTTGGCCTTGGAATACGGAATGAAGCAGGGCAAAGGCTAACAGAGTTTTGCCAAGAGAATGCACTGGCCATAGAAAACACCATCTTCCAACAACACAAGAGAAGACTCTGCACATGGACATCACCAGATGGTCAACACTGAAATCAGATTGGTTATATTCTTTGTAGCCAAAGATGGAGAAGCTCTATACAGACAGCAAAAACAAGACCGGGAGCTGACTGTGGCTCCGATCATGAACTCCTTATTGCCAAATTCAAACTGAAGTTGAAGAAAGTAGGGAAAACCACTAGACCCTTCAGGTATGACCTAAATCAAATCCCTTATGATTATAAAGTGGAAGTGAGAAATAGATTTAAGGGACTAGATCTGATAGATAGACTGCCTGAAGAACTATGGACGGATGTTTGTGACATTGTACAGGAGACAGGGATCAAGACCATCCCCAAGGAAAAGAAATGCAAAATCGTTCTCTGAGGAGGCCTTACAAATAGCTGTGAAAAGAGAAATGGAAAGCAAAGGAGAAAAGGAAAGATATACTCATTTGAATGCAGAGTTCCAAAGAAGGGATAAGAAAGAGTAAGGCGAGATAAGAAAACTTTCCTCAGTGATCAATGCAAAGAAAGAGAGGAAAACAATAGAATGGGAAAGACTAGAGATCACTTCAAGAAAATTAGAGATACAAAGGGAACATTTCAAAGATGGGCACAATAAAGGACAGAAATGGTATGGACCTAACAGAAGCAGAAGATATTAAGAAGAGGTGGCAAGAATACACAGAAGAACTGTTCAAAAAAGATCTTCACAACCCAGATAATCGTGATGGTGTGATCACTCACCTAGAGCCAGACATCCTGGAATGCAAAGTCAAGTGGGCCTTAGGAAGCATCACTATGAACAAAGCTAGTGGAGGTGATGGGATTCCAGTTGAGCTACTTCAAATCCTGAAAGATGATGCTGTGAAAGTGCTGCACTCAATATGCCAGCAAATTTGGAAACTCAGCAGTGGCCATAGGACTGGAAAAGGTCAGGTTTCATTCCAATCCTAAAGAAACGCCATGCCAAAGAATGCTCAAACTACTGCACAATTGCACTCATCTCACACACTAGCAAAGTAATACTCAAAATTCTCCAAGCCAGGCTTCAGCAGTACATGAACCATGAACTTCTATATTTTTAAACTGGATTTAGAAAAGGTAGAGGAACCAGAGATCAAATTGCCAACATCTGTTGGATCATCGAAAAAGCAAGAGAGTTCCAGAAAAACATCTATTTCTGTTTTATTGACTATGCCAAAGCCTTTGACTGTGTGGATTACAAGAAACTGTAGAAAATTCTTAAAGAAATGGGAATACCAGACCACCTGACCTGCCTCTTGAGAAATCTGTATGCAGGTCAGGAAGCAACAGTTAGAACCAGACATGGAACATCAGACAGATTCCAAATCAGGAAAGGAGTACATCAAGGCTATATATTGTCACCATGCTTATTTAATTTATATACAGAATACATCATGAGAAACACTGGGCTGGATGAAGCACAAGCTGGAATCAAGATTGCGAGGAGAAATATCAATAACCTCAGATATGCAGATGACATCACATTATGGCAGAAAGCAAAAAAGAAGTAAAGAGCCGCTTGATGAAAGTAAAAGAGAATAGTGAAAAAGTTGGCTTAAAACTCAACATTCAGAAAACTAAGATCATGGCATCTGATCCCATCACTTCATAGCAAATAGATGGGGAAACAGTGACTGACTTTATTTTTGGGGCTCCAAAATCACTGCAGATGGTGACTGCAGCCATGAAATTAAAAGCTTGCTCCTTGGAAGAAAAGTTATGACCAACCTAGACAGCTTATTAAAATAGCAGAGACATTACTTTGCCAACTGTAGTCATGTATGGATGTGAGATTTGGACTATAAAGAAAGCTGAGCATGAAAGAATTGATGCTTTTGAACTGTGGTGTTGGAAAAGACTCTTGAGAGTCTCTTGGACTGCAGGGAGATACAATCTGTCCATTCTAAAGGAAATCAGTCCTAAATATTCATTGGAAGGACTGATGCTGAAGCTGAAACTCCAATACTTTGGTCACCTGATGTGAAGAATTGACTCATTTGATAAGACCCTGATGCTGGGAAAGATGAAGGTGGGAGGAGAAGTAGATGACAGAGGATGAGATGGCTGGATGGCATCACCAAATCAATGGACATGAGTTTGGGTAATCTCCAGAAGTTGGTAATGGACAGGGATGCCTGGTGTGCTGTAATCCATGGGGTCGCAAAGAATCAGACATGACTGGGCGACTGAACTGAACTAAAACCTGAAAGACAAAAGAATAAAATAAAATCTCACTTGGGGTCTCTCACTTGCTCATATTAACTTCTTTCTTATGTCTTAAATCAAGCAACATATTTTGTGCATGTGTGCTCAGTCACTTCAGTCATGTCTAACACTTTGGGACCCTATGGACTTTGGCCCCCCAGGCTCCTCTGCCAATGGGATTCTTCAGGAAGGAATACTGGAGTGGGTTGCCATGCCCTCCTCCAGGGCATCTTCCCGATCCAAGGATAGAACTTGTGTGTCTTTTTCTTGTCTCCTGAATTGGCAGGCAGGTTCTTTACCTGGGAAGCCCTATAGTCTTTGTACTGAAATCTAAAACTGTACTTTTAAATATGCTCAGGGCCTTCGCTATACAATTTAATGGTTTCCAGGACTTATTGATCTCATAATGTCAAAACAATTATTTTTCTTTGCCTCAAGGCACTTAATCTTCCACTAGAGGAGATCAGTTACCAAAATTGACTGTAGAGAGCTTTAAGGCTGAATTAAAATTGCACCAAGTAAACAACTGTGTCATTTATATTTGTTAGGAGGCAGTCACCACCTGACTTATCCTGCTTGTGTTTTAGGAACCAGGAGTCAGAGGGCAGTTTTCCTAGTGGAAGTTTTTATTCAAACTGTCATTTCCCATCCAAGCTATCCTGTTGAAATATGACATTTCTGACCCTGATATCATCATGGGAATTTGAAAGAGGATATAGATTGATTTTTTTCTGGGTTTTCTTATTCATTGACCAAAAGGAAAAAATAAATAAATAAATTTTGTATGTATTCATAGACTGAAATATTTAACTTTGAAAGATTTTTGTCCTCAGAAGTAGGAGAGCAAAATATAAAATAACAAAATTCTCTTGATACTGTTATTCATCTTATTCACCAACAGAACTCTGGCCAAGGGACCTTGGCCAACATTTACCAAGCACTTACTATGCATGCCAGGCTCCGTTAATGCTGAATTGTATTGTCAATCCACACACTGATTCTATGAGAAACGCTTTGTTGTTGCCTCTATTCTGCAGATAAGGAAAGTGAGATATAGAGCAAATAAGTCAACTTGTCCAAAGATATGGGCGCAGAGCTGGTTTGAAGTCAGGTAGTATGACTACAGCCTCTTATTCTGCCATATTTATTTTAGAAAAAAATCCATTTCTGAAATAGGAAGACCCTCACCCAACCCTTTGACCTATTGACTGTAAGACTCAGACAACACAGTGGATAAAATAATGTATTTTCAGATCTCAGTGTTCATTTCCTTCTTGATCCTTCTTCCTGTTCTTTCTATAAGCTTTGAAAAGACCTTGGCCAAGCTGACAGGCTAGGCTGTACTTATTCAGAGATATTTTATTTTTCGTGAGTGTCAAGGTAAGGAAACAAAGAGGAAGTATAAAGTACCAAAAGCACTTAGGCCACCTTCTCTGCTTTTAGTCATTGTAAAACAGACTCAGGCTCATGTATCTGTAGTGACACTGGATATAAATTACCTTTTGGTATTTGGCTTCAGGAATCAGAGGAGTATAGGGCTTTTCCATTTGGCTTTTTATTTCTTCTTTTTTCTTCCAAAAAAGGACCTGATGAGGCATTTTCTCTTTATTCTGTGCAAACCTAAACTCTCTAAACAGAAGTTTATTCTCTGCAAACCTAAGCTCTCTAAACAATCAGGCTGTGCTGTAGATATGTAGTTTTAGGAACTCACCTGGTTGGTGGAGCAGCTGCACAATTTATTTGACAGAAGCTAGAAGTAGGGAGGGGTGTTTTGCTTAGGGAATCACTTTGCATCTCATTTATAGAGCAGCTTACAGTTTCAACAGTTTAAACTATTGCACTGGGTGTGGGGCAGAACTTTCTAGCCAAGGTGGCTTGATGAAGGCTTCAGAAAGAAGCAGAATCCTGTTCTAGCCTCAGAAAGACCATCCTACATCAGAGAAAGGACTCATCTTCTATGTGGTGGCCAACACAAGTCCTTGGAGACTCCTGACCTGCAGTTGGGAGCTGAGAGAGAGGACACATTCAGAAGGCATTGTTTTCTGCCTTCTGTCTTGTCTTCAAGTTTTACCAGCTTACACGTTCAGGAGATATTGTTTTCTGCCTTCTGTCTTGTCCTCAAGTTTTCCCAGCTTAGACAGAACTTTACAGTTCATCTAGTTCAACCCTGGACTCTGCTTGGAGAGAAGGTTTTGTCCAAGTTTGAGGCTTTCATCTTTAGCCCTTTCTGGAACATTGACTGGATCATCAGGAATCTACCTCCTGAAGTCACTGGGTTTACCAACATTTCCTGAGTCTTTGCCTTGTTCTGTGCCCTGCTAGTTCTGGGGCTGTGAAGAGATGACCACTTCTTCTCTCTGGCCAAGAGAGGAGGTAGTTAGACATGATTTACCCTAGTAGTAGTGA
The DNA here is from genome assembly GCF_023091745.1 of Budorcas taxicolor. Taxonomy (NCBI): domain Eukaryota; kingdom Metazoa; phylum Chordata; class Mammalia; order Artiodactyla; family Bovidae; genus Budorcas; species Budorcas taxicolor. The sequence goes on along the minus strand of NC_068913.1, from coordinate 73,407,288 downwards.
AGTCACTCAGTAGTGTCCAACTCTTTGCGACCCAATGGACTGTAGCCTACCAGGCTCCTCTGTCCATGGGATTTTCCAGGCAATAGTCCTGGAGTGGATTGTCATTTCCTTCTTCAGGGGATCTCCCCAACCCAGGGCTCGAACCCAGGTCTCCTGCATTGTAGACAGACGCTTTACAGTCTGAGCCACCAGGGAAGTCCGATTTACCCTAGGAGTGACTGTTTATACCTAAGAGGCTAGATCCAGCTGGAACACAGCCATGCTCATTTGTTTGTACATGCATGTGACTGCTTTCAGGCTCTCCAGGTGGCTCATGGTAAGTAATCTGCCTGCCAATTCAGGAGTTGTGGGTTTGATCTCTGAGTCAGGAAGATCCTCTGGAGAAAGAAGGGGCAAACCATTCCAGTATTCTTGCCTGGGAAATCCCATGGACAGAGAAGCCTGGTCGACTACACTCCATGGAGTCACAAAGAGTCAGACACGACTGAGCAACTAAACAAGGAAAACAACAGTGACTGCTTTCATGCTCCAGTGGCAGAGATGAGACAGAGACTGGATGGCCTGCAAAGCTGAAAATATTTACTGTCTTACTCTTGACAGGAAAAGCTTGCCAATGCCTGGTTTAATTCCTTTCCTCTTGAGGTTTCATTAAGAGCCATGGCTGATAGATGAGGGTGCTTTGGCAAGGACTGTGTTTTGTAAAGCAGAATCTGAAGGTGCCTAGAGGATGCTCATGACTCTTCACATGCAACTCATCCTATTTTCCTAAACCCAATCACCTTCATGCAAGGCTACCTCTATGGCTTCAGAAGATGTTTGAATTTAAGAGCCTTAATTCCAGGCAAGATCACTTAAGATGGACCAACTAAGGAGTGGCTCATCTTCACTCAGCTTCAGCATTAAGCCTTGACATAGGGACTTATATTCTTTACCTTCAGTCACTCTCCACATAACAGAATCTTCAAATACTTATGGAATTATAGAAGGAAAAAAGTACAGAGTCCACCTGCCCTCTTTGATCCCAGGGGCAGATCTTTATTAGACTTTCAAGCTTGAAACAACACCCAGCACAGAACAGATCCTCTACAAATATCGTTGAATGAATCAGTAGTGGAGAAAAGGGGAAGAACAGAGCGAAAAATTGATGCTGCTTGGTAGTTGGCTAATAACAAGTTGAAGTTACCTCATTCTATTTTCCATAAATTTTTAAATACTTATTTTAATGGTGTAAAGATAGCCTTTTTGATTAGAAAATTAACCAACCATATGAAGAAGATTCTGTGATCTGAACAATTAATATGACCAGTTTTATTGTCAGATGAATCTCCCAACAGTCACTAAAGAGAAAGCCTAGAAATTGGATAGATTCTGTAGCTGAGTGTTCCATACGTTACTGGATCATCTTTAAACTGACTTGATTTTAGCTTTTAACCCTTGGCTGGTCCAAGGGTCCCTATTTGTGTAAAGATCTGTTTTTGTTTTTGTTTTTGTTTTCTGTAAGCAATAGAAATCAGCATTTTATTATATATAGAAAGTATAACTTTATATTACAAATGATAGAACCCAAAGGAGCTGTGAAAGATCCCATAGTTACCCCTCGGTTGGTTGGCAAATTTCCCATCTGAGCTATGGTAGACAAAATGAGTTCTCTCTACTTAAAATAGAGAGAACTTTCTCTAGTTATGCTTAAAATAGACAGAGGTCTACTTACCTTTCATCAATGGTTTGAACATCAGGAGCAGCTAACATTCATTGGATGCTTACTAGAGAGCAGGAGCTGTGCTATTTGCTATACATGTAGTATTTAATTTAGTCACCACCCAAAGATATGAGAGAGGTGAGATTATTATTTTTATCTTACATATTTGGGTACTGAGGCTTGAAGAGGTCAACTAAGTTACCTGAGGTCAGGCATGCATTTATTGGCAAAGGTAATCCATTTGTAACTCCAAAGCCACTTAGCCACTAAAATGCCAATTCAATAATCTCCCTCAATAGTCCATGTTTAATTGTTTATCATTTTTTAAAAAAGAAAATTCTATATGGAAATACTGGCTAGGCTATATATTACATTATGAAAGTGAAAGTCTCTTAGTCATGTCCGACTCTTTGCGACCCTTGGACTATACAGTCCATGGAATTCTCCAGGCCAGAATACTGAAGTGGGTAGCGTTTCCCTTCTTTGAGGGATCTTCCCAACCCAGTGATCGAACCAAGGTCTCCTGCACTGCAGGCAGATTCTTTACCAGCTGAGCTACAAGGGAACATTGGGATCATTCAAAGCAGTTATGAACCTATGATCCATGGATATATACTTTACATGTTTATGAGCACTTCACAAAATCCATATATTTACACAAATTTGTGTATTTGTGTGTTTTAGTGCATTGGTGAGCATTTTTCTGGGAAGGAGCACTTATCAAAAATGCCGAGAACAGTTCACATTCTCAATAATTCAGTTGTTCTTTGACATACTCAGTAAAAGTTCCCTGATTATCAACCATCTGGCCAGCACTTTGCAAGGGAGATACATGATGAGTGATGTACGGAAGAAGGCCTTCCTGCCATTTTTTGCAGTCACCCTAAAATAAGGAGGCCCTTTATATCTTTCCTCACTTAATTGGGCTCCAAAATTGAACCTATATCTTACATTAATTTATGAACTTAAAGCTCAATACAAAATTAAACATGCTAAATATGTTCACTAGTTAACTGAAAAAATTAGAGATACCATTCTTACCAAACAATAAAAAAGACTATATTATCATTTCATAAATTCCATAAGTATTCGGTCTTCATTGAATTGCCTCAGTGTTCTCCAAGTAATCAGTCTTTGAAAAAGTTTTTAAAAAAGGTTTTTAGCAGTGAGATTGAGTCTTTTCCTACTAGATTTATTTTTCAGGAGCTTTTTAGTGTCAAGTGATAGAAACGCAGACTTAAATAATAACAGAAATGTATTTCATCATACAGCTGAAAAACCCAGTGCAAATTTAGTTTTAGGAATGTGTGTGTCCAAAGTTCAAACAGTCATGTCAAAGTTCATTTCTCTCTCCATTTTTTCAATAGGCTCTTGCCATGTGGTGAAAAATAGCCTCAGGTTCTTAGTCTACCAAAATAGCAACTTCGGCAGAAAAATGATCTTCCCCCATCTCTCAGCAAAGAAGTCACAACAGTATTTGGACTGGTCTGAGTTAGACATGCTCAACAGTAAGCCAAAACCTCCAGTAACTATAGGCAAGGAGCACTCAAGGCCAGAATCACACACCTACCTTTGAGCTGGGGTGGGTGGGGAATTGGCGCCACTCAGTTAACATGGTATCTTAGAGAATGGAAGGCTCATACTACCCTAAGAGATGCAAATGGTGCTTAATGTACCAAAACCACTGATACCCAGCACACTAACGTGTGTGTTCTCAGGAAGCTGCCTACCAGGCTGACAGTCTATCCTTTGCTCAATGACATATGTGCTAGGCATTATTTTAGGCACTAGAGATACAGGTAGGACTTCCCTGGTAGCTAAGACAGTAAAGCGTCTGCCTACAACGCAGGAGACCCAGGTTCGATCCCTGGGTTGGGAAGATCCTCTGGAGAAGGAAATGGCAACCCACTCCAGGACTCTTGCCTGGAAAATTCCATGGATGGAGGAGAGTGGTAGACTACAATCCACTGAGTCACAAAGAGTTGGACACGACTGAGTGACTTCACTTTCACTTTCAGAGATACAGGTAGACAGAAGAGGCAGAGATCCTGCCTTCCTGGGGTTACATTCTAGTTAGGGGAGAGAGTCAATAAATAAAGCAAATGAGTAAATTAAAGAGTAAGTTTTCAATAGAAGGTGAGAAGCTTTATAGAGAGCTACAAAGCAAGAGAGAGAAACAGAGTGTATCAGAAAAGAAAAGGAGATTCAAAGTCTGCGTGATCATGAAGGCCTCACTGGGTGACTCTGAACAAAGACCTGAAGTAATTGAGAGATGACTGTGTAGATGTCAAGAGGATTAGAGGTCAGGCGAAAAGAAACAGTGTGTGTAAGAGATGGGCACAGGCCTGGTTTACTCAAGGTTTAGCAAAGGGACTAGAAGAGCTGAGATGGAGTGAGCAATGGAGAGAGTAGCAGGACATGAGTCCAGAAAAATAATGGCGTTGTTGGGGCTTTGGTTTTTACTTTGAGTGAAATGAAAAGCCACTGGGCTCTTTGAAGCAGATAAACTTTTCAAATAGCATCTCTGGATGCTGTGTTGAGATTAGGCAGAGAAGGAGCTTGGGGCAACATCAGGGAGACAATAGGGTTCGGTGAAAATTCAAGTGAGAGATGGTGACTTGGACGTGGATAGCAGCAGAGCAGACGGTGAGTAGAGATCAGACTTTGGGCCTATGCTAAAGATAGAACTACCAGTTTATGCTATCTGAGTTTGATGTTGATTTAAGAGAAAAGAGAAAGGTTAAGCTCAATTCCAAGATCTGTAACTAAAGTGGAAAAGATTGAAGAAGTAGATTTGGGGTAAAGGGGGAAGATCTAGAAAATTACTAAATTCTACCCACGCTATATTCAAATCCGTTTTCAGATCCCCTAAGTTTGATTTCTGTCTACCTTAAGAAAATTTCTTGTGTCAACCAGTGCCAAGTTTGTAGTTGGTCCTGTGCTAAATATGACTCCAGCCATAAACCCACAGTGTACAGGATGTATGGGAAGACAGTGTTTACCCACATGGAAGTTTAGTAGTAGAAAATTGAATGACTATTGTTGTTCAGTTGCTCAGTTGCGTCTGACTCTTTGTGACCTCATGGACTGCAGCATGCCAGACTTCCCTGTCCTTCACTATCTCCCTGAATTTTCTCAAACTCATGTCCATTGACTCGATGATTCCATCCAACCATCTCATTCTCTGTCGTCCCCTTCTCCTCCTGCCTTCAATCTTTCCCAGTATCAGGGTCTTTTCAAATGAGTCAGCTCATCACATCAGGTGGCAAAAGTATTGGAGCTTCAGCATCAGTCCTTCCAATGAACATTCAGGGTTAATTTCATTTAGGATTAACTGATTTAATCTCCTTGCAGTCCAAGGGACTCTCAAGAGTCTTCTCCAACACCACAGTTCAAAAGCATCAATTCTTTGGCACTCAGCTTTTTTTATGGTCCAACTCTCAAATGTATACATAACTACCTGGAAAAACCATAGCTTTGAATATATAGACCTTGAGACTGATACAAAATATGTTGCACTGGGACTAATTCTGTAACACATTCTTCTAGGAATTCAGATGAGAGAGGGCTCAATTTTTCTGATCAAGACAGGAAAGACATAATTGCGGGGGTAGGATTTGGGTTGGCTCCTGAAGGAAAAACTAGATTTGGATAGATGAAGGGGATCATCTGTAAATTTCCACTTGTTTTTAGTGTCATAACTTATCTGCCTTTATTGGTGAACAAGCTGTAGATCAGGGTTCTCAACTGTGATTCCTCATAGGAATTACTTGGGAAGCTTTCTTTACAAACGATTCTCATTTAATTGTTGTAGAATGAGTCCTACATATCAAGAGTTTTTAAAGCTTCCCAACAATTCCAGTGGCAGTCAGGGTTAAGACCTGGTACGTGGTGTAAAGCAGAGGTTGGCAAACTATAGCCCATGGGTCAAATCCAGCTGCTTCTTGTTTTTGTAAATAATCTTTTATGTTGATGCAAACCCAGTGGTGCCCATTCATTCACATATTGTCTCTGATGGCTTTCCTTCTATACTAGCAATGTTGGGTAGTTGATATCGGGCCCAGAAAAAGTTCACTGATCCACAGTGTGGCCAGAGGACCATGGGCCCTGGTATCACACATGCACCTGGATCTAAACATTTCTATCCATTAATAGCTCTGTGACTTAGGACAAGTCAGTTAACTCTTCAAAAGATGATTTCTCTACCTGTCAAAGATGACAGGGATATTATGAAGCTCAAAGAAGATAATCTGGTAGAAAACCCAGAATAGGACCTGGCACATGGAAATTTTCAGTGAAATCGTTTTCCTTTTTTCCATGTACTGAATGGAACCAATCTTCCAGACCTTCCTTTTGCAAAAAAATTTAAAAAGGAATCCTTTAAATTCCTTGCAGCCTTATTATGACCTTTGTGGCATTCGTACCTTCTCATGGTCCTGCAGCAGAAGTTCCTTCATCTGGGCCTTTAGGTGCTTCAGTATCTCAGTGCTTTTCAGAGAAGATCAAGATGGACCCACTTTATATTTTACTGGGTTACAAAGGGTTTTAGTGTGTTCTGGTGTGTTTAATATGTAATATAATAAAAAAGGACTTATGTGTCATGTCAGGGGGTAGAGCATAAATGATTATGACAAGGGAAATGGAAGATCAGATGGTGTAACCTCAGCTGACAGCAGAATCAGCATGATTAACGTTCTCAGCTAAAATAGCCGGCATTCAGAAGCATCCTTCCAGCCTTTCCAAGGAGCTGGGGACATGAACTGTTTCATAATGAGCAATGACCAACTTCATTTCTTGAATGTCCTAAGAAGTAAGGGACAGTTCTTAAATTTTCAGAAAAATCTTAGAAGCAAGCTACTGGACCAAGGGCAGAGATGTGGAAATGCAGCTTCATAGATCTTCATTCATAGATCTTCAGCAAATTTCACATGTACACATACACACACACTCACTTACTCTGTACACAGTTCAGAAAGACAAATAGCTTTATACTCAGCGCTAACTGCTGGTACTATAAACCACTGTTGCATGCTGTGTCGTTAGTGTGATTTGTTGTTCAAATACTCTCCTCCCTAGAAGTGGCAGACTTGGGGGCTGCATTATGACTCTTGGGGCTCAAGAGTATTTGCCTTCATGGCCCCCTTCTTCCATAAAAACATTTAAAGTGATATGTTTACATTGAGTTAAAGATGAACATAATCCAAGCTGATTAAGATTTCTTTTTATCTTCTAACTTTAAAGGAAATTAGAGCATTTTCACAGGCTCCTAGAAGTATCATGGGCCCTGGGTACTCTGTATATTGTGCCTGATGGGTAAGTCAGCCCTAGACTCACTTAGACAAAAGCAATACATCACATCCCTTAGCAGCTAACAAGCACTAAAAAGACTCGATCGAAACCACATATACTGCATTCTGAAAGCCTGATCCCTTAGGTCTGATGATGAGTCCCAAAGTGTCAGCGGTGGCCAAAGGTCACACTAACCACATATGACGTCTTCCCGCCTGGGTGGATGTTACGCTTACTACTGTGACACTGCAGTGGTCCTACCACTAACACTATCTCCTTGTCACTTACGCATAGTCATCCAGAAATAGCATTGAAAGAGCAGAGTGGATTAAATGTGAGGATGATAGAGGGTAGACAGTATGGGTGTCTGTACGTTGTCCTTTGAACACCAGGCTTTCCACTCTTCAGGGACAGATTGAAGAGTCTGACCCTGAAATCATACCCTCAATGCCAGCTCAGAGACCGCACCTTCTCCCCCAGTGACTCAGCTGAGGGAGGAAGCAATCTGAGCGTGATGTCGGAGTGACTGGGCAGTGCTGGTTGTTTTCCTAGCAGGTGTTCGCTTCCCATATAGCCCCACTTTCACTGATGTGAGTCACAGATGTGACTGCTGAGTGAGGTTTATGAGCCCAGTGGTGAAGTGTACACAGTTACTCATCTGTCTGTGTTACAGAATCTATGCTGTGGGGTCTTCAGCTTCAGCAGCAGCACTTCAGAAAAAGACAGAAGAGAACCTTCCTTGCAGTAGTCAGGGAGGATAAAAATCATCGTCAGATTCTGGGCCAGCACTCGCTTTGGAAGTTAGCATAGAATCACATGCTCAGGGCCTTGGTGTGAGCTCTGCTTGACAATTGTCCTAGGAACCAAGTGATTTGATGTGATCAAGGGTAGGAACAAGGATTTCACTATAGCCTAATCTAGGCCAGTCTTGGAGTTGCTTGTGTATGTGTGTGTGTGTATCAGGTGGGTATTGGGAGGAGGGGATTTATAGTAAAAAAAAAAAAAAAAAAAAAAAATCACTAATTAGAAAAGGTGATTAATTTTAAATTAATAGAACATCAGGGAGATTAGCAGATCATAATTCTGATTTCTTTACCAGAAGCTGACATTAAAAGAAGAGAGTTAAGATGAAGGGGTAAATGGAAAATACTCTTTAAATGATTTATGGAAACATGAGTCTAAGAGGGGCGTGGGGGAGGCGATTGTGTCAGACCTAACTCAAAAAGCAGTTGTGCAAATCAATTTCCTTCACACAGTAATTTGTGGAGCTATTGTTGAGGGTATTTGTGTTTGAATAAGAGCTTGTCTGTCTCATCACCCTGCTTCTCTCGCCCAGAGCCTAGAGTGAGAGCACAAACTTTCACCTGAGCTATGGTAGCTGGTAGTCATGGAAACTGCCCAGCAGCACCCAGTTCAGCATTAAGACTTCACTGCAGGAACACAGGCAGGAGGACGAAGAGCCAGCGGGTTTAAATAAGAGACTCGCTAATTAATGGAGCGCCAGGGGACAGCTTAAAGAGAAAATTGCTCAGTAGATAAATCCAGGTTTTCAGCCCTCTCAAAAGGAATGATGGAAGTCCCTGGAGGGCTGTGGAAGTGAATGTTTTCTCTCTCCTCTGTGATCTGGTCTGTTTGGAGTCTTTGGAGGCCAGTTTGCCCTGGCTCTCTGCAGCGAGGAGTAAAGACAGCAGGTACTTGGACTTCCCAGCCAGTTGAAATCAAGATGTGAAGCGGCACGGCTGAGACTCTAAGACATGGCTTTCCCAGCCCCTCTGTCAGCCCTGTCCCTGGGTCTCTGGCTGTTTGTATTCTGGTTCTTGGTGAGAGCCTTTTCAGGGAGGTGGCTCCCCTGCCCTTAAGGGGCTTCTCTCTCACTCTTCCCCTTTCACCAATTGCAAATGGATACCTCTCTTTGGTCTCCTTCCCCATTCCTTGCTTCCTGGCCAACTTTCAAGGCTGTCACTTTAAAAAAAAAAAATTATTGAAGTATAGTTGATTTACAGTGTTATGTTATTGGTTTTGCCATACATCAACATGAATCTGCCACGGATGTACACGTGTTCCCAATCCTGAACCAATACAATATTGTAAAGTAAAAAATAATAATAAAAAAACAATGTTATGTTAGTTTCTGCTAACTGAAGTGAATCACGTAAACATATACATATATCCCTCTTTTTTGGATTTTTTTTTCCCATGCAGGTTACCACAAAGTGTTGAGTAGAGGTCCCTGTGCTAAACAGTGGGTTCTCATTTGTTATCTGGTTTATATATAGTTGCATATATGTGTCAATCCCAATCTCTCAATTCATCCCACCCTCTACTTTCCCCACTTGGTGTTCATACATGTGTTCTCTATGCCTGTGTCTCTATTTCTGCCTTGCAAAAAGGTTCATCAGTATCATTTTTCTAGAATCCACCTGCATATGGACCTAGAGACTGTCATACATAGGGAAATAAGTCAGAAAGAGAAAAACAGATACCATGTATTGACACATATCTCTGAAATCAAGGTTGTCTCTTGATCAGGTAACAAAAACACAAGAGCATCAGGTCTAGCAGAGTCTGTGTGTATAAAATTTGAAAAACTACTGTATGCCTATCAGTCCACAAATATCAGCTGCTTGGAGAGGAATAGGAAAATCATTATCTCACCAGTCACCCATTTGAAAACACTTCACAACAAATGAAAGATTGATTTGGTCGTTTAAAGTGTATCAGATTTCATTCCCCAAATGCTTTCTGAGAGCCGTTTACTGAACTGGGTGCTGCGACGGTTATTCGAGTAAATCAGGCAGATTCCTCCTGCCAGTTCATCTCCCTCAGGTGAAAGAAATAAGCCTGAGATGCTTGATGAACAGAATCTAAATAGCGTGCCAGGCTCCTCCTCTGTCAGAGGTGACGTCACCCTGAGATGAGGCTCACTGTCCATGGCTTTGTGCATTCCTACAGAACAAGTTTAGTCCAGTTTAACTCCTGAAGGTGCTGGGGGTTACTCTGCTGGAGGCAAGTTCTGCTGAGTTGATGCCTAGACATTAGTATGGGGAGTGAGGTATGGGCCAGGCCAGTTTGTGGTCATGGTAGGAGGCTTCTCCAAGCCCATCCCTTTGCCAAGGTAATCAAGCTTTACTAACAATGGCTGAACATATGTTTGTGACATTTGAGACCTGTGATATTTCAGCTCAAGCCTAGGGTCCCGCTATGGCCTGAGTGCTTCCCAGGTGGCACTAGTGGTAAAGAACCCAGCTGCCAACGCAGGAGACATAAGATTCCTGGGTCAGAAAGATCCTTGGGGGAGGGATGGCAACCCACTCCAGTATTCTTGCCTGGAAAATTCCACAGAGGACTTTGGCAGGCTACAATCCATGGGGTTGCAAAGAGTGGGACACGACTGAAGCAACTTAGCATACACATGGCCTGCGTACTAAGTCGCTTCAGTCATGCACAGAGTTGGACATGACTGGAGCGACTTAGCAGGCACACATATGGTCTGAGCAGGGATCTGGACCAGTGGAGGCATGGCCGCAACAGTGCAAGAGCATCCATCAGGCTGCCTTGTACAAGAGTCCCATCATGACCCTGTGTGGGAACAACCAAACCACAGTGGTGCGGGACTGACCAAGTGACCTCTCCTCCTGGCACTGGCAAGCAGAGCTAAGCCCTCAGCTGTTTAACAGTTTTGAGTAGGAGTGAGTCCTCAACGGTGAGACAGACTTTCTGCCCATATAAACATGGCGGGTGCACAGCAATTAGTTGGATAAACGAAAGAGTAAAAACCAGCATCCTTATGCTAGTCTTTAGCATCCCTCTTACATTTTCCTCTCCCTGACCTCATTTCTTGTCAGCCCTTCTCTGGTCACTCAGCGCCAGGCAGGCTGGCCTCTTTGCTGTTCCTCAAGCATGCTTTGTCTCAGGCCTTTTGCACGTGCTCATCCCTATGCCTGACATGCTCTTCCCCAGAAGGTGCTCCCTCATGACCTTAGAACACTCCCCACCTCCAGAATTTCTTGCTTCCCATTCTTCTCTGACTTTATCCATAGAACTAATCACCGTCTGACATTACATATTTACCAGTTTGTTACCTCTTACCCCTACCAAAATGTAAGTTCTACAAAGGCAGGGGCTTTGTTTTGCTTCCTGCTAGTTCATCAGCACCTAGAATTGTGTTTGGCTCATAACAGTGCTTCATGAACATCTGTGGTTGAAGGACTTGTGAGTCTCTTGGTACCACAAGTTGGAGGAATGTATTCATGCATGTTACCAAGAAATAACATAGAAGTTAAAAACCATAATGGGCTTCCCTGGTGGCTCAGACAGTAAAGAATCTGCCTGCAATGCAGGAGACCTGAGTTTCATCCCTGGGTCAGGAAGATCCCCTGGAGAAGAGAGTGGCTACCCTCTCCAGTATTCTTGCCTAGAGAATTCCATGGATAGAGGAGTCTGGCTGTCTACAGTCCATGGAGTCACAAAGAGTTGAACATGATTGAGCAACTAAGACTAAAAACCGTAATTGAGGCAGATAACAGTGTCCTCAGAATCTAGAGGAAGGAGAGAAGATTCCAATTGAATCTTCAATTCAACTGAAGGAGCCCCAGAAACAGTTCCTGGAGAAGGGACCATTTGATCCTTAAAAGATGAGTAGGATTTGGAATTTGGGGATGGGAAGCAATTTGAGTGAAGGATATAACATGAGCAAATGCATGAAGTATTAAGAACAGCTACTTTTAAGTTTGTTCTTTCGTCTCCTTATATTAGTCAATATTTTCAGTGGTTTTTGCCATGAAAAAAAATCAAAATCAACTGGACGATATAGATGACTTAACCCAGCTTTTGATTCAAATCTAAAGCAGCCTTATACTGAGATTTACTATTAAGCAAACTTAGAGTTGCTTTTTATATTATTGATACCCTTGGATTTAATTCAAAGTAATGAAAATAATATGTTGCATAATAATATTTATAGCAGTAATTTATTGCTTGCTACAAGCTGGGCACTGTGCTAATTTTGTATACAGTGTCGACCTTTTAAACAGTTCTATGAGAGGAGCACTAATACTCCTTCCCATTTACAGATCAGAAAACTGTATAAAGGTATATACATAAAGGCATAAAGATATTAAGTAACTTGTTTAATTTCACATTGTAAATCCAAAGATTTCAGCATATATCTGTCTGATTCTAAAGCCCATTCTTAGAAGTGAAAGGAATTAATTTACAATGCAATAAACAGAATGCAAAAAAATAATTAAAAAAATAAAGAACAACTCCTTTTAACTATAGCAAGGGAATATAGAAAAGAGATCAGTGGATAAGATAGTCTGAAATGTAATTGAACTTAGAAACTTAGATTTTTGCAGGGCCTTGCTTTCTGGTTGCTCCATTCTCTAGGAAATAATGAATTTCAGTTCTATAAAGCCCATAATGATACACCAGGGGCTGATATGTAAAACAGCCATAAGCGCAGAGATAATCAGATGGGACAAGGGGGAAGCACGCCTCCCAGCCCACACATCCACTCCAATCTCTGTGAACCCCTAAGGTGCTGCTGTTCAGACTGAAAATCACTGCTCTATAAATAGGGAGCTATTAGAGGTGTTGGGGCTAGAGCAAGGCTGGATTAGAGCTATGATTCAAAAAGATGAATCTGGTAACCAGAAGACAAATTGGAGAGGGAAGGAACTAGAAGGAAACCCAACTGTGAGACTCGACGCAGACTGTATGAGAGATAATGTTAAGTCCTGAGTTAGATGGGCCTGACCATGAATCAGAAATTCAGGAATCCAGGACTCTGGCAACATGGAAAAGTGGCTATGAGGGAGAAAAGCAGAACTGCAATTAGGGTTGAAGGAATCCACTCAGGTGGTAGTTGTCCCAGTGGGTACCATAAGCACAGGCTTGACTCAGGCCTGTGCCAACATCCTTAAGGTAGGAAGATCTGAGCCTCCAGCAATGCTGCAGGTCATATAGATTTCACCTGGTTCTTCCCAGTCAGTTCTGTGCAGGATCTAAGCCTGCAACCTGGGTGTGGGAAATCAAGAAAACAGATGCATGAGACAGGGAAAACGCTGGAGCCCAGAAGTCTAAGGTCTCCATGCTTAGCTCCAGATTACTGAGTCCAGCAGAGAAAATGACACAGCTCTGCACACAGGAGAAACTGAAAGGAAGTCTTCAGCTTGTTCCAAGCAATAAAATTCCTTATGGGCCCCTCATCAATTAATTCTCCCACCATTTTGACAAGCTATCAGTACACTGAGTGCCTACTCTACTACCTTGCCTCTCATTTTCGGTAAGTAACCATGTTCATTCTCTCTGGGGCTACTATAGTCCAGTCCAAACGCCATCTTGATGGTAAGATTTTATAACCTATACCTATTGCCATGATCTCTTGTCTGTGCTCCAAGCTACTCACCTCATACATCCATTGAATATCCCATGGTCATCTCAAACTTGGCATGACCTAAACAGAACCTGATTTCTACTTTCAAGTCTATCCCTCCTCATCTCACTGTAATAGTAAATAGAAAACATCAACATCATCCACCCAGATATACTAGCTTAAAACCTAGAAACCATCCCTGATTCCCGTCCACTGCAGGTCTTGACTATTCTATCTCAAAATGCATCTCCCTCATACCCAACCTCCCCTCTCCATCACTATAGCCATCACCTTGATTTCCAAGACATAACCATCTCCTGTTTTACTTATAACTGTTTGGCCCACTTCTTGACTCTCTGCTTTTCAGAATCACCTCTTTCCCTGTACATTAAATACTAGCACTACACAAGGCTCTATCCTAACCCTCTCCACTTTTCTTCCCTACCCTACTCCCTATGATCTCATTATTGCTCACACATCAACTATGCAATAACTCACATATTAATGTCTAAAAGCCTGAAAATCTCCCTTGAACTCCAGACTTGTCTATTTAGCGACCTCCCTGCCATCTCTTAGAAGTCTCATCAGTTCAGTTCAGTCACTTAGTCGTGTCCCACTCTTTGCAACCCCATGAATCCCAGAATGCCAGGCCTCCCTGTCCATCACCAATTCGAGTCAGTGATGCCATCCAGCCATCTCATCCTCTGTTGTCCCCTTCATCTCCTGCACCCAATCCCTCCCAGCATCAGAGTCTTTTCCAATGAGTCAGCTTTTTGCATGAGGTGGCCAAAGTACTAGAGCTTCAGCTTTAACATCATTCCTTCCAAAGAAATCCCAGGGCTGATCTCCTTCAGAATGGACTGGTTGGATCTCCTTGCAGTCCAAGGGACTCTCAAGAGTCTTCTCCAATACCATAGTTCAAAAGCATCAATTTTTCGGCGCTCAGCCTTCTTCACAGTCCAACTCTCACATCCATACATGACCACAGGAAAAACCATAGCCTTGACTAGATGGACCTTAGTCGGCAAAGTAATGTCTCTGTTTCTGAATATGCTGTCTAGGTTGGTCATAACTTTTCTTCCCAGGAGTAAGCGTCTTTTAATTTCATGGCTGCAGTCACCATCTGCAGTGATTTTGGAGCCCAAAAAAATAAAGTCTGACACTGTTTCCACTGTTTCCCCATCTATTTCCCATGAAGTGATGGGACCAGATGCCATGATCTTCATTTTCTGAATGTTGAGCTTTAAGCCAACTTTTGCACTCTCCTCTTTCACTTTCATCAAGAGGCTTTTTAGCTCCTCTTCACTTTCTGCCATAAGGGTGGTGTCATCTGCATATCTGAGGTTATTGATATTTCTCCCGGCAATCTTGATTCCAGCTTGTGCTTCTTCCAGTCCAGCGTTTCTCACAATGTACCCTGCATAGAAGTTAAATAAGCAGGGTGACAATATACAGCTTTGACGTACTCCTTTTCCTATTTGGAACCAGTCTGTTGTTCCGTGTCCATTTCTAACTGTTGCTTCCTGACCTGCATACAGATTTCTCAAGAGGCAGGTCAGGTGGTCTGGTATTCCCATCTCTTTCAGAATTTTCTACAGTTTATTGTGATCCACACAGTCAAAGGCTTTGGCATAGTCAATAATGCAGAAATAGATGTTTTTCTGGAATTCTCTTGCTTTTTCCATGATCCAGCGGATGTTGGCAATTTGATCTCTGCCTTTTTTAAAACCAGCTTGAACATCAGGAAGTCCACGGTTCACGTATTGCTGATGCCTGGCTTGGAGAATTTTGAGCATTACTTTACTAGCATGTGATGGTCAACACTGAAATCAGATTGATTATATTCTTTGCAGCCAAAGTTGGAGAAGCTCTATACAGTCAACAAAAACAAGACCAGGAGCTGACTGTGGCTCAGATCATGAACACCTTATTGCCAAATTCACACTGAAATTGAAGAAAGCAGGGAAAACCACTAGACCATTCAGGTATGACCTAAATCAAATCCCTTATGATTATACAGTGGACGTGAGAAATAGATTTAAGGGACTAGATCTGATAGATAGAGTGCCTGATGAACTATGGATGGAGGTTTGTGACATTGTACAGGAGACAGGGATCAAGACCATCCCCATGGTAAAGAAATACAAAAAAGCAAAATGGCTGTCTGGGGAAGCCTTACAAATAGCTGTGAAAAGAAGAGAGGCGAAAACGAAAGATATAAGCATCTGAATGCAGAGTTCCAAAGAATAACAAGAAGAGATAAGAAAGCGATCAGCGATCAATGCAAAGAAATAAAGGAAAACAACAGAATGGGAAAGACTAGAGATCTCTTTAAGAAAATTAGAGATACCAAGGGAACATTTCATGCAAAGATGGGCTCGATAAAGGATAGAAATGGTATGGACCTAACAGAAGCAGAAGATATTAAGAAGAGGTGGCAAGAATACACAGAAGAACTGTACAAAAAAGATCTTCACGACCCAGATAATCACAATGGTGTGATCCCTCACCTAGAGCCAGACATCCTGGAATGTGAAGTAAAGGGGGCCTTAGAAAGCATCATAAAGAACAAAGCTAGTGAAGGTGATGGAATTCCAGTTGAGCTGTTTCAAATCCTGAAAGATGATGCTGTGAAAGTGCTGCACTCAATATGCCAGCAAATTTGGAAAACTCAGCAGTGGCCACAGGACTGGAAAAGGTCAGAAGTCTCATAGTTAACATAACAATGCTCACCTCACATTTTAAACAACTGACCTTTTGGACTCCAGTTACCCGTCTGCAAAGTTTAACTGTCTTTGTTATCCTTTCCAACTATTTCTTTCTCTCCTTTTGTTACTACACTAGATTTTCTGGGTCAGTTTACCCAGTGGGTTATTACTGTTTGTATTGTTTCTCCATGCTGAGAATTATTACTTTCAAGAGTCCTTGCATACTAATTTCCATCCCAAGACTAACCCCCTCTCATTTAACAAATCTACTCAGCTGTTTATTTGGGGAATCATCATCTTTTAGCTCCAGAAAGCCCGCTGTGTCCTCACATTCCTTGGTGCTCTCACCCTTACTTGCCTTCACATTGGTCTCTTTCTTCCTTCAGTTCTGTTTGCTGAGCACGGTTCTTTTTGCTGAGGTCAAGATTCCCTTTTAGGCTGCAGGGCCCCCAGAGGGATTCTTTTCCTTTGTCAGCTCACAGGGGCTCTTAAATTGTTGCTCAAATTCTCTAAGTTGTGGCACTTCACAAGTGGTAGAACAAGAAGTATTTCTTCCATGGGGGTTGACGGTGCCTCCAGCAGACAGGCTACCAGGCCCCTGACAAGGAGTGGATGGAAGTCATTCTGTCTGAAGGGCTCCTCTCTCTCCAACGCTTCAGCATGGGATAAATTCTGCCAACCATGCCAGCTCCTCCTTGACACACTGTGGCCAGGGAGCGCAGGCACACTCACACAGAGTTTCCTGTGTCAAGCCCGTCCTAGAATCACATCTTCCCAGCCTCCTCCAGTGCTGTCTCCAGGCTCTCAACCAGCCCACAAAGGAGTGTCCTGCACTGCTTTTCCTCCTCAGGACCCCTAGAGTCTGCAGGCTCAGACATCCCTACAGCTGCTTGGCTCTGGGAAGGAGGCAGGTTAGTGCTGGGAGGGCCACCAGCTGGATGTGTGCTGGCACCATGGTCCCAGGAGCCTCCTTCATTCCAATGTGATTTGAACAGTTCACGCAGCTGCTCATTGTTCATGCAGCCATCCGACAAGCAGTCTTGGGATGCCAACTCTCAGCCGGCAATATGCTCCAAGCAGGAATACAGGAGGAGTCCAAGCAGGTATGTTCCCTGTCCTCAGGGGACTTGGAGTCCAGAGTAGGAACAGAGCTTATTCAACAACCACACAAGGAACTGGAGCACAGCCACTGTGTCCAGGGCTGCAGGGAGGAGGCCCAGGCCATGAGGGAGCTGAGTAGGGATCTGAGGAGGTCAGGAAGGTCAGGAGAGACGTCCCTGAAGGCACAATTCTGGGGCAGAGATTTGCAGGATGATCTGGAGTCTTAATTAGCAGAAGTGGGAAGGGAAGGAGGCAAGGGTTCCCAGGCAGAATGAATTCCCTGTGCAAATACTCTGGGCAGGAGTGAACATGGAACAAACAAGGGAGTTTCACATGTGGAGCACAGAGCGAGAGACAGGGCAGAGCATGCATGGTGAGGCTGCAGAGGGCCATGGGGCCTGAAACGTGCAGGGCTGTGTTCTAAAGCCAGAGGGAAGTCCTAGAAAATGTGAAAAGTGGAACAAGGAGGTAGGAGGCGAGACAGGATCAGATTTGCATTTTGAAGGGTCATTTTGCCTGCTGTGAGGAGAAGATATTTTATGGACAGGTAGTGCAAAGGGGACTGAGTGGACTGGTTAAGAGGCTACTGCACTGCAGGCATCCAGGTGAGTGACAGTGATGGGCAGGGAGCAGTGAATTGATTCAAATTTAAATTAGGATAGAAAAATGACCAGGTTTGGTTATAAATTGGATGAAGTCACAAATAACACATATTAAGCCAATTCATAAGGAATGTTGAGAGTAGAGATACTAGGTGTAGAAATACTAGGCCAATACAAAGAGAAAGAAAGCAGTGTTAAAGTCAGACCTCAAGGAATTTAAGGTTGAAAGTCTTAGATGAGATAAGAAGGATGTAAGTAATGAAAAAATCAGTATTTAAGATAACTTTATGTGATCTTGTACAAAAATCAATTGACAAATTAGAACAGGCATGCATTAACAGAGACCAGCAACACTTGGGTAATTCAGTCAAGATTCTGTGGAATGAAAGAAAGTCAGCACAGCTGGGATATGAAGCAGACACAGCAGCAACACACTCTGAAGTTGCTGGAAAATTCCTGATCCTCACAACCCTCTCCAACAGGTATGCTGCCTAAGATGATAGCATCAGAGTGGGTAAGGACCCCTGAACCTTTTTGGAGGTGTCATCATCCCCTTCCAAGCTCAGTCTTTTATGCACAAGCCTGGGGCTGACCAGCCTGGAGCTGCCCCTGCACTTAAGAGTGAAAACCAACAGACCTCAACCGGGACGCTTTCTTCATCTAAGGGTTTATCCTTCTCAGAATGATTGCTGGAACACAGTACTCAGGCTCACAGACTCCTTACCCATCATTCTCTCATCTCCTTGAGTCAACAGCTTGGTCCAAACACATTCCTAAGAAACTTCAAGTATAGTAGAATTAATGGTATCATTAGTTAAGTTGCCTGAAATAAGAGAAATATTTGAAAACTCCCCCAATTATAGCAATAAATGCCTAGAAATTGAAATGAGGGAATAATTTCATAAATGTAACTCAAATTATAAGTATTTGATTATGAATTCTACAGAAAAGGCCCAAGAATTACCTGATTAAAACTGTAAAATATTGAAGAATAAGATCTGAGTAAAACAGAAACCATACCATGTTTTTAGATAAGAAAATATTTCTAAACTATAATTTTAAAAATTAATTTATAAATTTAATATTCCAGTCAGAATACCATATTTTATGAAGGAAATGGGCTGGGAATTTAATAAACAGATAATGCCCAAGAATAATACAGTTATGGAAAATATAAATAACAAGAGTCCTGAGGGAAATTTGTCTCACTAGATATTAGAACATGCTTTAAAATAGAACAGGATATATTAGAAACTTGATCTCAGACAAAAGATCAAGAAGGGATAGAACAAGATATATTAGAATGAAAGCCACTGTGATCAAATCAATGTATAAATGGATCAATGGAACATAGTAAGGAAAAAAAAATCAATGGAACACAATAGATTCCAAAAATAGAGGTCAGCATATTTGAAAAATTAATATATGACAAAAATTGGGAATTGCACTAAGGGAATTGCATTGGCCAGCTGATCATTGATCTAGAAGAAAGTTTGTGCTCAGTTGCTCAGTCATGTCCAGTTCTTTGTGACCCCATGGTCTGTAGCCCGTCAGGCTTCTCTGTCCATAGGGATTCTCCAGGCAAGAATACTGGAGTGGGTTGCCATGCCCTCCTCCGGAGAATCTTCCCAACTCAGGGATTGAACCCAGGTCTCCCACATTGCAAGTGAATTGTTTATTGTCTGAGCCACCAGGGAAGCCCAAGAATACTGGAGTGGGTAGCCTATGCCTTCTCCAGGGGAATTTTCCAAACCAGGAATCAAACTGGGTCCTCCTGCTTTGCAGGCAGATTCTTTACCAACTGAGGTTTCTGGAACGCCATAAAGAAACTATAAAGTCACTAAAAACAACAAAAAGTCTGGGAAAACACTGCAATGTACATATCAAACAGTTAATGTCATTATTATAAACAGATCTCTCAAAATGACAAGCAGGGGACAAATAAATATTAGTAAAATGAGCAAAGGAACAAACAATTTAAAGAAGAGAACGTCTAATTCGTAAGCAGGTGCCCAGTTCACTATAAAACACCAAAGTTTATACATGCATACACATATACTCATCAGACAGGAAAAAAAAGAGAGACATAATGGGGATATTGGGAAAGGGTACTCTCACTTATTACTGGTAGAAATTTTAACTAATAAGAACTTCCGAAAAGAACCTGAAAACATCTTCATGTGAAAACTACATATATATTTGGTCAACCAGTTCTACTCCTGAGAACATACCCTGTAGACGTATCAGTCTGAATATATAAAAATATATGTATTTTTGTTGTTCAGTTTGCTAAGTCATGTCAGATTCTTTGCAACCCCATGGACTGTAGCATGTCAGACTTCCCTGTCCTTCACTACCTTCCAGAGTTTGCTCAAACTCATGTCTATTGAGTCAGTCATGCCATCCAAACATTTCATCTTCTGTCATCCCCTTCTCTTCCTGCCTTCCATCTTCTATGTGTAAGAGTTCTTATTTCAGCATTTTTGTAGCAGCCCCAAAAGGAAACAAAATCACCACCTCATAGGGGAATGCTTAATATATTGGAGCTGTTAAGAGAAAGAATAATAGCTATATAAATTGACATAGGAGAGATCTGATGAAGTTTTCATAAGGTATATTGAATAAGAAAATCAAGATGCAGCAAAACATATAACTTATACATAAAAGATTAGATGAATATCATGATACTGTATTTTGGAAACAACCTAAGAAATACCTCATACATGTATGTGTAAATATGTGTACATAATATATATAAATATGTCCGATATCTAAATATATGTGTACATAATTTGTACATAAGTATATATATACATTTATAAATACACATGTATATGATATATGTATAGAGAAGCCTATTGCTAGCTTGATAATTGGACTTCCTTGGGACATAGTGGAATGGGAGCAGTAAAGAAATGATCCAGTTTGGGAAGGACAGTCATATCAAGTCAGTTTTTGGCTTAAAAAAACCTTTAATGATTACTCATTTTACTTGGACAAAAATACAAGTCCCAGATGATTTTATCCCTGGCACTTCTTCAGCTTCACCTTCCCCCTTTCTTTCTTCTAACTGTCTCTAATCATCTCAACCTTCTGAAAATTCCTAGAACATGCAAGGCTCTTTCCCACTGCAGACTTTGTATTAAATACTTGTTTGTCTTTCCCTTTTCCTGGAAGGTTCTTCTGGGGCACCTGACTTCTTGTCTTCTAGATCTCAGCTTAAAAATTACCACACAAAAATGCCCACATGCCAAATTTAACCACCCCATTCTTTATTACAGTATACTGTACGTTTCCATCACAGCACTTTCACAACTGGTGATTATTTTGGTTTTTGTTACTTAAATATTGTCTGTCTCCCCGCTTTGGGATATAAGCTCCACAAAGTCAAGAAGTATGTGTATTCTTCTCAGTACTTTGTTACTGACACCTAACACAGCAGTCGCTGAATGATCCATTTCCTTCACTGATGAAGTTCAATCTGTCAAATAAAAAACCATTAACTTTCTGCTCACTCCTCAGCAATATCCACACCCATCCTTCTTCCTCCAGCTGAGGCACCATTGCTTGCCTGTGAAATAGGTCCACACTTTGCCCCTTCCTTAGGGACCTCAGCCCATTAGTTATGAACCTTCTTCTGTATTTTCAGCTTCTTTTTTGCTGATGCTTTCTCCTACATATATGCTAAAGTCTTCCCATTCTAAAAAGAGGAGAAGAGAAGATGAAAATATTTTACATCTTTCTGATAAAATATACTTTGTGATGAATAATCCCCATGAATCCCAAACAAAATGAAGACTTCTAAAGAATTTACTTTGGGAAGGAAGATGGGTACAGAGATAGTTCTGTGATGCAAAAGCAATGAAGAGCAACAAAGAGCACAAAAATGAGACCTAGATATGGAAATGATAAAGGACAGAGGCAGCATCACAAATCAGTGAAAACTGGCAAAGAAAGATGGTCTTTTCAATAAATAGCCTTGGGAAAATTATGCCACCAAAAAAAAAAAAAAAAGTGAAACTGGCTTTCTCCCAGATAATGTACATGCAAAATTGATTCTAAGCAGATTAAAATCCTAAATATGAAAGGCAGAACAATAAAGCTTTTAGAATGTACTAAAGAAAGAACTTCATGACTTTGGAGTAGGAAAATGTGTGTGTGTTTTTTTTACAGAAGACTCTATCAAAGAAAATGGCTAAAATGGCTAAATTTGAGTATATTAATTATATTCTGTTCCTCAAAAGGCATCATATAAAGAAAGTGGAAGGATAAGCCACAGCTTGGAAGATATTTACACACTTGTAATAAGCCAAAGACTAATGTCCAAAAATATAAAGAACACCTAAAAATTCATTTAAAAGACAGAAAACCCACTGTAAAAATAGGCAAGTGATTTGAATAGACATTTCACAAAGAAGTCTGTAGTAAATATATATATATATATATATGGAGAGAGAGAGAGAGAGAGAGAGAAAGAAAAGTAATGCTTTCACAGTAATCTGCCAGAAAATGACTATTTTCCTAGATCAGGATAGAAGGTGGTGCACCAGGACCCTGAGTCTCTGTCTCCAGCCTCAGGTAAAGTGGCTCCGGCATTTAACATTCAGGTCCTCACCTCTGAATTGTGCTTGGGGTATTAATGTTTGGAAAAGGGGCTTCAGAAGAGGGACCTTATTCAAGATAAGAAGCTATTATAAAAATTTTTCAAGATTATGATCCAGCATTTATGAAATTTCCTAGTAGATTAATCTGATTTTTACTTATGAAAATATGTGATTAACTTAATCCTCAATGAAATCTGAGGGTGCTGACCATCAGTTCAGTTCAGTTCAGTTGCTCAGTCGTGTCCGACTCTTTGCGACCCCATGAATCACAGTACACCAGGCCTCCCTGTCCATCACCATCTCCAGGAGTTCACTCAGACTCACGTCCATTGAATCCGTGATGCCATCCAGCCATCTCATCCTCTGTCGTCCCCTTCTCCTCCTGCCCCCATTCCCTCCCAGCATCAGAGTCTTTTCCAATGAGTCAACTCTTCGCATGAGGTGGCCAAAGTACTGGAGCTTCAGCTTTAGCATCATTCCTTCCAAAGAAATCCCAGGGTTAATCTCCTTCAGAATGGAACTGGGTATTGTTTTTGCTTTGGCTCCATCCCTTCATTCTTTCTGGAGTTATTTCTCCACTGATCTCCAATAGCATATTGGGCACCTAATGACCTGGGGAGTTCCTCTTTTGGTATCCTATCATTTTGCCTTTTCATACTGTTCATGGGGTTCTCAAGGCAAGAATACTGAAGTGGCTTGCCATGCCCTTCTCCAGTGGACCACATTCTGTCAGACCTCTCCACCATGACCCGCCCGTCTTGGGTTGCCCCGCAGAACTCAGAAAATAAACTTTTTAGTCTGATGAAGCCATCATTATTTTCCTGACCTCTGCCTCTCTTTCTCCGATCTCCTGTCTCTTCTCACATTTACTGTAACCACTCCCATCTCATCCCTACACTGATCTTTCTATATCTCAACATTTTACAGTATTGTTTGCAATTTTTAAATTTTTCTCCAATTCATGATGAGTATTATTGGAAGAAAAATTTCAGCACAAAATAAAGTCAGCAGTAGTTCCAACTGCATATGGTAAAATTTGTTTTTATTAAAAATTAATGGAAAACTCCATTTTTGTCAAAATTCAAATAAAGTTTCGGCTGGATGAATTGGAGTCAGTACAAGTAATGGCCTCAGAAGGAAACTATAGTTTTGCCTCATGGCAAAAACCACAGAGTAAAATGTGACAGGAACTCAAACTCAGTCAATGAATCACATCTTTGCTACAAAATTTTTCTTTAGAAACACATTGAAAATAATATCATAAAAATTAAGAAGAAGGAAAGATGGAACTGGTATTTCTTTTGTACAAAAAAAGCTGATAATTTAGTCCCATCCAGTTGACTCTGAAATTCTGAAAAACACTGTATCATTCTGATTAAAAGATTTTATCCAAATTATCCTAAACATCAGTAGTTTGTTGAAGTGTGCTTTTTCCATGGAATCCTACAACTTACCCTATACGTAAAATATTTATAACCTGGTATTTTGTGAATCAGAAAACAGCAAATGTTTATTCACTATCTAATGTCGTTCACTAATTCTTATTGAAGATGTCATACATTTTTGCAGCTAACATTTATTGAGTGCCAGCTGTATACTTCTTTGTGTGCTAAACATTAAGAATACAAAGATACACAAGACAAATTTCTGACTCAAAGAACTTATATTTACAAACTGAAACTATAAGCCTAAAGGTGGTTCATTTTGCTTTACTTTTTTTGATTCTGTTTATAAATCTGTGCGTTTTTTAAAAATTCACATGGTTGAAGATGCCACTTGTAAATTATTCATTCATTGCTCTGCTATAATATCATCTCTTCAAGGCAGTGTCCTCTCCTGAATTTTCATTTATTTAAACACATGTGCATGGCTTAGAAATCAGTACCAAAAACCTCTATAGCATTACACTCAAAATATGAAGTTGGCATTTTACATTCTGTAACAGACTCTCCTTAATTTAGCCTGTCAGAGTTAGTTTAGCCTGTCAGAGTTAGTTTATCCTGTCAGTCCTCCATAAAGTCAAACCATTAATTTCCTAACTGTCAGTGCACATATCACTTTCAGGATAAATCTATCAAATAAAACCTGACATCTCCCAGGCTTTGCCATCATTAGATACTGATTAATGTTAAAAACTTCCATCTGTCTTGAACACTCCCCTTTCTAATTCAGTAATTGGATCAAAGATAGAGGATATTGTGTTAATGGGCAGGGCAATCTTCCCAGGTGGTTCCTTCAGCTCCTGAGATATGGGGTCTGAGATTCCCCCAAACCATTCCTAGCTTGAAGATTCAACCGCAGTCTCCAGCTGGGCTTCTGCCTCGGTACTTCAGTACTCCATGGTGGTGCTCCATGAATCTTAAAAAGCTCAGGATGAGTTAATTACAAACTTTGGCCTGCAACAATCAGTTAAGCTGCCAGGAATCAGTTCTTCCAGATTTTTTTTTTTACATTGTATTAAACATATGGTATTCTAATACACATTTAGATATAGGGTATTAATAAAATATTTTTAATACAGTGAGTTAATAAAGTGCATTAACGTATTAATACACTGCACTAAAGAGCTTAAAGCTTTATATTGGATTCCCACTGTTTCACTGCCAACAGGAAATACAGTCCCTTCATATTCTAACTCCTACCCAGTCCTTCATTCTCTTTTGATCTCTCCTTCTGTCTTGCATCCTATCTCTGTTTCCCCACTCCAGCTTCACCGGCTTATTTGCAACCTTTCAAACACCCTGCTCTTTCCTTCTCTGAGTCTTCGCATTTTCTCTGCTGAAATGGTCTTTTCCCTCATCTTCATTCGTGTTCTCTTCAAAGGCTTCTGACTAAAGGTCATTTCCTCAGCGCTGGGCTTCCCACATGGCTGAGATGGTAAAGAATCTGTCTGCAGTGCAGGAGACCCAGGTTCCATCCCTGGGTTGGGAAGATGCCCTGGAGAAGGGCATGGCAACCCACTCCAGTATTCTTGCCTGGAGAAGTCCATGGATAGAGGAGCCTGGCAGGCTATAGTCCATGAGGTTGAACAGAGTTGGACATGACTGAGTAACTAACACTTTCACTTTCTTCAGAATCACTTAAACCTTAATTACACAAGTATGTTGTCCAACACCTCTCCTTTAGCACGAATGTCATCACTCACTTGCTTATCTGTTTAATGTCTATTTCCTCTCCTCAACAGTAGAATTCATGAGAACATAGGAATGTTCTGGCTTTTTACCATTCTATTACTGTAACCAAGTACACACAAGGACTCAACTCACATAAAATGTTCAATAAAAATGTTTAATTGCAGTGGACTCTCTCCTTCTGTCTCAGCTGCTTTTAATATTTCCTCCCTCTTGGGTTTTCAATAGTTTGACTGTTATGTGCTTAGATCAGATTTTCTTCCTGCTTGTCGTTTTTTGAGCTGCTTGGATCTGTGGGATAATTTTTTTTTAATCAAATTTGGAAATGTTTTAGCATCATTTCCTCAAATATCTCTCTTCTCCTCCTGCTATTCCAATTATACACATGTAAAATGGCTTTATAATATCCCACAAGGCAGCTCCTTGGAAGAAATGTGAAGACAAACCTAGACAGCATATTTAAAAGCAGAGATATCACTTTGCCAACAAAGATCCATATAGTCAAAGCTATGGTTTTTCCAGTAGTCATTGAGAGATGTGAGAGTTGGACCATAAAGAAAGCTGAGCGCCAAAGAATTCATGTTTTTGAACTGTGGTGTTGGAGAAGACTCTTGAGAGTCCCTTGGACAGCAAGGAGATCAAACCAGTCCATCCTAAAGGAAATCAACCCTGAATATTCATTGGAAGGACTGATGCTGAAGCTAATGCTTCAATACTTTCACCAACTGATGTGAAGAGCCGACTCATTAGAAAAGATCCTGATGCTGGGAAAGATTGAGGGCAGGAGGAGAAGAGGCTGACAGAGGATGGGGTGGCTGGCTGGATGGCATCATAGATTCAAGGAACATGAGTTTGAGCAAGCTCACGGAGATAATGAAGGACAGGGAAGCCTGGCATGCTGCAGTCCATGAGGTCTCAAAGAGTTGGATATGATTTAGGGACTGAACAACAAAACAAGGCACTAAGGTGCTTTTTCATTTTTTTTTTTCTCTCTAAGTTTCAGTTTAACTAGCCTCTTGGTTTTTTTCCCTGATACAGAGTCTTATCTATTCTTTAGGGTGCTATTTACCCTTTGAAATCTCTTTTCAGTGCACAGGTTCCCAAGAGCTGTACTCAGACAGAGCATATACAGTCTTCCCCTTTTTGTGTGTGTCTGAACATTTGACCAAAGACTTCAGAGGACACCTATGCACATGGAATTCCTCCTTGGCACAGCTCTTTCCTTTCTGGTACTCTGCCCTATAAAGTTCCAGCTGCCCAAGCAACCCCAAACTCTGATCTCTGTCCACACAGCTCAATGCCACTGCTGTGCTCTGTTCATGCTCTAATTCCCTCCACTATGTCCCAAAGAGTTCACCACACAGACAGCCAAGGTGATCAGGAGACTCACTTCATGTTTTCCCTCAGAACGCCAAGTCTTGCTCTGCTTTTTATCCAATGTCTGAAAGTCATTGTTTCATATACTTTTCCAGTTATATAGTTGTTGACTTGGAGAAAACTAATCCAATACCAACTCCTCTGGTCCCCCCATCTCATTTGGGGTAAATCCAAGCTCCTAGCCCTGGTTAATAAAGCTCTGTAGGACCTGGCCCCTGCCCACTTCTCTGACTTCATCAAACACCAGTTCCCTCTCTCCCCACCTGTGGATGCCATACTGACCTCCTCTGCATCTGCAGTGCCTCCCTACCGCAGGGCCTTTGCCCTGCTGACTCCTGTCCAGGTCGCTCTAGCCTCCAATCTTCATGGGATGGTCTCTTGTTTATCATTCAAGTTCACCCAAATTAAAGTATCCACTCACTCATTGTCAGAGTAATCTGTTTTAATTATCTGCAGGATCATATCACATTCTGGTATTTTTCATTCATCTAACTCTCGGCTTATTTTCTGTCTCCCTTCATTAGAACAAAGTATCCACGAGGGCAGGAACCTTTCCTGTCTTCTTTCCTGCTGTATCTTCAATGCTGCCTGTGGGAAGCTCTTGATAAATATTTCCTAGGTAAACGGATAAAACCCATTTTTCTTTTTCATTGCTTCATACGTTCTCCCAAATTACCACCAATTTCAGTGGACATTCAATCTTATATAATATACAGATGATTAGGGGGAAGGTTGTAATGATAATTCTTGGACACTGAACTTTACATTCATTATCTCATTTAATCCCTATTACAAGCCTCTGAAGTATCTGCTATCATCATTCGTATTGTAGATGAGGACACAGAGGCAAAGAGAAGGTCTTGTAGATGAGGACACAGAGGCAAAGAGAAGGTCAGCGCTTTTCTGAGTATCTCACATCTCCTCACTCCCACACCCCACTGTTTATCATCCTACCAGATTTTATACAGAGTTGGTATTGTTCAGCCTCTGATTTTTATTGCCCTGTGACTGGAGCTGGGTTGACACCACCTTTGAGATGTGCCCAGGTTACGCTAGTCTCTAGCGCTGAAACATCATGTACCACATCTGTTACCCATTAGTCTTCTTTGCCAAAAAGGAAAAAAAAAAAACATATTGTGCTATTGTATCCAACCCTCATGTTTCTGCTGTAGCATAAATATGCTTAACCAGCTGTTGCTAACGCTTTGTAATACTTGTGACAACTCTACTGAGAACCCCTTCTTAACGGGGCAGATGGTGTGAAATCAAGCAGGCAAGTGGAAGTGTAGTGACAGAGCCCAGGAAGGGGGTGCTGGTCAATGCCACTTCATTTTGTTTTCATTTGTTTTTAAGATTTGAGCCTAAAATAGGTCATGTGGAAGTCCCTATGCACAAGTTTCAAAGGTAGCATAAGATCTGAGGTTCAGGGTTAAAGGAAAGGACTTTGGGGTTGGGAGAACAGTTAGAAATATTTTCACAGAAGTGACTGATGAAGTTATCAAAATGAGTATGTTTCTCCAAAGAGCACATAGAGAGCAACAGAAGGCATCAAATAGAGGTAAAGAGCAATGGGATACATAAAAAGAATGATCATTTTCCCAGAGAGAGTGAATGACAAATCCAATGCCAAGGTTAATAATAGCAATATTAGTAACTAAATAAGAGATGCAGTTCTGAGTAATTTCAGGAAAAAAAATGTCCAAATACCACATCCACTGCTTACAACCTATGAGACCTGGGCAAGTAAGTTCTTCGCCCTCTCCAAGTTTGAATTAACTTTGGATAATTAATCCTTCCACAAGATATGAGAGAAGAAAACAGGGACTTACTGTATAGCACAGGGGACTAGATTCAATATTATTTAATAACATATAATGGTAAAGAATCTGAAAATGAACATACATATATAGTATATGTAATCACTTTGCTGTACAGCTGAAATTAACACAACACTGTAAATTAACTGTACTTTAGTTTTTAAAAAATTATTTAAAAAACTATGTGAAAGAGGGAGGTTCAAAATAGAAGATGTTTATCTAAGGCACAATATGTATTAATACAATGAAACCAGTGTAATGGTTCTCCCACAAACCCCAAAACACAAGTAGGCAAAGATAAGCCTCCATCATTCACATAGTCTGCAGGATATCAGGGGTTGCAGAGGGTTGTGGGAGGAGGGAAGAAAGATGGAAGCATCGAGTCTCCTATATACAGATTTATAAATAAGGAAAGCTGGAATTCTTTAGCAGTCTAGTGGTTAAAACTCAGTGCTTTCACTGCTGTGGCCCAGGTTCAATCCCTGGTCAGGGAACTAAGATCCTGCAAGCTGTGTGGCCTGGCAAAAGAGGGGGCAGGAAGAAAGGGTAGAAAAAAGCAACAGAAGCAAGAGCACTCCCTGGAAAGCACAGTGAGCCACTGGAGAAGAGCCATTGCCGCTGGGAGGGATTTTGCCAGTTTTGAAATCCCTGGGTGGGAGTGTGGCAGGGAGGGAAGGGGTCTGTGGGAAGAAATTCTAAATGGGTTTGAACAGTGAACCCCCTATTTTTCTCCATGGTTGGAAGAACATTTAGAATTTAGGGGCAGCAGCAATAGTGCTAAAGTCTGTACAAGATGCATGCTGCAGGAAGCCTTCCAAATTTCTCAGTTAAACACATAACAAAGATTTGAGTGTTCATGAGATCAGAGTATAAAAACATTAACTTAATTTTCTTTGAGACGACATCTCAGGTTTCCTTGTTATTAGACTCTCCCAGCCTAAAATGGCCCCAATTCCATGAATGTTGCATGAGCTTGCAGAACATCTACGATGCCCTTGAGTAAGATTCATTATCTCATACAATGCTGGCTCCTGCCGGTTCATGGCTATATGTTCTAGCAATTTTGAGCTGGCTCACTCCAGAAGGAAGAAAAATTATGATATTCAAAACTTTACCTCATCTGAGCACCTGCTTGCATCTGCTTGTTTGTGGACAAACCAGGTAAGCTTGAGAACAAGTTATTTTAAATAATTTGCATAGAGGAGGTTAATTACACCAGAAAATAGATATATTGGTCACAAACGTTCCCTGCCTCATTTTTGCCATTAAGTTACATAGAAAATCAGGGCTGCGATTTCAGAGAGTGTTTGGGAAAGTGCCCCTCCTACATGTTTATGTGTAGGAGGTGAAGTGAATCCTCAGGAAAAAAATTCCAGACATGAGAATTCCTGGTGCCTCAGGGAGAAGCAAGGTGGTCAGTGCTGGGGGTGGAGATGGAAAGAGAGGCCATGGGGCTGCAGTCAGGGCAGGGCCTTGTAGGGTCTTTGAGGACTTAGGCTCTTACGTTAAGTGGAGAGACCCCACTTGGATGGTTTAGAGCAGAGGAATGACATAATCTGAATAATGTTTGAAATGGATTATTCTTGCTTCCTCTGTTAATGAGAATTACTAACTAGACTGTGGGTGGCAAGTGTGGAAGGAAGAAAACAAATGAGAAAACTTCCACAACTCTGAAAAAGGGTGATGAAACTGCCCACATCAGGAGGCAGCAGAGACAATGGTTGTGAAATGGTCAGGCTCTGGATATATTTTAAAGGCAGAGTCAATAGGATTTGTTGATGTATTAAGTGTGATAATTAAGAGAGGATTCAAGGATGGCTCCAATGCTTTTGCCTGAACAAATGGAAGGATAGAGTTGCCATCAACAGAGATGGGAAAGACTGTGGCTTGTGAGGGTTACGGGTTGAATTGTGTCTACGTGGCCCCTCATCCCCCTTCATATGCTGCCTAACTTTTAGTCCTTCAGAATGGGACCTTATTGGAAATAGGGTGTTGCCCTGTAGCTCAGTCGGTAAAAAAATCTACCTGCAAATGCAGGAGTCTGCCTGCAATGCAGGAGACCCAGGTTCAATTTCTGGATCACAAAGATCCCCCAGAGAAGGAAATGGCAGCCCACTCCAGTATTTCTGCCTGGAAAATCCCATGGACAAAGGAGCCTGGGGTGCTACAGTTCTTAGGGTAACAAGAGTCGGACACGACTGAACAACTAAACCACAATAGTAATGAGTTAGTTCAGTTTAGTTCAGTCACTCAGTCGGATCCCCATGGACTGTAGCACACCAGGCTTCCCTATCCATCACCAAGTCCCGGAGTCTACTTAAACTCATGTCCGCTGAGTTGGTGATATCGTCCAACCATCCATCCTTCTCCTCCTGCCTTCAATCTTTCCCAGCATCAGGGTCTTTTCTAAGGAGTCAGTTCTTCACTTCAGGTAGACAAAGTATTGGAGCTTCAGCATCAGTCCTTCCAATGAATATTCAGGACTGATTTTTAGGATTGTCTGGTTGGATCTCCTTGCTGTCCATGGGACTCTCAAGAGTGTTCTCCAACACCACAGTTCAAAAACATCAATTCTTCAGTGCTCAACTTTCTTTATGGTCCAACTCTCACATCCATACATGACTACTAGAAAAGCCATAGCTTTAACTAGATAGACCTTTGTGAGCAAAGGAATGTCTCTGCTTCTTAATATGCTATCTAGGTTTGATATAACTTTTCTTCCAAAGAGCAAGCATCTTTTAATTTCATGGCTGCAGTCACCATCAGCAATGACTTTGGAGCCCAAGAAAATAAAGTCTTTCACTGTTTCCATTGTTATCCCATCTATTTGCCATGAAGTGATGGGACCAGATGCCATGATCTTAGTTTTTGAATGTTGAGTTTTAAGCCAACTTTTTCACTCTCTTCTTTCACTTTCCTCAAGAGGCTCTTTAGCTCCTCTTTGTTTTCTGCCATAAGGGTGGTGTCATCTGTGTATCTGAGGTTATTGATGTTTCTCCTGGCAATCTTGATTCCAGCTTGTGCTTCATCCAGCTCAGCATTTCACATGATGTACTCTGCATGTAAGTTAAATAAGCAGGGTGACAGTACTACTTTCCCAATTTTGAACCAATCTGTTGTTCCATGTCCTGTTCTAACTGTTGCTTCCTGATCTGCATACAGATTTCTCAGGAAGCAGGTAAGGTGGTCTGGTATTCCCATCTCTTTCAGAATTTTCCACAGTTTGTTGTGATACACAGAGTCAAAGGCTTTGGGGTAGTCAATAAAGCAGAAGTAGATGTTTTTCTGGAATTTTATTGCTTTTTTTGTATGATCCAGTGGATGTTGGCAATTTGATCTCTGGTTCCTTTCCCTTTTCTAAATCCATCTTGAACATCTGGAAGTTCTTGGTTCACATACTGTTGAGAAGAGGTCATTCTGGGGTAGTGTGGGTCCCTAATCCAATATGACTAGTGTCCTTTTTAAAAGGAGAAGTTTGGACACAGCCATGCCCAGGGAGAATGTTGTGTGAAGATGAAGGCAGAGGTCTACAAACTAAGGAACCACCAGAAACAACCAGTAGCTCAGAGAGAGGATGGGACAGATTCCTTCTCACAGTTCATAGAAGGAGTCAACTCTGTTGATGCCTTGATTTCAGACTTTTAGCCTCCAGAACTGTGAACCAATACATATCTGTCATGTTGGCCACCGAGTGTGGGATACTTTGTCCCAGCAGCCCTAAGGACTTAATGAAAAGGAGTTTGGAGAGAAGGGCAAGTTAAGGATTCAGTTTGAGCCCCTTTAAATACAAGATACCTGTTGCACATCTAGAGTAGATCAAGGAGGCAGCTCAGTATTAAAGTCAGAGGTTCAACAGAAACATCCAGATAGAGATTTATTTTACTGATCATTAGCGTGCTCACAGCATTTAAAGCTGTGAGATGAGTGAGATCTAGAGATCCAGAGAATGAGAGTAAACAGATAAAAAAGAGATTCAAGGAGGAGTCAAATTGAGGTTGGAGAAATAAGGAAGAGCTAGCAGGGGAGAGTGAGGAGCTGCTTGTACAGTAAGTGGGAGACGAGGATGGTGGAGTGTCCCAGAAGTTGAAGGAAGAAAGGGTTTTAAGGATGATTCAGAGAAAGGCTGTGTCAAACATTGCTGGTGATGAGAAGGTGAGTAGGAATTGACCACTGGTATTAGTAATTTGGGTGACAGTGATTTTAGTGGACAGCCTACTCTCCATCTAATTGGATAGATTAGATAGATCTAGAGGCAAGGAATTAGAGACAATTGTTTCTTATGAAAGGAAGCAAAGAAATTGAGCCATACCCGAAATACAAGTGTGTTGATAGAGAATATGTTGCATGTGTGTATGTGTGTGTGTGCTTTACTTTAATATGGGAGAAGTAACCTTACATTTATATGTTGATGGAAATAATCCAGAAGAGGGAAATTTTCCCGATGCAAGTAAAAGAAGGAAGAATTGCTGGAGTGATGCGTCAATACTTCAGTAGATGAGGGGGTCAGGGAACCAGGGTCAAGGGGAGTCTTTGACCATGAATAGGAGCATGGAAGTTTCCTCCACAGAAACAGAAATGAAGGCAGGTATGTCGCGTTACGGAGCTGGCAGGTGGTTTGTGCTGGGAACTTTCGCAAGTTCTTCTCACCATTCTTGAAGCAATGTCTAGTGGAATAGGAGGCAGTGCCATCAACTGATAGACAGGAGTGGGGAGGAAGTGCTGGAGGTTTGAGGAAAGAGGAAAATATTGTGCAATTGTCATATAGAAGAGATGGACTGACTGCCCTAAGAGATTGTGGTCTGGTTGCCAGGCAGCCCACTGTGATCAAATTCACATTAAGCATAACAAGTCACACAGATGCATATGGGGAACCCAGTGCTCTCAGGAGGGAGTGATGGTTAATGTAATGTGTCAGCTTGGCTGAACCACGGGGTACCCAGATATTTGGTTAAACATGATTCTGGGTGTGTCTGTGAGGGTGTTTCTGAATGAGATTAACATTTGAATTGGTAGACTGAGTAAGGCAGTGTGGGTGGGCCTCATGTGGCCAACTGAAGACCGAATAGAGCATAAAGCCTGAGTAAGAGCAAAGCCTGCCATCCTGACTGCTGAGCTGGGACACTGGGCTTCTTCTGCCTTCCAGCTAGAACTTATACCATCAGCTCTCCTGGGTGTGTAGCCTGGTGACTGCAAGTCTTGGGATTTCTCAACTTTCATAATTGCATGAGTCAGAGCCCCGGCCCATTTGGTCAGACCTGATGAGCGACAGTCAGATGGCATTTTAAAAAAAAAAAAAAAAGCCTAATGTCCAGGGCTCTTCACAGAGCAGGTTAGGAAGGGTGCCAACTGGGGACAAGCAAATGTGGACACTGCATACATTGAGTTCAGTAAAACATCTATAAAATGATTGAAAGTGAGCTCTGGGCAAGAATTTTAACATCTAATTTATTGTACAGAAGAGGAACACTGAGGCCCCCAGAGATGAAGTTATGTCCTAAGGCTACATAGCTGGTTAGAAGCTGAGACTGGACTAGAGCCTATTAGGTTTCACTCCCCACTTCAATGCTCTTTCCGCGGCCTCCCTAATTAGGGGGCATCCTGAACCCACTGAAGCACATGTAACCCTTTGATATGAGGATGCTTTCCACCAATAAAGCCAGGAAGTCTCCAGAAGCAATGCCTCCCAATTGCCTGAAACTTCTGGGTATGCATAAGGGCATCAAGGAATTTTTGCCATTCAGAAGTCATTCCCTGCGTTTAGATCCCAGAGGCCTTTTCAGTGACAGCCGCTCAAGCAAGTCCATGTATCTAATTAAAAATATGGATTTTCTGTTGTGAGTTAAAGTCAAAATGCAGCTTCAAAATTTGCTTTGCCAAGTACATTTAATAATACCTAAATGCTCTCTTGTGTTAAATATTCATCCATTTTCTCCATAACTGCTTACGATAAATATTGATGATTATCTAACTTTGCAAATGGCTGTGTACATAGGAGAATATTCATGTGTGTCTCATTGATTTTCCTGACAGGGCCAAATGGAGCAGGTAGGCCAATTTAACACAACCAATTTCCAATTTTGCACAGGCTGACTAGGAGAAGGGCCATGGAAATGAATAATCAATCTTACTACCATTATTATTAATAATATTTAGCTTAGCTACAGCTCCTTCCATCTTCTGAGCACTTTGCCAGCATTAACAAATTTATTCACTAACACTCAAGGGAGGCATTTCTGTAATGGGAAGGAGAGGCCAAGGGAGATGTACATGGCTAACCAGGGCTAAGGAATAAGTTGGAGCCCTGGTGCAAAAAAAGGACAATCTCATGAGAGTTCTGATCCCCACTGGATTTTCTGCCTCCTTATATTTTGGAGACTTATTGCAAACACAGGAAGCAAGTCAAATGCATTTATAAAACTTAGTTTTATAAAATGTGTGCTCCCCATAACAATAAGAACTGCCTGATAACGGCTACTGTATTTTGAACACCTACAGTGAGCTCAACGCTGCTAAATGTTGGGAGTCAGAAAAGAGCCTCTGCGCTGAAGAAGCTGGCAGATTAGTGAGGGAGAGGGAGCGGTGGTGAACCAAACTATATGCAGGCCATTCCTGAGATAAACAGAGAGGCACAGCGCCCTAGAGAAGGGCACCCAACACACCGTGAACATCTTCTCTCCTCCTGGATGAGGAGAATCAAGCAGGGGATTTGAGCAGGGGAGACAGCCATTGTAGAGAAAGGGGAAAACCTGGGGAAAGGTGGGCTGGAGAAGCGCTGTGTACTGTGGAAACTGCAAAATACTTCAGTCTGACTGGAGTGAAGACTGCCTGTCTGAGAGGAAAATAATGTGATGCCAGAGGAATAATTGTGATGCCCTTGTATGCCTCTGCAGCAGTTTCTGTAATAGCTCCCCTCACCCTCGTTCCCCTGTAGTGTGACCTTGCCACTCTTCCCTCGAGAGGTGGATCATGTCCTCTCCCCTTGAATCTGAGGGTACAGGGGACAGAAGTCGGGTCAGGTCCCCTCCCTGACTTCTGAGACTGGGACAGAAAAGGCAACGCTACTTCTGCCTCATCCACAGGGCCCCTTGCTTTCAGAGTGCTCAACCACCAGCCACGAAGTCTGACAAGCCTGAGGCCACCCCATTGGTGCTCAGGCCACCAGGCTACATGGAGAGGCCACATGTAGTTGCTCAGGTCAACAGCCCTCGCTGAGACCCCAGCCAACAGCCAGCACTGGCCTCCAGACTTGTGAATGAAAACACCTCCAGATGACTCTAGCCCTGAGCTGTCGAGCTGCTCCCCACTCTTTCATCTTCCCGGTGGAGACTTCAGACACTGTGAAGCCCAGGCAAACTGTCCCCATTATGGACCATCCAAATTTTGGCTCATGGAATCCACTAGCGTAATATGATGGTTGAAATGGCGGGGGAGATGGGGTTATTATGGAGCAACAGTAACCAGAACAACAGCACTGCAGACTTTTTATTCTCAGAGTACCACTGAAGGATGTCAGGGGAAGGTGATATCACCAGGTTTGGTGCTGAGTGGCCCCCAGGGAGGGTCTTCCCAGGTGGCTCTGGTGGTAAGGAACCCACCTGCCATTGCAGGAGACACAAGAGATGCAGGTTTGACCCCTGGGTCAGGAAGATTCCCTGGAGGAGGGCATGGCAACCCCCTCCAGTATTCTTGCCTGGAGAATCCCATGGACAAAGCAGCCTGGTGGGCTACAGTCCATAGGGTCACAAGAGTCAACACAACTGAAGGGACTCGGCACACACAAGCACACACAGCCCCTGGGGGTCTTATTTGAAAAGCAAAACCCAACTAGTTAGTGGCTTCTGTGTCTCAGGCCTATGGATCTTTCTCAGGTGAGTCTGGGTTGTCACCTTAGGGTCACTGTCAATTAATTTTGTCAGTCCCATGCCTCTCCCTCTCGCTCAGTGATTCTTATTCTTGGCCATACATTTAGATCTCTTCAAGAGCACTAAAAAATCCCATTTCCCAGGCCCCACCCCAAAGCAATTAAATCAGAGTATCTGGAGAAGTGGGACCCTGACACAGGTATTTTGAAAGGGTCCCCTGGTGATTTTAATGTGCAGCCAAGGTTGAGAAGCATGAGCTGTTCACTGACCACATGGGCTGAGTTAGGGGACAGAGGCTCATGCTGTAAATCTGAAACTTAGTTGAGAACTAGAATTATACATTGCAAAATTTGTAGTACTCTTTCACCTTAGTAGAAAAAGAAGTTTCTAGACCGTAGACTCTGCTTACTGTAAAGGAACCAAAGGAAAACTTACAGCCCCGAGGTCATATTATGAAAAATACATGCATTCCTGAGGGTGAATTTAGGAAAAAAGAGAACACTGAGGTTTTCTTATCGTAAGGCTTGTTTATTTTCAATCGAGAGCTTCTTTCTCTAAACCACAGCTTCCCCAGCATGGTTTGATTAAAGCATCTATTCCAACAAACTATTTTCTTTTGCTCTGACATTGGCCCAAACCAGAATCCATCCGTTTCATAACTGTAGTGCATGTCTAGAAACTGAAAAAAAGAATAAGAAAACCTCCCCTTACATTGTGTGAATATGGTGGTGAGTGGGCACCTGTATGCAGGTCCAGAAGAGTAACACCAAAAGGCGCTGGTTGGGCAGGGTGGCATAGAAAGGGACTGGGCAGAAGAGAATGAATTTAGGAATGCTTGCTAACCCTGAGCAGGCCACCTGCCTTCTCTGGGCTCCAATTCTCTCAGTCATATAAGAAGGCAGGGTGATCTTGAGGTCCCCTCCCCAGCCTGAGACTATGATTGTCTCATAAGGTACCAGAAACCTCTATTTTGTTTTGTAATTATCATTCTGCCCCAGACGAGCTGTGAGTCCTAGTACATGGCAGTTCATTCCTCTGTGTATTAATCATGTGTTTTTTTTTAATTGAAATATAGTTTGATTTACAATATTAGTTTCAGATGTGCAGCAAAATAACTCATTTATATATGAACTTTCAGATTGTTTTCCATTATAACATGACATTGAATATAGTTGCCTATGTGTGCTTAGTCTCTCAGTCATGTCCAACTCTTTGCAACCCCATGCCCACCAGGCTCCTCCGTCCATGGGATTCTCCAGGCAAGAATACTGGAGTAGGTTGCCATGCCCTCCTAGAGGGTATCTTTCCAGCCTAGGGACCAAACTCAGGTCTCCCACATTGCAGGTGGATTCTTTACTGTCTGAGCCACCAGGGCTATACAGTAAATCCTGGTTGCTTATCTATTTTATGTATAGTAGGGTGTATCTGTTAATCCCATACTCCTAATTTATAACAATGTTTTCTGATGCTTTGAAGACCCTTGGGGAGATTGCACCTCCCAGGGCTCTAATTCCTGGGGGTGAAAAAGGGGTCAGTTCAGTTCAGTCGCTCAGTCATGTCCAAATCTTTGTGACCCCATGAATCACAGCACACCAGGCCTCCCTGTCCATCACCATCTCCTGGAGTTCACTCAGACTCATGTCCATCAAGTCAGTGATGCCATCCAGCCATCTCATCCTCTGTCGTCCCCTTCTTCTCCTGCCCCCAATCCCTCCCAGCTTCAGAGTCTTTTCCAATGAGTCAACTCTTCGCGTGAGGTGGCCAAAGTACTGGAGTTTCAGCTTTAGCATCATTCCTTCCAAGGAAATCCGAGGGCTGATCTCCTGAATAAGTATTTAAGGTTAGTTCAGTTCAGTTCAGTAGCTCAGTTGTGTCTGACTCTTTGCGATCCCATGAATCATAGCACACCAGGCTTCCCTGTCCATCACTAGCTCCCGGAGTCCCCCAAACTCATATCCATTGAGTTGGTGATGCCATCCAACCATCTCATCCTCTGTCATCCCCTTCTCCTCCTGCCCTCAATCTTTCCCAGCATCAGGGTCTTTTCAAATGAGTCAGCTCTTCACATCAGGTGGCCAAAGTACTGGAGTTTCAGCTTCAACATCAGTCCTTCCAATGAACACCCAGGACTGATCTCCTTTAGGATGGACTGGTTGGATTTCCTTGCAGTCCAAGGGACTCTCAAGAGTCTTCTCCAACACCACAGTTCAGAAGCATCAATTCTTTGGTGCTCCACTTTCTTCACAGTCCAACTCTCACATCCATACATGACCACTGGAAAAACCATGGCCTTGACTAGACAGACCTTTGTTGGCAAAGTCATGTCTCTACTTTTGAATATGCTATCTAGGTTGGTCATAACTTTTCTTCCAAGGAGTAAGCATCTTTTAATTTCATGGCTGCAGTCACCATTCGCAGTGATTTTGGAGCCCCCAAAAATAAAGTCTGACACTGTTTCCGCTGTTTCCCCATCTATCTCCCATGAAGTGATGGGACCAGATGCCATGATCTTTGTTTTCTGAATGTTGAGCTTTAAGCCAGCTTTTTCACTCTCCACTTTCACTTTCATCAAGAGGCTTTTTAGTTCCTCTTCACTTTCTGCCATAAGGGTGGTGTCATCTGCTTATCTGAGGTTATTGATATTTCTCCCAGCAATCTTGATTCCAGCTTGTGCTTCTTCCAGCCCAGCATTTCTCATGATGTACTCTGCATAGAAGTTAAATAAGCAAGGTGACAATAAACAGCCTTGAGGTACTCCTTTTCCTATTTGGAACCAGTCTTTTGTTCCATGTCCAGTTCTAACTGTTGCTTCCTGACCTGCATATAGATTTCTCAAGAGGCAGGTCAGGTGGTCTGGTATTCCCATCTCTTTCAGAATTTTCCACAGT
This sequence comes from Budorcas taxicolor, assembly GCF_023091745.1. Classification (NCBI taxonomy): domain Eukaryota; kingdom Metazoa; phylum Chordata; class Mammalia; order Artiodactyla; family Bovidae; genus Budorcas; species Budorcas taxicolor. Next base: position 73,367,834 of record NC_068913.1, on the reverse strand, counting down.
TTATTGTGATCCACACAGTCAAAGGCTTTGGCATAGTCAGTAAAGCAGAAATAGATGTTTTACTGGAACTCCTGCTTTTTCGATGATCTTGTGGATGTTGGCAATTTGATGTCTGGTTCCTCTGCCTTTTCTAAAACCAGCTTGAACATCTGGAAGTTCACAGCTCACGTATTGCTGAAGCCTGACTTGGAGAATTTTGAGCATTACTTTACTAGCATGTGAGATGAATGCAATTGTGCAGTAATTTGAGCATTCTTTGGTATTGCCAAAAAAAGGGTCACCACCCAGCAAACAAAGCAATCCAGAGCCATACCCCAAATACCTCCTTCATCAGGTCTCATAACTCTCACAGGCTGGACCACTGTCCACTTGCCATGGTCATCCCAGAGCCAGGTACCAGACCACTAAGTGCAGCCTCTATACACTAGAGCCTCCTGAAATTATGCAAACTAGCCAACCCTCAGCCTGCTTACCCTGCCTTGCTCCTTCCTCTCAGATCAGAAATCACAATAAAGGCTCCTGCCCATGTTTGCCCCTCACTTCCTCCGCCTCTTGACTGCCCTGGTTCTTCCCGTATGCCCCCTGCGCTTGGGAGCTGTGAGGGTAACAAGCTGACTGCAATGGCAGTCGCCTCCTGATCCGTTGACCTCACCATACCTGAATAACAACAAAAGCTACACTTTCAAACATTCTGACCATTTGTAAGTCACAGATGAGAATGGCAACCTTTCTCTCAGTTTTCTGAGAACAGCCATTGATCCCAAATGCAGTCCATCAGAGCATGTGTGCTTAGAAATTAAAGCAAGATTTCAGACCAATACAGAAAAGTACCTTCGAAGTCTGCATGTTAGGATGGGCTGGTCCAGGCAGCCATTCCCTCGTCCTTAGATCTGTAGATTGCTAAGCAACTTGTCCATGGAAATACAGATGATTGGTATGGAAATTGGAGGAGCAAATACAAAACAGTCCTTCAGCGTGACTCAGCAGTCTTGGTAGTGTTGCATCAAAGAAACTGACCTTAACCCTTCCAGACACACACCCTGTGCTCAATAATACATATTTCCATTATCAAAGCAGTCCGTTATGCCCTGAGTTTAGTAATGTTTCCCATAATTTGCATCATAATGGTGTACTGATATGATATGAGAGGGACCCACAGTCTCATCTCAGCGCCCCATTTTCATAGCTCACACAGCAGGCTTAATTTCACAGCTTTTAGTTTTATGACATTCAAATACCAACAATTGATTGAGGGAGGGGAGAGCCCCAAGTTGATTAGAAATATCTCACTGCAAAAAATCCTGAAGGAAAACTTGCCACTTTATAAAAGGTCACCAGATAAATAAATTGCTTTCTCAACTGGGATGATTCCTGTTGTCATTAAGCCCCAGCAGAGATCTAACACACTTTAATGCTTTTGCTAAATGCCGAGGGAGACAACGGCACGTTCGAGGTCAGAGACAATGAAAACTAAGCAATTGGGGCCCAAGTCAGGAGACTTTTTCTTTTTTTCTCTCCTTTTTTTATGGATAAGATGAAATAATAGGCACTTTTCAACTTTTTTAGACTCCATTTCTGCAGTGGCAATCTTGTATCCACGTGAACTCAATTGACTAGGGGCCGAGTTCCCACTGCTTACCTGAGCTGCCTTTACTGCAGGTGTTTCTCATTCCTGCTCTCATCTCACACCATCCCTCCCCCACCAACATGGGAGAGCAGCGGTGTTCGCCGAACTGCAGGGCCTTTCTAGACTTTCCTAGACCTTCCTTCTGGTAAGTGGCAGCTATGGACTGTATCACATCCCCCTAAAATGCGCATGTTGAAGTGTGAACCCCCTCAGTGTGACTATGTTTGGAGATGGGGTCTCTAAGGCCTGGTCTGCCAGCTAAGAGGAGAGCTCTCTGCTCAGTTCAGTCACTCAGTCGTATCTGACTCTTTGCAACCCCATGGACTGTAGCACGCCAGGTTTCCCTGTACATCACAAACTCCTGGAGCTTGCTCAAACTCATGTCCATCAAGTCAGTGATGCCATCCAACCATCTCATCCTCTATTGTCCCCTTCTCCACCTGCCTTCAATCCTTCCCAGCATTATGAGAGCCCTCGCCAGAATTCAAACCCTGCTAGGCCGTGATTTTGGTCTTCCCCGCTTCTAGACTGCAAAATTAACTTCTGTGGTTGAAGTCACACAGTCTGAGGTATTTTGTTACAGCCAACCAAGCTGAGTAACCCAGTGGCTTCTGAGGGAGAGGAAAAGATTCCTGGCTTCACCACTGAGCAGGACCTCCAGGCCAGAATGGACTGTGGGCCCAGTTTGGCTGGTAGAGACACAGGACAATTTCACTAGAGAGGTTTTCTGCTTGTAAGAGGGAGGCCGTCACACTGACCTCTAGCCACTCGGGCAGAGGAGATAGGTAAGGATGGTTAGGACAATGGGGCCTCATCTAGGGAAAGGGTCCTGTGTGGAAGTTCTTGTTATGAAGTATTGCTCCATCTGTGTGAGATGGTCTGAGTTTTTGCAAGTGTTCTTCAAGTCACAATGAGGGAGAGGACATCTCATTACAAGTGTTTGTTTATGAAACGGGGGTTAACCCAGGCATTTACAGGATTAACTTTCTCCTGAAAGCTGGTCCTGAAGGTGTATGTGTCAGTCACTCAGTCGTGTCCAGCTCTTTGAGAACCCATGGACTGTAGCCTGCCAGGCTCCTCTGTCCATGGGATTCTCCAGGTAAGAATACTGGAGTGGGTTGCCATTCCCTTCTCCAGCCAATCTTCCCAACACAGGGATTAAACCCAGGTCTTTAGCATTGCAGGCAGATTCTTTACCATCTGAGCTACCTGGGAAGCCCGAAGCTGGTCCTAGAATTATCTAGAAACTGGTAGGTCAGGCTCACTTATCTGTGACCTCTCTGGCTGCTGCAGGTTGTTTCTCTGCTCTGCTAAACAAAGCGGATCCAGTCCAGGGACGCCTGGTGGATCTGTCTTTAAGCTCTGAAGCTCAGGGAGCTCCTGAGGTAATAATCCAAGCCTAAAGCCAAGCAACATGCATCTGCAGACCCCAGAACCGAAACCTTGGCATCAGAGGCATGTCTCCTGGTCTTGGAGTTGAATGTCTATTAATTGCGTGTGAGCTCACCAAGAATGTTTTAACTTCGCTTATAAGAAACTTGTGATGTTGTGTGTGTTCTCGTAATTCATTTGTAGAATGATACAAAGATACAAGATGTAGAAGCCATCTTTTACTGACCCAACATTTCCAGAGCACCCACTCTGAGCTAGGTGCTTTATATAGTAGAAACTAACATCAATATGAGTTAAAACCATTATATGCATTATTTTATTTAAGCCTCACAATGATTTCAAAGGAGTCCATTGTTATCTGCCATTTACAGAAAAAGAAACTGAGCCATTGAGAGGTTTGGTAACTCGCCCATGATCACAATAAGTAACAAAATCAGGCTTCCACCTCGGTCTCCATGGCTCTAATGTCTGTGTATGGCCCCTGTATTTCATTAATCCTCATGTTACCCTAAAAATCAGGGACCATACTGTATTTCATGGACCAAATAAAATTACATATTCAGTATCACATGATTGCTAGTAAGACAGTCAAACCTCACCAAGATCCGAGTGACTTCCAAATCTACACACATTCCATGACCCAGGGGCTGACCACATCATTGAATACAGAGAAGGTACCCCAAAACAGTGCCCCCCAATTTTAATCTACATTGCCATGAACCCAACATTCCACTCCTCAGCATTTACCTAAAAGAATTAAAAACATATATCCATACAAAAACATATATCCATGCAGGCAAATGTTTTATCAGCTTTATTTATAATATTCAAAAAGATGGAGAAAATGTCTATCAACTAAAGAACAGATAAACAAAATTGGGTATATCTATACAATGGAAAGCTATTTGGCGATAAAAAGAAATGAAGTGCTGATGCATGTAAAACATGGATGAACCTCAGAAGCATTATGCTAAATGAAAGATGCAAGACGCAGAAGACCACATATTATATGATTCCATTTAGGTAGAAGATCCAGGAGAAGCAAATCTGTACAGACAGAAGATCAGTGGTTGACTTAAACAAGTGGGGAACAGGTATTAAGAGTAAATAGTCATAGGAACCTTATTGGGGTTTTTAAATGAGATGATTAAAAACTGATTTATGATAATGGATACACAGCTTGCTAATTTCACTAAAAATTATTGAGTTGCACACTTGAAATGGGTGAATTAAATGTTATGTAAAACATGCCTAGATTAAGTGGTAGATGTTTTAATGTGCTATTGAATCGTTTTGGGATTTTGCTAAACTGCAGAATCTGAGTCAGTAGGTTAGGAGTGAGGCTTGCATTTCTGAGAAGCTCCCAAGGGATGCTGATGCCATTAGTTCAAGGTCCACATTTTGCGTAGCCAGGAGACAGATTCCAAATTCCTGCTTCTCTAATTCAACCAACCAAGACAGATTACACCCTTACTTGGGCTTTGTTTATGAAGATGGAGTACCCCAATGTTCTCTTTCTTGAGTCCTTATTTGGACCATGTCATGATTGTATAATACCAAACCCTAAAGGAAAAATTTCTTTTTTTCTCCATCCTGTTCTTTGTTAGCCTAAACCAGCAATTCCCCATATTTAGTGTGCATCAGGGTCATCCAAGGAGCTGTTTAATATGCAGATTCCTTGACCCACCCCTGAAATTCTGAATCTGTAGATCAAAACTAGGAAATCTGTCTTTTTATAAGCGTTTCCGATCATTCTTTTTTAAAAAATTAACTTACAATATTGTGTAAGATTCATAATGGTTCAGTATTTTTTAAGATTATATTCAATTATAGATTATTGCAAGAAGATAATGGGCATAATTCCCTGTGCTCCACAGTAAATCCTGGCTGCTTATCTAATTTATATAAGTAGTTTATATCTGTTAATCTCATACTCTGTTAACCTTCCCTCTCCCCTTTGGTAACCACAAGTTTGTTTTCTGTATTTGTGAGTCTGTTTCTATTTTGCATGTACATTCCTTTGTATTGTTTTTCAGATTCCACGTATAAGTGATATAGAGTGGTATTTGTCTTTCCCTGTCTGATTTATTTCACTCAGCATAATATTCTCTAGGTCCTTTCATGGTGCTGCAAATGACAGTGTTTCATTCTTTTAATGGCTGAGTAATATTCTGTTACTATATTACATATTCTACTATATATGCCATATCTTCTTAATCCAATATTTGTTGATGGGCACTTCGATTACTTCCATGTATTGGCTATTATAAATAGTGCTTTTATTGGAATGCATGTTTCCTTTTGAATTAGAATTTTCATTTTTTCTGGACATATACCTAGGAGTTGAATTACTGGATCACATGGTAGTTCTATTTTTAGTATTTAAAGGAGCCTCCATGCTGTTTTCCATAAAGACTTCACCACCCAACAGTGTACAAGGTTTCTGTTTTCTCCACATCCTGTCCAACAGTTCTTATTGGTAGATTTTTTTTATGATAGCCATTCTGACATGTGAGGTGATAACTCGTGTTTTTCATTTGCATTTCTCCATTAATCTAAAAGTAGTGATTTTAAGCATCTTCTCATGTGCCTGTTAGCTGTCTGTATGTCTTCTTTGGGAAAATGTCTGCTAAATTCTTCTGCTCATTTTTTGATTGGGTTTTTTGATACTGAATGTAAGAACTGCTTATATATTTTGGATATTAAGCCCTTGTCAGTCACATCATTGCAAATAGTTTCTCCCCTTCCATAGGTTGTCTTTTGTTTTGTTGATGGTTTCCTTTGCTGTGCAAAAGCTTCTAAGTTTAATTAGGTCTCATTCATTTATTTCTGCTTTTTCCTTCACCTTGGGAGAATCATCTAAGAAAATATTGCTACGATTTATGTCTGAGAATATTTTACCCATATTCTCTTCTAGGAGTTTTATGGTATCATGTCTCATATCTAGATCTTTAAACCGTTTTGAATTTACTTCTATGTATAGTGTGAGAGAGTGTTCTAATTTCATTAATTTACATGTAGCTGTCCAGCTTTCCCAACACTACCTGTTGAAGAGACTGTCCTTTCTCCATTGTATATTCTTGCCTCTTTGTCATAGTCTAATAGATTATATGGGACTCCCCAGGTGGCAAGGTGGTAAAGAAGCCACCTGCCTATGCAGAAAATGGGGGAGATGCAGGTTTGATCCCTAGGTCAGGACGATCCCCTGGAGTAGGAAATAGCAGCCCCCTCCAATATCCTTGCCTGGAAAATCCCAAGGACAGAGGAGCCTGGTGGGCTACAGTCCATGGCGCTGCAGAGTCAAACACAATGGAGCACGAATGCACACAAGCAATGGGTTGTATTGGAGCTCTTATGCCAGTTTCCAGTTAGTTCTCCAGGAGAATTCTTTCACTTGTGAATTTGTCTTTGATGTGTTTGTGGAGGGAGATGAGTGCCATGTCCTCTTACCCACCATCTGATGTGGAAAATCACTTGGGAAACAAACAAAAAATGCTTATGCATGGGTCCCAGTCTCAGCAATCATGATTTTTTTGAAGACTTCCTGATGATTCTAACATACAGCAAAGTATAAAAATTCATTGTTTCTCATAGATGTTTCTTTTATCCTTAGCTTCAAAATCAATTTCTGGGCCCCAAACTGCTGGTTTATCAGCAATGCTTCTCTCTTCACCCCATTCCTAGAGCCCCTGAGGACTATTCACCTGGGAGCACCAGCCCACTCCTGGCCCCTTCCCACTGACAACGTAACTCAAGGGCTTTGGACACTTAATCTGTGGCTTTTCATCAGTCTCTAACTCCTTCTTTCCTTATATTTCATAAGAATCGCTGAAATTTCAAGTCTTCCCCCTAAATCTCTTCCAGGGAGAGAAAGCCAGGAGAGAAGCTGAACTCGGGAGCCCATTTTTCTGTCATTGTTAACAGTTTTATTTATGGTAGACTTCCATTTCCCCCACCCCTGTGTTCCAGTAGCTCACTGGGATGAGGGAGAATCTTTGGGAAGGCCTTCTGATCATGTGTGGAAGGGGTGGGAGAGAATTCAAAATATAGGTGTACTCCCATGTCATAAAGCATTAGTGAGAAAGCAGCTATTTGGCATGTGTGTGTGTGTGCAGCCCACACAAACATAGCTTGTGTGTTTATGCATATGTAAATATGCAAAGTTGAAGCACCCTCTAGTGGAACACCTAGAGATAGCATTTTCCAGAGGAATTCACCCTCAAGAAGAAAAAGAAACCAAACAGGATATTTTGAAATCTTATCTCACCAGAGCATCATGAGAAATGAGAGCATAAGTCTACAGCATCTTCATAGTCATGGCAGGATGTCCAGGGCACCAGCTGACTTAAGTGACTGCCAGGTTCAGCTTGGTGAGGAGGGGGTGCAGGCTGAATCAACCTTTCTTACAGGCCTCGTATGGAGGCCTTCATTCCCCTTGTGCCAAAGGTGTACAAAAGCAGTATTAGGAAGTTACAGCTGCTGTAAAGGAAGGTTTTATAGATTACCATGAAGTTCTTTCAGTTCAAGAAGCTGCTTGTTCCCATTTCAAATGAGGGAACAAAGATGGATTATTCACTAATGGGATAACCAGACTACTGTCAGGAAGAGGATATATTGGAGACTTAACCTACTTTTTTTTACACTAAATAAATTTCAAATTAAAACAGAAGAAAACAGTGGGGATTATATTAAAGTGGCGAGTGCCTTGCCAAATAAAGCCTCAAATCCGTAAAGCCATTAAAGAAACTTGATAAATTTTACTACAAAAATAAATGTTTTTCTGCATGGCAAAAAAGAAAAAAATGCCGTGAATGTATTCAAAAAATAAATAGCACACAGGGAAAAATTGCAACAGATAGCACGAAGGGGTAATTTCCTTACTATATCAGGTGTTCCTACAACCCATAAGCAAAAGACCGATAATGCAATAGAAAGAAACAGGCAAGGGATCGGAACAGATAGGTGACAGTGAAGAAAAGGAAAAAGTAAGCGCTGAAACAATAGGCAGTGATATTCAATCTCGTTCGCAAACGTTGCTTTCCAGGTTGCAATGCAGGCTCACACATTTGAATAGGGCAGGCTCAGGGAAGCAGGCTGAGTGATATGTGGGAATGGAGACTGCACATCAGTACACTGTCCATGAACAGCAGTTTTGCAATAGCTGTCAAAATGTAGCCATAAGCATTGACCAAGTAAAGTCACTTGTAGGAATTTACCTTATGGATATGCTTGTAGATGTGTGAAATGATACATGTATGAGGAAATTCAATGCAGTATGGTTTAGAAAAGCAAAATCCTAGAAACAGCACGAATCAAGGACTAGAGAAATAAAGCATGACACAGTCACACAGTAGACTCTTAGGCAGCCCTGGGCTCCATGTTCCCAAGAGTGAGGCAGCTTGGTGTGGTGACTGGATGGCTCTTCCAGAAACTTGAAGTGAAAAAGCAAGGTGCAGTGAAGATGCTGAGAATTTTCCATCACACTCCATTACTTTTTTAATCTAAAAGAAAAATGAGGATTCATGGGAGAAGTTTTTCTTAGTTCTCAGAACCAGCTAGTGATTTTTTTCCCATATTTTTTGGTATTGATGTCACCCTGTTTTATTTTTAATTCAATGAATTGAATTATCGTAGAAGGAATATGTGGAAATGATAAAAGAACAAACGTTAGGTTTTATGTTATGGACACAATAGTCAGGTAACTGCTTGTGTTTTCCCCAGTATGCGCTGTTAGAAAGTTCAGAATCATGTGAGTAGCTCATATCTCCGGACATACAGAATCTTCTGGGATGAATACTTTTACTAAACTAACCCCTGGCTATTTGTTTCTAGTCTTACATTCCCAAACCATTTTTTAACATGTATTATAACAAACTGCTTCAAATTCATTTTGTAAGGAGGTAGGCATATTTTTAAACTGGAATAAAAAGAAAGCAAAGTGAAGAAAGGAGTGTATATTATGCTACTATTTGCATTAAAAAAAATGCATGCCTGTGCTCATACATGTATCGAATATCTCTGCAAGGATAGCCACTTTGGTTACCTGAAGATGCTAGGAGGACAGATGTAAATGGAATCTTATTAATAGCTCTAAGTTATTTTTTATTTTAATTTTATGCCACATACATATTTTTAAAATATTTTTAAAAGTCCTCCCCTTTGCTGTAAAGAGTCACCCAGTTGCTGCAAGCACCGCTCTTCTGGTACAGCTGTTTCACCAACTGGAAGACGTGTTTGCAGAGGAGACAGTGACCTCCCCTCACCCACGGAGTTTCTGTTGCAATGTGAACTCCCTGGTTCTTTTTACTATACTAGAGCTACGGAGATATCTATAAATATTTCTACTGGGCTACAGAGAATGAACGTTTGGCCCATTTCCCATAGTTTGCACTTTAGAAAAATCAATTAGAGGTAAATAAAATTTTTCCTCCACAATAAAACTGAATAAGTTCTTCATAGGAAAAATGCAAAGGGCTGAGGAGTTTACCAGTGTAAAGCTTTCACTTTCATTCTCTACAAGCCTCACATCCTTATAAGTCCCCCAACAGTGATGAGCCTATTTTTGTCAGATTTATGAGGTGTAACATATATAGTAAGATAGTAACACTTACCTTTTTAAGGGTACAGTTCAATAAGTTTTGACAAACACACATAGAACATTTCCATCACCTCAAGAAGTTCTCTCTTTCCCTCTTATAGTCAGATCTTCCCACAGCCCTCATCTGGGAGCAAGTTTACACTTACAGAGAGCTTACCAAGATAGTACAGACTTCTCACATATTCTCTACCAGCTTCCTCTAATGTTGACATTTCACAGATCATGGTATTATACATTTATCAAAACTAAGACATTGACCCTGGTAAATTACTGTTAACTATAGACTTTATTCAGAAATCACTAGCTTTTCCATTGGCATTTTTCTGTTCTGGATCCCACCCAGCAGCCCACCTAGCCCTTGGTCAACCTGTCTCCTTAGTCTCATCTGTGACAGTTTCTCCATCTTTCTTTGTTTTTTGTGACCCTGACACTTTTTTAAGAGTACCAGTCAGGTATTTTGTAGTATGTTCCTCAAATGGAGTTTGTCTTCTGTTTTATCATGGCTAAACAGGGGTTAAGGATTTGAGGGATAAATACAGAAGTGACGTGCCCTTCTCATTGCATCATATCTGGGAACATGATGTCCTCGTGATTTCTTGGTTTATGTGACCTTGATCATGACCAATTTTCTCCACTATAAACTTACTTACTTTTCCACTTTCCATCCTCTCTTCATTGGAAACGAGTCACTAAGTCCAGCTCATACTGAAGGAAGGGAATTAAAGTCCACCTCCTAGAATGGGATGTATATACACCTATTATTTGACTGCCCATCCCTTTCTCTTCCTGGTGCCCAGTCTTTCTCAGTGAGAATCTGGTAAGGTTCATGGAGAAAACTCTGCAGGAACTATATACTCCCACTGTGATTGCAGCTCGTATGGATCCTAGTCCATATTTGGCATGGCAACTGTCTAGTTTTATCTGAATTCTTCTTATTCACTTGTGTGACCCTGGCATCTCTTCCAGTCACACTCTGCACAGCTGAGCCAGAGCTTCCCTCCCATCTCTTCTTGGAACACCTTGTCTTCTTTTAGATTTCAGGCTCTTTAGTTATCCACAACCTCAGATCTCTAATGATTTCAGGAAGAATTATAACTTTGTTATTTATCAAAGTTTTACCTGCTGAAAAGGGTGATGGTCTCTTCAGTTTTCTATATCCAGGGTGGAAGCAGAACTTGATGTAATGAATATGAAAAGCAATCCTCTCTCCTCCCCATAGAAAGTGAGATCTAAAGGCTTCATACTTGCTATGACCTCAGAGAGCATTCATGATTATGTGACTCTCAACGAGGGCAACCATTGACAGGTATTCCCCTGTACATCAAGACCCATGGCTGTCCTGGGAATAACTGGAGTCATTCCAAGAATGAATGATCAGGGCCAAGTCAAGCACATGTTTCCAGAGCCTCTCCATCTAGTAGCATCCCTCACTCATGCCTCACTTGCCCAAGGCGCCCTCCAGGTAGCCCATGTCTTAGGTCTGCCATGGGTCCCACCAACTGGGTTTATGTACTCCCTTAACAGCAGCTGGGGACAACTCAGCCCCTCCTGAACCAATGAGAAATGTGAGCACAGGCTAGTATTTGATGGTGGCAGCAGCGAGAGCCCTGCCATGCTTCCCCTGCTGCTAAGTCGCTTCAGTCGTGTCCGACTCCGTGTGACCCCCATAGACGGCAGCCCACCAGGCTCCCCCGTCCCTGGGATTCTCCAGGCAAGAACACTGGAGTGGGTTGCCATTTCCTTCTCTAATGCATGCAAGTGAAAAGTGAAAGTGAAGTCGCTCAGTTGTGCCCGACTCTTCGCCACCCCATGGACTGCACCCTACCAGGCTCCTCCGTCCATGGGATTTTCCAGGCAAGAGTACTGGAGTGGGGTGCCATTGAATTCTAACCTCACACACTCAAGCCTCTGAAAATTTTGTTCCTTTTTCATTCATTCAACAACTAGCAAATATGGTAGTTACTATGCGGCAGAAATTATGCTGCGCACTGGATGCGCATCCAGCCACCCCCGTAGGAACAACTTAACATGTATTCGTCTACATAAGCAGAGGCTGAGCAACACGGATCTTTGCATTTCAAGTATATAGAATAACCTTTGTAGTGACTACATCTCGCATCTGAATGAACCATTATGAAGTTTCATTTGACCCTCCCAACAGCTCTGTGAGGTAGATGAAAGGGAAACTCAGAAACGCCAGCTATCTGTCCTACAATTGCACTGTTAGTATCAGAGCCAGGCCTTGAGGTCCTTCGACTTCAAGTAGTGTCCTTAAGTGCCTTGATGCTTTGCCTGTCATGCTTGAATCTATCAGATTGTGGTAGAAAGGAGTAAATGTTTGAAACCAAATGCATCCCATTTAAATCAAAAGCACCCCTACCAAGTATAAGAGAAAAGACTGTTCAAGGGTTTAAATGCTTGGATTCAGGTCTAAATTTATATCTCTCCATCTAACAGCCTTTTTCTAATCATGGCACTCCAACTGAGACTCAGAGAGTGACCCCTGGACCTGGAGACCCAAACTGTCTGTGACAGTGATAGCAGCTGGCATGTAAGCCCATTATTACCAGCTGAGAGGAAGGTCCACTGCTCGGTTTCTTAGCAGAGGAGAAAAAGCCCAAGTAGGTTTACAAAGAATGTTTTGAACCCTCTCAGGGAGTCGTAATTAAGGAACACCAGTCCATGCTTCCACAAAAGCACAGATAAATTGTCTGAGGCCTCTGTAGGTACAGCTCTGCACAGCCAGCCCTGGAGAGCTCAAATCTAATCTGCCTGACGTCCCTGGAGTAAGTGCTGCTCCAGGCATGTTTGAACTTCAGAGGAAGCTTGGCTGAGCCTATTTCATTATTCCCCAGCAAATTTACCCAAATGCCAGATAAGCAAGCCTTTTTTGATTCAGCACACTGTGCACTGGAGCAAGAGAACTATCGCTGGCTCATTTCACCTGGTGGGACACTTTTTGGAGTTTGCTTTCAAAAGAAGAGACAGGATTGCCTTCTTGCAGTCTTCTCAGGAAAAATAAATAAGGACAAGATCAATTTCTCGATTTCACATAGAGGAGTAACCATAGACTGTATGATTTTCTCTATGATTTCAAACAAGCAAAAAAAAAAAAACAAGTGGTCAGGCTTCATCTTTGAGGATGAATAATATATCATCCAGGAGGCTTTTCAGCAGAATGGATTTGCCAACTTTCAATGTTTGTCCTGAAGGAAACATTCGCTGAGTCAAAACATTTACATTGTAAAGTCAGGAGAATGTGTCAGCCTTCCCTGAGGTAATGTCACAACATCTTGACAAAACATATGCCACAATAAAATTATATCAGAGCAAAAATAAATAAATAAATGGTTATATTTGTCTGTATGTGTTACACACCTCCGCCTAAACTTCAGTTCTACTTACTAGGATGAAAACTTTGCAAATAAATTAAGAGAAATAAATTGTTCCCAATAAAAGAGGAATTCCTGAAAAGTTTATTTCAAGTAGACCAGAATATCTTTATAACCCAGTCCCCTATTTTATAGGTTTGTTTGGGCCCTACATCCTCGTAGGGTGTAGTTTTCATCATAATTGTTCCACACGATGAAAACTCACACAGTAAACCGATGGTATTTATAAGGAATACATTTGGAATCCCTTTTGAATCCTGAATTCCTTAGTATGGAAAAGTTTGAAAGAGTTGCTGTGTCCTACATACATATCACAACACAAATGAAAACCTCAAATATAAGCAATGAAAAATAGAGCTTCTCAGGTTGGATGGAGATGAAGCAGAGAACACAGAGCCCCATCTCTTCATTTTCCTCTCAACTAGACAGTTAATTCCTTTCCACACCCTCTCTTGCCTCCCTCCTTGCCTGCCATCCCCACACCCAACTGATGGTCCCTTAGGCATCTCTGGGAAATTTGGAGGCAATGTGGAGCAGCTGTTTGAATGCAGCTGCTCTGACTGATATCTATAAATGCCGTGCTGTACTCATCTGCTAGCAGAGATAAATGGCCTCTCTATTTGATTTCTAGGAAGAAGTTAAGTGAGCTTTGGTTCTATGCTCAGCTTCGTGTTTGATGTACTATTGCTTTAACGACTGTAATAAAATTGTCGTAGTCATCTACTCACCTCTAGGTGCTCCTCCTTATCCCCTGAGGATTTTAAGCACCTGATTCACTCTCTCCCCATCAATTTTATCCCTGATAGAGTGACTTCAGTATCCAAGTAGATGATTATTCTAAAAGTGTGACTTCTCATTCTTGATTTCTGTTCCTCCAATGATATTCCATATCCCACAGTCAGCCATTTGCTCCCTTGGCCATGCCCTGGATTGAGTCCTTGTTTATAAGTGTGCTCCCTCAATAATCTCAGTAATTTTGCTGTCTGACCACCATCTCCTGTCTTACTATCTCCCTCCCAGTTACACGGATTCCAGTGGTTCTTCAACCTTACAATCCCCCAGTCCATTGATCTTACTACTTTTTACGGTCACTTTTCCTCTTTTGTCCTGAGTTCCTTCTGTAGCTTAGGATCCTTGGTTCATTTGTATATTTATTTCCTCACTCCTGACAAAATGCAATTCTGGTCTTTCAAAATGTAGATTTTGCTATTGTTTGATAGGCTGAGGCCAACAGATCAGGAGACGACTGCCACTGAAAAGCTAGTATTTTACACTCACAGATTCCAGGATGGGAGGGAGACGGGGAAGGAGGAGGTGGGAATGGAGGGTGAGATGTACCGTACTAGGAGTTGTTGGGGAATGACACAGAAAAGCACCAGGGTCAGGAGACAGAAGGAGCAAGGGGGAAGCTGAAGTAAGAGTTTATTGTGGTTTCCACAGGAAGGAACTAGGGAGGCAGAGTAAGCAGGTTTGAAATCGGCTAGTTTGAATAATTTCAGAGGGCCTGGGGCAAGGTTGTCGCTCCCTGGCCCTGGGGTGATTAGACAGAGGAAAAGTACCCAAGGGTGAAAGCCAGCAGAGGGAGCTGGTTGAGAGTGTGGGCTCTGGATTGCTTGGTTTGCATATGAAAGGTGTGTTCACAGACAAGTCCTTCACTAGCTCTAGGAACTGGCAGCCCCAGGAATCAAAATCTCTCAAGGGTCAGCAAAGTCCCAGAAGTCAAATCATCAGAAACATGGTTAATGCATCCGGTTAAATGCAGCCCTCTGCTGACTTTTCACCTGCACCCAGGCAGCTGGGTGTGATTGAAGCAAGACTCACAGCGGTGCTGACTGGCCTCGTTGTAAATGCGTGAGCAGCATAAAACCCCAGAGTTGCCCACCTCTATTGAGTTTGTCGGTTCACTGTCCCAGTCTCCTGGCTGTTTAAAAGTTCTTCTGCTCTTCTCAAGCATCCAACAACTTCTTTCCCATTTTCCTTTCTTTGCTTCTTTTTTCACTGAGAAAATAGAAATAATCAGAAATGAATTTCCGCACATTCCCACCGTGAGAATCACGTGTACCCACTTCGCCCGCCTTCTCTCCTATTAAAACGATGAGCCTGCAGGGTGACCCCTCTGCTCTGGCTCTAGCTCCCTCCTGCTCAGAAGGAAGCTCCTTCCCAAGTAGCCTCTCTCTAGTGCAGCAACAGTGGCACCTTCTCTGCTGAATCATCCCATCAGACAGAGAGATTGTAACCTCCCTCCTGAGAAAGGAAAGAACTCTCTTGACGCTACATCTTCCTTCAGATACTGCCCAGTTTCTCTGTTCCCCTTAACAGTGAATTTTTCTAAAGAGTTTCTGTCTACTTTCTCTGCTTCCATTCTTTCTACTCAGGCTGTTGCTTCTCTTCACGCTGCCAAAACTGCTTTTATTGAGGTCTCTAATGACCTCCATCTTGGCAAAGCCAATGGTAATTTCCCAGTAACCATTTAATTGAATGTATCAGCGTTATTTTTTATGAATTTATTTATTTTTAATTGAAGGATCATTCCTTTACAGTGTTGTTTTTTGCCAAACATCAACATGAAACAGTGCATCATTTCATGCTCCTAGAGATACTCTCTAGCCTCCTGGAAACCATCCTCTCTTGATTCTCTTCCTATCTTAATCTTTCCCACTCTAAATACTAGAGTGTCCAAAGCTGAGTCCTCAGACTTCTCTGTCTTCACTCTTTCTGTGGGTGATCTCATACTCTCATGGCTTAAAAGTCCATCTGCATGCTGACGCATCTAAAATGTCTCATCTCTAGACCAACTCCAGACTTGTCTATCCAACCGCCGAGTAGACCTCTCTGCTTGGATTTTCATAGGCATCACACATTTAACTTGTCCCAAAACAGATCCTTATTTTCCTCTATTCCTTCTATCATCTTCTGCATCTTCACTGTTGAACTCTTAAGTTTCCAGCTGCTCAGATTCTAACTTTGGAGCCATCCTGGATTCTTCTTTCTTCCACACACCATATCCAGAGGGTGAGTAAGTTCTGTCAGCTTTCCTTTCTAAATGTAGGTACCGTCTGAACTCTCTTTAGCTCCTCCACCTGGTCCATACCACCCTCATTTCTTCATCTGTTGTTTCTCACCCAATGTATTGTACTAACTGCTTAACTGTTTCTGTGTTCCCTCTACACCTGAATTGCTGCACCATCACCCTTCTACCACCCTCCCTTGCCACCAAATCTGGCTACACTCCAGCTCTGGTTGTAGTCTTGGCTTCACCAGCATCAGGGGTGTGACCTTTGGCAATGACTTTCCCCTCACTGGATCTCTTGCTTCCTCTGTGAACCGATAGTGGATTAGGGTATTTAGGTATTTTGTAGCTTGAATATTTTAGGATCATCTGTTTATCACACACTGACCCTTGAAAGTGTTAAAAAACCCTTTTATGCTTGGGGGGCAGGGTCTGAGTTAATGCTCCCACTGACTTACATTCCTGGGCTTCTCACAGTACCCTGCACCTACCTGTATGTGTTATTTTTCACATGGTTCCGTAATCCGTGATTCTCTTGGGTCTCTCCCCTCATGGGAAGATGAGCCCCACTAAGGCAGGGAGCCATGTCCTAGCTGTCTCTGTGTCTTTAGAATCCAGCATAGTGCCTGGTATACAGTAATGCTCAGTAAAGGTACATTATGTGAATGAATAGAAAGCAGAACCCCTTCAAGCTAGGGAGAGGATAGAGAAAAAAAGATAACAGAGATAAAGCCCTGAGGAATGAAGGCAAATGAGGATGCTGGGGAAAAAGGCCAAGTCCACAGTGACAGGTTTGAAGAAAAAAAGGGGTGGGGATACCCCAGGAAGGCCTGAATACAGTGGGGCCTTCTGTGGGGGGAGGTGCGGTCACTAAGTTGTACTGCAGAGCCAGCCTGAGCTCAGTCTCAAGGAGAGAGATAACACTGTGCCTTCAAGGAGCTAACTAGCTTGTGGGGTAGCTAACTCATGGATGGACTAGAAGCCATGTAAAATTGTACCAGATGGCGCAAGAGCAGTAATGAAGCTCTGAAGAGTGTGGTATAGATTATTAACACTGTAGATTAGCCAGGGAGAGATGATGTAGGCGAGAGCCTGTTTCCTGCTCAGCTGAAGACAAATCTATACCTCCTTCCAGATTTTTAAAATCTACATGTAATTTCTTGTGTTGATGCCCTTGTGAGGCAAATAAGGCCTTCATGCCAAAATCACAATGGCAAGAATTCAGTGGGCCTTGTTCCAAAAGTTTCTGGTTTCCTTTCAGTGAAATGTGTCATATAGAAGTTAAAAGGCTTCACACACATGTTCACAGCCACAAGACCCTCCCTGGCAATAGAGTCTGTAGGTGATGGTCCCCCTTCCATTACACCCTAGTTGGCTAACCCTCCATGAAACCAAGGGACGTGTCTGCCTGCTTGGTGCTGCTTCCCTTTGTGTGGCTTTTACCTGAGAGACAGTTGTTGCTCAGTGAGATTTCTGGAAGAATGACTGAAGAAGTGTCAGCATCATGTGTTACGTGTGGGAAGATTTGCAACTAATTGGCTTACATGTGAAATGTCTGCTATCCAGGGAGAATTTTATTTATATGTAAGGAAACAAGTTATTTACAGGTGAGAATTGTTTAGGAGTACCTCCATTTCTTGGAATTTGAGTTTATCATATAGCATTTTGTTTCTTTTTTTTTTTTCAGTGTGGTAGGAATCCCAAATTGAGTCCAAGCTCTGTCCACCACTGGAGGTCAGACCCGCTGGACAATGTGCAGTGAGCCTGCTGGGAAGGTCTGCCAGAAGCTGGCCAGCACAATGATGGCTGTGTCTCGAAGGTAAGGACTCTTCCTGAGAAGAGACAGGGGCAGGTTCTGTGGGGAAAGAGGCAGGAGGAAAATGGGCTTTATGTACAAAAAAGGTGATGTGTACATGTGGGGTGGAAAAGTACAGCAGACCATCAAAGTGAAAATGAAAATGGCTATTTCATTAAAAAAACATTCTTAGATACTGAGCACTAACAGCTTGGTTTGATACCCTCCTATACGGTGACCTTGAGAGGGTGATGCTGATACCTAGTGAGGACCTGAAGAAGGAAGCCAGATGAGGAGAGAAGAAAGCCATGGCTGATGCCACACTATTCAGTTCAGTTCAGTCCGGTTCAGTCGCTCAGTCATGCCTGATTCTGCAACCCCATGGACTGCATCATGCCAGGCTTCCCTGACCTTCACCAACTCCCGGAGCTTGCTCAAACTCATGTCCATTGAGTCAGTGATGCTATCCAACCATCTCATCCTCTGTCATCCCCTTCTCCTCCTGCCTTCAATCTTGCCCAGTCTAAGGGTCTTTTCCAATGAGTCAGTTCTTCATATCAGGTAGCCAAAGTATTGGAGTTTCAGCTTCAGCATCAGTCCTTCCAATGAATATTCAGGACTGATTTCCTTTAGGATGGACTGGTTGGATCTCCTTGCAGTCCAAGGGACTTTCAACAGTCTTCTCCAACACCACAGTTCAAAAGCATCAATTCTTTGGCTCTCAGCTTTCTTTATGGCCCAACTCTCACATCCATACATGACTACTGGAAAAACCATAGCTTTGACTAGATGGACCTTTTTTGGCAAAGTAACATCTCTGCTTTTTAATATGCTGTCTATGTTGGCCATAGCTTTTCTTCATAAGCACATAAGTAGAGCCCTTGGCAACTACCAGGGATAGTTAGGAGTGTCTAAGCATGACAAAGCAGAGAGTCAGAAATATAGGTAATTGCCGATAATACTCTTGGACAATACCTACAGGTGTAGACCAGCAAGGAGGAAATACAAAGTGCTTAAGAACCCAGACTCTGGGGTTGTAATGCCTGAAACTGCCTAGTTGTCTGACCTTGGACAAATCGCATAATGTTCTGTGACTCAGTCTCCATAAGTGTAAAATTTAAAAAAAAAAAGTACCTAATTCATAGGATTGATGTGAAAATTAAATGGGTAAAGAATCTGCCTGCAATGCAGGAGACCCAGGAAATGTGGGTTCAATCCCTGCATTAGGAAGATCCCCTGGAGGAGGAAATGGCAACCCTTGCCTGGGAAATCTCATGGACAGAGGAGCCTGGCAGGCTACAGTCCACGGGGTTGCAAAGAGTCAGACACAACTGAATACACACGCACAATGCATGCAAAGCCGTTAAAGAGGATCTGACAGATAATCAAAATGGTAATTGTTTGTATTGCTACAGTGGTTGTATTTCTAGCGACCTGGGGAAGACACAGCTCAATAACACCTCCCGGTATATTCTGTGTAAATGAGTATCTTCATGGTGGTTTCTTCCCTTTAAAAGGTGGAGCCTATTTTCCTCTTATTGAATGTGGGATGAACTCAGAGATTTGCTTCCAGTCATGTGAATGTGGTAGAAATGATCATATGTGATTTCTGAAGCTAGGTCATAAAGTAAGAGCCCCCTGACTCTCACTTTCTTGGATCGCGCAGTCTCGGGGAACCCAGAGGTCATATCCCAGCACAGTCACGTAGACTGTCGAGGGGCCATGTGGGAGAGAACTGAGACCGCTCACCAACATCCAGCACCAGTTTGCCAGTTGTATTGTCAGTGAGCCATCTTGGAAACAGATCATCCAGCCCCAGGCAAGCCTTCAGATGAGTGCAGCCCCAGCTGAGAGTTTGACTACAGTCACCCAGCTAGGCTGCTCTCAAATTCCTGACCCACAGAAACTTTGATGGGACATAAATGCTTATTACTATTGGGTTGGCCAAAAGATTCATTCAGGTTTTCCCATACCATCCTATGAAAAATCCGGACAAACTTTTTGGCCAGTCAAATATTTTAAGTGGCACAGTAGTAAAGAATCCACCTGCCAATGTAAGAGAGGCAGGTTTGATCCCTGGGTCTGGAAGATCCCCTGGAGTAGGAAATGGCAACCTCACTGAACACAATCCTCATTAACTGACCATTGTATTGTGTTTTTTTTTTCTACAGGAATTGGCATGAAAGTGGATGTTTCTTATATTGAAAACCCAATTACATGAAAACTGAGTTTTTATGTAATTGGGTTTTCAATATAAGAAAATTATTTAATTAAATATGCCAATAGTTGTAATTTTGGAGATTATTTTGGCTGCAAGTACTAAAAGCCCCACATTAAACTGGCTTATACACTCATACACCTATCAGCCCCCATACTAGAAGTCCTTCAGTAGTGTGGGCTCCAGTGCTGACTTATCCAGGGGCATTGCTGTATCGCCCTGTGCCTCTCTTGCCTCAAACCTCCCCTGCTGTCAGCCTCTTCCTCACACTGAATAATAGGATGGCTGCAGCATTTCCAAACCTCACATCAGTGCATGCTGGCATCTAAAAAAAGTGTCACTTCTGGAAGCTAGCCCATTCAAGGAAGATGAATATTCCTTGATGCATTTCATTGACCAAAATTGAGTCACATGGCATTTCCTAAGTCTTCACTGGGAAAAAAGCTGGAATTACCTGCAGGTCACTCAGGGCCACCCCTGCAGGCAAGGGTGTCAGCTTTCCCCAGGGCCTCTGGAATGGGTGGGAAAGAGTTGGGCAGCTAAACTGTGTAGAGTAATATTAGAGACAAGAAATGGGGGATCTGTGTTGGAGAGGCCGCCAACAGCAGAGGTTATGTGAAGTGACCGAAATAAACAAGAGCCTTTAGAGCTTCTGGTTCCTTTAAGAGACATGGGAAGAAAATAGCTAATCAGTTCAGCTGAGTCGCTCAGTCGTGTCTGACTCTCTGCGACCCTATGGACCGTAGCATGCCAGGCCTCCCTGTCCATCACCAACTCCAGGAGTTTACCCAAACTCATGTTCATTGAGTCGGTGATGCCATCCAACCGTCTCATCCTCTGTCATCCCCTTCTTCTCCTGCCCTCAGTCTTTCCCAGCATCAGGGTCTTTTCAAATGAGTCAGCTCTTCACATCAGGTGGCCAAAGGATTGGGGTTTCAGCTTCAACATCAGTCCGTCCAATGAACACTCAGGACTGATCTCCTTTAGGATGGACTGGTTGGATCTCCTTGCAGTCCAAGGGACTCTCAAGAGTCTTCTCCAACACCACACTTCAAAAGCATCAATTCTTCAGTGCTCAGCTTTCTTTATAGTCCAACGAGAGAGGGCATCAGAGGGCAGACAGACTGAAACCACAATCACAGAAAACTAACCAATCTAATCAGATGGACCACAGCCTTGTCTAACTCAATGAAACTAAACCATGCTGTGTGGGGCCACCCAAGATGGACAGGTCATGGTGGAGAGTTCTGACAAAATGTGGTCCACTGGAGAAGGGAATGGCAAACCACCTCAGAATTCTTGCCTTGAGAACCCCATGAATAGTATGAAAAGGCAAAAAGATAGGACACTGAAAGATGAACTCCCCAGGTCGGTAGGTGTCCAACATGCTACTAGAGATCAGTGGAGAAATACTTCCAGAAAGAATGAAGAGATGGAGCCAAAGCAAAAACAACACTCAGTTGTGGATGTGACTGGTGATAGAAGCAAAGTCTGAAGCTGTAAAGGGCAATATTGAATAGGAATCTGGAATGTTAGGTCTGTGAATCAAGGCAAATTGGAAGTGGTCAAACAGGAGATGGCAAGAGTGAACATCGACATTTTAGGAATCAGCAAACTAAAATGGACTGGAATGGGTGAATTTAACTCAGATGACCATTGTATCTAATACCATGGGCAAGAATCCCTTAGAAGAAATGGAGTAGCCCTTATAGTCAACGAAAGAGTCCAAAATGCCATACTTGGATGCAATCTCATAAATGACAGAATGATTTCTGTTCATTCCAAGGCAAACCATTCAATATCACAGTAATCCAAGCCTATGCCCCAACCAGTAATGCTGAAGAAGCTGAAGTTGAACGGTTCTATGAAGACCTACAAGACCTAGAACTAACACCCCAAAAGATATCCTTTTCATTACAGGGGGCTGGAATGCGAAAGTAGGAAGTCAAGAAACACCTGGAGTAACAGGCAAATTTGGCCTTGGAATTCAAAATGAAGAAGGGCAAAGGCTAACAGAGTTTTGCCAAGATAGCAAACACCCTCTTCCATTAACACAAGAGAAGTCTCTACACATGGACATCACCAGATGGTCAATACTGAAATCAGATTGATTATATTCTTTGCAGCCAAAGATGGAGAAGCTATATACAGTCAGCAAAAACAAGACTGGGAGCTGACTGTGGCTCAGATCATGAACTCCTTATTGCCAAATTCAGACTTAAATTTAAGAAAGTAGGGAAAACCATTAAACCCTCAGGTATGACCTAAATCAAATCCCTTACAATTGTACAGTGGAAGTGATGAATAGATTCAAGGGATTAGATCTGATAGACAGAGTACCTAATGAACTATGGATGGAGGTTCGTGACATTGTACAGGAGGCAGTGATCAAGACCATCCCCAAGAAAAAGAAATGCAAAAAGGCAAAATGGTTGTCTCAGGAGGCCTTACAAATAGCTGTGAAAAGAAGAGAAGTGAAAGGCAAAGGAGAAAAGGAACGATATACCCATTTGGATGCAGAGTTCAAAAGAACAGTGAGGAGATATAAGAAAGCCTTCCTCAGTGATCACTGCAAAGAAAGAGAGGAAAACAATAGAATGGGAAAGACTAGAAAGCTCTTCAAGAAAATTAGAGGTACCAAGGGAACATTTCATGCAAAGATAGGCTCAATAAAGGATAGAAATGGTATAGAACTAACGGAAGCAGAAGATATTAAGAAGGGGAAGCAAGAATACACAGAACTGTACAAAGAATAGCTAATAAACCTGCAAATCTTGACAACCACACGTTTTATGATGTTCCCACAGGCTTTACTTCCTAGCTGAGGTTTTCTTTCATCTTTGGTCATTTTTTTGTTTTTATGTGAAATTATTTTTTTGTTCCAGAATTTAGAATTTAATAAATACTTCAGATTATTAAAGGAATTTAAAGCTTTAATAAAGCTCTCAGCTTATTTATAGGTCACTTTGGGGAAGAAGGAGGTTTGGAAGAGGTCTCTTCATAACACAGGTTAAAATATGCATTCTTTTCTGAGCCAGAGCAACCTCATGCAGGGCTGTTCCTCATGTTATTAGGTGGCCTTTAATATTTTTGAAATATGGCATAATTAGGAGCCTGAACCTTACTCTAATGTTTATAGCAGCACTTTGTCAAGCTAGCTTTCGGATCATATACAGATTCTGACACTAGAGGGAGTGCATAATGTATTACGGAAAGAAAAAGCACACACCTAATAAATTCAAGGTAAAAACGCAGAGTAGCAAGACAAGACCTTCATTATAGTCGCCCTCCAAGCTCCAGCCCCCTTTCCTCTCTAAAATAATATCACTGGAGGTCTCTTGCCCCCTTGTAGCTAGTTTGAATTTGTAGGAGGCTAGTAGGTTGCTTGTATTACTGTGGAAAGAACGCTTTATTTTAGAGTCTTACCAGTGTTTTCATTTTTAAAAGGGGACATATTATTTCCTACTTCTCACATGTTGAATGGCAAAATTAAAATTACTCCTTGCTGCTTTATTCTGTTTCTGACTTGGTCAACACGTAGTAATCATATTTTTAAAATGAAAAGATCAGAGGTTTAGTCTTTGCTTAGAAAATGCAATCTAGTCTTCTGAAAGTCAGGGAAAGCATCTGTTTTAGCATTCAGCTTCATCCTTCACTACCTTACTAAAGGTGCCACTCCGATTATTTAGCAGCTAATGTCAAACAAATAGCAAATCATATTTAAGGAATTTTTATTTCCTCATGCCATGCTCTTACAAAATGGAATGCCTAAATGGCTGAAAATGTGAAAATGACTGCAGATAGACTGAGCTATTAACATAGCAACAAAGGGCTGGCTGAAACAGTAAATGACTGGTGCCATTTGGTGAGACTCAACTGTTCCTGAAAAATGTGATAACCGCCATGTGCTTTTCTATAACCTTTTTGTGGATTCATTATGCATTCCACCATTATCTTACATCCATCTAGTACTCATATCAGTCTTTGAGCTATGAGTAAACTGTCTCTTTAATGGACATTAAAATTAGAAAAATTTAAAAAGCAAGCTCATTATGAGAAATCCTGGCTTCTATCCAGATGGGTGAAATGACCCATACAAAGGAAACATCCAGAACTACATTACTTACTTCTAAAGGACCAAACATGCCTCAGACTACAGTATGTTTGTCCAGACTTAACTGCCAGACTTCTGGCTAATGACATTTCACCATAATGGCTTTTGAAAAGTGAAACAAGTTTTCAGGCAATGACTCCTTTTTTGAATTTTGGGGTTTTTTTTTTTTCTAGAATAATGCTTTTTTCATTCAAAAGCACACTAAATAAACACACCACGGGTAGTACTGTTTTGACATTTCAGTTTAAGTCAAAAACACTCAACCATTTATTCAGTACAAAAGTTTCTAGTTAACAAATATCATGTGAAACAAATCTGAATTGTGCCCCTTGGTTGGATGGACCTGAAACATTTTGCCTTTGTGTGTCCACTGAGTGACTAGGACAAGAAAGTAGCTACTTCAAAGGCTCCTCAGTCTGTGATGAGCATGGGCCATTTTTACACACCTCCAAAGCCTCTCACTTTTATATTGCTGCACAGGTATTTTTCTGTGCTTTAATTTTATTGTTAAATGAATTGAGTGCACTCTTGAGCCCCAGAAATGTTGCGTGAGTCAATCACCTGACATCCCCTCTTCCCTGCTCTGTACCTCTTCCCCCACCCATCACACCGACTAGCAGACTTTTCTCCCTCCCTTGATAGACTTTTGTTACTTTCTGTCTACAAATTGTATTAATTTATTTTCACATTGTTGTATATTACTTAGATAACTTTGTCTTTATCATGAAATGTTTTCATGTTGGTTAGTGAAATATGGTTAGGTATCTTGGATTGGTGTGAAATTAATCAGAATTTTTTCCATTAAGATGAAGTAAAGCACTTGTTTACTTAACAGCTTTGTACTTAGTGGCACAGTTTCCAGGAATGCATTAACGATGTTAAGCAAGGTAGATGTGTACTGAAGCACAAAACAAGCACCGGGTAGGTCTGTAACTATTAAATTTCCCACATTCCATGGGGTAGCAAGTGAGACCTGCAAGAGACCAGACTAAAACTGCGCTGTGTTAGTATTCAGTATTAGTATTAGTTTTAGTAGCTCAGTATGGCAGGTGGTTTCCAGAGTTCCTGGAAATTTTGTTTGGGGAAGTGGAGAGTTACATGGGAAAAGGAAAATGTCTCCATCCAGAATCTCTTGGTAATTCAGGAGGTTCATGGATAATCTAACAATCCCCATAGATATATCTGGTGATTTTTTTTAATGATTTTATATCTCTTTTTATGCTTTACAAGGAGCAGGCAGCAGATTTGTTGGTGCATTGGTTCCCAGATGGCACAACTGGTAAAGAACCCGCCTGCCAATGCAGGAGGTGTAACAGACTCAGCTTTGATCCCTGGGTTGGGAAGATCCCCTGGAGGAGGAAACGGCAACCCACTCCAGTATTCTTGCCTGGAGAATCCCATGGACAGAGGAGCCTGTCAGGCTACATACAGTACATGGGGTCAGCACAGAGTCAGACATGACTGAAGCAATAGGGTCGGTCTAGTCTAAATTTCTAGACTACAATTTAGGTTAAATGCTGAGTTTATTTGTATAATTTTTACATACAGTTTTCTACCCTTTGATAGCTGATTACCATTGTTTTATATATGCTATGCACAGAATTCAGACTATTTATGGAAAATCTCCCAATAAAATTTTGTATCTAAGTGCAAGCTGGTTAGTGTTAACACAACTATAGGAATCTAATCTGGTGTGATCATTTATCCTTAGATCTCCTGTTGTGTTCAAAATGCTATACATACAATGAAATAGATACCCAAAAAGTAGAAAATATTTTCTACTAGATATCTTTTGTGGGAAATGGTTGTTTGAGATGTTAAGGGAAACAGTATTTTCAAAACACATCTAAATTCTAAAGGCATCCAAGATTGTCTTATCTAGGTCT
The DNA here is from genome assembly GCF_023091745.1 of Budorcas taxicolor. Taxonomy (NCBI): domain Eukaryota; kingdom Metazoa; phylum Chordata; class Mammalia; order Artiodactyla; family Bovidae; genus Budorcas; species Budorcas taxicolor. Next base: position 73,341,802 of record NC_068913.1, on the reverse strand, counting down.
ACAAAGAAAGAGGTTGGAAAAAAGCACAACTCAGTTGTCTGTCCATGAAAAATTAATCAGTAGTGGTGAAGAAAAATTTTTATTGACATAGAAGGTGTTCACAATGTCCTGCGAAGTGAAAAAAGGAAGTTACAGAAGAGAAGCTGCATCAAAATGTAAAAATGTAATTATTTCTGAATAATAAAATTCTAGGTACTTTTATTTTCCAACTTATTTGTATTTTAAAATTTTTTAAAACAATGAGCACATATTACTTGTTTGATATTTTATGTATGAAGTTTAAAAACACCAATAGATAGTAATAGCTTGATGTTCACTTTGAATGAGCTTTAGACCACTGAGTAAGATTTATTGAACTGAGCTGCATACAGAAATGCCTAGTGGGGAGAGTCTGGAGATGGTGACTCCTCCTTGCGCAAAAGTGTAAGAACAGCGACCAGTTAAATAACGAAGTCCCTGCCCTCACAGAGCTTGCACCGGCGTGAGTAGAAAATGATGGTAAAAATTAATAAACAGAAACCTCAATTTAAATAGAGGCAGGAGGCCAGAAGTGGGAGCTCTCATGCAGAGCCCAAAAGGAAGAAGAAAGACTTCTTTTTGCCTGGTAAGTTCTTGGCCAATGAGAGACTCTCACAACTCAACCAATGAAAAGGCATTATACTTCAAACTCCAACGGACTGTTTGCTATAGCTCCCTCTAACTTCATTTGAAAATTAAAGTTGCTCATTTCTGTCCAACTCTTTGCGGACCTCATGGACTATACAGTCCAGTGGAATTCTCCAGGCTGGAATACTGGAGTGGATAGCGTTTCCCTTCTCCGGGGGATCATCCTGGATCCTTTACCGTCTGAACCACCAGGGAAGCCCCCCAACCTCCTTTTTCTCTCTATAAAAGAGTTCTTCTCTCCTTGTAGTGGGGGACTTGCATGGGCTTTACATTTAGCTTGCCCTGGTTACACACCCTGAATTGCAATTCTTTACTGATCTCAAATAAACCTATTTTTGCTGAAAAAATAACTGGCAGTCAATTTGAGGTCAACATTTGATGTCTTCAATTTGAGGTCTTCATTTACAATTCTGTATATATATATATTTAATATAGTGTCATTGGTTATATGAAAGAAGCACGCACATGGAGAACTGTGGGAGTATGGCCTGTGCATTCATTCTGCGATTTGGGGGAAATCTTCCTGGAGGACAGTGTCATGCAGTGTCCAGTTAGCTCAGTCTCCCCAGAAGTTAAATGCCTGGTCCAAGATCATACAGCCTTGTAGGGGCCAAATCTGAAGTCAAACCTTGTTATCTGACACCAAGAAGAATAAGAAAGTAAAAGTCGCTCAGTCCTATCTGACTCTTCACCACCCAATGGACTATACAGTCCATGGAATTCTCCAGCCCAGAATACTGGAGTGGATAGCCTTTCCTTACTCCAGGGGATCTTCCCAACCCAGGGATCGAACCCAGGTCTCCCACATTGCAGGTGGATTCTTTACCAGCTGAGCCACAAGGGAAACCCAAGAATACTGAAGTGGGTAGCCTATCCCTTCTCCAGGGGATCTTCTCAACCACGGAACTGAACCATGGTTTCCTGCATTACAGGCAGATTACTTACCAGCTGAATATCAGGGAAGCCCATCTGACACTTTATTCTCTACCAATATTGACTTTGACAAGTTGGAAAAAAAGGTCTGAAAAGATTGCAGAAAACATCCCCTTTTCCAGAATATCCCTTTCCTATACTCCACAACACACTTGAAATAAACCACGAAGGCATCAGCCTGTAGATATTATTAGTGAAGGCAGTTTGACCTGGCATAAAAGTTGTCAGATTAATGGCATTAGAAAATTTGCAAATCAAATGGTTCATTACTTATGATACTATACTTGCAAATAGGATTATGTTGATTATGCACTATAAATAGCATTTTAAAGAGACTCCTTCAAGACAGAAAGGGCTAAAATCTTGCTAGTCAGGCTTTTAAAGTAAGGATCACTGAACTGCTAAACAGATGAAGCCCTGGGGTCAGAGATTAGCAGCCCAGTGTGGTTTTGGAGAGCCAGGATTCTGCTCATGATTTCATGTTGTGACATCTTTTCACCAAAAGACAAAACAGAGGAGAGCAATTGATGAGGGAACCATCACAAGGGCATCCCCTCATTTCAGAAGAGAGTCAGTGCTACAGCCTGAGTCAGCCTTGACTGCACTGAGCCACTGCCCAGGCCAAGACAACTGAATCCCCAGGGGAGAGAGGGCTGGGTGAGAGTGAGCTCAGAGGAGAACTTGAAGGCTTCGACCTCAGTTGCCACTCCTGTCAACTTCACAGCACTGGATAAACTTGTCTCATTGTATAATCTTTTGCCCTCTCTTTTCAAGAAATCCAGCCAGTCTTACATTGTCCCTTTTCCAAAGTATAGTAATCGCAAGTATGGTAAATACTCAAGGAAGATGGCATTAGCTCACCTAAGTCCAAACTGGGTCACTGAGTGTTACACATGTGCCTACGTGCTAAGTCACTTCAGTTGTGTCCGACTCTTTGCAGCCCTATGGACTGTTACCTGCCAGACTTCTGTCCATGGGATTCTCCAGGCAAAAATATTGGAGTGGGTTGCCACGCCCTCCTCCAGGGGATCTTCTCAACCCAGGGATCGAACCTGCATCTCTTATATCTCCTGCATTGGTGGAAGGTTCTTTACCACTAGCACCACCTGGGAAGCCCAAATCCAAACTGGCTCTATGTAAAAAATTCTCAGCTTGCTGCATCCATTCACTTATTCCATTCTACTTGAGGCTTAGGCTGGGAAGATCTTCCCTATTAGTGAGATTATATTTTGTAATTTATTTTTATGCCACAGCCCCAAAGCATGTCTTTGTAGAACATCAATACAGTAAAGTCTAAATAAATTAAGCATTTGGAAAAGACTACATTATAGCAAAATCAGATTTAAAATATTCTGTTCCTTTTGAACATAGAAATAAGTACATCAATAATAACGTTTCCCCATACAAAATGTTTCCCCATATAAAATTCCTGGCAAAGTTGTTTTAAAATATAAAGAATGGACATTTAAATCTACATTTCATGTGTGAAGAACCAGGGCTTCTTATTTTCTTAAGCAAGCTAAACATGTCCCCTGAAATTCTCTGGGTCCTATTAATGCGCTTTGAGATGTCACTCTTCATACGTAACCAGAGGTAAATGTAATCCTCTCTGTCTGAATTTTTATAAATTCTAAGTCAATATAATCCTATTTCACTGTAAGTCTTTTCCTTTCCATTTTATAAATGTGCCTATACCTTCCCACCCCCATCCCCACCTCTCCAAATCCACTTAACAGATAGGGAAATGTATTCTGTTACTAATGAAGGTTTACATCCTCGTGAGTTTTTCATTCTCAGTTATCTGCATTTACTGGAGAACTCATTCAAGTAGAGTCATATCCTTTCAAAATAAACTCAAAATGGCTTAAAGTCTTACTTAGAGTAAATGTGATACCATAAACTCCTAAGAGAGAACATAAGCAAGATATTCTCTGACATAAATTGTAGAAATGTTTCCTTAGATCAGTCTCCCAAGGCCATAGAAATAAAAGCAAAAATAAACAAATGGGACCTAATCAAACATAAGCTTTTGCACGACAAAGGAAGCTATCAACAAAATGAAAAGACACCTACAGACTGGCAGAAAATATCTGCAAACAGTGCCACCAACACAGGGTTAATTTCCAAAATATATAAACAGTTCATGCAGCGCAACATCAAAACAACAGTCCAATCAACAAAAAAAAAAAAGTGGAAGATCTAAATAGACATTGCTCCAAAGAAGACATACAGATGGCTGAAAGACACATGAAAAGATGCTCAACATCACTAATTATTAGAGAAATGCAAATCAAAACTACAATGAGTTAACACCTCACACTGGTCAGAATGGTAAATGTTGGAGAGGATGTGGAGGAAAGGGTACCCTCCTGTACTGTTGACTGGAATATAAACTGGGGCAATCACTAGGGAAAACAGTACAGGGTTTACTTAAAAGCCTAAAAATAGGGTTGCCTCTTGATCCATCAGTCCCACTCCTGGGCATATATCTAGAGAAAACTCCAATTCAGAAAGATACGTGCACTCCCCTATGTTCATAGCTGCACTACTTACAATAGCCAAGAGGTGGAGGCAACTTAAATGTCCATCAACAGACAAATAGATAAGGAAGATTTGGTACATGTATACAATGGAGTATTACTCAGCCATAAAAAAGAATGAAATATCATTTGCAGTGACATGGATGGCCCTACTGATTATTATGCTAAGTCAAAGGCAAATGTCATATGATATCACTTATATGAGGAATCTAAAATATGATACAAATGAAGTTATTTACAAAACGGAAATAGACTCACAGACATAGAAAACAAATTTATGGTTACCAAAGGGGAAAGGGCATGGGGAGGGATAAATTTGGAGTTTGGGATTAGCAGATACAAACTATTCTATAAAAGAGATAAACAAAAAGGCCCTACAGTATAGCACAGGGAACTATATTTAATATCTTATAATAAACAGTGGAAAAGAATATGAAAAATATATATGTAGGTACACACAAGAGTATACATACATATACATATACAAACTGAATCACTTTGCTGTATACCAGAAACTAAAACAACAACTAAACTAACTATATTTCAATTATTTAAAAAAAAACAGACAAATCTTCACCTGTCTTCAGCTTGCTAAGTGTGTGTTTGGGCAGCTTCCTTGAACTTGCCTAGCATTATGCACCTTATATGAAGGTGTAGCTGTCAGATCTACTTAAGACTTATACCTGCAACTTCTAAAGACACTTAGGTATCAAACTGAGGATAAGTTAATTATACCTTCTATTCTCAGGTGTCTGTACGCAAAAGTGTGGTTATTTTGAGCTTAAGGAAGCTGAATGTCTTCATTTGCTCAATGGACAGAAGACAGTAACCAACTATTCTCACAACTGTTGGAGACAAGGCTAGGAATGTAAATTGTCATGTGAGGAATTGCAGGTAATTATGTAGAAAATGTCCCATGGGAAAAATACACTGGAACCCTCTACCCAGCGACAGTTTGGCATCTCCATGACTAGGAAGAGTTTTAAAATATCACAAAAACCCATTAATCAAGATGGTTAGTTAGAAACCAGACTGGCAACAAGGGGAATAAGACAGACTTTTAGTTTTCTCTCCTTCCTTTCAGAGAACTATAATTAAGGCCTGTTTGTGTTACTATATACACATCTAGAACTTGCATGAAATATCCTGTTTACAAAAACAGGAATGAACCATCCTTATTTGCAGAACATTGAACCAAACCCAAATGTAATTTTTTTCTTCACTAAAGCAGAAGTTTTAAATAAGACATTTACTGAAGCAGACTGATCCACAATCGTACTCATTTAAAACTTTTGATTCAGATATCAACATCTGAGTTCAACCTAAACTGAGCTAATATTTAAATGTATGTGAAACTCTCCCGTGTGTTATTTACAGATTCTTTATATTATGTATGATGTCTTTACATGATCTGGACACTGTCTTAAATGGTATATCTAGCATGGCTAAAGATAAAATTTGTTTTATAAATACACAGGATAGGGCCTCCCTGGTGACTCAGTGGTGAGGAACCTGCCTGCCAATGCAGGAGATGTGGGTTCCATCCCTGGTCTGGGAAGATCCCACATGCTGCGGGGCCACTAAGCCCCTATACCACAACTGCTGAGCATGTGCTCTCTAACAGGAGAATCCAACTCAATGAGAAGCCACACACTGCAACTAGAGACTACCCTCACTTGCCGCCACTAGACAAGAGCCCATGTAGCAATGAAGACCCAACACAGCCAAAAATAAATAAATATTTTTTTAAATATGTAAGAAAATTAATACATTCAAATCCATGTTAAACTAACCATCATGGTCTAGTGATCCTAGAAGTCTAAGGATATATTATAGGTCAACTGATCTAGAGATTTATAATGGTTAGCCCCCAACTCTCGGCACTAGTGCGAAAGAATCCGCCTGCCAATGCAAGAGATACAGGAAACAAGGGTTCGATCCCTGGGTTGGGAAGATCCCCTGGAGAAGGAAATGATAACCCACTCCAGTTCTCTTGCCTGGAAAATTCCACAGATAGAGGAGCCTGGTGGGCTACAGTCCATGCGGCTGCAAAAGAGTTGGACATGACTGAGCACATACACACACAGTCCCAGCTCAGCATCTGGCTTCCTTATTGTGGTTTAAGGTATTGTATTAGAGATGCTAATCTCCCCTAGCCACTTTCCCATAAAGAAAACCTGACTCACTCCCAACCCTAGCTGCCAGAGTTGTCCCTTGCAAACTCACCCTGAAGCTCAGCTGGTTGGACCAGTCCAAAGCATGCCCCCAAGGCACAGAGGTGCTCCAGGGCCAGACTGAGCCACCAAATCCTCCCTCTCTCACTCCTTTTGATCTAAGCAACACAGCAGCCAAGTTGGAGGGTGGCTGAAACACATTGACGATGGAGCATGGATATCACTGTCCACACATTGCTGCTGCCGAAGGCCCAGGGCAACCCTGATGCCCAAGTTCTGAGGACAGAATTTTCTTTCTTTTTAGAATATTTATTTATATGTTTACTTTTGGCTGGGTTGGGTCTTTGTTGCTGCACAGGTTGTTCTCTAGTTGCAGCCAGCGGGGTCTACTCTAGCTGCAGTGCACACACTTCTCGGTGAGGTTCCTTCTCTTGTTGGAACCGTGTGGGCTGCAGGGCACCCAGGCTTCAGTCGTTTTGGCGTGTGGACTCAGTAGTTGCAGCTTCCAGGCTCAGAGCACAGGCTCAGTAGTCAAGGTACATGGGCTTGGTTGCTTCATATGTGGGATCTTCCCAGACTAGGGATCAAACCCATGTCTTCTGCATCAGCAAGTGGATTCTTTACCACTGAGTCACCAGGGATGCCCACAGTTTCCTTTCCGTTTCCAAGAAAGTTGTGGGTTTCTAGTAAACACTTAACTCAGGTACTGTAAAATAGTTTCTGTCCCTCACCTTTCAGGTGCTCTCTCGGCTTCCTTGCTTTCTCACATCTCTCCCTATGCCCTTGGGTGGTAGAATCAGAGGAAGGATCCCCGTCCTGTTTCAGAAGCAAAGAAAACACCAGAGCCACAGAAGCAGTGTCTGATCACACATGTAAACAGTGAGGCCTCCTAAATGAAGACAAGCCATGAAACGAGATAGATGTGGGAGGCTTTAGAACCAAGCGTGGGAGCCATGGCGGTACTTTGGAAGCCTGTTATTCTACAGTGCCATCTGCACGATGTGGGGCAGGCTTGATGGATTAAAGAGGCACTTCTCACACTTAAATGAGCACAGTAATCACCCAGGGATCATGGTAAAGTGCAGGTTATGATTCAGTAAGTCTAGGGGAGAGTCTGTGTTTCTAACAAGCCCCCACGTGATGCCAAAATGTGCCTAGGGACCACATATAAGTAACACAGGTGTAAAAAGAACTGAGCAGGACCGAATCATGCAGCAACAGTAAAATAAACGGTAAATAACAATAAGCAATAAAATAGCAACATACAACATAAATAAGTAAAAGGAAATAACCATAAACAACAATAATAGGGTTCCCATCTCATCACATGGTGACAGCAAATAATGAGAGCTCAAGATGATGGAACTTTTGGACCCAGAGACTCTCCTTACTCTACCCATAGCATGCGTGACCTTTGATATAGTGTTGGTCACTGCTTAGGCTGAACTAGAAGCCAGTTACGCAATTGTTGACAGAGACTGGATCCAGTGTATTCCGTGAGGCAGGAAGGCAGGGATGAAAGTGCAGTGCTTGGCACTGTGCTGTTGCTGCTGTTCAGTCACTGTGTGCCAGACTCTGTGACCCCCTGGACCGCAGCACGCCAGGCTTCCCTGTCCATCACCACTCCCTGAGTTTGCTCAAACTCATGTCCATTAAGGCAGTGATGCTCTCCAGCCATCTCATCCTCTGTCATCCCCTTCTCCTCTTGCCCTTAGTCTTTCCCAGCACCAGGGTCTTTTCCAATGAGTCGACTCCTCCTATCAGGTGGCCAAAGTATTGGAGCTTCAGCACCAGTCCTTCCAAAGAATATTCAAGGTTGATTTCCCTTAGGATTGTCTGGTTTGATCACTTTGCTGTCCAAGGGACTCTCAAGAGTCTTCTCAAGCACTAGAGTTCAAAACCATCAATTCTTCGGTGCTCAGCCTTCTTTATGATCCAATTCTCACATCTGTATGTGACTACTGGAAAACCATAGCTTTGATTATACAGACCTTTGTCGCAAAGTAATGTCTCTGCTTTTTAATGTGCTGTCTAGGTTTGTCATAACTTTTCTTCCAAGGAGCAAGCGTCTTTTAATTTCATGGCTGCAGTCATTGTCCACATTGATTTGGGATCCCAAGAATATGAAATCTGACACTGTTTCCACTTTTCCCTCATCCATTTGCCATGAAGTGACAGGACCAGATGCCATGATCTCTGTTTTTTGAATGTTGAGTTTTAAACCAGCTTTTTCACTCTCCTCTTTGACCTTCATCAAGAGGCTCTTCAGTTCCTCTTCATTTTCTGCCATTAGGGTGATGTCATCTGCATATCTGAGGTTGTTGATATTTTTCCTGGCATTCTTGATTCTAGCTTTATGTTTCATCCAGCCCAGCATTTTGCATGATGTACTCTTCATATTAGTTAAATAAGCAGCCTTTCACCGTGCACTGTGCACAGAAGACAAATACAGGCCCTTCTGAATATACAGCTGCTATGTGAAAATTAAACTTGGGTTATACTAAATCTATGTTCTCTTTTTAAGAAATAAGTTGCAAAGTGTCCTTTACTCTCCCTTTTTTGCTGACCATAACTAGCTACTCGTAATAGAGATTCCTCTTTCTTTCATTAGTCCATCTGGTTACATTATTGAAAGAGAAGACAGAGCCCATTGATTCTGGCCGGTGGAACTCTGTGGTACAAAGGGCAGCTCAGGACTGGAAAGTTGAGTTCTTGCTACTCAAAGTCCTTCTGTTGTGTGTTGCTGAGAAGGAAGGGGAGATGAGTTTGGTTCCAACTCAATCCTTGACCATGGAATATATTACTGCAGACTTTAAGTCTGGGAAGCCTTCTTTTTATTTAAAACACACTGTTGGAGGTGACAGTGCTTTTAGCCATGCAAATATTATGAAGCTCCCAATTTAGTTATGGTTCAGTTAACCTAAAGTAAACTGAAAAGCCAGCCGGGGGGAGCTCTGTGCTTTACTGGGAGAATGCCATATGATGAATTTCCTCTTCCAAAGTGCACTCTGTGTTGCCTTTCTTTAGTGATTTCTCAGTTAATTGCCAGCTTTAACCCTTTTTCAGCTGCTCAGTTAAGTAAGCTTCTGATTCAAGAGGGTAAACTGTCTTTATATTTTTATATCCTTCACATCTACCTGCCCCCAGAGGACAGTAAATAGATAAAATTATATTTTAAATATGACTATAAAATAATGAGATAAATTTTAAAATAAAAAAGGCCAGCACCAGCAGTGATAAGTCATGTTGAGAGCATGTTCCCTTGATAAATGTAAAGAGAGTGGCACTTACCTTTGCAGTCTCTATCCTCCAAATCCATAACTCAACTGATTCATGAGAAAAACATCAGATAAATCCCAAGTGAGGGACATTCTATGAAATACCTGACCAGGACTCCTTAAAGTCATCAAAAGTAAGGAAAGTCTGAGAAACAAATGCAGCCAAGGGGAGCTTCAGGAGACCTATCTCGGGATGTGATCCTGACATGGAGAGAGGTCATTAGGGAAACACTCAGAAAGTCTGAATAAAGTATACACTTTAGTTTAAAATGCTGTATAAATAATGATTCATAAACTGTAACAAATGTACCGTACTAATCTAAGATATAATAGGAGAAATTGAGTGTGGGCTAGTACATGGGAGTTTTCTGTACCACCTTCACAATTTCTCTGTAAATCTAAAACTGTTCTATAGTGAAAAGTTTTGCTTTCTTTTCTAAAAAGAGCATGCTGGCTGCTGTATGCAAATTATACTCTAGGGCATGAAAGTGGAACCAGGTTTTAATATCCCCTATGTTCTTGGAAACCAGCTTTCTCTGTATTTTAAAAAGAAATTGCAGCTATAAGACAGAAGAGTTCATACTCATATTTCCAATTCAAATTCAAGACTACAGAGCTTTTACATAATCTTCTCCACCTCAGGCTAATTGGAGCATTGTTCCCTACAGAACTAGGCAAAGCCTTCTGAATTCTAATATTTGTGGAGCCCCCATAAGAAGTGACAGCTCTGTGCCTAAACACTCCAGATGAATCCTGACTCATATCAGTAACATGACCCATATCAAGTTCTTAATTTCCTTGAAAATGAGTGGATAACCAAGAATTATGAGTCATCTAAGGAATGCCTTCAACATGAAAGAAAGGGACCAAGAAAAATAGGGGAAAATGTGTAACAGTGTAAGGGATATATAATTTGAGAAACAAGAGAGAACTTAGAGGAAAAAATAATTACTACCCTTAGAGACATTTGAGAAGATTTTACATCATTAAAACTCAACAGAATACTATGAAAGAAGAATGGAGAAAAATGAAAAAGTTCTTAGATAAGACTGCTAAATAAAGAGTTAAGTAAAATGTTCAAAAATAAAATTAGAGTTACCTCCCAAAAAGAAATACCAAAAAACACACAGAAAATGTAAGAAAATCGATAACATCTCTAGGATATCAGCCTAGGAGACATGACATCAGACAAACAGAGACCAAAAAGAAAAGAGAGAAAATAGAGGGGAAGAAATGATCAAATTAAAAATTTAAGAGAACTTCTCAGAACTGAAGGAAAGAGGTATTCATATTTCAAGGATCTACCGAGTGCCTAGCACAATAAAATAAAAAACATTCACAACAAACTGTGAAATCTCAGAACGTTGAGTTTAAAGAGAAGATCTGAAAATTTGCCAGAGAGAAGCTTCTAGAGGTCATGTACAAAGAAAAAATCACACTGGCCTCAAAATTCCTCATTAAGTTAGAAGATAATGGAAGAAGATCTCAAAAATTTTGACAGAAAATAATTTTCACTGATCACTGAAGATCTAGGCAAACTATCAATCAAATGGAAAGCTAGAATAAAATTTTAAACATACAAAGCCTTGGGAATTTCTATCCCATGGTACTTGTGCTCCAGAACAAAAATAAATGAAAGGGGAGCCAAGAAGGAGAAGGATGCACTGAGACCTCAAACGGACCCAAAGATGCCTAAATAAACACAGGAGAAAGGATTGTAACTGGAATAGCAAGGAAGGTTGATCCTAGAACAAGTATTCAGTTAGTCAGTTCAGTTGCTCAGGCATGTCAGTTGCAACCCCATGGACTGCATGTCAGTTGCAACCCCATGGACTGCAGCACACTAGGCTTCCCTGTCCATCACCAACTCTCGGAGCCTGCTCAAACTCATGTCCATTGAGTCGGTGATGCCATCCAACCATCTCATCCTCTGTCCTCCCCTTCTCCTCCTGCCTTCAATCTTTCCCAGCATCAGGGTCTTTTCCCACGAGCCAGCTGTTCATATCAGGTGACTAAAGTATTGGAGTTTCAGCTTCAGCATCAGTCCTTCCAATAAATATTCAGGACGATTTCCCTTAGGATGGACTGGTTTGATCTCCTTGCTGTCCAAGGGACTCTCAAGAGTCTTCCCCAACACCACAGTTCAAAAGCATCAGTTCTTTGATGCTCAGCTTTCTTCACAGTCCAACTCTCACATCCATACATGACCACTGGAAAAACCATAGCCTTGACCAGACAGACCTTTGTTGGCAAAGTAATGTCTCTGCTTTTTAATATGCTGCCTAGAGTGGTCATAGATTTTCTTCCAAGGAGCAAGTGTCTTTTAATTTCATGGTGGGCAGTCACCATCTGCAGTGATTTGGAAGCCCAAAAAGATAAAGTCTGACACTGTTTCCACTGTTTCCCCATCTATTTGCCATGAAGTGATAGGACCGGATGCCATGATCTTAGCTTCTGAATGTTGAGTTTTAAGCCAACTTTTTCACTCCAGTATTTTATCTAGACCAGTATTAAGCCTAGATAAAATGAACAGGCACTCCCTGCTCCCCTTGTATACAGAGGGAGAAGACTCAAAGTTTTAAGGTCCCCTGAGCAAACAGATTCCTTATTCCAAAGGTCCTGTGACCAGTGAACTTTAAACTTGCATAAGAAACAAGTAACTCTGAGGTGGGAGTGGGGAGGGGTTCATTTGCACCTTTGTCCTTAATCCTATATCCTAAGGGCCTCCTTTGAAAGGATACTAAACTGATGCAAAGTGACTTTGTCTGTTCCAAGTTGTAATCTTTCCAGGCCTTGAACCTGGTTTGTTCTTTGTGGTCTGTCCTACCCTACATGAGTCCCGGTCAACAGTTAGTCCAACCCAAGGAAGAAACGAAGGGAAATGCCAGTAAGACAGCTGTGTAGCAGGCCTAAGAACAGGGAGTCCAGTTTTTAAGAGCAGATGAAGAACTCCAGGAGAGAGGGACCTTGGGGAAAAGAGGATCCATGGAATTTAATGTGATCTCTGAGAGTGTAGAATCGCTTATAGGATAATAAAGAACATTCCCTGGAAAACAAAAGGGAGTGAGGAAAATTACAAATAGTACATTAATTATAGGTAACATTTGTGTGCGTATGTGCTCAGTTGTGTCTGACTCTTTGCAACCCCATGGACTGTAGCCTGCCAGGCTCCTCTGTCCATGGCATTCTCCAGGCAAAAATACTGCAGTGGGTTGCCATTTCCTTCTCCAGGGGATCTTCCTGACACAAGAATCAAACCCTTGTTTCCTGGGTCTCCTGTATTGGCAGGTGGATTCTTCACCACTAGCGTCAAGACCAGATACTATTCTAAACACTTCACTTTTATTAGCTTTCTAATTTTCTTAACAGTTCAGACATGGGCACTATTATTATTCCCATTTTAGAGATGATAGAACTGAGGCAAAGATTAAAAAGCACTTGGCCAAAGCCCATAGTTATTTAATGACAAAGCCAGCATCAAACTGTGGCAGACTGGCTCCAGCCCCTGAGCACTTGAAATAACTGCCTGAGATCAGAAGCACAACCATCATGTCTGACCCAGCTGTGCTGTGAACAACATTTACCTAAATAAGACAATGAAAGCACTGTTTATTGGTTTTTGTCTTTTAGTATCAACTGCAAGATAACCTTAAACATGTCACCAGGTAACAATGTAAAATGAAAGTACAAGTGGCAGTCAGGAAGTGGAAAAGTAGGTCAGAAGAGATGAGGGAAAAGGTGGGGTGCTCTTTCCTCATCATACAGAATAGGGGATTGAGAGCTACCATCTGTAACTGCATTAGTTTCTCGTCTCTCCTGAAAGTGTAATGTCAGGGGAGACTTCATCTAGCTTGTTCATTGCTGTGCTCCCAGCCCCAACAAGGGTACAAGGTGCATATCAGACATCTAGTAGCTATTTCTGGAACAATAGACGGAGGAAAGACAGACAGAAGGAGAGAAAGAGAGAAAGAAAGAAGGGAGAAAATGATGGGGAGGGAGTAAAGTTTACTTGACAATAGTTTATTTAAATTTACAAAGGTAACTGACACAGGAAATAAAAGTAGTGATATAATTTTATTGGGAGGGGCTGGTGTGCTATTGAAAGTCATCTAAATCCTTAACAAAAAGTCAATAAACTGTATCTGTATTTGATAACTTAGGAAACAGTGATCTAGGCATATTATTAACAGAGATGTAGATAAAAAGCACTAAAAATAAGAAAATGTGTATGGTAAAAATAGCTGTTTTTAGATGGAGGGTGGGAGTATTGAATGGTGGACCAAGACGCTATTGATATCATTATAAGTCCATCCATATTTTTTTTGTCTTTGTGCAGGTAATTATTCTGATTTAAAACAAAATTTAGCAACAAATATAGCCACAATATTTGGGACTCTTCAAGTCACTTTTCATATTAGTTTGACTTTGATAAATCAATTCTATGAAGTGTTTCAAGTAATTTTAAAAAGACGTAGCTCTCTGCCTGTCCAAAATCAACCCTACAGCCCTCTGCTCTGATAACATTTCCATATCAATTAACCTCTCTCTCATCTTCAACCATATTCTTTTCTCCTGACTTGTTTTTTCAACTCGTGAAACCAAAATTTTAACAACTCTCTCCCCACACCCCTTTCCCTTCACCTATGCCTCTATCTGTGATTCTCTTCTCCTTCCAAGCCGAGCTTAAATAGTTATGTCACTGTGTCTCCTTCCTTGCCTTCCACAGGGCTCTGGTCAACCCTTTGCTGTCCGTGCTGATATTCCCCTAAATTTACTCCCATGAAAGTTGCCAGACCTTCTAGTTGCCAGATCCAGAGGACAGCTCGGGGGCCTTTGCCTTCTTGAGCTCTCTGGAGCACTTGGTACCACAGCTCCCGGTCTGCTTAATGGGACCCTCTCCTGTTCACGTCTGTTCTGTTTTGTAGGTCCTGTGATCTCATGTTCTCTCCTCCAAACACTGTAATTGGCTTTTATGGGCTCCGTGGCCTGACATATATAACATGGCGGCCAATTCTGTACCTCTCACCATGACCTCGTCCTGTGAACTGGTCAACTTACTGTCTAACCTGATCACCAATCTAAGTTTCATTTGCGCATTTTGGCTCTAGAAGATAGGTTTGGGGGTGGCTATGTGCTTAAAGCTCTCTCTTCTTAAAACTACTCCCACTCATAACGCCTCCTGATAGATGAATATGTGCAATTGATTTGATGACAGGAACCTAACTTTGAACCCCAATTAAGTGAAATGTCATTGCCCTCCAAAACACCTGTTCTCATTTATAAACTTGTTACCAAAATTGTGCTCAGTTATTATATTTTAAATTTCACCATTAAAAATGTGTTTTCTCACCTGCTTTATATATTTAAAAAAAAAAAAAAAAAAAGGAAACTCAAGCTGTATCAAGTGACCCAGCCCTGTGGTCACAGCTGATAGCACCAAAGGCAGACCATCAGACCCGATATGAGTGAATCAAACTCCTTTCCTGGATCGGTGCTCTAACAAGGCAAAGACTGAGTCTGGGGCAAGCTTAGATCATGAGTAAAACGTGCAGTGAATCTGAGGTTGTCAAAAAGTTAAGAGCAGGATTCCAGAACCAAACTGCCAAGGCAGTTTAGCTTACTTCAGCTTCACACACTAACTGGGTGACCTGCAGAAGCTACATCAACTCTTTCTTAATTTATACGACGTAACTTAATTGTATTTCTGCTTCAGGCTCTTCATAAGTGCTTATTAATAATGAGGATTATAGTTAGTATTTTAGGGGTTACAGTGAAGTTCTCCATCTTGGTGCTTTGAAGACACATTTTAAGATAAAACCTGAGGGAAAATTCATCTTTAATAAATGAAATTATGCATCTGTGGAAATAGCAGAACTTGGATCCTCTTCTGAGGAACCGGTGTGGGTTTTAACATTTTTTGATGTCAAACGGGGATGTTACATGCTCAGGCTGCTCTGAAGACAACTCTGGAGCTGGCAAAGTGCTAATAACAAAAGTAATCATAGCAAATAATTCTTTTATGCCTGTTTTGCTCTCACCACAGCTATGAGGTTGGCACTATTACCCCACTTTACAAATAATGCAACTGAGGTACAGAGAAATAAGTAACTTTCCCAAGGTCACAGAACTAGCAAGTGGTGGAACTGAAATGAGAACCCTGGATTTTTTGGTTCTGAAATCTCTACGGCTAAGTCTTAAGCAGCAGTCTGTCCCACAAGTCAATATGTAGTATAAAGTTAATTCTCTCAAGGTTCAGAGCACATTGCCAAGGTGTACTGTTTTGGAGACATGGGTCTGTCTTAATCTGGAGAATCTTCCAGAAATAGAGAAAGTGACAAAGGTAGTTAAGTTTAAACATGCTTTAATGGCCATGAGGAAGATCCCACACAAAGGTGAATAAGTCCATTCCTACTTCTAGACCAGTAATGCTGTGTGTGCGTGTGTGTGTGAGTGTGTGTGTGTGTGCGTGCGTGTGTGTGTGTGTGTGTGTGTGTGTGTGTGTGTGTGTGTGTATCATGTGCTCAGGCTATGGTAATAAGCAGAGAGTGGTAACTTTAAATTCAAGATCAGCTAATGTATTAGTTGGAATACTGGCTAAACTGATATAACAATGAAACCTTAAAATATAGTCACCTAAGAGAGGATTTCCCTCTCCCATAAAGTCCAGATATACATGGTGCAGATCCGGTAGGAATGCTTCACTTGGCTCGGCTGTGCTGCGTCTGCCACCCTCTTAACATATGGCTTTCATTGCTGGGTTCACCATCTCTCAGACAGCAGAAATGAAGAAAGAAAGTGGGATTCATAGCCAGTTCTCTTAAAGGCAAAACCCAGTAGTGATGGACTTTAATTCTGCTCAGACTCTATTGGTCCGCATGTCACATGATCGTACCTGGGAGAAGGGAGGCTGAGAAATAGAGTTTTAGCAGGATGGGTGGCTAAATGCCAAACTAAAAAGATCTTGGGAGATATTTCAGAATCTACCACAATTATTACTTTATTTAATGGTCTTCTAATAATCACAGCAAGATCTACTTATCTAGTTAATTCTTCTTATGATTAATATTCGAGAAGAAAACATGTTGATTTTAAGACAAGTAAAAATGATGTAGCTGAATATAAGGTTTAGAGTTTTCATTTTTATTGGAGGACCTTTAAGTGTGGAGAGTATCTTTGGCTGCTTCTCTGCAATTCGGTGATTTTTCTTGTACTTCCCTGGCTGCTGTTTCTCTCTGGCTCCACAGTTGCTGGCTCTTCTCCCCGCCAGGGCTCTCCAGCCATGTGGATCCAGCTGGAGGGAAAAAGAGCAGGCAGATCCAGGGGAAAACTTTAGAACCTTACAAGAGGTTTTGATTAAAATTTGGAAGGAAGTATTCATTCCTTCACAGAAGACCTCTATTTTTTTTTTATCCTTCTACTAATTTCTCATTGGATACTCCTTCATTCCTTAATTTTATGTCCATTTTTAGGGTGCTTGTCTCCTCTCTATGGTCATTTTCACGGTCTCAATCACCCAGTCATTTTGGGTCTTTTTTTTCAGTTTCACATTCCTTCATCCATTCTTTCTGCTCATTTATTCATTCATTATACATTTTCCCACAGCTTTGGTTACCAGGATTAATTTTCTTAATATTCCCTTCCATTTCCTCATTTCCTTGCCCATAAAATGAACATTTCTAATTTACTATGTAATCTTTTCTCTCCTTCACTACTTTGTTCCCCATCTCATTTGTTACATTTCCTCACTCCTCATCCATTTTTTGGTCTCATTTTCCCATTACTTTACTCATGCATGTCACTTTTCTCTCATTTGCTTCTTCCTGCAATTAATTCTCATGTACCTTTTTGCTGTTTGCTCATTTTATACTTTCTTTCCCTGCAATCTTGAGCCTAAATTCCTTCTCCACCTATCTCTGTGTTCTACTATCCATTCTCTCAGCTTTTTATTCACACCATCTGTAGTAAAGCCATAAAGTGATGTCATAAATTATACTTTTAAAAAAAGAGTTAAGGTTGAGACTTATTTCTCAGCCGACTGTGGTATCCCCTCTTCCTCAGCCCTCTCCTCACCCTTTGCTGGGTGAATCGTGTCCAGGCTGCCTCCCAAACGGATCACAATCTGTCCACCTGCCCCAGCCCACTGCTGGTGCCTTCTGTTCCATATCAGCTTTGGTTTTCTCCAAAGCAGACTCTGAAGCAAAGATTTGTATACACATAGTTCGATGGTTTTTCTTTGTTCAGTTTGGGCTTTGTTTTGTTTTGGTAGTGGGAAAGTGAGACAAGGGAGAAAGAAAATAGTAAAAGGGGGTATTAATGAACAGGTTACCACTAGGGGTATCAGAGTCGAATCCCACAGAGGACACTTTGACAAACTATTTGGAACACACCTCAGAATATTCCCCCTGAGGTAGGAAGAGGCCAAATAACTATGCTCCATGGCCCATCCTGAGTTGGTGAAGCTTGCTCCTGGGGCATTAGCTCTCCTGTGCTTCCATTTTGCCCCAGGAGCCTCCAACAGGCTCTCTGGAGAGAGTGCCCTCTGCTCTGCCCCCCGGGGCCAGGGCTGTTGGCCTGCCCAGGATGGCCATCAGGGTGCTCTGAGGACCTGGCGAGGCCCTGGCAGCTTTGGCCACATCAGCCCATCAAAATTCCTCCCCACTGTGCTCTCCCCACTCTCTCTTCCCTTCATCCATTCCTCCCTACACTTCCAACTGTGCCAGAAATGAGGAAAACCTGGCAGAACATTCACCAGACTATTAGCAGTGGTTATTTTGAAGGAAGCTATGTAGGTGGAAATTATACAGGATTTTTATACTCTGTTATATATGTTCTTTTTATTAAGAAAAACTATGTATATACGCTCCCCATCTCATTTTCTGTGTTCAGTATCTTTCGTATGTTTCCTCCTCTGTCAATTCTGTATCCCCTCATCCATATGAAACCACCTATGTGCTTCCTTTTCTAAGCCTTTTCCACTTCTTACTGGATTCATTTTCTTTCTATCAGATCACTCATTTATCACCTTGTCTGAGTTTTCTGTCTATTGTGCAGCTATGTTTTCCAGTTTCCTGATTTACTCTCTTCTGTTTGGGATCGGGTCTCCCTCCTATTGTCTCATCTGTCACTGTTCCTCTGCTCTCATGTAGAATTCAGGAACAGAGAGCTTCTGAGAGCCCCACCCTGCCACGCTCCCTCTGCAGTCAAACCTCATTTTCTCTCTCCTCCAAGATCTATACCTGCAGCAGCCCCTGGAAATCAGAAAGCCAGTTCTGAGCAGGAGGCCCAAGGACAGCTGTTGATCCTGAAAACAGTTTTAATTTGCCTCTGTCTCATTAGCTTAATGCTGATTCCAGCGGCCCCCACCTCCACGCCGGGCTGCTGACCAAGCTTGGTGACTTTTTTTTTCCACTCAGCCTGAGGCTTATCAAGTCCAGAGACAAAGATGACAGTTCAGGCAACCTTTCTTTGGTGACCCTGGCCCTCGGTGTCTGCTCGCCAAGGACTTTCATTCATCTCTGGGCCTATAGTAATTAAAACAGAGAGGGGATCATCCCCATTGGCTGGCCTCTCTCTGTGAATCGACATGACAAGCAAAGTCAAATATATAAATGCTTATAGGGCAGGAACCATCTCTGAGTGTAGGGTTTGCTGTGATGACTGAACTGGGAGAATTGTCCACCGCCAGGTGCTGCTGTGAATAGCAAAAAGTGAAAGTGAAAGTTGCTCAGTCATGTCCAGCTCTTTACGACCCCATGGACTCTACAGTCCATGGAATTCTCCAGGCCAGAATACTGGAGTGGGTAGCCTTTCCCTTCTCCAGGGGATCTTCCCAACCCAGGGATCAAACCCAGGTCTCCTGCATTGCAGACCAGAGGCAAATCATCACAAGGTACTTTTAAAATTGACCCCAGAAAGTGATTTATAACTAAGGAAGACTCAAAGCTTGAAGACATGTTTTTCTTAATAGTAAATGTTTTATGTTGCCACATTTGAAATCAGAGGTTGTGTCTGGACTTGGTCAGGTTAAGAATCTATTCAGGCAGAGTGCAGTAGGTAAATCTCTGACTAGTAATCTCCATTTCTTGGTGTTTCATACGCTGGGTCATGAACTTGACCTCATGTGTATTACTGTATTTAATCTTAATGTCCGCAGAGAGTGAGCCGTGATGACCCTGGAAAACCTGCTGAGCTGGGACATACACGGGTAGTTTTGCCTGGACTCTACTTGCCTGGTATTCTAGGTTCAAAGTGATCAATTCTGGGTTTTAGGGAGGGACCCAGCTCCTGGATAGAGGTTGACAAGGCAACCCATTCCTGTTTAGACCACCTGATTAAGACGACAAGAGACTGGGAGTCTTTATTTCCTCCGGCTCCTCCAGAGCCTTTAGCAGTCACTGTCTACTGCTAGGAGCCCTTCTTCTTCCCTCCTAGGTGCCTATTCTCCTCTTGCTGCCTCTAATAGTCCCACTCTGGGAAGCATCTCAACCCTCTGTCCATTCAAACAGTGTTCATCAGGTGCCCACCACACATAATGAAGTGGGCTTTAAGGACCTGGAGAGGTATATGTATGGGCTCCCACCTTACAGGGACTCACAATGCAGGAGAGACTGACCAGACCAACAGGTAGGAAATCCAATCAAGGGAGGGAACGACCTTGTTTGGGATTCCAGACCACAGTGCAGGGGAATGCCAGGCCAAGAATACCAGTGTTCAAGGAAACTCCAGAGTCTTTTCCAGAGTCTTCTCCCATAGCAGGTAATTTGTTTTTAGTGATATAGCTCCCAGACAAACTTCTAGCATCCTGAAGGCAGAGGTGTGTGTGCTCTGCTCACCAGAACACTCCCAGGGCCTGGCAGGCACCTGGCCCAGCAGCTAGCATGCAGTGGGTTTTTATGTGTATTAGTGAATAGATCAACGTGGTGGCCTTTGAGTTGAGCCTTAACAGACAAAAAAGCAGTTAAGTAGGTGGCAAAGGAGATGGCATGTTTATTAATTACTTTGCTTTATTTAAGCTTTGCTGGAGTAGCCCTGAAGAGATACCCCACACCCAAGGTAAGAGAAACCCAAGTAAGATGGTAGGTGTTGCAAGAGGGCATCAGAGGGCAGACACACTGAAACCATACTCACAGAAATATAGTCAATCTAATCACACTAGGACCACAGCCTTGTCTAACTCGATGAAACTAAGCCATGCCCACGGGGCAACCCAAGATGGGTGGGTCATGGTGCAGAGGTCTGACAGAATGTGGTCTCTGGAGAAGAGAATGGCAAACCACTTCAGTATTCTTGCCTTGAGAACCCCATGAACAGTATGTAAAGGCAAAATGATAGGATACTGAAAGAGGGACTCCCCAGGTCAGTAGGTACCCAATATGCTACTGGAGGTCAGTGGAGAAATAACTCCAGAAAGAATGAAGGGATGGAGCCAAAGCAAAAACAATACCCAGCTGTGGATGTGACTGGTGATAGAAGCAAGGTCTGATGCTGTAAAGATCAATATTGCATAGGAACCTGGAATGTCAGGTCCGTGAATCAAGGCAAATTGGAAGTGGTCAAACAGGAGTAGGCAAGAGTGAATGTCGACATTCTAGGAATCAGCAAACTAAAATGGACTGGAATGGGTGAATTTAACTCAGATGACCATTATATCTACTACTGCGGGCAGGAATCCCTTAGAAGAAATGGAGTAGCCATCATGGTCAACAAAAGAGTCTGAAATGCAGTATTGGATGCAATCTCAAAAACGACAGAATGATCTCTGTTCATTTCCAAGACAAACCATTCAATATCACAGTAATCCAAGTCTATGCCCCAACCAGTAGTGCTGAAGAAGCTGAAGTTGAACGGTTCTATGAAGAACCTACAAGACCTACAAGACCTTTTAGAACTAACACCCAAAAAAGATGTCCTTTTCATTGTAGGGGACTGGAATGCGAAAGTAGGAAGTCAAGAAACACCTGGAGTAACAGGCAAATTTGGCCTTGGAATGTGGAATGAAGCAGGGCAAAGACTAATAGAGTTTTGCCAAGAAAATGCACTGGTCATAGCAAACACCCTCTTCCAACAACACAAGAGAAGACTCTACACATGGACATCACCAGATGGTCAACACCGAAATCAGATTGATTATATTCTTTGCAGCCAAAGATGGAGAAGCTGTATACAGCCAACAAAAACAAGACCAGGAGCTGACCGTGGCTCAGATCATGAACACCTTATTGCCAAATTCAGACTGAAATTGAAGAAAGCAGGGAAAACCACTAGACCCTTCAGGTATGACCTAAATCAAATCCCTTATGATTATACAGTAGAAGTGAGAAATAGACTTAAGGGCCTAGATCTGATAGATAGAATGCCTGATGAACTATGGAATGAGGTTCATGACGTTGTACAGGAGCAGGGATCAAGACCATCCCCATGGAAAAGAAAAGCAAAAAAGTAAAATGGCTGTCTGGGGAAGCCTTACAAAAGCTGTGAAAAGAAGAGAAGCAAAAAGCAAAGGAGAAAAGGAAAGATATAAGCATCTGAATGCAGAGTTCCAAAGAAGAGCAAGAAGAGATAAGGAAGCCTTCTTCAGTGATCAATGCAAAGAAAGAGAGGAAAAGAACAGAATGGGAAAGACTAGAGATCTCTTCAAGAAAATTAGAGATACCAAGGGAACATTTCATGCAAAGATGGGCTTGATAAAGGACAGAAATAGTATGGACCTAACAGAAGCAGAAGATATTAAGAAGAGGTGGCAAGAATATACAGAAGAACTATACCATAAAGATCTTCATGACCTGGATAATCACGATGGTGTGATCACTCATCTAGAGCCAGACATCCTGGAATGTGAAGTCAAATGGGCCTTAGGAAACATCACTACGAACAAAGCTAGTGGAGGTGATGGAATTCCAGTTGAGCTGTTTCAAATCCTGAAAGATGATGCTGTGAAAGTGCTACACTCAATATGCCAGCAAATTTGGAAAACTCAGCCGTGGCCACAGGACTGGAAAAGGTCAGTTTTCATTCCAATCCCAAAGAAAGGCAATGCCAAAGAATGCTCAAACTACCGCACAATTGCACTCATCTCACACGCTAGTAAAGTAATGCTCAAAATTCTCCAAGCCAGGCTTCAGCATTATGTGAACCGTGAATTTCCTGATGTTCAAGCTGGTTTTAAAAGAGGCAGAGGAACCAGAAATCAAATTGCCAACATCCGCTGGATCATGGAAAAAGCAAGAGAGTTCCAGAAAAACATCTATTTCTGCATTATTGACTATGCCAAAGCCTTTGACTATGCGGATCACAAGAAACTGTGGAAAATTCTGAAAGAGATAGGAATACCAGACCACCTGACCTGCCTCTTGAGAAATCTGTATGCAGGTCAGGAAGCAACAGTTAGAACTGGAGATGGAACAACAGACTGATTCCAAATAGGAAAAGGAGTATGTCAAGGCTATATATTGTGACCCTGCTTATTTAACTTATATGCAGAGTACATCATGAGAAATGCTGGGCTGGAAGAAACACAAGCTGGAATCAAGGTTGCCGGGAGAAATATCAATAACCTCAGATATGCAGATGACACCACCCTTATGGCAGAGAGTGAAGAGGAACTAAAAAGCCTCTTGATGAAAGTGAAAGCGAGAGTGAAAAAGTTGGCTTAAAGCTCAACATTCAGAAAACGAAGGTCATGGAATCCAGTCCCATCACTTCATGGGAAATAGATGGGGAAACAGTGGAAACAGTGTCAGACTTTATTTTGGGGGGCTCCAAAATCATTGCAGATGTTTATTGCAGCCATGAAATTAAAAGACGCTTACTCCTCGGAAGAAAAGTTATGAGCAACCTAGATAGCATATTCAAAAGCAGAGACATTACTTTGCTGACTAAGGCCGTATAGTCAAGGCTATGGTTTTTCCAGTAGTCATGTATGGATGTGAGAGTTGGACTGTGAAGAAGGCTGAGTGCCAAAGAATTGATGCTTTTGAAGTGTGGTGTTGGAGAAGACTCTTGAGAGTCCCTTGGACTGCAAGGAGATCCAACCAGTCCATTCTGAAGGAGATCAGCCCTGGGATTTCTTTGGAAGGAATGATGCTAAAGCTGAAACTCCAGTACTTTGGCCACCTCATGCGAAGTGTTGACTGATTGAAAAAGACTTTGATGCTGGGAGGGATTGGGGTCAGGAAAAGAAGGGGACGACAGAGGATGAGATGGCTGGCTGGCATCACTGACTCGATGGACGCGAGTCTGAGTGAACTCCGGGAGTTGGTGATGGACAGGGAGGCCTGGCGTGCTGCGATTCATGGGGTCGCAAAGAGTCGGACACGACTGAGTGACTCAACTGAACTGATAGATTTTAATAGCTAATATAGTCACATAGTTCAAAAACCAAAGCACTATAAGACAGATAGAAGAAGACAGACAGACAGACAGAAGACAGACACTATAAGACAGACAGAAGAAGGCTCACTTTCATCCTCATCTCCATTTATTCCTTTCCCTATCCCATCATACCCCTCTCCTGCCCACTGTGAGTTAGCATTTTTATTGAGATTTGTATATTATTGCAGTATATCTTGTGCAAATAAAACTATAAACAAATATGTTATCTTATTTTCTCCCCTTTCCTCACAAATGCTGGTATACTCAAAAACTGTTCTGCTCTTTTTTTTTTTTAACTCAACAATATATCCTGGAGATCTCTCCTGACAGTACATTGAGAAAGATCTCGTTCTTCCTACAGCTACACTGTACTCCATGGTATGCTGCTGCTGTTGCTAAGTCGCTTCAGTCATGTCTGACTCTGTGCAACCCCGTAGATGGCAGCCCACCAGGCTCCCCCGTCCCTGGGATTCTCCAGGCAAGACTCCATGGTACAGATGCACCTTATTGGAAAGGTCAGTTAAGCATCCACTTGTGAGAAGTACTGCTTCTCCTCCTCTCTTCCTCTCCCATCTGTGTGTCAAAATTTGCCCCTCCTCTCTGAACACTGATCTCCTTTAATTTCGTAAGCCAATTTGGCTGCCTAATTGAATAAGCCAATTACATCAGTGCATTCAAAAGATGGAAATTTGTTTATATGTATACTTTGCAAAACAGGCTTTGACAGCAAATGTCCTATTTCAAAGACAGGTACGTGTGCGTGCTAAGTTGTGTGTCTGACTCTTTGCAACCCTATGACCATAGCCTGCCATGCTGCTCTGTCCATGAGATACTTCATGCAAGAATACTGGAGTGGGTTACCATGTCCTCCTCCAGAGGATCTTCCTGACCCAGGGATTGAACCTGTGTCTCTTATGTCTCCTGCATTGGCAGGCAGGTTCTTTACCACTAGTACCACCTGGAAAGCCCTATTTCAAAGACATTAACCACCCAAGGAAATAAGTAGTGGAGCCTCTTGGCACAAGGACTGTCATGTCTGCAGGTTGTCATCTTCTTAAAAGGATCTCGCCTTGTGCTGAAGACACAGCAGGGGCTCAGCTCGCTGGCCAAGAAGAATTGATTCCCACGACCCATACTGCTGGTTTCGCAGGCTGCTGCTGAGAGATCATTTGAGGCAGCCCCGTGCACACCCTTTCTGCCCACAGGTGTGACCCTGGCTGCTGTGAGGGTTGAGAATAGGTGCTTTCTGTTCCATTCTACCCCAGTTGTTTCAGATTGTCAGAAGAACTGTACCAATATTCCCAAGTAAACCTGGCTTTCTCCCTTAACTAAAATCATTCTTAAAATTAACCAGATGATTTTAAAGGGAACAGCATGTTCGATTTTTCACTGCATTCTTTTCAGCCCAAGTGATGGGCTGCAGCCTATAAGATATGAAATCTGTGAGAAGGGAATAAGGCCAACATGTTTATGTTGGTGATTACTGTTGACTTGGTTTTGCTATTAGTATTCTTGGCAGTTCCCCTGCTTCGTGTGATTGCTATTTTCAGCTATCTTTTATCTAGGGTTTCTCCTCTCTTAGCACTTTTTTTTTTTTCATTCTCACATTTCAGGAGCTCAGGTATGCAGTTCTTTGTGTGGAAGGATGTGTGTGGGCTCTGTTTGTATGTGTGAAAAGACCAAACTTGGTTGGCTGCCAGTTTGTTTCGGGTGTTTGAATGATGATTGTGGATTGTTGCAAAACCAATCTGTCTGCAGCCTCTGGATGAATACAGGAAACAGCCAAAATGAACACACTGGCTGTGGGACAGCTGGTCACTCACACCATTCACGAGTGGCTAGAAAGTGTCGATGATGGCTGGGCCGGAGGACAGTGGGACAGTTATCAACTACTCTCCTCCATATCAGGGTGGGTTGTGCGCCCTTGTAGTCTCACTGGAGAAGGACTGAAGTATGGTGGACAACAGCAAAAAACAATTGTTGTTTCAAATACTGATGATGGAAAAGCTCTTAAGGAGGACCTTTTGTTGTTCTTGATTGCCCGTTTAGTTATGAAAAATGAGGCTCCCAAGCAAAATATAAAAGAAGAAATCAGAACAAAGTGCTACATTGCTTTGGAAAGAAAAGAGGAAAAGAAGAAAGATCATCCCAGGGATATCATGGTAGGGGGTGAGAGGGAGAGGAGGGCAGAGAAAGCCAAGGTCAGCAAGGCATCCTGGGAGTTGGGACGGCTGATGAATGGCCAACAGCCAATTGTGAGTTGTTGTCTGTACTGTAGTTCCTCTTTGTGTTCCCTCCCAAAGCCATCTGTAAAATCTGCTGCAAACACAGCCTTGTGTCAGTGGTACTATAGGGCCTGATGGCCAGAGGGGTGCCTTTCACTTGGGAGTTGTATGACCTATTTCAGGGAAGAAGGGCAAGGGGAGAGAAGTCAAGAGTGGTCTTCTTGTTTATGCTATTTGTTAAAAATTCCTTCAACTTAAAATATTTAATATGCTAAGGTACCATATTTTAGGACTGCAAGTCCTGAATTCTAACAAAAGTAAGAGATGAAACTTTTATGTATACAAATAGCTAAACTTACTTTCTGTTTGTTTGGAGTTCTGTTCATCTCAGTCATTCAGTATATCCAGGGTTGCACCTGAGCTGGGGGTGGAGGATGAGAAGAGAAAGGTGCCAAGGTCCTACTTGGGTCATTCTGCCTTCGGCCCTTGGAGAGACACCCAGTTTCCCTCTGACCTTTGGTCATCAGTCACGTGTGTTGAGGAGAGTTGTTCTGCAGTTCCCCCTACAAACCCCTCCAGGTCCAGCTCACTCTAAGCCCTCCAGTGTCCTCACAAGCTCAGGAAACCTTTTCTACTTCTGCAGCAGGATATCCTGTGGATCTGCTTAAGATCCTTCACCACCTCTGGGTCACTCTTTGGTTCATGCAAACCAACCCATTTCTGCATCACGCTGAGGATGAGATTCTTCAGACCCATCTCTTAGAGTAGATATACCTGGGAATGAGGCCACAGACCTGCCCTGTTATCAGCTCCCTAAATCTATCTGGAAGGTTTATTTCTTCATCCTAATGGGGAGAGAAACAAATCCCCAAGTCTCCTAGCTTAGGAAACCCCGCAGTCTAAGCACTCCCCTCTTCTCCTCCAGTGGTGAAATTCTATGCTTCCTCTTGGGAATCCACACCCTTACATTATCAGATACTCTCTCAGACCTGCAGGGTCTAAACTTCTGAAATTCAAATAGGCTGCCTTTGTACTGCTGAGCACTTCTTCCCTAAGGCAAAACTCAAGTGACAGTGTCACTGTTCCAACCATCAGTACCCATCACTGGGAGTTAATTGAGTCACCTGGCAGGTTGCCTCTTGGAACACCTCAGTTCAAGGTCACAAAAGTTGTGCTCTCAGGACACCACAGGCTCAGATAGTGATGGGATGTATAGAAAGTATTTGAAATTCCGCCTATTACCGAAAATGAGGAGGAATTCTTTTTTAATTGAAGCAGAAAGAATTTGACTTCTTCTAAAGTAATCCCCTTTTTGAGCATTCTTTGAGTAATCAAGTGTCTTCTATCTTATGAACTTTTATTCAAATCAGAGATTCTGAAACTGAGGTTCATGAATTCCTTGAAATTACATGCAGAATTTTCTAGATGCCTTTTTTTCTGATGTAAGCATCCATGGGATTTTCTGAAAAACAGATTCTCCCAAAGAATTTGTGACCTAGATAAGGTGAAGAACTGTTGCTATAAACCACAATCACAAATCTATTTCCCCTTGACTTTCATGAATCCCTTTTATTGAATTTTGAAGTTCACAAAATAAAGACCTACTCAAATGAAAAGGATTATTCTGTGCACTGAATTAAAGCCTTCAAAACCCAAACTTGATGTCTGATATCCCTCCCCACAGGTTCATTTATAATGGCATTTTACAGTTTGGAGGGAAAGCTAGATGTGACATCTGTCATCTCTTGGTCTCAAGGGCTAGACGCATATCTGCTTCTCTTCACTGTTCGGGGTACATGCTTCCTGAGGCTAGACATCTCAGCTTCAGTCACACTGTGCGAGCAGCTGTGCTCCCCTGACTGAGCCTCCATCAGCCCCCCTTCACATAGACCTTTGCAGAGCATAAACCTCTTGGGTGTTCATTTTGTCATTTGACCCTTAACACAACTCTATGGTGGTAATAAAGGCAGATATTCTTGACCCTACTTTATAGATGCAAAAGGGAAGCTTAGGATAAGGACTGGATACAGTCCTACTGGAGTTTATGCCAAACAAGATGCCAACCACAGTTCTTTCAAAAATTGCCTTTAATTAAAAAGCTATTACAAGGCAGTTTTTTATGCTCTGATTTGGACTTAATTGTCTTCCATCCAAAATTCATATGTTGCAGTCCCTCCCACCTTCTTCCCCATACCTCAGAATGTGACCTCATTTTGAAATAAGGTTGTTACAGATGTAATTATTTAAGATGAGGTCGTACCAGGGTAGCATGAGTTCCTGATCCAGAATAACTAGTGTCCTCATAAGATGGGGAAACTTGGACACAGACATGCCATGTAAAGATGAGGACAGAGATGAGAGTGATGTTTCTATAAGCTAAGGAATGACAAAATTGCCAGCAAACTAGCAGAAATTAGGCAAAGGCACAGAACAGATCTTCTCTTGAAACCCTCAGCAGGAATGAACCCTGCCAATAACTTGACCTTGGATTTCTAGCCCCAGAACTGTGAGGCAATAAATTTCTCTTGTTTAAGCCACCCAATTTGAGGAAGTTTATTACAGCAAATCTAGTAAACTAGTATATGCTCTATTTCACAACTTTTAAAAATTAAAGGAAAACATGAACCTTTATTTGGTATGAGATATTAAAACAACACAGAAATATGTGAAATAAAATATGAAATCCCCACTCACCATACCAATACACCCACCCCCCCACCAATGTAACATGTTTATATTAGATAATTATCCTCATGGAACTCTTTCTATGCATTTATATACATATCCATGTGAAGTGAAGTTGCTCAGTCGTGTCCGACTCTTTGCCACCCCATGGACTGTAGCCTACCAGGCTTCTCTGTCCACGGGATTTTCCAGGCAATAGTACTGGAGTAGATTGCCATTTCCTTCTCCAGGAGATCTTCCTGACCCAGGGATCGAACCTGGGTCTCCTACATTGTAGACAGACGCTTTACCACCTGAGCCACCAGGGAGGTCCTATACATAGAGACTCCTATAGGTACCTTGGGGGCTTCCCTAGTGACTCAGACAGTAAAGGTTCTGCCTGCAATGAAAAAGATCCAGGTTTGATCCCTGGGTCAGAAAGATTCCCTGGTTAAGGAAATGGCAATCCACTCCATCATTCTTGCCTGGGGAATTCCATGAACAGAGAAGCCTGGTGAACTACAGTCCATGGGGCCGCAAAGAGTGGACATGACTAAGTGACTAACATTTCACTTTTCATAGGTATTTTTAAACCCAGTTTTTCTGACTCTGAGTTTCCGCTCCCTGTTATCTCTCTCTCAGACACCTAAAAATATGTTTGCTCTTCTACTGGTTGTTAGAAGTGGTCTTTCTCTTCAACAGCTTGTTGAACTTGTGTGTGTGTTAATACCCATTCTCAGAAAGAGGAAAAAACTTAAAAGAATCTCCCCAAGTCAAAGTATAAACATTGGAAAAGCTTTTAGAGATTGAAAGAAAAATGGATATACTTGCTTTGCCTTTCTCCCACAGCCAGGCATTGGGTAAAATGTGGAATGCAAGTTTTGTGAGATGGTTTCCACTTAGCTCAGAGGGTAACCCACACTCCTACATATACACTGTGCAAGTTGTTTACCCACAAAGATCTGACTGGCACCCTCCAAGTTCCACCTGTTAGAAATATACTTTTTCTCACTATAAAGACAAGGTGCCATTCTCTCCTCCTATCAACTTAGAAATTTCTGCTTTTTTTAAAACAAAGCAAAACAAAAAACATCCCTATCTCCAGATGGCCACTGTTGCAGAGAACATATGGTGCCTGGGAGAAGAGGGGGAACCTTGAGCCCCCCTGGTCTCTTCCAGCAGATAGGCAGATGAGGAGCACAGAATGCTCAGTCTAAAAGAGGGAGGGAAGCTCAGGGTCTGTGAAGTGAAGTCACCAGTCACATCCTGCAGTATCAGGGTCTGTCCCCTCACCTGCTGCTCCTTCCACCTCACTGACCTCCTTGAATACTTTATTCCTTGAGCATAGAACAAATGAGGCATCCCTGCGTAAGAGCTGAGACTGAAAAATATTTCATTAACTTTGATGTCTACAGAAAATAAAGCAGAAGAGAGATGGGATCACAGGACAGGAGGCTGAGGCAGAGAAGAGGACCCTGGATGGAGTCCAAAAGGAATAAAAGAAAAGAAAGGAAAATACAGAGAAGTGGTGGGGTTGGAAGGACAGGAGGAGGGGATGATCCAAAAGGGTGTGGACAGAAAGAATCTTGACCTGTTTTGGTAACCAGGTTAAAAGATTTGTCCCTGTGATGGTTAATTTTATATGCCTCTTGGCTGGGCCATGATATCTAGATACTTGGTCAAACATTGTTCTAGATGTTGCTAATTTTTGGATGAGGTTAACAAGAAGGAAATGGCAACCCACTCCAGTGTTCTTGCCTCGAGAATCCCAGGGACAGGGGAGCCTGGTGGGCTGCCGTCTATGGGGTCGCACAGAGTCGGACACGCAGCAACATGTAAATTGGGCTTTGCAGGTGACACGAGTGGTAAAGAACCCTCCTGCCAAGCAGAAGATGTAAGAGAAGCAGGTTCAATCCTTGGGTTGGGAAGATACCCTGGAGCGGGGCATGGCAACCCACTCCCGTATTCTTGCCTGGAGAATCCTTTGGATAGAGGAGCCTGGCGGGCTATGGTCCATTGGGTTGCAAAGAGTCAGATATGACTGAAGTGAGTTAGCAAACAACAAGTACATCAGTGGGACTCTGACAAAAGCAGATTGCTCTTCATAGTGTGGGTGGGCCCCACTTAATCAGTTGAAGGTCTTAATAGCAAAAGACTGACCTTTTGCTTAGGAAACCCAAGCAAGGAAAAATTCTACCGTAGACTGCTTTCAGACTCAAACTGCAGTTCTACTCTAGGTTTCCAGTTTACTGGCCTACCCCATAGACTTTAGACTTGTTAGCCTCCACAACTGTGTGAACCAATTCTTTAAAAATAAACGCCTCCTCTCTTTCTCTCATTCTCTCCCCCTCTCTCTCTCCCCTTTCCTGCCCCCCCATCCCATAGCATTGACTCTGTTTCTCTGGAGAACCTTAACACAGCCCCCAGCAATACGCCCCTCCCTATATACCCATGCCACTCCTGACATCCAAAGAAGAGCTATTCCTCCTCTTGAATCTGAGCTGGTCCTGTGATGGTTCTGAGTAGTGAAATGTGACAGATGTGAAATTTGGGGGCTTCTAAATCCAGACCTTAAGAGATTGGAACTTCCACTCCCTTCCTCTTGGATGCTTACACTTGGAATATTCCCACTTGGAATATGCTTTGAAAAACCCCAACCACACAGAGAGTTGAGGTGCAAGAAAACCTGGGTGCTCAGGCTGACAGCCCCCACAGAAGATTCAGCACCATCTTGGATTTTCCAAAATCAGATGAGGCTTCAGATGACCATAACTCCAGATGACATCATGTGGGGCTAGAGAACCCCCACATTGAGCTCAGTTGACCCAGGGGCATCATGAGAGATTTTTTTAAAAATTGATATTGTTTCAGGGCACAACAAACTGCAACAGGCCTGGTTTGTTACACAGCAATAGGCAGCCTATCTTAAAATTTGGCCTAAAATAGACACTTCGTCTACTAATCACTGTTTTTCTGGATGACATTGTCTGTACCTCATAAAAAGAGAGAGGGGCTCCAAGAGAAAGGTTGTCCTTATTTTCAAACTCAGGATCCCCCTTCCCTAGGTCTTCAGGCAGCTATAACCAACCATGCCAGGGTCCCAGCCGGAGAAAGTCATACAACCACACCTTTGCACTTGAACTCAGCAGCTAAAAACTACTCCTTCAGCTTCGCTTTCTGACAGCCAATGACTTATTTATTAGCAGGTAGGAAAAATGCCCCCACACCCTTTAAGATCTAGAACAGAGTGGTAGTGTTGCTGGGTTGGAGGCAGAAACTTTGCGAGGGAGCCATCTGAATTAACTTCACTGTTATTTTCTTGGGAGGAACCTGGTCTTAGTGGCTTCCTTTCAACATTAGATTATACTACATTAGCCAAAGTCACTATCAATCCAAACCACAGTGGAAGTAGGCCAAACTGCTCATAAACTGCACTTTATGACCTACCACAAGAATGTCCTCCGTCTTTTAAGGAGGAGGTTCCTTCCAGTCCTATTAGAAGTTTGATGTTAAGGCCTGGCAGTGTTAAGACTTTTACAATATGGGTTTCACTTAAGAGAATATAAGAAATTCATAGACTTTCATTGCTACAGGGTCTAAAATTTATACTGTACATTCAGGTATGCGGAAAAATGTAGTTTATTTAATGCCCATAATGACCTTCTTCAGGTCTTATTGATTAGTTCAGAGATGAAGTGGGGGGCTGGGGTTCAAATACAAGGTCTGAACTTGCTACAGTGGATGGCAGCACAACTCACTGAGTGTAAGCCATCTCTCTTATTCCCTTAGATGACTCAACTTTCCCCTCCTCTGGCTTTTCTTAGGGAGAGGGTGGGAGTGTGCCTTTGGCATGACCTGAGGGCCTATATCCACAGGGCAAGCCTCAGACTCTGCATTGTTCTGCTGGAGAGTGAGGCCTCTGGTCCAGTCTCTAGACTGGTAGCCACTAAGAGTGTGTCTGGTTCCAGATCTCTTTTGTTTTGTTTTTTTCTTCTTGGTCATAAATTCTCCAAGTTGCTCGCAGGGACATGGCCACCTCCAAGCTCCCCACCACCACCACCGCTGTATCTCTGCCTCACAAATGACCAGGCAGGGCTGGAAAGAGTATGCTTTTTACTATCTCTGTCATAACTGGGTTCTCTCTATGCTATAAAACAGGAGTTGGCAAACTTTCTGTAAAGGGCCAGATAGTAAATATTTTAGGCTTTGTGGGCCATATGGTCTCTGTCACAACTACTCAACTCTGCATGTGTGGTGTGAAAACAGCCATAGACAATATAGAAATGAATGAGTGTGATTGTGCTCCAGTAAAGCTTTGTTTGCAAAAGCCGGAGGTGGGCTGGATTTGGTGTCTGGGCTATGTTTGCCAGCTCCTGCTGTGGAAGAAATCAGTTATGCTGAGTCTTCCAAGCATAACTACTGATAAAGAAAAGTCTGGTGAATTAGAGATAGTCACATTTGTGGGGGGTTTTTGTTTTTTCTTTTTTTTTTACCCTGTAGCCATCAAATTGTGGCTCTATGAATCTTCATTTTAAAAACCTGTAATTGCTTTGACCACCAGAATATGGTGGAAATGGCAATGTGCCCTTTGCTGGATCAGTCCTTCAGAGATTGGCAGATCTCTTTCAGTCTCTTGGAACACTCACTTTTGAAAGCTTGAATTGTCATGTAAAAGATTCAATGACCCTGGAAAAACTATATGGAGAGAATCGGAGTTTACATAGAGGTGAGAGGGTGCAATGGAGTTCAACCTTCCAGTGGTCCCCACCAAGACACCAGGCATGTGAGCAAAACTGTCATGGATCCTGTAGGAAGCCTAGTTGAATTCTACTGATTTCCCTGCACACAACTCATAGGGGGTAGAAGAATCACAAAGCCTTGACAAAGTTGATGACACACAGGAATGGTGGGTCTCTGAAGTCACTAAATTAGGTAAATTGCCTGAAAAGATTATAGATGGAAAGTCTATAATTAAAAAATATTATTCTCATTCCACTCAAAATCTAACAGAGCCACTAAATCTCATTGTTTCCTCTTCTTGGTAAATGTAAGGTAATTTTGTTGTTCAGTCGTGTCTGACTCTGTGATCCCAGACCTGGAGCTTTCTCAAACTCATGTCCATTAAGTCAGTGATGCCATCCAATCATCTCATCCTCTGTCATCCCCTTCTCCTCCTACCTTCAATCTTTCCAAGATTCAGGATCTTTTCTAATGAGTCAGTTCTTCTCACCAGCTGGCCAAAGTATTGGAGTTTCAGCATCAGTCCTTCCAATGAACACCCAGGACTGATCTCCTTTAGGATGGACTGGTTGGATCTCCTTGCATCCAAGGGACTCTCAAGAGTCTCGTATCAATTCTTCAGCACTCAGCTTTCTTTATAGTCCAACTCTCACATCCATACATGACCACTGGAAAAACCAAAGCTTTAACTAGATGGACCTTTGTTGGCAAAGTAATGTCTCTGCTTTTTATTTTTTATTTATTTATTTTTTTTATGTCTCTGCTTTTTAATATGCTGTCTAGGTTGGTCATAACTTTTCTTCCAAGGAGGAAGCATCTTTTAATTTCATGGCTGCAGTCACCGTCTGCAGTGATTTTGGAAACAAAGAAAATAAAGTCTGACACTGTTTCCACTGTTTCCCCATCTATTTGCCATGAAGTGATGGGACTAAATACCACAATCTTCATTTTCTGAATGTTGAATTTTAAGCCAACTTTTTCACTCTCCTCTTTCACTTTCATCAAGAGGCTCTTTAGTTCTTCTTTGCTTTCTGCAATAAGGGTAGTATCATCTGCATATCTGAGGTTATCGATGTTTCTCCTGGCAATGCTGATTCCAGCTTGTGCTTCATCAAGTCTGGCATTTCACATGATATACTCCACATATAAGTTAAATAAGCCGCCTGACAATATACAGCCTTGATGTATTCCTTTCCCAATTTGGAACCAGTCCATTGTTCCATGTCCAGTTCTAACTGTTGCTTCTTGACCTGCATACAGGTTTCTCAGGAGGCAGGTAAGGTGGTCTGGTATTCCTATCTCTTTAAGAATTTTTCACAGTTTGTTATGATCCACACAGTCAAAGGGTCTAGCATAGTCAATGAAGCAGATGTTTTGCTGGAATTCTCTTCCTTTTTTTATGATCCAATGGATGTTGGTAATTTGATCTCTGGTTCCTCTACCTTTTCTAAATGCAGCTTGAGTCTATGGCCATACCACCCTGAACACACCCAATCTTATCTAAATACAGCTTGAACATCTGGAAGTTCTCAGTTTACGTACTGTTGAACCCTAGCTTGAAGAATTTTCAGCAATACTTTGCTAACGTGTGATATGAGTACAATTGTGCAGTAGTTTCAACATTCTTTGACGTTGCCTTTGTTTGGGGTTGGAATTAAAAACTGACGTTTTCCTGTCCTTTGGCTACTGTTTGCTGGCATATTGAGTACAGCACTTTTAACAGCAACACTATTTAAGATTTGAAATAGCTCAGCTAGAATGGTATCACCTCCACTAGCTTTGTTCCTTGTGATGCTTCCTAAGGCCCACTTGACTTTCCACTCCAGGATGTCTGACTCTAGGTAAGTGATCACACCAGCATGGTTATCTGGGTTGTGAAGATCTTTTTTGTATAGTTCTTCTGTGTATTCTTGCCACCTCTTCTTAATATCTTCTGCTTCTGTTAGGTCCATATCATTTCTGTCCTTTATTGTGCCCATCTTTGCATGAAATTTTCCCTTGGTATCTCTAATTTTCTTGAAGAGACCTCTAGTCTTTTCTGTTCTATTGTTTTCCTCTCTTTCTTTGCATTGATCACTGAGGAAGGCTTTCTTATATAATGTTCATCTTCAAGCAATTGATTTCTCATCTTACATACCAGAGCAGGAGAAGATTAGATTTTCTTTCCAGTTCCAAAATTCTGGAAGGAAATATGACTAGATCAGATGAAACAATAAGTGTCTGGGACTTGAGAGGACATTAACATCGTGTCTGACAAGGATCACGTTTTTACTGCCATGCAGGGGCTTGTAACTTCCTTGGCACTCTTATGCAATTCCCCGGGGCTGCACACAGGACAGGACGTGTCTATTCAAGCATCACTGGAATCAAAAGGATTAATGAACACAAGACCTTTCTCCCTTCTCTCTGCTTTTTGAAAGGGGAGGAGTCTTGCTTTGTGGGTATGCCAGCACCTGGACTTTCCTTTTTTGGTGCAGAATCTGGGTAATGGACTAATTTTCCCAAGAAAAATAATCAGCATGAGACACTAGACCATACTTCCCAGAGTGTCTTTGTGGGGAGCATAAATGGAGGCACTGGGATGGAACTGGGGGTGGAGAGAGAATAGAGGAGCCATGTGGAGGGGAGGGAAAAGCGTGGATGGGAGAAAAAGAAACAGATTGTCAGCCACTGTGCCACCTCTGTGTGTGGGAGACGCTGTACCACGTGCATGTGGGGAAAGAATTTTATAGTGGGCAGCTGGGGATGGGGCTAGATTGATAGAGTGGCTGCCTGTGTGGAAAACAGTGGCAGAGAGCAGAAGAGAGGAATGTTAAGAGATGTGGTTGGATATTAAGAACTGTTTTCCCACCTCCATCTCTTTGGTCTCTTCTCAGCGACTAAAAGGCATTGAAATCGTTTGATT
This sequence comes from Budorcas taxicolor, assembly GCF_023091745.1. Taxonomy (NCBI): domain Eukaryota; kingdom Metazoa; phylum Chordata; class Mammalia; order Artiodactyla; family Bovidae; genus Budorcas; species Budorcas taxicolor. The sequence continues at coordinate 73,305,307 of NC_068913.1, read as the reverse complement.
TTTATATGTGCCTATTATAAACCAAGGTGTTTTATTTTTCGAAAGTATCCTTTATAGAGCAGCAGTCATAGTCAAGTCCCTGCAAAGTTTCTCGTATTTGGGACGCTCTTTCATTAACTTTCTTTGAACAGCTAGGTGCTGTTTGGGAAGGCACATTGGCCTAAAAGATCTCCATCAATGCTGTTTTTGAGTGATTCTGAAAAATCTTGAAATCCTCTGGTAGAGTCTAAGACAAAAAGCAAAACTATTTAGTACAGATTTAGTTGTTTGTTTCAGGATATTATCTTACAATTGCAATCAGTGATATTGATTGTCTATAGAACATCTTTTACACATCTGTATAAGTCTTTTATGAATCTTTAAATAGGTCTTTGTAGGTCTTTAAAAAGCAAAGTAGTGCACGTTAATGTTATGGAGATCAAACATAAACACGAACAACATGACAAGAGCTGATGTTATACAAATGGATACTTGGTCCTTGACGTAACATTTCCAATGACAGCCAGTATTCACAGAATCAAAAAGCACTAATTCTCCAATAACTGAAATGGAAATAACAGTGATGCACTCTGGAATACTGTGATCTAGTTAAGTCTTTTGTGATTTTTTTTAAATCGGGGAAAATAAGGGTTTTCTTTATATTTCAGGTTGTTTTACTTGGGAACATATAAATAAATGTCAGTGTCTTTTGTGCTTCTCTGCTGTCAATTTCAACTGACACTGCACACACACTAAGCCATGTCAGGTCCCAAATATATTCAGACTTCACAATACATTCTCTAAGTCCTATTGAAATAAGCAAAAATAGCTTTTGTCTAAATTGTCTAATTTCTTTGGAAACATATGTTTCCAAAGAAAATACAGTGTTTAGAATCTTTGTCATCCTCACACACTTGTTTCTGCATTTCTCAATATACAGAGAAAATTCAAGGTGAATCTCAGAGTTGATAATCACAATGAATTGTGCTTCTTGAGAATGGCACATAATTTTGTCATATTACCTTAACTTTCCAAAGGGGAGAGTAGAAAGGAACTGAAAAACTATCTTTATCCTTGTGATAGTTTGGCCCAAGAAATTATGGTTAGAAGTCTCTCATTTTCTGTTGATCCTGCCTTGTCTAGAATAGAAGTCACCAATCGGTACAGCGCAGATCAGATCTGACCCGCAGACTTGCTTTGTTTGGTTCACACAATGTTTTTTGTCTGGTTTAAGTTTTTATCAGTTCCCTTAAATGTTCACCGTAATCATCACTGCTCCTTATGCCTTGCTTGCTTTAGTCATTTGTATTATCTTACTGGTCCCTGTGCATGGTTTTTTTGTCTGTCTGTTTGTTTATTGGTTTGGCTTTTTGCTTTGCAATCTTTGGTGAGAGTTTATAGAAATTAGTTCCACAAGTTGTCCATAAACCTGCAAAGCAATTTGGTTATGTATCAATTGGCTTGTCATTTCTAAATTCACTATCAAGTGGCCTCAGAAGAAAAGGGTGAATTTGGTTGGCTCTCCCTGTAGCTTTCTTAATGTTGTGCTCTTAGTTTACTCCTAAGTTTGAACCTAAAAATAATATTGGAGCAGCCTGGTTACCCCCAATGGTACTGGAGTATTCTCACTGAACAAAGACCTTTAATGTCACAGAAGTATGAGATGTACATTCTCAAACTCACGAACATCAAAACTGAACTTCCTGAAAGGAGAGTCTGTTGTAATAGTGAATAAAGGTTGATTCAGGCATTTCAAATATCTGTTGAGGACCTACCAACAAGCAATAGAATTTTTAACCTTTCAGCACTTATTGTGCATTTATTTTTCCCTTTCTGTAGACTAAACAAACAGATCACAAAGAGAAGACTTTGTTTTGAGAAGACCATGCCAATCTCCTTAGCATCTACTGGAAATGATATTCCTGGGTGTCAGGATTCTTTATAAGTCTCTTCATTTTTCTAGAAAAAAAAAAATCTGGGTAACAGTAATATGTGTTTAAAAATAAAAGCCAGCTGCTCATCACACATTCACAGCTTCCTTCCCTGCCCTCCCCACTTCTTTGCCAGGCCTACAGGAAGTCAAATTTTCAATTTTATCTTGCCTTTTTAAGATCTGCTGCTGCAAAGCCAGTTTCTATTTAGATGGATCTGGTGCCTGGACCTGGGTATTTTTGTGCCCTAACTCCCTAAATAAAAAAGGTAGTTATCCATTGAATATATTGTCTGTCTAGCACTTTTCAGATGAGAGGGACTGGAAAACACACACTTTCTGAAAGACTCCTGTGCTATTCCACCAATTAATAAAACCACATTTTAAGCAAACATGTTATCTACTTTATATTAGGGGGAAAATGTCTAAGATATTAGATGTGGGTAATTGATTGCACAAATGGCCCCAGTTCGCTGCCTCTTCTCATATCCAGGCCCTTTGCAAAGTGATGTTTTTGCTCTTCAAGAGGAGATTTTATTTCCCCACTCTTGAACTGGGGCTCGTCTTGTGACTCTTTTTGACCAACGTGGCAGAAGTGGTGGTGTCCCAGTTCTAAGCCCAGATCTCAAGATGCCTTGTGCTTAGGTTGTTTCCATGTCTTGCCTACTGTAAATACTGCTGCTATGAACACAGGGGTGCATGTTACCTTTGTGAACTATAGTTTTGTCTGGGTATATGCCCAGGAGTGGAATTGCTGGATTATACAGTAAACAAGTTCTTCTTAAAACGCTCTGTATTAGGGTGGTTTGTATGTGTCAGCAGCTACACTTCCTCACAGAAGGCATTTTAGTAGATGTGCACATATATCATGGAAAATATGAACATAGATGTAGGTACCACTACCAAGGGAAATTAGTACATTGCAAGGCTATTGTAAGAATTAGAGACGGTATACATAAAATGCCTGGAAAACGGGTGCTCGGTAAATGAAAATTACTAGTATGTTTATATGCATGTTTGATGTTGTGTGAGTTATAACTGAGAAGTGTCACCTTCCTGGAGCTCACAGGTTAGAAGCAATATATGTATGATTAGAGTGGTCTCTGTGTCTGGTTCTCACAAGGATGCCTGTCTAAACCAAGCCCCTCCAAGTAACTTTGTTCTCCTAGGAATATCTCCAGGTGGTTCTCTGTGGAGATCCGGAACCTGTCTAGCCCAGACCTTCCCTCTCACCCCCACTCTGCGCTTCTCCTGGGCTTCTGCTATGGTCCAGTGTCAATGCCCTGAACTGCCCTGCCTCCTTGGCTTGTTGCCATTGTTTGATTGCTCCTCCTCTGGTCTTCACGACCGGTGACAGACTGACATTATTACTGTGGTTTGGCTTCTCCAGCTATTAGCTCTATCACATTACTCTCTTTATCAGTAATTTTTAATCAGGTTCTCAAGGCAGACTGGCTACCTACTCACCAAACCCCTTTTTCTCTCTGGGTACATAACTAAACTATATTTTCCAGTTTCTAATATCAGCTGGGGTCAAGGGAAGAGTTTCCAACAATAAAAATTTGTTGTAGAATTGATGTATAACTACCAGAATAAAACAAGGGTACACCTTTTCCATACTGCCTGTCTCATTCCACAGTTGGCTGGTTGGAAAAGATGGACTGAGAGACAGCAGTGGAACAGGGGATGATGAAAGTCCTAGATGGAAAAAGCCTGGATCTCTGTGTCAACACTTGAAAAAGAGTCACCTAAAAGAATGATCTGACCAGGAACATCTGCATTAGTCTTTGCATGAGTTCGAAATAAGTCTTCATTATGTTAGTCTCTGAGATTGGAGAGGTTGTTTGTTACCATAGAGTAGCCTAACATATCCTGACTAATACAACTCCCAACTTTGATAGCCCTATTTTTTTTATGTTGTTGTTTATTAAAGTCCTCCTACCACAGCGGCTTTATTTGTCTCATTGCTTCTCACAGAGACTTTGCATCTTTAAGCCTGGGCAAGTGGCCTAGAATTGGGGTAGAAAGAAAATATAAATCAACTCAATAAATATTTATTGAATGCTTGCCATTTGCTCTGTATTGGGCTAGGCACAGAGGTTGCTGTTGTTTAGTTGCTAAGTCATGTCTGAATATTTTGCAACCCTATGGATTTTAGCCCACCAGGGTCCTCTGTCCATGGGATTTCTCAGGAGGAACAATACTGGAATGGGTTGCCATTTCCTTTTCCAGGGGGATCTTCCTGACTCAGGGATTGAACTCATGTCTCCTGCATACCACTGAGCCACCAGGGAAGCCCAGGCATGGGGGTTAAATAGCTGAAACACAGAAAGGACATATAGTGCCTCACTCAATGTTACACTTCTCCAGGACTGAGTTTTGACATCTCCCACCTCTGCTCTCAAGTATAAATTCCTTGCCCATCCTGGATACTGTAAGAAAGGCAAGAGACAGTCTTTTTCCCTCTGCTTCCCTTTCACAAGTCTCAGTCCCAAGGCTACAGGGCAGCACCACCGTATCTTATGACATTTCCCTCCTAGAAGACCCAATGGAGGCTCCTTAAAGAAAATACCTCTTTGCCTCCCCTTCAGTGCCACGGCTTCAAAAGTGACTAGGACAATGAGGCAACTCCCATAAACATCTTCACTGCAGATATAAAATTTTGATGTCACAGTATTTTTTTTATTGTTTTTGTCATTTATTTTCCTGCAAACATGCCAAGAAAGATGGATCACAAGATTGTGAATCTTTGGGTTTCACCCTGACATTGCAGACAACCTGGAAGGTACCTGGTTATTAATAATGGGAAAATAAGTCATTGGTAAAATAATGCTTACTGTTTTGTTCCACTGGAGAAGGTAAGACACTTGGATAAAGAGAGAAACTATTTGACAGAGAAAAGATGAGGTTGGTTTAAAGAAAAGGAAAAAGTAATCCCAACAGTGATATTTCAACCATAATGAATTTGCATTCCCAATTTAGCTTCATAGTCCTGAAACATTTCTCCCTCCAATGCTTTTGGTTTTTCATCTGCCACTAAATAGCATGTTGCTGAATAATTAAAGAGTCACATTTGAAGGGCGGGGTTGTTTTCAAGGATCTTTGTGTATTGGATGGCGTTTTTCACCAGGCAGCAAGGTGGTTCAGAAGAACTTCAGACTGTTTGTCTGTTGAAAAATGTTAAAAAGGGTGTTTTTTTTAGAAACTAGAGGTGTCTACCGAGTCCAAAATGAATTGGAGGAGCCACAACAGCTGGATGCCATAAAAGCCTCAAGACTGTATCTCATCTTTCAATCGTACTACTGACCACAGCTAGAATATTCAGCAAAAGGACGTTTGCCATGTAACCATCATCTGTTCCCCAGCTCTGCTGTATCTAATAGTGGAATCAGCTCGCTTTGATACTGAATGTGTTGGATGGAGATAATTAATTCTCCGTCTGGATAAGTCAGTCATTATTTTGCCTCTTGTCCCTGCTTTAATCAGCTCCTTCAAGCCATGAACTGCGCCTGAGCACAGGATCACACAGGCACTTTCCCTGGGAGTTATCAAATCCCGTCAGCCCAAAGAATTCAGCTTTACAGATTTTAGATGGGATTTAAGACACTAAACGGTGTTCTTCAATGAACAGTAATGAGATTCTACTAACAACTTGATTTACAGACCAAATGTGACAGACGTGGCTAATCTGGTTTGATAATAGTACACATAATAAAATTCTAGTTTAAAAATAGTGCCAGTTGAGAACCTTTCTTCCATATAAACAGTTCAGAAGCCTTTTAGTGGAGGAGAAAGGGGAGAAGAAACAATAAAAAAATTGTTGTCCCCTGTTGTCTGATTATGCTGCGATTGGTATGAAATATCTCCCTAATGAATTAAAATTCCTGCATTTTAAAAAATTTTGTGTTTTTTTTTAAAAAGACTAAAAACCTAAAAAAAAAAAAAAAAAAAAAAAAGGAAGCCTAGCAAAGACAGCAAGACTGACTTATTTTTATAATTCTCTGACTACTGAGTTCAAGAACCTAGTAGCTAACGCAGAGCTGGCCACTCAACAGAGATCTGTTGGGCCAAAATCTTTAAATGTTTGTTCAGTTGAAATGTCTGTTTTATCTTTAGCCTGCCTTTTTATCTGTGTGGAATGTTCCTCTGGCAAAAGTATTCTGACACATAGTTGTTTCTTTTTTTTTTCCTAAGTACTAAATTACATTGCTTTTGGAGTTTCAGACTTTGAATGTACCCCATGTGATACATTTGAAGTGGCAGATGGAACTCTTATGCCACTGGAAATTCTAAAGTATGTGAAGGAAAAATTTATTTCTCTTACTCGTTTTCTGTTCAACCGTATTTTTTTTTTTATCAGTGCTGAGATGATAAATTCTACTGAAGTAAATAAATTGCTCAATTGATATTCTTATGTGTTGCTGCCTTTATTTTTTTTTATGACATGCTGGAATTCTTCTGTTGTGAAAAGGAAAGAAAATTCAGTTTGGTGCCTGGTTCCTTTTCCCTGTCTTGATTTTAGAAATTAATGAAAATGCTAATGAAACAGAAAAGAAAATGAAAAAAATACCAACAAAAATTTAGTGTATTAGCAAACCTGACACCAAAGAATGAAAAAGAAAAAAGGAAAGAAAACTCAGAAGGATGCACCCTTTGCATTAAAATATTGATAAGAGCATGTGAAAAGAAAGAAAAAAGAGAGAGAAGATAGCAAATGAACAGAAGGAGAGGAGTTAAAAGATACTTTGATATAGACACAGGCTTCCCTTGTGGCTCAGCTGGTAAAGAACCCTCCTGCAATGTGGGAGACCTGGGTTCAATCCCTGGGTTGGGAAGATCCCCTGGAGAAGAGAAAGGCTACCCCCTCCAGTATGCTGGCCTGGAGAATTCCATGAACTGTATAGTCCAAAGAGTCAGACATGACTGAGCAACTTTCACTTGATATAGACACAGCAAAGATTGGGAGCCTTTTACTGTAGGATTCGATCCCTGGGTCAGGAAGTTCCCCTGCAGAAGGAAATGACAGCCCAGTCCAATATTCTCACCCGGAAAATTACATGCACAGAGGAGCCTGGTGGGCTATAGTCCATGGGGTTGCAAAGAGTCATACACGACTTAGCCACTGAATAACAACAACTATAGGGTTCAGATCTCCTGGGTATGTCTGTTGAACCAGCAGCACAGGTGGGCCTCACTGGGGCCTTTGACAAGCTTTTTAAGAAGCCTCCTGGGAAACAGTGTTTGTTCTGTGCATTGCTATAATTAAGCAATTTTGGAGGCTTCTGAAGGCCAGGTGAGGGGAATAATGGAATCTGGGGTATGGGGAGGTTTGAAGAGCTCTTTAGAGAGAACTTATCATAAGGAAAGATGAGTACTCAAAGAGACCATTGAGTAGCCATTGGAAAGGGTTGGCACTAAGGTGTGAATGTATATGTCCCCTTCATGATGGGGATTAGTGACTTTATAAAAGAGGCCACACAGAACTCCCTAGCCCCTTTTGCCATAGGAGAACTGTGAAAAAAAACAGTCTTCTATGAACCAGAAAGAGGGCCCTCTGCAGAACCCCAGAATCCCTGGAACTGTAAAAAGCAAATTTCTTTTTTTCTTAAGCCATCCAGTTTACGGTATTTTTGTTACAATTGCCCAACAGTTGAAGGACAGACATGGACTCCTAATGCAAGACAAGAGCTGTGGCCTGAATCCATTGCCTCCCCTTCAGATCTGTGTCTGAGCCTAGGAGAAAAAAGCTGAGTGAAAACATCGAGTCGTTTCTTGAGCAACCAGGAAGAACACAGCTGTTCTGCTTTGGGACACTGTCCTGAGAGTCTCAGTTTCTCTTACATTCCTGTAAAATTATGGTGTGACCTCAGCACGTGACCACCTTGAGAGTGGACTTCTGTGTCCAGCAGAGCAGTCCAGAGCAGTGGCCTGTCAGCTGGGGGCACAGTGTGGACAGAGGAGCCTTTAGTGCAGAGGCCACAGACCGAGAGGACGGCCACTCCCTTGGGATGAAAGGAGAGGGGGAGGAGGTTCCAGCAGTCTCATGGTCGCCAGGCTGTAGTGCACAGGACGGACACCTCCTGGGGATGCCCAGTGGCAGTGGGCAGTGGTGTCTTCTCAAGGGACCAGAGGTGCCACATAAGCAGATAGAGGCACTAGGCCGGCAAAGTGTAGGTAGAGAGATGACTGTGGCCTCAGAGACGGCTGAGTCCTAGAGACACTTGGGTTAGAGAAAGAGGGATCCTGAAGGGGAGATCTTCAGTCTCACTTGTGAATTTCAGAAGAAGAGAGCTGGGATTTTAACGCTGGTCTGTCTGATTCTTGTTATTGTTTAGTCGTCAGTTGTGTCCAACTCTTCTGCGACCCCATGGAGGAGAGGAGGCTCCCCAACCAGGCTCCTCTGTCCGTGGGATTTCCCAGGCAAGAATACTGGAGTGGGTTGACATTTCCTTCTCCAGGGAATCTACGCAACCCAGGGATCGAAACCACGTCTCCTGCATTGGCAGGTAGGTTCTTTATCACTGAACCATCTGGGAAGTCCCTGTCTGATTCCAGGCCCTACTTTCAGTTTAGTTCAGTTAAATCACTCAGTCGTGTCCAACACTTTGTGACCCTATGGACTGCAGCACACCAGGCTTCCCTGTCCATTAGCAACTCCCAGAGCTTGCTCAAACTCATGTCCATCCAGTCGGTGATTTCATCCAACCATCTCATCCTCTGTCATCCCCTTCTCCTCCTGCCCTCTATCTTTCCCAGCATCAGCGTCTTTTCCAATGAGTCAGCTCTTCGCATCAGATGGCCAAAGCATTGGAGTTTCCACTTCAGCATCAGTCTTTCCAATGAATATTCAGGACTGATTTCCTTTAGGATTGACTGGCCTCACTTTATTCATCACTAAGCACCATTGCTCCAAACAAAATTATTAGTGCAGCACGCGATCCCAAGCCAGGACCTGAGCTTGAATGTCTTATTCTACTGCATGAAAGAACAAGAAAGTAGACACTCATCTTTTAAATAATGAAATAAAGTCTGCATGCAGTTTTTAAAATTATTCACCGATAATGTCAAGATGCACCAAAGCTATTTGTGCTAGGAATTGGTGTGTGAAAACAAGGAAGGCAGACCCAGTAGATTCATACCTGCTGATGCTGGGAATTAGAGAAGTGACCCTGTTACCTGGTGTCCAGGTCCGCCTCCATGACCCTCCCTCTCGACCCTCTGTGGTCAGTCCAGGCCCAGTCTCCAAGCTACCCCTTACACCCAGCTGGGAGTTTTTAAAATCTCGGGGATTCTGCCTACACCAGGCCAGTTTTATCAGCATCTCTAGGTGTGGGACTCAGGCTTCAGGAATGTTTAAAGCTGTCATTGTGATTCCAGTCTGCAGTCCCAACTCAGAATTCTGCTCCAGGATCTCTGCAGACCTTGGAAAGAAGGGCTGAAGGAAGCCTTGCCCAGCATTGTGCTCTGGGGGTCCAGTGACTGGGCAGCACGTCTGGGGGCTCACCTCCATCCCCCCTCACCTAACAACACTGTGCCAGGGTGCCTGGCCCACATCTACAGATGGGTCCACAGGTAAGGAGACAGTTTTTTCTAATGGGATCTTTATAACACTGTGGGCTTTATGCAGTGATTATGTGTGGGCTAAGGTGGGTGCACGCTAAGTCGCTTCAGTCCTGTCCAACCCTGTGACCCTGTGGACCATAGCCAGATAAGCTCCTCTGTCCATGGGGATTCTCCAGGCAAGAATACTGGGGTGGGTTGCCATGCCCTCCTCCAGGGAATCTTCCTGACCCAGGGATCGAACCGCCTCTCTTATGTCTCCTGCATTGGTAGGCAGGTTCTTTCCCACTAGCGCCACCTGGGAAGCAGGATTACAGATGGTCATAAATATCTAAAAGCAAAGTTCTGAGGTGTTTTTAGCCTCATGGCACTTGCTGTGAAGCCTCCAGGAAGTTCTGTGTCTTCCTTCTCTCAAGCACATGCTTTACTGCAAAAGGGCCAGTTTTGTTTCTGTTTCTTTCTGACCTCAGGCTTCTATAGACTGGTGATACTTTTTATTTTGTTTCATGAAACATTCTTGACTATGTCAAAATTGTTGAAACACACAGAGAACCTGCAGGGGGTCAGGGAAAGAAAGCTGGACTTCTGCCTTTACCTGCAGATCCAGGCTCTGTCTGGTACACAGTTCTAGTTACAGGCACCCACCTTGTTCTCTGAGTCTGAGTTCCTGTGTTAGTAACCTGCCTCACACTCCAGTTCCTACTGCTCTGGGCTTTATCTGTCTCCCTGAGCCAGGAGTCTACCTGCAACAGATAGCAAATTGCCTCAAGCCTACAATGCATAGATAGCTGTTTCTAAAGCCATAGCCCATTCCTACATCACGCTTTCTGTGCCTTGCACACCAAGCACACACTCTTGTTGGCGGCCATTGGCTGCTGGGCTGGATCATTAGCCTCCTTTTCTCATATTCTTCCCTGTCCCCAGCCCTGGACTTGCCTCTGCTCCCAGCCCTGTCCCACACTGTCTGTTCGTCTCCATCCGCCATCCACTGCACTGAATCCTCTCATGACCACGCAGAAGCATTTCCCAAAAGCGTGCAGTCACTGCCTTTTAGGTATTGATTCATTTCATCCCCCCAATAGTCTTGTGGTATTTTTAGAATATTTAGAAATGTGTTTTAGAATATTTATGTCATTTATGGGCTTACCACTCAACAAATCAATAATAGAAAATCTATATTTTATATGATTAAATACATGTTCATTCATTCAATAAATAATCTACTAGGCATGATTCTAGGGGTGTAGGATATAAGACAGGCCAGATTCCTACTCCATGGGACTTACATTTCATTAATAGAGTAGACAGACATTAAACATACAAAGAAAATACTGTTGAAGGATAGTGAGTGCTATGAAGCAAATAGAATGGGGTGAAGTGACTTTAAATTAGGTAGTTAATGAAGGTAATTAGTGAAGAGGTGGTATTGGAGCCATGTGAATGATGGAAAGGTTTGGGGGAAACTGTTTAAGACAGAAGGGTGAGCTAGGACAAAGGTCCTATGGTGGCCACACACTTGACATCGCTGAGGACAGTAAGAAGGCTGTGGAGGTGGCTGTGAAGGGGAGCGTGGCACCAGGTGAGATGAGAGAGGTTGGCAGGGTCAGGTCAGGTGAAAAATCAATACCAATGCAAGTGGTATGGATAGTGTTCTGAGTTTCATCCAGAGTTAATGATGGGCTTTAGGTGCAGGCCTGAAGCAGTCTGATTTATGTTTGTAAAACATCACATGGACTGCCAGGCAGAGAATGCATTGTGAAAGGCAAGAGTGGAAACAGGGAGGTACCGGTTTAGAAGGAAAAATACGTTGGTCCAGATGCGCTTGGCTTGGCTTTGATTAGTGGGTTATGATGCAGATAGAAGTGGATGAATTCAGCTTGTATTTGGGAATGGAGTGGATACCAGGAGAGGGTCAGAGGTGAAAGAAAGTGATGAAACGAGAACAGCTAGTAGATTGAAAGTTAAATATATGGTTGATTTTTTTTTTAATGTGAAAATCTTTATTTTGACAAATAAGTATCGTATTTTAAAAAAACTGACCTGAAAGTTAAAAACAAAAGCAGCAGGTAAAAGTGCCTTTCCCTGAGATGATGAAAACAGGGAAAACAGACATGGGAAAAGAAACCGAGAGATGGACTTCCCTGGTAGCTCACATGGGTTCGGTCCCTGATCTGGGAAGATCCTGCATGCTGTGGAGCGACTAAGCGTGTGCGGCACAACTCCTGAACCTGCCCTCTAGAGCCTCCGGGCCGCAGCTACCGAAGCCCGCGTGCAGCAGGGAAGCCACTGCAGGGAGAAGTCAGAGCACCGCAGCTGGAGAATAGCCCACTCTCGCTGCAGGTAAAGAGAGGCCTTCCCAGCCGTGAAGACCCAGCATGACCAAAAATAAATACAAGCGGATCGTTTTTAAAAAAGAAAAGAAGCCAAGAGGTCTGTAGACAAGAGACAAGTGAAGTGTAAATTGCCTATTAGGCACCAAGTACTAAATACTCTAATGCATACTCAGCATACTGCTCAGTTTCACGGCAAATAGAAAAGCATAGCATCCCTACTCTTAAAAAAAAAATCTAGGTAACGTTTGGTATGGACAATGGTGTGCTCTGGCTATCAAGCCATGTAATGGCATCAATTCTATTCTATTATTACTTCTTTCAACAAATTGGCAAAAACCACTTTGACAGTCGTTTGATGTTTCTCACACACATGTCGGAGAAGGCAATGGCACCCCACTCCAGTACTCTTGCCTGGAAAATCCCATGGATGGAGAAGCCTGGTGGGCTGCATGCAGTCCATGGGGGTGCTGAGGGTCGGACACGACTGAGCAACTTCACTTTCACTTTTCACTTTCCTGTGTTGGAGAAGGAAATGGCAAGCCACTCCAGTGTGCTTGCCTGGAGAATTGCAGGAATGGGGGAGCCAGGTGGGCTGCCGTCTATGGGGTCGCACAGAGTCAGACACAACTGAAGCGACTTGGCAGCATCAGCAGCACACACATGTGACCGGGTGCCCGTGTGACTGCAGGGTGTCAGTGGTGACGTGAGCAGGAGCTGGGGCGGCTTCAGTGGTGGGGGAGCCAAGCCCTGGTCCTGTCACATTTCGTCCTGGCCGCTGACTAACCTCCCCTCCCTGGAGGGCATTTCTGCTGATGCCCTGCTTTCTGTTTCCACTCCTCATCCGACGACCCTGGAAATATGACTCCCTGAGGCAGGAGTTCTTTCCATCCTGCTTTAGAGTATGCAGACTCCGAGTATAAGGTTTTGATTAAAACATGAATTTGCTAGTGTTCACACCAAAGACATTTTGGGTTTAAAGATTGCTGGGAAGTCAATTATTGCTGGTTTTTTCCTGACTTACTATTGTATAGATTTTGGAAATTATAGTAAGGAAAGTTATCATTCATGAGAGTGACACCCTTGTCCTTTTCATATATTTTCTTTTCATATATGTATGTATATATATATTTATACTCACACCTATTATGCTTTTATAAAACTGGAGGTTTCCTGCTTTTTTCCCTTAACAATTTATCATATGCATTTTCCCATATCACTACTTTTCTAAAATGTAATTGTTAATGATGGCAATCATATGCCTGTCCCATAATTTTTTAACCATTTTCTGACAGTTATGAAGGCTCTTCTAACATTTTTTTGGTCATATAAACAATGCTGTGATAAATATCTTTGAACATAAATCTTTGTTTATGTATCTGATTTACTTTTAAAATTTTTAAATTAATTTTATTGATTCTTAGAAATTAAATAACTCAAAAGAGAAAAATTTTAAGGCAAATTTCCTGCAGCTAAAGTTATACTAGTAATGATGACAACAGCTGTTTCAAAGTGCCCATTTCACCATAGCCATTTTATGAGTAGATATACGACTTTCTCATTTGGGGAAAAAAATAAAGAAAAATGGCATTGGTCTATTTAATTTAAAAGTTTTTATAAAAATTACATTTTGAGTCTTGAACACTCTCAGATGTCCTTTAGCCACAATCATGAGTTGGCATGTCAATAATCTGCCCATTGTTGTATTAGGAAAATTTGTTATTGATTTATGAAGTCCCTTTATATAACCACAATCATGAGTTGGCATGTCAATAATCTGCCCATTGTTGTATTAGGAAAAGTTTGTTATTGATTTATGAAGTCCCTTTATATAACCACAATCATGAGTTGGTATGTCAATAATCTGCCCATTGTTGTATTAGGAAAAGTTTGTTATTGATTTATGAAGTCCCTTTATATAACCACAATCATGAGTTGGCATGTCAATAATTTGCCCATTGTTGTATTAGGAAAAGTTTGTTATTGATTTATGAAGTCCCTTTATATAACAATAAATGAAACCCTTTGATATAATTCTAAATACTTTTCCTAGTTTGTTCCTTCCCTTTTTGTTGTGTTTTGGGTTTGTTTTTAAATCATGCTTTTGGAAGGAATTCTCCATCAGAATTAATAACAGATACTTGGGGGTCCAATCTGAGATCAAATCCTGGCTCTGCCTCTTACTAGCTGTGCCTTTTAAGTTATGTAAATTCCTTAAACCTCCATCAACTCTCTATTTTTTTTTAATTAATGTAATACCACCAATGCGATAAATTTATGGTAAAGAGTAAATCTAACAATGAATAATCTTAACACTTGTGTCAGATATTATATGCTCTTTGACATGGTACATCGTCTCTCTAAATGTTATTAAAGTATAGTTGATTTAAAATGCTGTGTTTTATAAGTACCGCATGCTAATCAGTTGTGCCATTGGAGCTCTGTAAATGGCTGTGCTAATTTCTACTGTATAGCAAAGGGACCCAGTTATACTTGTATATTATTTCTCATATTCTTTTCTATTATGGTTCATCACAGGATATTGAATATAGTTTCCTGTACTATACAGCAGGACCTTGTTTTTCATTCACCCTATATTTACTAGTTTTCATCTGCTAATCCCAAGCTCCCAGTCGCTCCGACCTCCCCCGCCCCCTGGCAGCCACGAGTCTGCTCTCTGTGTCTCTGTGAGTCTGTCTCTGTTTTGTAAATAGGTTCATTTGTGTTGTGTTTTAGATTCCATATATTAGTATGATATCATATGGTATTTTTCTCTATTTGATTAACCTCACTTAGTTTGATAATCTCTAGGTCCATCTATATTACTGCACATGACATTATTTCATTCTTTTTATAGCTGAATAATAGTCCATTGTGTGTATGTATATATTTATGTGTGTGTGTATATATGTGCATATGCATATAGATGTGTATATATGCATATGTGTGTGTATATACATATATATACATACATACACACACACACACATCTTCTTTATCCATTCAATTGTCAATGGACATTTAGGTTGTTTCAATGTCTTGGCTATGACAATCAGTGCTGCTATGAACATAGATATGTATATCTTCTGGATATATGCCCGGGAGTAGGATTGCTGGATCATGTGACAACTCTAATTTTAGTTTTTTGAGGCACCTCCATATTCTTTTCCACAGTTAGGCCAATTTACATTCCCCGTGCATGGTGCATCTTATTTAATCCTCGCAACAGCCTTATTATATCTTCTGATAGTAGGGTTCATTATTTATGATAGAAAATGCAAGTGCATGCCTTTGGTGAGTCCCATAGTAAAAACAACCTGGTAGAGTTTGTTTCCCTCAGCATTTGCAAAGCTTATTTAATCACAGAAAACTTTTTTCCAGGCAGCACCATGAGCCTTACACAGTACTGGAATTTCAAGGACAGGCTTGTTTTAAAATGAAATTTTATTTTGAAATAATTACAGATTCATATGTAGTTTTAAGAAGTAGTCCAGAGCGATCCCATGTGTCCTCAACCCAGTTTCCCCCAGTGACAACACCTAGCAAAACCATAGGACAATATCACAAGCAGGACCTGGACATTGATGCAGACAAGATACAGGATCCATCCTGCCGAACTTTTACAGCCTCGCTCACTTCTCTTCCACCCACCCCCTTTTCTTTATATCTTCTATTTCTTTGCTGAGGCTTTCTATTTTTACATTTGTTTCAACCATAGCTATAATTGTTCTTTGAGGCATTTTTATCATGACTGAGTTAAAGACTGTCAGTTAATTCTGTCATATCTGTGATACTGATGTTGTCTTTTTCCCATTCCACTTCTGACCTTTTCTGATTGATTCTTGGTATGATGAGTGATTTTCAAGTACAACCTGGAAATTTGCATATTATGTGATGAGACTCTGGACTGTATTGAACCTTCTGTTACTGACTTTTTCTGGCCTTGCCCCAGCATGAAAAGTGAGGGCACTGCCTCATTTCCCAGATGAAAGGAGAAGTTTCATGTTTCCCACTCAGCTTTCATTGACAACCATGGGGTGCTAGGGGGAGAGCTCCTTATTACTGCTGGGCGGAGATGGCAGTTCAGCTCCCCATGTGGTTCCATTGACAATTCTGGGGTCGGAAGTGGGAGGGTTGACAACTCATTATTGCCGATCATAGTGAAAGCCTGGCTTCACTCCACTAGGCTTCCTCTGACACCATCCCTGGGGGAGGAAGGGGGTGGCTTCTTCCTGCCAGGGGGAGGTGCAAATCCAGGCTCCCATGTGGTCTCCTTGGACGTGGTGGGAGATGGAGACAGCTCATTGTCTAGTAGGACGAAGGTCTCAGCCTTGATGGTTTTTCCCTGATACCACCCCCCAGAAGGGGCTTTCAGGTGCTTATCACAGCTTCTCAAGAGTGGAAATCCAGGCTGCGCACCCAGCCTTTGTTGGTGGGGTTGAGAGGCAGGGCTGCAGTTTTTCCTGTGCTGTTGTCTAGAGGAGAATGGGTACTGTCTAGAAGTTCTTTCTCATGCCAGGCTTTCTTTCTTGTAGCTGGGACTAGAGAACGCACGTTTTGTCAGGATTATTTTGGTCCATGTCTGTTGACATTTCTAGATGGTTGCTTCTTTAACTCCAAATCTGGGCTCTACAAGGCAAAAAAGAAATTCAAGAAACTGACCATCATATCTCCCCTCAGGTCCCGTGATCCCTAGCTGGTCTGCCTTCTCTCTCCACCTTTCAGAGCTTTGTTTGTTTTGAATATAATATCCAGAAGTCTTAGTTGTACCTGCCAGAGGAGTAGGGCAAAGGATTATCTGCTCCATCTTCCCTGAAGCAGAAGCCTTTCTGAGGCATACTCAGAGAAACTCTTTTTATCGAGATTTGTCATTGTGTTGCAACATCCCAACATGTTCAGAGTACTTTGTTATTTATCATGGATAAAGCGTTAAGGCTTGCAAATGATTTACTCTTTGAAAGATTGAATACAAGATTACCCCACCTTTCACATAGTAGTTCTTGTAGAATAAGCATCCACCCCAACACTTAGCAGCCTGAAACAATGACCATTTATTTGGCTCATGGCTGAGCAACAGTTGCTTCCACTAAGCACATAAATGTGTCCGTAATCTTCTGCGAGTCGACTAAACCCAAGCTTGGCTTGGGTTTCTTGTATCTGAGATTCTGGGTGGACGACATGGTTGACTCAGGCTGGTGACATGGTATCTCACCCTACAGCTCACACAGGGGAGTTAGGGATCCAGGGGAGAGAGCAGAAGTGTGCGTGGCCTCCGGAGGTCTAGGAAAGGGTCTGATGGTCATGTTTACCTCCAAAAGCAAGGCACACTCAGTCCAGATTCAGAGTGCAGGGGAAATGGACTCCATGTGTCAAGGGAAGCAGCAGCAAAGTCATTTTATAAAGAATGTGGTTTCCAGGGGGAGGGGTCAAGAACTGTGGCCAGTTTTCCAATTTTTAATATCCCCATAATAATATCTTCTCAATTTGCATGTTTTAACATGTTTTCTTAGTAGGCAAAAAAATGTGACCATAACCACTGGATAAACTCTTGGGAGAATGTCATATGTATGAGAGTCAGTGGTAACAGCAGAAAATAGCTGATAGCTGGTTAGGGTGATCAGCCTAATGGCAAATCTGATCATGTTACTTGTGAGCTTAAGATTCATAAATGACTTCCCACTGTCTACAAAGAATTCCAAACTCTGCATAACCCATTAGGCTGCCCGTGTGTGCTCACCAACCTCCCCCAGCCTCCAGTTCTGCATTCTAATACGTGGACCTGCCCGCTGCTCCCTGCACCCTCTGTGTTGTTCCAGACTTTGCCCACCCTTTGTGCTATTTCTTCCGCCGGCAGCACCTTTCCCCACCAGCTCCTCAACCATCTTCTGTCAGGCTAGCTCACCCTTCTCCATCCAGGCTAAGCATATGGGTCATGCCCTTGAGTTAGGCTTCTCTGCCCACCCCTTTGTCACAGGCTGGATTTACTGACTCATCTTTGTGCTTGAAACGTTCCTTATGCATCGTGCTAACTGAGTATTTGTTATATTGAAATTTTGCATGTTTAAGTCTGGCTTTCCCACTAGACTGAATTCCTCCAAGACAGAATGCTTATTCTTACTTTGTAGCTGTGGTACTTAGCACTGTCCAGTATATTAGTAAATCAAATAGCAGATGCTGGTGGTACCCGCATCCGTCTCTGGGGCCTTACCACTTTCCTATGCTCTGGGTGCAGATTCCAACAATTGTAGGCTCATGGCTGTTCTGGCTGTTCTCAAAATAATACACCAGGCAGGTCTTCAGATAATAAGAGGTGGGACAAGATGCTTCTGTTTGCTGTTGTTCAGTCACTAAGTCGTGTCCGATTCTTTACAACTCCATGGGCTGCAGCACTCCAGGCTTCCCTGTCCTTTACCATGTCCCCGAGTTTGCTCAAATTCTGTCCACTGAATCGGTGATGCCATCCAACCATCTCATCCTCTGCCACCCTCTTCTCCTTTTGCTTTCAATCTTTCCCAGCATCAGGATCTTTTCCAAAGTCAGCTCTTCACATCAGGTGGCTAAAGTATTGGAACTTCAGCATCAGTCCTTCCAAATTCAGGGTTTATTTCCTTTAGGATTGATTGGTTTGCTCTCCTTGCAGTCCAAGGGACACTCAAGAGTCTTCTCCAGCACTACAGTTTGAAAACATCAGTTCTTCAGTGTGCAGTCTTCTTTATGGTCCAACTCTCACATCCGTACTGACTATTGGAAAAACTGTAGCTTTGACTATATGAACTTTGGTTGGCAAAGTGATGTCTTTGCTTTTTAATACACTGTCTAGGTTTGCCATAGCTTTCCTTCCAAGGATCAAGCATCTTTTAATTTCATGGCTGCAGTTACTGTCCGCAGTGATTTTGGAGCCCAAGAAAATAAAATCTGTCACTGTTTCCACTTTATTCCCTTCTATTTGCCATGAAGCGATGGGACCAGATACCATGACCTTTGTTTTTTTAATGTTGAGTCTTAAGTCAGCTTTTTCACTCTCCTCTTTCACCTTCATCAAGAGGTTTCTTAGTTCCTCTTCATTTTCTGCCACTAGAGTGATATCATCTGCATATCTGAGGTTGCTGATATTTGAAGATAATCTAAAAAGAAGAGTGATTTTTATATGCTTCAGCCAAATAAAAAATGAATTTATAACAATTGTTTATGGGATGAAGCTTGTTTTGGTCTGAGTGGTTAAGGGCACAGCCTTGGAATCAGGGTGATCTGGGTACATATCTCCTCAGTAGATAATAACCTCTCAGTTAACTTCATCTGCAAAGTGGAGCTAATGTAACAAAGTCATTGTGAGAATTAATGGTACAATCCTCACAGACTGTATGAGCACATAGAAAACTGTTGTGATGGTTTTTGTTTTCAGAATGGTTATGGCTAGAGATTTGCATATCTATACATAATTTGAAAAGAGAATTTTGTAGAGATCATACAGTGAAGAATCAGGCGCTTGTTATAAGCCTGGAAAAATGTCCATGCACAGAGACACAAAGAGGTTGACTTCTTACATTTCAAAACATCCAAGGACCCAGTGATCTTTGGCCCTTTAGCAAGTTAAAGGGGTTGACTCAGCAACTGATCTCTACAGTTGTGGTTTGGAGTCTCTGAAGGAGACGGAGGGTGTGTGGGTGTGTGTGTGTGTGTAGGTGTGTGTGTGTGTGTATGTGTAGATATGTGTGTGTGTGTGTGTGTGTGTGTGAAGAACTGGAAACTTCCCTGCTAAATATTCAGTAAACAAGCTTTGTTGGATTAGCAGAACCTGCAAAAAATATGGTGACTGAAACCAGAACCATCAATGGGCTCCAGCATGCTGTGGTTTTCAATCCCTCCTAAAAGCTTCTTATGTAAAACAGATTTCAGCAAAGCTGGCTCCACAGTTAAAGGGAGGAGTACATCCGCTCTGCTGTCCCTTAAGTCCCCGCCCCGCCCCTCCATGTGGATAAAGGGAGCTAGGAGACCAGAGTTCCAGACCCAGCCTATGTGTGAGTTTGAACAAGTTCCAGCCCTTCTGTTCTCAGTTCCCTAGCCTGTAAGATGAAGAAACACTGTTTCCTTCCATTTCTATAGCTATGATTTTCAGTCTTCCTAGCTGCTTTTTCCAGAGCGCCCTCCAGCTTCTCTGAGTTTTGGAAACTCCATGTTTGGCCTCCACCTTTGGCAAGGATTGCGCTTTTTCCCTTCTCCAAGAAGGAGTCAGAATTTTCAAAGTCACGGATTCTGTATCTAGTGTTGTGAATGAGATTATAGGTTGTGCCTGCCAAATCTGCATTGTGGTATGGGAGAAACTTGAGGAGAAATAAACACTGGGAGCTGCAGAGGAGGAACTAGAGCTGAGAATGCAAGGGGCAGGATTTCTGTGAATAGCAATAATGATGTTGATGATACTAAAACAACATGCATACATAGGTAACTTCAGCATTCATTGTAATTCACACCTCAGACACTTTTTGCTCCAGCGTAAGAACAGTGATCCTCACTTTTGATTCAGGATTTAAAATTCCACATGCTCACTCACCCTCACCCCCACCTCACAGACACACAGAAACTTCAGATTCAGTTGATGTGGATAGCACCATTTTCTGTTTGGGGGGGAATTCTGAAGTCAGCCAGGATTGAGCATCACTGTGTTTAGCTATGTGTCTGTCTGCTTCTTCCTCAAGGCAGACGTTTCTATACCCCCATCAAAAACAAAACAAATCTTTTTATCATTTACCTGACTAAATCTAGCTTTCAGTGACTGTCATTACTGTTTCAGTATTACCTAACCCTCCTCAGCACACCAGACAAAGTTAATATTTGCACTGTTTACAAAACAGTTCTGAACAGTACTGAAACCACGGCGCACAGGACAGAATTTGCTGCATCATGACCTCATTTGAATTCTCTGATGGCAGTTCAGGGCTCTGTGTGGCAGAGTTCAGGGACTTTGGACTATCTGAACTTCACACTCTCCCAGATCATAGCTTCTGATCTTTAAGAAGGTGACTTAAAAGAAAGGGAAAAAAAAACTGCTTTGGGAGGGTGGAATACTATCACTCTGCTCCTGCGTGTTCCCTGGCACTGGAAACCTTGTTTACTGGCTCCAGATGGTTGTCACCCCCAGTTCCGGCACTGTGCTTCCAGCAGCTGTCCCTAAATGATTAATACAAGTAGGCAGATAAACTTCAGGTCATTCCTAAAGCAGAACTCCCTGCACATTAACACACTGGCTTAACCTTGTTTGACTAGAACTGAAGATTTTCTCAAACCGATATCTGTCTGAGGTCACCGAGGGGCTAAGGCTGGACTTTATAGTGGACTTAACCAGAGCCAAGGCGTCACCTGTTTGCTTAACTCAGTCAACAAGCCCTGATTTCCAAGTGATGCTGTCCAAATACTCCATGGGGTGGCCTCAGAAAGCAACGCCTGCCCCCTTCCCTGCTGCTAAGGCAAAGAAAACCAGACGCTGAGAGTTTCCGTGAAGGGATCTGTCTGTACAGGGTTTTCAAAGTTTGCCTCTTCTGAAACACATAGTATCTCCCAATTTTGAAAAAGAGCACTTAATAAGTTATTTTAGAGGAAATTAAAATATTTCTTCTTTTTTAGTTCAATAATTCCATTCCTGATGCTTTGTATTTGCTTTTCCATGCTACAAGGAAGGAAGGAAATACGTTACACGTATAGATGGGCTTCAAACAATACAGAGATTAACTAAACTGTAAGATATCGATTTGATTGGCTATTACAAAACTGTGCTTATGATCTGTATAGAACAACATGAAAGTGCTAACATTTATGTGGAAAAAAAGCAAAATACAGCAATACATCTATACTACATGTTGTAAATGAATATACATATGTACATATATTGGAAATAAATATACAAGAAATATGAAATATGGAAAACGTTGATATTTGGTAGCTGTGAAATACTGAGGGTTTTTATTCATTTCAAAATTTCCATGAATGCTGTTACAATATAGTTTCTCCAATAAAAAAGTAACATTGCTATCACCTTTTTACAACTTGTTTTACAACAGTTTAAATGTTCTTATAAAACTGATGTAACACTTAAGTGTACTCTAAAAAGTATAAACTCATCCTATGCTGTGAAGGCTTGAAGCTTCTTGAAGATTTCATGTATATATATTATGTTTAATATTTATAACAAGGGTAGAATGTATATATCATTATCCCTGTTTGATAGATCAGGGCTCAGAGGCACCAGGACATGAATGGTTTGACCAAGGTTGTTCATCTATCAATGACAGGCAGGAGTGGAAGAAAGAACACCATAAATCTTTGAGTGTTGAAACTAAATCCAATTCACAACCTATACTGCATTTTTCAAAGAGCCCAGTAGGGTACCACATACTCAATGAGAACTTGGTGAACACGGCTTATTTTTTTAAGGGCTAGAATTAGTATAGTGGAAGAGACTGTAAGCCAGTCTTCCTGACTCTAGCCTCACATCTGTTTAATTCATCATACACATACCATTGTGAGAGAAATCTTGAAATAGGGCATTCATCATGTCACTGCCCTACACAGGAACCAATAATGACTACAAGTCAATAGTTCAGACTCTAGGTGCTGACCACTGGGGCCAAAATGCCGCTCTGTTCCGAATCAGCTAAACTTTTTGCTTAGAACTATCTGGAGTGTATCTCCCCACTTTCCAGTCCAGTCAAGTTCCCTGTACATCTCATGTGGTGAATAATCCCTAAAGAGGTTTCAAATTTTGTGTAAATTGTAGCCTGCCAGGCTCCTCTGTCCATGGAATTCTCCAGGCCAGAATACTGGAGTGGGTAGCCATTCCCTTCTCCAGGGGATCTTCCCAAACCAGGGATCTAACCCAGGTCTCCAGTGTTGCAGGCAGATTCTTTACTGTCTGAGCCAACAGGGTTGTACTGTGGCATTCACCTTTTAATGACATCAACATCAGTTTGGCTTGCAAACCATCATCCATCAAGGTAAATTAACCTATTTAAACTGAATATTGCTGGCTTTGTCATTCTGCCATTTAACTGTAAGTTTGCTTTGGCTTATACACGTCCTAATGTCTTTGGTTCTAGTTCCAGTTACTGTGGTTAAGTAATAAATTACTCTCAAATTTATTGACTTAAAATAACAGTTTATTTCTCAGATCTAGCAGTTAACTGGGGTCAGCTAGGGAGTTCTTGCTCAGGGTCTCTCACACAGTTACTATCAGATGGTGGCTGGGACTGAATTATCTGAAGGCTCACTCATGTATCTAATGCCAGAGCTGGGAAGACTGGAGCATCTGGAGATCCTTGAGCAGGCATCTCTAGCTCTTTGCTCTCCGTATGTAGCCCCATGTTTGCTTCATGGTAGCCTGACTTCTTACAAGGTAGCTCAGGGCTCTAAAGGTGATAGGTAGGTGGGTAGATAGATAACAGAGCAACAGACAAACTGTATCACATTTTCTATTTTAGTATCAAAAGTCAGATAGTCTCACATTCTACTTATTATAAGAAAAACACCAAGGCCAGTCCATCTTCTTGGAGAGCTGAATTAGACTCTACTTTTATGGAAGACATGCTTGAGAATTTAAAGTGTCTGTTTAAAATCACTGCGGTTTCACAGTTCCTTCCCTTTCATATCTGCTTATTCAAATTCAGCCATCCCTTGCAGCCAGGCCTCTGAAGACACCCCAGGTTGCTCCAGACCTCAGTCATTTCTCCATTAACAAAAAGCCCAAAGCCTATCGTCTGTCTCATAGAGATAAACCATTAATTGTTTCTGCCTCAAATTGTTTCGTTTCTAATGACAGTAACAAAAATAACAGCTCTAACTAAATTAAAATCCTCATACAGGCTCTGTAAGAGCTGTCCTACTAGCCCCATTTTACAGTTGAGTTTGTTGCCCGAGGTCACTTCAGCTAGGCTAGAGTCAGACTCCTGAGTCCCTTCTCTTAAGCACTATGCTATGTGCTGCTTTCTGTAATTTAAGTCATATTTGTGAATTATTACTAGGAAGCATGAAAGGCAAAAAATCAGAGAAGAAAAGGGGAAAGGAACAAAAATAAAAAGACCTAGGAAGAGATGTCAGGTGAAGGACCCCTGTGACTGCTTCACAGGTGCCGGGCGCCCTGGCTAGCCACTCCCCACTCCATCACCCTGTCAGTCTCTCCACGTGTGAACTAGCAGTCATAAGATGTGCCTGCATCGACTGTGATATTTGGAGGACAAAGGCACTTTGCAAATGTGAGGGCCATGCATGCACAGTAACCACTCAGAGATGAAAGGTGAGTGGAGAACTGAACTCTCCAGCTCAAGTGCCTGACACTGATTTATCGTTAGGCTCGGGAAGACCATAAACCCAACACACACACCAGTGCTCAGTCAAGATGGCCTATCACTCATCACATTTGGGACAATCAACTTAAAGTCCTCATTGAAATATCTCTCTGAAAAAGGATCTCTGGAAACGGGACAGATTTTCAGGGTTATCCTCAGCAAGTGAATTCTCATCTTACAACAGGACAGTTTCTGGAGGTTTCCAACTACTTAAATAAGAACTGATAAATTTCTATATGAATTTATCATTACTGGAATGCTTTACAATAGCAAGGGGACTGCAAGTTTGCTTTTCATTAACCTAATGAGCAGAATTCAGTAGTTGAACAGAACTTGGGAGATGCCTGCCCATTAGAACAAGCACCACAACTTTTCCACTTGAAGTCTGCGGCCAACCCATTAGTAAGATTGCACAATGATGAAAATGTATCTAAGTATCTAGTTATGTCTTCAGTTATATTTGTGATGTGCAAACTGGGTCACCCTGCCAGAAATCTGAGAGCTGGCCAGTGTGTGACTGCCAGGGAGCTAAATTTAAAAACTATTTTTTTAACCAAAATTATTAAGGAAGACTGAGAGGGGTAAAGTAAAATTAAGGACTGAAGGGAATATGGCATAGTGGTTAAGGAGGCAGCTTTGGGCATATCTCTCTCTCTGCCACTGACTAGGCACATGACCCAGAGCCACTAGCAGCCTCTGAATTTGTCAATTAAAGATAGTAATGATCGTTGCTTTGAAAATTAAATGACAATTCCCACAAAAGTGCTTAGAACAGTGCCAATCTCAAAATGTGTTCAATAAATTATTGTTAATTCTATCATCTGGAAATAAAATGGTATTTATTCTAATTTCTCTTGCCAACAATGGGTTTATTTAATCTTTCGTGATTTGAAAATCCCATAAGACTCTGATACAAAACTATAGTCTATTTCTCAAGATAAGTGCACATGAATACCCACTAAATATTGATACTTTGCAACTTTAGAGGTTCAAGCCCTTTCTGGACTCTAAAATGTTCTTCTCTCATCTATCTTTTCATTCTCCCTTTCTGTTATTTTTAAGTTCTGTGGCTGTCCATATTTTGCAAATGCCTGATTAGTGTTCTTTAACAGCGGCTTCTAGAGGTAAGAAAGCCAGCTCTAAAGCCACGCATCTTTAAGATTTGGGAAAATTTGAAGTCAAGGTAGTCAGGCAATCAAAAATTATGTACAACTCAAGGTCGGGAAGATCCCCTGGAGGAGGGCATGGCAACCCACTCCAATGTTCTTGCCTAGAGAATCCTATGGGCAGAAGAGACTAGCAGGCCAGAGTCCATAGGGGCACACAGAGTTGGACACAACTGAATACAAGGATAAGGAAACCAACAACTCAATTTAAAAAATGGGCCAAAGACCTCAACGGACACCTCATGAAAGAAGATATACAGATGGCAAATAAGCACATGGAAAAATGCTCCACATCATGTGTCATCAGGGAAATGCAAATTAAAACAACAATGAGCTATCACTATTCACCTATTAGAATGGCCCAGATCTGGAACACTGCCATGTCAAGTGCTGGTGAGGTTACGAAACAACAGGGGCTCTCACTACTGCTGATGGGAATGCAAAATGGCACAACCATTTTGGAAGACAGTTTGGTGGTTTCTTACAGAACCAAACATACTCTCACCATACCATCCAACAATTACATTTATTGTTACTTGCCCAAATGTTCTCTAGACCTATATCCACACATAAACCTGCTCAGGGATGATTACAGCAGCTTTATTCATAATTGCTGAACTCTGGAAGCAACAAAGATGTCTTTCAGCAGGTGAATGGAAAAATAAACTGTGGTACAAGCAGGCAATGGGATATTATTCAGTGCTAAAAAGAAATGAGCTGTCAAGCCATGAAAAGACATGGTAGAACCTTGCTCCAGTGCTGCTAAGTCCCTCCAGTCATGTCAGACTCAATTCGACCCTATGGACTGTAGCTTGCCAGACTCCTCTGTCCACGGGATTCTCCAGGCAAGAAAACTGGAGTGGGCTGCCATGCCTTCCTCCAGGGTATCTTCCAGATCCAGGGATCAAACCCGCATCTCTTATGTCTGCCTGTATTGGCAAGCATGTTCTTTACCACTAATGCCACCTGGGTGGAACCTTAAATACATATTAATAGGTGAAAGAAACCAATCCGAACAGGACATATAGTGTATTTTTCCAATTATATGATGTTCTGGAATATGTAAAACTATGGAGACACTAAAGAGATTAGTGGTTGCCGGGGGTTAGGAGTGAGAGGGCTTCACTGGTAGCTCAGCTAGTAAAGAATCCACCTGCAAGGCAGGAGACCCCAGTTCAATTCCTGGGTTGGGAAGATCCCCCTGGAGAAGGGATAGGCTACCCACTTCAGTATTCTTGGGCTTCCCTAGTGGCTCAGACAGTAAAGAATCTGCCTGAAATGCGAAAGACCTGGGTTTGATCTCTGGGTTGGGAAGATCCCCTGTAGCAGAGCATGGCAACCTACTCCAATATTCTTGCCTGGAGAATCCCCATGGACAGAGGCGCCTGGTGGGCTAAAGTCCATGGGGTTGCAAAAGAACTGGACACGACTTAACAGCTAAACAATAACATGACACTATAATGGTAGACATCATCAATCTATGGACGTGGGGAGGTAATGTACCATTCTGGTGGGGACGGGGATGTGGATAAGTAAGGGAGATTAGGAAAGAATACATGTGGGAAGCGTATGAGAGATCTTGGTACCTTCTATTCAATTTTGCTGTGAACCTAAATCTTCTCTGAAGGTATCTGTGTTAAGTTTACTTACTATTTAAGGCCTATTATTCCCTTTCAAAAAGAGTTGGTAGTATAGAACTCAGAACACATTAACTCTCAGTGTATCAAAATATGACAGCTCCACTACCAGGGCAGGACTCAGAACATATTTAGCCTGTGAGGTTGTTTCTGAACTCATTACTTTCAACAGACTCAATCCTCTTCCTGCATTTTCCATCTTGAATTGTTGGGTCAGTCATTAATTAATTTACCCATTCAGCACCTATACTAAGTCCTTGCAAAGAATAGGAGAACAAATCAGGCCCCAACCCTCAGATATTTAAAGAGAAAGATAGCTAAACAAATAAAGGGGTTCAGTTCAATTCAGTTGCTCAGTCGTGTCCAACTCTTTGTGACCCCATGGACTGCAGCACATCAGGCCTCCCTGTCCATCACCAACTCCCGGAGTTCACTCAAACTCATGTCCATTGAGTCAGTGATGCCATCCAGCCATCTCATCCTCTGTCATCCCCTTTTCCTCCTGCCTTCAGTCTTTCCCAGCATCAGGCTCTTTTCAAATGAGTCAGCTCTTCACATCAGGTCCAAAGTATTGGAGTTTCAGCTTCAATGACAGTCCTTCCAATGAAGGGGTGAGGGGCTATAATGTACCAGGTACTGGATTGTGGGATAAATTGGATAAGTTATCCCAGGTACTCA
Source organism: Budorcas taxicolor (assembly GCF_023091745.1). Lineage (NCBI taxonomy): Eukaryota > Metazoa > Chordata > Mammalia > Artiodactyla > Bovidae > Budorcas > Budorcas taxicolor. Next base: position 73,277,692 of record NC_068913.1, on the reverse strand, counting down.
ATCGGGCCTTCTCTTATTGTTGTTTAGAGCGGTGTCTGACTCTTTGTGACCCCATGAACTGCAGCACACGAGGCTTCCCTGTCCTTCACTATCTCCCTGAGTTTGCTCAAATTCATGTCCATTGACTTGATATTGCCATCCAACCATCCCATCCTCTGTCAGACCCTTCTCCTCCTGACCTCAATCTTTCCTAACATCAGGGTCTTTTCCAGTGAGTTGGCTCTTCGCATCAGGTGGCCAGAGTATTGGAGCTTCAGCTTCAGCATCAGTCCTTCTAATGAATATTCAGGGTTGATTTACTTTAGGATTGACTGGTTTGATTTGCAGTTCAAGGGACTCTCACGAGTCATCTCAAGCACCACAGTTCAAAAGCATCAATTCTTTGGCACTCAGCCTTTTTCATGTTCCAACTCTCACAACTGTGCATGACTATTGGAAAAAACCATAGCTTTGACTACATGGAGCTTTGTCAGCAAAATGACATTGCTGCCTTTTGTTATAGTGTCTAGGTTTGTCATAGCCCTTCCAAGGAGCAAGTGTCTTTTAATTTCATGGCAGCAGTCATCGTGTACAGTAATTTGGAACCCAAGAAAATAAAATCTGTCACTGTTTCCACTTTCCCCCTTTTATTTGTCTTGAAGTGATGGGACCAGATACCATGATCTTCATTTTTTGAATGCTGAGTTTTAAGCCAGCTTTTTCACTCTCCTCTTTCATGTGTATCACGAGGCTCTTATTTCCTCTTTACTTTCTGCCATTAGGGTGTTATCATCTACACATCTGTTGTTGATATTTCTCCTGGCTTGATTCCAGCTTGTGATTCATTCAGCCTGACATTTTGCATGATGTACTCTGCATTTAAGTTAAATAAACAGGGTAATGATATACAGCCTTTCCCAGTTTTGAACCAGTGGTTTGTTCCATGTCCGATTCTAACTGTTGCTTCTTGACCTGCCTACAGGTTTCTCAGGAGACAAGTAAGGTGGTCTGATATTTCTATCTCTAGGAATTTTCCACAGTTTGTTGTGATCTACACAGTGAAAGGCTTTAGTGTAGTCAATGAAGCAGAAATAGATGTTTTTCTGAAATTCCCTTGATTTCTCTGTGATCTAATAGATGTTGGCAATTTAATCTCTTGTTCCTCTGCCTTTCCTTAACACAGCTTGCACAGCTGGAGGTTTTCCATTCATGTACTGCTAGAGCCTCGCTTGAAGAATTTTGAGCTTTACCTTGCTGGCATGTTAAATGAGCACAATTGTATGGTAGTTTGAACATTCTTTGGCATTGCACTTCTTTGAGACTGGAATGAAAACTGACCTTTTCCAGTCCTGTGGCCACTGGTGAGTTTTCCAAATTTGCTGACATATTGAGTGCAGCACTTTCACACCATCATCTTTTAGGGTTTGAAATAGTTCAGCTGGAATTCCATCACCTCCAATAGCTTTGTTCTTAGTAATACTTCCTAAGGCCCACTTGACTTCACATTCCAGGACATCTGGCTCTAGGTTAGTGACCACACCATCATGGTTATCCAGGTCATTAAGACCTTTTTCGTATAGTTCTTCTGCATATTCTTGCTACCTCTTCTTAATCTTTTCTGCTTCTGTGAAGTTCTTAACATTTCTGTCCTTTATCAATCCCATTCTTACATGAAAGGTCCCCTTGATATCTCCTCTAGAAGAGGTAAATCTCCCTACATTACTGATGTTGATCTTAGCCATGCAGCTTGCCACCAGATTTTTCCCCCCAGTCTTTCCTGTTTTTCCCTGCTGCTGCTGCTGCTGCTAAGTCACTTCAGTCGTGTCTGACTCTGTGCGACCCCATGGATGGCAGCCCACCAGGCTCCCCCATCCCTGGGATTCTCCAGGCAAGAACACTGGAGTGGGTTGCCATTTCCTTCTCCAATGCGTGAAAGTGAAAAGTGAAAGTGAAGTCAAGTGCATATTAAATGCATTGCTGAAGAAAGCACTGCTAATATCTATCAATCACTGATGCGACTCCAGCTTCTGTAATAATTTCAACCCCTTGGAGTTACAGAAGAAATCTCTAACAGGCAATAAAGTGTAGATGGCTAGTCACCATGGCCAGTGGGCTCTTGACTGGTGAACAAGGACATTTTTTTTCTTCAGGGGTTGAAATCCACATCCATGACTGACAACCCATCAAAAGGTGGGACCCAAATTTGTACAGAGACAAGGTAGAGTGGAAAGAAAACAGCACCCAACAACCCAGATGTCTTCAACCACCACTTCTTATGCCTGGGTTTTAGCTCTTCAGCTGTGTCATGTGGGAAAATGTCACTTTCCTCCCGGGGATTATAGAATTCATGGCTCTTTGACTAGTTGTAGCTGGAAGCATATGCAAATGTTTCCAATGTGATGGAAGCAACAAGCTGATGTCAGTTGATCTGTTCCAAAGCTTTTAATTTTGTCCTGGCATCTTTATCCCCAAATCTGAATCTACCATCAGATCCCACAGTTGTAAAGGTGCCACGAACATGATGGAATGTGTTTCCTCTTATTGAGTAGATGTCCTGAAATATGAGCAAAATCTTCAAAATGTAACCACAGGTTTCAGTGAGGCCTCTAACTTACACTTCTTATCTCTGCACAAGAAGAACATGCCCTGGGAAACAGCAGTTGCTTCAGCTTGGGTGCTGAGTGAAGAGTCCTGTGAAGCCAACTGGAAGTCTCTCTATAGCCTGGAGCCGAACTCCAGCTCACCCGTCTGCCCTCATGCATGTGACCGAGAGGTGAGTGTTTGTCATTCCCATTTGGAGTTGTTACTGTAGCAAAGCCTGACTGATACAGATGGGCTTAAAGGGGAGAGTGTGTTTATTTCTACCTGAGTATCTGAAAAGAAAGCTTAATTTTTAAAAAATGGCTTTGAAAAGCTAAGGATGCTAGTGGATTGGTATGACTATACAGGTTTTGAAGCAAGGTGTAGAGATGGAGATTTCTGGACTGGTAAGGAAGAGCCCAGTGACAGCGTGCTAAGCACTTGGTACCATATTCTGTAACATGAGAGCTTGGAAATAATTTTAAGCAAAAGGGACAAAATTTGCATTTCAAAAAGTTATTTAATTGTAATGTGGTTGAGGATGTATACAACTATAAGGTCAGTAACAAAGATATCAGTTGGATGATTAAAATAGCCTAGGTGAGATGCCTGAAACTTTGCCGCAGGCTGTCAAATGGCACAAAATGGCAACCTTGAGTAGCACCAGAGAAGAAGTAAGATGGGGATGTAGGCGTGATAAGGGGGTAACTTTTCAAGGACTAGAACACTGATAAGATACAGGAAGTGAGATACAGGTTGGAATGAAGAATGGCTCCCAGATTTCTACCTTGGGTAACACAGTGGATGGTAATACTTCTAACCATGATAAGATGATGACAAGGAACAGAGAAAGGCAAGATAAGTCATTTAATCTTAGACACGCAGCGCCAAGTTTCCTTCGGGACACCCAGGTGGATATGCTAGTGAAGACGTCTGAATTACACACGCTGGTGGGGGAGAAGCGGATCCTTCAAACAGCGCACCTGTAAAGGGAAATGACAGGTCCCTGAGAACACCAACTCTCAGGCAGTGAGAAGCTGAGGACGAGAAGCCTGCAAAGGAGACAGAGGTGGAATTGTCAGACACAGGTCAGAAGCTGAGAGGCTAGTGTCATGGGAAGGAGTGTGAGCACAAATGCACTGAATCTTCTTTTCACTAAAACCCAAGGTGAAAAACGGCTCCCTCCAAACTGAGATGGCAGGTCACCTTCTTGCAAGAAAAGGACCCTACATCAGCCAGAGCCATTAAAAGTCACACAGAGAGAGGGTGACCTGTGGCCATTCAGAAAAGCAGCCAGTGACAGTCACAAGAAAAATAATGAGGTGACCAACACTGCACAGTGGGAAGAGGGCACATGGACTTCCACACTCGGGGAATCCTTGGCTCTGCTGTGGCCGTGATTGTATTTAAAATGCTGTTTGAAAGTCAGGCTTCCTGTGCCAGGGACTTTCATCTTGCACAGCTCCATGTGAGAAACAAGGCTGCTGAGCAAAGATGAGGAATTAGAGCATCACAGATCCTCCACTTGTCAGAGAGAGCAAGCCTGGAGTCAGTATCAACCAGCTCAGTTATTTAAATACTTAATGTTGGCCAGGTTTATTCATTCATTTATTTGTTACTAGATTCCCAGTACTCACTTTGTACTAGATACTATGCTAGCAACAGTGAGCATGACTGACAAGTTCACCCTGGTAGAATACTTGTTCTGGTAGAGAAGTGGGTAGTAATGTCAATAAACAGCTGATGTCTAACTGTGACAGTGATTAAGTAAATAAATGGGAAGATGCGATAAGCCAGTGGCACGCCTCAGAATCACTCACAGGAAAGCTGTTAAAACACAGATTGCTAAGACCCATCCACCTCTTCTTTGTGGTCTCAGGTAATGGAGATGCTGCAGGTCCAGAGATACTTTTGAGAACCAGTGAGACAGAGCAACTGGGGAGGTTTTTTAAATAATAACAACACTTAGGTGAGCATTTTGCATTCCACGTACTGGTTTAAATAATTTGCCTCCATTAACCCATTTAATACTTTTAACAGCTTTGTGAAGGAAGAATCAACAGGATGTGACCATTTTAGAGAGGAGGAAACAGACACAGGGATATTAAGTGTTGTACTCAAGGTTTTTAACTCAGGTTTTACGAGTATTTATAGATTTTAGATTCCAATCCTTTGTCACATATATGCTTCACAAATGTGTTCCCCACTTGTAACTTGTCTTTTCATCTCAACAGGGTCTTTCACAAAACAAAACTTTAATTTTTATAAAATCCAGTTTATTAACTTTCCCTTTAATGGATTGTGTTTCCTGGTATCAGGCTTGTGACTCTTGATTCAGCCCAACTTCCTAAAGAGTTTCTCCCACGTTTTTTTTAAAGCATGATAATTTTAAGTTGTGCGTTTAAGTAAGTCTGTTATCTATTTTGACTTAACGTTTGTGTAAGGGGTGAGGTTTATGGTGAGGCTTATTGTTTTGCTTATGAATGTCCAGTTGCTCCATTTATTGAGAGAAAGTGCTATCCTTCATTGAACTGCTTCTGCACTTTTGTCAAAAATCAACTGAGCATATTTGTCCGAGCCTATTCCTGCTTTCCTGGCAGTTCAGTTGGTAAAGGATCCACCTGCAAAGTGGGAGACCTGGGTTCAATCCCTGGGTTGGGAAGATCCCCTGGAGAAGAGAAAGGCTACCCACTCCAGTATTCTGGCCTGGAGAATTCCATGGACTATATAGTCTATGGGGTCGCAAAGAGTCACACACAACTGAGCAACTTTCACTTCACTTCACTTCATTCCTATTCCTGGGTTCCCTATTCTGTTCCACTGGTTTATGTGTCTATGTTTTTACTAATACCACACATCTTTACTAATGGAATCATCTAATAAGTCTTAAAATTGGATAGATTGGTTCCTCCAACTTTATTATTTTTTTCAGGGTTGTTTCCTTTTCTTTCTCATATAAACTCTTGAACAATCATGGCTATATCTAAAAAATCTTGTTGGAATTTTGAGTTAAAAAAAATGGGTTAAACCTGTATATTAATTTGGAGAGAATTGACACCTTTATCATGTTGAATCTCCCAGTCCATACGCACCATATGTCTCTCCATCTATTTTTTATTTTCCTCATCAGTATCTTATGATTTGCATTATACAAGTTCTATACATGTTATACATAGTATCTTAGATTTACACGTAATTATTTCATTTTTGCTTATGAAAAATTATAAATGGTAGTAGAATTTTAATCTCAATATCCACATATTCATTGGTAATGTATTAAAATACAATGGATTTTTGAACGCTCATCTTGTATTCCGTGATGTTCACTTCAGTTCAGTTCAGTCGCTCAGTCGTGTCTGACTCTTTGTGACCCCATGAATCGCAGCACACCAGGCCTCCCTGGCCATCACCATCTCCCAGAGTTCACTCAGACTCACATCCATTGAGTCAGTAATGCCATCCAGCCATCTCATCCTCTGTCGTCCCCTTCTCCTCCTGCCCCCAATCCCTCCCAGCATCAGAGTCTTTTCCAGTGAGTCAACTCTTCGCATGAGGTGGCCAAACTATTGGAGTTTCAGCTTCAGCATCAGTCCTTCCAATGAACACCCAGGACTGATCTCCTTCAGAATGGACTGGTTGGATCTCCTTGCAGTCCAAGGGACTCTCAAGAGTCTTCTCCAACACCACAGTTCAAAAGCATCAACTCTTCCGCGCTAAGCTTTCTTCACAATCCAACTCTCACATCCATACATGACCACTGGAAAAACCATAGCCTTGACTAGACGGACCTTTGTTGGCAAAGTCATGTCTCTGCTTTTCAATATCCTATCTAGGTTGGTCATAACTTTCCTTCCAAGGAGGTAAGCGTCTTTTAATTTCATGGCTGCACTCACCATCTGCAATGATTTTGGAGCCCCAAAAAATAAAGCCTGACACTGTTTCCACTGTTTCCCCATCTATTACCCATGAAGTGATGGGACCGGATGCCATGATCTTCGTTTTCTGAATGTTGAGCTTTAAGCCAACTTTTTCACTCTCCACTTTCACTTTCATCAAGAGGCTTTTGAGTTCCTCTTCACTTTCTGCCATAAGGGTGGTGTCATCTGCATATCTGAGGTTATTGATATTTCTCCCGGCAATCGTGATTCCAGCTTGTGCTTCTTCCAGCCCAGCGTTTCTCATTGTGTACTCTGCGTAGAATTAAATAAGCAGGGTGACAATATACAGCCTTGACATACTCCTTTTCCTATTTGGAACCAATCTGTTGTTCTATGTCCAGTTCTAACTGTTGCTTCCTGACCTGCATACAAATTTCTCAAGAGGCAGGTCAGGTGGTCTGGTATTCCCATCTCTTTCAGAATTTTCCACAGTTTCTTGTGATCCACACAGTCAAAGGCTTTGGCATAGTCAATAAAGCAGAAATAGATGTTTTTTCTGGAATTCTCTTGCTTTTCCCATGATCCAGCAGATGTTGGCAATTTGGTTTCTGGTTCCTCTGCCTTTTTTAAAACCAGCTTGAACATCAGGAAGTTCACGGTTCATGTATTGCAGAAGCCTGGCTTTGAGAATTTTGAGCATTACTTTACTAGCGTGTGAGATGAGTGCAATTGTGCGGTAGTTTGAGCATTCTTTGGCATTGCCTTTCTTCAGGATTGGAATGAAAACTGACCTTTTCCAGTCCTATGGCCACTGCTGAGTTTTCCAAATTTGGTGGCATGTTGAGTGTAGCCCTTTCATAGCATCATCTTTCAGGATTTGAAATAGCTCAACTAGAATTCAGTCACCTCCACTAGCTATGTTCGTAGTGATGCTTTCTAAGGCCCACTTGACTTCACATTCCAGAATGTCTGGCTCTAGGTGAGTGATCACACCATCATGATTATCTGTGTCGTGAAGATCTTATTTGTACAATTCTTCTGTGTATTCTTGCCACCTCTTCTTAATATTTTCTGCTTCTGTTAGGTCCATACTATTTCTGTCCTTTATCGAGCCTATCTTTGCATGAAATGTTCCCTTGGTATCTCTAATTTTCTTGAAGAGATCTCTAGTCTTTCCCATTCTGTTGTTTTCCTCTATTTCTTTGCATTGATTGATGAGGAGTGCTCTCTTATCTCTCCTTGCTAATCTTTGGAACTCTGCATTCAGATGCTTATATCTTTCCTTTTCTCCTTTGCTTTTTACTTCTCTTCTTTTCTTCTTCTCTTCTCTTCTCTTTTCACAGCTATTTGTAAGGCCTCCTCAGACAGCCATTTTGCTTTTTGGCATTTCTTTTTCTTGGAGATGGTCTTGATCCCTGTCTCCTGTACAATGTTCCACAATGTTACCAAACTCATTTATTAGTTCTAGGAAGTTTTGTAGATTCTCTGGGATTTTCTAAGTAGATTGTCATGTTAGCTACAAATATAAACTTTTTAATCTTTTTTCCCATCTGCATGACTTTTATTTCCTTTTCTTGCCTTATTACACCAGCTCCATCATCCATCACTGTGTTTGATAGGAGTGGTGAGTATGGACATCCTGATAATAGGGTTTCCCCTATTAGCCATTAGTCTCACTATTGAGTGTAAAGTTAGCTGTAGTTTAGGGGATTTTTTTTTTGTAAGTGCTCTTTATCATGTTGATAAAAGTTCACCTCTATTCCAATTTTTCTGAAAGATTTATTTTATCATGAGTGATGTTAAATTTTGTTGAATACTTTTCCTACAGCGGATGATATAATCATTGATATTTCTTCTGTGGCCTGTTAATATGTTGGATCACGCTGATTTATTTTCAAATATTGAATCAGTCTTGTGCCCTCAAATAACTCTCACTTGATTATAGCCTATAATTCTTTTATAAGTTGCTAAAATCTGGTGGCTCAGACATTAAAAAATCCACCTGCAGTGTGGGAGAACTGGATTCGATCCCTGGTTGGGAAGATCTCCTGGAGAAGGGCATGACAACTCACTCCAGTATTCTTGCCTGGAGAATCTCCATGGACAGAGCAGCCTGGCAGGCTACAGTCAGTAGGGTCCCAACGTGTCAGACATGAGTGAGCAACTAAGCACAGCAAATTCATTAACGTTAAAGATTTTTTTTCTATATTTGTCGTTCAGTTTCTTAGTCGTGTCTGACTCTTTGTGACCCCATGGACTGCAGCACGCCAGGCTTCCTTGTCCATCACCATCTCCCAGAGCTTGCTCAAACTCATGTCCATCGAGTCAGTGATGCCATCCAACCATCTCATCCTGTCGTCCCTTCTCCTCCTGCCCTCAATCTTTCCCAGCATCAGGGTCTTTTCTAATGAGTCAGCTCTTTGCATCAGGTGGTCAAAGTATTGGAGCTTCAGCTTCAGCATCAGTTCTTCCAATGCATATTCAGGACTGATTTCCTTTAGAATTGACCGGTTGGATCTCCTTGCAGTCCAAGAGACTCTCAAGAGTCTTCTCCAACACCACAGTTTAAAAGCATCAATTCTTCAGTGCTCAGACTCCCATATGGTCCAACTGTCATATACATGACCACTGGAAAAACCATAGCTTTGACTAAATGGACCTTTGTCAGCAAAGTAATGTCTCTGCTTCTTAATATGCTGTCTAGGTTTGATATAACTTTTCTTCCAAAGAGCAAACGTCTTTTAATTTCATGGCTGCAGTCACCATTGGCAGTGACTTTGGAGCCCAAGAAAATAAAGTCTTTCGCTGTTTCCACTGTTACCCCATCTATTTGCCATGAAGTGATGGGACCAGATACCATGATTTTTCTTTATTGATGAGGGATAGTGAAGTTGCTCAGTCATGTCCGACTCTTTGCGACCCCATGGACTGTAGCCTACCAGGCTCCTCCGCCCGTGGGATTCTCCAGGCAAGAGTACTGGAAAGGGTTGCTGTTTCCTTCTCCAGAAGCTCTTCCCAACCCAGGGATCAAACCTGGGTCTCCCACATTGCAGGCATACGCTTTATCATCTGAGCCACCAGGGATATTGTTGTATAATTTTCCTTTTGTGTACTATCTTTGTCTGGTTGTGATATCAAAGCTGATACTAGCCTCAGGAAAAAAAAATGAATCAAGAAGTTTTTTACTCTATTTCTGAAAAAGATTGTGTAGAATTGGCTGTTAATTATTCTTTAAAGCTATGATAGAATTTTCCAGTGAATCCCCCTGGGCCTAGAGATTTTTGCTCTGTAGAGTTATTACTTAATTACAATTCAGTTTTCTTAATATTTACAAGTCTATTCAAATTATCTTCCTCTGTTGAGGAAGTTGTGCTGGTTTGCGGTTTTCAAAGAATTTATTTTGTCTAAGTTGTCAAATTTATGTGTGCAGTTGTTCATAGTATTCCTTTATTATCCTTCCAGTGTGTGTATGGTCTATAGCAATATTCCCCATTCCCTTCCTGATCCAGTGAAATTTTTGGTCATTTTTTGTAAGAGGTGTGTCAACTTTACTGATCTTTCAAAGAGTCAGTGTTATGTTTCACTGATTTTTTTTCACTATTTTTTACTCCTGCTTGCTTTGAGGGTTTTGTTTGTCTGTCTGTTTCGTTTTGTTGCTTTTCCAGGTTCTTGAGCTGGGAGTTTAGATTATGGATTTGAGAATTTTCCTTTTTTATTTTTTTAAAATACATACCCTTAGTCTTATAAATTTCCTTCTCAGCACTGCTTTAGCTGTGGCCCACCAGTTTTTACTGGGCTTCCCTGGTGGGTTATACAGTGAAGAATCTGCTTGTAATGCAGGAGACCTGGGTTTGACACCTGAGTGAGGATGATCCCCCGGAGAAGGGAATGTCAATGCACTCCAGTATTCTTGCCTGGAGAATTCCATGGACAGAGGAACCTTGCAGGCTCTGGTCCATGGGGTTGCAGAGAGTCAGACATGACTGAGTGACTAACATACACACCAGTTTTTTTATGTTGTATTTTCACTTCCATTAAGTTCAATTTATTTTTCAAAATTCCCTTGAGACCTCTTCTTTGACCCGTGGATTATTTAGAAATGTGTTGCTTAGTTTCCAAGTAATTAGAGATTTCCTTATCTTTTTTTTTTTTTTTTTTTTTACTGATTTCTATTTTGATTCCATTGTGACCAAAAACATACTCCGTATGATTTCAGTTACTTTAAATTTGTTAAGATTTGCTTTACGGCCCAAGATATGGTTTTTCTTTTTTTATGTTTCATGGAGACTGCAATTGTTGGGCAAGGTCTTCTGTAAACGTTTCAATCCTATGTCTTGGCCATGTCACTAGAGTTCTATATCATTACTGATTTTCTGTCTAGTTATTCTGTCAGTTGTTGAGAGGCATATTGAAGTAATAGTTGATTTGTCTATTTCTTTCAGTTCTTCCAAGAGTAAAATTGGGGAAGTTTTAAGCCAAGGGTACATGCATATTCATGAAGGGGCTTGAACAGAGAATTCAGCATAGAATTGGGGCAGATGTTCACACAGTCCAAGCTTTAGATGATTAAACTCACAAGGATCAGAAAAGGTCATTGTTATCATCCGTTAGGTTCCAGCTTCTCAAATGGTCAAATGCTTCAGGCTAATCTTTACCACTGAAGTAGAACTGGAGGTCTTTACAACAGACATATTATTTTTGCTATTATTGTTTCTCTTGCCTAATATCAAGATCATCATTACTGAGATGTGTTCAAGGGCAAGCAATGTGGCCAGGTTTAGATCACAGAATGGCTCAGGCCTAAAATGGCTTCTCTTATGTCAAAAAGCCATATCTGGTTCCTTCCTCTAACTTATCTGCTTATGCTCTAAAGACCAGCAGGGGAGTCAGATAGCCCTGGTGAGCAGTCAGCTTAGTAAGGGTAGAAGTCTAGGCTCCAACTTGGCCTTGGCTGGCATGATTGGGGTGGAGTCACCATTTAGTTCCTCTGGTGGCTGGTTGGAATAAAGTACTTATTGTCTGAAAGATTTTATCTTGCTAGACTGCCCTTTTCCTACTCCTTTTACTAGAAAGATCAGAGTTTTGTTGGGACTTTGTTGTCTGCCCTGTTGTTGGCATTCCCAGATGCCAGCTCCAAGTCTGGGATAAAGGAGGCAATAGGAAAACCCAGGAAACTCACCACAGGGTTTCATCTCTTGGGTCCTAAGGTCCTTTCCCAATCTGCTTTCTTCTTTCCATCTTTCAGTCTTTCTGTGTTTGTCTTATACGTAATATCTAGGCATTTTATGTGTATTTGTGTATGTGTTAAGTTTCTTCAGTCATGTCCAGCTCTTTGCCCCCCTACCGACTGTGGGCCGCCAGGCTCCTCTATCTATGGGGATTCTCCAGGCAAGAATACTGGAGTGGGTTGTCATGCCCTCCTCCAGGGGATATTCCCAACTGGGATCAAACCCATGTCTTTTACATCCCTTGCATTGGCAGGCCAGTTCTAGCACCATTTGGGAAGCTCTAGATTACTCATGTTGTTTATTTTCTCTAAAATATGATGTTTTGGGGATTCCCGAGTAGCTCAGTGGTAAAGAATCTGCTTGGCAATGCAGGAGACTCAGTAGACGTGGATTCAGACTCTGGATTGAGAAGGTCCCCTGGAGGAGGAAATGGCAACCCACTCTAGTATTCTTGCCTTGAAAATCCCATGGACAGAGGAGCCTGGTCCATGGGGTCGCAAAGTGTCAAACACAACTGAGCATGCAAGATTCTTTTTTTTTTTTATGTTGAATTTTTTTAAATTAATTAATTTATTTTAATTGGAGACTAATTACACATCTTAAAATAACTTACTGCCTGTGGAAAGCCTGCTCCTCCCTGAGCTGGTCATTCTTAGAGACAGAGCTAAGTAATCAGCCAGGAGCAGGCCTTTGAAAGGCAAACTAACCAATCCAGAACCCTCTTTCCTCTCTGAGGCCTGTGCCAATGAGAGGCAACATTCCTCCACCTTAATCTTTCCAGGGCCAGGGGTCAGACAACTGGAGACTGCCGCGTGGCCAAAAGCCCTCTGAAGTTATTCAGATTAGCCAGTCCTAATCTTTTAGCTCTTCTCTGCCTTGCCTCTGCACAGAAACCCCAATAAAGGTAGCTGGCCTGTGATCTATTCTCAGTCCTACTTCTGACCAAAAGCAGGCCTCTTGTTTCTGAGGAAACTGTTTATTTTCAACAGCAGTGACTACTCAGTCATCTTTATACATTAAGACCCAGGGCACCAAAAACCCATCAGGAGGGGAGTGGCAAAGTATGTCTATTCCATCTTCCCCAGAAGCATCGAAAGCTCAAATGATTTTAAGGCAACTAGCCTGATGTTTGTAATCTCTCCCTTGCAGACACCTTGTCCTGTTTTGCATCATAGCACTAATTTGACAAAACTGGTTCATCTCATCTCTCATCGCGAACTTGTGGCCCATCTGATCCAACTATCCACTGACCCTGTGCTTCTGCATGAATGCAGTGGAATCTGTGTGGAGGAAAACATACAACCATGCTGAATGGTCTCATTTTCCCTGATGACTGCATGTATCCCTTTCTCTGTGTCCTTACTACTGCTTGAGTCCCACTGCATTTCCCTAGGCCATCTATTAATACATGCCACACACAACTATCTCAAAACGTTTCCTTTCCCCTCAAGCCTCCAACACCCACTCTCCCATCTTACTCTCAGCGGCACAGCTTGCTCACTCATGTGGTCATTCAGCTACTGGGAAAATTGAAGTCGCTTGAGGAGAAGCTTCCCAAGTTCTTTACACTGCATCTGCTCCCCTATCACAGCCTCTGTACTCTTGTACTCGGTTTTCCTACCTATCACCTTAAATGATCTGTCCATCTGTAGTGATTATATCTTGATGCATAGCAAATTACCCCCCCCCCAAATTTGGTGGCTTACAACAATAAACATGAATGATCTCACCGTTTCTGTACGTGAGGAATTGAGTCACTTAGCTGGATAGTTCTAATTCAGAGCCTTTTGTGCAGTTGTGATTAATGTGTCAGCTTGAGCCGCAGTCATTTGAGATTTGGCTGGTTCTGGATGATCTTCTTCCAAGAGGGCTCACTCATATGGCTGTTGGTTGGCAACCTCAGTTCCCTATCACATGGGCCTCTCCAGTGCATTGCTTGAAAGTCCTCACCACATGACAGCTAGTTGCTTCCAGAGTGAATGATCCAAGAGAGAGTAAGAGGGAAGGAAGCAACGGTGCCTTTTATGACCCAGTTTGGGAAGTCACACAACTGTCTTTCTCTTTGTTAAAAGCAAGTCACAAAGTCCAGCCTGTATTCAGAGGGAGGAAAAATTAAGTTCCGGCTTTTGAAGGGAGATATGTCAAAATATTTGTGGGTGTGTTTTAAAAGTCACACTATATAAAGTGAATCCCTCCATTTATACTCAAAGACATCATTCCAGCAACTGCCCCCCTTTCTCCTATACCATCCATGTTTACATCTCTATTTGATCATCACCATTATTGCGGAAACATATTGTTATTTTCCCACCTTAAGAAAATAATTTCCTTCAGATACACTGTAATTCTGTCACACCTCTACACAAAACTCCTCAAAGGAGCCACCATTAGTCCCCTCCTACTCTCAGACCCACGTTGATCAGGCTCTCTTTCCCAACTATTCACGAAAACCATCTTATCCATTCACCAAGCGAAGGTCTTACTGTTGCAAGTTCAATGACTGGTTCTGAATTCTCCCCTTACATGACAGCAATCACTCTCTCCTTCTCAGTACATTTTCTATTGGCTCCTAGGTCACCCCGGTCTCTTGGTTTCCCTCCTGCCTCATTGCCTGCATCTTCTCAGTCCCCTCCTGGTTCCTCTCCTCTCTGACATATTAAAGCTGTAACATGTCAGTTCTAGGACTTTGGTCCTTTCCCCGCCCCCCCCCCCCCCCCAACTGTATTCACCCTCTTAGTTTCTCATATAATCTTACGGCTTCAGATACCATCTACAGGTCATGACTCACAGATTTGTACCTGCTGTGCAGACCTACCACCTGAATTCTTGACTCACATACCCCACTGCTTTTTCAACATCATTTCCTCTCAAATATTTCATAGATATCTGAAATTTAGCATGCCTGAACTATGATGTCTCTTGTATCACAAATCTGTGCTGCATTCAGCCTTCTTCATCTAAGATGAAGGCTCTATCTCCACTTTGACCCAAGTCCTTCGTGTCTTTCCTCAGAGGTCACTTTTTCACTGAAGCCTCACCACAAAATTTAAAGCTGCAGCCTCACTTCCGATCAATTTTACCTGCTTTATTTCTTTCTTTTTCTTCTGTATAAAGTACATCATCCTCTAACATACAATGTAATTTTAATTTACTTAACTATTATGCTTATTATATTTCTTCCCTCCACAAAGGTGAAAGTCTTTATTCACTAATGTGTCCCAAATTTGTTTGCTTTGTTCACTGGTGTCTTACATCTGGGTGTACCTAGAAGCATTCATATATTATAATATGTGCTTAGTAAACACTTGGTTACTAAAATTATTTTGTTGTATTGAAAAAGGAGACTTCTCCATGAATAAGGATTGATGGGGGTATGGGGTAGGGAGAGAAGGTATGTCAGGAATGTTTTCACCTGCAAGTAGGAAAATAATTGAACTGCTTTGGACTAAAGAAATGAGTTATTTTTCACTCAAAACATCATGTCTGAAGGGGTGGGTTTTGTACCCAGTGAATCAGAGTTAATGCCTCCGTGATTTTGGTGCCTTTTCTCTTATACTCACAAATGGTTGCATCAGTTCCAGCCATCAAATCTACATTCTAGGCAAGAAGAAAAAGAAGGCAGATGAGGTGTTACCAGCTATCAGGTCAAAGTTTAGGCAAAGGTAGAGACAGAAAAATGCAAAAGACTAACAATATATTTTGTTATAGTTTGGGGAGATGAAAAACAGAATGATTTTTTGAGAGAAATTGTGTGAATGGTGGAGCCATTTACTGAAGTGATTCAAAATCAGGGAGAAAGAGATCTGGAGAGAAAAAAATTCAAGGTCTCCAATTTGAACAGCACATTTGGAGACGCTTGCCCATCATCCTGCTTCCCAGGTGGCGCTAGCAGTAAAGAACCCACTTGCCAATATAGGAGACATAAGAGACATGGGTTCAATCCCTGAGTAGGGAAGATCCCCTCGAGTAGGAAATGGCAACCCATTCCAGTATTCTTACTTGGAAAATCTGATGGACAGAGGAGCCTGGCGGACTACAGTCCATGGGGTCGCAGAGTCAGACATGACTGAGCTCACACAGAAATGACAGCCAAGTGCAGATGTCAAGTAGACAACTGAATATACAGCTCTAGTAGTAATGGCAGAATTGGGGGCTAGACATATACACTGAAGAGCCATGGGTACACGAATGGTATTTAAAATCATTGTACTGGCTGAGATCACCAGGAAATGTAGATGGAGAACATCCAAAATTGACCTGTGAAGGAAGGGGAGGAGAGAAAGCAAAAAGCTTAAAAAGACAAGAAAGGGAAAATTGCAAAAATGTTGTGTCATTGAAATGTAAGGGCAGAATATTTTAAGAGGAAGATTACTTAACATTTCAGAGTACATTTTTTTTCATCTGTAAAAAGAGGTGAAGAAGAGTAGGGTATTTATGAGGATGAAATGCTATAACAAATGTAAATACCTAGAAGGTTGACTCTCTATGATAGGCACATAATGTCTCTTCCCTTTCCTTTCCTTCCTTTTGGGTAGCTTCCTCGGTCATGTTACCAGACCCACAGGAGGAGAAAACATTCCAGGAAAACTTCTTATATTCCAGCAGTGTGTGTTGACTCAATACAGTAAATAGCCACTTGTCTAGGAAATATTTATGTAGGATGAATAGAATAAATATTGATTTTGTTTTATCCTGGTATCCATACAACTCAAGGACAAAGGAGAACTCAGTACATGAATTTTATAAACAGTTAATATGCTGCTCATATTTTCAAATCTGCATCAACAATGAATGAATGAACACTTTTTGATTAATAAATGAACAGATCATGTGTAAAGAAATGACATAATCTCTATTCCAGGCCAGCATTAAAATGTTTGTGAGTGTATGTGTGTGTTAACTTATCTTAAGGTGGTTGACATAGCTGATTTCATAAAGGTGTTATGAAGTCCTTATTAGAAGACTACGTATTACTTCAGTACCATACACTGACCTATTGCCCACCCAGCAACGGATCAGCGGTGAGCAACCGCTATGTTGCTGTTTAATCACTCGGTCATGTCCAACTCTTTGCCACCCCATGGAATGCAGCATTCTAGGCTTCCCTGTTCTTCTCTGTCTCCCAGAGTTTGCTCAAAGTCGTTCTGCTTGAGTCAGTGATGCCATCCAACCATCTCATGCTCTGTCATCCCCTTCTCCTCCTGCCTTCAATCTTTCCCAGCATCAGGGTCTTTTCCAATGAATCAGCTCTTTGCATCAGGTGGCCAAAGTACTGGAGTTTCAGCTTCAGTGTCAGTCCTTCCAATGAATATTCAGAAGTGATTTCCTTTAGGACTGACTGGCAGGAAACAGTAAAAACTCAACTCAGAATAGACATACTCTACCTTAGAGAGTGAATTTAAGTTTTACTCTACCTTCTAGAGCATGCATATAGAATGTACATCCTCTTTATAAGTTAAGGCCAGGATGAACTTCGGGGACCTCTTCACATAGTGTTAGCTGCAAGGGTATTTGCAGATATATCTATCTGCCTGCCCAGGCAAAGTAAATTCATGTCATTTTTACAAAGACGTGCAAGCCCACCTTGATACCAGGAAAGATTTACCCACTTTGAGTCCAGCAAGTAGAAATCAGAGTGGAAAAATCAAGAGAACAATAAACTGAAGTAAGAAGAGTATTGGGGTTTGTGTTATTTATAGTGATTTCATGTTCTTGGAGTCAAATATTTTTTTCTGTCTTTCGCTCTCTTTTTGTACTTTGCTTTGAAACTACTCTGGAAAAACCAACAGTAATAATCAAATGGAGGGTTTAAACATGATCCATGTAAAACTAGTCTGATTTTGGGGAACCAGGTCCTGAGAACTGTGTACCCACCCAATAAACTGCCTCCTTGTCCCTCCATGAGTGAGCACTTATATACAGACTTCAGGGGGTGTAGTTGAATGGTTAAAGGACCTGTTTTTAACAGCAAGAAACGTTCACTGACTGAAGACTTCATCTTGCAGCTGCCTACAGCCATTTTTAAAAAATCATTCTTTTATGCAGCATCCCTGGAAAGCCATCCATTTACCCAGCATAGGGAGCAGGGGCTCCCACAAGGTAGCATTTCATTGCTCACAAAACACCTATTGGAAGCACCGTCATTCCACTGCACCCTTTAAACTTTGACTGATGAAGACATGGCCTAACAGAGTGCATTCCCAGAGTCTTACCGACACAGCTGATCAAACAAAGAAGCCACTAAAGCCATACTACTAGTATATGGGGCTCAAGAAACCCTGATCCAAAACGTGATGTTTGTTAAATGGAAAGGGAAATAAAAGTCTCTCTACAATGCCTGCTGAAAACATGATTTTCCTAGCAAACTTTAAAGTTAGTTCCAAGTTCAGTTTCATATGGCCCCTTGAGAAAGAAAACTGAAAGCAGAAAAGAAAAATTCTAATCAGGAGCAAGACCATTGCTGCTGGTTCTCCTTTGCAGCCTATATGAGCCAGTGGAACAAGAGCTAATGTTGACTATTTTTTGGTGCCCATGGGAGGCATTATGAGCCCAGGCAAGGTGCCAAATGATAAGTGGCTGGGCTTGAAAGTCCAAGCTAAGCACTAGATGGGTGCTTGGAGAGGAGGCTGGTAGGAGTTCAGGTTGACAATATCATTGGGAGCCTAAACTGAAACTTAAATTGACCAGCCTATGGACCAAGACTAGCTTGAGGAGGCATGGGAGGCATGACGGGGATGGAGGCTGTAATCAGACAATAAAAGCTAATTCTTACTGGGTACTAGCTATACACTTGGTACCAAGTACATTACCCTGCTGCCGCCGCTGCTGCTGCTGCTCCTGCTGCTAAGTCGCTTCAGTCGTGTCCGACTCTGTGCGACCCCATAGACAGCCTCCTACCAGGCTCCTCTTTCCCTGGGATTCTCCATGCAAGAGTACTGGAGTGGGGTGCCATTGCCTTCTCCGACATTACACTGATTATCTTTTATTTCATGAAAGTTTTGTCTCCATGTGCTCAGCCGCTCAGTCATTTCCAACTCGTTGCGACCTCATGCACTATAGCCTGCCAGGCTCCTCTGTCCATGGGATTCTCCAGGCAAGAATACAGGAGCGTGTTGCCAAGCCCTCCTCCAGGGGATCTTCCCGACCCAGGAACCAAACCCACATCTCTTGTGTCTTCTGCAGTGTCAGATGGATTCTTTTACAATGAAGCCACCTGGGAAGTTAGTTACTATTATTTTACTTGGTGTACATCTGAAGAAGCTGAGGCTCACATAGATGAAGAATCTTCCCCAAGGTTGCCCCTGCACTGAGCAGGGGAGCCAGGGCTCAAGTTCCAAAAGATATGATTCCAGAATTTGGCCCCATTATGGGAAGCCAGGGCTTCCCTGGTGGCTTAGATGGCAAAAAATCTGCCTGCAGTGCAGGAAACCAGGGTTGATCCCTGGGTCAGGAAGATCTGGAGAAGGGAATGGCAACCCCCTCCAGGATTCTTGCCTGGAGAATCCCATGGACAGAGAAGCCTGGTGGGCTACAGTCCATGGGATCGCCAAGAGTCGGACACGGCTGGGCGACTCACACACTGTAGGGAGATGAGGCCGAGTTCCTAAATGGTGATGTGACGCTGGCATCCGCCTCTTCTCTCCCCTCCTCCTTCCTTCTGCACGTCTGCAGGCTTGACCATCACCTGGGCTCAAACACTGACTGTGGGAGATCAAAAGCAAGTGGGCCTGCAAAGAGAGTCAGTAGCCAGGAGAGAGATAGGCGATCCAGGGCCCGCAAGAGGAGAACCAGGCTGCCAGGCACATGACAGCTGATGGGCAGGAGGAAAACACACTTCACATCCTGCGCTGGCTCTTCAGAAATCTGTGCACTTTAACTTTGAGAGAAATATGACCTTGTTCTCTACAGTTGTCAAATTACTTCATCAAGAAGTCAAAGTAATGAAACTGGGACAGGATAACAATCAAATGGTAAATCAAAATCCCCATTATGAAATAGTACCTCTAAGAGTTTGATTTAAATTGGTGTATTGGGACACAGAGGAAAAGGTTATGGTTAATATACCTTCGTAGGTTGCAAATTGTTTACTGCCTTCAAGTATTGGAAGAGCTAGCCAATGAAGGAGGGAGTTGGCTGGTTTCATGTGGTTTCCAGAGGTGTTAATTCTTGTTATTTCTAATAGAAAAGGCTGTCCATCAGTGAATGTTCCCCCCACCCTACCTCCCACAAAATAGGGACTCTTCATCACAGGGCACAGCTAAGCAGAAACTAGATCACTGGTTAAAACTTGGTTGTATGTTGATAATCCCCAGGAAAGTTTTTTAAAATACTAATGCCTTGGCCCCATTCCCCCCAAATTTTAATTTAATTGATTTCAGGGTAGAGTCCTGACATTGTGGTCTTTAAAAGCTGTCCCTCCCCTACTTCCTGCCCCGGTGATTCTAATAATATGCAGCAAAGTTTGAGAACCATTGAGCTGGATTCTCATCAGGGATGATAGAGAGCAGATTCCCACTCTGAGCTGAAGATAGGTCCAGATCCTCCCACGCCTCTTTCCCTTCTAAGATCCTAATTTGCTAACTAAGGCCCTTCACTGTGTGTTTGATGTTTATGATGGCTATCAATAATTTTGTGATCAATTATTAGTGAAAGAGCTCTACCGTTTTTTAATGTGAAGGAAAGTAACAAGCTATAAGCAACAAGAAACCACATGCGCTATATTGGATTCCTATCTCTTCAAAATTATGTTCTAAGAAAATGCATGATGAATTTAGAATGCTATTAATCTGAAACCACTCATCTTTCCCAGCCGTGCACCCTTGCACACCGTAGGAGAGTTTCTGGAGATTATTAAGAATAGTGCAACGGATATGCTTGCATTCTGAACATCCAATCTAATTTTTTCAAGTGAATTTGGATATAGAAGAATTTCCCAGAGCAGGAAAAGAGTAAGAGGCATGCCTGCCTGTTGAAAAGCAGAAGAACTGTCCTGTTTTGGTCTGCCTTGCTATTTCTGCCACCTGGCATCATTTTTCTCACTCCTGGATCTAAGCATCCTATTTAGCTGAAACTGTCAGAATCCCTTCAAACCAGTCTGATCTTCACACAGGGCCTGAACTAATATCACAAAGGGACTTACAATCATGTTTGCTGGGCATCTGTTTAAAGACAGAAGTCCAGAACTGGTATCAACATAGCTGTGTCTGGTAGACAGACAAAGGTTCAAGGAGTACAGCCTAGTGGAAATAAGCTCTCAGCCTGATTTTTGCCTGCCATGATCCTGCAGCGTGACTTTGGACAAACTGTATCCCCCTGGTGCTTCAGTAACTTTACAAGTTAAACAAACAGTGAAGTGCTGACTCACATCAGAGAGGTCATTGTGAAGCCAAGAAAGACTCCTAGAGAGGCTCTGCCTTAGTAACACAAAAAGCTAAACTGGGTTTTCATGATCCTAGCCTAGAATCCCCAGAACTTTTAATTTAATACAGCTTTGTGTTTCCTGCTGCAGGAAGAAGGACTGTGACAGAGAGTAGAGTTGAAGTGGAGTTATTCAATACTTGTGCACAAGAAAATCCTAAAGCTTGATGTTTGGGATATTACCCTTTCTTAAAAGAAGAAAAAGAAATGTATGAGAAACTGCCTGATTCTCTGTGGGTTAAGAGTTTAATATGTTATATTGATGAAAAATCTATTTCAAACTGTTCGTGTTGAACTTGTCAGGCAGCTTTGGCAGGAGCAGAAGGGGTTGGCAGACAGACAGCTTCCTCACGAGTGGGGGTAGAACCATTTAGAAACCTCAGAGCTTAGAGTGAAGAAGGATGCTGGGCAAAGAGAAACAAGATCTGGGTTCTGAAAGTATCTGCTCCTATGTGAAAGCTAATAGCTATGGCCCCTAAAATGTTGACATCAGCTCCTCAGGCAGATAAATGATAATTCTCCAGAGCAAAAGGTAATTGTTGATGAACCATTCACCAAACCTCAGAGAGCAGCAAATGATGGGGAAACCAGAGGGAGGCTGGGATATGGCCATAGTCTCACCAAAGAAGAGGGATCATTCTATCACAAGGAAAGAAAACAAAATAAGTTTTATTGTAGGAGACTATGGCACATGTAATGAATTGGCTAAAGAGGATTCTCAAAGATAGAGGGAACTTTCTTGAGTGTATTTTTTTCAAAGGTAATTTGGAACCTGATCCATAATTTCTACCTTCTCTAACTCTCCTGCTTTCCTGAGCACAAAAGAGTGGGGGAATGTCCATCTCTCTCTTTTTTTTAAAATTTATTTTCAGTTGGAGGATAATTGCTTTACAATGTTGTTTTGGTTTCTGTTGTACAACAATATGAATTAGTTATGAATATACATATATCCCCTCCCTCTTGAGCCTCTCTTCCACCCACACCCCATCCCACTTCCCTGAGCTATCACAGAGTACCAAGCTGAGCTTCCTGTATGATACAGCAGCTTCCCACTAGCTAGCTATTTTGTAGATGGTAGTGTATTAATATATATGTCATGCTACTCTCGCAGTTTGTCCTACCCTCTCCCTCACTGTGTCTATAAGTCAGTTCTCCATGTCTGCATTTCTATTCCTTCCCTGCAAATAGGTTCATCAGTACCATTTGTCTAGATTCCGTATGTAAGTGTTGTTGTTGCTATTCAGCCTCTAAGTCATGTCCAACTCTTTGCTACCCCATGGACTGCACCATACCAGGCTTTCCTGTTCTTCACCATCTCCTGAAATTTGCTCAGACTCATGTCTATTGAGTTGGTGATGCCATCCAACCATCTCATCCTCTGTCATCCCCTTCTCCTCCTGCCTTTAATCTGCTTTCAGTCAGCATCAGGGTCTTTTCCAATGAGTCAGCTTGTCACATCAGGTGGCCAGGGTATTGGAGCTTCAGCTTCAGCATCAGTCCTTCCAGTGAATATTCAGGGTTGATTTCCTTTAGGTTGACTGGTGTAATCTCCATGTGTCTAAGTTTCTCTCAAGAGTCTTCTCCAGCACCACAGTTCAAAAGCATCAGTTCTTCAGTGCTCAGCCTTCTTTATGGTCCAACACTCACATCTGTACATGACTACTGGGAAAACCATAGTTTTGACTATAGAGACCTTTGGTGGCAAAGTGATGTCTCTGCTATTATATGTATTAATATACGACATGTGCTTTTCTCTTTCTGATTTACTTTACTCTGCATAACAGGCTGTAGATTCGTCCACCTCACTACAACTGACTCAAATTCAGTCTTCAAATGGCTGAGTTATATCCATCTCTCATTCTTGTCTGAAAGTTTCTTAATCTACTCACTCCATCTACCTTAATCTATGTCCCTCCTGAGCCCCCCACTCTTGTAACCACACCAGGATCTTGATATGACTTCAAGCTATTCCACCATTGAGACCTTGAACTCTGATCACTTCCCAGCCACATCCCGTTATGCAAGTAATTCATTCTCTCTCTTTACTCTTACTGAACTGCCTTTTGACACCTCCTAGGACTTCAGCATCGGAGAAGGCAATGGCAACCCACTCCAGTACTCTTGCCTGGAAAATTCCATGGATGGAGGAGCCTGGTAGGCTGCAGTCCCTGGGGTCGCTAAAAGTCGGACAACTGAGCGACTTCACTTTCACTTTTCACTTTCATGCATTGGAGAAGGAAATGGCAACCCACTCCAGTATTCTTGCCTGGAGAATCCCAGGGACAGAGGATCCTGGTGGGCTGCCGTCTATGGGGTCACACAGAGTTGGACACAACTGAAGCAACTTAGCAGCAGCAGCAGCAGGACTTCAGCATAGTATTGTGAATCCACCCATTGTCCCAGTTGACCTCTCCCTCTCAGTGACCCTCGCCTCTTACTGTCCTTCCACCCTTCCTCATGAGCCCTGCTCATCTTTCTAATCTCCTGCATTTGTGGTGCCAAACATTGCTCGGTGGAAAAATAACACAAACCTGTAAATCACAACCATCACAGTTATGGTTTCCAACTTCTGATGCACTCTCAGTGCGGCTTGGCAAGTTTGCCTGCCTGCTCACCTCTCATCTCACATCCCCAGTACTCTTGTCAAGCTCCTCTATTTCATCCTCAGCCCAACTCATCCATTATCCACAGACAACTTTGCTCCCATCCCACAGAGAACTAGAAGTCAAAAGATGGTAAATCTTATCATCTCAGTCTCACCATCATGTTCATATACATCTGGTCCCATCCTTACCAACCTCCCCTGGTCTAGAAGAAAAAAAGGAACCTTCCTGGATTTTGGAACCCCTGCCTCCTCCCCTCTGTGTGAAAGAAGGAATTTGTTCCTCCATTTCCCTTGATTTCTTGCTCTCAACTTCACACCTACTCAAGACTCCACTCTTTCCAAACAACCACCACCTTCTCTTCAATTTGGCAGGCCCCTTGAGTTACCCTATATCCCTTCTTCCCTTTCCAGTCAATTGCCTTTAAAACCATCATATGTTCTTTGCTTCCAGATCCTTGCCTCCCATTCAAGCCTTGACCCACAGACATATGACTTCAGTCCACTGAAACTGCCCTGCTGAAATCATCAATGACCAACTTCTAGATCTAAGGGATCATGTTTGGTTTTTTCATCTCACTGAACTTATTTTACTTCTTTGAAGCCCTTTTTTCCCCTGACTTCACTAGCTCACTCTCATTGGTTCTTCTGATTCCCAGAAGCTTGCTAGAATCTGCCCCTGTTTCCTGGTCCCCAACCACTGCCCCTGCTTCTGCTAACACCTGCTGTTTATCTCTCCTCCATGAAATCACCACAGCTTGTCCCAAAGCTGATCATATCACTACCATACTACAAATTCTCTAGTGTCTCTCCAGAACCCACAGGATGCTGTACCCAGGGATCCAGGCAACCTGTCCAGCGTCATCTCTTTTCCTGCTGAAAGGCATCCTATGCTGTGGCCATTCTGAAAAACCCGCAAGATCTTGAACAAAATAGGACACATATTAAGTAACAGTCAATAAGAGGACCTTCTTATGGATGTGGCTTCGGGTTTGACTTATGTCTCCTTCTCTTAATATTATTTAGTATTTAAATCATTTTCTTCTCCAGAAAGGCTTTTTCATGCCATTGTGTTTTTGCACAATTATTTCCACCTTTGTAGAGTGGTCCTTCCCAGTGGGTGAATTTCTCAACCATTAAAATTCAGCCCAAATCCATGCCACATCCTCTGTAAAGCCACTCTTCACTTGCCTCTTTCTGGGCTCCCCCTCCTGACACAGTCGAATCTCTGGCTTCTTCTTTTTTATCTACAGCATCTTTGTAATACTTCCATTCTAACACTTGTCCACCTGAATTGCAATGTTTTATTCAAATGTCCATTTCTTGCACTGGGCTGAGAGCTACCTGAGGGCAAGGATAATGTCCTCATCATCTTCAAATTCCCAGAACCAGCCCATGCCTGACACACAACAGGCTGGATGAAGGATGAATTGTATTCAGTTAAACCAGATGAAATTACCATTTTTATAAGCCAAATACAAAGTTTCACTTATTGCCATAAATATTTTGTGTCTTTCTTCATGCAGCTGAGCGTGCCTGATGAGCATTGTGTAGTAAATCCTAGGGAAATTCCTGTAGGATTGTATGAGAAATCATGGTCATCATTTTATATAAATGGTTCAGTAGGTTGGTTGCAGAAATGGATATGGAACCAAATCTTTTGACAGTCATTCTTTTCATCCTAGGGTCTATCATCCCAGATCCATGAAATTCTAGAGTGAGAAAGAAATTCAAAGGGTTTCCTTCCTGGTAGTTATAGTCAGTAAGACACATAAGTTTTCTGTCTTTCCTATCATGTGTCCAAAGTTGAAGATGATAAGCTCTCTCACAACAATAATTGAACATTTTCTCTCACACCCTCACCAGGCAGTCCATTTCCAAATCATCTCCCTCTCCCTGCAATATGTCAATTTCTGACTTTATGGAGATAAAGCAGCTGCAATGTACCCAGCTTATAATAACTCTCCTACTACTTACAGCTACTGCTTCTCCCTTCAGTTTTATTTTACTTCTAAAAAAAAAATCCCATCTCCTTTAAACTCTATTCATAGGACCTTCACATCATTTTAGTCAAAAGATTTCAGGGTCTTCCATAACAATAGTTCCCAGTCTCATTAGACCATGTTAAAAATGGAACACCCATTAACATCCCGCTGACCTAATGTTCAGGGGAATAAAATTTGGGAAACAGGGCTCTGTGATGTTTGCACACCCCTTTTTAAATATGAAGCTAGATGTGATATCCTTGTAAGGGCATCATTTGTATCACACAGTATAAAGATAACTTCCCAGCCTTGGCAAGGTCGGGTCTCTGTTTACATATTCATGATTGTAATTGTCTCTTTAACCACAGACTCATAATGCCACCTCATACTTAGAGCATACTTGTGCTTTTATAGCCTTGAATAATAACTGAGCTTTTATTTTATGTCTTGCATAGTAATTGAGTTTGAGTATATTTATTTCATATGCTATCTTGATAGGGTTTTGACTATCATCCAATATTTTCTCTAATTTTTTTCTGATCATTTTAAATTCCATCCTTCTGAAGTCTTAGCATCCACCCCCCTCTTGTCACCCCTCTACTCCTCCAACCCTGAGAAGTGGTGTTACCTTCAGATCAAATTAGGATACTTTCAAATATACCACATTCAAAGTTAATTTTCTTTTATTTTTAAATATTACATAGCTTGGGTTGGAAGTTCTGTGATAAGATTCAGCAGGCATTTTCTTTTTTTGCACACTTGCTGCATGTTTAACCCTGTGCTAGATTCTGTGATAGCTCTCAGAGATCATTGTCACTGTGAAGAGGTTGTTCATGCATACAAGTAGTAGACTAAGAATAGGAAGTGTTGTCTGATCAAAAAGATAAAGGAATAATTTTATAAAGTAAATGCCAATCAAGTCAAGGAGCAAGATGACCAGATTGGACTTGATCTATGATATGAAAGCTTAGGAGGATTTGGTGTTTAAAAATCCATAGTAAAGAGGTGGTAAGATGAAACACAGAAGCAAGAACAGATGCAAATATGGGCATTAATGGCCTCTTTCTGGGGATGAGGGCTACACACTTGATTCATAAATCAGCTACAGCTCTTGTGACTCTGTCCTACCATTAGGATTACACATACCATTAGGATGTGTAAGTCTGACATCCTCTTTGGTTTATGACTACAATGATAGCAGGGACCATAATGAATTTGTCCTTGAAGACTCAATGATATTAAGAGTGCCTGGCCTATAAGACATATTCAGTAGGTATACATTTAGGATTTTTAAAAATTGGTTTGAGTGAAAAAGCAAGTTAATATAATAAGTGAAAAAGCAAGTTATAAGTTAATATAATATGATGGTGATTGAATTCAGGTTCTGGAGGCCTCTGAAAGGCAACTGGGTCACTTCAGCTTCATTGAGTGGGAGCCATTGAGTCCAGAATAGGAACGACACGATAATGCGGTACTGGAGGACTTTACCTGGCAACAGTGTTCAGAATGAATTAAATGAGGGGCAGGGGGGAGTTGAAGAAAAAAGGGAATTATTGTTAACTCTATGTATCATTCTGTCTCTCTTGAATCTTTTTCAAGTTTCTAGAAGGATCTTTGGAATCTCATTATCTTCAAGCCCCATTCACTCTTCAGTTTGTTCTAACCTACCTTCTGTTCCCACTTCACAGTCCTTAACTACTCAATTTCTCTGCAGTATTTAACCTCATTAACATTTTATCATGTAAAAACAGCTTTAACAATTTTTTTATTAGACTTTACTTTTTAATGCAGTTTTAGGTTCTCAGTGAAATTGAGCAGAAGTTACAGAGATTTCCTATATACTTCCTGTCCCCACACATGCAGAATTTTTTAATTACATAATTATTGTAACAAATTTAAGCAATACTTAAAATGCAAAGAAGAAAGTAAAACTTACCCCGAATCTCCTCTTCCAGAGATAATCACCATTAACATTTGGGTGAACATTCTCCCAAACATTTCTCTAGTCTATGTCTACATGTACAAGCAGATGGCTATGTGTATAGAGATTTACATAAATTAGAACATATAATACTCATTTGTCAGTAACTTGCATTGGTTTTCTTTTAATAAGTATAATTGTCAGTAAGCATAAATTTGTGTAATTTTGGATAGGGGCATAGTCCACCAGTGCCTGTTTGTATGACACATTCCCTAGTGGGTAAATGTTAAAGTTTGCTTTCAGTTTACGCTATTGTTCAGTCATAAAGTCAGGTCTGACTCATTGAGACCCATCGGACTGCAGCTCGCCAGGCTTCCCTGTCCTTCACTATCTCCCGGAGTTTGCTCAAAGTCATGTCCATTGAGTCGGTGATGCCATCCAACCATCTCATTCTCTGACACCCTCTTCTGTTTCTGCCCTGAAGTCTTTCCCAGCATCAGGGCCTTTTCTAATGAGTCAGATCTTCGCATCAGGTGGCCAAAGTATTGGAGCTTCAGCATCAGTCCTTCCAATGAATATTTGGGACTGATTTCCTTTAGGATTGATTGGTTTGATCTCTTTGCTATCCAAGGGACTCTCAAGAGTCTTCTCAAGCAACACAGTCTGAAAGCATCAATTCTTTAGTCTCAACCTTCTTTATGGTCAAACTCTCACAACCATACATGAATAGTGGAAAAATCATAGCTTTGACTATATGGACCTTTGTAGACAAAATGATGTCCCTGCTTTTTTATATGCTGTCTAGGTTTGTCATAGCTTTTCTTCCAAGAAACAAGCCCCTTTTAATTTCATGGCTGCAGTCACGATCCATAGTGATTTGGGAGCCAAGAAAATAAAATCTATCACTGTTTCCACTTTTTCCCCATCTATTTGCCATGAAGCGATGCAACTGGATGCCATGATCTTCATTTTTTGAATATTGAGTTTTAAGTCAGCATTTTTACTCTCCTCTTTCACTCTCATCAAGAGGTTCTTTAGTTCCTCTTTGCTTTCTGCCATTAAAGTCATATTATCTGAATATCTGAGGTTGTTGATCTTTCTCCTGGCAATCTTGATTCCAGCTTGTGATTCATCCAGCCCAACATTTCTCATGATCTACTCTGCATATAAATTAAATAAGCAAGGTGACAGTACACAGCCTTGGCTTACTCCTTTCCCAGTTTTGAACCAGTCTGTTGTTCCATTTCTGGTTCTAACTGTTGCTTCTGATCTCCATACAGGTTTCTCAGGAGACAAGTAAGATGGTCTGGTGTTCTGATCTCTTTAAGAATTTTCCAGCTTGTTGAGATCCATACAGTCAAAGGCCTTAGTGTAGTCAATGAAACAGAACTAGATGTTTTTCTGGAATTCTCTTGCTTTATCTATAATCCAAGAGATGTTGGCAGTTTGATCTCTGGTTCCTCTGCCTTTTCTAAATCCAGCTTGTACATCTGGAGGTTCTCAGTTCACATACTTTTGAAGCCTAGCTTGAAGGGTTTTGAGCATTACCTTACTAGGATGTGAAATGAACACAATTGTTCAGTAATATGAACATTCTTTGGCATTGCCCTTCTTTGGGATTGAAATGAAAACTGACCTTTCCAAGTCCTACGGCCACTGGTGAGTTTTCCAAATTTGCTGACATATTGAGTGCAACACTTTCACACCATCATCTTTTAGGATTTGAAATATCTCAGCTGGAATTCCATCACCTCCACTAGCTTTGTTCATAGTAATTCTTCCTAAGGCCCACTTGACTTCATACTCCAGGATGTCTGGCTCTAGGTGAGTGACCACACTATTGTGGTTATCTGGGTCATTAAGACCTTTTTTGTATAGTTCTTCTGTGTATTCTTGCCATCTCTTGTTAATATCTTCTGCTTCTGTCCAGTCCTTGCCATTTCTGTCCTTTATTTTTTGCCTATCTTTGCATCAAATATTCCCTTGGTATTTCCAATTTTCTTGAAGAGATCTCTAGTCTTTCCCATTCTATTGTTTTCCTCTATTACTTTTCAGTTTTCACTGTCATTCATAATGCTACAGTAAAAGCTTCTTTATCTTTTTGCCAGTATACCATGATTTTGGCAGACTCTCTCCTTCTTTCCTAGTTGCTCAGATGATAAAGAATCTGCCTGTAATGCAAGAGACCTGGGTTCGATCCCTGGGTCAGAAAGATCCCCTGGAGAAGGGAATGTCAAGTGACTATCTATTCTTGCCTGGAGAATTCCATGGACAAATTCCATGGAGGAACCTGACGGGCTGCATTTCATGAGATCACAAAGAGCTGGACGCAGGTGAGTGACTTTCACTTCACTTCTCCTTTCTAAAATTCTCTGTCACACATTATACATTCTTATAACCTATCTCTATTCCATTCGTCTAATTCCTCCTGGTTCTCTCACATATCTGGTGGTTTCTTTTCAGCCTTCTTCATGGGCTGTTTCCCTGACTACTCTTTAAATATTCATGTGTAACTGGCTTTTATTCTTAGCTCACTCTTCTCTCCATCTTTTTTCCAGCTGATCTCATTTTACTCTCATAGTTCAGCAACCACGTCCAGATGGACAACTACAAGTTCAAGATATCTATGCCTGATATCTTTCCTGAAATTCACATAGATGTCTGCTAGCTACTGTACCCAGATATCTCAGCTAACTCAGTGCATCCAGCATCTTTACCCCATACTCAAACCCACTTCAATTCTCACTCACTTGGCCATTTAGATATTTCATGCAAAATCTTAGGGAGGGGATCATTTCTTATTCATTTTCTTTCTTACCACTCTATATCCAATCAGTTATCAAGTCTAAAGTCTGCCTCCTAACATTTTCATGAAATGCCTTAAAATATTTCTCAAGAAGCTACTGGAGGATGCTCCACACCAGAACAAGGAGTAACCCAAATAGAGGAAGATATGATCATCAGGATACAGGGGCCTCAAGACAGAAGGGAGGAGAAGGGGATTCTCCGAATGATGAGGATAAAAATTCCAGGGTAATGGCTATCCAGCGGCCCAGGTAGGAACCTACCCTAAGAGGAATGAGATAACGGAAGACTCCTAGAGAGATGTCTCTAAAAACAATGTGGAACTGCTAAACATGTGTTGGAACATACTTGGAGATGTTATTTCAGTTTGGCAAAGTTTGGGGGATGAATTAGTGACAGCTTCATAAGCATAAATCTGTATAATTTTTATAGGGACATAGTCCTATCAAAAATATGTAGTATATCATTTTTTTTCTGTGAAGCTATCACTAATTCATCCCAAAACTATATAAAGAGAAAGAACTATAATTATTCAAGCCTACATAGTTCAACTCTGATGATTCTATAACCACAATGTTGTCAATACTGAATATTGATTTAATTGAAAATATGGATATAACTAAACTGGCAAGATAGGATAAGAAAAGTGTTCTGTGTATGTGTTGGAGGAGGGAATCTAAGTGAGCCTATTTTTGGTCATCCATGTTAGAATATGAATAAAAAACATCTAAAATTGAAAACTCAAGAAAAAGCACTTAAAACAACAGAAAAGCTGACAGGGGTTGTCTAAGAAAAGGAGGAACAGGAATAGAGAGAAATGGGATGGAAAATTCCTATTTTTATCATAAGCTCAGTAGTGTCATTTGCTTTTTAAAGCTACATATAAGCATTACTATGACTTAGAATAAAAATTGAAAGAAAGAAAAATTGGAAAGTATCCCAATATTTGTTAATAAATTTTAAAAGTTTCATACATTAGAATAGACACCACTTTTTAAAAAATAAGGTAGCTATATGGGAAAATGTAGAAATGTCTAAAATACACTAAAAAATGAAAAATACTAGTTGCAAAAAGATGATATTATCTGATTTTCATGCCATAGCAACATTAATAATAAATCATTTAGATAATAAAGCAAATCAGAGGATTCATAACCTAACTATTAGTGATTTGAGGATGAGGGGAAGAAATTTCACTTTTCCATATTATATAATCAGCAATGTTTGAGTTTTGCATTAGGAAAATGTTTTGTTTCTGGTTACAAATATATTAAGCAAGCAGATATTTCTCGTATCTATTATGTCCTTTTCATCCCTAATACCCCTGCCCTGAAAGCCAGTAAGTGGCTTATAGGCAGCCCCAGAGTAAAGTTCCAAACTCCTTTGGATGGCATTTAAGGCTCTTCTAGGGAGGGCTTCCCAGGTGATGCTAATGGTAAAGAATCCACCCGCCAATGCAGGAGATGCAAGGGCTGCAGGTTTGATCCCTCCTGGAGGAGGAAATGGCAACTTACTCCAGTATTCTTGCCTGGAAATGGACAGAAGAGCCTGGTGGGCTATAGTCCATGAGCCTGCAGAGTTGGATGTGACTGAGCATCCAACAGGAAGGACCTCTGCTGGGATGTCCAGCCAGGGGCTTTGGCCACTTTCTGACTTGAGCTGTGGGGATGCCTTCTCGTGCTGTCTTGCTCTTGCACCGGAGACCTCTTTCTGTACCACTGTCCATCCATCAGCCTCCCTCACCCTCCAGCACAGTCTAGGCATTTCTTGACTGCCTCAGGGAAGCCTCCTCTTCACTCTGAGCTGGGTTGGGGTCCCTGACAGTGACTTATGCCTGATTTACCAGAGGACTTAACACACTAAACAAAAATGATTATCTTCTGTGCCAACCTCCTGTCAACTAAACTATTAACTCCAAGAAAAACAGGTCGTGTTTTATTCATGTCTTCATCCTCAGAGCCTAGTGTAGTGTCTGGCATCTAATAAACATTCAGTACATGTTTAAGCTAATTGAATAATTCAGGCACGAGTTGCTGAGAATCTGTTATATGTCCACTTGGGTTAAACATCACTATTAATCTCTACTTTAAGGGCCAGGATGTTTTGAAAACTGTCTGTGCACTGGCATTCTAGGTTGTGGGGAAATGGAAAGGAAGTAGGTACCACTGTCTTCACGCCAAGCTTCCTGTGAACAAAGCAGCAATTGCATGCCAACTGTGGAGATGGTGTGAGCAGGCATCTGTGATTGCAAATGGCAGTGCTCACTGTTCTTTGCCTGTCACTTTCTTGGGTCTGAAATCCTCTCCTCATGGCCTCTTTGCCACCTAGATGTGACATGCTTCAGAAGGTAGCTTCTCTATTCATTGAGTGATATTGTAACCATTTGTGAATCCATTCAGTGGCACTCTGACTCACCACTGATTGGCCTAACTTCTCCTGATGGTTATGAGGATAAAACCAATGTTCTTCCTTAAATCCAGGTAGATTCCATCTATAACCATAATTCCTTGAGTCCCATTAGCAGTAATAATCCAGATTTCACTGATTCTCATGCCTACCTTGACAGACTACAACGTGTGCCCCCATATAATAGGAAGCATTTGGAACCTTCCGGTGGTCTAAAGCGCTCGCTCCTCTAGCTCTATTCCGGCTCCCTCCCTAACACACATCTCCCTCCAGACCTGCATTCTCCAGACAGACAGGCTCCAGAGACCATGCCACATGGACCCCTTCACTGTCATGTGGCTAGAGGTGCCCCAGACCAAGGCTGCTTGGGCTGCAGTGTCATAGAGGTTTTACTAAAATCACTCATTTGCTTTCCCTGTTCTTCTAACTCCCCACCTACAAGTAAATCTGGGCCCTTCTCACCTTCTCACCTTGGGAGATAAATTTACTCCCAAGAGGATCTATATTCAACATATATCCAGGATCCAACCACTTCTCCCCATCCTCACTTGCTCCCATCTGGTGCAAGTCACCATCTCTCTCATTAGATCCCTAACATCCCAACTGGTCTCCCTGCACTGACCTTACCCCTCCAGCTTATTCTCAACACACAAGCCCTGTGTTCCTGTTAAAATCTAAGAACCTCCAATGGCTCCCTTCTCACTCTGCACAAAAGCCAATTTCCTCTCCTGTGATCCTACCAACCTCCCTGTCTTCTCCCTTTCTTCTTCCTTTCTCCCTTTCTTCATCTATCTTCTCCCTTTCTCGCTCTCTCACAGGCATACTGAGTCTGTCTCATTTATTACACATCTACTGCTAGAATCATCTCCTAGAACTTCATGACCTCAAAGATATAAATAACAAATATTTTAGATTTTGGACTTTTTAAATATTATAGCTTCTTGATAAAAATAGAATGTATTCCATCAGTAAAATAAGTAAGTACTAGATTTTAAATAATGGATTAAAAGGAATACATATAGGTGGCTCAGCTGGTAAAGAATCCGCCTGCAATGCAGGAGACCTGGGTTCAATCCCTGGGTTGGGATGATCCCCTGGAGAAGGGAAAGACTACCCACTCTAATATTCTGGTCTGGAGAATTCCATGGATTGTATATCCATGGGGTTGCAAAGAGTCAGACATGCCTGAGCGACTTTCACCTATAAGACACTCAGGTAGAAATAATGGGGATAAAAGCTAAACTTTTAAATATATTTATGTCTTCCTTTGATTTGATTTTTGGACCATGTAAATATTTTGCATAATTATAAAATAATTTTTAATATACATAAATACAAGTAAAATAAAACAGTGAATTTAACTATATATCTAATTGGTGGCATAACCATATAGAGAAAAACATTTCTAGCTGGTTTTTAAATTAGTAATTTATTATATGCATCCATAGTGGAATATACCCAAGTAACAAATTTTTAAATGTTTTCATTTTAAACTGGAAAAAAATTTTTCATTTTCATATTAAACTGGAAAAACATTTTAAACTGTTTTCAGAATTATTATTATTGGTGATAGTCTTTGTATTCCTATTCTGAGATGGTTGTATGTATATTATAAAGTAACAAAAAAATAGAAATTATCCTTGTATAATTGAGAATCAGTTATTTTTGGCATTAAAAAAAGAAGATATATATAAAAGATTCATGGGGTTATGTAAAAGCACTATAGTCCTGAAACTGAATTACAAGTATCAATATGAGCTAATGATATATTTTGTCTTTAAAATAAAAATCCTATTGGCTGCCTCTGTCCACTGAAAATAACTAATCCAGTAGCCAAGAGCATCCCTATTACTCAGATTGTTTTTAAATATCATTTTCCAATAAAGGATGCAAGATTCTTTGGAGATAAAGGCTCATTCCAGGCCTAGAACTGAAAAATACAAAATGAGCCCAGAATATCTTTCCATAACAGGTAACTCTGAATCTATCAATGACCATTGGGGTCATAGCAAAAGGTGTCAGGGGCCATCTTAAGTAAGGAAAATAAATGCAATGAGTTCAAATGTATCAAGTATGAAATCAATGACTTTGAAATTATACTAAAAGAAGAAAAATCTTATTGGCCACTTTTGGAAGGTGCTAGGGAGAAAACTCATTTCTTGGAAAACTGATAAATAAGAGAAACTACTTAAGCATTTATCTGTACCTTTCTATAAGAACTGTACCTCAGGAAAATGAAATAATTAATGAGAGGACATTAGTTTTCATGGAACTGTTTTAGTTCATAAATGAAGAAAGAATAATAGAACTGGAATATCTTCATTGTGCAACTTTGAATGAATTTATAGATCTAGTCAATAATCATGAAAAAGACAACCAGAAATCAAGTACTGCCCAATGGAAAAACACAGCACTTAGTGTTGACCAAAAGAAAAAAAAAAATTGAATCTAGATCTAATCAAGCATCTAATTCCCACTACCAATTTACATGAAATTCAGGAGACCAAAGACAATGTTAAACGAACCACAGAGATGCAATAAGCAAAAGACTGAAAATTTAGAAAACTCAAAGGAAAAAAACACAGTTTTTTCAAGGAAATTTTAAGGGAAAAACAGATAACATACAGATAAAAGGGGACTTGAGAGACACATGAACCGATTGCTATGTAAGAACTTTATTTGGATTCCAATTCAAACAAACAACCTAGATGTCCATCAGCAGATGAATGGATAAGAAAGCTGTGGTACATATACACAATGGAGTATTACTCAGCCGTTAAAAAGAATTCATTTGAATCAGTTCTGATGAGATGGATGAAACTGGAGCCGATTATACAGAGTGAAGTAAGCCAGAAAGAAAAACACCAATACAGTATACTAACAAATATATATGGAATTTAGAAAGATGGCAATGACGACTCTGTATGCAAGACAGGAAAAAAGACACAGCTGTGTATAATGGACTTTTGGACTCAGAGGGAGAGGGAGAGGGTGGGATGATTTGGGAGAATGGCATTCTATCATGTATACTATCATGTAAGAATTGAATCGCCAGTCTATGTCTGACGCAGGATACAGCATGCTTGGGGCTGGTGCATGGGGATGACCCACAGAGATGTTATGGGGAGGGAGGTGGGAGGGGGGTTCATGTTTGGGAACACATGTAAGAATTAAAGATTTTAAAATTAAAAAAATAAAAAACTATTTAAAAAATAAATAAATAAATACAGAAAAAAAAAAGTAAGCTGTTTAAAATTTTTTAACGTAATTGGGATAATGTGAACACTGTAACTGATGATAATGAGGAATTGTTAAAATTTTTATGTGAAAATGGTATTATAGCTTTACCTTTGAAAAGAGTACTTATTTTTCGAGAGATACACTCTGAAGTATTAGCAGATGAAAGTACATGATATGTGGGATTTGCTTCTAAATAATCCAGAGTACATACTGTGGATAGAGATGTAGGTGAAATACAGTGACAAGCTACCAGTTGATAACTGTTGAAGCTGAGTGACAGGTATTCTGAAGTACAGTTTACCATTCTTTCTGCTTTTTCACATGTTTGAAATTTTCCACGAAAAAACTGTTTTTAAAAAATAGATAAGTACATGTTATCAAAAAGAATGATCTGTTCTCGAGATAATTGTATATCCACATCCATGGCAGCGTTGTTTCCAATAGTCAAAAGGTGGTGGAAGCAATCAAATGTCCAACTGTGGATGAATACATAAGAAAAATATGATGTATACGTTTTGTTCTTGTTGTTCAGAAGCTCAGTCCTCTCTGACTCTTTACGACCCCATGGCCTGCAGCATGCCAGGCTACCCTGTCCTCCACCATGTCCCAGAGCTTGCTCAAACTCATGTCCATTGAGTTGATGATGCCATTCAACCATCCTGTCCTCCATCGTCCCCTTTTCCTCCTGCCTTCAATCTTTCCCAGCATCAGGGTCTTTTCTAACGAGCCAGCTGTTCACATCAGGTGGCCAGAGTATTTGAGCTTCAGCTTCAGCATCAGTCCTTCCAATGAATATTCAGGATTGATTTCCCTTAGTATTGACTGGTTGGATCTCCTTGCAGTCCAAGGGACTCTCCATCATTTTTTTAGTGCTCAGCTTTCTTTATGGTTCTACTGGCACACCCATACATGACCACTGGAAAAACCATAACTTTGAATATATGGAACTTTGTTGGCAAAGTAATGTTTCTGCTTTTTAATATGCTGTCAAGGTTGGTCATAGCGTTTCTTCCAAGGAGCAATTGTCTTTTAATTTCATGGCTGTAGTCACCTTCTGCAGTGATTTTGGGACCAAAAACTAAAGTCTTTCATTGTTTTCATTGTTTCCCCATCTATTTGCCATGAAGTGATGGGAACAGATGCCATGATCTTGTTTTTTGAATGTTGAGTTTTAAGTCAACTTTTTCACTCTTCTCTTTCACCTTCATCAAGAGGCTCTTTAGTTCCTCTTTGCTTTCTGCCATAAGGGTGATGTCATCTGCATATCTGAGATTATTGATATTTCTCCCAGCAGTCTTGATTTCAGCTTGTGCTTCACCCAGCCCAGCATTTCACATGATGTAATCTGCATAAAAATTAAATAAGCAGGGTGACAATATACAGCCTTGACGTACTCCTTTCCCGACTTTGAACCAGTCTGTCGTTCCACATCTGGTTCTAACTGTTGCTTCTTAACCTGCATACAGATTTCTCAGGAGGCAGTTCAGGTGGTCTGGTATTCCCATCTCTTTAAGAACTTTCCACTGTTTGTTCTGATCCACACAGTCAGAGGCTTTGGTGTAGTCAATAAAGCAGAAGGAGATGTTTTTCTGGAACTCTCCTGCTTTTTCTATGATCTAACAGATGTTGGCGATTTGATCTCTGGTTCCTCTACCTTTTCTAAATCCTTCTTGAACATCTGGAAGTTCATGGTTCATGTACTCTTGAAGCATGGCTTGGAGAATTTTGAGCATTGCTTTGCTAGCATGTGAGATGAGTGCAATTGTGTGGTAATTTGAACATTCTTTGGCATTGCCCTTCTTTGGGATTGGAATGAAAACTGACTTTTTCCAGTTCTGTGGCCACTGCTGAGTTTTCCAAATTTGCTGATACACTGAGTGCAGCACTTTCACAACATCATCTTTTAGGATTTGGAATAGCTCAGCTGGAATTCCATCACTGCCACTAGCTTTGTTCCTAGTGACGCTTCCTAAGGCCCACTTAACTTCCCATTCCAGGATGTCTGGCTCTAGGTAACCACCATTGTGGTAATCTGGGTCACGTCATGAAGGTCTTGCTTATATAGTTCTACTGTGTATTCTTGCCGCCTCTGCTTAATATCTTCAGCTTCTGATAGGTCCATACTGTTCCTGTCCTTTATTGTGCCCATCTTTGCATGAAGTGTTCCCTTGGTATCTCTAATTTTCTTGAAGAGATCTCTAGTCTTTCCCATTACATTTTTCCCCCTCTATTTCTTTGTATTGATCACTTAGGAAAGCTTCATCTTTCTTTGCTATTCTTTGGAACTCTGCATTCAGATGGGTATATGGTATATACATACAATGGAATATTATTCAGCCTCAAAACGGAAGGAAATTCCAAGACACACTACAACTTGAATGGATATTGAGGACAAATCCTAAATGAAACAAACCAGTTACAAAAATACTAACATTGTATGATTTCAATTATATAAGATATCTGGAGTGATCAAGTTTATAGAGATGAAAAGTAGAATTGTGGTTGGCAGGGGCTGGGATAGGGGAGAGAGAGTTGTTTAAGAGGTCTAGAGTTTCAGTTTTGTCTGATAAAAAAGTTCTGGAGATTGATTTCATAACAATGTGAATATACTTAACACTACTCATCTGTATGCTTAAAAATAGAATGGCATTTTGTGTGCATTTTACCATAATTAAAAGTAAAATGTTTTTTGAAAAGAATGAATATGCACCCCAGTGTTCATCACAGCACCCAGTTATGGAAACAACCCAAGTGTCCATCTACAGAAGAATAGATAAGGACGAGGTGGTACCTATAAACAGTGGACTACTACTCAGCCATAAAAAAGAATGACATTTTGCCATTTATAGCAACGTGGATGGCTTTGAAAGGCATTATGCTAAATAAGTTAGACAGAGAAAGACAAATACTGTATGATATCACTTATGTGTAGAATATAAAAAATATAATACAGTAGTAAATACAGCAAAAAAGAAACACACTCACTGATATAGAAAACAAACTAGTGGTTACCACCAGTGGGGAAGGAGAAAGGGAGAAGGGAAATGTAGGGGTAGGGGATAAAACATACAGACTATCATGTATAAAATAAGCCCCAGGAGTGTATTATACAACACAGGGAATTTAGCCAATATTTTATAGTAACTATGAACAGAATTCATTTCAGTTCAGCTCAGTCACTCAGTCATGACCGACTCTTTGTGACCCCATGGACTACAGCACGCCAGGCCTCCCTGTCCATCACAACTCCCAGAGTGTACTCAAACTCATGTCCATTGAGTTGGTGATGCCATCCAACCATCTCATCCTCTGTCGTCCACTTCTCCTCCCACCTTCAATCTTTCCCAGCACCAGGGCCTTTTCAAATGAGTCAGTTTTTCGCATCAGGTGGCCAAAGTATTGGAGTTTTAGCTTAAACATCAGTCCTTCCAATGAATATTCAGGACTGATTTCCTTTAGGATGGACTGGTTGGATCTCCTTGCTGTCCAAGGGACTCTCAAGAGTGTTCTCCAACACCATAGTTCAAAACATCAATTCTTCGGTCAATTCTTCAGCGCTCAGCTTTCTTTGTAGTCCAACTCTCATATCCATACATGACTGCTGGAAAAATCATAGCCTTGATTGCTGCTGCTGCTGCTGCTAAGTTGCTTCAGTCATATCCGACTCTGTGCGACCCCATAGACGACAGCCCACTAGGTGCCTCTGTCCCTGGGATTCTCCAGGCAAGAACAGTGGAGTGGGTTGCCATTTCCTTCTCCAATGCATGAAAGTGAAAAGTGAAAGTGAAGTCACTCAGTCGTGCCCAACTCTTAGCGACCCCATAGACTGGAGCCTACCAGGCTCCTCCGTCCATGGTATTTTCCAGGCAAGAGTGCTGGAGTGGGGTTACATTGCCTTCTCTGAGCCTTGACTAGACAGACCTTTGTTGGCAAAGTCATGTCTCTGCTTTTTAATATGCTGTCTAGGTTGGTCATAACTTTCATTCCAAGGAGTAAGCATCTTTTAATTTCATGGCTGTAGTCACCATCTGCAGTGATTTTGAAGCCCCAAAATAAAGTCACTGTTTCCACTGTTGCCCCATCTATTTCCCATGAAGTAATGGGACTAGATGCTATGATCTTAGTTTTCTGAATGTTGAACTTTAAGCCAACTTTTTCACTCTCCTCTTTCACTTTCATCAAGAGGCTCTGTAGTTCTTT
The DNA here is from genome assembly GCF_023091745.1 of Budorcas taxicolor. Classification (NCBI taxonomy): domain Eukaryota; kingdom Metazoa; phylum Chordata; class Mammalia; order Artiodactyla; family Bovidae; genus Budorcas; species Budorcas taxicolor. The sequence goes on along the minus strand of NC_068913.1, from coordinate 73,237,451 downwards.
TTTGCTTTCTGCCGTAAGGGTGGTGTCATCTGCATATCTGAGGTTATTGATATTTCTCCCAGCAGTCTTGATTCCAGCTTCTGCTTCTTCCAGCCCAGCATTTCTCATGATGTACTCTGCATAGAAGTTAAATAAGCAGGGTGACAATATACAGCCTTGATGTACTCCTTTTCCTATTTGGAACCAGTCTGTTATTTCATGTCCAGTTCTAACTGTCGCTTCCTCTCTGAACAGAGTAACCTTTAAAAATGGTGAATCTCACTATGTTGTGCACCTGTAACTTATGTTGTATATCTACTATACTTCAGTTGAAAAAATAAATCTATATCATAAAAGTTCTGAGAGAGAAGTCCTGATAAAAAGGAAATTCTATAACTAAGACAGCCTTAGGTTCACAGAAGAAAGAAACTTAGATGGAATTTGGGTGTCTAAGAAGGGGACAAATATTGGAAGCCCATGGAAAAGCAATTGAGTTATAGGGGAAAGCATGGTACAGGAAGTCTGTGGCCCAAGAACACCTTAGAGACTGACACCTGTACTGGTGAGTATGGAAACCAGAGTTAAGGAGTGATGTGTGTGAAGCCACGTTGCCTCACTGGTGGTGATGCTACAGTGCCTGGAGGGCGGGTCAGCATAGCTTGCTCTCCTGGGGACCTTTGTCAGCTGTGGACTGGTGGTTTCTGAGCCAGCATCACGCCTTGATTCTTTTCCCAACTCTGGCTGTCACGTGTAAGTGTCAAGTCTCCCTGTAAATGGTAGACTAGATTAAGATAGGAAAGATAGGAAGTTAAAAATTGCCTTTATAGTTGCTGGCTTAACTTTAACATCTTAACTTGTTACATGAGCTTTGACACTGAAATTTCTCCCAAAAGTTGATAAATAAGCTTTTATGCATAAATATTTTTAAAAAATCAAGTATTCTGTTATAATAAAGTATTAAGGCCAAGAAAAGGGTACTTTATATAATTGAAAAAAGGAGACTATTATTATACAATATCCATTAACATCTTTTAAGGCTGCTATGTAGAAAACTTTTATACAATGTAATTAAAAGGAAAAATATAATGCATATTAAGCATTAGGACTAAAAAGGATGTCAGCACTGCTTGCAGAAACATCATGGTGTACTCTGTGTTCAGAACAAGTGTTTAAAACTAATGAACAAATATGCATTCAAAGGGATTTGGTAGCTGAGAAAATTGAAAATGGATTCTGAATTATTTCTCTTCTAGGTCATCTCTTGCAGGTCCCTAATGAAGTTACACAGTGCAAGTAAAATAGTCATTTTAGTTGGATGACTGAAAGGTCGTTTTGTCTTTTCAAGTGTACCTTTGCTGCTACAGCAGTTGATTGGACTGACAAAGAAAGGGTTGGCTAAGGAATACTGAGAAAATTATGAAAGCATTTAAAATAATAGATAATGAGTGAAAGTTTTAAGGGGACTATAGTGTCCATCCGTCTAGTGAAGGCTATGGTTTTTCCAGTGGTCATGTATGGATGTGAGAGTTGGACTGTGAAGAAAGCTGAGCGCTGAAGAATTGATGCTTTTGAACTGTGGTGTTGGAGAAGACTCTTGAGAGTCCTTTGGACTGCAAGGAGATCCAACCAGTCTATTCTGAGGGAGATCAGCCCTGGGTGTTCTTTGGAGGGTATGATGCTAAAGCTGAAGCTCCAGTACTTTGGCCACCACATGCAAAGAGTTGACTCACTGGATAAGACTCTGATGCTGAGAGGGATTGGGGGCAGGAGGAGAAGGGGACGACAGAGGATGAGATGGCTAGATGGCATCACTGACTCAATGGATGTGAGTTTGAGTGAACTCCTGGAGTTGGTGATGGACAGGGAGGCCTGGCGTGCTGCGATTCATGGGGTCGCAAAGAGTCGAACACGACTGAGCAACTGAACTGACTGAACTGAACTGATAGCTGCATATCTTTAATATATTTTTAATGGAATGGTTTTAATATCATCAGTTATTCACATGTAGTCAAAATGTCTACCCCGATGTTATTTTACTGTCAATGCCAGACTGTAGGAGGCTACAGAATGGTTTAGGCCAGCAAGGAATCTACCTTGGGGAAACCTCACAAGACAGAGGCAGAGGGTGGGTCCAAGGACAGGGACCAGTTATAATGACCACAGCAGCCTAAGAAAGAGGAACAGATCCTTCTAATGCAGGTGACCGCCAAGCAAAGAATCTGGAGCCACTTTAAGTGCTCTTTCTTTTTATTTTCATGGCACCCTCGGTAAACCTCAAACATTGCCCTAATGGACGTAAGATGACAGTTATTGGCTCACACTAATCCATTGTCTCCTGAAGACAATAAGTTAAGACTTGCTGCTTTAAATTATTCAACTTTTTAACCCTAGCCCTCAACAGAGATATGTAGGAGGTATTTAATAATTGCTTCTAGGATTTCTAATTAAAATATTAAATGACTATCTTCCAAATCTATGTTCTTTGTCTAATTTTTATTGTGGACTCCAGGCTCATGTTTCCAATTAGGTGTTGGACGGCACTCCCTGCCTGCCCCACTGGTACTTCAAACAAATCCAGACTCAAATTCACCATCTTTCCCTTCCCACCCACAAAAACTAATTCTTCCACCCATTATTCCTATTCCTCTCCTTAAGTAAATCTTAAAGATTTAAGCAGGCAGAGTTTAAACAAGATAACAAGCACCAATGAAAGAAATGTATTTTTCTAGCCCTCTATCTAAACAAATTGGAAACAAAGGAGAATCAGAAACATTGCTAAGAAAATGGGGTATGTGGATTTCTCTCCCACGTTTTCTTCCTTTAGGGACCTGCCCTGTCTCCACCCACGAGGTTTTGTTGGGACTGTCAATCACATCTTGATCATACTGGTCAGGCAGCCTTACTCTAGGGACATGGCATGTGGAGCAAGGGCACACAGACAGGCAGCTGAAGCCAGGTCATTCAACAACCCAAGCATTTCTCAAATTCCTGGAACTGGCCCGGGTACTGCTCTTCCCAACATCTGGGGCTACCCTCCTTCCACTAAGTCTATGTGCCCTCACCCCAGTATCCTTTCAATAAACCCTTTTTACTTGCTTCAGCGTCTATTCCTACAACCAAAAATCAAAGAATTTCAATACAAAGGAGAATGGAAGCATACTCAAATATAGTCTCTGATCTTTTAAGTTGTTTTCAAAGTAGCTAGAGAAAAGATAGGTATGAAAATTTTATGATGAAACTCAGGAAAGGAATAATAGGTTTCACAAAGAGTGGAAGAAAGAGAATTCTGCCTGAATTTCTCTCTCACTCTCTCTCTCTCACGTGTGTGCACACGCACACACACACACACGTACATAAACACAAACACAATCTGAAAGAGAAAGGAAGGAAGAAACATCTATAAAAAACACTGTGAACATCAAAGAGTACTGAGGGAAGTCCTTATTTTTAGAAAGCATGTACAAAATGGAAGAAGGGCTTAGAATCAAGGCCAAATGCAGAAGGTGCTGCATGAATAGGATCTCAAAGCTCAGGTCAAAGTGAATCTTGTAGAAAATGCTGATATTTCCAATTGTGCTTGGAAGGTGGGAAAAGAGAATTTGAAGAGTAAAAAATGAACATTTATTGAGCGGTTACTGACTCATTTCTTTAACCAAAAAAAAAAATGACAGGTGGTTAGGGATATATGGGGAAATTAGTATAACCCTAATAGAGTTTTCTTCCTCCAAACTAGGGGCATTTGTCTGTATCCTGACACAGGCTGAGTAAACAAATATAAATGAAGGCCATTCACCATATGTCTAAATATTTAAAAGTTGTATGACAAGCTTGGCTCAGGCCCAGCACAGGTTTCCACCTGGTGATCCATAACCATCCTGGGGGTTTGCCTTGAAATCCCAGGCTAACAGAGTGGTGCTCTCTCCTAATGGTGGCACAGATCTACTAGGGCAGCAGGTGATACAAGCCGATCCTGAGCCCAGGAGCCCAGGGCAGGTACTAGGGTAGGGATGGACCTGATCACTACCATTGCAGGGAGTCCAGCAGACTAATTACCTGATACACAGCCTTGCTTTTCCAACTGAGGCAGCTCTGAGTGTTTCCTAAATCCCTCCTCAAAGGATCGCCATCCGCTGGGAAGCCCAGTTGCCTAGACACCCACTCTGCGGCATTTGAAAAAGCCAACAGTAAGCAGAGCAGCCCAGATCTTCCTCTGGTTTCCAGACAGAGGCTATGATTCTCTTCTGACCAGTACCCCTCTCATACCCACTAGCCCATCATGCTCTTAGCCTAGCAGCCTCCACTTGCAGGTGAGGCTTCGGTAGAGTCTAGTGCCACATGTGTCCCTTTCCCAAAATTCCAATTTGATCAGTCAATTCTAAACTTTGAAAAAGTATTCTTAAGAGACACAAAGGGGTGAAAAAAAGGTTTTCTGTATTGAAGTTTATGACATGTGCGTCCTTCCTGACAGGTATGAGGATAATAATGTTTGTATCAGGAAATCTCTTAAAATATAGCATACAAAATTGAACATGCCATACAAATATAACCTGATCAAGGCAATATAAATATATCAGTGCTATTACTTCTGTGATCTTGACACTGTCCTAGATGTGTGGGCTAAGACAACTAGCTTTTTTCTCTGTCACATCACATTGTCGGCTCGTGTTAGGTTAAGAGTTAATTTCAACTCTCAGGACTTTTTCACAGGAACTCCTACCAAGTGAGTTCTCGCCTATTCACTAGCTGATGTTTTGAATCTAAATGCAGGATTTTATATGCATTGCAATTACATCTCACCTTGTTAGCTTTGAATTTTCTCTTTCATTTGTAGTGTTTGCTCTCACTTCTATACTTCTGTCATGGGAAAAATTAGTATGTTTCTATTTTATATCTTCATTCAAGTATTTGATGAAAGTGGTGAGGAGGGTAAACAGCAGACGTAGAATCAATGAGAAGAGCTGAGAGGTAGCTTTTTTTGAAATGTTATTTTTAATAATGAGTTTTCCAACAGTGGAATGAACTTCTTAGGAAAATAGGGAAAGAACTCAAACAAAACCCAGATGGAGCTAGAGAAAGAATTTTCAGCTTCGTAGACTCCTGAAGACACCTCTAAATCCAGGATTCTGTGATTATATGATTCAAAGTCCAGAGTTATAGGAGAATATCTCAGCATTCTGTAAGCCAACTCAAATTCCTGTAGGAAACTTTCCTGTTCCCCCAACTGACATGATGGCTCAGCTAAGTCCCCACCCTGACTCCATCCCCTTTGCTGTTCTTATCATATTTCACATTTTATTATAGTTGTTGACATAAGGGTCTCATTTTTGCCATTAGATCCCTGCATTCAAGAACTACATTGTATTTATTTTTATTTCTCTTGTATCTGTAGAGCCCAATTTGTACATGCATGTGTGTGTGCTAAGTAGCTTCAGTCATGTCTGACTCTTTGTGACTCTATGGACCATAGCCCACCAGGCTCCTCTGTCCATGGGATTCCTCAGGCAAGAATACTGGAGTGGGTTGTCATGCCCTCCTCCAGGGGATCTTTCCCCCCCAGGGACTGAACCTGCATCTCTTGAGTCTCCTGCATTGATAGGCGGGTTCTTTACCACTAACATCCCCAAATTGGGCTTCCCTGGTAGCTCAGCAGTAAAGAATCCACCTACAATGTGGGAGACTTGGGTTTGATCCCTGGGTTGGGAAGATTCACTGGAGGAGGAAATGGCAACTCACTCCAGTATTCTTGCCTGGGAAATCTCATTGGCAGAGTAGCCTGGTGGGCTAAAATCCTATGTGTGGGTTGAGCACACACACAGGTAGAAAAAAAGAAAAGTGTGGGTTGGGGTTTTGAATCCAGGAGACAGGTTTAGAGCTCCAGCAGCAAGGGTAAACTTGACCTTGGTCTCCCCTGACTGGGCACCCCTTGAAGGCAGAGGCCATAGCCTGTACCTACTCATTAGAAATGAACAGTGTTTAACATATAATAGATATTCAGTATCTGTGGAGTGATGAATGAATTGATAATTCCTCCAAGAAGGAGTTCAGTTTGTTTTCTAGGTAGGGCTACAAGAGGAGAGAAAAGGCAGAGGGGGCAGAGGGGCGAGTGGTAGAATCTGGCCTTGTTTTGAAAGCATGACATAGATACCAAGGCCTGGATTATCCCAATTGTCCTAGGATCTCATTGCTAACCCTGACTTCAGACTTCCCAACTCAGAATAACCCTCCGATAAAGAGCCCCTGGTCTCTTAACTCCTTCCTCCTACTGCCCCCTTTGGATCAAACCCCATTTTAGATTAGGCTTGCCAAATTCAGCAAATAAAATCACAGTACACCCAGTTAAATTTGAATCTCAGATAAACAACAAATAATTGTTTTTAGGTTAAGTATGTTCCCTGCAATGTTTGGGATATACTTATGCTAAGAAAGTATTTGTCAGTATGTGAAAGCTAACAGGGCATCCTGGTATATTTAGTTTCTGGCAACCCTATTCTGGGGGACACTCTGGATATGCTTTCCCTACAGATTGCCTTTTCCTAAGCTGTCACAGGGGCATATTCCCTCAGTTTCATCCTCTTGCACACCATTAAATCCAGACTTATGATTAATATTGTGGAAGTAATATCAAATGTCAAAGCGCCATTCATTAGCGGTCACACAGTATTTGATAGAACTTCTGATCCAATTTAGCCCTTGCTTTCAGGTTAGAGAGAGAATAGAAAGAAAACTGAGTTCCTTTCTTTACTTTTCACAGCAAGTCATTGTCAGAGCCATAATTGATATAAGCTTCTAAATTCGGAGGCTCAGTGGATTATACTGCCTCCCTCTCTGTTGAGGACTTTATTCTCTTATATAGCCCTTCATCTCTTATGGGTCTTAAAAGTGCTTGGAAATTCCCTGGGGGAGGCAGTGAAGGGTTGGGAAAGGGAGAAGCAATGGCACTGTTAAAAGGGAAGTGTCCATTACATGTGAACCTTCCAGCAGACAGGTTATATAAGCTAAGACATCTGAATCCAGCTGGAGCCCACCTTAGCACCAGTAGGCTAATTCCAGAATGTTCCTTTAGCAGTACCCGAGGCAAGAGAACAAACACAAATGACTTCCTTGCTGTCAGGCTGTGTGCGTCTCTGTCTTACTTTCGGCTTACAGAGATCACAAAGGGAGGAAAAAGGAAGGAAGAAACAAGCCCCGGGTCAGTATATTTTTCCCCTAAGTCTCTTAAGTACTCTGCGTAAAACTCACAAATGGATTAATTTTTGCAATATTTTTGTGTGTGTGCCAAACAATTGGATCTTTGATACCTTAACTCGGTAGCTCTCTCTTCAGCCCATCCAGGACTCAAATTGTTTTTCAGTAAAGCCACCTGTTCTGTAATACATTTGGACATCTTAAAATATACAAAACTCAAGACCTATCTTCTTATGTAGACTATGAATACATCTTCTTTTGGCCTTTCTTGTAGAAAGCAATTCATAAAACATCACTTATTATTTAGAAGCTAGTCTGCGGCTGGCCCAATTTTATCCTTTGCCTGGCTCATCATTCTAAAACACACTGGTATGGAAACAGGTTATTAGCTTCTTAAACTTTTAGATGTAATATTGTGTGGGAGTCATTCCATTTCGTGGCAAAGTAAAAGAGACATAACCTCCATGTGAATGTAATAGAAGTGTGCATATAGAATTGAACCAATTTTTCTTTGTTGGCAACTGTGTCCTTTTCATTATAGGGGACAGGAATGCAAAAGTAGGAAGTCAAGAAACACCTGGAGTAACAGGCAAACTTCGCCTTGGAAGACAGAATGACAGGGCAAAGACTAATAGAGTTTTGCCAAGAAAATGCACTGGTCATAGCAAACACCCTCTTCCAACAACACAAGAGAAGACTCTACACATGGACATCATCAGATGGTCAACACCGAAATCAGACTGATTATATTCTTTGCAGCCAAAGATGCAGAAGCTCTATACAGTCAACAAAAACAAGACCAGGAGCTGACTGTGGCTCAGATCATGAACTCCTTATTGCCAAATTCAGACTGAAATTGAAGAAAGTAGGGAAAACCGCTAGACCATTTAGGTATGACCTAAATCAAATCCCTTATGATTATACAGTGGAAATGAGAAATAGATTTAAGGGTCTAGATCTGATAGTGAGAGTGCCTGGTGAACTATGGAATGAGGTTCGTGACATTGTACAGTAGACAGGGATCAAGACCATCCCCATGGAAAAGAAATGCAAAAAAGCAAAATGGCTGTCTGGGGAGGCCTTACAAATAGCTGTGAAAAGAAGAGAAGCAAAAAGCAAAGGAGAAAAGGAAAGATATAAGCCTCTGAATGCAGAGTTCCAAAGAATAGCAAGAAGAGATAAGAAAGCCTTCTTCAGTAATCAATACAAAGAAATAGAGGAAAATAACAGAATGAGAAAGACTAGAGATCACTTCAAGAAAATTAGAGACACCAAAGGAGTATTTCCTGCAAAGATGGGCTCGATAAAGGACAGAAATGGTATGGACCTAACAGAAGCAGAAGATATTAAGAACAGGTGGCAAGAATACACAGAAGAACTGTACAAAAAAGAGCTTCACGACTCAGATAATCACAATGGTGTGATCACTCACCTAGACATCCTGGAATGTGAAGTCAAGTGGGCCTTAGAAAGCATCACTAAACAAAGCTAGCAGAGGTGATTGAATTCCAGCTGAGCTGTTTCAAATCCTGAAAGATGATGCTGTGAAAGTGCTGCACTCAACATGCCAGCAAATTTGGAAAACTCAGCAGTGGCCACAGGACTGGAAAAGGTCAGTTTTCATTCCAGTCCCAAAGGAAGGCAATGCCAAAGAATGCTCAAACTACCGCACAATTGCACTCATCTCACGTGCTAGTAAAATAATTCTCAAAATTCTCCAAGCCAGGCTTCTGCAATACATGAACTGTGGACTTCCAGATGTTCAAGCTGGTTTTAAAAGAGGCAGAGGAACCAGAGACCAAATTGCCAACATCCACTGGATCATCAAAAAAGCAAGAGAGTTCCAGAACAACATCTAGTTATGCTTTATTGACTATGCCAAAGCCTTTGACTGTGTGGATCACAAGAAACTGTGGAAAATTCTGAAAGAGATGGGAATACCAGACCACCTGACCTGCTTCTTGAGAAACCTATATGCAGGTCAGGAAGCAACAGTTAGAACTGGACATGGAACAACAGACTGGTTCCAAATAGGAAAAGGAGTAGGTCAAGGCTGTGTATTGTCACCCTGCTTATTTAACTTCTATGCAGAGTACATCATGAGAAACCCTGGACTGGAAGAAGCACAAGCTGGAATCAAGATTGCTGGGAGAAATATCAATAACCTCAGATATGCAGATGACACCACCCTTATGGCAGAAAATGAAGAGGAACTAAAAAGCCTCTTGATGAAAGTGAAAGTGGAGAGTGAAAAAGTTGGCTTAAAGCTCAACATTCAGAAAACGAAGATCATGGCATCCAGTCCCATCACTTCATGGGAAATAGATGGGGAAACAGTGGAAACAGTGTCAGACTTTATCTTTTTGGGCTCCAAAATCACTGTGGATGGTGACTGCAGCCATGAAATTAAAAGACGCTTACTCCTTGGAAGAAAAGTTATGACCAACCTAGATAGGATATTGAAAAGCAGAGACATGACTTTGCCAACAAAGGTCTGTCTAGTCAAGGCTATGGTTTTTCCTGTGGTCATGTATGGATGTGAGATTTAGACTGTAAAGAAGGCTGAGCGCCGAAGAATTGATGCTTTTAAACTGTGGTGTTGGAGAAGACTCTTGAGAGTCCCTTGGACTGCAAGGAAATCCAACCAGTCCATTCTGAAGGAGATCAGCCCTGGGATTTCTTTGGAAGGAATGATGCTAAAGCTGAAACTCCAGTACTTTGGCCACCTCATGCAAAGAGTTGACTCATTGGAAAAGACTCTGATGCTGGGAGGGATTGGGGGCAGAAGGAGAAGGGGACGACAGAGGATGAGATGGTTGGATGGTATCACTGACTCGATGGATGTGAGTCTGAGTGAACTCCGGGAGTTGGTGTTGGACAGAGAGGCCTGGCGTGCTGTGATTCATGGGGTCGCAAAGAGTCGGACACGACTGAGCAACTGAACTGAACTGTACTACGTTTGTCTGTACTACTATACTTTATGAAACCTATTAAAGACCCAGGACATGAGAAATGTCTAGTAATCATACCAGAAGATCAATCCATATGTACTTGTATTCTGTGCTAAGTATTTAAGTACAGGTACCAACTATGATGGCAAGCCCCCAGAGTGCATCGTTTCTTAGGATGAAAATATTTCATCCTAGGACTAGGTTGAACTGGAAGTATCTTCTTCCTTTATGTGCCAAGGTGCCTTGACAGATAAAGTAGATATTGCGGTATAATGATGAGAGCAGCATTTTGAAGTGTAGACTGACATCCTTGCATTTCTGCCAGGAAGGCAGCGTGGTTCAGAAGAGGCTGACTTCCCAGTGGAGAGCCCCTATCTGAGCAGGGACCCTTTGGTGTCAGGGTTCTGCTAGTGTATGTGTCTCAGAGTTCAAGATCTAAATAATCACATCTGAATGGCTTTAGATGTACTCAGTTTTGGAAATAGACTAACAATATTTAATATTAATGAGGAAAGAGTGAAGAGTTGCCTAATATAGAGATTCATACAAGTTTGAATATAAACAACGTAGGTTTCTGAAAGTTCTGGTGAGAATAAGACCTCAGGTAGAGTTAAAAAAAAGGTGCTGTTTGTAAGTAGGCTGGCTAGATGAAGAATTTCTGTTTAACAGCCAGCCAGGTCTGTGGGACAAAGGGAAACTGCATGATAAGCTTCAAATCACTTTGCTGCAGGCTCAAGAGGCAGGTTAGAGCAAAGGCCAGGTGGCCGAGGTCCTTTCCAGGGATGACTTCAAAATGGACCCTCTACTGACAGCTCTGTCAAAGGGAAATGATCAGATGCACTTAAAAATGAACATCTTAATTCACATCTTCTGTGGCTATGGCCAAACCTATCCTGCCATCAGCAGACTTGAGGCAGGGCTCTCAAAATAAGAAGCAGTTATATTCTGTATCCACTGAAGGTGGGTTCGCATGTGCCTGTGTGTACAATCTAGTTTGCAGAACACGGCTCAGCTGGTATTGGGCAAGATGAACGCAGAATACAAATGTGGGGCTGAGGAGGGGCTATGTAGGGCTGGACGCTGACATCACCTCCAGAAAGGGAAACATTGGCAGCCTGCCTCATGCTCTTATGTTTACACAACTCAGCTCGGGGCATATTGATTTTGGGATCGTTACACCAAGCAATCAGAGAAATAACAATCCTAGCAACACAAAAATCCCCTTCTGGGTAAAATGTTTTAGTTTGCAAATGGATGTGAGATAGGCTCAAGATGAACCAAACCTTAGGATGTTGTGGGGGTTTCCTCACCACTCTTCCTCCTTCTCCTGCTAAACACTGGCTCCTTGGAGAGCTGGAGAAATGTGTGCCCACCAAGGCACCACACCCCAGCGGGGAGCAGTCCTAGACAGGATCAACGTCTGTGCACAGCACTCACTGTCATTGTGTGAGACCCCCTGATCTCAAGTTCATCTTGGCGTCTGTCTGAAGTGGAAGAAGATTTCCCTCACGTGGCTATTTCATCTTTGTCGAGACACTTGCTGAATTGTTTGTCTTTTCAAATGCTATCCTGAGTGCTGAAAACTCCCAAGGCGAAAACAATCCCCCCCATTCTGTATTCAGTTCACACATAGTAAGGTGTGCCATCTCTTGGGACCACTATTCTTGCCAACAGAAAATTAAACCCAATTTGGCTAGGTGATAAGAAACCATGAACATAATTCTTTTTTTCTTAATTTGCCAGGAATCTGATGCTCCCACAGGGATGAAAGTGAGGCATTCAGAATCCTTTTAAGAGAAAGAGAGTTGAGGGGAGAGCATGCTGTCCCATTCTTTTCACTGGAGAACCGCAATACTTGATTCAGTCCTACAGCAAAAAAGAGAGAGAGAGAGTCATGGAGCGAGGAGGTTTACGATTTGCACTTGCTACTGAAAACACACACCCGCGGAGCTGAATAGACACACAGGCCCCATATAACAGAGTCTAGGTCGGAAATATTTTGAGTTGTAAAATGATTTCTGTTGCCACATGTTTTTAATAAAAGCCTGGGACTTTTTTTTAGGTCTAAAATCAAGATCACCAAATGAACACCAAATGATAGAGATTTGAATTACGTCACAATCGTTTGTATTTTCTGAAAGCCTGCTACATGCCACATGAATTCCACATGCTCTGAATGTATTGGTATATTCTTAATTCCACTTTACAGACACAGAAACCAGGTAACAGAGATGTGTTACTTTCCGAAGTTCACACCACTAGCAAGTGACAAAGACAGAATTTCAACCCTTGTCGTCTCTAGGCGTGGCCAAGATGACAGAGTAGGAAGACCCTGTGCTAACCTTCTCCCACGGCACATCAAAATTATACTATTTGCAGGGCAACTATCTATAAGAGAGATCAGAAGACTAGCAGAAAAGATCTTTCCACAACTGAAGATATAAAGAAGAAACCACAATGAGACAGAGGTGTGGTGCAGTCAAGACCCACACCCCTAGGGAGGTGACCCACAAACAGGAGGATAGTCACAATTGCAGAGGTTCTTTCCAAGGAGGAAGAGGTCTGGGTCTCACATCAGGCTCCTCAACACAAGGGTCTTGCATTGGGAACATGAGCCCCCAGGATGTCTGCCTTTGAAGATCAGTAGGGTTTGCATATAGGAGAACTGGAGGGGTATGAGACTCGCTCTTAAAGGGTGTTGCAAAGTCACACATCCTTTGAGTCCCAGAACAAAGGCAGCAATTTGAAAGGAGGCTGATTAGGCTATTTTGCTGATGTTGAGGAGCCCCCCAGGAGAGGCAGGAGGTAACTGAGACACCCCTGGGGACACAGACACTGGCAAAGCCATACTGGGGAGCTCACTTTGCCACAAGGACACTGGGTCTGTTAAGTGCCATTTTGGAGTCCTCCTTCTAGCATATTAGCACCAGGGGCTACCTGCACCAGCAGGCCAGTACCAGCCCCGGGACCCCCTGAATCCCCAGGCAGCCACCCTGGGACCCATTCCAGTTCACCAGCAGGTGAGGGCTACCCTAGGGCCCCCTGAGCTATGCAGCCAGCTGTGCCAGGAACTAGCCCTCCCCATCATCAGGCTTACACAGTCCCAGGTCTCTTTGGGCCCCATGGCCATTCACCTTAGGACTCATCCCTGGCCACCAATGGGCCAACTCCAACCCCAGGATCCCCCAAATTGCTTGATCAGCCAGAATCCAGCCTCACACATCAATGGGCCAGGAGCCACCACACTAGACAGGGCTTGGCAGCCAACTGGGCCAGGGGCCAGCCCACTGGGCTGGCACCCCAGCATGCCCACAGTAGTCAGACCAACCGCAACACAAGGATCCATGCAGCCCACATTGGGTACCCTTAGAATATTCAGCTCTGGGGACCAGAGGGAAATGTGCTCTTGGACCCCACTGGACATCTGCTATGTAAGTCACTCTTCCAAGATCAGGAAACATAATCAACCTTCCTGATACTTCCTGAAACAAACACAGACGCATGTTCCAAATGAAGGAACAATTCAAGACCCCAGAAGAAGAACTAAGCAAATTGGAGATTAACAATCTACCCAATTAAGAGTTAATGGTAATGATCATAAAGATGCTCAGTGAATTCAGGAGAAGAATGGGTGAACACAGTGAGAAGTTCAACAAAGAGTTAAAAAATATAAAGAACAGAGCTGAGAATACAGTAACTGAAATTAAAAATACACTAGGCAGAATCAATAATAGATCAGAGGATACAGATAAACAGATCACCAAACTGGAAGACAGAATAGTGGAAAACACTACTTTTTTTTTTTCCAAGAAAAAAGATATTTTAAAAAATGAGAACTGTTGAAGAGACCCCTGGGACATCAAGCATACTAACATTTGTATTACAGAGGTCCCAGAAGGAAAAGAGAAAGAGGGACAGCAAACTTATTTGAAGAAATAATAGCTGAAACCTTCCGTAACATGGGAAGGGAAACTGACATCCAGTTCCAAGAAGCATGTGTTGTTGCTCAGTCATGTCCAGCTCTTTTGTGATCCCATGGACTACTGTGGCCTACCAGGCTCCTCTGTCCATGGGATTTTTCTGGCAAGAATTCTGGAGTGGGTTGCCATTTCCTTCTTCAGGGTATCTTCCTGAGGCAGGGATCAAACCCTCATCTCCTGCCCTGGCAGGAAGATCCTTTACCACTGAGCTACCTGGGAAACTGTCCAGGAAACAGAGTCTCAAAAAGATGAGCCCAAAGAGATCCACACCAAGATAAATTACAGTTAAAATGGCAAAAATTAAAATTAGATAGATAGATACATGTACATACATCCACACAATGGAATATTACTCTGCCATAAAAATGAATAAAATCTTGCCTTTTGTATCAATGTGGATGAACTTAGAGTGTGTTATGCTCGGTTAAATAAGTCAAACAGAGAAAGACAAATACCATATGATTTCACTTATATGTGGAACCTAAAAAATAAAAGCAAAAAATGAAAAACTAACAAAAACAGACCCAGATACAGAGAACAAACTGGTAGCTGTCAGAGGGAAAGAAGTGTGGAAGATGGGAGAAATAGATGAGGGAGGTTAAGAGGTACAAACTTCCAATTATAAATAAGTCATGGGGATGTAATGTCCATCTTAGGAATATAGTAAATCACTGTTTGTGGCAGATGTTAACTAGCCTTATCGCAGTGATCATTTGTAATGTATAAAAATATCAAATCACTAGGCAGCACACCTAAAACTAATAATTATGTCAATTATACTTCAGTAAACAAATAACCCATGCAGTCTTGCACCAAAACCTGTGCTCTTAACTACTAGACTTTATTGCCTCCCAGAAGCCCTTAACCTTAGGCTTTTTTTCATTCTGGCAGATATAATATGATACATATAAAACATATAGCATTTTATGTTATCCTCATTTTTTGACACCACCCCCCTTAATTTTAGAGTGAAATAAATTGTTCCACACACTTTTATTTTTCTCATGGCATCTATTAGGTACTTATATATGAGTAATGAAATCTGTCACTTAAAGATTTTCAATAATAAATACAATTAATCTGTTTAATTAAACATTTTTAAAGACCTGATTTTTCTCTAGACTTCCCCTTCCAAGTTAATAAAATTTGTGAATATCATTAAAGAATAAATATAAAGACATTATTAAAATAGAAAATAAAAAATACAATTTAATGTTATTAATATGAATAATGTTTTTGTAAATTCTACTTGCATCACTGTTCTGCTTCAGGGACCATAACTCTTGTGTCATTAATAGATATGTTCACAGCATCATTTTTGCTTTCCTGCAATGCAGATACAGATGTGCTTTATGTATGCCCTTCATCTACCCTTGCTTTCTTGCTTGTTGAAAATTTATTCATGGGTAAAATTTACAAATAAGTGTAAGTAGCTATGATCAGAATTCCACAGTCATTTGTAAGAACAACTATAACAGCATATCATTTAACTATCAAAAGAAATCATATTAGAATGGAAAAGAATGGAGCAACATCATTATAGACATAAACTTAAACCAACTCCATTTATAGTGTTTTTTAAAGAAAGAAAAATTAATCCAGAGCTCACATATTTTACAATTATTAGCCAATTGTTTGCTATATATTTCATAACTTGTTGTAGCATACTGGTGCATCCTGACTTTACAGTTAAGGATAGCTGAGCCCTGTGAATTTTGCCTCATTCCAGTTCAGCTACTCATTCATGTATTTATTCATTCAACAAATATTTACTGACTGCCTCCCATGTGTCAGGATCTGTTTATCCCCTGGAGACAGGCTCATCAGAAACTGAGTTCTCTATACCTTGTGTCCTGTCAGAATGTTCTATGTTTTTAATGAAACCATTTGTATTAAATACTTTTTCACTTCTAACTTCTAATTCTCTTTCCTAGCAGCCTCCCACCCAAATGAGTGACTTCCTCCAAGAGAGCACCAGTGGAAGCTGAAAACCTTTCGTCTTAGTCCAGAGCAATCTCTACAGATTTTGTTTCCCTCTGGAGCAAATCAGAGCTTACCAATTTCAAAATCTCAGTGATAAAGCATCCTGAGGCCGGTGTTCATTGTCACCTGTCTCTGTCATCAGCACGCCAAAAAGACAAACTATCTTGTCTGTCATTGTTGGGAAGCAGATGGAACAGAAGTGAGCAGAACTGATCACTGTTAGTGGAAGGAATCAACGTTCCTAGTGAGAGACAGACTACTTATGAAATGATTCAAGGGTTTTTCACTAAAAGATGAAAAAGACCAGTGGCTGTTAACTTCCACCTCTAAAGTTCTTTTTGGCTACTGGAAAAGTCAAAGTCTATGCTGGGAGGGAAAGCCAAGGTGGTAAACCCTGAGAAAAAAATTATACAGTAGTTTTATCATGACTATATTCCAAGTGCCATAATTAGAAACCTCTGAAAACCTCCCTTTCTCCAGCTATGAATTTCAAAAATATGATGGATTTATTCTGCTCAAAAATAACATTCTTAAAGATAAAACACCCTTAGGAAATCCTAGAACAGGAAATTATCCAACCTCTACAAGGCAATTAGCAGTCCATCAAAATTTATTTATTTGCTTTTCATAAAAAAATAACCTCATTGTTTACATGACTGCATTGAATTTTTATGAAGCCCATAATAGAAACTTTCTGACTCATCGACAAGGGTTTGAATTGATTCAAAAAATGCTGTGATAAAAATCTCAGCTTAGTATTTTTGGCTTCCTTATAGAGGAGAGGATTTCAACAATTCTTTAAATCCTAAAAACACAGTCCATCACTCGAGACTTTAAGTTTTCTTTTTTGCCATCCTGTGTGTAGGTTTTGGGAGAAGGCAATGGCAACCCACTCCAGTACTCTTGCCTGGAAAAAGTGGGCTGCCATCTACGGGGTCGCACACAGTCAGACATGACTGAAGCGGCTTAGCAGCAGCAGCAGCAGCAGCAGCACCATGTAGGTTTTTGCCAATCCTGTATGTAGGTTTTGGGAGAAGGCAATGGCAACCCACTCCAGTACTCTTGCCTGGAAAAAGTGGGCTGCCATCCACGGGGTCGCACAGTCAGACATGACTGAAGCAGCTTAGCAACAGCAGCAGCAGCAGCAGCATGTAGGTTTTTGCCATCTTGTATGTAGGTTTTTGCCATCCTGTATGTAGGTTTTTGCCATCCTGCGTGTAGGCTTTTGCCATCCTGCGTGTAGGTTTTTGCCATCCTGCGTGTAGGGTTTTGCCATCCTGCGTGTAGGGTTTTGCCATCCTGTGTGTAGGGTTTTGCCATCCTGCGTGTAGGGTTTTGCCATCCCAAATGTAGGGTTTTGCCATCCCAAATGTAGGTTTTTGCCATCCTGCGTGTAGGTTTTTGCCATCCTGCATGTAGGTAATCACATCGTGGCATTCTTTGTTCTGCCTTGAAATAGCCCACAACAATGCAAATCACAACTGTAAAATTCATTTAACAAAAACAGGGGAGCAAATGAATCATGGGACTATCGCGAGATGGATTTTTAACTTGCTGCTGCTGCTGCTGCTAAGTCACTTCAGTCGTGTCCGACTCTGTGCGACCCCATAGACGGCAGCCCATCAGGCTCCCCCGTCCCTGGGATTCTCCAGGCAAGAACACTGGAGCGGGTTGTCATTTCCTTCTCCAATGCATGAAAGTAAAAAGTGAAAGTGAAGTCGCTCAGTCATATCCGACTCCTTGCTACCCCATGGACCGCAGCCTACCAGGCTCCTCCATCCATGTGATTTTCCAGGCAAGAATACTGGAGTGGCGTGCCATTGCCTTGTTACTGAAGCACAAAACCTGACTTGTGTCTAAGCCAGGAGCCTTTTTTTTTTCAGAGCAGATGTGCAATGTGTTCTCTTATTGGTGATGAGCCACAAGAGGTTGGAGGAACTAGTTTGGTCTAATTCAGTCACCTGCAGTCACCTGAAGTCTTGTTTGAAGTTCATCAAGGCAACTGAATTCAATTCCTCAAACATTTACAGCGCTACCTCACGCAAGGAGGTATGTGTGCTAAGGGCTGGGGGAGGCTCAGTGATGCTGAGATACCAGCACAGCCTCTCAGAACTCAGAAGACTGGCATCCCCAGCAGCATCATTACACAACCTTTATCTAATTGGGTTCACTGATCCTAAGAAATTTACCAGGTGTTGAACTACCTTGAAAATCAAAGCAAGTCCAAACAGCATGTTTCCTGGAATGTCTGGAACCTACAGATCTAAATTCTAGATCAGAACTGGGAAAGGAGAAGTCAAGTATTCAATGCATCATTCATTTTGGAAACCCTTTTCTCACACATCAGTTTTTATAGCTATGTGATTTTTATGCCAGTGTATTTTCCCTCTAATAATTGACTAAGCTGTGTTAAACTCATTTAGATTCGTTTAGACTGAGTTAATTTCATTTTTTAACCTAAGCATTCCAATTTTTAATTAGAACTTTGAAATTTCCATACTTAATTCTGTCTCTCTCCCATCATTTTTTCAAAGCCCAATAACTGTAGCTAACATTCATTGTACTTGCTCTGATCCCAGAATTGTAAGAAGCCCTTTAATATACTACCTCACCTAATCATATCCACCCCTGTTACGTAGATATGATTACTATCCCACTTTGACAGATGGTAAAACAGAAATTTAGTCAATTAAGTGACTTGCTCAATATGGTACCGCCACTGAGCAGCCACAGTGGATTAGAACATTGGTTTATTTCTTTTCTCTTGAACTCACTCCTTCCGCATTATCCATTGATTTCATTCTTCAGCCTTTCAGGCTTCAGATTTGTTTGCTTCCTTTACACCTTTTTTGCCAGTAGAGTCCAAACTTGGATTTTGTGAGTCACAAGCTTCTGCCCAACTCTAAAGTCTCTAGACCATAATCCATTGTTGTCAACACTAGCGGTTCTCCACCAGGGGTGGTGTTGTTGCCCCGGGGGTGTTTGGCAGTATGTGGAGACTAGGAGAAGCAGAGAGGTACTGCTGTCATCTAGTTGGCAGAGACCCAGGCTGCTGCTGAATTTCCTAACAATGCGCAAGACAGGACTCCTTAGCAAAACATTCTCCAGTCCAAAATGTCAATAATGCTAAGGCTGAGAAATCCTGATGTGTATGATACACTCAGCGTTTACAATAGGCTCTCTTCTTTGTGAATTGTATGCTTTTGACATCCCATTTCATGAACTAGGTTACCCAAAGGAGCTAATCCAGTGCTTCCATATCCCCAGTGGCCTAGAACAATGCCTTGTCCAGAAGAGGCATTTAATAAATATATCAGCTCTGATTAGTAGCTCATCTCTTAATTCACTCACTCCGTTTCATCACTTTTAACAGATACCTGGGAATAAATGTGAGAAATACATATATACCCTTCCTTGAAGAAGTTTATAGTCTAGTCAAAGTGAAGTCACTCAGTCGTGTCCAACTCTTTGTGACCCCGTGGACTGTAGCCCACCAGGCTCCTCCGTCCATGAGATTCTCCAGGCAAGAATACTGGAGTGGGTTGCCATTTCCTTCTCCAGAGGATCTTCTCGACCCAGGAATCAAACCCAGGTCTCCTGCATTGCAGGCAGATTCTTTACCGACTGAGCTATGAGAGAAGTCTTACTCAATTCCTGAAGGATGAGTAGGAGTTAAACCATTGTGGAAGAGGCAGTGCTCTTGGCAGAGGAAAGAGCATGTACAAAGGCTGAGAGATGAGAAAGCAACACAAGAATGAGGTGGGTGCTCAGGCTGCCAGGAGCAAGTAAAAGAAAATGAAGGGCCTCAGAGTCGTATACAAATGTTTGAATTTTATGTCAAAGGTAATAGGAAATAATTGAAAGCCTTTCAGAGAAGAATGTCAGGATCTATTTTGTTTTCAAAGAATCACTCTGGCTCCATATGATATGTCATCAGGGTAGTGCAAATTAAAATAGCAATGAGATACCACCCTGCATCTATTATATGGTGAAGATCTAAAGTACAGGTGACACCAAATGCTGGCAGGGATATGGAGCAATAGGAACTTTCATTCCTTGCTGGTGGCAATGCAAAATGGTACAATCACTTTAAAAGACATTTTGGCAGTTTCTTACAAAACTAAACATACTCTTACCATATGATCCAGCAATAGCTTTCTTGGTATTTGTGCAAAGGAGCTATAAATTTATGTTCACACATAAACATGAACATGGATATTTATAGTTTTGTTCATAATTGCCAAACCTGAAAGCAACCAAAGGTTCTTCCAAAGGTGAATGGATAAATAAACTGTAGTACATCCAGACAATGGAACATTATTCAGCACTGAAAAGCAGTGAGCTGTCAAACCATGGAAAAATGTGAAGGAGGATCCCCTTTTCTCCACACCCTCTTCAGCATTTATTGTTTGTAGATTTTTTTTTGATAATGGCCATTCTGACTTTTGTGAGGTGATACCTCATTGTAGTTTTGATTTGCATTTCTCTAATAATGAGTGACGTTGAGCATCTTTTCATGTGTTTACTAGCCATCTGTATGTCTTCTTTGGAGAAATGTCTGTTTAGGTCTTCTGCTGACTTTTTAATTGAGTTGTTTGTTTTTGTGGTATTGAGCTGCATGAGCTGCTTGTATATTTTGGAGATTAATCCACTATCAGTTGTTTCATTTGCTATTATTTTCTCCTATTCTGAGGGTTGTTTTTTCACTTTGTTTATAGTTTCCTTTACTGTGCAAAAGCTTTCAAGTTTAATTAGGTCCTATTTGCTTATTTTTGTTTTTATTTTCATTATTCTAGGAGGTGGGCCACAGAGGATTCTGCTGTGATTTATGTCAAAAGTGTACTGCCTATGTTTTCCTTTAGGAACTGCATAGTTTCCAGGCTTATATTTCAGTTTTTAATCTATTTTGAGTGTATTTTTGTGTGCAGTGTTTGGAGGTGTTGTAGTTTCATTCTTTTACATGTAGTTGTCCAGTTTCCCAGCATCACTAATTGAAGAGACTGTCTTTTCTCCATTGTATATTCTTGCCTCATCAAAGACAAGATTCCCATAGGTGTGTGAATTTATCTCTTTTTGCCAGTACCATACTGTCTTGATGACTAAATTGATACAGCCACTATGGAGAACAGTATGGAGACTCCTCAAAATACTAGGAATAAAACTACAATTTTATTTTTAAAAAAACTATAAAAACTGCAATATGACCCAACAATCCTATTACTGGGTAAATGCCCTGGAGGAATCCATAATTGAAAAAGACACATGTACCACAATGTCTACTACTGTTTACAGTAGCTAGGACATGGAAGCCACCTAGATGCCCATCGACAGATGAATGGGTAAAGAAGTGGTACATATGTACAAAGGAATATTACTCCTGCCATAAAAAGGAACACATTTGAGTCAGTTGATGAGGTGGATGAAACTAGAGCCTATTATATAGAGTGAAATAAGTCAGAAAGAGGAAAACAATATTGTGTATTAATGCATATATATGGAATCTAGAAAGATGGTACTAAAAAACCCATTTGCAGGGCAGCAATGGAGACGCAGACATGGAGAACAGACTTGTGGACACAGTGGCTGAAGGAGAGGGTGGGACGAACTGAGACAGAACCATTGAAACATGTACACTTCCATATGTGAAATAGCCAATGTGACAACCTAGAGGGGTGGGCTGGTGTGGGAGGTGGGAGGGAGCTTCAAGAGGTAGGGGACATATGTATGCCTATGGAAAATTCATGTTGATATATGGCAGAAATTAACATAATATTATAATTATCCTCCAATTAAAACAATGTGAAGGAAGCTTTCACATTACTAAGTCAAAGAAGCCAATCTGAAAAGGTTAGATACCATCAGATACAATCATATGATGTTCTGAAAAGGGCAAAACTATGGAGACAGGAAAAAGATTAGTAATTGACATGCATTGGGGTTAGGGAGATGGATAAAAAGGTGGAGAGCTGAGGCTTTCTGGGGCAGAAAAGAAACCACTCTGTAGGCTACTATTGTGGTGAATGTTGTTGTTGTTGTTTACTCGCTAAGTCATGTCTGAGTCTTTTGTGACCTCATAGGCTGTAGCCCAAGGCTTCCCTGGTCACCCAGTGGTAAAGAATCTGCCTGCAGTGCAGGAGACCCTGGTTCAATCCCTGGGTTGGGAAGATCCCCTGGAGGAGGGCACCCACTCTAGTACTCTTGTCTGGAGAATCCCATGGAAAGAGGATCCTGGAAGGCTGGAGTCCACAGGGTCGCACAGAGCTGGACATGGCTGAAGCGACTGAGCAGCAGCAGCAGCAGGCTGTAGCCCACCAGGCGCCTCGGTCCATTGGATTTTCCAGTCAAGAATACTGGAGTGGGTTGCCATTTCCTTCTCCAGGAGATCTTTCTGACCCAGAAATCAAACCCACATCTCCTACATTGGCCAGTGAGTTCCTTACCATTGAGTCACCAGGGAAGCCCATTATGGTGAATACATGTCATTATACATTTGTCCAAACCCATAGCATGCACAACACCAAAAGTGTACCCTATGGACTTTAAGTGATAATGATGTGTCAGGGTAGATTCATCAGTTATAACCGACATACCATTCTGGTAGAGAGTGTTGCTAACGGGGGAGGATACACACGTATGGAGTCAGAGGCGATATGGGGAATCTCTGTGCTTTCTACTCAACTTTGCTGTGAACCTAAAACTACTCTGAACAAATTCTATTTAAAAAAGAAGGATGACTCTGGATGCCATGCATAGAGATGGGCTGGGAGTTTAATAGTTAAAACTATCACAGGGAGGACTTTCTTTGGGACAACAAAGTACACCTACAATTTGATGTTAGTTAAGGTTTTGAAATGTGTGAGGGATAACTGAGGAGGCCTTTAAATCCTAATCAAGCAAGGTGACTGCAATACACTAAAGTTGAAATGTGGTCAATTGTGTTACATTCAGTCTGAAGAAGGACCACATTACTACCAAGGCATGTCAGTGGGGGGCTAAAACATAGACTCAAAAAGAGTAAGCGTTTGCTAATAATGTGCCTTCAGCACCCGTGTCCAGACTTAGAGGCACAGCCCAACAGTAACTTGATGATTAATTTCAACCTGCCTAGTAGATATTCAGTAAATATTTGTTTGAAGTGAATTAGATTAAATTGGATTCCATGCTCACCAAGCAACTTTCTGATCTGATCACAGTTTGGCTTCCTGTGAATCTCTTTTCTGAGCAAAAAATGTCCTGATGAGCGGACCTGAAAAGTGATTCGAGTTGGCATTATGATGGATGTATCCATCTCTTTTGTGTTTGGTCATTATAGTGGATACTTGGGGTTGTTTATCCAGCATCCATCTCCCTTCCCCTCTTCAATCAGTAAATCTTTTTCCATTTAGTTACCTATCCTTTCTTTATGTAGTCCAAGTGCTTCGCTAACTCACCACACCTCCAGCAGAAATGAGCCTTGACGGTCTTAAAGTCAATCATCACATTTAACAGTGATTAGTTCAGATATTGGTACATGACCTAAATCAGTCTAATCTAAGTGAAATTCAAGAGTCTTTCTTATAAAACTGGGACAGAGATCATCTCTTTCTTGGTGATTAAAAAAAGGAAGCGCATAGCCCCTAGACACAAGCGTGGGGAGCTAATTCACTATTAGCGAATGTGGTGGTGAAGTTTATGTGTCAGCTGAGATATTGCTGTGAAGGTGTTTTATAGATGTGATCGGAATTTAAATATTTAGAGTTTGAGTGAAGCAGATTATCCTCCAAATAATTATCCTCCATTCCAGTATTCTTGCCTGGGAAATCACATGGACAGAGGAGCCTGGCGGACTACAGCCATGAGATCGCAGAGTTGGACACAACTGAGCACATTCTACAGGCTGACCCTTAGAGTTCTCATTAGTCCTCTTCTCTTACTTTCGCTGCAAATCTCTCTACCCGTTCTTAGGTTTATCCCTCAATATTTGACTCGTTTCAAATCTTCCTCCCTACCTGACTACTAACTTCTGCACACAGAAACAAAACTCTCAATGAAGTTAAAAATGACCTCCTTCTTCCCAGGCCACAGAGTCGTTCCAGTACTTCATCTTCCTTAACTGTCTGCAGCATTTAACACTACAATCCACCCACTCCTGCAAATTTCACCTCAAAATGATTTTGGTGACACTGTTTTTCTCCCATCTCTCTTACTACTCTTTGGCCTCCTCTCTTGTCAGGCCCATTTCCTCCTCCTTACCGTCTCCTCTCTAACCATCTGATCCACTCCCTTGTCAACTCCCTCCTTCCAATCTCACATCTTTGTTGCTTCTTAAAACTGCGTCTCTGACCTTTTGTTTCAACTCCCTCCAGTACGGGCCTGCCTGACTGCCCCCGACTCCTGTCCATCTCAGTGTATCCAAGTGTAATTTATTGCTTCATATTCCAGAACTGCTTCTTCTTCCAGCCTCTGCATTTTTTGACAATGTGTGGATACCCAGGCCAAAAACAGAGTAATCTTTAATTTTTTCTTTTCTTCTCTCCTCCGTATGTATTCGGCCACCACAATCTTCAGTTCAGTTCAATTGCTCAGTCGTGTCTGACTCTTTGTGACCCCATGAACCACAGCACGCCAGGCCTCCCTGCCCATCACCGACTCCCAGAGTCTACCCAAACCCATGTCCATTGAGTCGGTGATGCCATCCAACCATCTCATCCTCTGTCGTCCCCTTCTCCTCCTGCCCTCAATCTTTCCCAGCATCAGGGTCTTTTCAAATGAGTCAGCTCTTCACATCAGGTGGCCAAAGTTTTGGAGTTTCAGCTTCAACATCACTCCTTCCAATGAACACCCAGGACTGATCTCCTTCAGAATGGACTGGTTGGGTCTCCTTGCAGTCCAAGGGACTCTCAAGAGTCTTCTCCAACACCACAGTTCAAAAGCATCAATTCTTCAGTGCTCAGCTTTCTTTATAGTCCAACTCTCATATCCATACATGACTATTGGAAAAACCACAATCTTATTTTTTCCTTAAAAACTTATGAAAAATGTACCTTTTTCTAATTATTGTATTGCTAAGAGAGCTGTAGCAAGACAGCTACAGCTGCCTCCCCGCCTCCAGTCTCCCCACTCTTCACCATTTCATAACCTGACAGTGTCCTCCAGTGCTACTTCATGTCCTATTCAGGAACACAAGGGAATTCCCTCTTGACCCCTGTAGCAAGCCCAAGACTTGCAGCTGTTGCCAGGGTCTTCTCTGATGAGGTCGCCCCACTCTCTTCTCCGGCTGGATATGTCTTTCTGGGTCTCACATCCCAAGTTGTGGACTGGCCCTGCAATGTAAAGGCTACTTATTCTGTAAATGAACTGTGCAGAACTAACCAAACCACTTTATTCCAAATGTTAAAGGTTTATTTATTTTCCCACTTAGTAACGTGCATTTATTTGTTTCCTTCTGTGTACCTAGATGCCATGAGAAACAGGAAGAACTAGTAATCTGAGTCCTGTCTTTAGCAATTCACCACCTAGTGGGAGAGCCAAAGATAAGTGTTTATAAATGACAATCACTCCATCAAAAATAGTGATTTTTAAAAATTAATCACATAGAGCAAAAATTATTTATCACAAAAGTGTTATATATATATATAGCATACATTTTTTAAAAAAACTTCTAACATTACAGAAGTATGTTAAACAGTCAAAGACCCCTGCTGTTTCACTGTCTTAATTCTCATTTAGTAAGAGTAACATCTTAATAGATATCATATAACATATATGTATACACACAAATATACATATATCTGTTTTACAAAAGATAGCATCATACTATACGTATTATCCTGCATTACTCATTCAACAGTAATGTCCTTGCATAATATACCTGATTCTTTTTTTTCAGTGACTGCATAGTATTCTTTTGAGTTCAACAGTCTCCTGTAGTTAATCAGCTATCCCTCCTCTTTCTTTATCACAAAGAAAGCTTCAGCAAGCATTCTTTCACACAGTTTCTTTGGTATGCTGTAAATAGTTTAACATTTTGCCCTCCAAATTTAAAAAAGCCCTGCTTTGTAATATCTACCAACATCCCTGGTATAAATACTCGTCACTATTAGTGATTTCAAGCTACCGAAGTAACACCAGAAGGCAGAGTTAGGAAAAGAAGTGCATAGCAGCTCACGCTAGCCAGTGAGATCTGCCATACCAGGACATACTTTATTATGCATATGCTTTTGAGTGTTTTACAACACAGGAACACAAGATATTAAAAAGCAGTTACCACTTTGCCAGACTGGGGAACAAAACTAGTTTATTAGCTGTAATTGTTGAACCATGAATTAAATGCTTTTCTTCTGGATTCTGAAGAAGGCCCTTTATCTGTTATTCTTAAATAGATTCTGTTTAAAAGCCAAGGAAATTTCAAAGCATTCCTTTTTGCCACCTGAGAAAATCACTTTAAGGAAAGTAGAGTAAATGGATGACTAAATATATTTTAAAGATTTAATAGAAATCCAATTAAATCCACCAATTAGTATGTTCAGACACAAACACATATGATGAGAAAATGCTGACCCCTCCTCTTTGGGACACTCCTATTAATAGGACTGAATTGCACACAGGTGCACAAAAGAACCGCCTCAAAATTGAGGCTGCATCTGAATCACCTGGAGGGCTTGTTAAACCACTTTTTCACTGGGCTCCAGTCACTTTGTTTCTCATCCTTTAGGCTTAGGGCTGGACCAAGAATTTGCATTTCTTTCCACATTCCCAGGTGATGCTGAAGCTTGCGGCTCTGGAGACCTCACTCGGAGAACCACCGCCCTACAGGAAGCAAAGCCCAGAGAATTCTTCCTGCTCTGGTATTGTGGAAATTTCTATCAAATTTCTGTAGCTAGAGACTTTCTCCTGTTAAACTACAGATAAATTTAGAAACAGAGAAAGTTATGTTTGATATGGCCTCCCTGGTGGCTCAAACAGTAAAGAATCTGCCTGCAGTGCAGGAGACCTGGGTTCGATCACTGGATTGGGAAGATCCCCTGGAGGAGGGCATGGCAATCCACTCCAGTATTCTTGACTGGAGAATCTTATGGACAGAGGAGCCTGTTATGCTACAGTCCATAGGGTCACAAAGAGTCAGACGTGACTGAGTGACTAAACACACAAGTTTGATAAGTAATCAAAGCATTTGAGAAAGGTTCAATAGGGGAGTGGCACAAATTCTTTGCTACCGAAATAAAAGCATACTGAGATTTGTTTTTGGAAAATGAAGGACATGGTTAATGATTGCTGTTAGTGTTAACAGGAAGGATAAACTTTCCAAAGTAGTATCGTTAGTTAAGTTCAAACTTCTCATTCGCAGAGGTGGTCACACAAACATCTGGGTGTGAATCCTGTCCCTGCCACTTAACTGACTATGCAATAGTTGTCCAGTCACTAAGCTGGGTCCAACTGTTTGCAACCCCATGGACTGCAGCATGGCAGGCCCCTCTGTACTTCACTGTCTCTCACAATTTGCTCAAATTCATGTCTATTGAGTCACTGATGCTATCTAACCATCTCTTCCTCTGTCACCCGTTTTCCTTTTGCCTTCAATCTTTGCTAGCATCGGGGTCTTTTCCAAAGAGTTGGCTCTTCGCATCAGGTGGCCAAAGTAATTGGAGCTTCAGCTTCAGCAATAGTCCTCCCCATGAATATTTGTGAATATTCAGGGTGTATTTCCTTTAGCAATTATGGTGATTTAGACACAAATGATCATGATAAAGGTAGTGAGAAGTGGTCAGATTCTTCTGGATATATTGGCTTGTCAAAATAATCATAATAATGATCATAATAATTTGTTTGGGTTTTCCTAGAACATCTTATGGAAAAACCCAAATGAACTTTTTGGCCAACTCAATATTTTGAGGTTGGATCCAACAGAACCTCTGAAAGATTAAATGTGAGTCATGCAAAAAGAACCGAAGGTGATCCCAAGACTTTTGACCTGGTTGTGCATATTTTGTCCTCTGCTATATCCTGGGGTCTTCTCAGGTGGCACTAGTGGTAAAGAATGTTCCTGCCAATGCAGGAAACTTAGGAGACTTAGGTTCAGTTCCTAGTTTGAGAAGATCCTATGGAGAAGGAAATGGCAACCCACTCCAGTATTGTTGCCTGAAGAATCCCATGAACAGAGGAGCCTAACGGGCTATGGTCCATAGGGTGGCAAAGAATCAGACATGATTGAAGTGACTTCGCATGCATGCTGTATCCTATCCCTTGCCATGGAAACTCATAGAATTAGGAGAGGGAGCTGCCAGGACATTGACAGAACATTACCCAAAGTCTGTCTCAATGGCACTAATTTAGTATCCCAGCATTTTGCATAAAAGGATCCAGGTGTCATTTGAAATGAAATGTAACAATCAAAATTGCTGTAAACCATTAAGAAACTTTAAGCTCTTGTGGGTGTTCCAAAGCCTATAGCTAAGCTAATTATAATCTCTGCCACAACTCCCCTACTTGCTTTTAGATGACAAAATATTACTCTCTATTTTTTGTTTTAATTCCACATTAACAGATTCCTAGAATCTGTCAGCAGTAGAACATGTCAACCACTATACAATTTTAAATCATCTTTCTTTGCTTTACAATAAAAGCAATGTTTATTTTAAACTTTTCCAGGCACTGAAAAATTACCCATTTGATCTGATGTCAGAATCTTTACGCTGAGTATTCCAAATCACTGTGGAGTTCAGCACTCTGCAAAGCAATGTTGGAGTTACAGATCCTATTTGCAGCTTAATTGCCAGTGAATTGATCTATTCTAAACTAAGTATGTCTTTTCCTAGGCCCTGAGTTTTGGGGTCTTTGAAAATTTGCAAAGCAATCTTACTCAAATCTTGTGAGACTCCATATTAACAGACAGGGTCTTTGAAAGTGCTGTTTTTCATTCATTATTCCTTGTTCATTCCATACTAATTTCACATCATGTTCAAGTCTTGCTCCATGCTGGTAATTCAAATATAGACAAATCGTTGACCTCAAGGCGCTTACACCATATTGACAAATGAAATGTATACATACATACACACACGCAAGGCGGTACAACTGAGTAAGAACATGGAGGTTATGAATAAGCCAAGACCTTAAGCACAGAGATGGGTGCAAAGGTACTCCAAGAAAGATAACCTAGTACGAGAGAGTGTAAGAGACATTCGGGCAACATAAAATGCAGTGCAGAAGAG
This sequence comes from Budorcas taxicolor, assembly GCF_023091745.1. NCBI lineage: Eukaryota > Metazoa > Chordata > Mammalia > Artiodactyla > Bovidae > Budorcas > Budorcas taxicolor. Next base: position 73,208,183 of record NC_068913.1, on the reverse strand, counting down.
AACCACACAAGCCAATTCAATAAGGTTGAAGTTTAAGGTAAATGGTGGAAAGTAAAAAGATGAGAGGTAAGCTGGTACTAGCCCAGGAAAAAGCCTAAAATTTTAAGGAGCCTATAGTTATCCAGAAGCAGTGAGGAATCACTGAAGAGGTACACACAGGGCCCCATGAGGAAAGGTGGTGATTTGGAAAGCTTGCTTTGGCCACAGTGCAGAGCATGGACTTGAAGTCACTCCCTGCTGAAGCAATTCTTTATCCCATTTTTTGTCTTACAAAAAATCCAAAATCCTTAATAGGGTTCACAAGTCACAAAGCCTTGTTCAGTCAGGTCCAAGGTTCCTATCTAGTTTCAGCTCCATCTTTGCTTCCTTGGGTCTGTCAATTCCAGTCACAGTGGGTTTTCTTCCACTTCTCCCGAGGGACCAAGCTCATACTTCCACCCATTCTGGAACTGCAATTGAGTTGTTTCTTCTGCCTAAGGACTCATGCATCTCTGGCTAATTTATGCCTTTCATTCAGATTCTAGCCTAATCTTCACTTTCTCAAGGATGTGTTGCTTCACCTCCTGGACTACATTAAGCCCCCTTCTACACACTGGACACCCTCATTATAACCAGTACCTCTCCTCTCATTACACTTTATTGAATATGTTTATTCAGTGCCAGTCTTCCCCAACAGACTGAGCTTCTCCTTCATACCCCTCTTATGAGTCATTGTCAAGTGTTCTATGGACTCAGTGTATCACTCAGTCATTGTATACTGGATAAATGAATGATGGCAAGAGACCGTTAGGAGATATTTATGAACTAAGGAGGTCGAAACAATGGATTTGAGTCTTAAGTGCTAGAGTGACTGGATTTGGATGAAAACAAGGGGAAAGAGTTGGAGGAAAGGGCAGGCCTTGTGTGTCTGGTTCCCCATTGCCTTGCACAGAGCATTGAATGGTACCTGGCCCCCAAATATCCAATAAATAGTTGTGTCGAATAAAGGTGGATGAGTGGAGGTCATTTCTCAGCTTCCAGCTTGGTCTAGTGTGCAGCTCCATTCCCTGACAGACAGAAAACATGAGTCAATTGCTTGTACATCAAAGTTTCAGATAGCATTGCTCAGCTGTTTGCTTTTGAAGAGACTACTATAGAAGTATTCAAAATGACCTTCTAACAATAGAAAGGAAAACAGAGCATGAGTGTGAGTGAAATATTACTGGGCTATATTATATTTATGTATATAATCTATATATAAATATAGTTATATATAAATATTTAAATTATATTTATTATAAATATAATAATAAAATACATATTATATATTACTGGCTATATTATATTTATATATAAATATATTTATATTTATATATTTATAAATATAAATATATTTATATTACTATTCTAATTTAAATTATAACCAGTTATTTTCAGTAGAATTATATTATCTGACTGTCTTTAATTTCTGGTAAAGACAAGCTATGATGTTGGATGAGCTGCTTCTAAACACTGCACTGAAAGTTGCAAAAAAAAAAAAAATTTTGTTTCCTTTGTCCTAGATGGGAAGGATTACAGAGATTCCCTAAAAGCTTCTCTACTCTAACCAGTTATGTTATCTAACAATGTAACACATAAGGTTTCCTTCTGAGGTATGAAAAGTTCTGAAACTATCTAAATAAGGCTGATGATTGCACAAGATTATAAGTGTACTTAATGTCACTGAATCATTTACTTTAAAATTGTTACAATGTAAATTTATGTTATGTATCTCTTACCACACACACAAATTTAACAGGAATATGTGTTTCCCAGAGTTAAGAATCTGACTACCTTATGTAACTTAGAGAAATGTAAGATTCACTCCACTTGTGAGATGCTTTTGAAAAGCGTAGCAGTGCAATGCTGTTGAGATTTTTTTCCGGAAAGAACATTTGGAGTCCAATGTCTGAGAAAGGAATGAAATTCTGGTTGCACGTGACCTGACTTTGAAAGTAGGAGAAAGAGAGTCTAGGTAATAACAGAAAACAATTGCTTCCCGAGGTATATAAGAAAAAGGCTGTCCTTGATTTTCTCCCTGTCTAATTCTATTTGCTTCTCAAGACTTGAGTTCTTAAAGAATTTGAACTCCCAATGCAATTCTGTGCTTAAGCAATCCAAGAAATGTGGTCCTTACAGTAGTTTTCAGCTTTGTAACCAATAAGAACACACTTATCTACTGTTTTCCTTCAGAGATTGCACATTTGGAAAGGTCCTATCAAACAAACCTCCTGTGTTAAATATAATTAATTCACTTTCTGTTTTCTACTTACTATATAACACTTGTGTACCTATCCACCTGTGTCTCTGATTAGCAGGCAGGAGTCAGTGTTACCATAGTCGGTTGATGAAATTGCAGTAAAAGCAATGAACTGACTTTTGGGCTTACCTGCCAGCATTTTCACCCATCGATGCTTTTAAACATTTTAAAACACTGAAAATTCACTAGGTTCTTTACAATACTGAAAAATAGCTTAGACCCCTCCATTGCTACCTTCCAGGGTCTCTAGTAAAGAATCACAACTGTAATAATTAGTGTTTATCTTGTGTATCTCAGTGGAGTGGAGGCAACCACCTTAATCAAGCTTATCAAAATCACCACAGGGTCTTTTTTAGGCTACGCATTTCCCTGAGACCCTGCAGAGAAACTGGTACACCTTCTGAGCAGGGGCAGATGGAGGGTGATGTTTTTTGCTCTCTTGAGAATTATTACTGCTCTAGTGAAATGCTCTTATCGATGACAGTATATTATACTTTTCAAGTGTATGAAGACCAAGAATGGTAAGAACCAAACTCCGTGAGACTTTCACAGCAAAACAAATTTCTAATGGCAAATCATTCTCATGGCCTGGGCTGAACAGCATGGGCCAAGAAACAACACAGAAAGTGCTCTAACAAATTTATGGGGAAAAAATATTAAATTTCCGATAAAAGTGAGTAACAGTCATAGATCATTCATAAGAGAAGAAACTAAAGTTACTAACAAAAATGGTGGTGGAGGGGGAGAGAATGTGTCAACCTGCCTAGGAAATGAAGAAAGAAAAATATAAGACAGACTGCAGGCTTGACTTTGGCTTCCAATCAAGATGGGGTAACAGTGACCAGATTGATCTTCATGCCTGAAGCCACTGAAATATGGATGAACTTTAGCAAATAATTATTTGTAAAACAGTGGACATCAGTCAGTGAGGAGAGTGATTCCTGAGAGATGGAGGAAAACTGAGGTGAGCCACCTGATTGCCTTGTGCCTTGACAGAGCTTCTTCAGAGCTTCTGCTTTGATGGAGTTTTCAGCTCACGGCCTCTGAGCTAAAAGAAGAAATGGAGAATCCAAGAAGATCAAGGCATTTAGAATTTGCAGGATAGAGTAATGACTTGGAGAAAGCTGCAGAGAGTGAACCCCAGAAATCTGCAGAAGGAAGGTTTCCGTGAAGTCTTTAGCTGAAGACCAATCAGCATGAGCATGTGAGGAAACCACCAGAGGCTAGAGAGACAACCCCCCCGAAGGCCTGAAACAGACACTGGCTGGGGCTCACATCAGGCCCGTCCCACCAGCAGACTGGAACATGGGATGTGGTGGAATATTCAGAAGGATCCTGCCTCACCCTCAGGGAATCAGTCCTTCAGTGAACACTGGCCTGGTCCCACCTAACAAATCTTAGAAGCAAGACCCAAAAGAACCAGACTATTTCCCAGAATAAAGCCCATGACCATTATGTGAATACAAAAATATTTAGTAGCCAGTGAGGAAAAATTCACAGTGTCTAGAATTCAATAAAAAAAATTAAACACCCTCTCCCTCTCCCACAGAGTCCAAAAGTCCATTCTAAACATCTGTGTCTCTTTTGCTGTCTCGCACTGAAACATGTATACTATCATGTAAGAAACGAATCGCCAGTCTATGTCCGATACAGGATACAGGATGCTTGGGGCTGGTGCATGGGGATGATCCAGAGAGACGATACAGGGTGGGAGGTGGGAGGGGGGTTCAGGATTGGGAACTCATGTACACCCGTGGCTGATTCATGTCAATATATGGCAAAACCAATACAGTATTGTAAAGCAAAATAAAGTAAAAATAAAAATTAAAAAATAATAATAAAAAATAAAAATATATATTATTACTAAAATCAATAATTCCAATCCAAACATGTTGACCTAAAGAATCTAAGAATAAAAAGAGAAAAAAAAATTAAACAGAACTTCAAAAAAATTACATAATGGGGAGATAAATTAATCATGCAGGTTTTAATTAATTAATCTAAGACAGATGGTAGAATTTGCAAGCTAAGTACAATAAAACGGTGATTTAAAACTGTATTCCCTATTCCATGTAATTAAAAGTTAGAGACACAGAAGACATAAGAAAGACCTATATCAAACTTGAGAGATTAAAACAGTATATGGGGATCATCTCATATCATTGGATGAGATGAACAGCAAATTAAACATTGCAGAAGAGAAATATTACTGAATTTGAAGATACAGCAATAGAAACTTCCCCAAATATAAGGAGAATGTTGTTTAGTTGCTAAGGCATGTCCAACTCTTTGCAACGCCTTGGACTGTAGCCCACCAGACTACTCTGTTCTTGGGATTTTCCAGGCAAGAATACTGGAGTGGGTTGTGATTTCCTTCTCCAGGGGATCTTCGCAACCCAGGGATTGACCCCACATCTCCTGCTTAACAAGCAGACTCTACCACTGAGCCACCTGGGAACCCATAATGAGAGAATAGAGAATCAGAAAAATAAACAGAGTATCAGAGAAACATGAGACAGCTTCAAACAGCAAAATATGCATGAAATTTTGGTTCCTTAAGGAGGGGGGTTAGGCAAAAAAAATTGCTGGAACAAATTTTTTCCAAATTTGATAGAAGCCTACAGATAAACCCACAGATCTAAGAATACCAATTAACCTCAAGCACTAGAAATATAAATGAAACTACAGTAAGGTATATCACAATAAATTTGCTCCAAACCAGTGATGAAGAATAGAATCTCAAAGTCAGAGGAAAAGAATATCTTACATGTATAAGAAGAAAGATTAATATGACAGCAGACATGTCATCGGAAAAAATACAAGTGAGAAGACATAGAACAACAACTTCAAAATATTAACCTCAAATTCTACACCTAGAAAAAATATATTTCGAACAAAGGCAAGGGAGGAGATATATGTATAGTTTTAGGTGATTGACATTGTACAGCAAAAACCAACACAACATTGTTAAGCAATTATCCTCTAATTAAAAATTTAAAAATAAAAACCAAAGACCAATTAAAGATTGCTTAAGATAAGGATATTTTCTCCCGGCAATCTTGATTCCAGCTTGTGTTTCTTCCAGTCCAGGGTTTCTCATGATGTACTCTGCATAGAAGTTAAATAAGCAGGGTGACAATATACAGCCTTGACATACTCCTTTTCCTATTTGGAACCATTCTGTTGTTCCATGTCCACTTCTAACTGTTGCTTCCTAACCTGCATACAAATTTCTCAAGAGGCAGGTCAGGTGGTCTGGTATTCCCATCTCTTTCAGAATTTTCCACAGTTTCTTGTGATCCACACAGTCAAAGGCTTTGGCATAGTCAATAAAGCAGAAAGAGATGTTTTTTTGGAAATTTCTTGCTTTTTCGATAATCCAGCAGATGTTGGCAATTTGGTCTCTGGTTCCTCTGCCTTTTCTAAAACCAGCTTGAACATCAGGAAGTTCACGGTTCACGTATTGCTGAAGCCTGGCTTGGAGAATTTTGAGCATTACTTTACTAGCATGTGAGATGAGTACAATTGTGTGGTAGTTTGAGCATTCTTTGGCATTGCCTTTCTTTGGGATTGAAATAAAAACTGACCTTTTCCAGTCCTGTGGCCACTGGTGAGTTTTCCAAATTTGCTGGCATATTGAATGCAGCACTTTCACAGCATCATCTTTCAGGATTTGAAAGAGCTCAGCTGGGATTCCATCACCTCCACTCGTTTTGTTCGTAGTGATGATTTCTAAGGCACACTTGACCTCACATTCCAGGATGTCTGGCTCTAGGTGAGTGATCACACCATCGTGATTATCTGGGTCATGAAGCTCTTTTTTGTACAGTTCTTCTGTGTATTCTTGCCCCCTCTTCTTAATATCTTCTGTTTCTGTTAGGTCCATACCATTTCTGTCCTTTATCAAGCCCATCTTTGCATGAAATGTTCCCTTGATACCTCTAATTTTCTTGAAGAGTTCTCTAGTCTTTCCCATTCTGTTGTTTTCCTCTATTTCTTTGCATTGATCACTAAAGAAGGCTTTCTTATCTCTTCTTGCTCTTCTTTGGAACTCTGCATTCAGATGCTTATATCTTTCCTTTTCTCCTTTGCTTTTCACTTCTCTTCTTTTCACAGCCATTTGTAAGGCCCCTGCCAGACAGCCATGAGAAACGCTGGACTGGAAGAAACACAAGCTGGAATCAAGATTGCCAGGAGAGATATCAATAACCTCAGATATGCTGATGACACCACCCTTATGGCAGAAAGTGAAGAGGAACTCAAAAGCCTCTTGATGAAAGTGAAAGTAGAAAGTGAAAAAGTTGGCTTAAAGCTCAACATTCAGAAAACAAAGATCATGGCATCCGGTCCCATCACTTCATGGGAAATAGATGGGGAAACAGTGGAAACAGTGTCAGACGTTATTTTGGGGGCTCCAAAATCACTGCAGATGGTGATTGCAGCCATGAAATTAAAAGACGCTTACTCCTTGGAAGAAAATTATGACCAACCTAGATAGCATATTGAAAAGCAGAGACATTACTTTGCTGACTAAGGTCCGTATAGTCAAGGCTATGGTTTTTCCAGTGGTCAGGTATGGAGAGTTGGACTGTAAAGAAGACTGAGAGCTGAAGAATTGATGCTTTTGAACTGTGGTGTGGAGAAGACTCTTGAGAGTCCCTTGGACTGAAAGGAGCTCCAACCAGTCCATTCTGAAGGAGATCAACCCTGGGATTTCTTTGGAAGGAATGATGCTAAAGCTGAAACTCCAGTACTTTGGCCACCTCATGGGAAGAGTTGACTCATTGGAAAAGACTCTGATGCTGGGAGGGACTGGGGGCAGGAGGAGAAGGGGATGACAGAGGATGAGATGGCTGGATGGCATCACTGACTCGATGGACATGAATCTGTGTGAACTCTGGAAGTTGGCGATGGACAGGGAGGCCTGGCGTGCTGTGATCCATGGGGTCGCAAAGAGTCGGACACGACTGAGCGACTGAACTGAACTGAACTGAAGATAAGGATAGAAAAGCTGAAAGAATTAATTAGGTAGATAGCCTACACTACAAGGAAGGCTAAGAAAATCCTCAGAGAAACAGAAAATGATACCAGATTAAAATACAACAAAATAAGGAAATCTAAAATGGGAACTATGTGAGTAAATGTGTAAGTTTTTATTTTCATTATTCACATCCTTTAAAAAGATGGTATTGTTGTTGTTCAGTTGCTAAGTCATGTCCAACTCTTTGCCACACCATGGGGTGTAGCACAACAGGCTCCTCTGTCCTCTACTGTTCCCCAGAGTTTGCTTAAATTCATGTCTGTTGACTTAGTGATGCTATCTAACCATCTTATTCTCTGCTGCCCCTCTTCTCCTCTTACCCTCAATCTTTCCCAGCATCAGGGTCTTTTCCAGTGAATTGGCTCTTCATATCAGATTGCCAGTATTAGAGCTTCAGCATTAGTCCTTTCATTGAATATTAGGGTTGATTTCCTTTAGCATTGACTGGTTTGATCTCCTTGCTCTCCAAGGGACTCTCAAGAGTATTCTCCAGCCCCACAATTCAAAAGCATCAATTCATCAGCACTCGGCCCTTTTGCAGTCCAGCTCTCACATCCATACATGACTACTAAAAAAAAACATAGCTTTGACTATACAGTCCTTTGTCAGCAAAGTGATGTCTCTGCTTTTTAACACACTGTCTAAGCTTGTCATAGCTTTCCTACCAAGAAGCAAGCATTTTTTAATTTCAAGTCTGCAGTCACCATCCACAGTGATTTTAGAGCCCAAGAAAATAAAATCTGTCACTGCTTCTACTTTTTCCCCTTCTATTTGCCATGAAATGATGGGACCAGGTGCTATGACGTTGAGTTTCAAGCCAGCTTTTTCACTCTCCTCTTTCATTTTCACCAAGAGGCTTTTTAGTTCCTCTTCACTTTCTGCCATTAGAGTGGTATTGTTTGCATATCTGAGGTTTTTAATATTTCTTCCAGCAATCTTGAGTACAGCTTGTGATTCCTCCAGCTGGCATGTCACATAATGTACTCTGCATATAAGTTAAATAAGCTAGGTGACAATATACAGCCTTGTCATACTCCTTTCCCAATTTTGAATCAGTTCTATCTGTTGCTTCTTGATGCATATACAGGTCTCTCAAGAGACAAATAAGGTGGTCTGGTACTCCCATCTCTTTAAGAATTTTCTAAATTTGCTGACATACTGAGTGCAGCACTTGAACAGCACCATCTTTTAGGGTTTTAAGTAGCTCAGCTGGAACTTCATCACCTCCATTAGCTTTGTTCATAGTAATGCTACCTAAGGCCCACTTTACTTAACACTCCAGAATGTCCAGCTCTAGCAAGGGAGCACACCATTACGGTTATCCAGGTCATTAAGATCGTTTTTGTATAGTTCTTTGTATTCTTGCTGCCTCTTTTTAATTCCTTCTGCTTCTGTTAGGTCCTTATTATTTCTGTCCTTTATCATCTCCAATTTTCTCGAAGAAATTTCCAGTCTTTCCCATTCTATTGTTTTCCTATACTTCTTTGCATTATTATGTCTCCTTACTTTTCTCCAAAATGTTGCATTCAGTTGGGTATATCTCTCCCTTTCTCCCTTGCCTTTCATTTCTCTTTCCTCAGCTATTTATAAGACCTCCTTAGACAACCACTTGGCCTTGTTGCATTTCTTTTTCTTTGGGATGGTTTTGGTTACCACCTCCTATATGAACTTCTTTCCATATTTCTTCAGGCACTCTGTCTACAAGATCTAATCCTTCGAATCTATTCATCACTTCCACTGTATAATCATAAGGATTTGATTTAGGTCATATTTGAATGGCCTAGTGGTTTTCCCTACATTCTTCAATTTAAGCCTGAATTTTGTGATAAGGAGCTGATGATCTGAGCCACAGTCAGCTCCAAGTCTTGTCTTTGCAGATTGTATAGAGCTTCTCCATCTTTGGCTGCAAAGAACATAATCAATCTGATTTCAGTATTGGCCATCTGGTGATGTCCATGTGGAGAGTCATCCCTTGGATTGTTGGAAAAGGATGTTTGCTATGACCAGTGCATTCTCTTGACAAAATTCTGGTAGCCTTTGCCCTGCTTCATTTTGTACTCTAAAGCCAAACTTCCCTATTATTCAGGTACCTCTTAACTTCCTACTTTTGCATTCCAATCCCCTATGATGAAAACAACATCTTTTTTCGGTGTTAGTTCTAGAAGGTCTTGTAGGACTTTATAGAATCAATCAACTTCAGCTTCTTCGGCATTAGTGGTTGGGGCATAGATTGGATTACTGTGATGTTGAACGGTTTGCCATGGAGATGAACTGAGATTGTTCTGTTGTTTCTGAGACTACCCCCATGTACTGCATTTCAGACTCTTTTATTGACTATGAGGGCTACCCCATTTCTTCTAAGGGATTCTTGCCCACAGTAGTAAATATAATGGTCATCAGAATTAAAGTCACCCATTCTCATCCATTTCAGTTCACTGATTCCTAAGATGTCAGTGTTCAATCTTGCCATCTCCTGCTTGAAAAAAGTGGAAGTGTTAGTAGCTTAGTGTGTCCCACTCTTTGCAATCCCATGGACTGTAGCCCACCATGCTCCTCTGTCTATGGAATTCTTCAGGCAAGAATACTGGAATGGGTAGCCATTCCCTTCTCCAGGGGCTCTTCCCAACCCAAGTATCTAACCTGAGTCTCCTGCATTGCAGGCAGATTCTTTACCATCTGAGCCACCAGGGAAGCTGTCAGTGTTCAATCTTGATCATATCCAATTTACCTTGATTCATGGACTTAACTTTCTAGGCCCCTATATAATATTGTGATTTACAGCATCAGACTTTACTTTCACTGCCAGACATGTCCATAGCTGACAGTCATTCCTGCTTTGGCCCAGCCACTTATTCTTACTGGAGCTATTAGTAATTACCTTCCACTCTTCCCTAGTAGTGTAGTAGACACCTACTGACCTGGGTGGCAGGGGGTTGATTATCTTCCAGTGTCATATCTTTTTGCCTTTTCATACTGTCCATGGGGTTCTCCATGCAATATTACTTGAGTGAGGTTGCCATTTCCTTCTAGTGGGCCATGTTTTGTCAAAACTCCTAACTATGCCCTGTCCATCTTGGGTAGCCCTGCATTGCATGGTTCATAGCTTCGTTGAGTTACATAAGCCCCTTCGCCATGACAAGGCTGTGATCCATGATAGGCTATTTAAACAAAAATGCTGATAATGGAGTTTGGGCTTATACCATTTCTAAAAGTAAAATATATGCCAAAAATAGCACACAAGCTGAAAGGAGTGAAATGGCGCTGTAATATTTTTTCTTACCGTGTACATGGACTAGTATGTAACATCACTTGAAGGTAGACTGTGATAAGTTAAAATCAGTAAGACTATTAAAGATTTAAAAAACGCCATTACCAACTTGACCTAATTGATATTTCCAGAAGATTCTATTAATGTTTTCTAATGAAGAATAATATAGAGAGCAAATACACATTCTTCTCAAGTACATGTGGAATATTTACCAAATTAGATCATTTTCTAGGTCATAAAACAAATCTCAATAAATTCAAGAGGGTTCACAAAGTTTCAAGTCCTACTATGTTCTCTGACCACAGTGGGATTAAAGTAGAAACAAAAGTATATCCTTGAAAAATCTCCAAATATATGAAAACTAAATAACATACTAGTAAAACAATCCTTGGATCAAAGAAGAAATAAAATGGAAACTGAAATTATTTTCAGTGAAATGGAAATACCACATATTAGAATTTTTAGGATTCCACTAAAGCATTTCTTAGAAGGGAATATATAGTGCTTGTAGTAGTGTTTAAGGAAAAGTTTTAACCTATATTAAAAAAGAAAAAATGTCTCTAATCAGTGACCTCAGGCTCAGCATTAAGCAATAAGAAAACAAGCAAATTAAATCTGAAGATTGTAGAAGAAAGGAAATAGTAAAGATTAGACCAGTGATTAATTAGATAGAAAATGGAAAAACAATAGAGAAAAATCCATAAACCAGAAACTACTTCTTTGAGATCAATCAAATAAATTAACCTCTAGTCATCTTGACCAAAGAGAAAAAAAAAGTTACAAATGACTAATATCCAGAATGAGGAAGATGGCGGTATTTACTACAAATTCTACAAATACCAAAACCATGATAGAATATTTTGAACAATATTATGCCAATGAATTCAACAACTTAGATTATTTAATTCCTTGATAAATTCCTTGATAGACACAAGCTATTAAAGCTTACAAGGAAAAAATTAATAACCTGAATTCTTCTATATCTATTAAAGAAATTACAATTATAGTTTAAAAACATTCACACAAAGAAAACTCTGGGCACAGATGACTTCTCTGGTTAAATTAACCAAACATTTAAGGAAGAAATAATACCAATTCTACACAAACTCTTCCAGAAAATATTACATTGATACTAAAACTAAAGACATTACAAAAACACTATACATTAATATCTCTCATGAACACAGAAGCAAAAGTTTATCAAATTAAATCCAATATTTTTTTCAAAAAGATAATATATCATAACCAAAAGGGGTTTATCTTAGGTATGAAAGGTTGATTTAACATTTAAAAATGTTTAAATGCTATTCACCATAAAACCTTGAAATAAAACACCTTGATCATCTCAGAAGATATGGAACAAACATATGGACAAAATCCAATACCCATTTCTGATTTTTAAAATAAAGACCAAACTCTCAGCAAATTAAGAGTAAAAGAGAACTTCTTCAACCTGATAAAGGGCATCTGTGGAAAATCCTAGAGATAAATTTCATACTTTATGGTGAAAAAGTGAAACAACCTAAATACCCAATTATAAATATGATTAAAATAATTACAGTGGATCCATGAAATAGAACATTTTAGGAATGTTAAAAATCAAATATTTAAAGAATATTTTGAAGCCAGGAAAATTGTTTATGATACAATGCTGAATGAAAAATGGCCTATATAAGCACATGATCCAATTGTGTTAAATACAGAGAGAGAATAAAATCAAAAGGAAATATTCATACATGTTAACAGTGATTAACTTTTGCTGGGGAGAGGAAGAATGATATTATTAGTAATTTGTTCTATATATACTTTTCTACACTTCCAAATTTTTGTCTTTAATGTTAGAAAAACTAATGTTACTAAATTCTAAGAAACAAATAGAGTGGAAAAAGTAAAATAAAGAAGTTTAATGACTCCAAATTTGTATCAATTTTCCTCAGCCTCTTCCAATGTTTACAACCGGCCCTAGCTTCTCAGATAACTCAGACAATTGAAATTTAAAAGGTCTACAATCAAACCTAGGATCTTGTTTAATATGATTATGAATTCATTAATTTATCTATTCAACAAACACATTGAGTGTGTACTATATATATACAGTTGGGCACTGTAGTAGGCAATGAACACAGCAAATAGGATATGGACCCTGCCTTCAAGAATCCTCTGACATTGTGATGGACATAAGCAATCACATTTTATAGTAGAGTAAAATGGGTTGTGGCACCCCACTCCAGTACTCTTGCCTGCAGAACCCCATGGATGGAGGAGCCTGGTAGGCTGCAGTCCATGGCGTCGCACAGAGTCGGACACGACTGAAGTGACTTAGCAGCAGCAGCAGTAAAATGTGTTATATAATGGGAATATGTGCAAGGTGCCACAAAATTTACAGAAGAAAAACAATGACCCTAGCCTTTGGTGGTTAGAAAATTCTTTCTGTAGCAGAAAACACATAAACTGAGTTGCAAAGAATGTGAAGTTTAGGCAGGTGGCATGTAGTAACTTATGTTCCAGAAAGAGAGATGTTTGCACAAAGGCCAAGAGCCTCACAGGGCTCCCCTGGTGGCTCAGATGGTAAAAATTAAAATAAAATAAAAATCTGTCTGCAATGCAGGAGATGCAGATTTGATCCCTGGGTCAGGAAGATCCTCTGGAGAAGTGAATGGCTGCCCACTCCAGTATTTTTGCCTGGAGAATTCCAAGGACAGAGGAGCCTAGAGGGCTGCAGTCCATGGGGTTGCAAAACCTAGACAGTGTATTAAAAAGCAGAGACATCACTTTACCAACAAAGGTCCGTATAGTCAAAGCTATGGTTTCTCCAGTAACCATGTACAACAGAGAAGGCAGGGAAGCCATGTAGGACAGGGAAGCCTGACATGCTGCAGTCCACAGGGTTCAAAGAGTTGGATACAACTCAGCGACTGAACAAGAGGCTCATTCAGAGAACTGCAAGCAAACACTTGAAAATAGGATCCTGATCATAAAAATCCTTGAAAATCATCAAGGAATGGGGACTTTATTCTGTGACAATGAGAAACTATTAGAGGGTTTTCACTAGCACCAAGTACCCACACATTCATGAAGTTCTAGATTTGGAGAAACAGAGCTTCCTCTCCTGCTAACACCCAGCTATTTTTCAGAATCTGTGAAGCAGGGCTAGATGGCTCACAAATAGGACTGTACCACTGTTACTGGCTTCTGCCGTATTGAAGTTGATGGTCACCACGCCAAAGATTTGTGATGTCACCATCTGCTTTGGAGCACCCATTCCTGTTGGCCACACTGCCCTCTGATGTAGCCAGCCTTACAATTGCTCTTTTGCTGGACAGTCGGTTGTGAAATAAGAGAGGGAAGTTCTCCCCTCCATGTGATGCTTTGGTGGGAGGGGAGGGCCGTCCAAGGATGGCACAGAGCTTCGTAAGTCTGCTATATTTGTTTGGTCAGCCATGTTATTCCTGGGAAGCACTTCTACCACAGAGCACTTGGGTCAGAAAAGTTTCAAGTAACAGCTATTATTATGTTCCAAGCACAAGTGGTTATCCTCCGATGTTTAGTACCTACTATGGAGACTGGAAATTTATGCCAGACTCTTTTCTTCCATCAGGTGGCTCTCTCCCAGGGAATCTTTCTCTCATTTCGATTTGGCTTGTTTTAGACATCCAGAGTCTACCATATGTGACATGTCTGAATGCCACTTGCAAAACCCCTCTGAATGCTTTCCCTAGCAGTTTCCCCAGCCTCCCTGGATAAATTGAGCTAAATCAATACCAGAAACTGGGAGTGAAAGGGACTCCCCTTGATCCATCCACCAGTTGTACCTGTGTCTCAGCTATGGTTCAACCAGGACACAAGTTGATCCTTCCACAGTAAAAAATGTAAAAGCTTTTGACCAAATGCTAATAATAGAGATCTCTCTGAAGCAGGGGCTTCCCTGGTGGCTCAGCTGGTAAAGAATCCTCCTGCAATGAGGAAGACCTGGGTTTGATCCCTGGGTTGGGAAGATCTCCTGGACAAGGAAAGACTACCCTCTCCAGTATTCTGGCCTGGAGAATTCCATGGACTGTATGGTCCATGAGATCACAAAGAGTTGGACATGACTGAGCAACTTTCACTTCACAGCACTGAAGTAGAATTTAGGGTGCTATATTTTCTAGTTTTTTATTTTCATCTTCTAAGTTGCTTCTCAGTGAATATAATACTTGTAAGAGATTTTCACAAAAGTAAATAAATACTACCATGATCAATAAACAGAGGGTTGTGGTGGTATCGGTGAATGGTGGAGGAAACCAGCACTCTCACATAAGTTAGAAGGGGGAGGACCTTTTCTTTGACAGCCATTTGGAAAGAGCAGTCAGATCTTTGCCACACCCTATGACCATCAATTTCCCTGCAGATATATCCCCTTAAAGCTATACAAATATCAGTAGATGCATAGGGATATTCAAGGCAGCATTTTTCGCAACAGTAAACATCCTAAGTGGTCATCGACAGAAAGATGATTAACTAGGTTTGGATACATCCAAATCAGGGATGTGATGCTAAATATAATGAAGTATTGATAGATCTCTATGTGCTGCTTCGTATTGCATTCAAGATGTGTTGAGAAGAGGTAGGGTGCAGAGGAGTTATATATGTATGCTGTCTGATACCACTTGAGAAAGATGGATAGGTGGGTGAATATATAGATTGACAGGTGACAGATGATAGGTAGATGGGTAATTTGGATACACATAGCAGATGTCTGGAAGAATTCCGAAGAATGTTGTGACTTTTACTCATCATCTTGTAGCTTTTATACTGTGACTCATTTCTACTCACCCCATGAACCTGAGTTAAAGGCCAATATTCTCCAAGAGGCCAGGTCTTTTTAAGAATACTAACACATGCTGTTTCTTCTATCACAAGCGCTTCCCCTCTCCTCTATCTTCTCACAAACTCCTTTTTTTTCCAGTAAGGGTCCAGCTTCATGTCACTTCTTCAAGATGCCATCTTCAGAGCTCTTGCTTTCATTATATGTTACCAGCATTTTAGGGTCATTAAAAAAAAATGCCTGTTTTCCTCACTAAAAAGGAAACCTCTCAAAACAGGAAAACCATGACTTTATCTCAGATCCTAGGTTTATATTTCAGAATCTAAAGCCATGCCTGGTACCTAATAAATATCTGCAAAATGATTGCTATTAAAAAAAGGGAATGACCTTTGTAAATATGAAACTCTAGTCTCCTAGAAAAAAGAAATTAGCCTTAGCACCCTAAATAAATGTCTGTTTTTAAAAAAAGGCCTGAAAGTCAGAATATTGAGGTCTAATATATTACTGAAGTAAGGTTTAATCAAAATGGATGCTTTCAATTAACTGAGTATCTTGAGTAAATTTTCAGACTTTGCTGTTTCTTTAAAGAAATTATTCTGTGTTAAATCTCAAGAATCATTTTCTATTTCAGCCCATTTCTCATCTTTAGTTTATATAAGAAGATGATACAAATGACTGGATTATATTGGCATTTGTCATTTCTAATAATAGATCTTGTTTTTAAAAGAAGCATAGAATCACAGCATTGGTTAAAGGTTATGTATCTTGTGATCCTTTTGCTTAATGTTGAAACTTCTCTTCTTGTTCTCTGCTGTAGTTCAGACATTAGGAAAGGGCGAGGAAAGGTACAAAATTTGATTGGCAGCAAACACGAATGTTAACTAAAGGGACTACAGTCGAATGTGAATAATTATATAAATCATAATAGAAAGTGAAAATCAGTCAGTTTCCACATACAGCATGTGTTGCTTGGTTTCCTGAATGCAGGAAGTGTTGGGAGGATTGATGGGTATGTTTTGTGTGGATCCAAGTGGACTTTCTCAGTCACTTCTGGCTTTTACAAACCATGCTGGAGTCCTTTTGTAATGCTAATAACACAGTGATACAGATAAATGACAATACATCCTATGATTTCCATGAACAGTTGTGATTTCATATATTTTCTCCTATTGATCCTTGAATATATCTTTCATACCATATGTCCCAGCTTTTATTTCTGAGAACATGGTTTACTAGGGTTATAAACTAAACTGTTAATAAATAATTTATGAAGGATATTGTTTTGCTTGGGAAGATAAGACTAGATCTGTTTTATTAAATCTTCTAAATAAACTGTGGGGCTCTTCTGTAATAAAAAGTGACCTTCATGGAAGAGATGGATGGGCTGCAGATGACTTGTCACTTCTCCTCACTGCACATACCCTTAGTATTTAGTACCATTCCTCACACAAAATAGATTTTCAGTAAGTATTGCTGAATTAATTAAAAGATTGGAATTAAGAAGAAATGTCTCGAAGCCATGAACAGAAATTAATCTTCTCTTCTAATACTACTCTAATATGGCATTTGCTCAAAGGTGATGATTTTCTGGGGTTGTCACATATCTACTAGGACATAGACATTCGGTTGTGCTCAACTCAGTTCAAAGCCAGCTGAGAAGTGCTTGGAATTTCAACATACCAACACCTACAGACTCTGCCACCCACTGTCCACCCTACTGGGCCTCAAATAATTTCTTTGATACTTCATCCGTTTGCTTTTGTGGCCTTTGTCCTAGAAATTGAAACATGTCTTTGTTCATGCTTTTATTCTACTTCAAAATTCAAATGTCTGGAATGGGAAAAATACTGCTGAAAACAAACTTTCTATGCTTTGTCCCTAAATAACCCGGCAATTAAATAGGATCCACCGAACGTGGCATTTGACTTGTCATTTCTTATGAAGAAATTGTAAGCTTCCTCTGAATTTTGGAAATAAGAAAATTTTGAAGTGAAGATGTGTAATTGAATTTTTTTTTTAATTTTGTGTCATGACATGCAGATTTGAAAAGTGTTTCACATGGCAGCCACCAGGATCTCTTTTAAAAATCTGATCACAGCTCTCCACTGCTTAAAGCTTTTCCGTGGTTTCCCGTCTATCCTACATTAGACTCAGCATCTCACTGCAGCCCTGAGAACCTATGTGTCCCATCCCCATTCAATTCACCTGTCTCATCTTACACCCTTTCTCCTCAGGCCACATTCCTAACGAGAGAAACTTCTTGCTATTACACTTGCCCCCACTAGAACCTTCTCACAGGCTCTTCCCCAGCCTGTGCAGCCAAAACCACATTTGTCAACACCTCCAGCCACCTTTGCACTTCCCTGGCTGACTCCTCAGCCTTCACCTCCTCACAAGAAACGCTTTTGTTTCCACAGACTAGCAGTTCACAAAGCATCTCGAACTTCCCCTTCACAATTTCTATAATGTCTATGTTCCTCACTGGATCTGGAATTCATTCCTAACCTTGGCATTAGCATGTCTTTAACTCAAGCAAAGTGCTTCAGCACAGAGTAGCATAGCAATAAATGAGACAATATAACTGTGGATGAAATACTAGAAACAATCAGGGTTTGGGTGTTATAGGTCTAGGTTTTAATCTAGATCTGTTACAGCGACAGACTTTATTTTCCTGGGTTCCAAAATCACTGCAGATGGTGACTGCAGCCATGAAATTAAAAGATGCTTGCTCCTTGGAAGAAAAGCTATGACCAACCTTGACAGCATATTAAAAAGCAGAGGCATTACTGTGCCAACAAAGGCCCATCTAGTCAAAGCTATGGTTTTTCCAGTAGTCATGTATGGATGTGAGAGTTGTACCATAAAGAAAGCTGAGCACCTAAGAATTGATGCTTTTGAACTGTGGTGTTGAAGAAGACTCTTGAGAGTCCCTTGGACTGCAAGGAGATCCAACGAGTCCATCCTAAAGGAAATCAGGCCTGAATATTCATTGGAAGGACTGATGCTGAAGCTGAAACTTCAATACTTTGGCCACCTGATGTAAAGAACTGACTCATTAGAAAAGACCCTGATGCTGGGCAAGATTGAAGGCAGAAGTAGAGGAGATGACAGAGGATACGATGGTCGGATGGCATCATTGACTCAATGGACATGAGTTTGAGCAAGCTCCGTGAGTTGGTGATGGACAGGAAAATTTGGCGTGCTGCAGTCCGAGAGGTCAAAAAGAGTCGAATACAACTGAGCAACTGAACTGAACTGAATTGAATCTAGATCTAAGTGATGGGACAAACACTAAGTAAGCTTTTTCATCTGTCTCTGACTCTATGCTTAAAGTTAAAATTGACTGAAAGGTCTTCAAGATGTGGGTAAAAACAAGCCAAAATAAAAGAATAAAATCCTTCTTTCAAAAAACACTTAGCCATTGCCTACCTGCTGAGAACCCATAAACTTCAAGTTGACAATGAACTTAGTCACTTTAAATATTTCAATATTTGGGGGATGAAGAAGAAAAAAGTAAGACTCTTAAAAGTGAATATTGAGGCTGACTCACCTTGAAGCAAAGACAGCTAGGTCTGCTGGGGACACAGCAGCCACATGTCTCTCCATTGGATGTGGCTTCATCCACGGCTCCCACAGAAAGCCATAATTCTATCTGCTAAGCTGTGCAAACCTAGGGCAGGAAGGGATGGGACAATTGGTCTTTGTATCCATGTGACTATCCAGGAAGCATGTGGATGTGCTTGTGGGTGTACTCCCCAAAGCAATGTTTGGGGAGTATTTTTACTATACTGTGTATCTGTTTAATTTTAAAAATATATATAGCTCGTATGAGTAATATATATATAAAAAATATATATCTCACCCAGGTGGCGCTGGTGGTAAGGAATCCACCTGCCAATAAGGGAGATGCAAGAGACACAGGTTCTACCCCTGGGTCAGGAAGATCCCCTGAAGTAGGAAATGGCAACCCACTCCAGTATTCTTGCCTAGAAAATTCCATGGAAAGAAGAGCCTGGTGGGCTACAATCCATGGGGCCACAGAGAGTCATATACGACTAAGCAACCAAGCAGCAGCATGTTTATGTAAATATATCTTATATAGACAGAGTAATAGTTTATCAAGATAGAATCACAAACCATACAATTGATCTACTTAAAGGATATAATTCAAAGTTTTTAGTATCTTCATAGAGTTGTGCCAACCAGCATCACATTTTTAGAATATTTTCATCACCCTACAAAGCAACCATATATAAATTTAGCAGTCACTTCCCATTATTTTTAATCCTCAGCCCTAAGCAATTATTAATTGACTTTTTGTCTCTAGAAATTTGCCCATTCTGAACATTCCATATAAACAGAAACATACAATGTTGTGTACTTTGTGACTGGCTTTTTAAATTTAACACCATGTTTCAAAATCCATCCATGTGGTAGCTTGTTTTAGTGCTTCATTTTTTAGAGCTGAATAGTACTCCATTGCATGGATATGCCACATTATATTTATCCATGCTTCAATTTACAGCGATTTGTATTATTTTACTTTTTGGCTATTATGAACAATGTGGCTCTGAACATTCATACACATATTTTTGTGTAGGCATATGTTTTTAATATCTCTTGGACATATGCTTAGGATTAGAATTGCTGGCTAATATGGTAATTCTCTGCTTAACCTTATGAGCAACTTCCAGACTTTTCCATAGTGACTACATCATTTTACATTCCTACCAGTCATGTATGAAGATTCCAATTTTTCCACAGCTTCACCAATACTTGCTATTGGTTGTCTTTTTTATTATAGTCATTCTAGCAAGGATGAAGTGGTCTCGCATTGTGGTTTTGATTGTTTTTTTTTTTTCTGATAACTAATAATGTTGAACATTTTTTAATTTGTTTTTTGGCCATTTGCCTATCTTTTTGGATATATCTATTCAGATCTGTTGCCTATTTTTTAGCTAGGTAATCTTTTTATTGTGGAGATATGAGTTCTTTTTGTATTGTATCTACTAATCTTTTATCAGCCATCTTATTTGTAAATACATCCTCCTATTCTTTTCATTTACTTGATAGTATCCTTTGAAGCACAAAAGATTTTAGTTTTAATCAAGTCCAATTTATCAGTTATTTGTTTCGACTTGTGCTTCTGAGGTCATATTTAAGAAGACTGCCTGACCCAAGGTCACAGAGTTTTATTTCTAGATTTTCCTCTTATGAGGTTTTTCTTTTTAATTTTTAACTTTACACTTAGGTTTTTGATCCATTCTGTGTCAATTTTTGTGTAATGTGTAATAAAAGAGTACAGCTTGTTCTTTTACATGTGGATACTTAGTTTTCCCTGGAGAAGAGAATGGCCACCAACTCCAGTATTCTTGCTTGGAGAATTGCATGGACAGAGGAATCTGGCGGGCTATAGTCCATTTGGTGGCAAAGAGTTGGCTAGGACTGAGTGACTAACATTTTCACTTTTTTCACCTAGTTTTTTTTTTCTACTGCCATTTGTTGGACTATTTTTCACCGTTTAGTTGTCTTGATACCCTGTTAAAAATGAGTTGATCATAAATGTGAAGATATATTTCAGTATCCTCAGTTCTATTCCATTTATCTGTATATTATTCTTATGCCACTACCACAATGTCTTGATTACTAAAGTTTTGAAATCAGAGAATGTGAATTCTTCAACTTTATTCTCCTCTTTTCAAGATTGTTTTGGATACTCTGGGACCATTTCATTTTCATGTGAATTTTAGGATCAGCTTTCAATTTCTGCCGAAGTTCATTTTGAATTTTGAGAGGAATTACGTAGAATCCAAAGCTCAGCTGGGGAGTATTGACATCTTAGCAGTATTAAGTCCTCTGCTCTGTGAACATGTAATGTCTTTCTACTTATTTGTTGTTGTTCAGCCACTAAATCATGTCTGACTCTTTGCAACCCCATGGACTATAGCACATGTCAGGCTTCCCTGTCCTCCACTATACCCCAGAGTTTGCTCTAATTCATGTCTGTGAGTCAGTCATGGTATCCAACCATCTCATCCTCTGCCGCCCCCTTCTCCTTTTGCCTTCACTCTTTTCCACTGGGAAAGGGTCTTTTCGAATGAGTTGGCTTATGTTTTGTAGCTTTTAACATATAAATCGTATACTTCTTTTGTTAAATTTATCCCTAAGAACTTTATTCTTTTCAATTACATTGTAAAGGGTATGGTTTTCTTTTTTTCTTTCTCTTTTTTTTTTTTGTAGCGGGCATGAAGGGATTTTATTTCAACTATTGTATAGGAGGAAACTGGAATACAAAACCGGTGTTATCGAGTTCTTCTAAAATTTTATATGAACTTTTTAGTGTCCAAAAATATATACCTTCCTAAAAAATAAAAATAAAATCCACTAAAACTAAATACATTATTCAGTGAGAGGAACAGAACTATCAGAAAAGACGAAGTTTTCTTATTACTAGATAAGACCCTAGAATTCTAGTGACTAGTTTCAAAAATTAAGACACCGTGAATTAATGGTTCAGAAATAGAATGGGCCACTTCAGGGATGGTGACTCAACAAGAATGTTTAGGAAAAGTCTTTCTCAAGTTCTAGATTCTACGCTATTCATTAGCATGACCTGAACAAACATTTCCCTGGGCCCCGCATAAATCTTCCACAAAATAAGAGGAATGGACCAAGAGATCACTAAAGCCCCTTCTAATAATGTTCCCTGATTATTACTTTATTAAATTTAAATTACAAAAATTAATGGCAAATGGTAATTTCCCTCCCCAAATAGGCGTGCTCTTCCTAAAAAGCACTGTGCACAGAGGGTTTTTCCTCTCAAGGTTATATGCTAATACTTTTCCATCACAAATGATGCATATGGTCAAAATCTGTAAATATATTTGACCTTCTTTTCCAATTTTTGGGCTTTCCTGATAGCTCAGTTGGTATAGAATCTGCCTGCAATGCAGGAGACCCGGGTTCAATTCCTGGTTCGGGAAGATCAGCTAGAGAAAGGATAGGCTACCCACTCCTATATTCTTGGGCTTCCCTTGTGGCTCAGCTGGTAAAAAAAAAAAAATCTGTTTGTAAAGTGGGAGACCTGAGTCTGATACCTGAGTTGGGAAGATCCCCTGGAGAAGGGAAAGGGTACCCCCTCCAGTATTCTGGCCTGGAGAATTCCATGGACTATACAGTCTATGGGGTCCTAAAGAGTTGGTCACGACTTTTGCTTTCACATTTTTCTGATTTTTATTGATATTTTCTACAAACTTCATGCACTTATCTTGAGCAAAAATGTTATATCCCCTTACTTGTTGCTCATTTTAGCATTTAAATACCTTTGGTGTCCAACTTGGCTGGACTATTTTCCAGTTCAGAACATCCTGTGGGGAAAGCAGAGTGGGCTACTCCCTAAATTGTGGACTGTGATTTCTAGCAGATGGACATTGTCTCCTTAGTTTCTAATGTCCCTCACTTGTTTACCGATTCCAGAAAAATTCTTTATGAAAAATGAGATAACATTGAACAAAAAGCAGGAAACATGTTTGACTTTATAACCAATAGAAAGTTCATTGTGTAAATAAAATCCTTTAAAACTGTGAAGTATAATCAAAATCATTTTTTAAGTATAAAAAGTATAGTAAAGTATAATAATAATTTTAACCATTAAATATGACATGAACAGCAATGAAAACAAATAGCAAAGAGGGGGCAGAAAGGACATCTGTGTAATGGGGGAGTGTGTTGAAATAAGCAAGATAAGTATGCTGAGGGTCCTAAACATAATTCTTTGATTAAGAAATCCAATTGAATAAGGGACTAGATAGAAAAGTAACTACATAGATAGAATCTCCTAGGCAAAATGGTAAATTTATACTATATATCATGTTGTACCGTATTGTATTAATTAGATAACAGTTGGAACTACGGAGCCCTTTCCTTAATGTACTACTTAAACAGTAGTCCACCCTGCCTTTCCCAAAAGATGTTCTGAATAAGAAAACAGGGTCAAGTTAGATACAAAATACATTTAAATGTTAAAATAAGCAATAAGAAAGGAGACAGATAAACAGATAGATATATGTATATATATGTCTTTTATTTATATGTATATATTTCACAAAGATAATATTTATGATTACCTATTATATGCAACAGAGAAGGCGATGGCACCCCACTCCAGTACTCTTGCCTGGAAAATCCTATGGATGGAGGTGCCTGATGGGCTGCAGTCCATGGGGTCGCAAAGAGTCGGACACGACTGAGCGACTTCACTTTCACTTTTCACTTTCATGCATTGGAGAAGGAAATGGCAACCCACTCCAGTGTTCTTGCCTGGAGAATCCCAGGCAGAGCCTGGTGGGCTGCAGTCTATGGGGTTGCACAGAGTCAGACATGACTGAAGTAACTACTATTCTCGACCCTGTGGGGTATAGCAGTAAACAAAACAGACAGGTAGTATTTTATTATCTTAACTATATTTACTGTATTATATTCTAGTGGGAGTATAATGTTATACTAGATTTTACTGACCATAGCCCCTGGAACAGTGATAAGCACACAGGATATGCTGATATATTCTGATTCTATTATGGAACTTTACCTGTGTCAGGGTCCCGTGAGGGGAGCAGAGTTCTCTGAGTATTATGGAAGAAGAGGCATCATAGAATGGACCTAATACCACTGTGAGATGCTGGGGAAATGAAGGTCTCATGGTGGATTTGGATTCACTCAACAGTTAGTCCAAGATACCAGACTCCTAGCTAAGAAGGGGAGCAGACTAGAAGCTATTGCTTTTGTGCAGCTATTGCGTCTGTAGGTTTTGGTCAGTCTCTGATGGTGGCCCTGGGGTTCCTATTGGTCAGAAGTTGGAAAGAGTAACTGGACCAGCTGGAATTGGCCTGGCACTCTCACATCAGCCCCCACTGATCTGACCATGATGACCAACAGAAATGGCCACCCCTTCACTTCTGCTTTACAAACTTGTGTTGCTTAACCAGGCACAGCACAAAACACCATACCTGCCATCCAGATAGCAATACAATGAGTTTCCTGGTGGTCCAGTGGTTAGGACTCCACACTTCTACTGCAGCAGACCTGGATTTGATTCTTTGTCCAGGAACTAAGATCTCACAAACCTCTCGACGCAGACCCGCCCCTCCAACAAAAGAGAGAACATGTTGCATGGATGAATCCCAGAGTAGTCTATGATTCCTACTCTGAGTGTCCACAGCTTTTTATAACATCCTCCACCTGAGTGCAGGTGGTACCTGTGACTTACTTCTAATCAAGAGAATACAATAAAGGTGATCGTCATCACTCTTGTGACTGTATTATATTATATGAGAGAGTCTTAGCCAACTGGAGTGAGACAGACTCTCCAGCAGGCCTTGGAGTAGCCTATAGCCATAGGTTGAGAGCTGCCTGTAACGACCATCCCTTGGAACGAGCAGCAAACCACAGTAGAAAAGTCAATCACAGGCATCGCAGTTTCTCACTTTTCAGCTTCTAATTTCACCTTTCTTGATCCACCCTAGTACAGGGGTTTTCTTTTCTTTTTTGCCCATAATACATTTTTTAAATTTTAAAATAGTATTCTTTCCAAAAAATTGCTACTTTCTTTTTACAGTAGATCCTTGTTGGTTATCTATTTTAAATACTGAAATGTGTACATGTCAATCCCACGCTCCCAATATATCCCTCTCCCCCATCCTTCCTCCTGGCAACCATAAGTTCATTCTCTCAGTCTGTGAGTTGTAAATAAGTTCATTTTTATCATTTTTAAAGATTTCACATATAAGTGATTTCATATTATATTTGTTTTTCTCTGACTTACTTCATTTAGTATGATAATCCCAAGGTCCATCCATGTTGCTGCAAATGGCATTATTTCACTCTTTTTCGTGACCAAGTAATACTCCCTTGTATGTGCGTACCACATCTTCTTTATCCATTCCTCTGTTGATGGACTTCATGTTGTTTCCATGTCTTGGCTATCGTGAGTAGTGCTGCAATGAACACTGGGGTGCATGTATCCTTTTGAATCATGTTTGCCTCCAAACATGTGTCCAGAAGTGGAACTGATGGATCATATGGTAATTCTGTTCTTAGATTTTTTAAGGAATCTCCATGCTGTCTTCCTTAGTGGCTACTACAAGGTTTTTAATCTTGGCACTATTGACATTTCTGGCTGGAGAATTTTGATTGTGGGGTGCTGAATTTTGAATTTAAGAGGTACAGCAACATCTCTGGCCTCTACAAAGTAATGTTATCATCACTCACCACTCTCTCCCAATTGCAATGACCAAAAATGACTCCAGATATTGCCTAATGTACCCTGGGGGGTAAAATTCCTCTGCTTGGTAGCTACTATTCTGGTATAAGGCCTACTGCAGCACTAAGCTCTGCATAGCCAAAGGAAAATCTTAAAACAGGGAAAGATAAGCCTTGGGCACAGTTAATTCATACACTAGAAAATCTGCTTTCTAACCACACACCTTCAAAAGTCAAAGCTGGCACTTGCAGCCCTAGGTCCAATGGCTTTTTCATTTTGCTTGCCACCTGATAATAAGAAAGTGCTCAGGTGAACACATTACAGGTAAACCTTATTTGGAAGAGAAAACTATATTTTTAACAATGCAAGTAGAGACAACTTGACTCAACCATTAAAGAGCACAGTGTGTATGTAAGTTCTATTCAAACAGATCCTCCTGTAATGTGGGAGAATCTATGAAGATAGACCTTGGGAAAGTTTTTATAAACAACTAATTATACAGCACATCTTTCTGAAATATTTCCTTGGGGTTCCATAATCTGTTTCTCATCATCTTATATTTTGGCATAAGCTGTCATGCTGCTTAAAATATTGTGGCCCAGGTGATGTTATAGGGTATTAATGCCAGTATGAAATCCTGTAAGTGGCACAAATTAAGCACAAAATTATTTTGAAACAGATGCCCTAGATATACTGCTGTTAGTATAATAAGCTCTCTGGTAACAGAGCTTAAAAAAATTAAGCTGACTGAAGTATGAATGGAGGGGTGAATGAATTCATTCTTGCAACCCGCCTTTATTGAGAAACAGCTACGCATTAGGCATTGCTATCATTGCTAGAGACATCATAGATAAGGGGAAAGATTTAATGGTTAGGGTTACAGAAATGACAGGCTCCTTCTTTAGTGGGAGAAACAGAAGAATGGATGAATGAATAGGTGTGGTGTTGTGATAACACTATGCATAGGGCTCTGGGGTAGCAGGGAGAGAAGGTGACCAACTCGGCATGGAGATCAGTGAGGCTTCCAGTCAGAAGGAGAGAATTGATTTGCATCCATCAAGTGAAGGAGTTGGGAAAGTGTGCTTCAGCAGAAAGAATAACAGGAGTGAACTTGAGAATTGTGATCCAAGCCATCAAAAATGAGTCTGGTGTGCAGGCAGGGCCAGGTGATGACATGCTAGGAAGCTTTAAGTACGTCCTGAGGTGATGGGAACCACTCTGGATTCTATGCAGGGCTGTGACTTGGGGGCAGTTTGTGTTTCCAGAAGAACCAGTCTCTGATTGAAGCATGAACAGGACCTGGACAAAGCCTGAGGCAGAAAGCCTCTTGGGCAGCTAAAGCACACGTGCATGCGTGCGTGCCTAGTCGTGTCCAACTCTTTTTGACCCCATGGACTGTAGCCCATCAGACTCCTCTGAACACAGAATTTTGCAGGCAAGAATACTGGAGTGGGCTGCCATTTCCTCCTCCAGGGGATCTTCTCCACCCAGGAACTGAACCTGAGTCTCTGGCGTCTTCTGCATTGCAGACAGATTCTTTACCACTAGCACCACCTGGGAAGCTAAGGCACGTGGAATGTCAGAGATATTCATGAAAGCTAGCACAGATGCAGCCAGGATGGAGAGGAGGATTGGGGTAAGTTCTCCCCTCCATGGAACTAGGTCCATAAAGAGCCTCCCTCTCAGAAAGGGAGGAAAGGTAGAAAGAATTAGCCTACTTGGGTTATACAGGAGGCAATACTCATGCAAAACAATCCTACACAGCTTAAGTACTTAGAAATAGACATCTAGAATATATTCCTAAATGTCTTAAATAATTACTCATATGAGATAGAGTAAACCTACCCCCATAAGAAAAGATGTCATTTGGAACACACATTCATTAAAAAGGAATTATCATACTTTACAAAGTCAATCTCTTTGCAGTTACTAAATGTTGCCCTTTCTCTGAGGAAAATCACCAATGTAGACATGCATGTAAACCACATTTCATTTTTCTCTCCTAGTTCTAGTGTGCAGACACATCATTCAGTATAGCAAACAATAAGTAATCTATTTTATACATTTGTGACAAATAAAAATGGCTGGATTCAATTATATTTCAAGTGGCAGAGCAATAGCACATAAATGGGGAGAGCAGCAAGATGTTTAAATGAAGTAGGCAAACAGAACTTTTCAGGAATATATTTATTGCAGATGTCAGGGTGCTGTTCAGCTATAATAAAAATGTTCTTTAGGTATGTCATGCTATTGCCTTGGCACTGGTTTGTAATTTTAAGTGAAGACTTATTCCTCACCCATTTCAGGCCCAAGAAATGGACTCATTTTAAAATGATGGGAAGCAGAGATAGAATGTGATAGCCTTGCTTGTAGAAATATAGCCCTGAAAGATTCAAGCATTTAGAATCGGTTTGCCCAGAAACCACTAGAACTATATTTACCAACACCTAAGTCATTCGAAATGGAATGCATTCTAGATCAAGCCTAAACTGGCAGAATTGTCCCCATTCTTTCTATTTTCAAGTTATCTAGGCTGATCTAAAGTTTAAATACATTTTCGAGCTTAATTAAATGAAACACTAAAATTATACAAGCATTTAATACTTACTTGGAAACTGAAAAACAGATATCAGGAAATCCCTAGGTAAAAAGAGAAATCAAGCAACATCTGTGAGTCCTATTTCTCTATCACTTGGGATGGATGTGTTTGTAAAGATCCAAATCTTTAAATAACCAAATGCCTATGAAACAATTTTTTAAAACTTTTTGCACAATACTGCTGATCAGTGGAAAGGCCTGAAGGTCCTTACACAACTGTTGCCAAAGAATGATTTGTGAAGATATCAGGAGGAGGCAGTACTCACCAGAAGTGCTCCGATGATCACTTCTTGGGACCTGGAAACTCTGGGAAGGTAGGAGAGTACCTCACTCATGGGGCTGGGCCAGCATCCCCAGGGTGCTTGCTATTTTGGTATGAGTTTTATAGGGACCATTTATGAAGATTTTTCTCTCTGACATTTAGCCATGCTGTTTTATAGCCATGAGAAAGGAAAGTGATTTTAATAAGTTATGGGGAAATTATAGCACAGTGCTTTACATTCACTCAACACACACTGCTGAATGAATTAATACATGAGAATGCCCTTTCCCCACAATACAGCCTAAGAAACAGAATTTGAAAACTGTAAGAAACCTTAAAGATCATCTGTCTTGGCATCCCATGGCACCCACACATACCCAGTTTTACAGACAAATAAACTGAGACCTGGGGACTTTGCCCAAGGTTATGCAGTTAACTTAGCAGTGAAAATGAGAGATACCAAACAAATAGGAAGATATTCATTTACTTCTCACTCACCAGGGTGTCTGCTAAATTATTTATTTTTGTAAATTGCTAGGGCCTCCCTTTAGCTTACACATCATAGGTACTCAATAAAATTCATGAAATTTATTCATTCATTATTTATTCATTTATTTCTTTATTCATTCAGATAATCTGTGCCAGGTATATGATCAGCTGGGTCATATTCTCTTTCAAATTGAATGTATTAGAATCAAATACATATTTTAATTTCTTGAGTAAGAATTAATATTCCTATGTCAAATCATATCATTACCCTGACTAGTACTACACTCTGCCCACAGCAGGATTTTCTAGCTGGGATTCTTGTGGGAAAGTTGAATCTCCCAATCCTAAAGCTCATTTAGCTCATTATGCAAGTCTGCAAACAACCATGAAGTCCTCGACTGACTGACTACCTCGGGCTGCGGGTTAATGCTCTGTTTCATGAGATTAGACTTCCATCATTATGGTGGTTTATATAACCACAGATGTTCCCTGATAACTACAAAAGAATTCAGCTGATTCAAAGTTGCTCTAATGTTAATTCCATAAACAGCTCACTGAATTCCATGCTAAGCATAAACTAGAATGCTTCTGTTTACTATTATGTTATTGATGGCATTGTACCCTTTAATGCCATTATTTTTTCTTTCATCCATCTTCTATTTTTAATTTGATAAGTTTTCATCCTCATCCAGTTTACACTTTTCAAAGATCAGATTAGCCTATTTTAAGGCTTTATCATCATACATATTCTTGCTTAAAGTAACACAGTTTATATTTCAAACATTATTAAGTACTTTTTATTTGTGATTATAGTGTTAAATACTGCATCCTTGTGAGATTAAGAGATTTTATACTTCTTTGCCATGAGTCATAGTCTTCATTTAGGTGAACTTAGTGAAGAAAGCTGAGTTTCGAAGAACTGATGCTTTTGAACTGTCGTGTTGGAGAAGACTCTTGAGAGTCCCTTGGATTGCAAGGAGATCCAACCAGTCCATTCTGAAGATCAGCCTTGGGTGTTCTTCGGAAGGAATGATGCTAAAGCTGAAACTCTAGTACTTTGACCACCTTGTGCGAAGAGTTGACTCATTGGAAAAGACTCTGATGCTGGGAGGGATTGAGGGCAGGAGGAAAAGGGGACGACAGAGGATGAGATGGCTGGATGGCATCACCGACTCGATGGACGTGAGTTTGAGTGAACTCCGGGAGTTGGTGATGGACAGGGAGGCCTGGCGTGCTGCGATTCATGGGGTCTCAAAGAGTCGGACATGACTGAGTGACTGAATTGAACTGAACCATATCAAATTCAGCCTTGTTTTTCAGTCACTAAGTCATGTCTGACTCTTTGCGACCCCATGAACTGCAGCACACCAGGCTTCCCTGTCCTTCACTATCTCCCTTAAAACATTCTAAAAAAAGAATTCTAGATCTGTCAAGATGACATTAATCACTACATCTCTATTCCCTATTAACCAGTAGTTCCCAAACTCATGAGAATCCCCTGATGCTGCTGCTGCTGCTGCTGCTAAGTCGCTTCAGTCGTGTCCGACCCTGTGCAACTCCATAGACAGCAGCCCACCAGGCTCCCCCGCCCCTGGGATTTTCCAGGCAAGAACACTGGAGTGGGTTGCCATTTCCTTCTCCAATGCATGCAAGTGAAGAGAAAGTGAAAGTGAAGTCGTGTCCGTCTCTTCGCGACCCCATGGGCTGCAGCCTACCAGGCTCCTCCGCCCATGGGATTTTCCAGGCAAGAGTACTGGAGTGGGGTGCCATTGCCTTCTCTGTGAGAATCCCCTAGAGGGCTTAAAAGGTTAAAACACAGATGGTTAAGTTGAAGCCACCCAGTGTCCACTGATGGATGAATCAATAAACAAAATGTGGTACACACATACAGTGAAATATTCTTCAGCCTTAAAAAGGAAGGAAATTCTGACACATACTACAACGTGGATAAACTTTGAGGACGTTATGCTAAGTTAAATAAGCCACTCACAAAATGACAAATACTGCATGACTCACTTATTTGAGTCACCTGGAGTAGCCCAGTTCACAGAGACAGAAAGTAGGATGGTGGTGGCCAGGGGCTAAAGTGGAAAGTTGTTTTTTAATGAGTATATAACTTTGGTTTTGCAAGATGAAGAAAGTTCTAGAAATGGATGTTGGTAATGTTGCATAGCAATGTGAATGCACTTAACACTAATGGATGATACACTTAAAAATAGTTAAGGGGGTAAATTTAATATTACACATATTTAATCCCAACTGAAATACACACACACTCTCAGATTGCCAGATTTCTGCGTAGATACTGATACAGAAGATTCAAGATGGGGCCTGGGAATCTGACTTTTTATTTTATTTTATTTGTAATTGGAGGATAATTACTTTAGCATATTGTGATGTTTTCAGCCATACATCAACATGAATCAGTCATAGGCATACATATGTCCCCTCTCTCTTGAACCTCTCCCACCTCCCAACTCATCCCACTTCTCTAGGTTGTCACAGAGCACCAGATTGGGTTCCCTGTGTCATATAGCAAATTCCCATTGGTTATCTATTTTACATATGGTGATGTATATGTTTCCATGCTACTCTCTCAAATCACCCCACCTTCTCCTTCCCTCTCTGTGCCCAAAAGTCTGTTCTCTATGTCTACATCTCCTTTGCTGCCTTGCAAATAGAATTGTCAGTGCTATGTTATTAGATTCCATTTATATGCATTATGATATTTGTTTTTCTTTTTCTGACTTACTTCACTCTGCATAATAGGCTCTGGGTTCATCCACCTCAATAGAACTAACTCAAATGCATTCCTTTTCATAGCAGGAGAATATTCCATTTTATGTATGTGGCACATTTTCTGTATCCATTCATCTGTTGATGGACATCTAGGTTGCTTCTAACATGTTCTCCTGGAGAAGGGCATGGCAACCCACTCTAGTATTCTTGCCTGGAGAATCCTATGAACAGAGGAACCTGGTGGGCTGCAGTCCACAGGGTCTCAAAGAGTCAGACACAACTAAAGCAACTGAGTATGCATGCACTCTTGCATGTTCTCAGATGGTTCTGACCTACTGGTTTGGGGTCTCATCCTGAGAGCCACTGAGGTGCACAAAGTTAGTGAGAGCTCCAGAATTACTATGTAAAAGGGGTTTATGGGTAATAATATCTTGTTAGAAGGATGGGGGGATTTGCTCTTCCAGTTTTCATAGGGAGCACACTGTCTTTAGATTGCATGTTTATTTGGAGAAGCTTTAATAGGAGAGCTGAAGAAATGACAACCAGCTGCTCACAATTCTGAGCCACTTCTTGGCACAAAACTGTACCTAGCTAATCATGCAGGTCATCTCATAAATCCTAAGTATAAAGGGGAAAATTTAAGAACTTGACATTTTTGCACTTAACAGATATGTTCTCTTTCTTGCGTTAAAATTTTTTTCTTTTAAATTGAAAAAGAGCAAGTAAGCATTTTTATAGGAAACTCTGAGGCGTTAATCAAGTGAAGAGCTGTATGTTGAATACCTGCTATAAATAGAACAGATATTTATTGTTGTGCAAATTAAGAATGAAGCAATTGATAAGCGCTATCAAATTGAAATTCATAATACTCCCTGGGGTGTGGTAGAACAGCAGTCTCATCAACTGCTGTGGTACATGCGTGTTAAGTCGCTTCAGTTGTGTCTGACGAAGTCTGTGAGTCAAGAATATATATTACATTATTAACTCAATTTAAATTTTTATTCATTAAAGGAAAATTAAAGTGCCTATGAGACTGTAGCATTACAGATAATCAAAACTTTTACTGTAAAGATTCTTAAAAAAATTTACCAGTGCCTATTTAATATGCTAAGAGAATAGTCTATAACATAAAATATAGATGTATGTCTCACCAATCACTTGTGGGAGTATAAAATGTCATAATCCTGATGGAAGGAAATTTGGCAATATCTAACAAAATTACATCTTCATTTACCTTTGACACAGCAAGTTCTAAGTTCTATCTCAAAGGTATAGTAGCAAAACAATGAAAAGACCTATATACAAGTCTTAATTTTAGTTACACACAAGTCGAAATTTCAAACAAGAAATGTTTGAAAGTAAGCTAACTGCCCATCAATAGAGGGTTGACTAAAGATGCTAAGATACACTCACACAATTGAATACTGTGTGGCTGTAGAAAGAAATAAGGAATATATTGACACATTATATTACATAGGGATCTTCAGTATATATAAGTGAAAAAGTAATACGCTAAACAGATAACAGTATGTATAGAGTGCTACCCTTTATCCAATAAAGGGGTGTTTATACACATTTCTCCCCTTTTTGCAAAAAAGAGTAAACTAAAAACTAGTACAAATGATTATTCATTAGGGAAAAACAAAGTAAAAGCACAGTGAGCTACCTATAAGAACAGATAATATTACTAAAACAATATTGGCAGATGAAGAACAAATAGAATTCCTCTATACTGCTAGATGAAGTGTAAACTGGAACATCCGCTTTTAGAAACTTCTTGGCAATATATACTAAAGCCTGAACACACACATACTATAGCAATTCTATTCTTGAGACTATACCCACCAGAAATATATATGTGTGTTAAAATGCATGTACAGTATACAATAATTTATCCATTTTGCTATTGATGGAGAAAATGGTTTCTAGTTTTTTGCTTTAACAAATAGTGCTTCTTGAACATTCTTTTATGTGTCTTTTAATACAATAGAATACACTAGCAGCAATGAGAAAGTGAATACTTCTACCACCCACAATATGGACAGATTTCATAAATACATTTTTCACTATTTTATTTATATATAGTTCTACATGTGGTCAGAGAAGGCGATGGCACCCCATTCCAGTACTCTTGCCTGGAAAATCCCATGGACGGAGGAGCCTGGTAGGCTGCAGTCCATGGGGTTGCGAAGAGTCAGACACAACTGAGTGATGTCCCTTTCACTTTTCACTTTCCTGCATTGGAGAAGGAAATGGCAACTCACTCCAGTGTTCTTGCCTGGAGAATCCCAGGGATGGAGGAGCCTGGTGGGCTGCCATCTATGGGGTCACACAGAGTCGGACACGACTGAAGAGCCACTATATGTGGTAAAACTAACCTAGTATCTGAAGTCAAAAGAGTGGTTGTCTCTAAAGACAAGAGTGGCTTAGGTGTGGAAAGGGCAGTTTCTGGGATACTAGAAATATTCTACATGGGTATATTCAGTTTGTGAGAAATCATATCATCAAGCTGTATGCTCATGATGTGAATATATCACTGTATGTATATTACACTTTTTAAGTTGTTCAAAGTGTAAAATTATTTTATCTAAAGGGAGGGAGGAAGCAGGGTGAAGAAGACGGATTGAAAGCAAGACTCTTCTGAATCTATCTCGTATGGTTTTGCTTTTGGAATCATGGACATGTTTTCCATATTTAAAAAATAAATTCAGTGTAATAAGAAAAATGTATAGATATATGTATTAAATGGAAATAATTAAAACTATGTTTTATCAGATGTTAAATTCTGAGATGGATGGCTAGCTCAATGGATGGATGGATGGATGGATGGACAGGTATAGACAGATGATAGATAGTTGTACATACACTTTTTCCTCTTTTAATTTATTTTTAATTAGAGGATAATTGCTTTGCAATATTGTGTTGGTTTCTGCCATATATCACCACAGATATATTTTTAAAGAGGACTCTATTCCAAGCTATTCTCTCAGGACTTGACGTAAGTATGAAAATGAACAAAGCCAAGTCCTCTGAAATGATAGAATGATAATTCTAGATTTGGTCTAACAGCTTAAAAAAATCATGAATGTTAACTCAAAAGCTCAAGCTGTGTGGAAACAAAGAAGGAAGACAGCAAAAAGTGAACAGCTGGAAAAGCACTGGTTATCATCCAAAGCAAAGAGATGTACTATGGTTAGGCACATTCTAACCTCATGGCCTTTGGAACTGACAAAAATGTGTTAGAGAGGCTGTAACATCAAGGCAGATGGCTCTGTGAGCTAAGCAGTAAACTAAATGCCCAGACAGAGCCCGCATCTGCTTGGCCTTGGTTGAATCAGTTCAGAACATTTAATACTGAGTGCTGCACAACTGTACAAAATGGTGAGTGGAAAAATAATAGTCAAGTGGTTCATAACTTTTTTTTATCATAAACTTCAGCAGCTCCTTCCAACTACATCATGCCCAAGATTTTCCCAAATGGTTCTAAGCTAATGGAGAGTGGGGGATAATGGGAAGAAGTCTAGATGAGAATCTCGGGGAGAGGCAAGAAATATCATTTTGTATGCAATAAGCAATCTGATTTTAATCTATAGGGAATTCTGACCCCTAATGGATCTCATACCATAAATAGGGTCAGAAGTCTGTATGTCTTTCTAGTTTGAAGAGTCACATACAGCTCTGCACCTTACTAATTTTGTGAATTCAGCCATCTCTTTAATCTCTTTGCACTTTCCTCATCTGTAAAACGACAAGGAATCCTGTTGACTTGTTCTAAAATTAGCTCAGATAAGGCACAAGATGTATTTAGCACAGTGTAAGGGTTTAAAACCTGCTAACATTACCATGCTACCATACCCTATTTTATCTTCATGCATTACTAACTAGAAAAAAGTAAGGAGAATGAATTAACATTTACTTACCACCTATTATATGCTAGATGCCTCACTAAGCATTCAGATAGTACACTATAGTTTTTATTTATTGTATTTAATCTTTGCAAAACTTTGATTAGGTTACAAATCAGGTGGCACAAGGATTTGCATCCACAGTTCTCTGACTCCAGGAATTATTTCTCTGTGTCTACAATAAAGCAATCATCAGGCTGAAAAGAGGACCATATCAGAGGGATAGTCTGTGACTGCCCAGAAAGCCTTAATTAGTCATTCATAAAATACCACATACACACACTAAGAACTAAGCAAAAAGGACTTATAGACAGAGAATATTCTTGTTGGAAAATGGAGGCAGACTGGAATGGACAAAGTGTAGGCAAATTGAAGTTGGTGGCCTGCAGAACAGTGCCTTGCACAAGTGAGTAAATGAGGACATTTAATATGGAGAAAGTTTCTTCAGCCACTATACATCCTCTGTGTGAAGCTGAGGTCAGAATTGAGGCGGCCAGGGCAAACTAGAGGACTTAGACCAATGAACATATATGATCCAAAGCCAAGGGTCATAGAATAAAATATTAAGAGTATCCTGAAAAATCCAAGCAAGACTAACTGTTACTGTAGACATAAGAAGTAGGTGAGCTTATATTGATGTTGAGAGCTCAAGGCTGGCCAGGAGTCATGGATGGAGGAGGGGGATATAAGTAAAGCATAGACCACGGCAGTGCAGACTGAGCAATGGAATGAACAGAGAGGGAAGGAAATATACACTAAGCAGGGAAGTACAGTCAGTTTTCATATGTGGATCCCAGGACAGTGACTGTTGGCCCAGAATTCTGATTTTAGATAATTAATGAAATACGGGTAGGTGTTGTTTCATGAAACTTTCAATATATGTTCTGAATCACTTTATAAAATGCATTTTTTACTGTGGGCTGTGAAATGTGCTTTAGGGAATTTGGGACCTACGTGAAAATTATACTCCTGCTAATGGTAGTTAGGGAAATAAGCTAAATTGTTGATTAGAAAAGACCTATGGTCCAAATTTGCTTCAAGAGATAGCCATAACTTGATAAAATCACCACATCCAAGGTCTATTTTACCATTCCATGGGCAATTTGTCATGCTGCCCACAAAGAGATGTCCAGTATCTCTTGACTGATTCACATATCAATGTGCAAAGAGAAATATGGCTGCATGAAGTTATTTTGATCATCCCCTCCTGGACGGAAAAATATGCCTGGGTAGTTGCATGAGAACATGGCTTGGTGCACCTTGAATCAAAGTAACAGTAATTAGTCTGCTCATGTAAGTGGTAGTAACATCTGGGTGTGAGAACTCTCTCTGGTGATAATAATAACAGCTAGCATTTATTGAGAGCTTACTTCATGTCAGACTTTGTACTCAATACTTTATATCTCATTTAATCCTCGCCCTGAGATTTTTCACTGACGAGATACACCTGCCAAGCAGATGGCACGTTGATGTCAATTAGCCAACCTACCCCTCTTCTGAACACACGCTAACAAATTGTCTCTGTTACTCCACCTTAGCAGTCTGCTAATCCTGCTTGCTAACACTGTGTTCCCACACTTGCCTAAACAACACTCCAGAAGCCTCCATGAGGAGCACCAGTGGGCACACAAGCTGTAGAATAGCATGGAGAATGTAATCCATCTTACTCAGTGGTAAACAATTTCAGATATTTTATATGAAACAAACTGGATGTATTATGAAGTATGATGCTAAATTTGAATGAAATGTAATTTCATCCTTGAAGTAAAAATCTTGAGCTCTCTCTTTTAGGGTGGAAAACTTTTAAAATCATAGTCCAAGGGCAACACAGAGCAGCTGAATAGGCCTAAATTTCCTGAATTATAATCATAAATTTGCTGCACTTCCTACAACACTGCCTGGCTCACCTTGACTGAATTGGGTTTTCAAATTTAATGAGCCCCATATTGACAATGAGCTCTGAGGTTCTGTCTGCAGTGTGAGTGTTCAGTCACATTCGACTTTTTGCAACCGTATTGACCATAGCCTGCCAGACTTCTCTGTCCATGGGATTCCCCAGGCAATAATGCTGGAGCAGGTTGTCATCCCCTCCTCCAGGAGATCTTCCGAACTCAGGAATGAAACTCGCTTGTCTTATGTCTGATGCATTGGCAGACAGGCTGTTTACCACCAGGACCACCTGGGAAGTCCAGGTTCTGTCTATAGATAGCTAATTTTATCTAGTAATTATTTTTTCAAAATTAGAATATATTTTCTTTCTCTGACTGAAAAAGGAATACAAACGTATTGTAGAAAGTTTTGGAGATATAGAGGTACATAAAGAACAAATTTGTAAGTACCTTAAGCTCACCAATATGCAGGGAAGAAGACTGTTAATATTTTAACAGACAAATATTTTTGAGTATCTGCTATACACCAGCAACTGTTCTGAATTTTGGGGCTACACTAGAGAAAGTCCTTGCCTTCAAAATATTCTACTTCTTCATTCTTGTAGATATAAATGATAGAGATAGAAATAGAGATATACAAATGCACAAGTATATTTTTATAAGCCTGGGATACTATTCTTATTTTTTTATTAGGTAACATTTTATTTAACAGTATGTTACAGACAGGATTTTATTTTATTACACTTTCATCTATACCATAGTTATTAAAAGCATCACAGTAACTTAGGGACACAAACCTGCAACTTATGGTAGAATTTAGGTTGTTTTCAATTTTTCTTTCTTGTAAACATATGAAGATGAATAGTTTTACAGACAAATTTTTGTGAATATCCATGATTATTTCTTTTGGATAAATTCTTCTTGGATCAACATGATGATCTTTTTAGATCAAAGACCATGCATGTTTTCATGACTTTTAATGAATTATCAGAAAGTTACACCAGCTTCTATGTTCAAAAGCAGTTTATGATCATGTCTATTTTCTCAGACCCTCAATATTACATGTTTATTATCAAAAATGTTAAACCAATTTGTAGGTGAAAATTGGTTTCTCATTTTAATAAGTTTCTTTGATTTCTCATGAGATCAAACATTCACTGGCTTCTGTAGTTCATCTTTTGTGAATTGCCTTTTCATGTCTATGCTTTGGCCATTTTTCTATTGGGATGGCTATCTTTTTTCTCTCTTATTTGTAAGAGTGTTTTCCTTTTAAATAAAGTAAATAATAAAATCTTGCCTGCCACATATGGTGTACCTGTTTTTGCTTATAATTTGCATTTTAATTTATATGCTGAGTTTTTACGTTGAACAGTTTTAAAATTTTATGTGGTTGATATGTGTTAGTTGCTCTCAGTCGTGTCCTATTCTTTGCGACCCCATGGACTGTAGCCCACCAGGCTCTCCTGTCCATGGGATTTTCCAGGCAAGAGTATTGGGTAGCCCACCAGGCTCTCCTGTCCATGGGATTTTCCAGGCAAGAGTATTGGAGTGGGTTGCCATTCCCTTCTCCAAGGGGATCTTCCCAACCCAGGGTTCAAACCCAGGTATCCTATATTACAGGCAGACTGTTTACTGCCTAGCCATCAGGGTTTTCTTGTATAACTTCTGTTCTGGTTTGTAGCTTAGAAAGGCCTCTCCCACCTCAATATCTATTATGTTCTCTAATTCCAAAGGATAACATCATAAAATGTGTTGGACACA
Source organism: Budorcas taxicolor (assembly GCF_023091745.1). NCBI lineage: Eukaryota > Metazoa > Chordata > Mammalia > Artiodactyla > Bovidae > Budorcas > Budorcas taxicolor. Next base: position 73,168,891 of record NC_068913.1, on the reverse strand, counting down.
TTCTGAATATCTCTCAGTTTTGAGGAAGCAATATGATCCTTCAATTTTTAGGAAAAAAATTGGGGAGTGAAGGGTTAGAGAGAGGAGGGGTTGGTAGTGCTTTGAGGCATGCGTGTTATTGTACCCTTTTCTTTCCAGAAAGCAACTAGACTCTAAGCCAGTGGTCTTGGGGAGGGCCCAGGAATTGGCATTTCTAACAAGTTCCAAGGGGAGGCTCTTGGCTCTTCCAGTCTGTAACCATAGAATGCTGAGATTCCTTAATATAACTACCAACTTTAACTGATTTACTTCTTCCTTTTTCTAATCTAATAACTTTCACTAATCTGACACAGTAAGATAAATTTAAGAGTGCGAGCAGATTTTCTCTGGTGTACCTGTCCCCACTCAAGACCTGACCAAATGAAAAGGCCATATCCAGATGCTAGTTTCCAGAAGGCCCCCATGGCTCCCTGAACCCCTGAGATTGTCCTGAGGCCGCTGGCCCAGGTTTGTTTCTGACTGAGCACTGGGAGAGGGTCCGTTCTCTTCTGCTTCAGTAACTGCTTTGTAGAAACATCTGTGGTGAATGTGATGTCTAACTGTTCACCGGGCTAGAGTGTGGGGTTTTGTTTTTTTTTCAGTAGCAAACCAAATTCTCTTTCCTAAGATTTATATTTGTTTTAAAACTAAAACATTATCCAAATGAGCCCTCAAAGCCAGTTGATACCACCTTGCGGCTCATCCTCAACATCTTTGTCTAAATGAAGCTCCCAAGGGTTTACTTTTCTCTCCTGACTTCTCTGTGCTTCCTTGCCAAAGACTGCTTTGCCAGCCTGCTCACCTTCCCAGCCATTTCCACTAGGCTTTTCTGAAATTCCTTGTTCTATCCACCACCACCACCACCACCCCGCCCCCAAATAAGCATTTCTACCTCCTTCCATGTTTTCCCCACAGCTGGGAGTCATCCCAGACCCTTTCCTCATTCCCCATGTCCAGACACAAAATCTGGAAGACCATGTCATCTCAGCGTCTCTCAGACTTGTCCATGCTTCTGATTGCTCTTGTTACTGCCTTAATTCAAACCCTTAGGGTCTACCCTTGGGCAGTCTGCATGGTACAGAAATGAATATCCAAATGATTTGGAATCAGAGAAGCTTGTTCTTGACGCACATCGACTGCTTATTAACAGCCTGACATTGGAAAAATAACTTGACCTTTCTGAAGCTTCCTCCTCTTTAAAGTGGGAATTAGACCCATCTCACAGGCATGCCTTGTGAGTTAATGAGATAGTGTGTGTGCCAGAGGCTTAGCCACACGCTAGGTCTGCAACAAACATGGGTTTCTTTCACTACTCATTTTTTCATTCTTTGGTTTTGATCAATGTTCCCTCACAGATCCCCTGATCTCCAAAAGAATATCCACAGTATCACCAGAGTAATCTTTTTGAACCAAAAATCTGATTTTTTTTTTTGAAGCAATTAGTGTCTTAGCATTGCTCACAGGGCAAAGCTGCTGCAGGGGTGATCCATCCACCATCCTCCATCTGCCTTTACAGGCTCATCTCCTTTGCTTCCACCTCTTGATGTTTCCTGAAAAGTGTGCACACTCCTCACAGCACACCTAATGGCTTCATGCCTTCCTGACTTTCCAAGTCTGGTCCTCATGGCAAGTATCCTTCTCTTTCCCAACCCTGTTCACCTGACATCTCCCTACTATTAATTCCTTAAGCCCTGCCTCAAGCATCTGTCAGAAGTTTTCTTTGAATTATTTATATGACTGATCTTACTTCCTTTTTATATCACTATGGTACTTCATATAAAATGTGATTACACTCTTTGTAACATGGTAGTATGATAATTATTTGCATGTCCATTTCTCTTCTGGACTCTGACTTCATTGAGACTTGAGATCACATATGAGGTAGATGAGGTAGCTTCATACAGCTAGTATTTAACAAACAGAACCATTTTAGCCTTAACTCTTCCTGAGAGCCTCATACTTTATATTGTGTATGTTAAAATGAACTCATATCACACAATTAATATAACTTTTGCTATGATATTTTGAAAAGATTTTATAATTTTGCTTTTAAAATTATTTAGCCACAAATGAGTGGTTTAATTCTCAAAGGGCAGTGATTTCTAGGCAATCATTAAGCAAAATCATAATTATCCCAAAGTGGGAAACCTGACCTAGAAATTACTTTTAAATAAAATGAAATACTAAATTAACATAGTATTTCATAGATATTTAATAAGATACTAATTTTTTTTAATGTTTTGTCATGTTTTTCCTTTTCATTGTTTTGGAACCAGTAGTGAACTTTTTCAGATCTCATACATTTCCATACTGCTGGAAAGTTTGTGGGCCTAAAGGACTGTTCTTATTGTATGTAATCAGCACAATGCTTCTGCTGATATACACTATTAAATAAAGAATAAGTGTTACGGTGAATTAATAAATAGCTCTGTGGCCTCTTTTATTATTTGCTACTATTTAGTTAGCCTTTGCCAAGTGCCTGGTCCTGTGCTATTATTTCTGTATATGTTAACTCAGTTGATGTTCACCATTATCTCCATTTTTATAGATGGACGAAACTGATTCCTAAGGACATCAAGGAACTTGTCTACTCAGTGCATGGATGGCAGAGCCAAGATTCACTCTAATAAGGCCATGTCTCAATCACTACACTATATCATCTATAAAAAGTCCTTCAACAATCTGACATAGCTTCCTTGTCCATAAACTGAAGATATTTGTGTATTTCTCAAAATACATATGTATTTTGAAAATGAAGTGAAAAGTACCTAGTATAGTCTTAGAACACAGTTTTTGTTGCTGCTGTTTAGTGGTTAAGGAGTGTCTGACTCTTTGTGACCCCATGGACTATAGCATACCAGGCCCCCCCCCCCCCCCCGTCCTTCACTGTTTCCTGGAGTTTGCTCAAATTCATGTCCATTGAATTGGTGATGCTATCTAATCATCTTATCTTTTGCCTCCCCCTCCTCCTTTTGCCTTCCATCTTTCTCAGCATCAGTGTCTTTTCCAGTGAGCTGGGTTTTCACATCAGGTAGCCAAAGTATTGGAGCTTCAGCTTCATCATCAGTCCTTTTAATGAATATTCAGGATTGATTTCCTTTAGAACTGACTAGTTTGATTTCAATCATTTAAATAGTTTGCTAGGGACTGAAAATAATTCCCCTATTCTGGGATAACAATAGGTGAGGTCAGCATTCCTATGATGTGCTCCCATAGCAGCTAGACTATCCCTATGGAACACTTTCATTGAATCTAATATATTTGCTTAATTGTCTTCCTGTGTAGACTGTGAGTTCCATGAGGACAAGAATCATGCCTTTAGTCACCTTCATTCTCAAGTTCCCAGCATATTATCTGACACAGATATTAGCTACTGGAAATAAATATTATTTGAATTGGTCAAGTTAGTAAGCACTTACCTGGTACAAATAACTACTAGGAAAGGAATAGAAATCAAGTCTTTTGCCAACAAGTAGCCTATACTCTAGTTGAGTTTAAAAAATCATAGCACAATATTTCCAAAGCAATATGTACTCATTATTTATACAGTAAGACTTCACAAGAACTCACTGCTTTTTGTATCCATCAGTTCAGTTCAGTTCAGTTCAGTTCAGTTCAGTCACTCAGTTGTGTCTGACTCTTTGCAACCCCATGAACCACAGCAAGCCAGGCCTCCCTGTCCATCACCAGTGCCCAGAGTTTACTCAAACTCATGTCCATTGAGTTGGTGATGCCATCCAACAACCTCATCCTCTGTCATCCCCTTCTCCTCCTGCCCCCAATCCCTCCCAGCATCAGGGTCTTTTCAAATGAGTCAGCTCTTTGCATCAGGTGGCCAAAGTATTGGAGTTTCAGTTTCAACATCCATCCCTCCAATGAACACCCAGGACTGATCTCCTTTAGAATGTACTGGTTGGATCTCCTTGCAGTCCAAGGGACTCTCAAGAGTCTTCTCCAACACCACAGTTCAAAAGCATCAATTCTTCTGCGCTCAGCTTTCTTTATAGTCCAACTCTCACATCCTTACATGACGACTGGAAAAACCTCCCAAAAGGATATACTATGAAAAGCATTGCCATAATTCTGCTAATATTCTTTTAGCATACTAAGATATCATTAAGATGTAAGAAGAGAACAAAAACACATCAAGCCCATAATGATATGCAAATGATATTGATCTAATCAGTCATGTTTGCTGTCATAAAGAAGTCCACACGATTACCAAATATTTCACATATTGTATGAACATTATTACAGACTACATCATTATCATTAAACACCCATCTGTGTGAGGCACCCTGCTAGGTACCATGCAAAATGCTTCAATTTAAATAAGTACAATTTCTATACTTTGAGAATGAAGTTCACTCAAATAATCCTCTCTTTTAAAAGATTCTTGATACTTTTAAAGTATTAAAGAATAACTTAAGCAACTAGAGCCTATTCTATTGACACTTTCATTAATTTTCATAAATTATCAAGCATATAAGGTAAATCCTAAAGAACATGAATTCAACTAAGCTTACATTTGTCATTTTTTAATTGAAACTAGATCTGATTATTTATATTCATACTGATTTTTATATAGTCTTTATATATGAGGACTTTATATATGAGTCTTTATACATATGAAAGACTTTTTCATGGCTTTCAATTTTGTTTCTAAATTTATCATTTGATTTTCAGCTTATTTTATGGCATCTTTTTCTCCAAATAATGTCATGCAGTCACAATTTTCAGTCTTTTGATACAGTTTCTGTCTTGGTGTAATGATGTCCTTTCTTTCATTCCTTGTATGGTTTATCTTTTATATTTAAATCTTCAATTCATCTGGAATTTATTTTTGGAAAGTATTTTTTAAATGTTTTGCCAGTTCACCATTTTTTCAAACTATGTCCATTATTATAAGTAATATCTTTTGCCTTCCCAAATTTCCATACATACATGGATCTGTTTCGTGACCCTCTGTTCCATTATTCTAGCTACCTATTCTTTCTCCAATACTGCATATTTAAATTACTATGGTCTTACATTTTAGTTTCTGATATGTTATTGTTGTTGCTAACAAATAGGAAATGCTCTTTTTTAATTTTCTAGTTTGTTATTGCTGCTGCTGCTGCTAAGTCGCTTCAGTTGTGTCCGACTCTGTGCGACCCCACAGACAACTGCCCACCAGGCTCCGCCGTCCCTGGGATTCTCCAGGAGTTTGTTAACACGTCTATGGAAAACCAATTGCATTTCTTAAGTTTTGATGAGATTTGACTGTCTTTCAAGTCTTTGCTTTTATTTCTCTTTGCTGTTTTAGTTGATTGTCTTTAGTCATTTAGAGAGACAATTTCATCTTCTGTAAATAATGATCACTTTGTCTCTCTCTTATGTTAATATCAGATCTCTTTTCTTTCTTTTCCTGCCTCACTGGCTAGAACTTCCAGATAAATGTTTGACAATAGTAGATATAATGGAAACTTGGTCTTCTTTGAAAGCAAAGAAAATCTAATTAAGAGTATTCTTAGCTCATAATTATGCACTGAAGATATTTAGCAAGTGGCCATTTGCTCATCTACAACTGTTGTGAAAATAATAGTAGTCATAAAACTCTCTAATGCATAATAATCTCTTCTCTGAGCAAGCACCTGTACCAGGCATTCTACACGTTTAATTCATAATCCTTAAAACATCCTGTAAGGTAGTGCTACTACCTTACATAATCCTTAAAACATCCTGTGAGGTAGTGCCACTTTGCAGATGAGGAAAGTTCTCATCTACTGAATAATATACCCAAGGTTACCCAATTCAAAAGTAGTGAATTCAGAAATATAAACTAGAGCTTTTGATTCTAAATTCTTCCTTTGTATCATACTATCACATTACAAGGATTCCCTGGTGGCTCAGCTGGTAAAGAATCCTCCTGCAATGTGGGAGACCAGGGCTCGATCCCTGGGTTGGGAAGATCCCTAAAGAAGGGAAAGGCTACCCACTCCAGTATTCTGGCCTGGAGAATTCCATGGGTGAGTCCATGGGGTCACAAAAAGTCGGACACGACTTAACGACTTTCACTTTCACTTTCCTAAAGTAAAGAAATATGTGAAATATGAACCAAAGCCTTTCCTGTGTTACCTGGTGGGTTTTCTAAAGGTCGACTCTGAGATAGTTCTGTGTGCTCAGTTCAGCAGGTACACTTGGATGAGCACATGTGAAAAGAAGGCCAAGGTAACCAGACTTAGCAGAGGGAGAAATCCAGGTAGGCTGCAGGCCTGAATAACAGCCTCAAATGACCCCGCGGTGTCTCTGGAGCTAAAGTGGCCTCTCAGACTTGCTACATGGGCTGAAGTGGCTGGGCCTTTACATGTCCCTGCTCCACAAGTCGTTTAAGGTGGACCAATCTGTGAAGGGCTTGGGGCACATCTTTGGGCTTTCTGCAGCTGACTTCATCCCCAGAGGGCTAACAGCTGGAGGCTTTCTTCTGCTAGCTGTCCCGCAGAAAAATCTTTCATAAGTAAGCTGCGTCAACAAGTCTTTCCTTAAGAGCATATCTGGGGAGTATATCTCTGCATCCATCAAGTTCTCTAAGAAAGCTAAAGTTAACCAACAATGACGGAAAAAAAAAAAAAACTAGAACAATACTTTTAAATGCTCTGCTGTAGATAATTGACGTTATATTTTTTAAGTGTTTCATTTACTCTAAATGGTATTCTTTCCCAATAAGGAAGTGGATTTACACTTAGTGAGGCTGAGTAGATGCTCTCTGTTCCTTTTTTATGTGGTAAGTACTTGTGCTACCAAACTATCATCAGTGCAATGTGTTGATAGCTAAATAATGATCGTGTACCACTAAATGAGTAAAAGAAATCCTTTTCTTTATTTTTTAAAATTTGTTTATTTATTTTAATTGGAGGATAATTACAATATTGTGGTGGTTGCTGCCATGCATCAACATGAATCAGCCATGGGTGCACATGTGTCCCCTCATCTTGAACCCCGCTTGCACCTCTCTCCCCACTTCTCCCATCCATCCCTCTGGAGTGTGCCACAGCACTGGCTTTGCGTGCCCTGCTTCATCCATCAAACTTGCACTGGTCAACTATTTTACATATGGTAACATACATTTTTCAATGCTATTCTCTCAAATCATCCCACCCTCGCCTTCTCCCACATAGTCCAAAAGTCTGTTCTTTACATCTGTGTCTCTTTTGCTGCCTTGCATATAGAATCATTGTTACTGTCTTTTTTAATTCCATATATATGCATTAGTATACTGTATTGGTGTTTCTCTTTCTGACTTACTTCACAATGTATAATAGGCTCCAGTTTCATCTATCTCATTAGAAGTGATTCAAATGTGTTTTTTTAATAGCTGAGTGATATTCCATTGTGTATAGGTACCACAACTTCCTTATCCATTCACCTGCCAAAGGACATCTAGGTTGCTTCCATGTCCTAGCTATTGTAAACAGTGCTGCAATGAACACTGGGGTACATGTGTCTTTTTCAGTTCTGGTTTCCTCAGTGTATAATGCCCAGCAGTGGGATTGCTGGATCATATGGAAGTTCTATTTCCAGTTTTTTAAGGAATCTCCACACTGTTCTCAATAATGGATGTACCAGTTTGCATTCCCACCAACAGTTTAAGATGGTTCCCTTTTCTCCACACCCTCTCCAGTATTTATTGTTTGTTGACATTTTGATGGCAGCCATTCTGATGTGCATGACATGATACCTAATTGTGCTTTTGATTTGCATTTCTCTAATAATGAGTGATGTTGAGCATCTTTTCATGTGTTCATTAGCCATCTGTATGTCTTCTTTGGAGAAATGTCTTTTTAGTTCTTTGGCCTGCTTTTTGGTTGGGTTGTTTGTTTTCCTGGTATTGAGCTGCATATGCTGCTTGTATATTTTGGAGATTAATTCTTTGTCAGTTTTGTTTGCTATTATTTTCTCCCATTCTGAAGGCTATCTTTTCACCTTGCTTATAGTTTCCTTCATTGTGCAAAAGCTTTTAAGTTTAATTAGGTCCCATTTGTTTATTTTTGTTTTTATTTCCATTACTCTAGGAGGCAGGTCATATAGGATCTTGCTATAATTTATGTCAGAGAGTTTTCTGCCTATATTTTCCTCTAATAATTTTATAGTTTCTGGTCTTAAATTTAGATCTTTAATCCATTTGGAGTTTATATTTGTGTATGGTGTTATAAAGTATTCTAGTTTCATTCTTTTAAACGTGGTTGACCAGTTTTCCCAGCACTATTTGTTAAATATTCTTTTCTCCATTGTATATTTTTCCAGAAACCCTTTTAAAATATGTTATTTATTTTCTATTTTATTTATCACTTTTTTAATTCTTGAAAAGGCTAATTCAGAAAAAAATGTGCACTTTTCTATAATATAGTTCTACTGCAACAAAAACAACAAACATAGCTTTTCACAAATTCTACTTTGTTAAAACAGGCAGTAACTTTGAAAATCATGGTGATGAATCTGAGTTAAATAACATGTTATGGAGAACCCTTAATTGTGGTGACTTGTACTATAATTCATTCCAGTTGAATTAACCTGAGAGTTACAAAGCTCTCTGTGTATGAAGTGTGGGAATGAGCAGGAGTTTTGCACTTGAACTGACTTGAACACTTCATAGTTAGGGAGCCTTGGGCAGATTAATTTAACCCCTCTTCAATTGTTTCCTCATTTGTAAAATGGTAATGATAATAACGATTCAAATAGGATATAAAGGACAGAAAACACTGTCTGCCACATAGCCATGCACAATAGATAGTTGTTATTACTCACTGTTATTACCAAAGCAGGCTTACCAAAAAGATCTGGTTTTTGAGATTTATAAACAGCTGATAATTGTAAAGAGAAATATAGTGCCCTACACTTCCTAGCATGAAGATTGCATCATTTTAGAATGGGCCATTAAGCTCTTGGATTTATTTGTAACACACACACCCCCACCCACCCCCACCCCGTACACCTAGACCTATTTCCTACTTCATTTTTGTTCCCACTCCCCTGACCATGTTTCATTCATTTATGAAACAAAAACAGCTTAGGGGCCAATTATGCACTCTCTTCACTTGCTTTTGCCCTCAAGTCTGCCCTCCAGTCTTCCAGAGGCACATAGGACTTTGAGTTTTGCCCTTTATTTCTGTGCTTAATGACTATTCAGACACTAATGCCATAAGACTCCTCATGAAGACCTCTGCCCTCCAGGACTTCATGCCTTTCTGCCTATCCAGTGAACCTAGGATACCATATAGATGCCATATATATTCAGTCTTTAAATTTTTTTCTGTTTTCATATATTTAAAAATCTACTTTTGATGCCTGAGTAGAATGGCCTTTAATTTTTCCACTCATGTATAAATAGGAAAGGTGGAATTTGGAAGCCAATTTTAAATGAGACTCCAAAAGGGTTAATTAGACACAACGGCTAGCTGCTGTTGGGTTCAACTCAAGTAGCTCAATTAGGGTCCCTGCCTGAAATCTGATTGCCCTTGGAAGAGCTTCTCAGCTGTAGCTTGTATATTCAAGAGCAAGAGTTCCATTCTAATTAGCAATATTTCTTCCACTTAATTATCTTTAATTTTAGAAGTCCACCAACTAATAACTTCATCTGTTTCAATAAATAAGCCCCTACTATGAGTATTATTGTGCCAAGCATTTCTGTACATAGCACCCTGTATTCTTATCTACAAGCAAGTAGGAAATGAGGCTGGCAGTTGTGGTGTAAAGAGTATTAAGATAAATATTCGAAGACGAATGATGCTATTGTGAAGCAGAATAGGTAAAGGACTGTAAGAGATAAAATGTTACAAGAATCCAAATGAAAACAGTTGCCTCTGTTTGGAGTGGAGCAGATAAGTTTTAGTGGAAAAGGAGGATGTGAGACGAGCTTGGATTGGGGCCAGCAGAAATGGGCAAGGCATTCCTGTCGAAACAGAGGGGTGGAAATATAAAGGTGCACAATGTGACTGCTGTGTAATATCCCCACAGGCAGGTGGGGGTGAGGTAGTCTTGAAAGGCACCGTGAATGATCTGTGAATAGAGTTCCACTGGCAGTAAGGAGGCAAGGATGATGTGACTGACATCTAGCATTCAGATTCGTGTGAGACAGGGCAAGGAGTCTTCCTGGAGGGACAGAGGAAATGAACAAGAGAACCCACTCCCATGAATGACATTGAAAAGGCAAATTTGAAGGGACCTGGGTTCAGGCTGTATGTGTTAGGGAGATGGTAAAGAAGGCGCAAGGGAAAACTGCAGGAGGGATAGCGTAAGGAGGGAGAAGCAAACCATTTTATTTTAGATGTTGATTAGAAGTGTGAATGGATTAACTTGATGGGAATATTCAACAGGAAGTTGAAAACATATCAAAAGTGCAAGTGAAAGTGCAATTGCTCAGTTGTGTGTCTGACTCTTTGAGACCCCATGGACTGAATTCTCCAGGCCAGAATACTGGAGTGGGTAGCCTTTCCTTTCTCCAGGGGATTTTCCCAAATCAGGGATTGAACCCAGGTCTCCCCTATAGCAGGCAGACTCTTTACCAGCTGAGCCACAAGGGAAGCCCAAGAATACTGGAGTGGGTAGCCTATCCCTTCTCCAGGGGATCTTCCCGACCCAGGAATTGAACCAGGGCCTCTTGCATTGAAGGCAGATTCTTTACCAACTGAGCCATTAGTGAATCCCTAAAGGGTGTACAGAACTGTAGATACAGATATGCAAGCATTGAAGATAGAGCCGTAAGGGTCGATAGGGCTTCCCTGGTGTCTCAGCAGTAAAGAATCCGCCTACTCTGGCGCTGGAGAAGACTCTTGAGAGTCCCTTGGATTGCAAGGAAATCAAACCAGTCAATCCTAAAGGAAATCAACCCTGAATATTCATTGGAAGGACTGGTGCTGAAGCTGAAGCTCCAATACTTTGGCCACCTGATGTGAAGAGGTGAATCTTTGGAAAAGACCGTGATGCTGGGAAAGATTAAAGGCAGGAGAAGAAGATGACACAGGATGAGATCACTGGATGGCATCGACTGACTCAATGGACATGAGTTTGAGCAAACTCCCGAGATGGTAAAGCACAGGGAAGCCTGGAGTGCTGTAGTCCGTGGGGTTGCAAAGAGTTGGACATGACTGAGCGACTGCACAACAATAATGGAGGGGATGCAGATTTGATCTCTGGGTCAGGAAGATCCCCTGGAGGAGGAAATGGCAACCCACTTCAGTATTCTTGCCTGGGAAATCCCATGGGGTAACAAAAAGTCAGACATGACATAGCAACTACACAACAAGGATCAATGAGATTCTTGAGAGAAACAAGAATCACTTCTTTGTCTACACTTTGTCCCTCAAAAATCTCTCCCATTCTTAAGTGAAATATTTTCATTTACGAAGTGGAGGAGATGGCACAGCAAGTTAAGAGGGCAGGCAAAGAATAATCAGTGAAGGAGAAGGAAGTCCTGGAGTGTACAGGGAAATAGAAGGAAAGGAGAGGTTTAGGCAGGGGCATGTAACTCCTCCAACTCTGCAGAGGAGTTGGATTGCTTGAACATTAAGCAGAAACTCTCCCCATTGTGTCTGCCTAAGACTCTCAATATTGCATTTATCACGTGATCATGTAATTACTTATTATTCTCCACGGTGGCTCAGATGGTAAAGAATCTGCCTACAAAAAAAAGAAAAAGAATCTGCCTACACTGTGGAATACCTGGGTTCACTTCCTGGGTCAGGAAGATCCCCTGGAGAAAGGAATGGCTACCCATCCCAGTATTCTGGCCTGGAGAATTCCAAGGACGGAGGAGTGTGGCAGTCTACAGTCCTTAGGGTCGCAAAGAGTCAGACATGACTGAGTGACTAACACTAATACTGACTGTGGGTTGCCTTCTTCTGACATTATTCTCCACCATTGGGTAGGGGTAATTTGGTATTGTTAATTATTTTATTACCAACATTTACCACTGGTAAATGACTGAATGAATGAATAGACACATGAATGAAAATGTCAGTTATGCCTCAGTATAGTTTCAATTAAGAGGTGAGTGTGCATTATTAGAGAAATGCAAATTAAAACCACAATGAGGTACCACTTCACACCAGTCAGAATGTCTGCGATCCAAAAATCTGCAAGCAATAAATGCTGGAGAGGGTGTGGAGAAAAGGGAACCCTCCTACACTGTTGGTGGGAATGCAAACTAGTACAACCACTATGGAGAACAGTGTGGAGATTCCTTAAAAAATTGCAAATAGAACTGCCATATGACCCAGCAATCCCACTGCTGGGCATACACACAGAGGAAACCAGAATTGAAAGAGACACATGTACCCCAATGTTCATCATAGCACTGTTTATAATAGCCAGGACATGGAAACAACCTAGATGTCCATTAGCAGATGAATGGATAAGAAAGCTGTGGTACATATACACAATGGAGTATTACTCAACCGCTAGAAAGAATACATTTGAATCAGTTCTGATGAGATGGATGAAACTGGAGCCGATTATACAGAGTGAAGTAAGCCAGAAAGAAAAACACCAATACAGTATACTAACACATATATATGGAATTTAGAAAGATGGCAATGATGACCCTGTATGCAAGACAGCAAAAAAGACACAGATGTGTATAACGGACTTTTGGACTCAGAGGGAGAGGGAGTGGGTGGGATGATTTGGGAGAATGGCATTGAAACATGTATACTATCATGTAAGAATCGAATCACCAGTCTATGTCCGATGCAGGATACAGCATGCTTGGGGCTGGTGCACGGGGATGACCCAGAGGGATGTTGTGGGGAGGGAGGTGGGAGGGGGGTTCATGTTTGGAATCACATGTACACCCGTGGTGGATTCATGTCAATGTATGGCAAAACCAATACAGTATTGTAAAGTAAAATAAAGTAAAAATAAAAATAAAAAAAAAAAGAGGTGAGTGTGGAAGCCAAATTCCAATGCCTAAAGTAAATGGTCAATCAAGCTATGCAAGCTATTTTTACTTTCATAAGAAACAACAACAACAAAAAAAAAACAACCCCAAAACATGCAAATTCTTAGAACTGTTGAGTTTACTTGCAGTGATTAAAAAAAAAAAAAAAAATGAACTGCCCTGTGTCAGGGAATGTTCTTTCTGGTAGGTAGGAGAAAGCGCTGCTAAGAATAACATTTCTGTTTATTTTGAGATTGTCTGTTGACCTAGTGGGACTTCAGAGAGATTTAGATTACAAGTAAAGCCTCTGACAGATATCTATGAAAGCGAGATTAAAACAATAATACACACAATCAACTGTGGTCCAAGGGCTTGTAAACCATTGCCAGTTGGAATGCTCAGAGAATTGGGAACAGCGATCTTTAGGCAGCCAGGTGAGACTAATCTGGGGAAGCTTTAGGAAGGAGATAAATTTAAGCTGTTTTGAAAGGAGACTGTTCTAGTCAGTTGGCAAAGAGTCTTATGGCACACGATTAGGTATTTTAATTTGATTACTTGAGGTAATTTGGAGCCACCCCAATATTCTGAAAAGACTTGGTATAAAATGTTTGGAAGATGACTCGTTTCAGTAGTTTTTAACTCTGACTGCATATTAGAATTACCTGGAGAGCTTTGAAAAATCCTGGTGCCCAGGCTGTAGGGCAGAATGATTTAACCTAGAGGTGGGACCAAGCCATCAGTATTGCTGTTTTTGTCTTTTTTGATTGTTTAAGTTCTCTGGGTGATTCCATTAAACAGCCCACAGTAAGAGGTACTGCTCTAAGTTTCAGGAAAATTGCAAGTAAGCAAGCAAGAGACTAGAATTAGAAAGGTTAGCAAGGAGGCTGGAAATTGGAATCTGACCTAGCTTTGTGAACAGAGATAAAAGGGGTGAAGCTAAATAAAGTATTCTGGAAGGAAGCTTGGTTGGACTTTGTGGTGCATGTCAGTTGCAATTTTTCACAAAGCTATATTCCCAGAGCATCCCCATTCTTAATATGATGGATTAGTTGAAAAACAGGCAGGCAGGACTTGCTTTGCTAGGATTTGGGGCTATTAGCAAAATTCTCAATTTCTGAAGTACCAAAGCCACTCAGAAGAGAAAAAAAAATCATATTGAAAGTATAGAAGCTTTTGTTTATATTTGAAGCAGGAAATAAAGCCAATGATAGGTGGTCTGGAATTAGGAATCAAAATTCAGACTTTAAATTGATTTACAGTTAGGAGAGATACTGGGCTGGCAAAATTATGATCCTTTTAGAGTAACCTTGAAGAAAATGAAAAGTCAAACCATTAAGAGAATTCCTCATCATTTTCAATCATAACATTCCCTTTCCTGAAATAAAGAATTTGTAACAGGTATGGGAAATGGATGGGTTTTGTCTCAGAAATGATGACCTCTTAGAAAGGTGAGCTGGAAAGCAATAATGAGAATTCCAATGTTCATATTAAATCACTTTAAATTTATTCTGGCATGTCCCATCTTCAAAGTTTAGGGGAAGGACAGAATGTCATATGTGGCACTACTATTTATAAAAACTAGTGTTTCATAGTAATATATCATATTTGATAAAATAGCCGCTGGAAAAGAACTTTTCCTGCCAAGAGCATCCTGAAGGGAAGCAATCGAAGGCAAATGTAGAGCAAAACCATTTTCCTGGCTCCAAGGATGAGGCTGAGACTTACAAGCATGATAAGCCTTCATGTAATAGCTGTCACTACATAGTGAAAAGACTTGGAATTATAAAAGATAATTGTTCCTGTATTCCTGCTTCCATGAACTGGGTTCCTGGTACATGCAGTGATAAGAGAGTTGGCCAGGACTGGTCCCAGCTCTAAGTCATGGAGGACTACATTTGTGACTTGAGAGACTCCTGTCTCCCTCCAGAAAACCTGGTCAGTGAATGTCATCCTATTTTCAGGGAGTGGGGTGTGGAGTAGGAAGTTAGTACATTGCTTCCAGAAGACCCTGGAGAAAATATAAGTGTACTACAGTCCATTCTGAAGGAGATCAACCCTGGGATTTCTTTGGAAGGAATGATGCTAAAGCTGAAACTCCAGTACTTTGGCCACCTCATGCGAAGAGTTGACTCACTGGAAAAGACTTTGATGCTGGAAGGGATTGGAGGCAGGAGGAGCAGGGGACGACAGAGGATGAGATGGCTGGATGGCATCACTGACTCGATGGACGCGAGTCTGAGTGAACTCTGGGAGTTGGTGATGGACAGGGAGGCCTGGCGTGCTGCGATGCATAGGGTCGCAAAGAGTCGGACACGACTGAGCGACTGAACTGAACTGAACTGATAAGGGATGAGGAACACAGCAGAAATGACATTCTTCACCTCTTCCTCAAAGGAACTCAGGGCATTCCCTGGGTAGGATGAGGTTGAAGGTCAAAAGGAAGAAGAGAATCAGAGTTGGCCAGTCTGGGTAGGGTGCAGCAAGAATGAGCCGTTGGGTATCTTCCTAGGGGACACTTATGGATCTAGTAAGCAAGGAGGCAGAAAAAGACCTGAAAGTTCTGGTGATCTCTGAGAAAAGAAACCCCATTCTTTCCTTCTCCATCCTTACATCACTCTTGGGCCCAGGGCACCTTCTATTTCATTTCATCTTGCTGACCACAAGGGAGGGAGGCTCCGCCTGTGCCCAAAGTTACTCTGTATCCCTTAGTACATTCAGGTGTCCTCAAATGCTTCCAATTTCCCTTCATCAGGGTTGCTGTTCCAGGAAAGAAGGTTCTAAATTAATAGTCTACAAACTCCCCCTGCATGTTGGTTTGCAAAATTAATGATCCTTATGAAAAAGTAAATTAATCTTTGATGCTTGGTTGAGGCTAAGAGAAAAATCACTGTTTGGGGGGACTGGGCCTTCTTAATACCCCTCATCCAAAGCATTCTCTCACTCCCTTCTGGACTAACCACATTCACAGAGATTGGGAGGGAGGGGTGGACAACACAGCTTGAAAGTCCATCTCTGAATCCACAGGGCCGTGTTGCAAACATTTATCAAATGCCTGTTTGTGCAGCTCAGTGGAACTGTGCCAGAGAGGAGCCCGGAAAGGCTGCAGGGAGGAAGCCCCCTGATGTGACGTTCCTCCCTTGTCAAGTTTTACTTGCACTTTCTACATACACAGTTTGAAAAGACTGCAATAAACATTTTGTAAAATGTAAATACCATGATCATGGTTTCTTCAGTTTTAGGAGGAACACAGCAGCTTTGCCAAAAGCCGTCATCACAGGTCCCAGGGTTCACAGATCTCTCGGGATTAGATAGATATTAAAGGAATTGGAAGTTCTTGTTGCCTCGCTGTGTTTTTCTAGCCCAAGACTCTGCCGCACTGCATTGCTCAGTTCCTTTCAACTGAAAAATTAAATCTGCACTCCTGTCAAAATGTGTCATCTGCACACCCGGACACTTATCCCAGTTCATCATGCTTTCTGCGGAGTCGAGGTGGAAAGAACGCTGCAGCTCCCACTTGTGAGGCCTGGGAGACCAGGTGTTTGAGAGGATCCGAACAACTGTTGTCCTGGGAGTGTCCTGGAAGCCGACTGGGAATTCCACGGGAACCTCGGTGCTAGGAAAATAGCTAGTGTCCGTCCGTTTCCTCGGGTGTGAATCACCCTGGTTGGGCTGGGAGAACATGAAGGACCTCGTCAGCGCTGTAGAACCTGCCAAATACACATCAGAACCAGGGGCGTGTGTGTGGAGGAGGCGGCACACTATCCGGAGGCTTTTCTTCGAGGTCTGTTTATCCTTTGTGCCCCACGGCTGGTGGGTTCTTTGAATGTAAACTCTTGGAAAGGGCCGAGGGAGCCTCTTTCACGCCCGGGGGAGTATCTTGCTCGTCTGTAAATGCTGAATGACAGCGGCAATTTCGGCCTGGAAGGGCCGGTGCGGATTGGGTCTGGTGACCCTCTCGCAGGCGCGGCTCGGGGCCAAGACCGGGGACACCATGGAGAGGCCGCGGCGCATCGGGCCCGGGCGCAGTCTGCGGGCGCTCGGAGGGGGCCGCACCTGGTCGCGGAGCCTGGGCCGGAGAGGCGGGGCCCGGCTTCCCGGAGGCGGCGGCTCCTCGAGCCCGAGCGCGCGCTCCCCGGCGTCCGGCGCACGCGCGAGGCCGGGAGGGAGCGCGCCCCGGCGGCGGCGGCGGCGGCGGCGGCGGGAGGAGGAGGGCGGCCGAGGGGAGCCTAGCCGCGCGCGCTGAGGTGCTGGCGGCGGCGGCGGCGGCGGCGGCGACCTGAGCCGGGCGGAGTGGAGAGCGAGGGAGGGGGCGGAGGGAGAGGGAGGCGGAGGGGAGTGAGAGCCGCATTTCCAGTTCCCAACTACGAGCCGCGAGTTTGTAGATGGGGCTGCTCGGTGGCGCCTGGGGCTGAGAAAGAGCAGCGGCGGCGGGCGGAGAGGAGCGACGGCGGCGCGGAGGAAGCCGAGGTGCGAGTCGGTGAGTTGCCGGGGCCCCCACGTCACTCGGGTAACGGTCTCGCCGCGCGCCGGGCCGGTCCGGGCGGGGGCGCCCTGTTGCTCGTGGCTTCGCGCCACGCGGGGACCCCGCCCCGCCCCCTCAGCACCTGGGCTTGGGCGGGCGACGGGGGCTGCTCCGCTCGGCCGGCGCGGGAGGGGCGCGCTCTGCCGGGCCCCAGGCTCCTGGGCTGCTGGCGGGCGGGCCGAGCGCGGCAACGTGTCTGGCCCATGCCGCCGCGCCCCGCTCTCGCCACGCGCTCCGCGGCGCGGCCCGGGCGGACGCAGGGCTGGGGGCGCGGGGCCCCCTCCGGCCGCCGGCACCCTCTGCGGCGGGAGTGACGTTAAGACTTGAATGGAGAGCCGTGCTGGGGGCGGTTGTGGCCGTGACAGACACCTTCGGGGTCGGTCCCCAGCGGGGGCGGCTCCGCCGGCCTCTCGCTGCCTCCCAAGCTCCGAGTTCTTGGGGGAGGAGGCTTTGGGCAAGTACTGCTGCCACTTCCGAGGCACGAGACTCCAGTTGTTTGGCCAGAGTGGTTGTGGGCCGAGCACACGCTGCTCCGGAGGCGTTTGCGGCTGAGGCAGTGCTTTCCGATTCTGGGTACGTTGGTCTGGAACCAAAAAGGTGCTATTTATTTATTTATTTTTTTATTTGGTGGGGGTGCTTTTTTGGGCGAGGTGGAGGGCCAGGAGGGAGCCGATGGTCGGTGTGATGACAGGATGTGGATTGGTTGATGGGGTGTATTTTGCAGAAGGACTTTTTAACACTTTCTTGGGAGTTACGTCTCAATTTCCCCAGCTCCTGAGGTTACAGCTGGAGATTCCATCCATTCAACTTCCATCAGCTGTGGCACGTTAAGAGGGGTCGGGGGTAGGAGAGGAAGGTAATCGAAGGCTGATGGGGAAGCTCAGAAAATTCACCGCATTACTTACAAACAGTCGGTTAAGGTCAAGCTAGCCACGTTTTACTCCTCTTCCATGCCTTTGGGGATGGTTGAAATTTTACTTGAGGCTTTCTCAATTGGTCGTCTTGTTATATGGCTCGGAACATTTGAGGTGCATTAAAATGCTCTTCAGTTGGCGTATGATTTAGCAGCCATTTCTTCCCGTGAAATCTTTCTAATGGTCGTTCGGAAACTTCTCTTTGTTGACTGTTTTAGGTGAGGTAACACGCTGGTACCAATGCGGAGATAGTTGCGGTACGTTGGTGTAAACGACGGACCTCAAGGTAGTATTGTATCAGGCCTGATTATAGTCAAGTCTTCTGAGGCCTGATTACAGTAAACAAAGAACCTTTTTGGGTTGTGTCATTTTAAGGTCATCTGTATCTGAAATCTATCATGTATTTAAATTCATGTTTTAAGTATACGTTGGCACAGTGTGTTACTTTTTAAGGTCTATGCTGCTTTTAGTTTAGACTAGGGTTACATAATATACAAGTGGTAACATTTATAATGGCTCTGTTTTTGTCCTGTAGAGATTGCACACTAAATAGGAAAAAACATTCTGGGATGTTTGTCCTTTCCTAATTGATGCTACTCAATTCCTTTTCCGCTTGGAATTTCAAAATGAGTTTTTTTTCTTTCTTTACTGGAAAGAAACTGGAACGCTGGAAAAATTGGGGGCTTATGCAAGTCTGGTAGCTCTGTATAAGACAGAATCATTTTCTGTTGTTCTGTAGGCCAACTGTTGGATTTTTTTCTTGACGAATCATATTTTTCTTAAACATTCGTGGGAGCAGTTTGCATTTTTCTTGAGTCCCATTTCAGGCTGAAATTGTTCCAGAAGACTACACAGCCTGATACTCTAGCTCCTTCCCCCACTCTCTCTCTTAAGCTTGGGATAACCAAGAAAATCATAATTGAGAGGCTCCGTGTATGTTATCTGTGCTCTGTTTTGAAAATTGAAGTTGTTTGAGTGTTTACTACCCCATTATAGAGTTTACCATTTAAGAAATGATTAGCAGAAGACAATCAAGATTTTAATTAGATACCCTTCACATTTTTTGACATCCAAACTTTGTTGAAAGTGAGTAATAGCAGCATATTTTTGCTGAGAGTTACAAATAATACACGATTAGGGGCGGTCAAAGGCTACCTAACTATAAAAATACTAAGAAAATAAATATTAAAATGGGCAAGAGAACCCATGTGTACTTTTTGTGTCACTTGCTATATTATAAATTACCTAGTTAGGTGGCTTTATAAAAAGAGTATCTTGCCAGTTAGACTTAGGTTTTTAGCACTAGTGATAATTTTTTTTTACAAGATGATTCATTTGGTAAGTGACCAAATTTGTTTCAGAACTTCACTTCAGGTAGATGTGGTTGACTTGGAATGGATGTCCTGATACTTATTTCAGGAGGGATGAACACCTCCCCATTAGATAAAATACTTGGTTATTTTCGGATATCATTAAATTATTCCTAAAAAAAAAGAATGTACTGAGAAAAAACAACCTATAGGTTCTTTCCTTCCAAAAATAGTGCTCACATTTATGAATAACATAAGAGCAGAAAAGCATATGAAGTCTCTCTACGGATATGGTGCTAGCATTGAATTAAAGATTTGATTTCTTCTCTGTAGGTACCAGATTTTATATAGATTGTTTTTTGTCAGTCTTGGAGAAGCTGCAATGGTTTTCTCACTCTTCCAGTTATTTGTATGTGACCACTGGGGGGAGACTTCACAATTTAGGTTGTTGGTATCCCTCTCTACACTGCTACTAGTCATTCCTGGGCACTTTGCCCAACTACTGAAAATGTGTTGAGGAAGATGCACTTAGAATCCAGTCCTGATCAAGGTGTCTAAATGACTTTTATTTCTTTAAATCACACCACACTCAAAAAGTACCTCTCTTTATAAATTGTGTTTTTAACAGTTTACTTTTGGGTCTATATTACATGGGCTAGCTAAACATCTAACACTGTGAAAGAAGAGATTCATGAATACATTAGAGCTTTCAAAGATCTGACTTTACTGATATTAATCTCAGAAGCAGTGCAGGCTTAATTACTTGCTTTGTGTACATAGGAATTAGTTGTCTGGAAAAATCTGGAGAGAATACCACTCTTCTGTGAGGTGTACCATATCCAAACCTCTTTAAACTGGTTGGTCTCTTATTTTAAAAAGCTTTCAGAGGGAGAGGTATTGAAGCATCCTTTGCGCTTAATTTCACCACATGGGGGAAGTTTCTCCTTTATCACAGTAATAGAGATAAGACCAAAACTCACAACTTTGTTGACCATTAAGCTGAAGCTATTCTCAAGAGGTACAATAAAGTCAGGAAAAACTCTAGCTTCCAGTCTTCTCTTCTGACAGTATTTAACTTTGTTGGTGTCCAATTCAGTAATAAGTCAACAAAGGACATTATTTTTATAGTAGTTTATAAAGAACTTAAATTCTTCTTAAAATCTTGATTGTAATAGATTTATTCACTGTATAATGAGTAGGCTAGAATTTGAAGTAGTTTCTATCACCTTTCTTAGTTTCTTCATTTTTACAATGGCTTCACTTTTTTTTTTTCTTAAAAAAATTCATAACTACAATAAGAGATATTTTCTGCTGAGGAAATGCAGATTCCTGGGCAACCTCAACATTGTATTTACTACTTGGGGAGTAATTTCTAATGGTCTGCAAAGCAAAATGAGAAAGACAATGTAGTGAGTTTTTTATAAAGCTCAAGTTATTTTCAAATCCTTCCCTCTGCCTACTAGTTCCTATAATGGTCTGATTCCTACTTGCTTTACTGACTCGCAGCTTTTTCTCTCAGATCAGTTGCTGCTTTCCCACTTCTGTAGCATGCTCTCCTTGCTCACTGTTCTCCGTCTCCCCAAGGCGTGCGTGCTCTGTCGTGTCTGACTCATGACCTCATGGACTGTAGTCCACTAGGCGCCTCTGTCCATGGGATTTTCCAAGCAAGAGTACTAGCGGAGGTTGTCATTTCTTTTCTCCAGAGGATCTTCCTGACTGAGGGCTCGAACCTGAGTCTCTTTTGCCTCCGGCACTGGCAGGCGGATTCTTTACCACTGCTCTGCTTGGGAAGCCCGTATTCCATCTGCATGGCCCTTCTTTTTTCCGCTCAGAAATGCCATGGCTTGTTCCTGACTTAGGTCTGTTCCCTTTGCCTGGAGTTGCCTTAAAATGTGACACAGTGGCTCCTGTTCATTATTTCAGGTTTCAGTTCAATAACTTCTTTTTCAGTTCAGTTACTTTCTCAGATAAGCATTACTGTGGAACCACCCTGTCAGAATGGCACCATCCTCATTTCTCCTTATCCCATTACTTTTTTTTTTTTGGCAGATTGTTTATCATATCTGACTTTGTTTTTTATATTATTTTGTTATCTGTACACTCTCATTAGAACGCAAGCCCCATTAGAACCATGATTTTTTATCTCTTTTGTCTTAACAGTATATTTCAAGAACTTAGACTAGTTCCTGGCACACAGCTGTCATTAAATATAAATATGCATTTTTAAAAATCTGAGGTTCTATTCCTCCTGAGGCTTTGGTGTTAAAGTGTTCCTTTATGAAATGATATGAGTCAATGGTAGTTGTAGTAAGATAGTTGTAGTAAATAGGCCACTTTTGGCTGTAAGTTACAGAAATCCATTCTAACTGGTATTGGTATGAACAAAAAGTGAGATTTACTATAAAGATAGATGCAAAAGTGTCTAAAGGAATCCCAGGGCTGGGACTCTGGAACTCCAGCGCCAGCGGAGCACACTTCATCTCTTCTGTTTACTCTTCCTTGTGCATTTGTTTCATGTTTTCTAATGCTGTGGAGGACCACTTCCTAGTCCTCGTAATAGAAAATATGGCTCCTAAAATTTCCCTGTTTCTGGGCCCAGAAGTAAATAGATTTCTCTAGCACCCCAATACATGGGGAAACAGTGAGAAACTTAATTTTTTTGCGGGGGGGGAGTTCCAAAATCACTGCAGATGGTGACTGCAGCCATGAAATTAAAAGATGCTTGCTCCTTGGAAGAAAAGCTATACCAACCTAGACAGCATATTAAAAAGCAGAGACATTACTTTGCCAACAGAGGTCCATCTAGTCAAAACTATGTTTTCCAGTAGTCACGTATGGATGTGAGAGTTGGACCATAAAGAAAGCTGAGCACCTAAGAATTGATGCTTTTGAACTGTGGTGTTGAAAACTCTTGAGAGTCCCTTGGACAACAAGGAGATCCAACCAGTCCATCCTAAAGGAAATCAGTCCTGAATATTCATTGGAAGGACTGATGCTGAAGCTGAAACTTCAATACTTTGGCCACCTGATGTGAAGAACCGACTCATTTGAAAAGACCCCAATCCTAGGAAAGATTGAAGGAGAGAGAAGGGTATGACAGAGAATGAGATGGTTGGATGTCATCACTGACTCAATGGACATGAGTTTGAGTAAACTCCAGGAGTTGGTGATGGACAGGGAAGCCTGGCGTGCTGCAGTCCATGGGGTCACAAAGAGTCAGACACGACTGAGCGACTGAACTGTACCGATGCATAAATTGCTGTAGGTGTTATGGGAGAGGAAAGAACTTACCTGAACACTAGTATTGCTTAATTTTTTTTAAATTTAATCATGCAATAAGCCCAGGCTAGGCAATGGCACCCCACTCCAGTACTCTTGCCTTGAAAATCCCATGGACGGAGGAGCCTGGTAGGCTGCCATCCATGGGGTCTTGAAGAGTCGGACATGCACGACTGAGTGACTTCACTTCCGCTTTTCACTTTGGCTTTTCAGTTTCATGCATTGGAGAAGGAGATGGCAACCCACTCCAGTGTTCTTGCCTGGAGAATCCCAGGGAAGGGGGAGCCTGGTGGGCTGCCGTCTATGGACCCACACAGAGTCGGACACGACTGAAGCGACTTAGCAGCAGCAGCAGCAGGCTAAAGCCAGCAAAATCTCTGCCCCTCTCCCCTACAAGACACACACAGGAGATTGCTTTTAGGATCATAATTAATTGCCCTTCTCAGATCACCTCTTCATCTCCCTAGTACTGGTGAAGTTTGCTTCTAAATCAGTGCGGTTTCCATTAACTTTGTATCTTTTCAGAGACTTGTACTTTGTTAGCTTCTTAGTAATTTTCAAGGAAAGATTGAACTGAATAGTGCTTAGCTTAAGAGCTTTTTATATAACTACTTCATAATTTTACATTTTTGGAAATAATTTGTAAAGTGATTTAGAATTTCATTTAATATACGTATTTAGGATTTTATTACAATAAATAGCCATAGAACACCTTTGTAAGTTGTTTATTTATATAGTATATTAAGGGAACTTTACTTTTACATGGTTCCTGTGCTCTATAAAATATTTTTAGATCTTTATTGTGTTGGAGAAATGTGGAAAGAGGAGGGTGGGCAACTGAAATGTCTGGAACTTTTCTAGAAAATTTCGTGAGAAACTGAGGAAGGTGACTAAGTAGATCAGGGGAAAGGAAAAGGAAAGAGTGAAGAATTTACAGAAAGTCTCGTGGAACCTGGAGGGGCTACATCTTCAGTTCAGTTCAGTCACTCAGTCGTGTCCGACTCTTTGCGACCCCATGAATCGCAGCACACCAGGCCTCCCTGTCCATCACCAACTCCCGGAGTTTACTCAAACTCATGTCCATCGAGTCAGTGATGCCATCCAGCCATCTCATCCTCTGTCGTCCCCTTCTCCTCCTGCCCGCAGTCCCTCCCAGCATCAGAGTCTTTTCCAATGAGTCAACTCTGCCTGAGGTGGCCAAAGTACTGGAGTTTCAGCTTCAGCATCAGTCCTTCCAATGAACACCCAGGGTTGATCTCCTTCAGAATGGACTGGTTGGATCTCCTTGCAGTCCAAGGGACTCTCAAGAGTCTTCTCCAACACCACAGTTCAAAAGCATCAATTCTTCAGCACTCAGCTTTCTTTATGGTCCAGCTCTCACATCCATACATGACCACTGGAAAAACCATAGCCTAGACTCAGTTCAGTTCAGTCGCTCAGTCGTGTCCGACTCTTTGCAATGGAGGAGTTTTAGCCAAGGAAATTGCTGTTAATGTAGTTGAATGCATACTTTGAGAATACATTATATACTTTATGACACTTTAATTCTGTAGGTCTTCTGCCATGAGTTGACTCTGATACAGGGGTTCTCTACTTAAGTGGCTTGTAAAAATCCTTTACAGTTATGTCTAACCAAAGGATTCTAGTTTAGTATGTCTGGTATGGAGCCAGAGCGTGTTTATATTTTCAAAATCCCCAAAAGTCAATATTTATAAAATAATCCACTTTATAAAGTATTCTCTTCAACAACCAAATCAATCAACATAGCTTTTAGGGTCCTTTAGTTTAGGTAACTAACCTCAGAAGGGCTTTCCTGATGCCTCAGATGGAAGAGAATCTGCTTGTAATGTGGAAGACCCAGGTTTGATCCCCAGGTTGGGAAGATCCCCTGGAGAAGGGAATGGCAGCCCACTCCAGTATTCTCGCCTGGAGAATTCCATGGACCGATGCTGCAGTCCATGGGGTCGCAAAGAGTCGGACATGGCTGAGCGATGTAACACACATACAACCTCAGAAAGTCTGTCTTACCTTGGTCTCTACTTTGGGCAGATTGGTAGCTCTGTAAACATCTGACTGATTTCCATTGCTCTGCCCACTTTCATTGTTTCCCCTTCTTTGCCTACTTGTTTCTTCTGCTCAAAAATGTTGAAGCTTGCCTCCCCCAAGAAGCTGTCTTGGCTGGTCTCATCCAGTTTATCTTTCCAGTACAGGACAGATTATAGCACAACATTGACATAGCTGGTAAATAAATACACATCCTAAGAGGGGCTGATTCATGTGTTTTCACTGTTAAGTCTTGTGCACATATTCCCATTTTACTATTTGAACATCCTTAGTTTTTCCTTTTGCTACCAAGAGCATGAAGCTTATACATAGCTGTCTGAAATGGCATCAGTATTTTTGAATGCTTACTATGTTTCAGGAACTTTGCTGAGTGTTGTCCACACATTATCTCTTTTGCTCATCCGCAGTTTTTTAAAAATCAAATTAAAACCCTTATATGATTGTGCTAGTTTCCTGTGGCTGCTGTAACAAATTGCCACCAACTTGGTGGCTTAAAAACAAAAGTTTATTCTCTCTCAGTTTTGGAGGCCAGGTGTCTGAAGTCAGTATCAGTGTGCCAAAATCAGGGTGCTCCCTCCAAAGGCTCAAGAAGAGACTATGTTCTTCGCTTCTTCCACAGTTTGGTGCCTGCCAGAATGCCTTGCCTTGTAGTTGCATCACTCCAGTCTTCAAAGGCAGAATTTCAAATCTCCCTCAGCTCTCTTCTTTTCATCACCTTTTCCTACGTGTGAGCAAAAAAGAGAGAGACCATTCATCGCCTCTCTCTTATAAGGACACGTATGATGGCATTTGAGCTCCCCTTTGCTCCAGAATAATCTCCCTGTCACAGGATCCTTAATCACATCTGCAAAGACCCCTTTTCCAAATAATGTAACATTCACCGGTTCCAAGGATTAAGCCATGGATGTTTTTTAGGGGACCGTTATTCAACCTACCACTTTGATAATTCAGAGGAGGACTGGTAAAAGTCTTTTGCTCCATCCTCATTCCTCTCCGTATCAGCGTTTCTTACTCAGAGACGGTTTTGCTGCCCTCATCGCTCCCGCAGGGACATCTGGCTGTCGTAACTGGGAGGGGGTTGCTGTTGGCATCTGTCAGATAGAGGCCAGGGGTGATGCTGCAGACTGCACGGGGTGGGCCTTCCCTCACAGAGTTATCCAGCCCGAATGTCATAGTGCTGGGGCTGAAAAGCCTTGTCCTATAAGTAACTGTTACAAATAGTTTCCTGTATATCACTCCTGAAAAAAAAATCTTATATTAGCTAGCACATGAGTAAAGCCCTCTGATATGATTTGATTATATCCAGTGGTAGTTTTTAGTTAAGTGAAGAGTCATAATAAATGACTCACATATACCTTAAGTAACATTTTCACTTTCAAAATATAAATACACATGCACACACTAACATTTTCTTTGAGTATGTATCTTTTGAGTGGAGCTCTGGGTCAATATTCTTATAGAAACTTGCTCTGGCTTTGAAGCAAGAACTTAAAAGTTTGTGGAGGAATCTGAGTGCAGGATCCTTATAGAGTTTTATGACTCCTCGATTGTTTATCATTGACTTACACTTAATTATACAGCAATTTGGATTTTTTTGTATTATTGTTTTGTCACTTGCTTTCTTTGGATCTCTCCAAAGCATTCAATTTGGCTTTCATATAAAGAACAATATGACTCTGGTGGTCTTGTATCAAACATAATATATATATAGTGTGTGTATATAAAGAAATCTTTGTTTTGTACAGAAAAGAATTGCTCTAATATATTGCAAATACTTCTTCCAGTTGTAGCTCACTTAGTTTCTCATGTGACATAGAGCTAATTTCACTTTCAGATTTTTGAAAGTTTTAGAAAATTTTGTTTTAATACTGTAATAACTTTATAAATTATATGATATTGCATAAATACTTTATTGCTTTTCATATTAATGCTTGATTTACTTTTCATTAACTGCAACAAATATTATTTGGTGTTTTGCTTACTAGCAAAATATTTTCAGTTTCTTATGTAGTTAAATAGCACAATTTCTTGATACTGGGTGTTTTATTATTTTCTTACTCAGTGAGTGAGTTAGGGATGTGGATTGTAATTCCAGTTTTTGTAACTTCCGTCTCTTTTACTTTGTCCAGGACACAGAGCTCTGTGTGGTACAAATAATAAGCGTGGTGGCATATTCTGGTATTACTGTTGAACTCGATATATTGATACCTCATCTCTAAAATAGGGGTTGTAATACTTACATTGTAGGGTTGGTGTAAGGTTTTAATTGGATAATAAATACACAGTATCTAGCACAGAGTCTGGGACAGTCAGTAAATGTCAGTATCCTTTCCTTCTCTTACTGTCTGGTACAGTGTTAAATGTTCAGTGGATATTTGTTGAATAAACATATTTTCAGTTGCCTTAGCTTGATTCATTTTTCACATTTTTCTTTCCAGCATAAGAACTATGTCTCAGTAAATATTTTTTAGAAGAATTCCACTTTTAAAGTAGTCCAATAAGTTATGTGCTATCAACTAAAGTTACTAAGTCTTATTTTTATATGACATTTCAGTGTGTTTACAAGGCAAATTAAATATTAGGTGGAAAGATGACTATGTGACCTCAGAGATTCCTTCCAGCATGATCTAAAATTTTTATAAAATTCACATAATCCTGAATTTTCTTTCTGCTTTGTCCCTAAAATCTAAAGAAGTAAGTAGTGTTTGAAAATGTAGCATTTAGTTGGGAATGAAGAAAATAACCATACTTGTTATATGTTCATAATGGTTCCTTACCATATTATAGGAATCCTTTAGTCTTTGGAATGAATGTCACTGTCTTCAAGTGGATTTGTCTTTTTATTTTACCTAGAATATATGTGTATATCTACATATAATGAAATGTTTAAAGAAGTTTCATTTTATGTAAAGTTATTTGCCTTTTTATTCATCTATTAAATATCCTTCTACCTGAGATTTTGGTATACTTGGGTAGTATACTGAGTAACTTAGGTAGCTGAGTTAAAAGAAATTTAATTCATTTAAGTTGCTTATTTTAGAAATTAAATGATAGTCATGCATGATTTTGTATAAGTTGATTCTGGTATTTTCTGTTTTAAACTGCTAATTGTCATTTGTAATCGGGGATAAATGAAAAATATTAAGCCACATTTTTTAAGAAGGATGGAACACTGTGAGGCAAATGGGCAAAGCCGTCAATCACAGCATGCCCTCACCATCCTTAGCATTGGGTTCTTGAAAACCCCAAGGCAGAGAGATTTTCCCTGAAGGAATTTAAGCTGTTACAGGGGATGTCAGGCCAAGGAGTCAGAGATTGTGAGTGAACCTTTAAGAGATCTTATAAGCTTTAATGTCCTCCCAATTAAAGCATTAGCTGTATCAAATTTATCAGCATTTTATGCAGTTTCAAAATATCAGGTATTAGTTTCCCCTACTTTCTTGAAAGAAATGTTTCAGAATTTCCAGTCTTGCAGTTGGTGGGGAGCAGGAAATGCTTCATAATTCATAAGAAGCAATTTTTAGTGTATCTTATTCAGAGCTTTTCTTATTTTCACTTAAAGGTTACTGTTGTTTTAGAGACAGCAGAAATTGAATATTTGAGATTAAAAAATAAGCTTTTAGTAACCTTTATTTGACTTGCTCTCTATACCCAAATGGGTATTTACAGTTCCTTTCCAGTTCTGGTAACTTCGTGCCAGTTCATGTCGGAATGTGAGAGAGTGGAACACTGATGTGGCTGATGGTCCTTCCTTTCTCATCTTTGTTCTCTCCTTCCCAACACACTGTGATTCTAGATCAAAGGCTGGAGGTGTGTTTTGTCTCTGTTTCTATCTCTTTTAGCAGGGCCCTGCAAATATCTTCTACTCCTACACTGCCATCTCTTTATTTCTTGTCTCTTTCATCTTGCAAACCTGCAGTTCCTTCTTTCCCAAAAATATCTCCAGAAACAGCAACTTAGAATTGGTTGCACTCTAGAAATGTTTACCAGAAGGAAATCCATGAATATGTGTATATACTGGAATTTCACATAGTAAAAAAGTTTTTTGAGGGAAGAAACGGTCTTTGTATCCCCTCAGCCAAGCATTGGCCCATGAGCTCAGGCAATTCTTAGTATTTATTATTGAACAAATTAGGAAACTTCAGAAGTTGGCACAGAAGTAGTGGTTTATCATGTGTGGCAGACTGTAAGTTCTGAGATAGATTAAGAAAAGAAATTCTTATCTGTAGAGGGGGACTTGCTACTCATTTGATTGGATTAATTTTGAGAAAAGTCCTAGGATGTGTTTAGTTCTAAAACTTTGATTATAAAAAAGAAAGAAGTGGGTCATGAGTTGGTGAGATATAGAATAGCTAAGAAAAAAACAATATTTTTAGGTGAGGTAAAAGAAATAAAGGGAAACAACAGAATGGGAAAGACTAGAGATCTCTTCAAGAAAACTAGAGATACCAAGGGAACATCTCATGCAAAGATGGGCTCGATAAAGGACAGAAATGGTATGGACCTAACAGAAGCAGAAGATATTAAGGAGAGGTGGCAAGAATACACAGAAGAACTGTACAAAAAAGATCTTCACGACCAAGATAATCATGATGATGTGATCACTTACCTAGAGCCAGACATCCTGGAATGTGAAATCAAGTGGGCCTTAGAAAGCATCACTACGAACAAAGCTAGTGGAGGTGTTGGAATTCCAGCTGAGCTGTTTCAAATCCTGGAAGATGATGCTGTGAAAGTGCTGCACTCAATATGCCAGCAAATTTGGAAAACTCAACAGTGGCCACAGGACTGGAGAAGGTCAGTTTTTATTCCAATCTCAAAGAAAGGCAATGCCAAAGAATGCCCAAACTACCGCACAATTACACTCACCTCACACACTAGCAAAGTAATGCTCAAAATTCTCCAAGCCAGGCTTCAGCAATATGTGAACTATGAACTTCCAGATGTTCAAGCTGGTTTTAGAAAAGGTAGAGGAACCAGAGATCAAATTGCCAATATCCGCTAGATCATGGAAAAAGCAAGAGAGTTCCAGAAAAACGTCTATTTCTGCTTTATTGACTATGCCAAAGCCTTTTGACTATGTGGATCACAAGAAACTGTGGAAAATTCTGAAAGAGATGGGAATACCAGACCACCTGACCTGCCTCTTGAGAAATCTGTATGCATGTCAGGAAGCAACAGTTAGAACTGGACATGGAACAACAGACTGGTTCCAAATAGGAAAGGGAGTATGTCAAGGCTGTATATTGTCACCCTGCTTATTTAACTTCTCTGCAGAGTACATCATGAGAAACGCTGGACTGGAAGAAGCAGAAGCTGGAATCAAGATTGCCGGGAGAAATAGCAATCACCTCAGATATGCAGATGACACCACCCTTATGGCAGAAAATGAAGAGGAACTAAAAAGCCTCTTGATGAAGGTGTAAGTGGAGAGTGAAAAAGTTGGCTTAAAGCTCAACATTCAGAAAAGGAAGATCATGGCATCTGGTCCCATCACTTCATGGGAAATAGATGGGGAAACAGTGTCAGACTTTATTTTTTGGGGCTCCAAAATCACTGCAGGTACTGATTGCAGCCATGAAATTAAAAAACGCTTACTCCTTGGAAGAAAAGTTATGACCAACCTAGATAGCATATTGAAAAGCAGAGACATTCCTTTGCCAACAAACGTCCATCTAGTCAAGGCTATGGTTTTTCCAGTAGGCATGTATGGATATGAGAGTTGGATTGTGAAGAAAGCTGAGTGCCGAAGAATTGATGCTTTTGAACTGTGGTGTTGGAGAAGACTCTTGAGAGTCCCTTGGACTGCAAGGAGATCCAACCAGTCCATTCTAAAGGAGATCAGTCCTGGGTGTTCTTTGGAAGGAATGATGCTAAAGCTGAAACTCCAATACTTTGGCCACCTTGCATGAAGAGTTGACTCATTGGAAAAGACTCTGATGCTGGGAGGGACTAGGGGCAGGAGGAGAAGGGGACGACAGAGGATGAGATGACTGGATGGCATCACTGACACGATGGACATGAGTTTTGGTGAACTCTGGGGTTTGGTGATAAACAGGGAGGCCTGGCGTGCTGCAATTCATGGGGTCGCAGGGAGTTGGACACGACTGAGCAACCGAACTGAACATGAATAAAGGCACTTAGGTGGGATTGAGACGTGTGGTTGTAAGTATAGGAAGTAAAAAGATCATTGTGGTTAGGACAGAGAGTTTGTATTAGAGAATAGAGGAATTCAGTTGAATCGATGAAAAGCTCATTTTTTAAAAGAAATGTAAGCATTTCCAGATGGCAGAAAGCCCTATTTTTCTAATGCAGTATTGTCATTAAAATGATAATTTAACATGAGCTGTGTGATAGTCTTACAACTGAGTGAATTACCTTGAAGAAAAGAACAGTAGGAGAAGGCTTGCTGTGGTAATTTAAAAGTGAAGCAGTGAGAGCTTGGAAGACAGAGGTGACAGAGAAAATGGGGAGTAAAAGATGAATGTATTAATAGTGAAATTGTGAATTCACTGTGGCCAGTTAAATGGAATACAGAGGTATTTTGAAGTTTTCAAGGGATTCCTAGGCAAAGGACAGTCCCTGGATTTTTCAGAGTTTGGGGATCTTTTCCCAAGATAAGCCCTGTTCTTGTTTTAAAAGGTTCATTTAGTTTCTTATTTTTAAATAAGTTGTTATATTCTTTAGATTTCAGTAGGCTGTTCTCAATTATATTTGACCCTTTTCATTATTAAAGGATAAAAAAGTTCTTTTGAGACCACTTACCTGGATATTAATAAGTCAAATTTTATTTGTGCTTGCATGGTATACTATTAACTTTCAAAGGGAGAGTATTTACTGTAATGGTAATTGAGATGCTGGTGGGTGCTGACATGGAAAAAGAGGCACAGAGGAAATAAAAATTAAGAAAAGGGGAAACAAAGTCAAGACACTGGTAGTACTGAGGAAGATGATAAAAATTAAACCAGGAATATTAAAATTTAAAAGTGCTCAAGTGCCTGAAAACTACTTCAGTGTTAGAAGTTGTGGGGAAGTATGAGAAGTCAAAAAAGATTTGACTTTCATTATCAGAGAGCGTATATAAAGTATAGTCATGGGTCTTCCCCTCTGACTTTTTTTTTTTAATTCACCAAAAAAAGAAGAGAGAAACTATAGCAAATACGTCTTACAACCATGCCATGATCATACTTCCTCTGAAAGTGAAAGTCGTTCAGCTGTGTCCGACTCTGCGACCTCATGGACAATACAGTCCGTGGAATTCTCCAGGTCAGAGTACTGGCATGGGTAAGCCTTTCCCTTCTCCAGAGGATCTTCCCGACCCAGAAATCAGACTGTGGTCTCTTGCATTGCTGGTGGATTCTTTACCAACTGAGCTATGAAAGCCAAATTAATATGAGACATTTACTGTGTGATCAAGAAAAGTGAGGTGATTTTGATGGTAGAAGTATCAAACTTTATTAGCTTGATTCACATTGTTTAGAATATACCATTGATGCTTTAAGGGGACAGCTTTTGCCTCCCACTGGGTATTTGCTAATATCTGAAGATTTTTGGTTGTCACAGTTTGGATAGGGGGTGCTTATTAGCATCTAGTGGGTAGAGCAAGGATGCTACTGAACAGTTCATAGGACAGCCCCCCATAACAGAGTCCAAAATGCCAGTAGTGCCAAGATTGAGTAGCCCTGGAGTATGGGAGTAAGCAGTTTTTCCCTGGGCAATTTTAAAGACCTGTGTCAATTTATTATTTCTTTTTTTGCAAATCTGACCAGGTATTGCCTTCTGTTAATGCACTTTCTTCCCACAGCTTATAATACACTTGATTGTCAGTTTTCTTTACTGTGTTCGCATCCTCAGGCTAGGTCTTGGGCTTCCCAAGTGGCGCTAGGGACCTTGGTGGCTCAGATGGTAAAGAATCTGCCTGCAGTGTGGGAGACCTTGGTTTGATCCCTGGGTTGGGAAGATCCCCTGGAGAAAGGAATGGCAATCCACTCCAGTATTCTTGCCTAGAGAATTCCATGGACAAGGAACCTGGTGGCTACAGTCCATGGGGTTGCAAAGAGTCCGACACGACTGAGCGGTTTCACTCTCTTTCCCAGTTGGCGCACTGGTAAAGAATCTGTCTGCCAATACAACGAGATGCAAGAGATACAGGTTTGATCCCTGGGTTGGGAACATCCCCTGGAGAAAGAAATGGCAATCCCCTCTAGTATTCTTGCCTGGAAAATTCCATAGACAGAGGAGCCTGACAGGCTACAGTCCAAGGAGTCGCAAAGAGTTGGACACTACTGAGCACGTGCATCTTGGGTACTTTGATTAGATGCACTTTGATTTCCAAATTCTGAGGGCCTTTTGATGTAATTTCTTAAGTACTTTCTTTTGTAAGAAGACTTTTTCATGTGCTTCAGGTCCTAGGTCTGGGTTGCGCTAGCTCTTGAGTCCAGGTTTTATTCTAGTGATGTTTAAATGTTCTCATTTTTTTATGCAAGGGTTTTTTTTTTAAACATTATTTAAAACTGTTGTAATCTTTCTTTTGTGTGTGTGTGTGCACATCACGCACACGTGCTCAGTTGTTCAGTCTTGTCTGACTCTTTGCGACTTTATAGACTGTAGCCTGCCAGGCCCCTCTGTCCATGGGATTCTCCAGGCAAGAATACTGGAGTGGGTTGCCATGCCCTCCTCCAGGGCGTCTTCTCTACCCAGAGATCAGACCCACATCTCCTGCATTGCAGGCAAATTCTTTACCACTAAGCCACTTGGATATACAAGTTTATTTAAATGAAATACTTAACTTCTGGAAAAGCTGTGTAAGAGTTATTTCTTTTAGAATGATTTTATCCCTGCTTATAGATAAAGATTGCCATAACTACAACATTACATTTAACAGCTGCATACAAAAAGGTATTTTAAAAGGTATTATAATTATAATGGCTTTATAATGATAAATGAAAACATTAAGAACCAATTTTTTTCCCTTAGCCTACCTCAATTTGATGTTGATTTAAACATATTGATCATTTAGTAAAGTACATGTGCCATATGCCTGTGTATACACTGACCCTCGAATGACATGGTAGATGGTGGGGTGGAGGGGCTGGGAATCTGTGGCTAATTTATTGTTGGCCCTCTGTATCTAGAGTTCTTTGGTACCTGTGAATTCAACCAACCATGGATTGGGTAGTACTGTAGTATTTTCTGTTAAAAAATACCCATGTTTAAGTGGTCCTTCACAGTTCAAAGCCCCATTGTTCAAGGGTCAGCTGTACTAGCTACTCTGTGTATGAAAAGAATAGGGAGGAAAAGCAAAAGTACAGAGCAGTTATGTAGTAGTCAGGATGTGGTGGATCCATATTGTGTTTATGTAGTCTATGCATGTGTGTGTTGAAAATTTATCTCTGAGAAGTGAAGTTCTGGAGTAAGTATAGGTTTTATTTTTTTGTAGTAAATATTTTCTGTCTACTTCTAGTATGTATCAGTTATGTCTTAATCGTCCATTTTCATCTGTGCAGATGTTTTGTTAATTGGCCTTCCATCAGTCTAAAACTGATCTGCCTCATTGACCTGTTAAAGAGACACTCACTTGTCTATTAAGTGACACATTCTGGAACTGCACAACAGAAACATCTACCCCCCTGCTTCAAACGTGCATACTTATTGCTTTGAGTCTTGACTCCTTCCTTGGGCGTCTGTCAGCCATGGAGAGAATTGCAGTTGCAGCTGTTGTCTCACAAAAGAGGTTTTGGGTCCTCACTGCATAAGCACACAGCCAGCATCAATGGAGAAGGCAATGGCAACCCACTGCAGTACTCTTGCCTGGAAAATCCCGTGGACAGAGGAGCCTGGTAGGCTGCAGTCCATGGGGTCGCGAAATGTCAGACACGACTAAGCGACTTCACTTTAACTTTTCACTTTCCTGCATTGGAGAAGGAAATGGCAACCCACTCCAGTGTTCTTGCCTGGAGAATCCCAGGGATGGCAGAGCCTGGTGGGCTGCCATCTATGGGGTCGCACAGAGTCGGACACAACGGAAGCAACTTAGCAGCAGCATCAATAACTCTTATTTTAATTCAGGAGATGTTTTAGCTAAGAAATATTTAAATGCTTGCAGAGACTACTGTTCTGAGTCTAAGAATTCCAGGGTAGTCTGATGCACTGCTTTTATCCTTGGTGTGCTGAACCACCCACTTTATCTGAAGGGAAGGATTGATGTTGACTGATAAACAGGATAGCTCTCCCTCTCTTTATTTATATAAATTTATTTTTAATTTTTGAAAATTCTGATCTTAATGATAAGCAATTAAAATAACACAGAAGGATAAATGTACAATGAAAGTTTAAAATTTTTCTATTCCCAGTCTTACTTCATGGAGTTATTCATTGATAACAGTTTTGAATTGAGTCATATCAGTAAAGTGTCTCTCAACAGTTGGTGTTTGGCATTTTGGGCAGCACTGTACTTTGTCATGTGGGATTGTGCTGAACACCGCTTAGTGTTCAGTGCCCCTGTTCTCTGCCATAGCCATTGGAGTATGAAATATGCCTTCACACGTTTCCAAATGCTCTTGGGGAGGGGAATGGTATTGGTCCTGGGTGAGAGTATTGTAAAGTTTAAAATTACACTGTGTATCTGAGAAAATATGTCTATTTTTTCAACTTTATTGACTCTACTATGAAAGAAGAATATTTGAGCACACATGCACTTCTCATGGGAGGCCCAGAAAAAAATTCACTTGGGAAGAACTGTGCTTACTTCTAATGGCTTAGATTACTATGGTTTTTCAGTCTTACCTGCTTTCCTTTATGACAGCATTACTCTTGTGTTCTCAGTTACCTGTCTTTTTTTCTTTTCTCCTCTTGAGTGTTTGTGTATGTGTGTGTGTGATTTTTCAAATGGCCAGCTCATGCTTGGTTGAGTTTTATGCAGGGGATTCTGTGCAGTCTGGTTAGGGGGCACATTCCTCAAGGGATGATTTGCTAAGGAATTTCTTGGGCACCTCTGTAATTTTTCTGCTTGGAGTTTTCTGAGTTAAGTAGGTATACAGGAACTCTGAATCCTGGAGAGTAGGCTGTGGTTACAAATTCTTGGGTTGTATTGCCCCCTAATATGGTGTTCAAGCTGAAAAAGGCTCATATCCTCATTGTCTTCCTTCGCCAACAGGTATATCTTTAGCCGAGTGGGGTTAGTCTTGTATGGTTCCTGCTCTATATGGAGGAGTCTTAAGTTGGCAGTTCTTTTTGAACAAACCAAGGCCTAAACTGCTGCTCCTGAACTAGGAGCTGAATCTGCGAACCCTTTGTGCAGCCACGACTCAAGCACGTGCTTACCAGTTTTTCATCCTCTTCATATTGGCCCTTGGGGAGTTTCTTGAACACTAGCTGTTGTACTTGAGAGGATGTTTTGGATATTTTGGTTAGTGTTTC
Source organism: Budorcas taxicolor (assembly GCF_023091745.1). Classification (NCBI taxonomy): domain Eukaryota; kingdom Metazoa; phylum Chordata; class Mammalia; order Artiodactyla; family Bovidae; genus Budorcas; species Budorcas taxicolor. Next base: position 73,132,453 of record NC_068913.1, on the reverse strand, counting down.
TAGGCATTTTGTGAGAGAATGATTTCCAGATTTTAAATTCCATCTTTTTGTTGGACATGCAAGCATCTTCACCTACTTTCTGACTTCTAGTATTTCCTAAAATTTCTGGTATTTAATCTCTCATTTCTCTTTCATCTACCTCCAGTAATATTTCTATTCTTTTTAAAAAGCATGTATTCTGTCATTTCAGTGAGTCCTCAGGAGGGAGACAGTGTAGACGTGTGTGCTCGGCCTTCCTTTGTTTCTGGAAGCTTGTCACATATTTTTTAGGTCCAAGTCCATCAGTGCTAACTGACCTGATGAAAACTAAATCTCTATAAATGTCTATTCATTTAACTACATTTTTCTTTTTAAAATTTAAATGTAAAAAGCGTGATGTTTAGCTATAAAAGAGGTGAAAGGACAGGGATGAAGGATGAAGTTCAGGTCATTAACTGTGCAATTGAGCAGGGCCTCCCTGGGGTGGGAAGCAGCATGGGGATCTCACCATGAAGTCTAAATATATAAGGGAAAAATTACAACAATGAAAAACCACAATTTTTAAAATTATGTGCAATAAACGTTAACTGCAGTACATTTGGCATAATAATAAGAGAGTTCAAAGATAAATAAGGTGCTATTTCTGCCCTCAGAGAACCCACTAATTTGTGGTAAAGACAGACATGTAAATGAAAATCCAGTCACTTCTCATTATTCATTCTTTGTGGTAGTTTTGTTCTGTAAGTCTCTTTGCACACTGAATTGGGGAACACTGAGCCATTGTGTCTAGGCTAGAAGGGGGTTAGGTTCCTGCAAGCCCCTGGTCACATCTTCATTAACTGGTCAGTACATAACCTTGCTTTCTGTATGTTGCTGTTTAAAGACATCTTGATGCATATCTATCTATCTATCTATATCTATTAATATATGTGTGTATATACTTGATTCATTAACAGTGAATAGCCAACAGCACTATAATTTCATGTCTAAAGGAAGCTCTTCAGAGACTTGTATTTTCTCTGCAAGGCACATCACCCTACTGCTTTGTGGTTAGAAACACTGGACAGCACTTATGCACTATGCTTAGGGGACATTTCAGACAGTGAAATAAGCACAAAAATGTGAAAAACATGACACTAGATAAGCCATAAAAAGGATACCTGTTTTTGGTGTGAGAGCTGAAACAAGAAAGCAGAGTGTTGCCTCATTAAACCTAAGCTGGGGATGCACACACTTAGGCATGTCGTTTTTGCTGCTTATTGTCTCCATATGACAACAAAAGCACTGTGCATTTTGACTTTGGCGTTAAAGGTAAATTTTATCAAGTAGGCAAATTCCCAAACACAGACTCCATGAATAATGAGGACCAAATGTACTATGGTGTAAGTGCTGTATGTTCTGCCCTAGGAACTGCTAGGATGGGTCAGGAAAGGCTTCACCATTAAGGTAAAGTTACAGCAGTATGAAGCCACAGGCTTATGGATAGCAAATGGCCTGGTGTGGCTGGAATTCAAAGGACCTCTTTGAGGAGCAAGAGAGGATGTTTGAACAGGTAAAGGAGTGGGGGGGATATGAGGTCCTTATGCCATGTTAAGTAATTTGAATTTTATAGGTGATGAGGAGCCAGAGAATGATTTTAACCAGGGAGAAACATGGTCATATTGTATTTTGGAAAGTTCACTCTGATGGTGGTATCAGGAGTAGGTGAAGTCAGAAAAATAAATAGATTTTAGAAGTTAAGATGAGAGTATGAACTAAGGAAGTGACAGTGGAGATAAGGAAAAAGGGATGTGTTTGTAAGATAGGTAAGATAATAGATTGAAAAGCCTTGGTGGTAGATTCAGTTCAGTTCAGTCTCTCAGTCGTGTCCCACTCTCTGTGACCCCATGGACCACAGCACGGCAGGCTCCCCTGTCCATCACCAACTCTTGGAATTTGCTCAAACTCGTGTTCATTGAGTCGGTGATACCATCTTACCATCTCGTCTTCTGTTGCCCCTTCTCCTCCTGCCTTCAGTCTTTCCCAGCTTCAGGGTCTTTTCTAAAGAGTCAATTCTTTGCATCAGATGGCCAAAGTATTGCTTCATCTTCACCATCAGTCTTCCCAATGAATATTCAGGACTGATTCCCTTTAGGATTGACTGGTTTGATCTCCTTGCAGTCCAAGGAACTCTCAGGAGTCTTCTCCAACACCATAGTTCAAAACCATCAGTTCTTCAGAGGTGCTGGGAATAAAGGAAGTTGAACATGTATACCTCGGTGCCATTAACTGAAATAAGGAATACTGGAGGGTGACCAGATTTAGGAAGTAATTTGAGTTTTGGGCATGTTGAGTATGATCATTGTGTTTGTGGGATATCTTTACAGAGATTAGGCAAGAAATATAATCTTAAACCCAGAAGACAGAGTTTTGAGAGACATTAGATGTGGGAACCCTTTGGATGGTTTTGGCAGAAGAGTAACAGTCTGTATATGTTTTAAATGATTGCTCTAGCTAATCTAGAGAATATTGTTGAGAACTGGAGTGAAAGCTGGGGATCAATGAATGACTACTGAAATAAATGAGCAACAGATGGTGGTGGCTTGGACTAAAGTGACAGCAGTGGAGGGGTACAGAGTTGGGTTTTGAGTCATTACCTCTGTCATGGCTGAATTTAAAAACCACTTTATCATTGGATCTGCTTTGATTCCGTATACATGTGTATGTGTACTCCAAGCTGCTTCAGTTGTGTCCAACTCTGTGTGACCGTATGGACTGTAGCCTGCCAAGGCCCCTCTATCTGTGGGGTTCTCCTGGCAAGAATACCAGAGTAGGTTGCTATGCCCACCTCCAGGGTATCTGTCCGACCCAGGGATTGAACCCACGTCTCTTATGTCTCCTGCATTGGCAGGTGGATTCTTTACCTCTAGTGCCACATGTAACTGCATATATAATACGTGTTATCTTGAAAAAACTATCAATGAAATTTATTCTGGAAATCTAGTTTGGGGTATACTAAAAAAGATTCAAATTTGCATATTTAATATAATCAGGCACTGATACTGTCATTGTATTTCATGTTTATTAGTGCTTATTGTATAAAAAACACTTCTGGACAGTTCCACTGGTTCAGTTATAATTCTGCATATTTTCTTATAATACAGCAATGGAGCTTTAAGCTACTTTACTAATTAGTGACTAGGTCAGAAAAAATGTATTAGAAGCTGGGCTACTGCATTGTGAAAGTAAATTAGGAATGGCACTCACTATTTGAGCTATTAAAAAAAAAAAAAAACAACTCTGTGGATCTAGTTTTTCTCTGGATGAGCTCAGTACTTTAACGAGGATACTTCCTGGACACAGCATGGAGCTGGGCCCAGGGTAAGAAAAGAAGAGATTAGTTGACCAGTTAAGAGACTTTTAATATAGTCTAGACAAGAGAAGAGATACAAACTGTAAATCAAAGATGAGAGATCAGAAACTGTGATAGGGTGAATATTTGAGACTTTGTGTAGTAGAATGAGAAGGACTTGGAGGAGAATTTGATGTCAGGGTTAAGGAGAAAAAAAAAAATCAAAATTCTGAGATTTTAAGCTTTGGAAAATGGTTGGATGGTGATATCATAATAACAAGAGCTAGAATCTGTAGGATGAGTGAATAGTTTTCAAAATGGTAAATTAAAGACACCATCTTTGGAGTTCCCAGGGGAAGTACATTAGAAGACAGTTGGAGAACAGTGAGTCCTGTAACTAAGATTTGAAAATTCTATTCACATAGAAATTGGTTGAAGTCCTAAAAGTGAGTAAGATCACTCATAAAGGAATGAAAATCTAAGAAAGACCAACAGGAGTGAATGTGGACAGAGTATGTGATTGATTTTTCAGTTCAGTTCAGTCGCTCAGTTGTGTCCGACTCTTTGCGACCCCATGAATCGCAGCACGCCAGGCCTCCCTGTCCATCACCAACTCCCCGAGTTCACTCAAACTCATGTCCATCGAGTCAGTGATGTCATCCAGCTATTTCATCCTCTGTCGTCCCCTTCTCCTCTTGCCCCCAATCCCTACCAGCATCAGGGTCTTTTCCAATGAGTCAACGCTTCGCATGAGGTGGCTAAAGTACTGGAATTTCAGCTTCAGCATCAGTCCCTCCAGTGAATACCCAGGACGGATCTCCTTTAGGAAGGACTGGTTGGATCTCCTTGCAGTCCAAGGGACTCTCAAGAGTCTTCTCCAACACCACAGTTCAAAAGCATCAATTCTTCAACACTCAGCTTTCTTCACAGTCCAACTCTCACATCCATACATGACCACTGGAAAAACCATAACCTGACTAGACGGACCTTTGTTGGCAAAGTAATATCTCTGCTTTTCAATATGCTATCTAGGTTGGTCATAACTTTTCTTCCAAGGAGTAAGCGTCTTTTAATTTCAAGGCTGCAGTCACTATCTGCTGTGATTTTGGAGCCCCCCCCAAAATAAAGACTGACACTGTTTCCACTGTTTCCCCATCTGTTTGCCATGAAGTGATGGGACTGGATGCCATGATCTTCGTTTTCTGAATGTTGAGCTTTAAGCCAACTTTTTCACTCTCCTCTTTCACCTTCATCAAGAAGCTTTTTAGTTCCTCTTCACTTTCTGCCATAAGGGTGGTGTCATCTGCATATCTGAGGTTATTGATATTTCTCCTGGCAGTCTTAATTCCAGCTTCTGCTTCTTCCAGCCCAGGGTTTCTCATGAAGTACTCTGCATATAAGTTAACAAAGTAGGGTGACAGTATACAGCCTTAACGTACTCCTTTTCCTATTTGGAACCAGTCTGTTGTTCCATGTCCAGTTCTAACTGTTGCTTCCTGACCTGCATATAGGTTTCTCAAGAGGCAGGTCAGGTGGTCTGGTATTCCCATCTCTTTCAGAATTTTCCACAGTTTCTTGTGATCCACACAGTTAAAGGCTTTGGCATAGTCAATAAAGCAGAAATAGATGTTTTTCTGGAACTCTTTTTGCTTTTTCCATGATCCAGCAAATGTTGGCAATTTGATCTCTGGTTCCTCTGCCTTTTCTAAAACCGGCTTGAACATCTGGAAGTTCATAGTTCACATATTGCTGAAGCCTGGCTTGGAGAATTTTGAGCATTACTTTACTAGCATGTGAGATGAGTGCAATTGTGTGGTAGTTTGAGCATTCTTTGGCATTGCCTTTCTTTGGGATTGGAATGAAAACTGCGCTTTCCAGTCCTGTGGCCACTGCTGAGTTTTCCAAATTTGCTGGCATGTTGAGTGCAGCACTTTCACAGCATCATCTTTCAGGATTTGAAACAGCTCAGCTGGAATTCCATCACCTCCACTAGCTTTGTTCGTAGTGATGCTTTCTAAGGCCCACTTGACTTCACATTCCAGGATGTCTGGCTCTAGATGAGTGACCACACCATCATGATTATCTGGGTCGTGAAGATCTTTTTTGTACAGTTCTTCTGTGTATTCTTGCCACCTGTTCTTAATATCTTCTGCTTCTGTTAGGTCCATACCATTTCTGTCCTTTATCGAGCCCATCTTTGCATGAGATGTTCCCTTGGTATCTCTAATTTTCTTGAAGAGGTCTCTAGTCTTTCCCATTCTGTTGTTTTCCTCTATTTCTTTGCATTGATCGCTGAGGAAGGCTTTCTTATCTCTTCTTGCTTTTCTTTGGAACTCTGCATTCAGATGCTTATATCTTTCTTTTTCTCCTTTACTTTTCGCTTCTCTTCCTTTCACAGCTATTTGTAAGGCCTACCCCGACAGCCATTTTGCTTTTTTGCATTTCTTTTCCATGGGGATGGTCTTGATCCCTGTCTCTAGTACAATGTCATGAACCTCCTTCCATAGTTCATCAGGTACTCTGTTTATCAGACCTAGTCCCTTAAATCTATTTCTCACTTTCACTGTATAATCATAAGGGATTTGATTTAGGTCATACCTAAATGGTCTTGTGGTTTTCCCCACTTTCTTCAATTTAAGTCTTAATTGGCAACAAGGAGTTCATGATCTGAGCCTCAGTCAGCTCCTGGTCTTGTTTTTGCTGACTGTATACAGCTTCTCCATCTGTGGCTGCAAAGAACATAATCAATCTGATTTCGGTGTTGACCATCTGGTGATGTCCATGTGTAGAGTCTTCTCTTGTGTTGTTGGAAGAGGATGTTTGCCTTGACCAGTGCGTTCTCTTGGTAAAACTCTATTAGCCTTTGCCATGCTTTATTCTGTACTCCAAGGCCAAATTTGCCTGTTACTCCAGGTGTTTCTTGACTTCCTACTTTTGCATTCCAATCCCCTATAATGAAAAGAACATCTCTTTTGGGTGTTAGTTCTAAAAGGTCTTGTAGGTCTTCATAGAACTGTTCAACTTCAGCCTCTTCAGCATTACTGGTTGGGGCATAGGCTTGGAATACCGTGATGTTGATGGTTTGCCTTGGAAACGAACAGAAATCATTCTGTTGTTTTTGAGATTGCATGCAAGTACTGCATTTCGGACTCTTTTGTTGACCATGATGGCTACTCCATTTCTTCTAAGGGATTCCTGCCCACAGTAGTAGATATAATGGTCATCTGAGTTAAATTCACCCATTCCAGTCCATTTTAGATCCCTGATTCCTAGAATGTCGATATTCACTCTTGCCATCTCCTTTTTGACCACTTCTAATTTGCCTTGATTCATGGACCTGACATTCCAGGTTCCTATACAATATTGCTCATTACAGCATCGGACCTTGCTTCTATCACCAGTCGCATCCACAGCTGGGTATTGTTTTTGCTTTGGCTCCATCCCTTCATTCTTTCTGGAGTTATTTCTCCACTGATCTCCAGTAGCATATTGGGCATCTACCAACCCGGGTAATTCCCCTTTCAGTATCCTATCATTTTGCTTTTTCATACTGTTCATGGGGTTCTCAAGGCAAGAAAACTGAAGTGGTTTGCAATTCCCTTCTCCAGTGGACTACATTCTGTCAGACCTCTCCACCATGACCCACCCATCTTGGGTGGCCCCGCATGGCATGGCTTAGTTTCATTGAGTTAGACAAGGCTGTGGTCCTAGTGTGATCAGATTGGCTAGTTTTCTGTGATTATGGTTTCAGTGTGTCTGCCCTCTGATGCCCTCTCACAACGCCTACCATCTTACCTGGGTTTCTCTTACCTTGGTCGTGGGGTATCTCTCTACGGCTGCTCCAGCAAAGTGCAGCCGCTGCTCCTTACCTTGGATGAGGGGTATCTCCTCACGGCTGCCCCTCCTGACCTTGAACGTGGAGTAGCTCCTCTCGGCCCTCCTTTGCCCGCGCAGCCGCCACTCCTTGGACTTGGGATTGCTCCTCTCGGCCGCCTCCCCTGATTTTTCAGTTAGCTTGTAGCTAAACATAAGAAGTTTGAGGAAAGTGGTGGCTAGGGAAGCCAGATAGCAGTGCTGAGAATGGGAAGGTAGAGCTTTGAAGAAGAGATGTCTAGGGTGACTACTCTTTAGAGAAGCTTGGTGTGTGTGGGAAAAAGGAGAGACAGGAAGATGTGACTTAAAAGGGAAATCAGTTCAGTTCAGTCGCGTCACTCAGTCGTGTCCGACTCTTTGCGACCCCATGAATCGCAGCACACCAGGCCTCCCTGTCCATCACCAACTCCTGGAGTTTGCTCAGACACATGTCCATCAAGTCAGTGATGCCATCCAGCCATCTCATCCTCTGTCATCCCCTTCTCTTCCTGCCCCCAATCCCTCCAGCATCAGAGTCTTTTCCAATGAGTCAACTCTTCGCATGAGGTGGCCAAAGTACTGGAGCTTCAGCTTTAGCATCGTTCCTTCCAAAGAAATCCCAGGGCTGATCGCCTTCAGAATGGACTGGTTGGATCTCCTTGCAGTCCAAGGGACTCTCAAGAGTCTTCTCCAGAAAGGGAAATGGGTTCAAATTTAAAATATCATCACTGAAAGATGAGGAAGATATTAATATTTATAAATGTGGATGTTACAAATGAAGAAAACATACTGAAGTAACAGGAGAGGGATAGACCATGGGTCATGGTCCTGCAGTGGGTGGGAGGGACTTGATTCATCACACAGACAGCAGCTTCATAAAGGAGGAAGGGCATATTGTGAGATTTGAGAAAAAGAGGTTAGAAATGGTGCTAATGTATTTGATTCTACAAGTGGAGGGTAATTTCAGTAAATCATAAATGATAACCTCTTTTCCCTTCTGACAACATCATTTGCTGACTTGGGTAGTAAATATTTGAAATAGAGAATGTGAGAGAACCAAAGGACAAGTGGTAGAGGCATGCAGCAGTACTTGGGACTTTGCTGATTTGGAGAGAAATAGGGAAGTTTCGGAGAAGGCAATGGCACCCCACTCCAGTACTCTTGCCTGGAAAATCCCATGGTCGGAGGACCCTGGTAGGCTGCAGTCCATGGGGTCGCAAAGAGTCAGACATGACTGAGCAACTTCACTTTCACTTTTCACTTTCATGTATTGGAGAGGGAAATGGCAACCCACTCCAGTGTTCTTGCCTGGAGAATCCCAGGGACAGGGGAGCCTGGTGGGCTGCCATCTGTGGGGTCGCACAGAGTTGGACACGACTGAAGCGACTTAGCAGCAGCAGGAGCAGGGAAGTTTAGGACTTCCCTGTTGGTTCAGATGGTAAAGCGTCTGCCTACAATGTGGGAGACCTGAGTTTGATCCCTGGGTTGGGAAGATCCCCCGGAGAAGGAAATGACAACCCACTCCAGTACTCTGGAAAATCCCATGGACGGAGGAACCTGGTAGGCTACAGTCCATGGGGTCGCGAAGAGCAACTTCACTTTCATTTTCTTTCAGGGAAGTTTGAGCATACTGCAAAACCTGGGAAAAGAATAGGATTGAGGGCACTGAATAGAAGGAAAGCTCCATGGAGATCAGAAGTGAAGGGGGAGGTGAAGACAAATTTGATTCACAGATAATTTTGTTTAGGGCTACCTGTGTTAAAATAAGTGTAGGCGAGTTATAGCCAGGCTCCTGGGTAAATCTTTTCACTAAGTTTAAATGTAAACTACACCATTAATGCAATTTTACCAAACCAAGCATATGAAGGAAATTCTGTTACAGAAGAAAACTGTCATTATAGAAGAGGACTTGTAAAAATTTTCTGCAGTATTTGAAACAGTATTTTTATCTAACCTTTTGAAATTTTATGAGAGACACAAATTACCATATTTCTAGTTCATTTTGTTACCAGCATTCTCAAAACATGGTATCCAGCTCTTTAAGGGCTAGAACTGAAGGGCTGGCAAGGATATCCAGTTGTGTCTAGTGTTTATGCTTCCTATAGGGAAAATTGCAATGAGAAAAAGTCTAAAATAGTACTGGCATTCAGTTGTCATTTTATCTATTTAGAGTATTCTTTCACCACTTTGAACATATTGCATGTTCCTCAAGTTTCTTACAACCAGAAAGTCTTCCAAATAAGAAATGTGAGGTTAAAGCCTAAAATAATCTTTGCATTTGGGCTGAAAATATGGCTGCTCTCACTGAGGTAGAACTTCTTTGGCCTTTCTGAATTTCTAAAACTTGAAAAATTAGCAAGCTATTCTATGCAGAGTTTCTCGACATACAACATGAAGTTTTCTAATTTTATAGATTATGTTTGATGTTGTTTCCCATAACTCCCTATGTGGGGAAACTGTGCTCTCCATCTTCTTACCTGAGCATTCCTGCCCAGAAGAGCTGGTTGAGTGGCATTATATGTTTGAGAAGAGACTGTTTCCTTATTCTTTTTCATCATCAATAATATATTTTTGTGCTTATTTTTTGGAGAAGGCAATGGCACCCCACTCCAGTACTCTTGCCTGGAAAATCCCATGGATGGAGGAGTCTGGTGTGCTGCAGTCCATGAGGTCACTAAGAGTCAGACGCGACTGAGCAACTTCACTCTCACTTTTCACTTTCATGCATTGGAGAAGGAAATGGCAACCCAGTCCAGTGTTCTTGCCTGGAGAATCCCAGGGATGGCTGCTGTCTATGGTCGGACAGAGTCGGACACGACTGAAGCGACTTAGCAGCAGCAGCAGCAGTGCTTATTTTTAATGCAGTGTGTTGTACTTACTTTTAAGTAATGTTTTGCTCAGTGCTTTAAAAGCTGATAAAAGTAAGAGTGAACAACAGCCTGAGTGTTGAGAGAGAGATAAGAATAAAATACTCCAAATTGATAGCTAATTCTTGTAGCTTATAAAAATATTTTTACATAGATCAGTGTCATTTTAGTATAACAGTACTATCTTCTGAATCTTATTTGATTACAAATCAGTGATATTTGAGCCCCAGTTCTGAGTTGGAGTGGAATTAGTGGTGTGTAAATAAAGAAAAATGATTTGGGTTGAAATTAGATAAACATAGCAGTAAATAGAAGAAGCAGTTTTTATTATGAGTTAAATAAGATTGATTTTAAAGCTTCCTTTTGTTAAAGTTAAACCTTTACACTTATGAATGCTGAGAAAATACACATCTTTTGGAAATTAGAAATGTTTTTGTAAGTTTTTAAATATTGATTTTAAATGTTATACTCTAATGGAATGTCTACCAAAATATATTTCATGTCTTAGTGCTTCCAAAAGAAGAATTTAATGAAGCATATTATCTGAAGACAACTTGGTCTTCCCAGTCTTTTTCACCTTCAAAGAAAGAGTGCTGTTTGTTTTTAACTGCAAGAACAGTTGTAATTGTGATTTTTCTGCATTAAAACTGGTGACTGTTTACACAGAAGAGGTGTATTTTTAGGTAGGTTTTTATAGTAAAATTGTTAATGCATGTATAGGTGAAAGACTGTCTTGCTCTTTATCTTTTTCTTGCTCCCCAGAGGCTACTACTTTGAACTTTTTAGCTGTTTCTTTTGGCACTTAGCTCCATGTCATTATATGGTATGCTTATGTGGGTGATATCTTAGTTTTTTCAGTTTTAACCATTTTTGAAAGATGAGAATTTAGCTCTTTTTCCTACTCTTACTTTCTATGCGTATACACTTCTGATCCTTCATTTCTCCCAACATATTAATATTTTTATTGACTCAATATTTATTAATTGATCCATTAGTAAACTGTAAGGACCTTCTGACTTGTCCAGGATGACTCCTTGTTCTCCATACCTCATACACACCCATCACCATCTTGCTGAGAATTACCTTTGCCTTTCCCCTGGATCATGTCCTCTAGTTGCTTTATCGCACATCTTCCCCTTTTCTACTCTGCCCCTTTGTTACATGCTTGGAGGGCAGCACATCTTTTTTTAAAAAGAAAATTTCTAAGAAAAAGTGTTTCTGGTAGATTCGTTTTATGAAACCTTATAAGCAAGTCTGAAAATTATTTTTAACTGTCCTTGCACTTGACTGATAGTTTAGCAGGGTAGAAAATTTTAGGGTGGAAATGTTTTAAAATTCATCATTGCATTGTCAGTCTCTTTAGATGTCATCATTGAAAAATTCAAAAGCACTTTGATTACTGATTCTTGAAATGTCATTGTAGTTCCCCTGTCTTTCTGAAATTTCACAATGATGTGTCTTGGTATGCCTCTATTTTCATCTATTTCTCTGGGTACAATATGCCCCATTTAGTCTAGGAACTTACTGCTTTGAGTTCTGGAAAATATTAAGTGTTTCATTAATGTTCCCCCCCACCTTCTGTTTTGTCTAATCTTTTTATAACTCCGCTTATTTAGATGCCCTATGTTAGTCCTCTAATTTTTTTCCCTTCTGGTTTTCTACCTTTTTGGTATTTCCCCTAATTTATCTTCCATGATTTCTATTGCATTTTCCATTTCTACTTTTGCAATTTTATTTTAGAAGCTCTTTTGTTTCCCCTGGATGTTCATCTCCTATAGGAGTCTTGTGCTCGTTCCATGAATGCAATATTTTATTTCTCTTAAGAATTTTAATGATTTTCTTTTATCCTTAAATAGTTTTATTACTCCAAGTAGATTGTACCTGTTTGTTTATTCTAGTCCCTGACATTCATGTTATAGGCTTTCCTCAGTATCTGAGATCCCGAGGTTAATACTCATTATTAAGAGTACAGAAATAAAACCATGGAGCTCTGTTTGCAGGTTGAGCTTCTCTGTAGCCATTCTGACTGGATTATTTAGGGATAATACCTTATCTTTCCACTTAGGCTGGTCATGTTCTCTAGAGAAGACTCTTCACATCTTTCTGGAAACTAAAGCCCAGGCTAAAGTATTTTGATAGTCAAGAAGGAGAAGCAGGTGGAAGGCTTGTCTCATCACTTCAGTCATCCTGTTTTCCATATGGTTTCATTGTCCATTGTCCAGTGGTACTTCTTACCTTAGTCCTTCTGGGAGATCTGCCTCTAGTTTTCAGTTCTGCATAGATGAGGGTGAGGGGCAGCAAGTGCCCTGCCAAGAGGGTAGGACTGAACTACTGATAAGTAGTATACATGAAAAACTAAAAAAATAAATACTAACTTTAAGAAAATAAAACTACCGGAATGGAAAAAGATATCTACAGTTTACTAATGAAGCATCTAATGAATACTGACCTAATATTTTCTGAGTCTTCCTATCTGAGTTCCCCTCACCTCAAGTACTTTGGGTCATTCCTCAGCCTTTGAAAGATTTTGTTTTATAAAATGAAATGGTTTTCTGCTTTTCTTATAATTCATTTAGAGTTTGGCCTCTTGTGTCTGCTAAAGCAGTTAGCCCTTTATCCCTATGTTTTACAGCTTCCAAAGTCAACTTTTTTTCTACATTCTCCACATCTTCATAAAACTTAATGCCTTTAAAATAAAATTACACATATACATCTTTATTAAATTTTAGTGAAATTCTAGGTGAGAGCAAAATTAGAAATATTGATATTTGTCCTCAAATAAAAATATTTGTTCATTTTACTTTTACTTTTCTGTTTACTATTCTTTCAACTTTGACACTTAATTTTGTCAAATCCAAATATGCCAAAATGTTGGAGCCTGTCAGAGAGAAGAGTTTCTGCTTTGTAACCATGTTTATTTTTAATCACACTTTGGGTTAAAGGATCTGTGAGGAAGAGCCTCCTTTCGTTTTCCCTTCTGAAAGAAGATTGCTTACTCTATGAGCAACTACAGTTATGCATTCTTTGCTTCAATTTGATTTTTTTCTTTAGAACCCTGCATTGTTAACACAAGAAATGAGTTGGTTCCTTTGGCATACTGGTGCTATTTCAAACTCAATCTAGTCCCCAGGTGACTTTGTATTTTACTTTGGTAAATGTTAGTTGTTATACAAAATTTTGTCCCCAATCAGAGCTGAAAGCTAGGTGATGTAAAGGAAAAATAATTCAGAGCATTAGTTAAGAATTTACTAAACATTTGTTGAGTACTTAATATATACAAGGCTCTATACTAGGAACTATAGTGGAAGAGAATGCTTTTGTACGTGGAGAGGTTTTAATTTTACAAGGAGAAATGGAGAATAAACATGGAGTTCTTAGTGAATGCTGGAAAACCATTCGTTTAGCTTGTTTTTACCAGATGTTTGTCTTTAAAATCAATTAGAGAACTATGATAAGAAATTGTGAGTGTATGTATTCCCTTTAGATCTTTACTTTGCTTATTAGATGTTATATAATAAGAGTCTTTTTTTGGAATTACATAGTGTAGAGTGACAGAATTAAAATCTGTATCTGGTACCATTCTTCCTTCAGCATTTCTTGAATTCTTGATAATTGTTTTTTCCACAAAAGATTACATTAAACAAAGAATATGAGAGGAAAAGATAGGTAATTGAAAAAAAACAAAGGAATGATTTTATATTTAATACTTTCCCTTCAGATTTTAGTACATATGTTTGATTCCATGACTATTTGCCTTTCACAGTTCAAGGGGAGAGAGAGAATAAAATAGAGTGATGACAGGTATCTTAACCCACTACTAATCTGTAGCATCCAAAATCCCTAGACCCTTCAGACTGCAGAGAGTTTCTCATGGCTATTTCTGACTATTAAACTGGAATTTTTAAAAGCATTTACTTTAGTCAGCTGCTGCTCCTGAGCATGTTAAGACTGGCAACTCATTCTCTTCCATCTTACTGAAATTTGCAACTGCCAAGGGTGTTTCTGATCCCATTACAGTGTCCAGACACTTGGCATGAGAATAGAAATGATGAGAGATGGCCACTGTTGACCAGTAGGAATTTGTATCTACCCCATTCAGGACTAAAATCATAATAAAGTCATACCACATAGTGACAAGACTGGGATGAAGAACTGCGTTTTCTCATACCCAGTGTTCTCTCCACTGACCAGACTAAATTGTTCCATGATTTTTCTTCATATCTGCTACTTGTTGAAATGCAAGGCTTCAGTGACAGAACCGAGGTCATCATATCCCTGTGTTCTTGGCCAGTGCCTTGCAAAATGTTATCCTTCTAATCTCGGACATTTTCACTTTTTTTTTTTTAAATTTATTTTAATTGGAGGCTAATTACCTTACAATATTGTAGTGGGTTTTGCCATACACTCACGTGAATCAGCCATGAGTGTACATGTGTAAAAGGGAAACTATTGAGATTGTTTTGTAGAGGGATCATATACGGGAAACGCTGCTTATAATCTGTGATGATAGCTGGAAAAGTGGAGCATGGTTTGGGGCTGCTGAGTTAAGCTGAATTCTTGATACATGCTTTTTTTTTTAATCGTATTGGCTTACCTCTGGCAAGTCTCTTAAACTTTGGGGCCTCATTTTTCTTCTCTTTAAAATGGAGATGATAATTATACTCTCTAGCTTACAGCAATTTTTTCCGACTAAAGTGAGATAGAAAATGTAGGAAAAGGTAATAATCTATGCATAAGGTGACTATTATTTGGACTTAAGTAGAGACTTAGAGCAACACGTAGGGGTCTAAGTCCGGGAGAACACAAATATGAATATTAAAGTGACTGATGAAGGTCGGAGACGAGAGGCAGCTAATGTCTGCAGTGGCGTGCAGGCTTGATTCAGTGATGAAGGAGTTGTAAAGAGAAGGGATTGCTAAGATTTTTATGCTGATACCCTTTGATGGGTTTAATTAAATTAGCATGTGTGGGTACCTGTTTATATTAGCAGAAAAATCTAAAAGGACTGTTACAAAAGGGGTTCCTTAAAGCAACAATGATAAGAAATTATTCCTCAGTCACTTAGTACAGATAGAAAAGGTAGTCTGTTTTGTCATTTTACAATTGTGAGAGTTATAGTGTTTTAAGGGAGTAAAAAAAAGTTTTCCAACCTGATAAATATTTGTAAGAATCAATATAGAAATTAATTCTTAGTCATCTCATACCAGATACCCTGGAGCCACATGCAGAAACCACAGTTTTCATTGTGTGCATTTATGATTAACAGTGGAAGCTAAGTTATTCTCATTTGTTCCCATAGTGGCTAGAAGGCTCTGTTTCCTTTCTGAAATGTATTAAGGTTGTGATTAGGGTAAAAATGGAGAAAAAATCTGATTGGTAGGATGAAAATTTAAAAATGAAGAGTGACTGTTAATGAGTTTCATTAATTGTAATGCTTAATTGTAGGCATTAAAGTGGCTTTGTAACTCAAAGTGCACTTGTTAAAAGTATGGAAAGGTATTTTTTAATGTGACATAGACTGAAATTGCTTACTAGGAAGGAAATCCATGATGTAAAGTACAAACTAATACATAAGGCGCAAGGTATTTAAGGGATGAAGTGTTCTATATAAGGAGATTATGTTTGGGAAGACAAAGTCTCATGACTTGAGAGATGAGGCTCAGCATTTTTGCCTAATAAAATCTTGTATATAAGGATGCTTAATTTTATTAGGTAAAGTGGCTTTCATTAATCCTTATAAGTCTGTACAGAAACTTCTAGGAATCTTCATGATATTGACTCTCCAGATTCACAGTTCATAGTTTGAGCAACTCATTTGTTCAGATATTGTTTTGTTACACAGATATGGATAAATATATTAATTTTATAACAATTTTAAGACATTACCAGATGGAGCCAAAAGCCCTTTTCACCAACCCGTCTTTCAATTTTTGCTCCTTCCCCAGGGGTAATATGTATTATATCAATACTTTGGTATATTTCTTTGCAGACATATTCCTCTATATTTCCATATTTGTATCTAACAAAAGGTAAAGTATTGTTTTGTGTGCTTCAGTTCTATGTGTATGACACAATTCTGTCTTTATGACACTTGCATTTTTCCACTGAAAAATGTGTTTTGGAGAGCTGTGTCATGTTAGTGTGTGTGGAACCATGTTGTTCTTTTAACTATTGCAGATTATTCACAGGCTGGGGATTTAGCCATTCCCCTGATGAGGAACACTGAGGCTGTTTGTTTTTTCCCCATGTTTTCCAGTAACATCAGGATGCACATCCTAAAAAGTTGCCTCAGAAACAGTATTGCCAATTACGATGATAATCTTTCACTGGATAAAAAGTCGTGATGATGAAGGCTTAATAGAGTTAAAACTTAGATTTTTTTTTTTAATGTTACTGGAATTTCTGGTAATGATGGCAGGAAGAGGCTAACAGTTCTCCTCTGCAAAAAGCAAATAGAAAACCAGACAAAATTGTCAAAAACATCCACTTAGAGATATTGAAAATTGACCAAAGGCAGTTTAAAAATTGGTCTTGCACAACTGTTACGACTTGGAGTGAGAACAGTGGGAGTCTGTGGCCTTCTAGCCTGGGCCCTTCCCAGATAACCCCTCAGGCTTGCCCTGCTGCCCCCACCATTCTCAGCTGATGAAAAATGAAAGTTTACAAGCTTGGGACTAGCTAAGAAAACCAGAAGCCCTGCTGCCAAAGAGATGGGGGTGGGGGAGTAACTTGATTCAGGGAAGGGAAGAGAGAAGGGGGACACACATACCTGTGACTCTGAAGATACAAATTGGTGGATTTGGTTGGAAACAGCTGGAGAAAACCTGCTGCCTTGCTAGCTCCAGGTTGTGGACCTGGTTTAGGGTGAGGAGTGGACCAGAGACATTTAACAGAGATATCCCAGAAGTGAGAGAACCGTAGAAGGACTGAGATAAGCTCTCCATATAGCTCTGGTTGACTGGGAAACTACATATCTGAAGGGGCAACCCAAGAGAGCCTGACAAAAAGTTTAAACCAAAGGAGACTGGAGAACTGGCTGTGGTGTTGAATGCATTCTCCAATCTGTACACAAGTCAACTGGCAGAGGCTGGACGTCTTACAGGCTTGAGATATTTGAGCACAACCATTGCCCAAGTCATTGGATGACCATTAAGCTGTACAGACACAGGCACACCCAGTAGGAAGCCAGGCTAAAATATAGAAGTAAGAATTAGAAAACTGACCAGAGATGTCCCAACTGAGTACCATGTAGGGAAACTGGTTCTGCAGTTTAAGTTCAGATGAATTACTAAAAGGAGACCTAACATCTGTGAAAAATAAAATAAATCAAATTACTGTAATATATTAAATGTTCAGTTTTCAAATGGAAACTGCTGGACCTTAGAAAAAAGAAAGAAAATAAAACCTAGGAAAACATGACCCATAATCCTGAGAGTCAATGGAAACTGACTGAGTGGGCTTGGTGTTGGATGTAACAGACTTCAAATTGGCTTTTTTAATATGTCCAAAGAATTAAAGGACAGTATGTTAGCAACACTTAATAGAGAATCTCAATAAAGAAATTAGAAAAGAAAAATGAGATAGAAAATTTAGATTTGAAAAGGACAGTAATTGAAAAGTTCATTAGATAGGCTCCGTAACAGATTTGAGATGCCAAAGAAAAGGAAGATCAATAAAAAGTGTTCAAAAAGAGAGAGAAAAAAGGAATATTGAGAAAAGTAGACAGAGCTTTGGAGACCTGTGGGACAATGTTAGACATTTTAACATGGATGTAATGAGAGTTCTAGCCAGAAAAGAAGGAGAGAAAGGGACAGAAAACATATTTGAAGAAATAGTGACACCACACCACCCCAGGTTTGGTGGACAATAATGACTTAACAAGGGTTTCAGGAAGATGGAGTAAGCACGCTGCACCCTGTCTCTTCTATTGAACGCAGCTTTAAAAACTGGACAGTATACAGGGAGTAGTTATTTGCAGACTCTGGGAAGTCAGTAGTAGCAGGTGGATTGGAGAATACCGCCAGGATACCATTGAATCAACAGTGAGTTTACTGTGGGTTGTTTGTTTTTTGTTGTTTTGCTTTAGTATCCCCGACCTAACCTCAAGCCTAGAGCATCAGAATGGACCGCTGGAACTCCAAAAACCCAGTGGTTCTGGTTTAAAGAGAAGATCCTCAACAGAAGTGCAAAAATCCCTCCCTCTCCCTCCCTCCCTCTCCCTCCCTCCCTCTCCCTCCCTCCCTCCCTCTCCCTCCCTCCCTCCCTCTCCCTCCCTCCCTCTCCCTCTCCCTCCCTCCCTCCCTCTCCCTCCCTCCCTCTCCCTCCCTCTCCCTCCCTCCCCCTCCCTCCCTCCCTCTCCCTCCCTCCCTCTCCCTCCCTCTCCCTCCCTCCCTCCCTCCCTCTCCCTCCCTCCCTCCCTCTCCCTCCCTCCCTCCCTCCCTCCCCCCCTCCCCCTCCCTCCCTCCCTCCCTCTCCCTCCCACAGATATGGGAAACATCTGAAAAAGATGTAAACAGATTTTGTAATTATAAATATGCTCCAACAATTAAGGGTGCGTTCTCTTGAAATGAAAAATAGACTGTCTCATTAAAGAAACAGACAAAAGGAAAACCATATGGAAAATTTGGAACTGAAAAATATAATTAAAAACTCATTGGGCACGCACAGTAGCAGAATGCAGATAACAGTCCATGGACTTGAAGATAGAGAAGTAGACATTTATCCAAATTAAACAAACGAACAAAAAAAAGTTGAAAATAATGGGCAGAGTAAAAATGAGAGAAAATGAAAAAAAATGAATATTTTTTCCCCAAGGACCAATGGGATGATACCAGAAGGTCTAACATTATGTTTCATCAGACAATCAGGAGGAAAGAAAAAGAATATGGTACAGAAATGAATCTTGAAAGAAATAGTGGCCAAAAACTTCCCAAACTTGGTGAAAGACATAAACCTTTTCTAGTAGACTCAAGAGGTTCAGTGAACCTCAAATGGGATAAGCCCAGTGAAATCCATGCCCAGAAACAACATAATGAAATTGCTGAAAACAAGACAAAGAAAAAAAAAAAGCAAAAAACAGTAATAGAGAAACTATTGAATGAATGTGGATGTCTCATCATAGACAATAGAGGCTAGAAAGAGGTGAAACAATGTTAAACATACTGGGGGCAGTGGACGGGGATTGGGAGGAGAGAGTTTAGTCCAGTAAAACTATTTTCCAGAACCTGCCTTTTTTAAAAAAACCAAAAATAAGGACTTATATTTGAAAGCGCTGCACATAACAGAAAAATGTTTCTAAATAAGATTGCCAGAAAGTTATACTAGCTGCTTTTATAAGACATTTACTTGGTTCATAGTAGAAAGATCAGTAAGTTCATTTAAAATGGTAGTTCACTTTCTTTTCTGAATTAAATTTGTCATCAGAGGATGACAAAGTACAAAATGGGTCAGGTAAGATGATTAAATTAGGGGAAAAGCCCTACTATGTTGATTTTTAAAAAACATTGCTTTCAAGGTGGGAGTATTGTAATTGCTGTTTTTGAGATTTATTTTTCACTGACACTTTGAATAATTAGCGATACAATGAGAGATGGTTGAAGGGAATGAATTGCAGAATGTTAGATAAAACAGAGTATTTAACATTTACATGTTTTTAGTATTAGATCAGTCACTTAAATTTATTATATAACTTCATGAGTTATACCAATGTCATTTCTGTTTTACAGATAAGGAAATAAGTGTGTAGTTAAAAATTTCTTTAATGCTATATTGGAGAAAAAGATTAAAATTCAGAATTAACTCTTTTTTAATCACTTTTTGCTACACATGTTCTCAGCATTTATATTGATATATCTTTATGAGACAATTCATTATTATAACAAATAATGAAATGAGGACTTCTTGATGGAGATGTAATTGATACAACCTGTTTATAAAGGACAGTATGACAGTATCTGACAATTGAAAAATTACATATTCTTTGATCTAGCAATTCTCTTAGCCTTTATTTACTAATGATACGTTCAGTTCGGTGGCTCAGTTGTGTCCGACTATTGGCAACTGTGTGAACTGCGGCACGCCAGGCTTCCCTGTCCATCACCAACTCCCGGAGCTTACTCAAACTCATGTCCATCGAGTCAATGATGGCATCCAGCCATCTCACCCTCTGTCACCCTCTTCTCCTCCTGCCTTCAATCTTTTCCAGCATCAGGGTCTTTTCCAATAAGTCAGTTTTTTGCATCAGGTGGCCAAAGTATTGGAGTTTCAGCTTCAGCATCAGTCCTTCCAATGAATATTCAGGACTGATTTCCTTTAGGATGGACTGGTTGGATCTTCTTGCTGTTTATGGGACTCTCAAGAGTCTTCTCCAACACCACAGTTCAAAAGCATCATTTCTTCGGTGCTCAGCTTTCTTTATGGTCTGTCTCACACATCCATACATTACTACTGGAAAAACCATAGCTTTGACTAGACGGACCTTTGCTGGCAAAGTAACATCTCTGCTTTATAATAGGCTGTCTAGGTTGGGCATAGATTTTCTTCCAAGGAGCAAGTGTCTTTTAATTTCATGGCTGCAGTCACCATCTGCAGTGATTTTGGAGCCCCCCAAAATTAAGTCTCTCACTGTTTCCATTGTTTCCCCATCTATTTGCCATGAAGTGATGGATGGGACCAGATGCCATGATCTTAGTGTTCTGAATGTTGAGTTTTAAGCCAACTTTTTCTTTCTCCTCTTTCACTTTCATCAAGAGGCTCTTTAGTTCTTTGCTTTCTGCCGTAAGGGTGGTGTCACCAGCATATCTGAGGTTATTGATATTTCTCCCAGAAATCTTGATTTCAGTTTGTGCTTCATCCAGCCCAGCATTTCTCATGATGTACTCTGCATATAAGTTAAACAAGCAGGATGACAATATACAGCCTTGACGTACTCCTTTCCCGATTTGGAACCAGTCTATTGTTCCATGTCCAGTTCTAACTGTTGCTTCTTGAGCTGCATACAGATTTCTCAGGAGGCAGGTCAGGTGGTCTGGTATTCCCATCTCTTTCAGAATTTTCCACAGTTTGTTGTGATCCACACAGTCAAAGGCTTTGGCATAGTCAATAATAATACATACATAAGTATATATATCTGTGGTGTTCCTGGTGGCTCAGAGATAAACACTCTGCCTGCAATACAGGAGACTTGCAGGAGATGCAGGTTTGATCCCTGGGTCAGGAAGATCCCCTGGAGTAGAAAATGGCAACCTACTCCAGTATTCTTGCCTGGGAAATCCTATGGACAGAGGAGGCTGACAGGCTGCAGTCCACAAGGTCGCAAAAGAGACCTGAATGAGCAGCTGTAAACAATAACAAAATAACATGTTTGTGTATACAGATGTAGATGTGGACATATCGGTGTTGATTGTAACAGATTATAGCTATTAAAAATGGAAGCAGCCTGTATGTCTTTCAGTAGAGGACAAACTAAATAAATGTTGACTCTTCCACATAGTGAAATGCTAGATATATTGAAAAAAATGAGCTCCAGTAGGGAAAAATTATTAAGGTTTTATTAATAAAACCATCATGTTCATGTAAATAAAAAAGCTTGTATTCAAATATCATGATACATTTTGCTGGGAAGCCTAGAAAGAAAATCTCTTTAGAGGAAATCAGTTTTTGTATTTATTTTAAAATATTTCAGTGTAAACTTCCATTCACCAAACTGGTATATATATATACACACACACACACATATATATATACACACATATATACAAATATATATAATTTTTAAAATAACATATAAAGTTTTTTAACTTGTCTTTCATCAGAACTTTGACATTTTTACTCCATTATCTTCTGGTTTTAAATATTAACCAGTAATAAGTGGCATGGAAGTCTGTTACTTTTACAAGGTCTTTTTATTTCTTTCAGGAAATCTTCACTTCCCCTCTTTTAATTCTCAACGTTTCAAAACTTTATTTAGGTGTCCAAATGTGGGTCTTTTCCATTCAATCTGAAGTTTTTTATGTCATTTAAATTTGGGGAAATTTTCTACTGTTTTTTCAATTATTTCCTTCCCATCCTTGTCTCTGGTTTTGTCCTGTGTAACTCCTAATACATGCTGTTGGATTAGATTCCATATTTTAAGTATTCTCATATTTTCTGTCTTTTCTTCTGCATTTGAGAGTTTACCTTGACTTGATTTTCCAGGTTAATAATTTCAACCTTATTCTATCATTTAGTCCGCTGTTTGATTTTTTTTTTTAATTTAACTGTATTATTTTTAGTTGCCAGGTACTTTTTCTTCTTGAGTTGCTCCATTTTCTCCCTCCTTAGTGGCCCGTTCCTTTATGCGTGCAGTAGCCTCTCACATGGTTTTGAGAATGCTAATAAATATAAAATTTTAAAGTTCTATTCTCAGCACCTTCTGTTTCCCCTGTAATTTAGTTTGTTCAGCTTTGTCCCTTGTCACTGTTTTCTTCAGATGTCTGGTGATCAATAATGGTTGGTTTATATTTACAAATGAAGGACTGCGTTGATTAATCCAGAATATCTATCTGTTGAGAATTTCCTCTGTAGTTGTGTAGGCTCTTCCTCATTGCACTTCTGGAATGGTGGGCTTTGCCTTCAGATATTTAGGCAAAAAAACTGGTGAGCAAGCTGAGAACCCTCAAATAGCTAAATTGAGAAGGAGGAATTTACCCTGGAGTTGGCACATATTTGTGCAAGTTGAAAGAACAGAAGGGTGAGAAGGGTGTGCCACCCCTAGAAGTGCTAGGCAATGTGGTGAGGGGAATTTTTGGTTGTCATAATATACTGAGAAACACTACAGGCATTTGGTAGAGAACAATCCTGTGCAAAAAGGGTTACACCAATAGTTTCCTGTTTCTTTTTTAATTTTATTTTTAATTAGAGGATAAAATATGAAAGTGAGAGTCGCACAGTCGTGTCTGACTCTGTGACCCCATGGACTGTAGCCCACCAGGCTCCTCTGTCCATGGAATTTTCCAGGCAAGAATACTAGAGTGGGTTGCCATTTCTTTCTCCAGGGAATCTTCCCAACCCAGGGATTGAACCCACATCTCTTGTGCCTTTTGCATTATAGGCAGATTCTTTACCATCTGAGCCACTAAGGAAATCCCAAGAGTCTTCTCCAGCACCACAATTCAAAAACATCAATTCTTTGGCACTCAGCCTTCTTTATGGTCCAACTCGCACATCTATACATGACTACTGGAAAAATCATAGCTTGACTTTACAGACCTTTGTTGTCAAAGTGATATCTCTGATTTTTAATATGCAGTCTAGATTTGTCATAGCTTTGCTTCCAAGGAGAAAGTGTCTTAATTTCATGGCTGCAGTCACCATCCATGGTGATATTGGAGCCCAAGAAAATAAAATCTCCGCTTGTGTATGGAGGTCCTTAATTGCTGTGAGTGGCTACCCATCCGCTGTGCCTGCCCTTTTCTTTTATTGGCTCAAAGCTTAGATTTTTTTTTTATAGGCTTCTTTGGGAAATACGGTTCCACGGTGTTTTAAGGGTTTAAACATTAATTATAAATTCAGGATTTTCAATAGGGTGAACTCTTTGGTGGTTTGCACTGGGATGCCTTCCACTGGGTGTCTCGCCAGTCTCATCATCTTACCGTCCCACCACCCCCACGAAATAAAAGAGCTAATCTTTTACTCATTTCCGGTATTCACTATGTTAATAATGCACTAGAAGGTATTGTTCCAGGAGTTTCCATGTATTATTTAGTTGCACCAGCCCTGTAGGATAGATACTATTGCCATCCCCCACTTAACAGATGGAGGAAACTGACTTGGAGGAGTTAATTCATTTACTCTGGTTTTCAGAAATAGTTAAGTGGTAGTGGCCAGGCTTTTAACCACTATACTGTATCACTTAATTCTCTGATTCCTCAATAGTGTTATCATCATACTTGATTCACATGTTTACACATTGTGGTCTACTCTACTAGATTTAGTTTTTGAAGGAAAGACAACTGTGTCTCTAGTCTCTTCTGTATCTATGGGCTTCCCTGGTGACTCAGCTGGTAAAGAATCTGCCTGCAATGTGGGAGACTTGGGTTCAGTCCCTGGATTGGGAAGATTCCCTGGAGAAGGGAACAGCTACCCACTCCAGTATTCTGGCCTGGAGAATTCCATGGACTGTAAAGTCCATGGGGGTTGCAAAGAGTCGGACACGACTGAGCGTCTTTCACTTTCACACCTGGTCTGTGAGCACTCAGCTAAGGTTAAGTTAACTGAGCACAAAGTTTAACTTTCTTCTCTGATGCATTATAACTAGATTAGAATTTCAGGATACTGTTTTGAGAGCTAAGGTATTGACTACATGATGTCATTTTGTGGAAAAGAATTGTTTTTATTGACTTAAGGATTTAGATGAACTCTTGCTGTCATGGTGAAACCAGCCAAGTGAATATTGTGTCAAAATTTAATCATAAAGAATCCTGTTTTGATCCAAATTTCTTTCTTTTTAACTTCTATTTTATATTGAAACATAGTTGATTAATAGTGTTGTGTTAGTTTCAGGTGTACAGCAAAGTGATTCAGTTATATGTATATTAGTATCTGTATCTATTCTTTTCCAAATTATTTTCCTATTTAGTGTATTACAGAATATTCAGTAGACTTTTTTATGATATACAGTAGTTTCTGCTTGTTAATCTGTTTTAAATATAGTGTGTACATATCAATCCAAACAACTCCCACCTTTCCCCACTGGTAAATATGTTTGATCTCTAAGTCTGTGAGTCTTTTCTGTAAATGTTTATTTTTATGTTTTTTGAAAAATATTCCATATATAAGTGAGATTATATGATATTTGTCTTTCTCTGTTTGGCTTAGTTCACTTAATACGATAATTGCCAGGTCCATCCATGTTGCTGCAAATGGCATTATTTCATTCTTTTTAATGGCTGAGAAATACTCAAATGTACCACATCTTTATCCATTTCTTTGTCCGTGGACATTTAGGATGCTTCCATGTCTTGACTATGGTAAATAGCACTACAATGAATATTTGGGTACATATATCCTTTCAAACCTTGCTTTTCTCCAGATGTATGCCCAGGAGTGGGATTGCTGGATCATATAGCAGCTCTATTTTGAGTTTTCTAAGGAACCTCTGTATTGTTCTCCATAGTAGCTCTACCAATTTACATTCACACCAACAGCATAGGAGGGCTCCCTTTTCTCCACACCCAGTCCACATTTAAAGTTTGTACATTTTGTGATGATGGCCATTCTGATTGATTTGAGATGATGTCTCATTGTAGTTTTGATTTACATTAATTTTTTCTCTAATTAAGTAGCAGCACTGAGCATCTTTCCATGTGCCTCTTGGCCATCTGTATATCTTCTTTGGAAAATTGTCTATTTAGTTCTTCTGTTTTTTGGTTGTGAGGGTTTTGTTTTGTTTTCCGATATTAAGCTGCATGAACTGTTTGTAAATTTTGGAGACCAATCCCTTGTTAGTCACATCATTTGCAAGTATTTTTTCCCATTCTGTGATCATTTTGTGTGTGTGTGTGTGTGTGTGTGTGTGTGTTCCTGTGCATAAGCTTTTGACTTCAACTGGGTGGCACTTGTTTGTTTTTGTTTTTATTTTCATCATTCTTAGAGGTAGATCAAAAAGATATTGCTGTGATTTATGTCAAAATGTTGTTCTGTTTTCCTCTAAGAGTTTGATAGTATCCAGTCTTACATTTAGGTATTTAATCCATTTGGAGTTTGTTTTTGTGTGTTTTAAGAATGTTCTAATTTCATTTTTTTTTTTTTGCATGTAGCTGTCCAGTTTTCCAGCACCACTTATTGAAGAGACTGTGTCGCCAGTATTGTATAGTCTTGCTTCCTTTGTCATAGATTAATTGACCAGAGGTGCTCAGGTTTATTTCTGAGCTTTCTATCCTGTCCATTGATCTATATTTCTGTTTTTTCCCCAGTACCATACTTTTGATGACTGTGGCTTTGTGCCTAAAGTCAGGGAGCCAGATTTCCCCAGCTCCATTTTTCTCTCTCAAGATTGCTTTGGCTATTTGGGATCTTTTGTGTGTCTATGCAAATTGTTTTGTTCTAGTTCTGTGGAAAATGCCATTGGTAATTTGATAGGGATTGCATTAAATCTATAGATTGCCTTTGCTAAGTGTAGTCATTTTGGCAGTATTGATTCTTCCAATCCAAGAACATGGTATATCTTTCTAACTGCGTCATCTGTTTCTTTCATCGCTGTCTTTTTTTTTTTGGAGTGCAAATCTTTTGTATCCTTTGGTAGGTTTATTCCTAGGTATTTTATTCTTTTTGATGTGATGGTAAATTGGATTATTTCTTTAATTTCTCTTTCTGGTCTTTCATTGTTAGTGTATAGAAAGGAAAAGATTTCTGTGTATTAATTTTGTATCCTGCAGCTTTACTGAATTCATTGCTGAGCTCTGGTAGTTTTTTGGTAGCCACTTTAGAATTTTCTTTGTGTAATATCATGTTGTCTGTAAAGTGACTGTTTTACTTCTTTTCCAGAATGGATTCTTTTTATTTCTTTTTCTTCTCTGATTACCATGACTAGAACTACCAAAAATATGTTGAATAAACATGATGAGAGTGGATATCCTTGTCTTGTTCCTAATCTTAGAGGAAATGCTTTCATTTTTTGACTATTGAGTATGATGTTAGTGGTAGATTTGTCATATATGGCATTTATTTATTTATTTATGGCATTTATTTTATTGAGGTATGCTCTTTCTGGGCCTTCCCTGGTACTTCAGATGATAAAGAATCTGCCTCTGGTGCAGGAGACCTGAGTTTGATCGCTGTGTCAGGAAAATCCCCTGGAGAATGGAATGGCTACTCCCTCCAGTATTCTCGCCCGGAGAATTCCGTGGACAGAGGAGCCTGGCAGGCTACAGTCCATGGGGTCACAAAGAGTTGGACATGAGTGAACGACTAACACTTTCACTTTCGTGTTCCCTCTCTGCCCACTTTCTGGAGAGTTTTTATCATAAAAGAATGTTGAATTTTGTCAAAAGCTTCCTGCATCTATAGAGATGAGCATATTGTTTTTATTCTTCATTTTGTTGATGCAGTGAATCACAGTGATTGATTTGTAGGTATTGAAAATCCTTGCATCTTGGGGATAAATCACATTTGATTGTGGTGCTGGATTTGGATTGCTGTTATTCTCTAGAGGATTTTTGCATCTGTGTTCATCAGTGACACTGGCCTGTGATTCTCTTTTTGTGGAGTCTTTGTCTGGTTTTGGTATCAGGGTGATGGTGACTTCATAGAATGAGTTTGGAAGTATTCCTCTGCAATTTTTAAAAATAGTTCCAGAAGGATAGGTGTTAACTCTTCTCTCAATGTTTGATAGAATTTACCTGTAATGTAATCTGGTCCTGGACTTTTGTTTGTTAGGAGTTTTTTTAATAACAGTTTCTATTTCAGTACTTGTGATTGGTTTGTTCATATTTTCTCTGCCTTCCTGATTCAGTCTTGGGAGATTGAACCTTTTTAAGAATTTTTTCTTTTCTTCCACGTTATCCATTTTATTAGCATACAGTTGCTTGTAGTATTAATAGTCTCTGATGGAGAGGGAAGGCTGGCGTGCTGCAGTCCATGGGGTTGCAAAGAGTCGGACACAACTTGAGTGACTGAACTGACTGATCCTTTGTATTTCTGTGGTATCCATGTTAACTTCTCCATCTTCATTTTTAACTACGGTCATTTGAGCTCCTTTTTTTTCTTGATGAGTGTAGTTAAAGGCTTATCAATTTTGTCTCTTCAAAGAACTAACTTTCAGTTTCATTGATCTTTTCTGCTTTCTTCGCATCTCATTTATTTCTGCTCTTACCTAGATGATTTCTTTCCTTCTACTAACTTTGGGTCTTGTTTGTTGTTCTTTCTCTAGTTGCTTTAGGTGTAAGATTGGGTTCTTTATCTGTGATTGCCCTTATCTCCTGAGGTTAGATTGGGCTCTTTATCTGTGATTGCCTTTATCTCCTGAGGTAAGGTTGTATTGTTACAAGTTTCCCTCTCAGAACTGGTTTTGCCACAGCCCATCGGTTTTGGATCATTACGCTTTCCTTTTCATTTGTCTCTAGGTATTTTTTAATTTTCTCTTTGATTTCTTTGTTGATCCATTGGTAATTTAGCATAATGCTTAGCCTCCATGTGTTTTTATTTTCTTAGCTATTTTTTTCTTGTAGTTGATTTATAATCTTATAGTGTTGTAGTCAGAAAAGACACTTAATATCATTTCAGTTTTCTTAAATTTACTGAGGCTTGCTCTGTGGCCCCAGCATGTGATCAGTCCTGGAAAATGTTCCATGTGTACTTGAGAAGAATGTGTATTCTGCTGCTTTGGGATGAAATGCTCTCTATATAGCAATTAAGTCAATCTGGTCTAATGCGTCATTTAAGGCCTGTATTTTCGTATTGATCTGTCTGGATGATCTATTGTTGAAAGTTGGGTCTTAATAGCCCCCACAATTAATGTATTATTGTTGGTTTCTCCTTTTATGGTTATTAATTTGCCTTATATATTTTGGTGCTCCTTTGTTGGGTGCATATTTACAATTGATTTATCTTCTTAGATTGATTCCTTGACCATTATGTATTGTTTTCTTTACCTTATAACATCTTTATTTTAAAGTTGTCTTTTTTCTGATATCCGTATCACTACTCAAGCTTTACTTTTGATTTCCGTTTGCATGGGATACCTTTTTCCGTCTCCTCAATTTCATTCTGTGTGTGTCCTTAGATCTGAAGTGGTTTTCCTATAGACAGCATATATATGGGTCTTGTTTTTGTCTTTATTCCACTTGTCTGTGTCATTTGGTTGGAGCATTTAATACACTTACATTTAAGGTAATTATTGATATGTATGTTCTTATTGCCATTTTATTAATTGCTTTGGATTTGTTTTTCTAGCCTTCTTCTTTTGTCCTCTTGTGATTTGATGACTAACTTTAGTGTTCTGTTTGGATTCCTTTTTCTTTTTTGTGTGTATATCTAGTAGATTTTTGGTTTGTGGTTACTAGATTTTGATACAGCTGCCTATATATCAGCAAGATTGTTTTAAGCTGCTGGTGTTTTGATTTCAATTGCATTTCTAATACCCTGCATTTGTGTTCTCCCCTTCTCACAATCATTGGTTTTGATATCATATTTGTGTGAGGATGACTTCCTACCATTATATTTGCCTTTACTGGTGAACTTTTATTAAATTTTATTAATAAAATTTTTATTTTATGTCATTTTACTGAATGATATTGTAAAAAGTTAGAAATATGTTTATGTGTAAGTAGTGCTTCTGTAAAAGCTTGCCATTTTAGTAGACTAAACATTGAAAAGATAGCATTTCTACCTTTGTGGCTTATTATACAGTTTGTAGAAAGTTAATAGCTTTAAGATTCTTGCTTTGTAAACTATACCATATTTATCTGATTCTAAGTTTTATATAGCAGTTTTATTTATAAATAACAATATATAACTTGAAAGTGAAAGTGTGTAAGTGTTAGTTGCTCAGGCGTGTCCAACTCTGTGCGACCCCATGGACTGTAGCCCATCAGGCTTCTCTCCATGGGATTCTACAGGCAAGAATACAGGAGTGAGTAGCTATTTCCTTCTCCAGTGGATCTTCCCAATCCAGGAATTGAACCCGGGTCTCCTGCACTGCAGGTGGATTCTTTTCGTTTGAGCCACCAGGAAAGCTCATATAACTTGAAAGCTATACTTTATTTTTGGTAACAGAAAAATGTTCAGTTCAGTTCAGTCGCTCAGTTGTGTCTGACTCTTTGTGACCCCATGAATCGCAGCACGCCAGGCCTCCCTGTCCATCACCAACTCCCAGAGTTCACTCAGATTTACGTCCATCGAGTCAGTGATGCCATCCAGCCATCTCATCCTCTGTCGTCCCCTTCTCCTCCTGCCCCCAATCCCTCCCAGCATCAGAGTCTTTTCCAGTGAGTCAACTCTTCCCATGAGGTGGCCAAAGTACTGGAGTTTCAGCTTTCACATCATTCCTTCCAAAGAAATCCCAGGGCTGATCTTCAGAATGGACTGGTTGGATCTCCTTGCAGTCCAAGGGACTCTTAAGAGTCTTCTCCAACACCGCAGTTCAAACTCATCGGTTCTTTGGCGCTCAGCCTTCTTCACAGTCCAACTCTCACATCCATACATGACCACAGGGAAAACCATAGCCTTTACATTTTTGTGATTGAAACTCTGTTACTGAGAACTGGTGATGTACCACACTGTGGGGCTAGATGCTGGGAATATATATTTGAACAGGACAGATAAGATTTCTGTGCTTATTACTTACGAGTTTAGAAAGAAAATTATACACTAAATAAATACTTATCAACATCATTTGTTTTATCAGAGTTATAAAGCTTAGACTACTACAAAAATGTGCATTAGAAGAATTTACCCTAATTGGAGCCTCCAAGGACATATAGGAATTTTGCTCCCGAAGGACCTTTATGAGTTAAGTACACAAAGGTGGTGTTAAGTTGGGAGGAGTTGTTTGCATCAGGACAGGGGAAAGATTGTGTTGGCTAAAGCCACAAAGGGTGGTGCAGATTGTTGAATTTCGAAATGTATTTTCAAGACTTAAGGCCATATAATTTACATTGTAATAAATATCTTGTGGGTGAGAGGTGTGTGTGTGTGTGTATGTGTAGGAAGCTCTTGTGTGTGTATATATGTGTGTTTGTGTGTAGAAAGCTCTTATATAGTCTGGGCAAAACCCACTCCAGTGTTCTTGCCTGGAGAATCCCAGGGACGGGGGAGCCTGGTGGGCTGCCATCTATGGGGTCACACAGAGTCGGACACGACTGAAGTGACTTAGCAGCAGCAGCAGCAGCAGCAGCAGCAGCAGGACTCATGATGGGAACAAATTTTATTCTAGAAATATTTAGGAGGTAGAATCTACTGCTTCCTTTACTCCAGTTTCTATTCTTACCACGTCCAAACTTTCAGATATTTTTGCTATTTTATTTCTTTTCTTCCCTCTTTATTCTTATGGGTTAAAAAAAAAAAAACTTTATTATTACTTTGCTTCTGTTTTAATAGAGATTCTAGAGGGAAAGACTATAAACTTAAGTAGTCAATCTACCATATTTAACTGAAGCCTACCCCCCACTGATTTGAAATGTCACCTTCTGCATATATTAAATCCTATTTAGCTTGTCAGGATTTCTCTGTTGCTGAGCCAATACCGCACCAGTTTAATTTATAGTGTTTTTATATGTGATAGCACCAGCACCTTCTTTACATCTGATTTTTTACAAACGTATTCGGTGGGTTTACATATTTTCTCTTTTAAGTTAAATTTTAGAATAGGTTTACCCCCAAATCCTTTGGAATTTGTTAGGATTTATTCATTCATTTTTTTTGTATGAAATGTTTTGGAGAGAATTAATATTTTTATAGAATTGGATTGTCCTATGCCAGAACATGGTCTCTTCATTTATTTATTTTAAATGTCCTTTGTGTGTGTGTGTGTGTGTGTGTGTGTTAATTGCTCAGTTGTTTCCGACTCTTTGCAACCCCATGGACTGGAGCCTGCCAGGCTCCTCTGTCCTTGGAATTCTCCAGGCAAGAATACTGGAGTGGTTTGCAGTTCTCTTCTCCAGTGGATCTTCCCTACCCAGGAATTGAACCCAGGTCTCCCACATTATAGTCAGGCACTTTACCATCTAAGCCACCAGGGAAGCCCAAGTATCCTTTCGTATATTTTATATTTCTCCCATATCTATCTGAAAATTTCTATTTTAGCCTTATTTCTTATTTGTAAATTTTGTTGCTGTCATGAATGTAGTTTCTTTCTCTCAGTGATGTTTTTAAATTGGTTTTTACTGTTATTTAGAAAAACTTTTGATTTTTCTGTATTGCTCTGGTGTCTAGGAAGACACAAGTCATACTCTTATAACTAACTTCAATAATTTTTCAGCTGATTCCTTAGTCTTTCTCCTAAGTAGATAGCATAACCTGTGTATGTTTGTTTGTTTTGTAACATCTTTCTACATTGATTAAAACGTTCAATAAAGGTTTGAAAAATAGTAATCTTAGTGGATATTCTTGTCTTCTCCTTGACTTTAATGGTGAAGCTTCTGACATTTTTCCATTAAGGATAATGCTTCATACAGATTCTGATATAAAATTATTCTGGTTTTCTTCTAGTCATGTTATGGTAAGATTTTCCATTAGAAATTTTAAATTTTATTTCATGTATTTGAAGCATTGAGGGTGGTATACTGTCATATATATTAAACTATATTATATATTTCTTAAAGTTACACTGGGCTTCCTAGGTGGCACTAGTGGTAAAAAATCTGCCTGCCAATGCAGGAAACATAAAAGACATGGGTTTGAACCCTGGGTCAGGAAGATCCCCTGGAGGGAGGGCATGGCAGCCCACTCCAGTATTCTTTCCTGGAGAATCCTATGTACAGAGGAGCCTAGCGGGCTGCAGTCCATGGGGGTAACAAAGAGTTGGACATGACTGGAGCTACTTCTCACACATGCACGCACAATGTTAAATTATCTTTACATTACTAGGATAAACTGCGCTTGTGTATTGTTATTTTTTAAGACATTGTTAGATTCAGTTTGCTAATATGTTGTTTGGGATATATGCATATATACTCATATGGAGTTTAGTATTAATATATACTTTTTATTGAATTTTGAAATCCATATACAACTCGGAAAGCTTTTGATCTTTTCCTGTGTTTTGCTTTAAAATGTGAATAAATCTCTGTCTTGAAGTTTTGATACAACTTATTCTCAAACCTATCTAGGCCTAATGTCTTTTTTAAATGGTAGATCTTTGAAAACCTTTTGAATTTCTTCCATTATGATCTGTTTCCATTTTTACCTTTTTCCTAAATTTCAGTAATTGACATTTCACTAGAAAATCCCTGCTTGACTACATTTTTAAAGTTGTTCGTTGTGTTTTCTTTCGAATCTTTGTTATGCCTGCAGATATTTTTTCATTACACTTCCAAAGTTATTTGTGTCTTGTCTTTTATTAGTCACACTAGGCAAGTATCAGCCTTTTTTTATTCACCTTTAGAAACAGCCAGCGTAGTGATCAGATCTATCGCTTTTTTTTTCCCCTAGGATTAATTTCTGCTTTCCTTCTTAATTTCTTCTCCTAGTTTTTCCTGATCCATAACAGGTTTTCCATGCTTTTCTCTCATTGCCCTTTCTAGTGGGAAAATTCTTCAGTTTGATTCTTGCAATCCCACTCCTAACCCCGCCCCACACACACTAATTTAATTTAATCTTGTTCTTTCTTTTGCTCTTTTTTTCTTTCTCCCACCTTCCCCCTACCCCTTTTTAAAATAACCTCCTAGTAAGAAGTAAGCCTGTTTCTTTGCAGTTAATGTTTCTTGATATTCAGTTCAATTAGTTCAGTCACTCACTCATGTCCAACTCTTTGCGAACCCATGAACCACAGCACACCAGGCCTCCCTGTCCATCACCAACTCCTGGAGTCCACCCAAACTCATGTCCATTGTGTTGGTGATGCCATCCAACCATCTCATCCTCTGTTGTCCCCTTCTCCTCCTGCCCTCAATCTTTCCCAACATCAGGATCTTTTCAAATGAGTCAGCTCTCTGCATCAGGTGGCCAAAGTATTGGAGTTTCAGCTTCAGCATCAGTCCCTCCAATGAATACCCATGACTGATCTCCTTTAGGATGGACTGGTTGGATCTCCTTGGAGTCCAAGGGACTCTCAAGAGTCTTCTCCAACACCACAGTTCAAAAGCATCAATTCTTCTGCGCTAAGCTTTCTTTATAGTCCAACTCTCACATCCATACATGACTATTGGAAAAATCCATAGCCTTGGCTAGACAGACCTTTATTGGCAAAGTAATGTCTCTGCTTTTTAATATGCTGTCTAGGTTGGTCATAACTTTCCTTCCAAGGAGTAAGCATCTTTTAATTTCATGGCTGCAGTCAGCATCTGCAGTGATTTTGGAGCCCAGAAAAATAAAGTCAGCCACTGTTTCCACTGTTTCCCATCTATTTGCCATGAAGTGATGGAACTGGGTGCCATGATCTTCATTTTTTGAATGTTGAGCTTTAAGCCAACTTTTTCACTCTCCTCTTTTACTCTTATCAAGAGGCTGTTTAGTTCTTCTTCACTTTCTGCCATAAGGGTGGTGTCATCTGCATATCTGAGGTTATTGATATTTTTCCTGGCAATCTTGATTCCAGCTTGTGCTTCTTCCAGCCCAGCGTTTCTCATGATGTACTCTGCATATAAGTTAAACAAGCAGGGTGACAATATACAGTCTTGACGTACTCCTTTTCCTATTTGGAACCAGTCTGTTGTTCCATGTCCAGTTCTAACCATTGCTTCCTGACTTACGTAGAGGTTTCTCAAGAGGCAGGTCAGGTCGTCTGGTATTCCCATCTCTTTCAGAATTTTCCACAGTTTCTTGTGATCCACGCAGTCAAAGGCTTTGGCATAGTCAGTAAAGCAGAAATAGATGTTGTTCTGGAACTCTCTTGCTTTTTCGATGATCCAGCAGATGTTGGCAATTTGATCTCTGGTTCCTCTGCCTTTTCTAAAACCAGCTTGAACATCTGGACGTTCACAGTTCATGTATTACTGAAGCCTGGCTTGGAGAGTTTTGAGCATTACTTTACTAGCGTGTGAGATGAGTGCAACTGTGCAGTAGTTTGAGCATTCTTTGGCATTGCCTTTCTTTGGGATTGGAATGAAAACTGACCTTTTCCAGTCCTGTGGCCACTGCTGAGTTTTTCAAATTTTCTGACATATTGAGTACAGCGCTTTCACAGCATCATCTTTTAGGGTTTGAAATAGCTCAACTTAAATTCTATCACCTCTACTAGCTTTGTTCATAGTGATACTTTCTAAGGCCCACTTGACTTCACATTCCAGGATGTCCGGCTCTAGGTGAGTGTGAGTGATCACACCTTTGTGATTATCTGGGTGAAGATCTTTTTTGTACAGTTCTTCTGTGTATTCTTGCCACCTCTTCTTAATATCTTCTGCGTCTGTTAGGTCCATACCATTTCTGTCCTTTATCGAGCCCATCTTTGCATGAAATGTTCCCTTGGTGTCTCTAATTTTCTTGAAGAGATCTCTAGTCTTTCCCATTCTATTGTTTTCCCCTATTTCTTTGCATCAGTTGCTGAGGAAGGCTTTCTTATCTCTCCTTGCAACTTGGTGAGTTACATTCTTGCTTTTAGTTTTCATGTTTAGTTATTCTACTTTTGTTCATATTTGTAATTGAAGGGTCTAGATTAAATATATTAATTTTTCTCTAGTTTAAGTAGGAATCCCATTTGTATGTCATTGAATCTAGCTTCTGATTAGAGTCCATCCTCTTGTAATAGAGGAGGAGGAGTGGAACTTGTAGGAAACTTACCTGCTGAGTTTTGGGACTTTCCTTTCTTCCTGGAATCTCTGAGTAAATTGGGACACTTCCCTGCTTCTCTGGATCCAGCTCAGCTTTGTAGCGTTCTCACTATATGAAACAGCTTTCTGTTTCATGTATTGAGATTTTACATGTAAGAGTTGCCTTATGGTAATCCATGTTAGAGTGCTTATTATAGATCTAATTAATGTTTTAATAGTTTATAAGGTTAATTCTCTCGCTGCTCCTTGTTATAATTTTTGCATATTTTCTTGTGTATCTTTGATATGCTTTTAGGATGACTTAATTAAAAAGAACTATTTTATTTTTTGATAGTTCATGTTATTAGATAACTAATTTATAAGCCAGTGAATTGGCTTGTTAGGGGCAATTGTTTCTTCACACTGTCCAATAATATCCCAACAAGTGAGGGAGATGGGATTATGCCAGGTGTTAGAACATTATTTATTTTATTCACAGCAGAGTATGGAATGAAGGTGTCAGGGCAGATGCTTTCAAGTTTGACAACCTGGTGCAACTGGAGCACCAGGGTGGATGGTTCCACACCCGCACTCACCATTTCACCTAACCTCCTCACCAGTTTCCCTCTGCCTTTCTTGCCTGTCAACTCTGAGACACCCAAAACCCAGTTTTCACTCAAAAGGGGAAGATAGGGAAAGTTCAAGACCCCTCACCTCAACTTTCCACCTTGTGATTAAATAACCTGGAACAGGGTGGGTAAACTAAGTGAGAATTTTTTGATAGGAACATTAAGAATGACATCTGAATTCAACTCCAGAGAAGAGCTCTACCAGGGGACAGTAAAGCCTTAGCAGATGTTCTGAAACTGCTCATAAGAAAGTGCTGGAGAGTGGTCCTTTAGGTATAAGCTGTAAAATCTCTGGACTCAGCGGGGCTTCGGCTGGTCCAATCTGGGCCTTCAGAATCAGATGACCTGGGGCTGCCTGGCAAGCACAGTGCAGTTGATCTGTCTCAGTCTTCCATGAGAATCCTTCAGTTCCATCACAGAATACTCCCCAATGTGTTATACGGTTGACCGTTCAACAGCACAGGTGATTAAGGCCACCCACCCTCTGCACAGTGGAAAAATCCCCCGAAACTGTCTCTGCAGTTCCGTGTTGGCAGTTTCAACTAGCAGCAGATGTTTAGTACTCTAGCACATATTTCTTGAAAATAATCCACATATAAGTGAACCTGAGCAGTTAAAATCCACGCTGTCCTCTGTAGCTTCCTTCAAGATCTTCGGTTTGAAGAAGCGTATGTTTACTCTTCTCACTGTAGCGGAGGTGGGTCACCTGTTGGTTGTTGGGCCACTGGGTTAGGTTTTGGCTACTGACAGAGAGCTCCCACTTTGAGATTTGACCACAGGCACTAGCTCAGTCAGGGCCTCCTGATAGTTTGGGTACTCTTTCTGGCCACAGAAAGAGTCCTGTGTCCCATAGGCTGTCTCAACCATCCAGCAAGGTATCAGTGAGGGCTTTGCATACACCCTTGAAAAGAGTGTTAGTGTTTCAGAAGATGTAGCAGATGGGATCCAAAAATCTTGCCCATTAAGGAATACGGATTCTGGCCATCAGCTTGAAGTAGGTTTTCAGAGACACAGATGGTGGCGAGGTTTCATCCTGTACAGGTAATTGTAGCAGTTCTGACTTCCAGCTGTAGCAGTCTTGGACCATCCTTCATGAGGAGGCAAGGTTTGCACTTGATATCCCAGAGTCTGGGATAGTCAGATATCATCTCCTCTTTGAAGTCTTTGGGGGCATGAGGCCTCTAGGCATATGAGGTCAATTTCAAGATTTCATTGTGAATCTCATGATTTACTTTTTCTCAAAAATTAATAGCAGTACAAATACCAGATTCTTGTCAACCTTAACCAGCACACCATTCACCCAGACTGGCTTTCCTAACCTGTGCTGAACTGCAGCAGTTTACCCCACCCTCTTGCCTCCTCAGCCCAAGTTCCCTGGAGCTCACCGTCCAGGTCATTTCCCTAGTGAATTGGGGGAAGACCAAGCCAGGCTTGGCCTGAAAACATGGTTATTTACGGGATCTACGGTAGTTTTATTAAGTGAAAGTGAAAGTCACTCAGCCGTGTCCAACTCTTTGCAATCCCATGAACTATACAGCCCATGGAATTCTCCAGGCCAGAATACTGGAGTGGGTAGCCTCTCCCTTCTCCAGAGGATCTTCCCAACCCAGGGATCGACCCCAGGTCTCCCACATTGCAGGCGGACTCTTTACCAGCTGAGCCACAAGGGAAGTCCAAGAGTACTGGAGTGGGTAGCCTAGCCCTTCTCCAGGGGATCTTCCTGACCCAGGAATCAAACCAGCATCTCCTGCGTTGCAGGTGGAATCTTCACCAACTGAGCTATCAGGGAAGCCCAGTTTTATTAAAGTGCTATTAAATATACAAATTAGTTTGGGAATGTTTGGCAACTCTAGATTCCCTTTTCACAACATGGGATATGACTGCCTTATAAGTTTTTATTTAGATTTCATATATTAAAAAATCAGTAACAACTTATAAAGATCTTCAAAATAACCAATAATATATTTCACAGTCTCTGCCACTTTTCTTCCTGTTTAATTAAGCATAAAATATAAAAATTTTCACTTTCGCTCAAGCCCGTGGCGCCAGCAGGATGGTCAAGTGTCACGGTCTTCGTACTGCCAGGAAGCTCCGTAGCCACCGACGAGACCAGAAGTGGCATGATAAGCAATACAAGAAAGCCCATCTGGGCACAGCCCTGAAGGCCAGCCCTGAAGGCCAACCCTTTTGGCGGCACTTCTCACGCCAAGGGAATTGTGCTGGAAAAAGTAGGAGTTGAAGCCAAACAGCCAAATTCTGCCATCAGGAAGTGTGTCAGGGTTCAGCTAATCAAGAATGGCAAAAAAATCACTGCTTTTGTACCCAATGATGGTTGCTTGAATTTTATTGAGGAAAATGATGAAGTTCTGGTTGCTGGATTTGGTCGCAAAGGTCTGCTGTTGGTGACATTCCTGGAGTCCGCTTTAAGGTTGTCAAAGTAGCCAATGTCTCTCTTTTGGCTTTATACAAAGGCAAGAAGGAAAGACCAAGATCATAAATTTTGATGATGAAAGCACGATAGTAGTAAATTTTCCTATACCAAAAATAAAAATACATATATAAAAATTTAAACATTTCAAGAACCAATATAGAAGATATATTAAAAAAAAATCTTCTATACAACTGGCAGTTTTAACCAGCTAGATATTTGATGATATTAAGGAATTATTGTTATTTTATTAGATGTGCTAACAGTATTGTTACATTATTTTAAAAGAGTCCTGATCTTTTACACATAAGCACTCAAATATGATATCTGGGATTTGCCTCAAAATTAATGTAGGACAGAAAGTGTATAGGAGTATGAAACAAAATTGGCCATGAGTTGCCAATTGTTAGAGCTGATAATTATTGGGTTTGCTGTAGTATCT
The DNA here is from genome assembly GCF_023091745.1 of Budorcas taxicolor. Taxonomy (NCBI): domain Eukaryota; kingdom Metazoa; phylum Chordata; class Mammalia; order Artiodactyla; family Bovidae; genus Budorcas; species Budorcas taxicolor. Next base: position 73,093,543 of record NC_068913.1, on the reverse strand, counting down.
CTTTTTGTATATGTTTGGAATTTTCCATAATAAAAATAAAGACAAACGTAGAATGTCCAAAGAAAGAAAAAAGTCCTCATAAAAAAAAAAAAATACTCATGAAAAGTAGAGCTGACTACATTTATAGCCACAGGGTGAAAATATTAATACTTCTGAAGATTGTTGATTCTGTTGTTCCCTGCCCAGAGTACACTTTGGACCTCAAGCAAAATTATGAAGTAGACTTTGCTTATATTCTTTATTTCCTAGTGTTGACTTCATCTTAACTCCATATCAGTTTTCTTTCTGCTTGTTGTAGATGCACATTTTTCTCCCATTCACCTCTTTAATTCTGAAATTGTAACTTACTTCTTCCTACTGAGTCAGAGACCTAAAGATGAAGCTGTCCCAATTAAAGTGCAAGAGAAGACTGCTCGGGATAGGGTTTAGGAAGGCAGAAGTTGGGAGTAGTTCTGATGTTTGAGCATTTGGAAAAATTACTGATAGAAATGTGAGAAGTCTGTTGGAATATTGTGGGGAGAAATTTATAGGAGTCCTATATGAAAAGCACTAACTGTTGATTTTATGTAAAAACTGCCAGTCTGGAAAGAGGGAAAGGTAAAAGCTATACTAGTACGATTAGCTAGTACTATTCTAACAAAAATAAATAATGCCTAAAATGAGTATGTCAAAAAGTAGCAGTATTAGCATATTATCCAGAGATATAGTTATGATTAAAAGAAACTACAAATTCAATGTAGTTACTTATGGATGGGATCATTTAGGAGGGAGTCTGACAGCATGGAACAAAGAACTACTCTATTATAAGCAACTTAGTAATACAGTGTCTTTTTATAATGTTTATGTTTATTTTAATAAAAATATTTTAAAAAACAAACTACAGTATTAGTATACTTGTTCTAAAGATGCATCAAGGGAAAAAACTTATTAATAAAACTAATCTGAATAAAATTAAGACTGTGATTTTGAATGTAGTAGGAATCTAGCTTCACCTTCTTCAAATGCATATCCAGTTGCCCCAAATCCATTTTTTGCAAAGGCTGTTCTTTTCTCCTTTGAACTATCTTACCACTCTTGTTGAAAATTTATTAACCATAAAATGGGTTTATTTATGGACTCTCAGTTATCTGTCTATATTTATGCTGGTATCACAGTTTAGATTACAACAGCTTTTTAGTGAGTTTTAAAATTGTGAGTCTTCTAGCTTTGTTCTTTTTGAGGATTGTTTGGCTATACTGGATTTATTTTATTTCCCACATGAATTTTAGGATCCACTAATCAACTTCTACCAAAAAGGGTGGGGGAAACTGAGATTTAAATAGGGACTGCATAAACCTATCAATCAATTTGAGGACTATTGCCATCTTAACAATATTAAGTCTTCTAATCCATAAAATTTGATATCTTTTTATTTATTTGTCTTTAATTCTTTTAGTGATATAGTTTCACTGTAAAATCTTGCACTTCTTTTGTTACATTTGTTTGTAATGATTTTATTGATTTAATGCTATAGTAAAAGGAATGGTTTTGTTAATTTCGTTTTCAGAGGGTTCATTGCTAGTGTATAGAAGTACAAATGATTTTTGTACTTTTTTGCAACCTTACTGAACTCATTTATTAGCTCTAATAAGTTTTTTGTATATATTCCTTAAGATTTTCTGTATATGAGGTCATATCATTGGCAAAAAGGGAAAGTGTCATCCATTTTTTATCTGGGTGCCTTTTTCTTTTTGTTTCCTGGCTGCCATGGCTAGGCCCTTCAGTACAATGCTGAGTAGAAATGGCAAGGGTAGACATCCTTGCCTTGCTCCTGATCTGTGGCAAAGCATTCAGCTTTTCATCACTAAGTGCAATGTTAGCCATGGGATTTTTGTAGATGCTCTTGAGCAAAGGAAAATTTCCTTCTGTTCCTAGTCGAATTTTTTTTTTTTTATCATGAAAAGGTATTTGATTTTGTCAAATGCTTTTTCTTTGCCTGTTGAGATACCATGTGGTTTTGTTCTATTAATAGTGTATATCATTGATTATCATATGTTGATGAGCTATGCTGTACTCCTGGGGTAGATTCTACTAGGTCATTGTGTACAGTCCTTTTCATATGTTGCTGGATTCAGTTTGCTAGTATTTTATTAAAGATTTTTGCATCTGTGTTTATAAAGGATATTGGCTGTAGTTTTCTTGTGATGTCTTTGTCTGAATTTAGTTTCAGGATCTCACAGAATAGTTGGAAAGTGTTCCTTCCTCTTCTACATTATTTTTCAAGTTTGTAAAGTAATGATTTTAGTTCTTTTATGTTTAACAAAATTCAATAGTCAAGTCATCTGATTCTGGGCTTGTTGGAATGAAATTTCTTGATTACCTAATCTTTTTATTTTTTTTAATTGGTTTCTTAGAATTTTGTGTTTCTTAAGTAATTTTTTAAAATATGAAAAATAAAAAGAAAGTAGAAACTTCTAAGTATATATTCAGTTCAGTTCAGTCGCTCAGTCTTGTCCGACTCTTTGCGACCCCATGAATCGCAGCACGCCAGGCCTCCCTGTCCGTCACCAACTCCCGGAGTTCACTCAGACTCACGTCTGTATTAGATAGTCTGATAAAGCCCCAAACTGCATGTAAAAACCTGTCCTGTTGCTAATTCATGGGAAGTCAATTTGAAATTTATACTGTTTAACAGTTCAGTTTTTCTAATGTGTTTTTCAAGAATGTTTATTGTTAATGTATTTTTATTTGATTTATTTTAAAATCATATTTCATAATAGCTTGGAATTTAAGGTTTGCTTCTGTTTTTTTAATACTGCTTTTATCTCAGCAGCAATGCAGCAAGTGTTGGATAACCTTACGGAGCTGCCCTCATCTACGGGAGCAGAAGAAATAGACCTAATTTTCCTCAAGGGGATTATGGAGAATCCTATTGTAAAATCACTTGCTAAGGTATATTGATTTATTCGTAAGATAACTAAATTCTTTTTAAATTGTTTTTACAGAGGTCTTTTCAGATTAGTGTTTTAGAACCTAAGTGAGGTATAACTTAGGCTTAGTTAGCAAATGATAACAGTTAACAACTAATGAAATCTTACTTTACGCAAAAATCAGACTGTTTTGCCTTCTCTACTGACTTTAAAGTTTTAGGGAAACAATAACTGAACAGTTGTATTATAATGGAAGTCTGTGAAAAGGAATCTGATTTTGTCTCCGTTTTCAACAACAGCAAGGTACTGATTTCCTTCTTTTTTGTTAGACCATGTACCTGTTTTTCAATTTAGTTCTTGACTTCCTATAACTAGTTCTTTTTGAAAATTTTTTTTATAACTGGATATTTTATATCCAGTTATATTTCCATAGTCAACTCTGTAGTAATCATTTTTACTCATCCAAAAATATAGTTTTACAACCATTTTTGGTTTTATTTCAATTACAGTGTTTCCCACGGTAATTTTTATAAATCTCACTAAAACTTAGTGTATTAACTGTTTCACAACCCTGCCCTCCCATTCTTCAGATGATTTCTTGCTTTTAAGAACCTATGCCATACACTGTCTCTGACCTTTTCTTTCCTTTATTTTTTAAATAAGATATTGAATATAGTTCCTTTTGCTATTCAGTAGAATCTTGTTATATCTCTGACCTTTTCTTCATGTAACCATCTTGTCATTCCTGGAGTGTTGATTTTTATCCTCTCCTGAGATCATTTTTGTAGCATAGTCTGTTACTTGTTTTCTTCTAAGACTTCTGAAAAATCATACTTTTCCTAAGTGTTCTAATAGTAAGAGTGAGTTAGTGATGCAGTTCTTCATTTTATTCATAAATGTGATCATTCTAAGGTCACATGATAGGAAGGCTTTGGTTCCTAAGTAGAAACTAATCCACTTACAGATCACTGAACTAGAATTTTTATTTTAGTCATGTTTGACTGCAGTCTTTCCAAAATTTATTAGGTATTACTTTAATAATAATATATAAGATATAATTTACCTTCAGATTTAAGTTTCTTGTCGCAAATATCAATCACTATCCTGTGTTGAGATAAATACTTCAGTTTCTTAGAAATAAGTAAGTTAAGTGTTAGTCGCTCAGTCGTGCCCAACTGTTTGCAACCCCATGGACTACAGCCCACCAGGCTCTTCTGTCCATGAGATTTTCCAGGCAAGGATACTGAAGTGGGTTGCCATTTCCTTCTCCAGGGAATCTTCCCAACCCAGGGATTGAACCCAGGTCTCCTGCACTGCAGGCAGACTCTTTACCGACTGAGCTACAAGGGAAGCCCTAGAAATAAATAAGGGCTGTTTAAGCCTATTAGTTAAATGGCTCATTCTGAGCTCTTACTGCCACTTTAAAAATAGTGTTTTATTCCTCCCTTAATATCATACCTACCTTACTGTTGGTTGTTAGTTTTTATTCTCAGTGTACCTCTTAAACCCCATCCTCATGTTTATTTAATTTAAAGCTTTTAGATATAGATCAAGAAACTCAATTGTATTATGCGAGGCATCTTATAATGTGCTTATTATTTATAAGGGTTTTTAAAAATTGCTATTTCATCTTTGCAAAAACATTATAAATTGAAAACTAGGATTTAAAATAGAAAAATTATCTGCCTAAGGTCACTTATCTAGGAAATGACAGAAATACTTAGGCCAGGTCTTGTTTCTTCAAATTCTTTTTTCTTTCGTCCACAGAGCAAGTTGTGTGTCTCTCTGTGTATATTCTTGAGAATTTCTGTGTGTAAAAAAATTACTGATTTTTGTGTCATTGATGTTGGCCTTACTGAAGGTCGTTTTGTTCACTATTCTCAGCAAGTGAAATGGCTGCATAACTTTTGAGCAGCTGAAATGCTGTTGTGATCTTTTGATGATAAAATTGAAATAGAAAAAAAAAAAAAGAATCACTCAGTAGTAAACAACATTCAGGCAGCTTCTCAATAAATAGAAGCAGTGGTAGTTGAATATTCCTGCATTGAAGGTAAAGAAATCCCAGAAGGAAGAAAGGACTTCTGCTTCCAAGAAAGAGATGTGAAGTCATAGCAGGCCAAAACTCCCAGTACCAGTAGGGGGAAAGATGGATTAACTGCTGAAGAAACAGCGAGGGTACATTCCTAGGCTTGTGGACAGGCAAGAGCATGCGACTAATAATCATGAGAAGAACAAAAGAAACAGTCTTATAAAAAATCTTTTTAAAAGTTTATATACAAAGATTTTTAAGTAACATTTTTAATAAAGGAAAGAGGGAAAAATAAAGACATTTAAAATATTACTGGAAAATAAGAGTCAAAAACAATCAAATGGTTATTTGAGAACTCAAAAATATAATATGTGATTAAGAGCTCATGTGATGGGTTTAATAGAACACTAAACACAGCAAATAAGAAGACTAACAAATTTGAAGACAGGTCAGTTGGAAACATCTAAACTGAAATTCATAGGCAGGTACATATAGAAAAGACAGTATGTGAGACATACTCAAAAGGCCAAATACACATGTAGTTAATATCCCAGAAAGGGGGCCAGGGGTAGGGCAGAAGAAATAGTGCAAGACACAATGGTCAAGAATTTTTAAAACTAATGAACAACATCAACTGAGAAATTCAAGAAGCCAAATGAAGCCCCTGGCAGGGAAAATCAAAAGAAAAACATTCCTTTGAATATCACAGTCAGACTCCTGAAAATCAAAGAAGTGAAAATTTGTAAAGTCCCTGAAGAAGAAAGACACATTACCTTTAAGGACAAGCAGTAAGACTAATAGTTAGCTATAAAACAGGAACTATGAAAGTCATAACAGAGTGGATTGAGATCATTAAGGTGCACAAAGAAAAACACTGCCAACCTCAAATTCGTTCTTCAGCAAAAACAACCTTCAGAAATAAAAGCAAAATAAAGGTTTTCTTTTTAGACAAAGTCTCAGTAAAATTATCTCCATTTATTCAGCAAGAAATGCAAAAGGAAGTTCTTCAGGCAGAAAGAATGACAACAGAAAGGGAGTAAATATAAAATAATACTGATTTTTAGGATGAAGTGATGGTAATGTCTTGTAGCATTGATAGCATGTATATAAATGAAATATGTGAAGATGATAGACCAAAAAGAAGAGACTTTGTGATTCAGACAGTAAGATGCTTTTGTTATCAAGGAAGTGGTCAAAGTAATATCTTAAGGTTGTATAAAAAGGTTAGGGATGCATATTGAGATCTTTAAGGCAGCCACAAAAGTAAAATTATAAGAATGAACAAATTCCACCCAAACCTTAGGGTGAGAAAATAGACTACTTGAATTACCTTCACTCCAGAAACAACTAGAAGAGTTAGCAAAAAGGGTGGAAGAGAGTGACCATCTTCAGATACGGGACAACAAGCAGCACAGGACTGTGATGCCTGAGAGAAAGGAGAGAAGTGAGGTGAGCATTATGAAACTGTCTCAGGCCTGTTTCCATGTCTAGTGCAGAAAGAAGTATAAACAGCCCAGCAATGTTAATAGAGCTCAGGATTTGAGGAGAAGGAGGTGACTGGACCTTGTGTGGCAGAGTACTGGGGAGGAGGAAGCTAACCCAGACCAGCCCTGGAGATCTGCTTAGGGATGCCTTCAAATCTCTGGCTGAGTGCTGACCTGTGCATATGTGAGGCATGCCTCTGGAGTCCAAGGAAAAATCCACTGGAAAGCACAGTAGGCCAAACAATTTCCAGGGCTCAAAAGGGATGGGGGATAGTTTAGTTTGCATTCCCACTAGCCTGATTTGAAAAGTCCTCATAATATGCAGGACATTGGGCATAGTTCACACTAAGTTTCTTATAACAAGTCTAGGAAACTAGTTACAGACTACAGCAAAATCAAACTAAAAATTAATAACAAAGTTATTCCCCAAATCCCCAAAGATGTCAAAGAGCATTCTTCTAAATAGCCGTGGATCAAAGGAGAATCACAAAGAAACATAAAATATATTTTGAATTGAATAACATGAAAATATATAACAGAACTTCTAGGGTGTAGCAAAGCAATGCTTAGAGGGAAACGCCTGTATTAGAAAAGAACAGTGTTTAAATCAATGATTATATGAATACCTTGAGAAAATAGAAAAAGAACAAATTAAAATATGCAGACAGCAAATAATAAAGATGAGTGAACATAAAAAGATGAAAAAATCAATATAACTTTGAATATATTAATAAAATTGGTAAACCTCTAGCTAGACACAAATTATCATTAGAGGACATTGCTGCAAATCCAGCAGACATTGCAAGAATAATAAATATTATGAACAACTTTGTGGCAATAAATATAATAACTAGAGGAAGCTAATTTCTTGGAAGACACAAATTACTAAAGTCTACAGAAGAGTGGATACCCTGTATCTGTTTTTTTATAATTGAATATTTGCAGTTTAAAACCTGAAGCTTCAGCCTGGATGACTTCCAAAGAAAATTCTATCAAACATTTAAGGAAGAAATATTTTACATTATTTATTCTAGAAAAAAGAAAGGAAAACATTCCCAATTTTGTTTTACTAGTCTTGATGTTACCCTGATATCAAAACCAGCTAAAAAGAGTTCAGTTAAAGAAAACTGCAGAATAGTATCCTTAGTGAATGTAGACTAAAAGTTCTTAAGAAAATATTAGCAAATTAAATCTAGCAACTTACAAAAAGGGTAATACCTCATTACCAAGTGACTTTTGTCTTAAAAATACAAGCTGCCTTCACATTTGATAACCAATAAATGTCACCATTTTAATGATATAAGAAAAATCATATGATTATATTCATAGTTGCAGGAAAAGCATTTTATGAAATTGAACATCCATTTTTCATAAAAACTCAATAAACTTAGAACTAAATTGCCTCAACCTCATGAAGAGCATCTGTTAAAAACCCATGGTTAACATCGTCCTTCATGGTGGAACACAGTGACTTCTTTCTAAGATCACTTCTATTCAACTTTTATCACTTATGTTCAGCTTGGTACTAGGAGTCTTTGCTACTGCAAAAAGACAAGAAAAAAAAGGGTATACTGATTGAAGAAGAAAAAATTAACTGTCATTATTTAAGGATGATGTTACCATCTATGTCAAAAATCCTAAGAATCTACCACAAGTGGGTTTTTTTAAAAAGCCCTGTAGAACTAATAAGTGAATTTAATTAGCCAGGAACACAGGATAAAAACTACTCTATGATAATTAATTGTATTTTTATATGGTAGCAATGAACAAATTGGAAATAGTAATTTAATGTAATAGGAATAAAATTTTTTAAATGTAAGACCTATAACTGGAAACTAAAAGACATTGTTTAAAGGTATACATGTATACTTACATAAATAAAGAAATTGGAAGACTCAAAATTTTATAATGTAAATTCTCTGCAAATTGAGCTGAAGATTCAGTATAATCCCAGCCAGAATTTCTACTGTGGATACTGAAATTTATAATGGGCCAAGACCAGACAATTTGGAAAAGTACAAAATTTGATGCCTTCCACAACCTGGAAGGATTTCAAAGATTATTGTGACTCTGTAGTAATAAAGAGAATGTAGTATCAACGTATAGATCAACAGCACAGAATAGAGTCCAGAAAGAGACTACCACATGTGTGGTCAACTGACTTTTTGCACCATGATAATTCAGTGAAGAAATAATAAATAGTCTTTTCAATAAATGTCACTGAAACAGTTGAATATTCACATAAAAAAAATTTCCCCAACTCTGTATCCTAAAATTATCTAAAAATAGATCATAGCTCTAAAAGTAAGAGCAAAGACTAAAATATTCTAAAAGAACACATAAGGAAAAAAAAAATTCTGTGACTTTAGATTCTTAGGTAAGACATAAAAAGCATGAGGCATAATGAAAACTTTGATTAATTAGATTTCCCCTGAAAAAGATGCCAAGAAACATAAGGTGTGCTACAGACTAGAGAAAATATTTGCAGAACATATATCCTAAAAAGAAAGCTACTCATTTATTGCTGGTGTGGTACCAGTAATGCAAAATGGTACACCTACTTTGGAAGATAGACTGGCAATTTCTTACAAAGCTAAGCATTGTGTTACCACATACTCCAGTGATTGTGCTCCTGACATTTACCCAAGTGAACTGTTAATTTGTGTCCACACAGAACCATACACATGAATGAATGTAATGGCTTTATTCATAATTGACAAAGCTTGGAAGCAACCAAGGTGCCCTTCAGTAGGTGTATGGATAAACAAAGTGTGGTACATCCATACAATGGAATATTACTCAGGAATAAAAATAAATGAATTACAAAGCCATGAAGGAACCTTCATGAACTATGGATGGAGGTATGGGACATTGTACAGGAGACAGGAATCAAGACCATCCCCAAGAAAAAGAAATGCAAAAAAGAAAAATGGCTGGCTGAGGAGGCCTTACAAATAGCTGTGAAATGAAGGGAAACAAAACGCAAAGGAGAAAAAGGAAGATAAACCCATTTAAATGAAGAGTTCCAAAGAATAGCAAGGAGAGATAAGAAAGCCTTCTTCAGTGATCAATGCAAAGAAATAGAGGAAAACAATAGAATGGGGAAGACTAGAGATCTCTTCAAGAAAATTAGAGATACCAAGGGAATATTTCATGCAAAAATGGGCTCAATAAAGGACAGAAATGGTATGGACCTAACAGAAGCAGAAGATATTAAGAAGAGGTGGCAAGAATACACAGAAGAACTGTACAAAAAAAATCATCATGACCCAGATAATCACAATGGTGTGATCACTCACCTAGAGCCAGACATCCTAGAATGTGAAATCAAGTGGGCCTTAGAAAGCATCACTACGAACAAAGCTAGTGAAGGTGATGGAATTCCAGTAGAGCTATTTCAAATCCTGAAAGGTGATGCTGTGAAAGTGCTGCACTCAGTATGCCAGCAAATTTGGAAAACTCAGCAGTGGCCACAGGACTGGAAAAGGTCAGTTTTCATTCCAATCCCAAAGAAAGGTAATGCCAAAGAATGCTCAAACTACTGCACAATTTCACTCATCTCACATGCTAGTAAAGTAATGCTCAAAATTCTCCAAGCCAGGCTTCAGCAACACGTCAGCCATGACCTTCCAGCTGTTCAAGCTGGTTTTAGAAAAGGCAGAGGAACCAGAGATCAAATTGCCAACATCCGCTGGATCATTGAAAAAGCAAGAGAGTTCCAGAAAAACGTCTATTTCTGCTTTATTGACTATACCAAAGCCTTTGACTGTGTGGATCACAATAAACTGGAAAATTCTGAAAGAGATGGGAATACCAGGCCACTGACCTGCCTCTTGAGAAACCTCTATGTAGGTCAGGAAGCAACAGTTAGAACTGGACATGGAATAGACTGGTTCCAAATAGGAAAAGGAGTACGTCAAGGCTGTATATTGTCACCCTGCTTATTTAACATCTACGCAGAGTACATCATGAGAAACACTGGGCTGGAAGAAGCACAGCTGGAATCAAGATTGCCGGGAGAAATATCAATCACCTCAGATATGCAGATGACACCACCTTATGGTAAAAAGTGAAGAGGAACTAAAAAACCCCTTGATGAAAGTGAAAGAGGAGAGTGAAAAATTTGCCTTAAAGCTCAACTTCAGAAAAGGAAGATCATGGCATCTGGTCCCATCACTTCATGGGAAATAGATGGGGAAACAGTGTCAGACTTTATTTTTTGGGGCTCCAAAATCACTGCAGATGGTGACTGCAGCCATGAAATTAAAAGACGCTTACTCCTTGGAAGAAAAGTTATAACCAACTTAGATAGCATATTCAAAAGCAGAGACATTACTTTGCCGACTAAGGTCCGTCTAGTCAAGGCTATGGTTTTTCCTGTGGTCATGTATGGATGTGAGAGTTGGACTGTGAAGAAGGCTGAGCGCCGAAGAATTGATGCGTTTGAACTGTGGTGTTGGAGAAGACTCTTGAGAGTCCCTGGGACTGCAAGGAGATCCAACCAGTCCATTCTGAATATCAGCCCTGGGATTTCTTTGGAAGGAATGATGTTAAAGCTAAAACTCCAGTACTTTGGCCACCTCATGCGAAGAGTTGATTCATTGGAAAAGACTTTGATGCTGGGAGGGATTGGGGGCAGGAGAAGAAGGGGGTGACCGAGGATGAGATGGCTGGATGGCATCACTGACTCGATGGACGCGAGTCTGAGTGAACTCCGGGAGTTGGTGATGGACACGGAGGCCTGGCGTGCTGCGATTCATGGGGTCGCAAAGAGTCAGACACGACTGAGTGACTGAACTGAACTGAACTGCTGTGTTGTAGCTTGGTGAAAGTTCCATGTGAACTTGAGAAGAATGTGCACTTTGCTGTTGGATGAAATCGATTGGTGTTTTTGTTCAGTTCAAACCAGCTCTGTCCTTACTTATTTTCTGCCTGCTGGATCTTAGAGGAGTATTAATCCAACTATAATAGTGGACTAATCTGTTTCATATTGAAGTTCTGTCACATTTTGCTTCACATATTTTGATGCTCTACTGTTATGAGCATTTACATTATGGATTGTTCTGTCTTTATTATTGTTTAATGTCTGTTCCTAAAGGAAATCATTCCTGAATATTCATTGGAAGGACTGATGCTGAAGCTCCAATACTTTGGCCACCTGATGCAGAGAACTGACTCACTGGAAAAGACCCTGATTCTGGGAATGATTAAAGGCAGGAGGAAGAGGGGACAACAGAGGATGAGATGGTTGGATGGCATCACCGATTTGATGGACATGAGTTTGAGCAAGCTATGGAAGTGGTGATGGACAGGGAAGCCTGGTGTGCTACAAAGGGTCGCAAAGAGTCAGCACAACTAACAGACTGAACTGAACTGAATGTTTGTTCCTGATCATTTTCCTTGTTCTGAAAACTCTCTGAAATTAATATAGCTACCCCAGCTTTCTTTTGATTAATATTAGCATAGAGAAGGAAATGGCAACCCACTCCAGTGTTCTTGCCTGGAGAATCCCTGGGATGAGGGAGCCTGGTGGGCTGCTGTCTATGGGGTCGCACAGAGTCAGACACGACTGAAGCGACTCAGCAGCAGCAGCATGGTATATCCTTCTCCTTATTTTACTTATACTCTACCTGTGGTTGTTGAGTTGCTAAGTCATGTCTGGCTCTTTGTGACCCCATGGACTATAGCACGCCAGGCTTCCCTATCCTTCACTGTCTCCCAGAGTTTGCTAAGACTCGTGTCCATTGAGTTGGTGATGCCATCCAAGCATCTCACCCTCCATCGTCCCCCTCTCTTCCTGCCCTCGGTCTTTCCTAGCATCAGAGTCTTTTCCATTGAGTAAGCTCTTCCTATTGGGTGGCTAAAGTATTGGAACTTCAGCATCAGTCCTTTAATGAATATTCAGGATTGATTCCTTTAGCATTGACTGGTTTTATCTCCTTGCAGTCCAAGGGACTCTCAAGAGTCTTCTCCAGCACCACATTTCAAAAGCATCAATTCTTTGGTGCTCAGCCTTCTTTATGATCCAACTCTCACATCCGTACATGACTACTGGAAAAACCATAGCTTTGACTGTATGGACCTTTGTCATCAAAGTGATGTTTTGGTCTAGGTTTTCTTCCAAGGAATGAGTGTCTTTTAATATCAATGGCTGCAGTCACCATCTGCAGTGATTTTGAAGCCCAAGAAAGTAAAATCTGCCATTCTTTCCATTTTTTTCCCCATCTATTTGCCATGAAGTGATGGGACTGGATGCCATTGATCTTCGTTTTTTGAATAGTGAGTTTTAAACCAGCTTTTTCCCTCTCCTCTTTTACCTTTATCAAGAGGCTGTTTAGTTCCTCTTCACTTTCTGCCATTAGGTAGTGTCATCTGAATATCTGAGGTTGTTGATATTTCTCCTGGCAATCTTGATTCCAGCTTGTGATTCATCCAGCCCAGTATTTCTCATGATGTACTCTGGATATAAGTTAAATAAGCAGTGTGACAATATGCAGCCTCGACGTTCTCCTTTCTCAATTTTGAACTAGTCCTTTGTTCTATATCCAGTTCTAATTGTTGCTTCTTGAGCTGCATACAGGTTTTTCAGGAGGCAGGTAAAGTCATCTGGTATTCATCTCCCTTTAAGAATTTTCCACAGTTTATTGTGATCCAAGCAGTCAAAGGCTTTAGTGTAGTCATTGATGCAAAGTTGATGTTTTTCTGGAATTCTCTTGCTTTGATCTCTGCTTCCTCTGCCTTTTCCTAATCCAACTTGTACCTCTGGAAGTTCTCAGTTCACATATTCTTGAAGCCTAGCTTGAAGGATTTTGAGCATTACCTTGCTGGCATGTGAAATGAGTGCAATTGTGCCATATTTTGATTGGCATAGCAAACACCCTTTCCCAACAACACAAGAGATTACACATGGACATCACGAGATGGTCAGTACAGAAATCAGATTGATTATATTCTTTGCAGTCAAAAATGGAGAAGCTCTATACAGTTAGCAAGAACAACACCTGGAGATGATTGTGGCTCAGATCATGAGTTTCTTATTGCAAAATTCAGACTTCAATTGAAGAAAGTAGGGAAAACCACTCAGCTATTCAGGTATGACCTAAATCAAATCCTTATGATTATACAGTTAAAGTGACAAATAGACTCAAGGGATAAGATCTGATCCAGTGCCTGAAGAACTGTGGATGGAGGTCGATAACATTGTACAGCAGGCATGACCAAAACCACCTCAAAGGAGAAGAAATGCAGAAAGGCAAAATAGTTATCTGAGAAGCCTTATAAAGAGCTGAGTAAAGAAGAGAAGTGAAAGGCAAATAAGAAAGGGATAGACATACCCTACTGAATGCAGATTTCCAAAGACTAGCAAGGAGAGATAAGAAAGCCTTCCTCAGTCATCAGTGCAGAGAAATAGAGGAAAAAATAGAATGGGAATGATTAGAGATCTCTTCAAGAAAATTAGAGGTACCAGGGGAACATGTCATGCAAAGGTGGGCACAATAAAGGACAGAAATGGCAAGGACCTAACAGAAGCAGAGGGACTAAAAAGAGTTGGCAAGAATACACAGAAGAACTGTACAAATAAGGTCTTAATGATCCATATAACCATAATGATGTAGTCACTCACCTGAGCCAGTCATTCCTGGAGTGTGAAGTCAAGTGGGCTTTAGGGAGCATTACTACAAACAAGGTAGTGGAGGTGATGGAATTCCAGCTGAGCTATTTCGAATCCTAAAAAATAATGCTGTTAAAGTACTGGACTCAGTATGCCAGCAAATTTGGAAAACTCAGCAATGGCCATAGAACTGGAAAAGGTCAGTTTTCATTCCAGTCCCAAAGAAGGGAATGCCAAAGAATGTTCAAACTACTGCACAATCTACATCTGTTTTTACATTTAAAGTGGTCTTTTTTTATAGACAGCAAGATACGTAAGTCTTCTTTTCTTATTGTTTGGTCTTCCCCTGTCTGTTTCAATTGAGCATTTTATGATTTCATTTCTTTCTCCTTTTTAAACATAGCTATTATATTTATTTTTAATTTAGTGGTTTCCTGTTGATTTTTAAATAAAGATTTACAACTAATCTCAGTCCATTTCCCCTATATTACTTCACTGTATTACTGCACATGAAGTAACTATCTTATAAGAGTATTTCCAATTTCTCCCTTATAGCCATCAGTCATTTCATTTATCCATAAGTTATAACCACCAAATACATTGTTGCTATTAATTTGAAGAGTTAATCTATTAGAGTATGAATTTTTTTTTTAGATTTTATTTTACTTTATTTTTTCTTTAATGATCTTTTTTTTTTTTCTTAATGGAGATCTGGTTTTTGGACCTATATTATTTTCCCCTCTGAAGAACCTCTTTTAATGTTATTTTCAATGCCAGTCTATTAGCAATAAATTCCCAGTCTTTGTCAGGCAGAGTCTTTATTTCTCCTTCAAAAAACTTCCATTTTTGAAGGATAGTTTGACTGTTTAGCTGTAATTCTAGGTTGATAGGATTTTTTCTTTCTGTTTCACTACACACTCTTCTTGCTTCCATGATTTCTGGAGAAGTCCTGTGTAATTCTTATCCTTGCTCCTCCATAGGTAGGAATATTTTTCCTCCAGTTTCTTTCCAACTTTTCTCTCTGTCTTTGATTTTTGCACTTTGAATATGAATGTTTGGTGATATCTCAGATTCCTGGATCTGTAGCTTGGTGTCTGTCATTAATTTTTAAAAACTCTGTCATTATAGCCTCAAGCATTCTCCTGTTTCTCTTTGTCAGTCTGCTCTTCCCCTTATATGTGTGTTACATCTTCTTGTAGTCATCCCACAGCCCTTAGATTTGTTCTATTCCGTTCGTGTCATTCCTTTTTTATCTCTGATTTCAGTGTGAGACGTTTCTATCAGCATATCTTCAGGCTCACTGATTGTTTTTCTTTTTTTTTTCACTCGGTCAAGTCCGACTCTTTGTGACCTCATGGATGGTATAGTCCATGAAATTCTCCAGGCCAGAATACTGGAGTGGGTAGCCTTTCCCTTCTCCAGGGGATCTCCCCAACCCAGGGATCAAACCCAGGTCTCCTACATCGCAGGCGGATTCCTTACCAGCTGAGCCACAAGGGAAGCCCTCACTGATCGTTTTTCATGTGCTTATTGGCCATTTGTATATCTATGGGGAAATGTTTATTTAGATTCTTTGCCCATTTTTGAATCAAGTTGTTTTTGTGTGTGTTGGATATTGGGAGTTTTACATATATATCTTAGCTATTAATCCCTTATCAGATATATGGTTTGCAAATATTTTTCCTATTTAGTTGGTTACCTGTTTACTCTTGATATTATCTTTTGGTGCATAGTTTTTGTTTGCTTTTTGTTAATTCTCAAGAAATTCTTTTACCTATTTTTTTTTTCTGTTGTTTCCTCTGCCTTTGGTGTCTCAGCCAACAAATCTGCCATTTACAGTATTATGAACCTTTGACTCTGTTTTCTTCTAATAATTTTACAGTTTTAGGTCTTACGTTTAGGTCTTTGATCCATTTTTGAGTTTTATATAGTGTTAGTGATCCATTTTCATTCTCTTGTATGGGAATATCCAGTTTTCCCAGCTGTGTTTACCACCCTTGTAAAAAATTATTGGACCATGTATGTGAGCATTTATTTCTAGACTGTTTTCTATCTCATTGGTATGTATGTCTGTCCTTAAGACAGTACCACACTGTTTTGATACTGTAGCTTGGTAGTAAGTTTTGAAATTAGAAAATGTGAATCTCCCACTTTATTCTTTTTCATAATTGTTTTGGCTGTTCTGGGTGCCTTGCAAGTCCATATAAATTTTAGAATCAGTATGTCAGTTTCTACAAAGAACTCTTCTGGAATTCCAGTAGACATTGTACTGATCATTCTAAGGGAGTATTACCATCTTAACAGCACAAAATTTTTAGATCCATGAACATGAAGTGATTTTTCATTTAAATCTTTATTTCTTTCAACAATGTTTTACAGTTTTCAGAGTGAATTTTCACTTTCATTAAAATTACCTTAAGTAGTTTACTCTCTTCAGTGCTATGGTGAATGGAATTTTTTTCTTAATTTTCTTTTCATATTGTTCATTTTTAGTATATAGATTTTTGTACATTAATCTTCGGTCCTGCAATCTTGCTTAACTTGTATATTGGTTCCAATAGTTTTTTAGTGGATTCCTTAGGATTTTCTCAATACAAATCTATGAATAAAGATGGTTTTACTTCTTTCTTTCTAATCTGTATGCCTTTTATTTCTTTTTATGGAACTTTTTTCATTGGCCTTTTTATTTATTTTAACTGAATTATAATTGATTTACAGTGTTGTGTTAATTTCTGCTTTACAACAGAGGGACTCAGTTATACATATACATTCTTTTTTATTTTTTTTTTTTCTGGACTAATTGTCATGTCTAGGACATTGAGTACAAATGTTGAATACAGTGATGAGAGGAGACGTTCTTGTTTCCAATCTTAGGGGAAAATTATGTGTTAAATACAGTAATATTCACTATTGAATATAATAGTACCTGTGGGTCTGTATTCTGCATTCTAAACCTTGATTTTTTTTTTACATATTCATATCAATATCTTCAGAGAACCTTTGTTCTCTTTAAAAGTGGCATAATATTCCATTGTATTGAGTATATCAAAAAAATTTAGTCAAACTTCTGATAAATACTTAGATGGCTTTTTTACTTATAAGTCATGCTGTAATATGCAGTCTTGCTACATGTTATTTTACACCTGTGTGTATATCTCTAGTATCTCTAGGATAAATGTTAAAAAGAATTGTGTGATTTTGGTTGTTATAGTCATACTGCTCACTAGTGTGCTTCCACCAGGAAAAAAAAAAAAGTGAGAGTACATGTCTTCTGACATATTCTCAACAACATAATCAGTCAATACAGTTTAGTCACTCAGTCGTGTCTGACTCTTTGTGACCCCATGAATCGCAGCACGCCAGGCCTCCCTGTCCATCACCAACTCCCAGAGTTCACTCAGATTCACGTCCATCGAGTCGGTGATGCCATCCAGCCATCTCATCCTCTGTCATCACCTTCTCCTCCTGCCCCCAATCCCCTCCAGCATCAGAGTCTTTTCCAATGAGTCAACTCTTCGCATGAAGTGGCCAAAGTGCTGGAGCTTCAGCTTCAGCATCATTCCTTCCAAAGAAATCCCAGGGTTGATCTCCTTCAGAATGGACTGGTTGGATCTCCTTGCAGTCCAAGGGACTCTCAAGAGTCTTCTCCAACACCACAGTTCAAAAGCATCAATTCTTCGGCTCTCAGCTTTCTTCAGAGTCCAACTCTCACATCCATACATGACCTCTGGAAAAACCATAGCCTTGATTAGACGGACCTTTGTTGGCAAAGTAATGTCTCTGCTTTTGAATATGCTCTCTAGGTTGGTGATAACTTTCCTTCCAAGGAGTAAGCGTCTTTTAATTGCATGGCTGCAGTCACCATCTGCAGTGATTTTGGACCCCCCAAAAATAAAGTCTGATACTGTTTCCGCTGTTCCCCCATCTATTTCCCATGGAGTGATGGGACTGGATGCCATGATCTTAGTTTTCTGAATGTTGAGCTTTAAGCCAACTTTTTCACTCTCCTCTTTCACTTTCATCAAGAGGCTTTTTAGTTCCTTTTCACTTTCTGCCGTAAGGGTGGTGTCATCTGCATATCTGAGGTTATTGATATTTCTCCCAGCAGTCTTGATTCCAGCTTGTGCTTCATCCAGCCCAGCATTTCTCATGATGTACTCTGCATATAAGTTAATTAAGCAGGATGATAAAAGAATTTTCTTTGCCAGTCTCAAAGAAATTAATATTTCAGTATAGTTTTAGTTGCATTTTTCTTATGAAGTAGGTTGTGTATCTTTTCATATGTTTAAGAAGTATTTGAATTTCCTTTTTTGTGAAGATTTATTTTGTGAATATTTTTTGTAAAGATTCTCATTTTTAGTTTTTTGACATCTGTTTGGTTCTTCTAATTCTACAAGTATCTCTAAGAGTGGCTCACCTCCCTGAGTACCTTGAGATACAGTTTATCAAATCTAAGAATTTGAGCTTTTTTTGGTTCACTAGATTACTCATTAGATAATTCAATTCTTATTTAGTTATACTTATTTCATCCATTTTTTTCAACAAAACATACCTCATCTTTTTTGATATGTATGTAGTAGCAAAGTAAAAATTGAATTCTCCATTCTCTTTTGTCTCATTTCTACTTTCTGCTCAAATTTTTACCTATTTTTGATTATTTGTGGATTGCTGTTTGTCTTAGTTCAAAAATCTCTAGAATAAAAGATGTCTGTTGACCGTAGTCAGTCTTATCTCCTATTTATTTAATTGCTTTTTAAAGAAGTAATTAGCAACTGCTGTATACTTAGCCATGTTCTAAGAAGAAACAATATGTAGTATTTTTGTTTTTAACAGATAAAGATAAGGTTACTACACATAATAATTACAGCATTATCATTATTAGATAATAGCATTTGTCACTTTACGTACACTGCATAACTTGTTAAAAATTTTGTTTACCAGCATGGATGAACTCTGCTTGCGCAAAATACCCAGAAGTTTTGAAAGAACTTTTTCTTCCCTGCAGCTCACTTTTCTAAGGTGCAGTGGTGAATAGGATTCTTAGAACTAGGCATACAAGAGGGCTAGGCTATATTTGTATCAATTCCAAGTATTCTACAAAGTCAGTTATAGCAAGTTCTTCCAAGTGCTTGTGGCAGGAGAAATATATTTCTATTGAGTTGTGTTAGGTTTCTAATAATTCTTCTTCTTAAAGGAAACAAGACACGTTTATTCAAATAGCATATGACTCATTTCTGCCTCTCTGGTAAGTTTTCAGTATTCCCTTTGTCTCTCTTGTTTGATTGTGTGTGCTGCATCGCTTCAGTAGTGTCTGACCCTTGGTGATCCTGTGGACTATGGTCCTCTAGGCCCTTCTGTCCATGAGCTTCTCCAGGCAAGAATACTGGCATAGATTGCCATGTCCTCCTGCAGGAGATCTTCCTGACTCAGGGATCAAACCCACATCTCTTAGTCTCCTGCATTGGCAGGTGGGTTTGATTAGTTAAATTCAAGTTGGTACTTGCCTCTCCAATCAGTCAGTTCAGTCGCATCCAACTCTTTGTGACCCCATAGACTGCAGCACACCAGGCTTCCCTGACTTGCCTTTTGAAAACTACTAAATAAATTTTGACTTGAGGTCTCAACTTCTTTCACATTATACTAGAACTTTAAAAGTTACATATTAACAAATATTGACCTATAGTTGCTTTCTTGGAAATACTAAAGTTTATCTTAATTGAACCCAACTATATTTCAGAAATTGATTTTCTATATTAATTATAGCTGCAGTTTCACTTAAAAACATTTTCTTTCTCTGAGGATTTATGTGTTGTGTAGTGACATTTTTTTCCTACCATAGAAGCAGTCTGTAGGGTTGATGCGCAGACACCTTCAGGTATGTTTATTTTTATAGCATACTTCTGACCTCTACTTGACTTCCTCTTTCTCTTTCGCTGGTAGTCTTTCCACATTCCCTCCTGTTCTGTCACAGTTGAGGAACAATAAGGTTGGTCAAGATAGAAAGGAAGGGAAAGGTATTAGAGTTTTCAAGGCAGTGATCTTTCCTGTTCCTCTCCTTTTCCCAAAGACTTCAATTTAATCAAAAAGTCTTAAGTAACATAGGATATTGTAGAAAATATATTGGCTTAGTCCCTGAAAATTTTAAGGTAGTCATCATCTGTTACCTGGAGCAACAGGTAATTCTTACAGCTCTTTGAGCAAAAGAATGGAGATTGACAGTGTGGGTGGTCGTCTTGAACCATAGGAGTATAATTTAGCACATCTACACTGAAAGAGCCGTGCTAAGAAGCAACAACTCAACTAGCAGTCAGTGAGAGCATATGTCACACTTTTAAATGATTGAGAATAATGTATAATATTTTAGATTAAATTAACTGTAAGATGATGATAGGGTAGCTTACTGTATAATCAAAAAGTTGAATAAGATTTAATAGGTAAGAGCTCAAGTTTGATGATGATGGACTATCTCACTTAGTTGCTTACCAGTAGTGTGAACTCAGGCAGTCACTTTATCTCATTTTGCATCATCAGGGTCTGTGTCTGTAAGGTGAGAATGATAACATACCTACCTTAGCTGACTACACTCTGATACTGAACTTAGAATATATTTACTGGCACAAAATAAAACCCCTCAATAAATGCTCAAGTTCTTTTCTTCCTTTTTTTAAGCTTTCATATACTATCATTAGAGTATTAAGACTATTTGCAAGATTAATCATGCTAAATTAAATTTTTTTTTAAACAACAAATATTTATATTAAAACAATTAGCAAGGGTTTCCCTGCTGGTCCAGTGGTTCAGAATTTACCTTACAGTGTGAGAGACAGTAGTTGGATCCCTAGTCGGGGAGGATCCCACATGCCACAGGACAACTGAGCTTGTGTACCACAACTAATGAGCCTGTGCTCTGAAGCCCATAAGCCACAGCTACTGAAGCCTGTGCTCCACAACAGGAGAGGCAACCGCAATGAGAAACTCTTGCAACTAGAAAGTAGCCCCTACTCTCTGCAACTCAAGAAAGCATGTGCACAGTACCGATAAGACCTAGCCTAGCCAAAAAATAAATGAATAAATAAACTAAATAAAAAAACAGTATTTCCAGCTTGTTTATGAGTTAAGTAGTTGTGTATATTTTTTTTTCTCAGTGGTTATAATCATTCCATGATATATGTTAAATGGTCTCATCATCCTCTCTTTATCAGGCTTCTGTTATGCTTTAAGAAAATTATAGATTGACCTGTTCTCACTCTTAGTGGCATTCCCTAGTCATTTTAACATTTTTCATATCTAAATCTAATAGAAACTCATTGCTCTATTTAAAATTATATTTGGTCTTTTTGACAATTTTGTTTCATAACAATTACAATTTCTTCTTATTGTTTTATTTCATATGACTTAAAATTTCTTCTTTGGAGGTATTCCTTTAAAATGTTGCTAATAGCCCCTCTGTTCCACTTAAATTTATGTCATTGTTGTGAATTATCTGAAAAATAGATTTAAATGAAAAAATGTATTTTTAAAATTAGAAGGTATATGATTTAGAAGATGAGATACAAAAACCAAGAATGTGAGATAGCTCATTAACAATTTTACATTGATATGTGTGAAATGATTTTTTTAATAAAATATTTAAAAATAAAAGAAACAGAAGGTGTATTAGAATTCTGAAGGATCCACACTGTATGGTAGAAATAACATATACAGTATTATAGGTATCAGATAACGTTTAAACAATACTGTAACCACTTGAAATTTGAAAATTTTTCCTTCACCCACAGAACTGGAACTTAAAATATTAAGTGTAAAACTTGTCATCTTACAAGGTTTCATTTCTAAATTAAATATAATTATGCTTTTCCTGTAAGGTGTTAGTTGCTCAGTCATGTCCAATTCTTTGCAACTGCATGGACTATTGCCCACCAGGCTCCCCTCTCCACAGAATTCTCCAGGCAAGAATACTGGAGTGAGTAGCCCTTCCCTTCTCCAGGAGATCTTCCTGACTCAGGGATCGAACCTGAGTCTCCTGCGTTGTCGGCAGATTCGTTACCACCTGAGCCACCGGGGGACTTCCCTGGTAGTCCAGTGGTTAAAACTCTGTGCTTCCAGTACAGTGAGTGCAGGTTCAATACCAGGTCATGGACACGAGATCCCACATGCCCTAAGATGAGGCCAAATAAATTATGCTTCACTTGTCTTCAAAATCAGACAGCAACTGTTTATCAGAAAATCAACAATTAAAAGATACAGACTGTTTAGTGTTCATTCTGAGTTTGAATTTAAAACTCTGCTTTACTCCCACTATTAGAATAATTAGAACTATTTATTTCCTAGGACAGTGTAATTGATGGTTCATTTTCTGTGGAAAAGTTCAAGAGTTGCCTTTCCTGAGTTGTCCTTTTTGCTGAATTTTCAAAATGGAAAATTGTAACTTGAGGATTATGGGATTCTCAAAATGATTTTCATTGTTTTTTAAATGATAATCCATATCATGATTATGCCCTTATTTTTATTATGCTTAATCATCAAATAAAGCATGGTTTAGTCATTTAATCACTTAAGTCATGTCCAGTTCTTGCGACCCCATGGACTTGTAGCCTGCCAGGCTCCTCTGTCCATGGGATTCTCCAGGCAAGAGTATTGGAGCGGGTTGCCATTTCCTTCTCCAAAATAAAGCATAAACAGTATCATTTGAGCCTAAACTAGAATGTCATTAGGAAATTCTGTTGGGTAGGAAATATAGTACATTTTTAAAACTTTTAAAATTATCATTGGCCTATTCAGTTTTTCCGAAGTTTAGTTATAAAAATGAGTTTTCCATTATTTTTAGGGTAGGAATAGAGGCCAAGGTTTATCATATTGCATAATAACATTTACTATGAAATCTGTATATTACCTCTGATTGAAAGGTTCAATTTTCAGTCAGTAGATCAAACCATCAAGTAACATCTTTTAAAACTTTCAAAAGTTTTCAAGAAGAAAACCACAGTCTGAGCAAAGCAGTATGTATTATTATTTTAATATACTGGTATTTTTTCAGGCTCATGAGAGGCTAGAAGATTCAAAACTAGAAGCTGTCAGTGATAATAACTTGGAATTAGTCAATGAAATTCTCGAAGATATCACCCCTCTAATAAATGTGGATGAAAATGTGGCAGAACTGGTTGGTATACTCAAAGAGCCTCACTTCCAGGTAAACTTTCTCTATTCTCTTCTTTCCAAGTCCCCTGTATTCCCAAAATATTCTTTCAGTAGTTTCTGTTTAAGATGAAGTTTTTGAAAGATTTAGGGCCATATTTTACAAATTCCAACTTAGATGTTTTAATATCCTCATATGCTTATGCTACCTAAACAGATACACATACTATACAGATGTACAGTGTCTGTCAAAGAAATGCATTAGAATGGACTTTTCTTTGTGTAATTAAAAAAAACAACGAACTACTTCACCATTAGACCACACGCTTGGGACACTTTTCTCATGGTGATAGTGGATTTTTCTTCCTTAATACCACTGTTTCCCAGCCCTTCTTGTGACCAGTGATATGCCTTTCCAGTATTGCTTCTAAGACTGGGTGGCAGCTGATGACCTTAGAACAAGAGAGAGCTGTAGGGGATAGAAACAATGACATTCTTTCCACAGGGACAAAAAATAAATTCAATTTAAGCATTTGTCTGTGTAGGTGAAGAGTTAATCAGTTTACCAAAGATGAATCAGTTTCAGAAGAGAGAAAGGAAAGTGGAGATTTCTTAGAAATCTATAATTAAGACAGTTTGGAATTGGGGCAGTATTAGAAAAGTAGGTTGCCTGAAGAGAAGAGAAACCCCAGAAATACATCCTCAGACAAATGGCAGCTTGATTTATGAGACACTGTATTTTAGTGGAGAAAGAATGGACTGTTGAATAAATGGTCGTGAGATAGAAGAATAAAGTATCACCTTCTTGTCACTGCAAATCTTAGCATTAAAAATCAAATGGCAGCACCCCTATGCTTCTCCTCAAGATTTTCCATGACTCTCTAACCATGTTACTGCAAAAATTATGTAAATGTATAGTGAGATGGTTCCAACATAAATCTATATCTTAAGTACAAAAAACAGAAACACATGTCAGAGACACCATTATGCAGGGGCCAGTTAATTGAGGCCTTAAATGCATACTAAGATATTTGAACTTTATCCAGAGGACATTGGGAAACCTTGGGTAGGGATAGAGTGGGGGAGGTTATTAAACAGGGAGAGGTCAGATTGTGGAGCTGTATGGTTTTGTGCCAAGGTGAGAAGTTGCGATGGCAACATAGATAGTGGGAGATGTGAGGATTTTCAAGTTTTAAGCTGTAAAATCAATAGGGCTTAGTGAGTGATTACATGTGACAGCCACAGAAGAGAAATATGGGAAGTTGATAAGGACAGGATTTCTGACAAACAATTGATGGCATCTACTGAGATAAGGAACACTCTAGGAGGGCTGTTTTGGGCATGCTAATGTTAAAGTAACTGGCCATGTTAAGTTTGTGGTATCTTAGAAGCATGCATCTGGTAGAACTTTGCAAGCATGCTATATTTTTTTATGTAAGTATAAAATTTAATGCATAAATTTATATGAGGTCTAAAAAATATATATAAACTTGTAAAATGGCAGCAAGTAAAAATGCAGAAATTAAGACATTGCATTTTTATTACCCAAATCACCACTATACTACCATGGTGCATATTTCTCCATATTTTTTCTATTCATAAATATACATATGTATTTTTTTCTTTACTGACTGCAATCATTTTGCATAAGCTGTTTTGTAATTTACCCTTTTTTCAGCCGTTGACTTCCACTTTTCCATTTCAGTAGACCTCTGTAACATGCAGTGCATTTTACACAAAATATTCTTTACAACTGGTTTGTATGTATGAATTTTCAAATTAGGTCCATATGTGGCGTTAGTTAGACCATCCCTTTCTCCCTTGATTATGATGTTGACCTACTAGAGAGACCAGACTAGGCCATTATCCTGCAGAATCCACTCCTTGGGTTTACTTGTGTGCTTTCCTGATATGTTGTTTAGTTATCCTATTTCTTATAAACAGAAGTGGCTTAAGTTATATTTGAAACTAAGATGCATCTTGGTCTTACTAGGTGGCACTGGTGGTAAAGAACCCACCTGCAGTGTAGAATACTTCAGAAACACAGGTTCAATCACTGGGTCTAGAAGATTGCCTGGAGAAGGCCTAGCAACCCACTCCAGTATTCTTGCCTGGAGAATCCCATGGACAGGAGAGCCTTGGTGGGCTACATTCCATAGGGTCACAAAGAGTTGGACATGACTAAAGCAACTTAGCTTGCACTCAGGATGCATCTTAAGTAAGGTGATACAACGTAAATTAATCTGCATCATATGATGTATAATATCTGGTTGGCCCATCACTCTTCTTTTTCTCTGAATTGAAATTTTTTTTTCAACTTTTAATTTTGTATTGGGATGAGTGTGTTAGTCACGTACTTGTGTCTGACTCTTTGTGACCCCATGGACTATAGCCCGCCAGACTCCTCTGTCCTAGCCAATTAACAAACAATGTTGTAATAGTTTCAAGTGAATAGTGAAGGGGTTCAGCCATACGTTGCCCCATCACTCTTCATGCTGAGATTAATTCCTTGATCAAGGGCAATGACAGCCAAATCCTACCCTTGAAAGCCTTTCCACTAAGAAGTAATCTAGTGTGTTATTATTCTGGCATTATACAAATGCTGTTTCCTGTCAACCATTTAGTTACTGATGAGCTCAAATTAATAATCCTTGCCTGACTCAATATTTTCATAAGAGGCTGCAAAATGACATTTTTCAAATTCTCTCATTCTTAGCTGGTCTTCTTGTATAGAGTTTTTCCTCATCAGCTGAGCCGTTTAGTTAACCTACAGTGCATTTCCAACTGAAAAGTTAGGGAAATGCCAGCTTCTTCCCTTTGCCAATTTTAACAGTAAGGAATTGTTTAAAAGGGCAATATCAAATGGTAACAAATGAGATTTTTTCAGTCCTGTTTTTTAAGTAGCATTGTGGACTTACGGAGTTTTCATTAATTCATTATTTTTCAATCGTATATAATCCTTTGTTTTGTTTTGATTTTTCAAATTATCATGAGTCTTGGCCAGTTGTGGGCAGATTTTTAATATATGAGTCTGAAGCTGATCTAAAAAGCCTCTTAATGAAAGTGAAAGTGGAGAGTAAAAAAGTTGGCTTAAAGCTCAACATTCAGAAAACGAAGATCATGGCATCCGGTCCCATCACTTCATGGGAAATAGATGGGGAAACAGTGGAAACAGTGTCAGACTTTATTTTGGGGGGCTCCAGAATCACTGCAGATGGTGATTGCAGCCATGAAATTCAAAGACGCTCACTCCTTGGAAGGAAAGTTATCACCAACCTAGAGAGCATATTCAAAAGCAGAGACATTACTTTGCCGACTAACGTCTATCTAGTCAAGGCTATGGTTTTTCCTGTGGTCATGTATGGATGTGAGAGTTGGACTGTGAAGAAGGCTGAGCACCAAAGAATTGATGCTTTTGAACTGTGGTGTGGAGAAGACTCTTGAGAGTCCTTTGGACTGCAAGGAGATCCAACCAGTCCATTCTGAAGGAGATCAGCCCTGGGATTTCTTTGGAGGGAATGATGCTAAAGCTGAAACTCCAGTACTTTGGCCACCTCATGGGAAGAGTTGACTCATTGGAAAAGACTCTGATGCTGGGAGTGATTGGGGGCAAGAGGAGAAGGGGACGACAGAGGATGAGATGGCTGGATGGCATCACAGACTCGATGGATGTGAATCTGAGTGAACTCTGGGAGCTGGTGATGGACACGGAGGCCTGGCGTGCTGCAGTTCATGGGGTCGCAAAGAGTCAGACACGACTGAGCAACTGAACTGAAGCTGATGAGAGAGATCTGGATCAAGGGAGTTCTCAGTAGTGGTTCAAGTCGCAGGAATGGGTAATATTGCCTAAGAAGAGTGTATAGGGTAAAAACTAAGCAGCCCAGGTTAGTAATTTAAGTAGCTTCCATAATTTATAGGAATAATCCTTAATATATGAATTTGTGAGTTTTTTCTTTGTAATTTTTCTGCAGTCTTTTATACTATTTTCATGAAATGACTAAAAATTACTAATTAATGCCTTGGAAATTTTTAGTACTCTATTGGAATAATGAGCTGCTACTTTTAATAATTTATTCCATCTGTAATCAATAACCACAGGCTGTTTTGAATCCTTCTAGTCACTCTTGGAGGCCCATGATATTGTGGCATCAAAGTGTTACGAGTCACCTCCATCAAGCCCAGAAATGAATAATTCTTCTATCAATAATCAGTTATTACCAGTAGATGCCATTCGTATTCTTGGTATTCACAAAAGGGCTGGGGAACCACTGGTGAGTTGATCAGTCAGTGCCTTCTTAAATCTGAAATCTTACATACTCGTGACTGAGTCACTACTCTATCTCTCTCATTTTTTTCTTTCATAATTTATATCCTTATGAAAACTTTACTCATGTTTGTTTCATCAGTCTTTCTTGGCTTGTGTATAAAATACACGGGTGATACTCTCAACTTGATTTAACATGCAGAATTAAACCAAAATTAAACTGAAATAGAGGAGAGAAGAAGTTTGCTGGTGAGTAGAAAAAATTTCAGAGGATAACTATTTTTTTCCTGTACCCTTTGAAGAAATGAATTGAGGTTGCTTGCTAATTATATATAGTAGCAAAATGCAGCAGAACGTTGTTATTAAAAATTGAAAACATTGGTAGGATTCTGTAAGTAAATGTTTACAGTTTCATGCTAACATGGCATTTCTGGGCTCTGACAATGAGAACAGTGAAGTGAGAAGAGAAAACACCAGGAACAAGGCCATCAGAATGCACAAATACATTGCTTGCTCCTTTGAGCTTCCTCATATCTTGTGGAATGCAGCCTAAGATATGTTTAATTTTCAAGGTTACTCTTGCCGTGGAAGTCCTTTTTTTAAGGGATGGTGTATGTTGTCACAGTTGTACATGGTTTAATGAGATTGGAATATTGAGTTACGAGTGAACATGGGAAAAGTAGGAATGATTTACTCACTTACTTTTAGAATTATTTTCTTATATATACATATTCAGGAATATTTACGATTTCTTCCTAAAAACCTAAAATCAGTAATTCCATTACTTATTTTCTTCAGGGTGTAACATTTAGGGTTGAAAATAATGATCTGGTAATCGCCCGAATCCTCCATGGAGGGATGATAGACCGTCAGGGTCTGCTTCATGTGGGAGATATCATTAAAGAAGTCAATGGCCATGAAGTTGGAAACAACCCAAAGGAATTACAAGAATTATTGAAAAATATTAGTGGAAGCGTCACCCTGAAGATTTTACCAAGCTATAGAGATACCATTATTCCTCAACAGGTTAGTAATAAAATTCATGCTAATACTAAGAATCCTTTTTTTAAAAAAAATGACACTGTTGGATGTAACCACCAGTTGCTACTTTTTGGCTAAAGAGAAGAGAAAAAACTGTCTGGTTTAATTGTTCTAAAGTGCCTTATTTTGTCATGGGTGAACTCTTGGTATTTTTAAACAATATTATCTTACTATTCAAAAGGAATTTACTTAAGAAATCTCTTTGTGAATACCATGAACCCTCTGTTCAATTCAGTCATCAGTTGTGTCATCTGATTGTTTGCGACCCCATGGACTGCAGCACTCCAGACCTCCCTGTCCATCACCAACTCCTAGAGTATGCTCAAACTCATGTCCATTGAGTTGGTGATGCCATCCAACCGTCTCATCCTCTGTCTTCCCTTTCTCCTCCTGCCTTCAGTCTTTCCCAGCTTCAGGGTCTTTTCAGATGAGTCAGTTCTTCACATCAAGTGGCCAAAGTATTGGAGTTTCAGCTTCAGTATCAGTCCTTCCAATGAATATTCAGGACTGATTTCCTTTAGGATGGACTGGTTGGATCTCCTTGCAGTCCAGGGGACTCTCAACAGTCTTCTCCAACACCACAGTTCAAAAGCATCAATTCTTCGGCACTCAGCTTTCTTTATAGTCCAACTGTCACGTCCATACATGACTACTGGAAAAACCATAGCTTTGACTAGACGGACCTTTATTTGCAAAGTAATGTCTCTGCTTTTTAATTTGCTGTCTAGGTTGGTATAGCTTTTCTTCCAAGGAGCAAGCGTCTTTTAATTTCATGGCTGCAATCACCATCTGCAATGATTTTGGAGCCCCAAAAAATAAAGTCTCACTGTTTCCATTGTTTCCCCATCTATTTGCCATGAAGTGATGGAACCAGATGCCATGATCTTAGTTTTTCAAATGTTGAGTGTTAAGCCAACTTTTTGGCTTAAACTCACCTTGTGCAGTGATTTTTGGACCCTAGCATTTCAGTAACCTGCAGCTAATATGAGAAAAACCTTAATGACTTTTTGTCATTAATTAGCAAACAGTTTTGACACATGTCCTGTTCCAAGCCTTCATGTTCCTGATGTTCCAAGAGGAAAATAAGCATGTAGTCCTGATCACCCCTAGCTTAGTGTTCTAGTGATGGGCTAAACAGAGAATGAGGCCAGAAAGAGAGGATGGGTCCAAACTGAAAAGAATCTTGAACACACCTTGGTTTGTACCATTTGCTCTCTGTTTTGTAACTGATTTTTAGGTAAAACAGATTATTAAGCATGACAGTGTTTTAATGACAGTGGTCACTAACCTCATTATGTTGAGTGAATTTTAAAAAGAAGAGAGATGAGATAGTGTAGCCAGGAAGCAGATTTTTGAAAGTGTGAGGTAATTTGTGAAAGACAATTCTTAGGAAGGCTGTGATGACTGCTTTGTTTCAAGTAACTGTGCCACCACTTACTAGCTTATCCACTCTGTTTTTGTTTTCTCATCTGCATAGTTAGTATTTCTTTTCTCAAGAGATTACTGTAAGGATCAAAGAAGTTAATTCAGCAGCACCTGTCAGCCCAGCCCATGCCAGCCCATAGCTGCACGCCAGCCCATAGCTGCTGCTGCTGTTGTGATGGTGGTAATGAGGTGGTGGTGTAATTCCAAAGAAATGGTAAAGAAGGAAAAAGTGATGAGATAATTGCAAAGGAACAGTTAAGATAAGCATGTTGAAACTTGAGAGGGTTTTCAAATCCAAATAATGTAGACATAGGAAATATTTATCAGTGTTTTAGATGCATTCAGTTATTTAGGTTTTCTAGAAATTTGTTCCAAGTATGAGTAAAACTGCAGGTCTTGTACATAAGATGCTGCCACTATACTTATTTTAGTATTGTTAATATGATAATTTAAAAGACTAGTATGTCTATTTCTGTAAAAGTCTTAGAAATAACCTGTGTTGAATACCTGCTTTATATTGTTCTTTGGGAGAGTAAGAATAGTCAGTCATGAATTTTTAGCATGTAAATTGGATTTCTGAAAATATACAGGCTTGTTGTGAACTTTTGTTTAAATAAAGGATAGAGACCTTGTCTTTTCAAGGAAAAGAAGCATAAGAGAAATGGCATTAGAAATTAGACATTTTAAATAGCTAGACTCTCAGACTAGCTTTATTCCTCAGTTGGCACCTAAGTATTGGAAAAGTAGGACTTAATATTTATTTATTTTTTAAAAATTATACATTAGTTGTGATAGTTAGACTTTTTTTTTTAACCCCTTGTGGTTCAGACTTCAGAATTCCTACCAGTTCACCATGACTATAATGGACTTTTATGGAAAATTTTTTGTAATATCAGTAGCTAGGGCTTTGGCTCAAATCCCATTGTAGAATCTGCACCTGGTGAATGGTCTGAATTATGTGAAATGCAAGGATCTTTAACCCTGTCTTTAGACATACATTGTTCTCTGTCTTATGCCTTCTCAAAATCTGCTTTTTATTTAGCCTTCAGAACTGGGAGAAGGCATTGAAATGGGGAAGGTCTAACCTTCCATCCAAGCCTGAGCCGGTCTCAGACCTGTCTTACCATAAAAAAAGAAGGGACTAACATGAAAACTTCCAACAGGAGAGAGAAAACACACCCAAATTGGGATATTTTTAAAGCGAAAGGGGGAATAATTACTAATTATACTAGAATGGACTGTCCTGGGCACACTGTGTTCCTCTTATAAGAGTAACACTAATGGAAAGCAAGGGCTTTTAGCCTCCCCAGTTCTGCCGCTCTTTCACTAACTGGAAGCTCCACCAACTCTATTTCTTAACTGCCATGAGAGTAGATGGAAGCCAGGAGGTCTTCATACCAGGGTTGTGTCTTTCAAAGCATGGTCAATAGATCATCTTTATCAATATCATTTGAGGCACTTATTAAAAATCCAAAATCTTTCATGAGACCACAAAAATCTATATTTTTAAATTTGAAGACCAAGAGAGGTTAGAAATTGCAACTAATTCTGAAGTTCTCCAGCTTACATGTATGTAGGTTTCCAAAGACTGTTTAAAATTCCATCTCTTTATTTAAGGCCAAATTAATGGGAATTCTCTCTTTAAGGCCATTATGAGCCACATAACAAAAATATGAAGAAATTTGTTGTATTTCATTCAAGGATGTACATGTAAGAATTCTCAACAATGTATTAGCAAATGAAATTTAATGATATATAAAAAAGATAATATAACGTGTCCAAGCTAGGATGGTTTCATGTTAGAAAGTTCATATATGTAACCAAACAAATTAACAGATTAAAGAAGAAAAATATCAGTAGAAAATTCGATAAAATTCAGTACCTGTTCATGATTTTTTAAATTTATTTATTTTACTTTACAATATTGTATTGGTTTTGCCATACATTTATTTGAATCCGCCATGAGTGTACATGTGTTCCCCATCCTGAACCCCCCTCGCTCCTCCCTCCCCATCCCCTCCCTCCTCCCTCCCCATCCCATCCCTCTGGGTCATCCCAGTGCACCAGCCCCAAGCACACTGTATCATGCATCAAACCTGGACTGGCAGTTCATTTCACATATGATATTTTACATGGTTCAATGCTGTTCTCCCATACCATCCCACGTTTGCCCTCTCCCACAGAAGTCCAAAAGACTGTTTGATACTTCTGTGTCTCTTTTGCTGTCTGGCATACAGGGTTATTGTTACCATCTTTCTAAATTCCATATATATGCGTTAGTATGCTGTATTGGTGTTTTTCTTTCTGGCTTACTTCACTCTGTATAATAGGCTCCAGTTTCATCGACCTCATTAGAACTGATTCAAATGTATTCTTTTTAATGGCTGAGTAATATTCCATTGTGTATATGTACCACAGCCTTTTAAGATTAGTAAATTGGGAACAGGAAAGAACCTCCTTAATCTTATTTAAAAAAAAAAAAAAACTAAAACAAACATTATTCTCAATAGTTGACTGTTAGAAGCATTTCTCTTTAAAAATTAGGAACAGGACTTTAAGCTGGTCTTTCTGAGACTACTTGAGTGCCAAGCCCAGGGCCCCTGTGAAGTCCCATTTCCACTCCCAAGATGGAAAAAACCCACCATAAAGAGAAACTTGCCGAACTTCAGGCATACTTGTACATTGGTAAAAAGGAACCACCCTCAGATGATATAACAGATATCTATTTTAACAGATGATAAAAAAAATCTTCAATTCTGTTTTAAAAAAATTCAGAATAAACGTTATCTCTGATTTTAAAGAGGTAAGTATATTTGCAAACCAGTAAGTGATGATTCATTTTAACAGTCCTGATGCTCAAACATTTCTGGCAGCAGTCCATTACCAGCTGTGCTGAGACAAAGCTCCTGACAGAAAAGCCACCCAAATCTTAGACCAGCTTGGTGTCAACAAGCTTTCAGAATCCTGGCAGAAGCTGGGTGGAAAGCCCCACTTGCTATTGGGAAGGAGAGTGATCTTGTTCAGAATTTTGATGAGGCTTCCAACAGTGAGGCAAACAGAACTTCTTTAAAAAAAGAAAGGAAACTTGAAGAATGTTGACTCCTAAAAAATTTTGTTTAGGATGTAGTTAAATATAGAAACCTGTAGTATTTTAAGTTCTGAGGCTCTTGGGCACTGCTGCTTTTTAAATTTCTGTTTGTACACAATTATTTGTTTGCAGTTAATTGAGCCAAAGAAACCAGAACATAAAGTTTAAAACAAGGGTTAATAATGTCATTGCCTAGTTAAAAAAAATTAAGAACTAGAGAAGGATGTTCATTAGTACCATTTATGTTCAATATTTTATGGAAAATTCCATAAGCACAAGAAGACAGAAATAATTATGAAAGCAGAAGATTTGGAAAGAAGAACATAAAACATTATTTTCAAATAATATTTTTTTAACTGAAACCCTCCCTGAACTATAAATTACTAGAAATAATTTAGCAGAATGCTTTGAAATAAGATTAATATACAAAAGTCAGTTTCATTTATATATGCCATCAGCAGACATCTATAGATATAACTAAGACATCATTTATAATAGAGAATGTCACATTTATGTCTAGAAATAACCTAATAAAAATATTCACCTCCATGCACAAAAAAAATTAAGATTTAAATAGATATATCATGTTCATGGACAGGAAAACAGTATTATGAAGATATCAATTTTCCTCAAATTGACTTGTAGATTCAGTTAAATTCCAATGAAAATTTCAATAAGATTTTTCTTGGTATTTGATAAGATGCATAGCTAAGACACTTGAGGCAGAAAAGCAGAAATAGGAGCTTATTATTAACGTGTAGGAATTAATATATGTGGTATTGGCATAGGATTAGACAGAATGAGCAGTGGAAGAGAGAGTTCAGAAAGAGATCTACACATATACGTTACTTTGATATCTCACAGAGCTGATATGTCTTTCAGTGAGAAAAAGACTATTTAGTGAAAGTGTTAATTCATACGGATAATATGTGAGAATGTGTTCCTATTTACTGTCCGTACACTAATCAAGTAAAAGGGGATACATGGGCAGTAAACATGCGAAGAGATATTTAAAATCACAATGTGAGGTAGCATTTTATACCATTCAGTTGCAAAAAAAAGTAGATGTGAATCTAGACTCTCTCTTCTACATTGCTGGTGGCATGTAAGTTGGTATAACCACCTTGGGGGGCAAAAGGTTTAGCATTATCAAGGCTGAAAGTTTCCACATACTAAGACATGTAGTTTTTTACAGCAATACTTGTGTAGCTGGAAACATGTTGATAAGCATGTCAGTTCCTTAAAAGAGGACATGCATATAGCATAATACTATGTTTTAAAAGTTTTAAATAGCTGTGTATTTTTGAAGATTATATATAGGTTTAATAAAACTTACAAAAAGGAAAGCAAAGAATTTGTGAACACAAGATTCAGGATGAGGGTTACCTTTGAGTTTGGGGAAGCCAGGGCAGTGCAAGGGAATGGAATGTGGGCAGGAGGACCGTGTAGGTTTCTAGCTTCTGTTTTATGTGGTAAGCTCATGACTGTTTATTCCATTATTAAAACCAACAAGATTAAAAAACAAAAGCAGACCTTGCATGGACCAATGACTTAAGTGTAGTGTAAATTAAGAATTATTAGTATGATTCAGCTCAGCATAGGTTTATTTGTTTGTTTATACTAACAGAATGTGACCCACATATGGTTATTTACCGTATAGGAGTATGAATTGCCCCGCAGAGCTTTTTAAACCAAATGTATAGTTTCCTTGCTGATTTCAAAATATGTTATTTGTATGTGTGCATTTGAGATGTTCAACCATCACATTCCCAAATGAATTACCAGCCTCTTTCTGATTTATGACCAAGGTCATGGTGGAGATGTTTCTCCACCCTTTCACATTTGATTTCTTCTACTAACTGCTACCATTTGCACAGGCACAGCATATTTCTGTACAGTATTTTATTTTGTCAGTACTTTGATTTTTTATTTTTACTTCTTAAAAATATCTTGGAGGTAAAGTTCATAGAAATAGCATACACTTAAAGTATGTAATTAATGAATGTGGACATATTATGTCCGCATGAGACCCTCAATACAGTTGAGATAGTAAACATCTCTGTCACCCCTAGAAGTTTTCCTGGGTTCACTGTAATCCTGCCTGCCTGCTCCTTATCCCAACCTTCATGCCAGGCAAGTACTGCTCTTCTGTCACTATAAACTAGTTTATATTTTCTGTATTTTTATATAAATGGGTTCATACAACATGAATCCTTTGATTTTGCTTTTTTTAAAAAAAATCTGACTTCTTTCATTCAACATAATTGAGAGATTTAACCATGTTTTCCTGTGTATCAGTAGTTGATTCCTTCTTATTGACAAGTGGTATTCCATTACATGGCTGAACCACAGTTGGATTATCCACTAACTGGCTAGTGAACATTTCTGTTGTTTCTAGTTTGGGGCTATTATAAATAAAGATGCTAAACATTTACATGCAAGTCCCTTGAGTAAATACCTAAGACTTGAAGTATTGGGTCATTTGATAGTTGTATGTTGAACTTTTAAAGAAATGGCCAAACTATTTTCAAAAGTGATTGTACCAGTTTACATTTTCACCAACATTACATGAAAGTTGCAATTATTGCACATCTTCACCAACATTTGGTATGGTCAGTCTTTATAATTTTAGCCATTCTTATAAGGGTGGATGGTGTCTTATGGTGATTTTAATTTGCATTTTCCTAATGATTGCTAATATTGAGCATCTTTTCATGTGCTTATTTGCCATGGTTATGACAACTTTAATGTCTTCAAATCTTTCACCCATTTTTTATTGAGTTGTTTTTTTCCATTTGTTTAGTTTTGAGAGTTCTTTATGTTTTGATACAAATACTTTATCGGAATTATGATTTAGAAAGACTTTTTCCTAGTGAGAAGGCTTGTCTTCATTCTCTTAGCAGTATAATATGAAGGCAGATGTTCTTAATTTTGGTGAAGTCTAATTAGTCCTTTTTTTAATGAATCGTGCTTTTTTTCTGTGTAAAAAAAAATGTTTGTACAACACAAGGTTATAAAGATTTTCACTTTTAGTTGTATACTCACATCTTGTTCTATGATCCATTTTCTCTGAATTTTTGTTTAGGGTATAAGATATGAATCAAAGAATTGGTTTGGATTTCCTGTTTCTGTTTTTGCATCTGGGTATCCAATTTTTCCAGCTCTGTTTGTTGAAAAACTGTTTCTTTCATTAGATTTGGACTTTTTTTTTATTGTTTCTACTTCAGATACTTTTTCTGTTCCTCACTTTCTCCTGCCCTTTGGTGATGCATGAGCTATTCATGTTGGGCTCCTGGAAGCTGTCCCGTAGCTCACTGATACTCTTTTCATTTCTTCAGTCTTATTCTCTCCCCCTTTTTCATGTTGGACAGCTTCTATTGCAATGTCTTCACATTTATTATTCTTTTTTTCCCCTAAGATGTCTAATCTGCTGTTAATTATATCTGGTATACTTTTCATCTCAGATATTTTTGTTTTCATCTCTAGAAATTTGAACTGAATCTTTCTTTATATCTGCCATGTTTCTACCTAACATGTCGAATCCTTCCTCTAGCTTCTTGAACATATGCTACAATATGTAAAGTTAAAAATAAGTATTTTAATGTCCTTGCTTACTAATTCAGTCCTATTTGTCATTTCTGTGTCACTCTTCACTGGTTTATTTTTCTGCATATTTTAGATTGTATTTTCCTGCTTATTTGCATGCCTGGTTATTTTTGATTGGCTGCCAGATCTGAACTTTGTCTTAATGAGTACTGATATTTTTTTATTCTTAGAAGTATTCTCAAGCTTTGTTCTAGAATAGTTAAAAGGAAGCAGTCAGACCCTTTCAGGTTTTGTTCTATAAGATTTGTTAGGCGAAATCAGAGTAAGACTAAGTCTAGGGCAAAACTTTTGAATACTGAAAGAAAGTGAAGGTGAAGTCGCTCAGTCATGTCCGACTCTTTCAGATCCCATGGACTGTAGTCTACCAGGCTTCTCTGTCCATGGGATTTTCCAGGCAAGAGTACTGGAGTGGGTTGCCATTTCCTTCTCCAGGGGATCTTCCTGACCCAGGGAGCAAACCCAGGTCTCCTGCATTGCAGGCATGAATTATGAAGTTTTTTCACTCACAATGGTGATAGCAGAAACTGTTTGACGTTACATGACCTTCTGATATCTTTGCCCATTAATGCTGCTCTTTACCTGATTATTCAGCTGAACCTGGAGGGAGTCCTCTGCAGTTCTCAAGTTCTTTCTCTGGGCAATCTTTCCTTACTGTTGCTCTTTTTTGTGCACTGCGGCCACTTTGATAGCCCTGGTCACTCAGCTCACCTCCTCAAGGTGGAGACTATCAGGCTTCCAGTTAGAGTCCCCCTTCCTGCATTGCACCTAGAAATTTTTCTCTGCAGTTAGTTGGGACAGTGGTAAAGTTCATCTTGTTTGTTTCCATTTTTTTAAGGATCACTGTCTTTGTAGTCTGATGTCTTGACAAACATTTCATATATTTTGTCCAATATTTTAGTTGTCTCAGGTTAGAGAATAGGTCCTTGTTACTTCATTTTAGTCAGAAGGGGGAGTCATTTTATTCTCACTTTGATTACCATAAGACCTTAGTTTTCATTTAGAAGGTTCTAAAAGTCAAGAAGTAAGAATACATATTCAGTTGAAATCTCTCTCCTAATCCACTACCAGTCTAGTCCTCACTTCCTATTGTTAAACAATTAGATTGCTTCCAATCACTTGTGATTAAAAAATAATCAGTAGTTAATAGTTTTCTATGTAAGTCATTTTACATATATCTGAGTTAACACTGCTGTTGAGTACATTCCCAGAGATGGATTACTAGGTCAGAGGTTTTTTGTAATTTTGATAGCTGTTGATTGCTACATTGGCCTCTCAAGGGATTAAATCAATTCTTCCACCAACCTGTTAGGACTGTGGGTCAATTGGCATTTTCCTGTCTACAGAATGCTGTCAGATATTTGGATCCCTGCTAATGTGATGGGAGGAAAATGTTACTATAATATAGTCTTAATTTATCTTTATACTCTGAGTGAGGTTAACATTGCTTCCTGGTTTCAAAGCCACTTTCTTTTTTCTGTTCCATCTCCTTTGTTGATCACTTAGCTCTGTTAGTGATTAGAATATGAGATTGAAATATATTAGCAGATTGTGTTTAGTCACTTCTTAACCAATAAACAGTTAACATCCATAGCTTATTAGTGAAACATTTTTAAATGTGCTTAATAAAATATAATTGTACAAAATCTAGTCAAATCTCTATGATTTAAAGGCCATTGCAAAATGTTTAGATCAAAGGTTGGGGTTAATTGATTTTTCAGACAAATTTTCAAAGGTCAGAGTAAAACTAATATAATCCGAGTGTTTGGAGCATGAGAGTAATGTCCCAAAACTAATTTGGTTAATGAGAAAAATGAGAATTGTTTCTTCTAGAAATCATTTACATTTAAGAGATGTGGTTTGTTTCACAAATGATATTTCCAGCACCATTTGATGGGAGTAGGGAAGTGAATATTTGAAATTTGGGCTAACTGAGAAAGTCTAAGCCTTTTGTTACAAGGTATATTCTGACCCACAGATAAGACCAATAGACACTTTCATGGTTAGATGATAGGATTCTCTTACTATTCCTCCAATACAGCTTTTATGAGAAATAAGGAGTATCCAAGTTTTTTTTTTTTTTTACAACTTTTACATATCCCTCCTTCATCTTTACTTCATCTCCATTAACTTTTGCTTCTATCATTTATAATTTTCAGGTATTATACCCTTTGGACATTTAATTAGGGAAGTAGTTGCTTTACCAAGTGAATGAAATGAAAATGGGCCAGTAGTTTGTTTATATTTATTTAATTTATTATCAGTTTAAAGTCTGGCTTTATTTATGCAATCAAAAATATATTTTTAGAGTTGCATCAGTATGGAGAGGCATCCAGCACACGTCCGTCAGGTATGGTGTCATTCCAGGACATTTTGTGGTACTCCATGTTTCTGTCTTATTAGCCAACTAAATTTACCTAATTACACTTAATCATTTTGGTTTTTATCCATTGCCAAAGCACTGAGCTGCATGCCATTGTCAAGTTAGCCAATTGTCACATTTTAGTGATTATAATACTGTTTGTATGCTTGCTTTGTAGGTATTTCTAAAATTGCATATCAGGAAAAAAATTACTGGCTTACTGATTTTTTTTTAAGCATTAATATTTAGCCTTTCAAAAGGTATTGAAAATATTCTGAATGCTTTCTATCAAAATCATCTAATTGTAAATAACTAAAATTTTGTCATGTCTCAAATTTAATTATTTTTAAATTATTTTAATATGCATCTATCACATTACATTTTACTACACTAATAATGTAATGGATCTACTTGTGCTATTTGAATATCCTGTTTGGTTATATTTATAGAAGTATGATAAACATAGGAAAGTAACATTATTATTTTGACTAACTGTGTGTTTTCCTGCTTGTTAGTTTTCCTGCTGATTAATGCTTAGTCAGTTCTCTAGAAGATAAAATTTAAATTTCTATAAATATGCCTGGAAAAGATCTGTAGTAAGAAAGTAATTGGTCTGAACTTGCCATTGAATACTGAAAATGCTTAACTAGAATTCAGAATTAAATAAACTAAATATTTTGGATATTAGAGGTCATAACTAACCATGGTAACTGACATAGTTTTATTAATAAAACAGATTTTAAAGAAATTTGCATTCCAATTTGAATTTAAATTGGAAAATAACTTCAAGGCTTTTTTTAGTATTTGTCTTACTATTAATTTGATGCTGATCATTTACATCAAAGCAGGATAATTCCAGAAAACTATTTTTCTCACAACTTTTGGCCAGTGTGAATCTATGTGACTAAAAATATATGTTATTAACAGGGATGAAAGTTTGTTTATTTTTTTAAAAAAAGGTTACTGACTATATTTCAGGTCTGATTTCAACATGAACCTTTATTGTTTAATTTTGGCTTTAGGAACCTTTCAAAAAGTCATTCCTACTGTATCTGAAACATATGACCTAACTGCATATATTAGTTCAGGATGTTCATTAGAAACTGGCATTTACTTGCATAAAAATTATGCACTGTTGGTTGGACAATCATGTGAAAAGATTGGGAGAAAGTGAGAAAGCAAGAAAGGTGGAAGAAAACAGTTGTTAAACTGTTGAGATTAGAAGTTACAGATAGAAACAAAAATTTATTGGTGTACTAATGTTTACTTCCTGTTTTCTGATACCAAATTATTAATGTTCTAATAACTTTATATTCAAGAAAAACAAGTTCCTTAGTTGAAGTACTAAATACATTATCATTTACATTATCAATTAATTCGCAGTGCTTTGAAAAAATTTCCAAAATCCAGGGACAAATGGTACATTTCTAGTATTTTTAATTGTGCTGTGTTTTAGGTATTTGTGAAATGTCATTTTGATTATAATCCATACAATGATAACCTGATACCCTGCAAAGAAGCAGGATTGAAGTTTTCAAAAGGAGAAATTCTTCAGATTGTAAACAGAGAAGACCCAAACTGGTGGCAGGTTAGTACACTTCTCAAAATTTCTTCACCTGCTTTCTTATTTTCAATCTTAGATCTGACCAATATCTGAATATTCAGGAGGAAAGTATTATTATTTGTTTCAGTGATTTTTTTTTTTTTTCCCTGCATGAACAGCTCCTGCTTCGTGGCTATTAATTTTGTGGACAGAAGACCAAATTGAGAGGGACTTTGTGAGCAGCTGTTAATAAATTCAGTATTAAGTAGCCTGTTGTTTAGAGACTAGGCCAGTCGGTTCTTCCACATAAGATTACAGTAAAATACAGTACTCAGCAGGAACAACTCCCCTGAGGTCATCCCTTTTCAGTGTTTGTTTTAACTAGAAGTCTTTACTGTGGGTAGAGTAGTCTTCCTCTTGTCTCCTCTCACTGTATGTATGTTCATGACAAATAAAATTTAATTTCTTTAATTCTTGAATCTATTTGCCCACCTCAGTTATTGAGAGTTGGAGGTTTGCGTTATCATCTGTGTTGTTTGGTTTTGGATTAAAGTCTGTGTGTATAGAAAGGGATATGTGTTACCACTGTCTTTTCCCCTCCGTTTTTCAGAAGATGTGTGTAATAGTCTTCTTGTTTTTCCTTTTCACTAATACAGCTTTCAGAAGTCTCTAGCAGCAGTAATAAGTCTGTTTTTGTAATTGTTTACAGAGACTAACAACCAGAACTGGAGAAACAAAGTCTAAAATTCCTTAAACTGTCAAAGTAAAAGAGAGTCTCATTAAGGAGCAAGGTGTAAGTGGGAAGGACCTGGGATCCACACTGAACTCTGAATTAAACTGAGATATTAGAAACTCAGAGCTTCCCTGGTGGCTCAGACCATAAAGAATCTGACTGCAATGCAGGAGACCCAGCTTCAATTCCTGGGTCAGGAAAATCTCCTGGAGAAGGGAATGGCAGCCCACTCCAGTATTCTTGCCTGGAGAATTCCATGGCCAGAGGAGCCTGGCAGGCTACAGTCCATGGGATCACAAAGAGTCAGATACCACCGAGCAACTAAACTTTCATTAGTAACTCCAATTAACTCTAATAAGTTATATTGACTTCTGAGGGGGGGATGAATTATAACAGTAAGAACAATCTTACTAATATGTCCTTCAAATTAAGATATTATAATGTATAAGTATACTATGTGGTGAGAGAACTAAGAAACGAGTAAACAGAATCCATGAGTTCAAGAGGTTTCGATTGAATTTCTTAGAACTCTCATCTAAAAATACCTGCTTTCTATGGGCGGTTTCCTTTGTTGAACTTTCCCAAGTTTCTTTTCTACCCCCTTCTCTCTGAATGCCATCTCTTAGTTTTCTTCTAACCCTGTCAGCATTATCTATCTGTCTCTTCCTGCATTTTTGTCATCTGTTACTCAAAATGTATTTTTCAAGATTTTAATTGCTAAAAATAATAACTTGATTTTTCTGTTCTAGTTGTAAGGGTAAAGTCCCTAACATTGTGCGATAAGCCACTGTCTCTAGTAGCCAGTTCTCCAGCCACTGTTTTGAAATACTTTGGGTTTCAGTTTAAAAGTTGTGGTTTTTTTAATTAATTTATTTTTTTATTGAAGAATAATTGTTTTACAGAAATTTGCTGTTTTCTGTCAAACCTCAACATGAATCAGCCATAAGTATACATATATCCCCTCCCTTTTGAAGCTCCCTCCCAACTCCCTCCCTATCCCGCCACTCTAGCCCAACACAGAGCCCCTGTTTCATTTTCCTGAGGCATACAGCAAATTCCCATATCTATTTAACATATGGTGGTGTAAGTTTTCTTGTTACTCTTTCCATACATCTCACCCTCTCCTCCCCTCTGCCATGTTCGTAAGTCTGTTCCCTATGTATGTTTCTCCATTGTTGCCCTGTAAATAAATTCTTCAGTACCATTTTTCTAGATTCCATATAAATGCATTAGAATATGGTATTTATCTTCCTCTTTCTGACTCACTTCACTCTGTATAATAGGTTCTAGGTTCATCCACCTCATTAGAACTGACTCAAATGTGTTCCTTTTTATAGCTGAGTAATGTTCCATTGTGTATATGTACCACAACTTCTTTATCCATTCATCTGTCGATGGACATCTGGGTTGCTTCCATGTTCTAGCTATTTTAAATAGTGCTGCAATGAACAGTGAGGTACATGAGTCTTTTTCAGTTTTGGTTTCCTCAGGGTATATGCCTAGGAGTGGGATTGCTGGGTCATATGGTGGTTTTATTCCTAGTTTTTTAAGGAATCTCCATACCGTCTTCCATAGTGGCTGTATAAATTTACATTCTCACCAACAGTGCAAGAGCGTTCCCTTTTCTCTACATCCTCTCCAGAATTTATTGTTTGTAGACTTTTTGATGAGGGACATTCCGACCGGTGTGAGGTGATATTTCGTTGTAGTTTTGATTCACATTTCTCTAATAATGAGCAAAGTAGGTGAAGTTTTACCCATTTTAAACTTAGTCTTCCTCTCAGGATATTCAGATTCCTAGCAGCATGAATTAAACCCTCCACTCTGTTCTCCCAGTGCTGTCTGTCCCGCACCCCCTTTGATTTGGCCTCAGGAAATACCATTGTAGTAGGACTAATATGATAGTGAACACCTAAC
The DNA here is from genome assembly GCF_023091745.1 of Budorcas taxicolor. Taxonomy (NCBI): domain Eukaryota; kingdom Metazoa; phylum Chordata; class Mammalia; order Artiodactyla; family Bovidae; genus Budorcas; species Budorcas taxicolor. The sequence goes on along the minus strand of NC_068913.1, from coordinate 73,050,398 downwards.
TAACAAGTGCTAATAGAGAGAACAGCATTTATTCCTTTCCATTCCCGCTAGTTTAGTGTTATAAATAAGAAGGTATTAGTAATTTAAAGGTCCTGTATGCTTTTGTATTTTGGTCTTAAAATTTCACTGCCAGGTGGCACTCTGATTAGGTGCCCATTGATTCCTCAGTACCAAGGTCTTTCAGCATCCTGACAGTGCCATGGACTTAAATATCAAGGTCCGTTTCTTAAGAGCAAACATTTTTTTTTTTAACTGACTTCTGCTTGTCCTGCTTATTAGAATGTGGTCTCAAATTTTAGTCACTGACATATACAATTCATTAATTTGATTCTAGGCTAGCCATGTAAAAGAGGGAGGAAGTGCTGGTCTCATTCCAAGCCAGTTCCTGGAAGAGAAGAGAAAGGCCTTTGTTAGAAGAGACTGGGATAATTCAGGTGACAAACTCAACACAATAAGTATAAGTAGCCCTTTGTGGCCACATTTTCTTGCCTCTTTCATCTGAATTAGCAGATTAATTTATTTAAAATATATCTAGAGTCAATATCTGCTTCATTGTATCGCTCTCAAAAATAAACTTTTTGATCCCTTTCTGCCACCTGCTGGTATTATATCAGAATTCAGTGGCTCAGCTCACCCCTGCCCATTTCGGCTCTGTAGGACGCAACCCCGGGAAGATAATTCTCCCAGCCTTATAGAATACCACAGGGAAATATATATTCCAACATACCGTTTAAGTTATATTTGCCTTGTCATCCTTCAGGACCTTTCTGTGGAACCATAAGTAGCAAAAAAAAGAAAAAGATGATGTATCTCACAACCAGAAACGCAGGTATGTTTTAAATACTTTTTTGAGACATCCATGTGAACTATGAAATAGCTTTATCATTAGTCAATGTGGCATATGTTCTAAATGTATAATTTTAAATGAATTAATTCATATTAATACCTGATTGCAAGGAACTGCAATGTGGACACTCAGTGCAGTAATATATAGGCATTATTTAAATCCTGATACACATGCTTGTACTATCACCAGGGTGCTTTATGAGCATAATTTACAGTAAAATGAATTGGTTAAGATTTATGCTTGTATTAATGAAGGAACAATGTGACAATTGAAACATTTTTTTTAAGAACTCTGACAGGAACTTATGTGTTATTTCTACAGAACAAAATCCCTTTTTATGACTATGTTAAAAGTGTTATGATATGATTAATGGCAAACATATTCTACCATAACATTATCCATGATACTTTTGGAAAAACAGTACTGGACCAAACAAATCTTAAACTGATCTAATAGGATTCTTTCTTAAATTTTTTAGATTTAAAGACAGATGAACATGACACCCACCAGTTACTCTTTTCAGTTGTAGAGGCTAAGAGTGACATGCAGCTCTTTGAATCACAAGGCTCTAGAGACTCTGATTCAAAGACTCCAAAGAACTGATCATTGTAAAGTGCTTTCTTGACTTTAGAGCTTCTTCTATGCTGGTAATAAACTAAACAGCACACTATAAAGAAAATAATGTAATGACATATTGCAATAATAATAATAATATAATAAGGGGAAAATAGACTCTCCCTTAACCTACTGTGGAGAAACTGTGCAAAGAAAGTGTTGCTATTAAGATAATAACCTAAGGAAGAAGTGTTATTACTGTAGATTGAGAGTCATAGCCATAATAATAGGTAATATAATATTTCAAATTCTCTTTGGCTTTATTTTTCATTAAATACAGATACTTAAAGCTTTCTTGCAAAATGAAAATTTTTTCATTTTCCCACTGATTGTAATGTTGGAATGTGTTTCTACTGAAAATAATTAGGATCGACGTTTTATTTTATACATAAATTTAGAATCTTAATATTTAAATGTTATTATGTTGCCTGTATGCATTTTATTAATCAAACTGATATTTGCAGAGTTTGCCACACAGTATTTATTCATTTATATCATTGGAAGGGGTACTCATTCTATGAAACTTAGTTAAGCAGCTACTCTAGGTATACAGCTATCCTTCCTATTTGATATGCACTTTTTAGTGGAATAGATTACATAAACTAATTTGCAATTTGATTATATTAACTAATTATTTCTACTGATGAATTGCAAAGAAACAAGTTTTAATGGATAGACTGTCTTTTAAGGATAAAGCAAGGACACTTTTTTAGCTTTGTTAGATTTTTAAGGCAAAAGGATAGAAGCAGATGTTTAAATCAGAATACAAAATAATTTATTGTACTTTACCAAATTTATTTTTAATAATCGACGCTAAGTCAGTACAGTTCAAGTGATACTTCACTATCAAGACAGCTAAAACATCACTGAACAGAACGGAATATGATGTTTTCCTATTTCCTTACATTTAGAATTCGATCGTCATGAAATCCAGATATATGAGGAAGTAGCCAAAATGCCTCCCTTCCAGAGAAAGACGTTAGTATTGATAGGAGCTCAAGGTGTGGGACGAAGAAGCTTGAAAAACAGGTTCATAGTGTTAAATCCCACTAGATTTGGAACCACAGTGCCATGTAAGTCTTCCGCATTTCCTTTGCTATTTGATTTGAAAGGAAAGAATGTATGTGTCGGCAGGGGGGTGGAGAGGGTAGGAATTATTTTATTCCCAAGGAATTTCTGATTATGCCAATGGAAATGAACGAGCAAATGATACTGAAAGGCTCGACAACTCTACAGCTGTCTTGAAATAGCAGTGAAATAGCACTGTAATCTCTGTCAGATTGCTGCCTGGTGGCAGTCACTTCTCCAGACTCTTCAATCCGGTAATGTTCAGTAAATGCAGGTATTAAGAGTTGTGGCAAAATGAACATTAGCTTTGTATTTTCTTGTACGATTGACATATATCTGAAAAGTTGTGTTTTTCACTTATTTTACTGTAAAAGGGGAAAGATGCTGGATCTTCTGACACTCCCAGTGTAGCAGTCCCTTTGTGAATTTGTGTGTTCTTATAGGTCCCATTCCTTCAAGGTCATGAGCCTGCTTTTTGATAGCACATTAAAAGAGATTCTTCTTCCAGAGCAAGCAAGATTAATTAAGGTCACATATTTATTTATGTATAAAATACATGATGGGAAGTACAAGTATTAAGTGAACCAAACACTCATTTTATGATCTTTGCATTCTTTCTCCATTCATACATTTACAAGGAAAGTTAAATAACGTCAAAAGCATGCTTGATGAGAATGGAGTTAGAGCAAGGAGTTAAATGATATATCTGCCTTATTATAAGGACTACTATACATGTGGTCTTTATGTCTTCATTTTGGAGATATATGAGCCTTTACTTATGGGAACTTATATCTTCCCTGAATATAAGCCAGTTTTGCCTTTGTAACTCCCCTTTCTGTGCTTCCATTGCTGACAAGCCCTGTTTTGATTCACACAGAATTTGTGTAGATATTTTAATTCCTTTAAGCTTTCCAAGTCAGGTCTTAGCCTGACATCACTCCATCTCTTTCAGATGAGTTTTAGGGTGTCTCTCCTTTCATCCAGTATGCTTAGACATTCAGTTCTCAGTGAGTAATCCTGTTGCTAACATTCTTAGGGGTGTATTGAGGGAATAACTCTGTCACTGTCCCCATGTGTTGTTTGTAATCCCCTTAGGGTTTGAGTTGCATTGTATGCACTGTAAATCAGTAAATCAGACAAATCCTAGTTAAATAGTTAACAAAATAAAAATCTCACTGTGACCAGAGTATTTAAAAAGTATTTTTTTGTTTTTATCAAATTAATGCATTTGACATATTTTAATTAAGTAGTTCTTAAAAATATATAATGAAAAATAACCCCGTCTTCTACCTAGTTACCAGAAACAGTCACTTTTCAATCTTTCTGGTATTTCTTCTGTTAGTCCTCCATATGTTTTAATAATATTTTAATTCTGCTGTTTCTTGCTTTATCCAATGTAGACCTTATCTACTCTCTTCCTGAGTGTCCTCCCAATATAAAGATAGCTCATTTCAATTAATTCAGTTTCACTTTCTTGAACAGCCTTGTGCTCTCTCCCAACCCAGCAATTTCTAGAGTTCTTTTTTTTTTTCTTCTCCTCATTTTACCTTGCCTTATGTATTCACGCATATAGTTTTGTATTAAAACAAAGACTGGCTTATTCGGTAAGTCATGCATTTTTCTTGGAGACCTCAGTCTCACAACCCTCAGTCTTCCTGCTTCAGTGAGGACTACACACTCCTCTCTGTCTATCCCACGTTAGCATAGGGATGTTTCCCTTTATTGTTGTCCTGAGTTGAAGCTATGGCTCCTGGGTCCCATTCTTTTCTCTCTTGGGTTATTGCATTGTTTTGCTACAGCACATCACTTGCAACTTGACAAGAAATGGTGTATGGATGTTAATTCTTGGATCTTTGTGTTTGAAGTTGTATATTTTTTGCCCTGTATTTGATTGATTGAGAATAGAAAGTCTAAATATACTGAAAAGATGTTACTCTTGAATCCAGTTTGGTTAAGAAGTTTATTGTTCAGTCACCAGGTCGTGTCCGACTCTTTGTGACCCCACGGACTGCAGCACACCAGGCTTCCCTGCCCCTCACCGTTTCCCAGAATTTGCCCAAGTTCATGTCCTTTGAATCAGTGATGCCATTTAATCATCTTATCCTCCGTTGCCCTCTTCTCCAGAAATGCTTTCATTCTATCCTAGCATCAGGGTCTTTTAAGAAGTCTAGGACGTTATTCTGATTTTTGTTCTTTCATAAATGACATGATTTTCCTTCAGCCTTTTTGTTGGTTTTCATTATCTTATAATAATGATGTGCCTTTGTGTGCATCTATTTTTATTCATTGTGCTGATGATTGTGGCTCTTCAGACTAGAAATTCATGCTCTTCCATTCTAGGGAATTATGTTTCTTGGATGATTTCTCTCTGTTTTCTGTTTTGACTTTTTCTAGAATTTCTATTAGCTAGATGTTGAACATTCTGGATTATCTCTTTTGTCTCTTTTCATATTGTCCAGCCTTTTATCTTTTTATTCTACTCTTTAAAAGATTACCTTGAATTCTCTATCTTCTATCTCATCAGTGTTTATCACAACTAGTCATAATTTTCATTTTAGGATTATTTTCTGTTTCCTGTTTAATTTTTTTTTTTCCCATAGCACCATCTATTTTTGGGAACTATCTCTGCTGTATCTCTAAGAATATTAAATAGTGAGTGTAATTCTTTTTTATGTTTCTGTCATATAGGATGATTAAAATATTCTGGAGATGAATAATGGTAATGGTTGCACAACAGTGTTAATGTACTTAATGCCACTTAATTGTACACTTAATAATGGTTAAAATGATAAATTTTGTTATGTATATTTTATCATGATTAAAAAACCCTAAAAATTAATCATATTAGCTTCTTAATATTCTAGTATATTAGTATACCATGCTTTATTTAACCCTCTCTGTTACCATCCATTTGCATGGTTTGGGTGGCATTTTTGTTAAAAGTAACTAAACTGTGTATATGTAAATCTCAGATGTAAAATTAGTAGACCAAAGGATATATATAGAGACAGGGATTTTACATAGAAGTATAAATGTATTTATTTCATCTTGCTTTCTTTATGCCAAATTAATTTACAGAAAGATATACTATTTTACCTTTCGACAGATTTATTTTTAGTAACTGTAAATATTCATATATGAATTTTTATATAGAATGATGCATGTATATCCATACATCAACTCTCACTTCATTACATGATGTTGGTGTGTCTTACTTTTCTTTAAATCATTCACATTTATATAACATCTAGTTTTTATTAAGCTTCAGAATTAACACAAAAAAAATGTTAAGTGTGACAAGTTTCCTTAACTTGTGATACATTGTCTGGTAATCTGGATGGCGAGGTCTCATAGGGAAGGAAGTAAATACTGCTGTTAGATTAAGTTGATTTCATTTTCTTTATATATTATATGATCTTAAAATAAAATATTAAAAATTATTAATCTACATGGCTAAACTACCTGATTATGTTTTCTCTTTACTATGTCTTGGAATAGTTAACAAATGTTACTTTGTTGCTTATTTCCTGACTATATGAAGAGCTGCTAAAGATTAGAATTTTGCTAAACAATCTATTAGTTACTTGTCATAAAAGTCTAAGGAATCAGCTGTGGTTAAGTCACCCCGATCTAATTTCTCTGTTCTAAAAATGGAAAAAGACTTAATTAATGTGGCAATTTAAATTGTGTGTGTGTCCACTAGAGAATGGTATTGTTGTTAAAATTCATCTGTAAAGCAAACACATTTCACCAATAATGTGAGATTCTCTCCAGGCGAGAGAGGCAGTGGTAGAGGCAGTATGTGTGTCTGCACATTTTACTTCAAGCAGCACATTTCCATCTGTGGTTTCACTGTAGTGCATCACCAAAAGTCATACTCTTCTAAAATTATCTTCACAGATACTAAGCCAAGTCCTAGCATGTATGTAGTTGGGGAACTTAAAATTGCCTTAGAAATTTTCTCATACCACTTTTGGTAAAGAACTCCAGAAACTTAGAGATTACACATTTTTGAATATGAAAAGTCAGTATAGCATCTTGAAGCTCTTTAAGTGACTTCATAAATCTCTACAGTAATCTGGGATGAGCCAGAAAACAGCAGGGGAAAAAGGGAATTGCCTTGTACATAATGATCTCATTTATCAATTAGACCCTTGTTACTGAGCTTGAACTTAAAGTTTTGTTCTTATAAAAGTTTTCTTGGTGTGTTACAAATAGTCCAAATACTGACTGTCACTTTTTCATCTGCTTACTTTCTAACTTTAATTGCATATGGTTAATGATTTCCTCAGATATTCTGCTGTGTAAGTACTTGACTAATAGAAGTAGAATTTTTTTTATCTGATGTAGCCAAACTCAATTAAGGTTAAATGTGAATATACACACACACATACACAAATTACCTTTCTTCCTAGGGAGTTCTAGCAAGTTGGCAGAGAGTACCTAACTGCATCTTTACAACAGTTTGAAAGGTGATAATTATCTGTTCCTAGCACAACCAGGTTGCAAAGGAGTTGTATGTTTCTCAAATACCAGATAAAAAGATCTTGGACTTGATCTCCTCTCTCTCATTCTCTCAGAAAGAATACTTCAGGTCAGAGTAGAGAAAGTAGAACATAGTTTAACATCCAGGTGGCTAGATCTACCACTGAGGTGCAAAACAAAACAGTTAACATTTGGAAATGTCAATTAGAAGGAAGCTAGAAGAGAGGTGTTGTACTAGGGTGAGATAAAGGACAGATAATTTGTGGGTAAGACTACACTTCAGAAAATTGATAATACCAACTAAGAATAGAACTTTGCTCACTTATTGGACTTGCAATTCAGTTCAGTTCAGTCGCTCAGTCGTGTCCAACTCTTTGTGACCCCATGAATCGCAGCACTCCAGGCCTCCCTGTCCATCACCAACTCCCAGAGTTCCATCAGACTCACGTCCATCAAGTCCGTGATGCCATCCAGCCATCTCATCCTCGGTCATCCCCTTCTCCTTCTGCCCCCAATCCCTCCCAGCATCAGAGTCTTTTCCAATGAGTCAACTCTTCCCATGAGGTGGCCAAAGTACTGGAGTTTCAGCTTTAGCATCATTCCCTCCAAAGAAATCCCAGGGCTTATCTCCTTCAGAATGGACTGGTTGGATCTCCTTGCAGTGCAAGGGACTCTCAAGAGTCTTCTCCAACACCACAGTTCAGAAGCATCAGTTCTTCGGCGCTCAGCCTTCTTCACAGTCCAACTCTCGCATCCATACATGACCACAGGAAAAACCATAGCCTTGACTAGGCGGACCTTAGTCGGCAAAGTAATGTCTCTGCTTTTCAATATGCTATCTAGGTTGATCGTAGCTTTTCTTCCAAGGAGTAAGCGTCTTTTAATTTCATGGCTGCAATCACCATCTGCAGTGATTTTGGAGCCCAAAAAAATAAAGTCTCACACTGTTTCTACTGTTTCCCCATCTATTTCCCATGAAGTGATGAGACCGGATGCCATGATCTTCGTTTTCTGAATGTTGAGCTTTAAGCCAACTTTTTCACTCTCCTCTTTCACTTTCATCAAGAGGCTTTTCAGCTCCTCTTCACTTTCTGCCATAAGGGTGGTGTCATCTGCATATCTGAGGCTATTGATATTTCTCCCGGCAATCTTGATTCCAGCTTGTGTTTCTTCCAGTCCAGCGTTTCTCATGATGTACTCTGCACAGAAGTTAAATAAGCAGGGTGACAATATACAGCCTTGATGTACTCCTTTTCCTATTTGGAACCAGTCTGTTGTTCCATGTCCAGTTCTAACTGTTGCTTCCTGACCTGCATACACATTTCTCAAGAGGCAGGTTAGCCGCCTGCGCTCAGTGCCAGACTTGCAGTTAGGCTGTGGTAAAGTATAAAGAACTTAATATTCCTTAAGAGAAAGGGAGTATTGGTCAGATGGAAAAGATACTCATTTGCAATATACTTCCCACTTATTAACTCTTACCTTAGTTAAGAATTTCAAGTTAGGGCTCTGCTTCTAGGTAAATATATTTTGAGTTTCAAACTGACTTTATAAAGCATATTTTTAGATGTAAAATGTATATTGGAGACTACCTCTTGAAACATTTCTATGGATCAGGGTCAGAAATTTTTTATTTTAGATTTTGTAGTTCATTTAGTCTGTACCACAGCTATTCTGAGAAGGAAATGACAACCCACTCCAGTATTCTTGCCTGAAGAATCCCAGGGACAGAGGCACCTAGTGGGCTGCTGTCTATGGGGTCACACAGAGTCAGACACGACTGAAGCGACTTAGCAGCAGCAGCTATTCTGCCTTTGTAAAATGAATGAAAACATGGGTGATAAAATGAATGAGCAAAGCTGTGTGCCAGTAAAACTTTTTTTACAAAAGTTTTATTATTTACAATAAGAAGCAAGCAGGTTTTGTAAATAAACTTTCTTTACAAAAATAAGATTTGGTCATAGGCCATGGTTTGTCAACCTGCACTGAATGTAAAAGTCTTAAGCTACTCTATACATTTTGGTTTATATTTTAATACATTGCATTGTCTCTGTACAAATTCTCAATGCTGTGTTATTTAGTTACTTCACGGAAACCAAGGGAAGATGAAAAAGATGGCCAAGCATATAAATTTGTGTCACGATCTGAGATGGAAGCTGATATTAAAGCTGGAAAGTATTTGGAACATGGGGAATATGAAGGAAATCTCTACGGAACCAAGATCGACTCTATTCTTGAAGTTGTCCAAACTGGAAGAACTTGCATTTTGGATGTCAACCCACAAGTAAGCTGCGTGAATTCCAAAGCTGTTTTTTAAGTTTTAGTTCCTGTGGAGTTTTTGTCTTCAGATTACGAGGATATCTCTTTTCCTCTATTACCTGTGGTGATAGAGAACCTTATTATGCATCTACAGCTAGTTTACTAAATCTCTAATCCATTAGTCAACAGAGACTTGGATGGCAGTAGATGCTTGAGTCACACCCGTCCCACCCAGCACACACACCCACACATTCATACACATATCCCATTCATTTCATTCTCATTCTGTGTGTCCCTTACTGACCCCTTCCCACCATTCTACACTCAACCCAATCTCCCTTCCCTACTCAGAGATTTGTATTATTAATAGTTTGGTGCATATCATTCTGTCATTTTAAGTATGCTTTAAATAAAAAATATATTTAGAAAATGTAATGGGTTTTCTACTTTTGTTGTTGTTTCTTATATACGTAAATGGAAAAATTCTATACAGATTCTTTAGCCTTTTTTCATTTCTTGAAGATGTTTTCATGTTAGGTACTATAGAGCTCTTTTTTGTGATTGCTGCATGATATTTTATAGTACAGATATATGATTATTTATATAACCACTCTCCAATTAATGGACACTGAAATTATCTCTGCTTTTTCAATATTAACAGAAGTCTACAATTAACATAGAAAGCATTTATATCATTCTTAATGATTCGGGATCGTTAAGTTTAATACTTTTCTTTTTGTTCAGGGGTACCAAAGAGTAGTGAGACTGAAATCAGAACAAAATTAATGGATCACTATTTTAGGAAAGCGCTATATGGAATCAGAAGGATAGAAGGGAGGTGGGGGGATGGGAAGCAGGTGTTAGACTACGTTCTTTATCTTTAGGAAGAGGGTGGGTGGGCTTTGATTATTTAGGGTAACATAATTCAAATTCGAATCCTATATAAATTGGTTTGCAACTGTTCTTCTACACAGGCCCTAAAAGTGCTGAGGACATCCGAGTTCATGCCCTATGTTGTGTTTATTGCTGCTCCAGAACTAGATACCCTACGTGCCATGCACAAGGCTGTAGTGGATGCTGGTATCACTACCAAACTTTTGACGGTGAGGAGTTTTTTTCAGGCTAGCAGTATTATTTTTCTCCTAAAGTTTTTCGTTTTTCTTTTGGGCATGTTTAATTCTATCTATTCATATTTATGAAACAAACACATTACATAAGGTATCACAGAATAAAAATATGTTCCCTGGATGTAGTTAGGATTTAGAACAGTATTGCTTTTACTTAAAAATCATCATCCACTCCATTTTAAAACAGAAGTTTACTCTGTGTGAAAAGGAAATGGAACAGTGCTAAAATGTACATATTAATCTAATTCCCTCTTTTTACTAATGTGGAAACAGGGCCTATACAAGCATGTTCATAAGGTTTACTATGGGTGGAGTTAGGTGTACTGACTTTTAGTTGTTATATGTTTTCATTCTCCCTCTCTTTTTCTCATGTTGTGAAAATTTTTAAATATGTAGAAAAGAGGGAAGAAATGAACTCCCATGTGTCCACCACTTAGCTTCAATAACACATGGCCATTTTTGTTACAATTAGACCTCTCTTCACTTCCCCCCTTACCTTGAATTATTTTGGAGCACATCTTTGATATCATATCAACCATAAATACTTTAGTATTTATCTCTAAAGATAGACGTTTTGGACATAACCATGAAACCATTAACATCAAACATTAGGAAGAGCAGCTTCTTAATATTATCAATATATAGTCTGCATTTCCTCAGTACTTATAATTTTTTTTTAGTTAGTTTGTTCAAATCAGGATCCAAACAAGATTAACACGTTGCATTTACCTAATGTCTTCTAAATGTTTTTACCCCCACCCCAGCTTAAATGAGGTATAATTGATATACAATAAACTATACGTGTTGCAAGTACACACCTTGATAAGTTTGGGCCTATGTCTGCACCTGTGAGGCCATCTTAGTCAAGAAACAGGCCTGTCTATCACCTCCATAAGTTTCTTTGTGCCCCTTCACAGTCCCTCCCTCCTGCTTCTACCTCTTCCACAATTTAGCTGATTAGCCTTGAAATCAGGTAGTTTTAGTCTTCTTTGTTCTTTTTCAGGTTGCTCCATGTCTCTAATGAGCTTTATGAATATCTGAAATATAGTTATAATAAATGTTTTCATGTCTTCAGATTCTAACATTTGCATCAGTTCTGGATTATTTAATGACTTTGCTACTCATTGTGAGTCTTATTTTCTTGCACCTTTGCAGTCCTGGTAATTTATTGGATACCCAATATTGTGAATTTTGTCCTGGGAAATGCAGCTCTTTGTAAATTGTTTGTTCCTTTCACATCTTGCTTTAAAACAGGAGCAGTTCTCATGCTAGGGGCAGTTACTCTGGAGCGCTGAGGCAAAACCCATTTGAGTGCTCTCTCAGATGACCTGTGCCTCAGGAGGTTTTCTGTCCTGCCTGTGGGCATGGGCATCGTTTCTGGCTCAGAATGAAGAGCTCTCATCCTTCCTGGTGATTCTTTGGTGACCCTGGGTAGTTGTGATGTGCATGGATTGGTATTCAGCTGAATGCTGGAGGGGGGTCTGTTGCAAGTCTCCGGAGTTCTCTCTCCACGCTGCTGTTCCATCCTGTATTCTGTCCTGCAAACCCCTGCCGCCTTGTTCTCCCGGGACTGTCAGCTCTGCTGACAACTGAGAGAGTTCAGTAGCCTCCTCCTGGGCTCCACCTCCCTGTGTTGCAGACTGGAAGCTATTTCAAGCTGGTGTGTAACCTGGGGTAGTCATAGGGCTCACCGTTTCCCGTCTCTGGAATCCCTGTGCTCCATTGCTAACATGCGAAAGATGCAGTGTCTTTTGTTATTCCATACTTGTGGTCTTAGTTGTGAGGCAGGAGGGTTCTTCTAATATCTTTTGTCTTTTTTTGTTTTTTTTAGGAACTGTGATGTGAAGTGGTAGTATTCCAAGTTTGTCATTCATTCTGCATTTATAAACTAGAATTCTTCTAAGGAATGACTTTTTTTCATTAACTAGTTGATTACTCTGAAGTAGAGTATATACAGAAAAGTAGAAAATATACTTGATACTTCCCCTTTATAGGTCAGTTTTCAGAATAATGGGTTTGTTCCATAACAGACTCTGCAGGTGACCAAATAAGGTTTGTGTTTTTTTTAGTTTTTAAATCCACGAGCACATGGATTTAAACTTGATATATTTTACTCTATTGCAGTTATTATTCTTATTGATGTTCAAATTGTCTCATCTTTGACCAACAGGGGCTTATTTAAGTTGGCCCTTGAGATCTATTTCATGAGCCTAATGGTCTCATATAGCTTCCCTGCTGTAAGACAGATGTTCCAGGCCCATCTTGTACATTTTCTGTTCCAAGCCAGGAATCAGCTATTTGTCCAAAAAGCTCTGGTTCCTTTTAGAGTAAATGGTATTTTATTTTAGGACTATAATATTAAAGATGCACATTGTCCCAAGACTGATCATTGTTTCTAGCTATATGCACCTTTTAGGTAGACAGAGCTCATTTGGATATATGCTTTTCTGTTTCTATGTTTGAAGGAAACTGTATCCTGAATTTATACTGACACTTCCCAATCAAATTCAGGATTACAGGGTTTTTATTTAACCTCTTTTATATGGTAACTCCATTCTCCTGCGCTGAGTATCCCAGTTCTCAAAAACAATGGGAATGTTAAGAGTGGCACATAATTGCTCATTTGCTTTATCTCACAGTACACAGCAATCTGAATATAAGTGTACAAATGCTACCAGGTATGATTCCTGTGAACTGTCTCCTTTATCTTTAGGGTTTATCCCACTAAGTATATCAGTCAAATCAAATCACTGTATTTTAAAGTCACTTGAAATACTCCCTGTGTCTGTGCTTCAGTCAGTTATTACTCTTTGATGTGTAAATTGTCTCATCTTCAGCTAGGAGGAGCCTATTCCTCTTATTGTCTGAGTCTTTTTAATACAACCCCAATAACCTTCAATGATTCTTTGCTTCCTGGTACGAGCTGCTCCAGGTTATCCTTACACATTTCTTGGCCCAGATCTGGAACCAGCCTTCCAAAAGTCCTGGTTCCTTCTAGTGGGAAATAGTATTTAGACCTCCTATGGATGCTAGAGGTGTGCCTTCAACTTAGCTGGTCATTGTTTCGAGGTCTTCTCAGTGACCAGATAAAGGAAACATATTTCCCCCTTTTGGAATATAGACATCATTAGTTCAATTTGATAGTTTCAACTCAGATTTTACATTTTTACTTCTTTGACTTTTTTTAATCGTTTTTTTTCCTCCTATGCTGAAAGTCTTCATTCCTAATAACATTAACATAATTTCAGACTTTACATATATAAAATAAGCACATACTATTGGTGTAATTCCTGAATAATAATATAACAATATGATTATTGAAAAGTTTTAAGTTTCAGACTTAAAACTTTTTTTAAAAAGTATGATATATTCATGAATATTATTTTAAAATCACTAAAATAATTCAGTGTTTAAGCCATCAACTTGAAACACTTTTTTATTTTGCTTTTAAGTTTTAGGTATTACTATTTTTTATTTGAATTTAATTTTGTCATATAATTGTATACATTTTCATAGTTCCAGAGTAAATCTTTAAATCAAACAAAATTTAGCTTTTCCTGTCATCTGTACTCCAACCTCCCACCTACATAGGTAGCTATTTTCACAATTTTTAATAGAAATAGATGTGTGTATCCTCCTGCTCCCATTTCTTACATTAAAGATAGCTTATTACATACAGTACTCTGCCTGCCTTTTTCACTTACTAATACATTCTGGAGATCATTCTGTAGCCATACAGAGAGAGAGGTTTTTATTCTTCCATCTATATGGTATACTAAATAATTGTTACAGGATTATTATTGTCAAATAAAATTGATGTGTGTTTTAACAGGACAAATAGCTAATGACTATACTAGGTAAGATTTGTTGATAAGTTGGCCTGTTGATACATCTATAACAAAAGGCTGCTCTGTTCATGGTATTCTCCAAGCAAGAATACTGGAGTGGGTTGCCATTCCTTTCTCCAGGGGAATCTTCCCAACCCAGGTGTTGAACCTGGGTCTTCTGCATTGCAGGCAGATTCTTTACCATCTGAGCCACCAGGGAAACCCAGAGATATTTTTGTTGTTTCAAACTGATTTAGAGATCTCAGTGAAAATATTAACTAAAATATAAGTACTAATATCCCTCAGGCTTACTTGAGAACCCACTTTACTATTTTACTTTCCTTTAGGTGTTTTCATGAAATCCATTAACTTATATACCATTATTAAGCTGATGTTCCTAGTTTATGTATAGATAACCCAGACCTGAGCTCCAATTTACACTAGCAATCACCTACTTAACATTACAGCTGCACCTGGATGTCTCATAGACACCTTAAACTTAGCATGTACGAAGTAGAATGTTTTATTTACCCCCCACCCACAATCATATTTCCCCCACTCCTACCCACCCAACTCTGCATCTTCTGCAACTATCCATTTATTCAAGCTAAAACTTGAGCTATTTTTGATTCATTCATATTCCTCACGTTCCATATTCAGCCCATCAGCTAACCCTGATAATTTTATCACCAAAATATATGTCTATTCTGCTCTCATTTCCATCTTCTCTTTCTCCATCATAATCCAGAGATGTCTTTCCATCGCATCTAGGTCTTCCATGACCTAGCCTGTGCTATCTCAACTTATTACCCCATCCTCCCTTGTCCTCCATCGATCTTGGTGGTCTTTTTATCTTTCAGTATCCATTTTCCCCTTGGATTTTACATTGCTGTTTCCACTGCCTGAAATGCTCTTTCCTCCACTATAGTTCTCAATTTAAATGTTATTTCAGTTCAGTCCAGTCACTGAGTCGTGTGCAGCTCTTTGTGACCCCATGAATCGCAGCACGCCAGGCCTCCCTGTCCATCACCAACTCCCGGAGTCTACTCAAACCCATGTCCATCAAGTTGGTGATGCCATCCAGCCATCTCATCCTCTGTCATCACCTTCTCCTCCTGCCCCCAATCCCTCCCAGCATCAGAGTCTTTTCCAGTGAGTCAACTCTTCGCATGAGGTGGCCAAAGTACTGGAGTTTCAGCTTCAGCATCAGTCCTTCCAATGAACATCCAGGACTGATCTCCTTTAGGATGGACTGGTTGGATCTCCTTGCAGCGCAAGGGACTCTCAAGAGTCTTCTCCAACACCACAGTTCAAAAGCATCAATTCTTTGGCGCTCAGCTTTCTTCACAGTCCAACTCTCACATCCATACATGACCACAGGAAAAACCATAGCCTTGACTAGACAGACCTTTGTTGGCAAAGTATTATCTCTGCTTTTTAATATGCTGTCTAGGTTGGTCATAACTTTCCTTCCCAGGAGTAAGCGTCTTTTAATTTCATGGCTGCATTCACCATCTGCAGTGATTTTGGAGCCCCAAAAAATAAAGTCTGACACTGTTTCCACTGTTTCCCCATCTATTTCCCATGAATTGATGGGACCGGATGCCATGATCTTCGTTTTCTGAATGTTGAGCTTTAAGCCAACTTTTTCACTCTCCTCTTTCACTTTCATCAAGAAGCTTTTTAGTTCCTCTTCACTTTTTGCCGTAAGGGTGGTGTCATCTGCATATCTGAGGTTATTGATATTTCTCCTGGCAATCTTGATTCCAGCTTGTGCTTCTTCCAGCCCAGCATTTCTCATCATGTATTCTGCATAGAAGTTAAATAAGCGGAGTGACAATACACAGCCTTGACGTACTCCTTTTCCTATTTGGAACCAGTCTGTTGTTCCATGTCCAGATCTAACTGTTGCTTCCTGACCTGCATATAGATTTCTCAAGAGGCAGGTCAGGTGGTCTGGTATTCCCATCTCTTTCAGAATTTTCCACAGTTTCTTGTGATCCACACAGTCAAAGGCTTTGGCATAGTCAATAAAGCAGAAATAGATGTTGTTCTGGAACTCTCTTGCTTTTTCCATGATCCAGTGGATGTTGGCAGTTTGATCTCTGGTTCCTCTGCCTTTTCTAAAACCAGCTTGAACACCTGAAAGTTCTTGGTTCATATATTGCTGAAGCCTGGCTTGGAGAATTTTGAGCATTACTTTACTAGCGTGTGAGATGAGTGCAATTGTGCGGTAGTTTGAGCATTCTTTGGCATTGCCTTTCTTTGGGATTGGAATGAAAACTGACCTTTACCAGTCCTGTGGCCACTGCTGCGTTTTGCAAATTTGCTGGCATATAGAGTGCAGCACTTTCACAGCATCATCTTTCAGGATTTGAAATAGCTCAACTGGAAATGTCATTTAGGTAGGTTAAATGTCATTTATTCATATGTAGAGTCACTCTGTCTAAGGTAGGTCTCTTACGATTCTTTGTTCCTGGTTGGTTTCTTTCATAGTACTTACTACAACTTGCAAGTTTTTGTTTATTTGCCCTCTTATTTGTCTCCTCCACTAAATGATAGGAACCCATTCTGTCTTATTCACTGTTATATCCACAGATTATGAAACAGACATTTTAATAGGAACTTAATGAATATTCGGAGAACCTGTAGAAGTATTGTGAAATTTCAAAACACAATTTAATGAAAAGCTTTACTTGCTCATGAAAAAACCTGTTCTGTTCTTATTCTCCCTAAATATTCCAGAATGACTAGAAGTATTTTATGAAATATAAACAATAATGACATATATAACAAAGTGTGTGTGTGTTGTTGTTGTTGGGAGTAGGGAGCATGTAGTCTTGAAACTATTCTAAGATTCTCTTTCTTAGAGAAAGGCAGTAAATTTGGCTTTGAGCTTAACAGCCACTCAAATTTGGGTTCCATGATATACAGACTCCATAAAGTAAAAATATTTTGAGAAAGATGATGTAGTCGGGCTGTGCTGTGCTAAGTTGCTTCAGTCATGTCCTGTTCTTTGTGACCCTATGGACCATAGCCCACCAGGCTTCTCTGTGCATGGGATTCTCCAAGCATGAATACTGGAGTGGGTTGTCATGCCCTCCTCCAGGAGATCTTCCCAACCCAGGGATCAAACCTGCTCTCTTGCATCTCCTACATTGGCAGGCGGGTTCTTTACCACTAGCACTACCTGGAGGCTAGAGACCTACAATAATTCCTTATTACTTTGGATTTCACCCTAAGATTATTGTCAGTAGTCCTTTAATTAGGAATCTTATCTTAGTATCAGTGAAACAGAAGACACAGAATACTCATAAATGCAAACATGAATGCAGCTAGAATGACTGGATATGAACAGATGGTAATATATTTTTTAACACTCTATGTAGATTAGATTTTGAGGATTGATATCACACTCAAATATCCATCCTAATTACTTGTTTCATTTTGAGTTGATTGTGAGCAAGTAAGTATACATTGTGTAAACTTTTCCTCTTGAAACTCTTTGCCAGGACTCTGACTTGAAGAAAACAGTGGATGAAAGTGCACGGATTCAAAGAGCATACAACCACTATTTTGATCTGATCATCATCAATGACAATCTAGACAAAGCCTTTGAGAAACTGCAGACTGCCATAGAGAAACTGAGAATGGAGCCACAGTGGGTCCCAATCAGCTGGGTTTACTGATGATTCAGTAAGGTTCACAATTCAAATAAAACTTTCCAAAAAGTGACTGCAACAAATAAACCTTCTACTGAGAAAATACATGCACAGATAGAAGATACCTGCCAAGTCCAAGCATTTTTATTGTGTAGATTGAAATACCAGTACACTATTCTGAATTTTTATATAAAATGTGGTTGAGAAGGTGTACTAATATATAATTTATCTTAATTTTTCTAACTTTTTATGGATAATCTTTCTATTCATATCACATAAAGAAATGCGTTGAAGCATTTTGTATATGTTTTGATTTAGTGCCCTTGCCTTTTTCATCCAAGGAATTTTCAAGTCATTCACTCTAACATTGGTCTTACATTTTCACTGTGATAATGAATACTTGAAATAGTTTTGTAAAGCTGTCATTTAGTTCAGTATTTAGTGAAGGGTCAGCTACTCTTATTAGGAAAAAACAATGGTGTATTGGCCTTCTTTCCTAATATATTCAATTTCTTACAGAAGCAGAATTTTAATGTCAGTGCTACAGCTAGTCTACTACCATCCAAATCTGACATCAGAAGTCTGCTCAGTGCAACACAGCTTCATTATTTCAGAGCTGAATGGCTATCCGTTCTAATTTATGCAGCATTATTAGTTTTTTCCCTTCATGCTCGCTCTCGTGAAAAAATGAAGAGCAATACCTTGCACTCTCATCTGCTGCAGTGACGGGCTGATGCTTCGTTAACATGTACCCAGCAAGCAAGGCCATGCCGGCCAAGAGAGTGCCTTACCCCGCAGTCCTTACAACAGAACGACTCTGGAAGCGGGTCTGTTGTAAAAGTTTAACTGATGAAAGTGCACCTACTGCTTTATACAGTTTTCTATTAGGATATGATCAGCAAATGTATCATGCCTCTGAAAATTTCTGTGATGCTGAAAAATGCCTCTGAGTTTGCAGTTGGGAGTTTATGTGAACAATCAGTTTGCTTTTTGAAGTGTGATGTGATCATTAGGGTATTTTTTCAGTTTGTTGTGTTGTGAACCAAATCCATTGAACAATTTATGAAATTTGGAAAAAATTGTCAAATGTTTTATCTCAGTAGACTATATATATATTATATAATATGTATTAAATAATGTTTTATATATTTTTTTTACATTTGTTAGGAAATGTACTTTTTGTTTAGCAAGTAAACTTTTTGATTAGGAAAACAGTTCTCCTTCTTTAGATACATTAGTATATACAAATTTCCAAAATTCATCTCAGTTAATATCTTCCTTTAGGATTCTTTGATGGTATAAATTCTTCTAAAGTATATTCAGAGATGCAGATTATTGTTAAACTAAGTTAGCCATATTTTATACTGCTGCTAGCTTTTCACATGAACAGTATTCACACTTAACGGGTTAGGTGCTTAAACTCTGATGATCATCTTTGTCTGGTGGTAGGCACCATACCCCGGGCTGCTGAAACTTGTTTTCCCCTCAGCTAAGCTGTCACATGGAATGCTAGCCCGGAGGACTCAGAGGGTAGAGAAAAATACATGGTAATAAGCAGCAGGCACACTGTTCTTTTTCACAATGAAACCAAACACCCAAGTAGCTGTATGGAGGTTCGTTGTCCTAGAATAGGAAATTGGTAGCAAAATGGATCATACCTTTTAGTAACTTTGGTAACTTTTAAACCACGTACATTTACATCAAAGTCTTGGCTTCTCAAAGATGAATCAAAGCACAGTGTCGAGATGATGTCCCATGACTTAGCATCTCAACGTGCTGTAAATTTTAAGAGAAATTTTATTTTCACATTCTCAGGAAGTATGGTGTCTTCTGCAGTGTGCCTTCATGCTGCTGCCTGCAGCCTCTAGGGGATCGATGGAGCCGCTGCCTGCAGCCTCTGGGGGATAACTGGAGCAGCTCAAGAAGTCTATCCACAAGATATTTTACCCATCGACACAACAGAGATGGTTTTTACATCAGACATATTTTAGGCCTTATCACATGGTATAAAGTGCACATTATTTAGAAAACAGTCTACACTTAAGAGTTATTTCTATTATAAATGGTATTCATGACTAACTAGTTTATACACATGAGATTCCTCCTAATATAAAATGGAACAATGCAGTTGATTTCATTTCCATCTAGATGCCAGAGCCAAAAAGAATCAATTTATAGCAAAGTTCATCTATCTCAATAAAGAGTCATTGAACTTGAAACTGAAGTCCTATCTGGTTCTGTAGAAACCAGCAGAGCTCTGCTGAGGCAAGAAGTCCCAGAGGCCCCGGAATTCTGCTATAGCAATGAGAGTATAGTTGTGATTAAGGGAATGTGAACTTCTCCTGTAGGGAAGGTCTAAGATAACTAGCTTTACTGAAGAGAAAATAGCTTAAGGTGATGTTGAACAGTTGGTAATCATTAAAAATATGCGTGCATATGCTTTTGGGAAACAATGTGCCAACATACTAATGCACCTGAGGATTCCTTGTGGACAGGTGAGCATCCACATTCAGCATTCAGGGCATGATTGTTTATATACAGCTAAATATTATATATATTTTTAAATATACAAATATCCCATATCCATAGAGTTGATGTCCCTGGATAAGTCATTTAACTGTAACTAGTGTAATATATGTGATGTACTCAAGTAGAATTTTTCCTTTTATTATTAGTTAAGCCTTGATTATGCAGTTTCCATTTCTGTTTGATATTTGGATAGTGTCAAATAAAATACTATCCAGTACATCAGGACTTTGTTTACTTTTATCATACAACTGCTGAACATAGCTTTCTGAGGTAGAAATCATATCATAAACCCAGTACAGCAATAGTAGCCTGAACCCTAGATTCTAGAATCTAGTAAATTTAATATAATAGCTTATAAGGACAAGTTTTCTTTAAAAGAGCAAATTGGATATTAACACAAATTTAGAAAAGAATTCAAATTAGCAATAAAATGTTAGTGTAGCATTATAGACTATGGCCAGGTACTGACTGCTTTGACCGTAATATCCCAGTGACCATAGAAGATGATCTTTGTTTTAAAGAGTCATTTAAATTTGTACTTATTTTTATGGATAACAACAAGGGTCACAATCCAGTGATTGGGGTTGATTTTTCAGATGGGTAGCCATGGAGTTAGGTATAATTATTTTAAACTGGCAAATATTAAAGTTTTGAAAATTGGTCTACTTAACACTACTTTTATGACTTCTGAAACAATACCCCATTTTCCAGGAACCACAGGCTAGGGAGCCAGTAATTTTATAGTGATGAGTCTTTATACTACATATGGAAAAAGTAATCCTGAGGTTTTCTGTATATAGCTAGCAGGTCATTTCTTAAATGTTTGAGTCATCATACATAATATATATATACAGCTATGTGTACAATATGTAAAATTCTCCCAAGATATATGGATAATAATAACACTAAAATGTCCACTATGTAATTATAACTAATGCTCTTACATTTTTAATTATTTCCAAATTCTTAGACATTATGAAACTTTTCACATAGTTTTCAGAGGCTCTGGTTTTACTTTGAGGCAGATACTAATGCCCTTTCTGAAAAATATATTTGGAATTAAGCTCAGAAAGGTACTCTAACTTAATTTCCTTAGGGAAAAACAGAGTCATGGATGGAAACCTCCTGGGAAATACTTATTTAAACCTTCAAATGAATTTGAGATATGGTTCAGGCTTAGAGATTATAGTACCTGCCCTTCTCTTGGAATTGTTGTGAGAATTCATGTAATAACATCTGTAATGGATTTGGAGTTCTTGGGAGAAATTCAGTATTTTAAATAATAGGATTATTGTATATAGTACAAGTTAATATTCACAAACTTTAAAGAATACAACTGAGTAATAATTCATCATATCATTTTTTACATATATATGTCTGAAGAAGATAACAATTCTATAATTTTCTTAAGGTAAGATTATTTTTAACTGCATTTTTGCTAGCTTTAAGTTTCATTTTTAATATTTTCCATAATTTATCATATTACTTTGTGTGTTTCTGGAATGACTTAGTACACAGGATCAAAAATGAGTCCTTAAAACACTAGAAAGTGAAGAAATGATGCTATCTCATTTCTAAGATTAGACATTAAAAGCATGATTTTCACTACTTCTGCAGTACACTGCACTGCACTCTTTAAAATAGTCTCTCTTTTGATAAAAATAGAGCTGGTGCACTTCTACTGGCTGAGATCCTAATTATGACTCCTGACCATATGACCATTGAGAAAATTTATATCTCCCTTTTAATAATACACTTGTTAAATAAGGCTAACTTAATATTTGTCTTCACCTTAAATTATAAGAAGTAATTTATAACTCTGATGAGGTAAATGGTAAATTGGAAAATCCTCATTAAGCTACTTTATCTGCTTATTATATGTATTCATTTGCCCTTTTTAAAGTGTACCTCTCCTGGAGGTAACATAGTGATAAGTGCACACCATTTAGAAATTCTGCCTTCAGTTTTAAAACAGCTCTGAGGATGTTGTTCCAGCCTGAAAGAGGTTGTGTTCTAGTCTCTTAGTGGCCTTGGTCAGGAGGTTTTGAGTTCAGAATCCTTTTCTAAGTCCAGACCTTTAGGAAATCCTCCTCCTCACCAACCAGACCACTCACAAGTCAAACAAAATTTAAGTAAGCAATCCAGTACTCTATTACATCTGAAGACAGTCTGATCTTTGCCCCTTAAAGCTGCTTACCTTATTCTTCTGCCTGAAATTTATCACTGCAGCCCTACTGTTTAACCCATAGTAGTAAGTTTAAAAGGCACTTGTTAAGGGGAAACAAATTCAGTTAACTCCAGTTGGGGGACCACAGATCCAACAGGACTGCCTTTTTTTTTCAGTTTTGTTCTCTACCTGCTTCGGGGCCACTGGCTGATACTGCAGTGCTCTGAGAATCTGACTTGCCTCCATACACCAAAACTGACCAGAAGCAACAATTCTTTTTTTTCCCCTACCAGCTTTAATTGTTTTCTAATCTCCAGCACAAACTGAATGAACACATCTACAGATGATGTAAATGCCACTTACAACTTGGCAGATTAAATGACTTAATGCTTGTAAATCTGTCTTGAGTCTCAGTGAACAAGTACTGTCACTAACACAGAGCAAAAGCCAAAAGGTCTTATTTTAAAAGTTGGGGATGAATATCTTTATTGCACTTCAGTCACAGCAAGCCAGGGTAGAAACATACAAATATGACAGACCATGCCTGAAACTTAACCTTCACATCAGTCAAGAAGGCCTGGGAGTTTGGAGGATGAGGGAAACTCTGCTATATATATTATTACCAACACTAAACCGTAAGTCATTACCAGTTAAAATATGTGGTTCTTGTCTTATTCTTAAATACAAGAGGCAGGCAGTGATTGAGTAACCTTACTTTGCAGACTTTGCAGAACATACTTTGTTCTGATAAACATGGTCTAACTGAGAAATGCCTTGGTCTTTTTAGTGGAACTTGATTTGAGGAATAGCTGATCTCCATCTGTAACTGAAATACAAGGTAAATACTTCTTTTGGCTGTATGTTCTCTTTAAAAAAGAACTGCTGATTCCTGTTTCTTCAGTAACATTGATTTTTAAGAAAATGTTATCTTGGATTTTGCTAGAAGAATGAACACTGGGGTTCAGCATCTGGTGTAATTTCCACATGTTATGTTAGCTCTATTAAGAGCCCATGATGAAAATTTGATGTGAGGACTTTGGGCGTTTCCCCCCCCGCCCCCCGCCATTTCATTTTGGTATGTTTTTATTTTGAACACATATGCATGCTCTTTTTAACCTCTAGTCTGTGAAATGATGATAGAGATTTTTTTTAATGGAGGGCAAAATACTTGTTAACAACCAAAAAATTAAAGCTGAACAAGCTGCTAAAGGTGAAAAAGTTTAAAAATAAAATGAATTGCTACTGCTTTCCAAGTAATTGTATTACTAGTACCTGTACAAAAGAAGCATTATTGCTGTCCTTGTATAGATAAAATTTACCTGCAGTACAATTAAGTATTGACTTCTCAGCAACTGTCCCTGTAAAATTTTCTTTTCACATATTAATATGTTGTCCAAAATGAAATTTACTGAAATGTCCAATCTGTGAGACTGCATAGTCCTGGTAAAATATTTTTGTATATATAAAGAAATAAATACTTAATATTGGAAAAATGTAGTGTTTCATTTCTAGGTAGAAATAATGCTTGAAGATAATAAAATATAGAAGGCATCAGGTTAGTTGATTGGCAGTTTCTTTGAACTGCTAATCATCTTTGTTAAAAGCTTCTAATGTCAGATTTTTCCCACCAAAATTTATAAATTTTTCACCTGCCTCCCTTTTGTTTTTTAACGAGGAAACCCTAATTATTGTTTCATCTATCCCAGCCCAAAGATTTCATAGCTTTCAAAGACGACTTAAAGAATTCCAGAGACAGGGAAGAGAAGAATTCAAAATACAGGATCAAGAGAAGACCTCTACGCTTAGATGGCATGAATACTAGGACCATTTCCCAGTTAGCCAAGAACAGAAAAACCCTGGTGGGAAAGACAACGCCTTCTGTGGCACACAGCTCAGCCCTGAGGTCTGCAATGAGAAGGGGAGGAGGACCCACTGGACTGACCAAGAAATGGAGGCATGAATGTGGGTGAGTACAGAAAGCCTGTTTCCAGAAAAGGTACTTCGGCAACTCTTTCCCAAGCTGGTTTTCTAGGATTCCATACCCCACAATGCAGAAATTGCTGGTCTAGTGTATTTCTGATGTCTCCAAAAGAATTAGTTTGTTTGTTGAAATATATTTGCTTTATAATATTGTGTTAAAGTGTACAACATAGTGATTCTGTATTTTTACAGATTATAGTCCATTATATGTTCCCTGGTGGCTCAGAGGTTAAAGCGTTTGCCTGGAATGTGGGAGACGTGGGTTCAATCCCTGGGTCGGGAAGATCCTCTGGAGAAGGAAATGGCAACCCACTCCAGTACTCTTGCCTGGAGAATCCCATGGACGGAGGAGCCTGGCAGGCTACAGTCCATGGGGTCGCAAAGAGTCAAACACTTTCACTTTCATAGGTTATTATAAGATAGTGGGTTAATTCCCTATCCTATACAGGGAATCCTTGTTTCTTATCTGCTTTATAAACAGTAGTTTGTATTTGTTAATTTCATATCCCTAATTTGTCCCTCTCCCTTTTAGTAACCACAAGTTTGTTTTTTGCATCTGTGAGCCTGTTTTGTGTATTATTCATTGGTATTTATTTTTTAGATTCCACATATAAGTGATATTGTATAGTATTCGTCTGACTTACTTCACTAGGCATAATTCTTTTTAGGTTCATCCACATTGTTGCAAGTGCCACTATTTCATCCTTTTCTTATAGCTAAGGAATATTCCATTGTGTCTGTGTGTATATACCACATCTTCTTAATCCTGTCATCTGTTGATGGGACTTGAGTTGCTACCACGTCTCAGCTATTGTAAATAATGCTGCTGTGAATATTGGGGTGCGTGTACCTTTTCAAATTAGTGGTTTTGTTTTTTTTTCCAAATAGTGGGATTGCTGGATCACGTTAGTTCTATTTTCAGTTTTTGAGCAAACCTCATGCTGTTTTCCATAGTGTTTATACCAGTTTATATTCCTGCCAACAACATAGGAAGAAAGGTTCCCTTTAGTCCACATCCTCTCTGACATTTGTTATTTGTAGAGTTTTTGATAATAGCCATTCAGACCCTTTTGAGGTGATGCTTCATTTTGGGTTTGGTTTGCATTTCTAATAATTAGCAGTGTTGAGCATCTTTTCGTGTGCCTGTTTGACATCCATATGTATATCTTATTTGGGAAAATATCTATTCAAGTCTTCTGTCCATTTTTTGTTGGATTTTTTCAATAATTGAGTCATATGAGCTGTGTGTATAGTTTGAATACTAACCACTTGTCAGGAGCATCATTTGCAAATATTTTCTCCCATTCCATTGGCTGCCTTTTTGTTTCATTGATGGTTTCCTTTGTTGTACAAAAGGTTTTAAGTTTAATTGGGTCCCATTTGTATATGTTTATTTCTTTGGCCTTGGGGGACTGATCCAAGAAAATATTATGTTTTATTTCAGAGTACTTCACTTATATTCCCCAAAAATTAGGTTTTCCATAAAGTCATCATTCCCTTAATAAACACAGCTGGGTGTCCATATAAGTGGACTGGTGCCGTTCAAACCCATGTTGTTCAAGGGTCCAACTGTGACTCACTCTTCCATCTTATACTACCTTGGTTTTCTGTCACTGCAATAACGAATTACCACAGACTTAGCAGCTTACAATGCAAACTTATCATCTCATGTTGAATTTGGGACCTACAGAACTAAGTCTCATGAACAAGCCTCATGAGGCTAAAGTGAAGTTGTCTCCCAGGCCCTGCCCTGGCTCTTGCCTGCAGGTCCAGAGGAAAATATGCATCCAGGCTCGTGCAGGTTGGTGGTGGTCTCCACTTCCATGCAGTTGTAGGATCAAAGTCCCCACTTCCGTGCTGGCTGGCTGACCAACTACTCTGTTGTCCTTGAACCAGCCTCCTCTATCTTCAGAGCCAGCAGCAGCTCGGAGTTCTTCACATGCTTCATTTTTTCTGCATTTTCTTTAGCCAAATCCATCTCTCACTAACCCTTCTGGTTTCTTTAAGGGTCCACCCAGATAATCCAGGGTCATCTGTCCATCTCAAGGTCCAGTACCTTAAAAACACCCTTTTTGCCAGGTTCTAGGGATTTATTAGGTCATGAACACCTTTTATGGGCTATTTTTGGGCCACACCACAGTAACTAATCGTGTCAGCATTTCTTCTATCCCCATTTATGAGACAGAAGTAGTTGTGGAAATAGTTAAGGTGGCTGTTCTGTTCTAGGAAATACTACTATATTTATTATCTGTTTTCTAGGTGTTCTGGGATACTAGGGCTTGATTCCAAATCTAATTACTAAAAGAAGGATGGTTCTGAATCTCAAGCAGTAAATAAAGGTATATTTGAAGTTAATATTTAATGGTGAGGATACCAGTTAGTTAGAAGAACCTATCTCACCGTCACTGGAGCCCAGCACTACCTCATCCACCACATCCCAGTGGGAATCTGCTGTAGCAGCATATCCCCACCTCTTTTTCAGTTGCTAATGTTTACAACACAGTCCAACAGGATTACTGGCCAATCTTAGGGCCAGGCCACTGTGGAAAGAGACTGACTCAGTTGCTGTCTAATGTAACTCAGACTTTCAGTACTTGCTTGGATGGCTTCTTTTCTTTCTGTCTTAAGTCTGTGTCTAGTTTTTAATGTTTGGAGGGTTTTGTTGTTATTTTTTTAACTCAGGATAATACATACAAAATTCTAACAGATGAACCACCCCATCCCACGCCCCCCCGACCAATGCCTCTTGTCCCAACCTCTAAATTCTTTCCTCAAACCAGACCCTGTTGGGTTTCTTGTGACCTCTTAAATGAGATTTCCCAGGCATTGAGATACATGGATATCTGTTTTTCATGCAAGTAGATTCATATCACACATTCTACCTGCAGTATGTTCTTTATTCTCATTTTATTTCAGAAAAGCAGAAAAAAACAGGTAGGTATAGTGCCACCATCTCAGCACAACTATTTTGACTTTTGCATGTTCCTTTCCAATTTGTGCATAAGGTGCTAATTTTTTTTATGTTGTTGCCACCACAGTTACAATTCTTTCTTTCTTACATATCTTAAATAATTGCATAATAGCTACATGATTTACTCTGATTTTTTCTTTTTCAAATCTGTTTTTCTTTTTTTTTTTATGATCCTTTTTTTTTCTTTTTCCTTTAATTTACAATACTGTATTGGTTTTGCCATACATTGACATGAATCCACCACGGGTGTACATGCGTTCCCAAACATGAACCCCCCACCCACCTCCCTCCCCATAACGTCTCTCTGGGTCATCACCGTGCACCAGCCCCAAGCATGCTGTATCCTGCGTCGGACATAGACTGGCGATTCGATTCTTACATGATAGTATACATGTTACAATGCCATTCTCCCAAATCATCCCACCCTTAGTCTGATTTTTGATAGAGGTGATGAAAGGGTTATTTTATTTTCTTCATTTCTTGCTTATTAACGTTCACTAAAATCTGAAGCACAAGAAGGGAATAAGTAGGTAATGTTGACAAAAAGCAGGTGCTGAGTAACCTAGCTTGTTCCAGCTGCTAGCCCTCCTCGCCACTGCCTCCTGCCCCTAAAGTAAATCGGATTCTAGCAGTAGGTCTCAGTGACTTTTTGCCGAGGGAAAGCAGAAGTGGCTTCAGGTCCCCAGTGGATATTAGCATTGGCATTAGGAGCACTCAGAAGACAGTTCAGGCTATTTATAGCAGAAGGATATGAAAACAGAACAAGAAGAATATACACAGTTCAAAGTTCCTTTGATACAATATGTAGCATTTTACAAATTAAACATCCAACACGCATGCAAAATCAGCACACTGCTCTAGACATAGAATTGGTACATTGATCAAGCACAACAAAGTCAAATAAATAAAATGCATATATATACTAGACCCTAAGGAGAAGTGTGTCCTGCAGTTAGGTTATTTTTTTAGCATAATTTTGTTTAGCAGAAGACTGTGTTCTCTAGTGGCATTTACAGTTCATTTTTCAGTCACTGCATAGCATATAGCACATTCAAAATGTAGCCTTCTATGAAGAGAAATTGCCTCCCCACAGCATTCATAATTTAAAATGAATTTTTGGATCAAAGTGTCAGCCTCATCTATTTTTGTTTAACAGCAAGTGGGGAAAATAAAGTGATAGATGGACCTATTTTTTTTCCTGCAGAGAAAAGGTCTGAATACTCTGGCTTCGAATTCTCCATCCTCCTCCAGCTGGGGTGCTGGGGTCTATAATTCAGACACTGGGTTACCAACACAGGAGGGCCTCCCATGAAAAAACCCTGTACAGAGTACCTGGTAGCTGAATCCAGAATGATTTGTAATGCAAAAAGCCACCACTTCTTAAACTATTAGATAAATTCATCTGCTTGATCATTCACCATGGTGACCTAAGCCCCAAAGGCAGTATTTGGTGATGCTGAAAAATGGCCAGCCTTAGCTGATAACACACAGAGGCAGATCTCAGATACTGCAGATTTGGTTCTAGACCACCACAGTAAAAGCAAACCACATAAATTTGTTGGTTTCTCAGTGCATATAAAACTTATTTTTATACTATCTTATAGTCTATTAAGGTGTACAATAGCATTATGCCTAAACTATGTATATATACGTTAAAAATAACTTTATTGCTAAAAAATGTTAACATCATCAGAGCCTTCAGCAAGTCGAGCTGTAATCTTTTTGCAATCGCAACATCACAGATCACGATGATACATATAATAATGAAAAAGTCTGAAATATTGGGAGAGTTACCACAATGTGACAGACACAAGTGAGCAAATGCTGTTGAGAAAATGGTGTGAATAGACTTGCTCAACACAGGGTTGTCACAGACCTTCAATCTATTAAAAAAAAAAAATGCATTGTCTATGAAGTACAATAAAATGAGGTGTGCCTGTACCTGTAATCCACACGTGACACTGTTACTATGCTCTGCCCAAAGCACAGAGTCCATTCAGGCTGATGTAAAGTATCAATGGTAAGACGTTAGGGTCCTCCCTGCTGGCAGCTTTCACGGATGATTGCATTCTCTCCAGGTTAATGTCAGTTGCGGCAAACAGACGCTGCACAATCCCAAACTTTTCTCTATCTTTCAGAGGAGCCAAAGCTGGGTCTTCAAGATCAGACACACCATCATGAGACAGAGCACGGAGCTAAAATGACACACGTAAACAAATTCACCAAAAAACATTATAGAAAGTCCACATCATCGGATAATAACATTAGCACTTCTAGCTAATTATGGGGAAAAAAACTAGTTGTTTAAATTCTCCAAGTAGAACAGGGAAAACCCTTGAGCTGTAACAGGATATATCTGGCTCAGGCAAGGACCTCAGGCCTGACTTTACCCACTTTGCCTGGAGTCATCTGTTGTTCAGTTGCTCAGTCGTGTCCGACTCTTTGCAGCCCCGTGGACTGCAGCACGCAAAAGCCTCCCTGTCCGTCACCAACTCCCGGAGCTTGCTCAAACTCATGTCCATCAAGTGGGTGATGCCATCCAACCATCTCGTTCTCTGTCATCCCCTTCTCCTCCTGCCTTCAATCTTTCCCAGCATCAGGGTCTTTTCCAATGAGTCAGTTCCTTGCTTCAGGTGGCCAAAGTATTGGAGCTTCAGCATCAGTCCTTCCAATGAGTATTCAGGGTTGATTTCCTTTAAGATTGACTGGTTTGATCTCCTTTGTCCAAGTAGTCCTCTGACTGAACCCCTCCTCTCTGTATTCTACCTTCTATTGGATCCATTAACTCCAGTAGATTAGAAAGGTCAGAATGTAACTTTCTCATACACAGTGCATAAAGTTTGTTTTTTTACTTTAATTCAAGTATTAGAATTTCCTATGTATATTTGCATAAACTCCTCAAAGGTAGGTACCATAGTTTACTTACTGATGCTCTCTGTCTCAACCTCCCTCTTCCTTCCACCTGTGATATCCTTCCACCAGAGTTCCCATAGAACTTTCCTTCTCATCTCTGAGTTGTCAGCTGAAATGCCACATAACGGGTCTTTCCTACCCCTCTCTCCATTGATTGACTCACTACTCCCACCTCCCAGTCACTATTACATTATCTTATTGTCTTCATATACTTACTGTATCTGACATTATCTTCTTGCTATTCCCTGTTTGCTCTGTGTATTAAAACCTAAGTTGTCCAGAAGAACAGGGACCTTGTCCAGCATGCTCACCTTATACCCCACCTGGAACACAGACCCTCACTTCTTCAGAGAGGTCACATCAGACGCTGCTCTAATTGCAACTGCTCAAAACATTGGAACCTTTGCTTTTAGGGTCTTGAGCAGTGCCTCTCATACATTTGTTTTTAGTCTGTAGTAATTACAAATTTGCCAGTAGATATGAATTTTAGATCAAATTAGTAATGAGAGTAAAATTTTAAATGAAGTAAGCCTTATAAAGTATGCATGAATTTTAACTGAATCTGAAGGGAATCCAAAAGAATTCCAGACATGTCCTGAGCACTGACAGCCTTACTAAAAAAAATATGCAGCTCACCCCAGTGGCTGAAGGATGGCACTCATTTGCATATAAACCTACTTGTGTGTCTGTTATGAAAACCAGCCTTACAAATCCATACACCTTGTAGATTCACCCAGTGTAACCAGAGGCTTCCCTTACCATGTGGCCCAGAGAGTGGATCTGGGCCACTCTCATTGGTCTACTCTCATTTAAGCATGACCACATCTGGTGACATAAGAATGAGCTCCACTGGCGAAGGCTGAAGCCTGCCAACAGCACAGTTTGCTGTGTCCTGGGTCTGGTGGAAAAGTGCCCAGCAAAACTCTGCCTGCCTCTCTGAGCATCTGCCAACCCCAGGCACCCAGAGGCACTAGAGACTACAGTCACACCTGAAGGAGTGGAGGTGTGAAATTAACATTCTCTCTAGATGATTATAAACTCACCTTCTTACCATTTCTTTCACCAGTTTGCAAAGGTATGAGTGTATTTGACACTGTTCTTTCAGAAGTCTTTCAGAAAGCCTCTCAAACTTACTCTGGCCACCAGACAAGACAGGAATGCAGGTAGATTTTTGTACCTTGCTCTAAGTAAATCCCTATAAAAAATATAAGATACCCAAGTTCCCTCAGGAGGCAGGAGCCTTGCCGTCTTAAGAAATGTTATTACGATATCTAGGGGAGATTATATGAAGACACTCAGGAAGGTCTTTAAGAAAAATTATTTGTTTATATTCAGCAGCCCCACAAAAGTGAACAAATGACTCTCTGCTGTGCTAGAACTCCAAGTGCATCCTAAGAGCTACTCCTAGAACACCAGCAGCTGAATTCTGGTGGATGTGATGTGGGATCAAATCCTAGAGCAGACCTGCAGGGAAGATGACCACCAAGTGTGAGTTGGTTGGGAGAGGGAGTTAGCTAATGTGGTCTTGGTAGTATTTTCTTTTTGTATATACTTCCTGAATGCAGCTGATGGCTTTGTAAATACATGGTAAGGGCTGACCTAGGAAATACTAAATATTCAGTTTCTATGAAAGGGAGCTAAGCTATGAAATCAGAACTACTGTCATTGCAGATAATTAGATACTGATACATATCATTTCCATAACCGAACTGCACCATCAGCATTTACCCTCAGCTGGCTGCAGGACAATCTCATGCTGGTTCATTTTCAAGTAGTTCAGTTTTTGTGGTCAAAGTACAAGAACACAGCATTCCTCTGGGTGGTGAGGATCTGCTTTCAGTTGTGAATGACATCTAAACTGCTCCTTGGAATGATGCCTTGCTGCAGTTTCCACAGGTCTTTGCTACACAAAGATGCACCAAAGGCAGTAAACCACCATGCTGACAAGTTCCCAGGGCAAATGAGTAACAAACTGCAGGGTCCTATGTAGGCAGTCTACCCCAACACCTGCTTTACAGACCTGGCTGCAGAGCTCCAGGCTTTAGTTCTTTGGGTCTAAACAGCATGCTGGCATCAGCCCATAGTAACCAGGCCTCAAAATAAGTAACCAGGTATGCTTTGCTTGTCTGCCCCAGGCTGAGCAACACCTGCAGAAGCCACATTAGAGGAGCTGCCCCGGCCTGTCGATGGTTCCTTCTGTTAATGACCCAATTTGTAATTTAAAAAGGAAAACTTAACCCTGACTTTCAGGGCTAAGCTCATCATTACTTAACTCTTACTCCTGCCATGACATTTCCCGAGGGCATGAAGCTAAGGGTCCTCTTGAATACCTCCCTGTTGAATTCAATGCTGAATCAGACTGGTCCAGCCATAGAACTGGCATAGCAAATAATATGGTGGCAGGCCCCTTCCCTGCAACAAGCCTTGGCCAAAATTCTCTCCAAGAAATGCCGAAATCATGAGACCTGGAGTACAAGACAAGGTTCGAGTCCTAGCCCTGCTAGCAAGTTCTCCAGATAACTCCTTTCCCTCTGAGCTTTGGTCTTCCTATGTGTGTGTGATGTAGGCAGGGTATAAAAGAATGTGAGGTTAGTGATAGCTGTTTTAACCTATTGTGAAGGGCTATTGTGGATGAGAAAGCCTAACAAGTTTTATCAGCTGCTGGGTATTCATCTCCCCCTCATTTCCCTGTTCCTACCCACCCTAGGTCCCCTCGGGGAGGGTTCTTACCAGGTGGTACAGCGGAGGGATAATCTGGAGCTTACAGCAAGTGCCCAGCAAAGCTGCTGCATTATCTGGCATTTCTGCAGGAGAAAAAGAGAATCAGTCACTGCCCAAAGAAAGCATACACGGAAGCAGAGCCTACCCCTGGGTTGTACCTAACTTAGATGTCCTCTGCCAGCCGGATATGCTCAGTTATTGTAGAATAAATGAACAAAGGGGGCTACAAAAGCTGCACAGTCTTTTACAGAATAGATGTAGGGACCAGGTAACCAGCTCTGTGTTCATTGGATATTTCTTGCATGTAATTCTCCAATCAGAAAGAACTGTACAGACTCAGGGAAAAATGAGTCAGCACGGAAAGGTAGAAAGACCCTGGGATTTAGTGACAAAAGAGCTATGTTTCACCCCACTAAATATTTGGGGAGTGATCTTTGGTATACCTCTCCTAGCATGTTTCCTCATTTGAGTACTATAGATGTGGGGTTTTTTTGTTTTTGTTTTTTCTTAGCCTATGTCAGACAACTAAATAAACTATAAAGGATTATACCTAGGTCACTAGTCATGTTGTTGGGGGAAATGTAGCCTGTTTCAACCTATTCTGAAGGGCTGGCAGAGCAGAGCTCCTGAGCCCAGGATTGTGCAGGGCCCCCGGCCCGGCACTGGCGACTCTCAAGGTTGACACAGAGCTGAGCAAGCCTGGGGGCTGCACCAAAAGGGTCCTTCCCAGCCCCAGGAACAGGGAATCCAGATCAGTGTTATTCCAAACTGGTTTTAAATACCTCCCAGGATAGAACAGATGAGATTGCTAGAAGGACCCAATTCCTTGGGATACAACATTTGAGCTGAAAAGGCAAAAGAGAAGAGTCATCTGCTCCATCATCTGGCCCAGGGAGCACTCCTGAACTCCATCTCCTGCGTTAATTAGCAGCCTTATGTATAAAGGGCAGTGTGCTGCTTAGGCTGGAACCCAGCAGAGGACAATGAAACATGGCTTATTCCCAGGAGAGGAAGGCTTCTGGGTGGATGGGGCAGCCCTAAAGATACAATCCTACCAGTGAACCCCCTGCTAAGTCACTTCAATCGTGTCCGACTCTGTGCGACCCCATAGACGGCAGCCCACCAGGCTCCCCCGTCCCTGGGATTCTCCAGGCAAGAACACTAGAGTGGGTTGCCGTTTCCTTCTCCAATGCATGAAAGTGAAAAGTGAAGTCGCTCAGTTGTGTCCGAATCTTCATGATCCCACGGACTGCAGCCCACCAGGCTCCTTCTCCAGGCAAGAGTACTGGAGTGGGGTGCCATTGCCTTCTCCAAGTGAACCCCCTAAACTGCATTTAAAGTGTGCTTTCATCTCCAGAGAGTTTCCACCATTTTCAACAAATCCTCAAGGAGGCCCTGATTCCAAGTCAGGAAGATGAAGATGGTCAATACATGGAGCCTTGCCTTGTGGAAAGACCCCCACAGCTGTGAAGGGCAGGAACACAGTCACCTGGAACGTGAGGTCCTGGCTGAGCTACTGTCACGGTCATCTACCTGTTCATGTTTCCATCGCCTCACTTTTCAGGTGATTCCTGTAATCATCATCATCCCTTATTCCTGGAAATACTTTATTTCCGTGTTACTCAGTGGTCATTTCCTACCCTGAACCTGGCTGAGGACATAGGGATGAAGAAATAGCATCTGCTTTGCAGAGTTTGACTGAAGCCAACTCAGCACTTAGGCCCTCGTGTCCAATTCTTTGCAACCCTGTGGACTGTAGCCTGCCAGGCTCCTCTGCCCATGGGATTCTGCAGGCAACAATACTGGAGTGGGTTGCCATACCCTTCTCCAGGGGATCTTCCTGACCCAAGGATTGAACCCACGTCTCTTGGGTCTCCCACACTGACAAGTAGGTTCTTTACCACCAGCACCACGTGAGAAGCCTACCATCTGATTTTACGACTACTTCCCTTGATTAATTCCCTTGAGGGTGGGGATGTTGATTTTTCTCCTACCTCAGCATCTGGCAGTCCCTGAAACACAGTAGAGGCTTCTTCAGTTGTTTCTGGAATTGAAATGACTTTTGATCTTTCATATTCTAAGTATTTAACAGATGAGACCTGGGAAGTTCATGCTAAGGTCACAGAATGGTGGAGAACGTGTTCCAGGAGACCAGCCAGATGCTAAGACTGCAGTGCTTTAAACAAGGACAAGGAGGCAGGTCCAAGACAGCACCATGGGAAGATCCAGAACTCACCACCTCCCACAAACAGACGGAATCTACAGCAGCACATTGAAGTTTCCTCTGAAAAAAACCCAAACTGCCTGAGTGACTCCCTACACATCAGGTGAACTAGGAAGAAAACCCCACGACAGCAGGGAGGAGAGGCAGAGCACAATCTCCCTGTAAACCGCACTTCTGGTGCCACGACCCACACACGGGAGGGGACTCAAAACCCGAGCTTCTCTCTGTGGTGGAGGGTCTGAACCCCACCCTTTATGCTCTATCTGCCTCATTCCAGGGTGCTGACATCTGCTGGAAAAGAACTTGTGATTTTTGTGACTGCCACCCAGATGGCATTTCCAGGTCACCAGGCTCTGGCTCGTGGGATTTACACTTGTGGTCTATATATATTTATATACTTTGAAAGCTGCTGCCTGAAGGTCTGGCCTCTAACCAGCCTGTATCTGGGTGCTGACTGAGCCCCTCTCTGAGACACTGACAGGTGTTGACAAACCCTCAACTCTTGGGAGCCACTAAAAATAAGCTGTTTGAACAATCACAGAGGTTTGAGAAACAACAGAGAGCTAGGGCAAGGTTGAACAATAAGGTTCTTTCTTACAAAAGACCACTCCCTCAAGACTGTGAGAGGTGACTGTTTTATGCGTGGAAACAAACACAGAAAATCAAGGAAAATGAAGAAACAGAGAAAAATCTCAAAAAAGGTCCTGAATGAAAAGAATATAAGTGATTTACCTACTAAAGGGTTCAAAAAGCAGCTTTATGATCATAAAGCGGTTTAACAAGCTTGGAAGAACAGATGAACACTGTGAGAACTTCAACAAAGAAACGGAAAATATAGGAAAATACCAAATATTAAGTCACAGAAATGAAGAATTCAATACCTGAACCAAAACAGACACTAGAGGAAGTAGAAGACAAGATCACTGAACTCAAAGGACAAAGCAGTGGAATTCACCCAATCAGAGCAGCATCTTTTCGCGAACACAGCTTAAAAAACTATGCTACACCATCCAGCAAACCAACATTTGCACTATAGGGATACCAGAAGAAGAAAAAGGGCTGAACACTCTCCTAACATGGGGAAGGCAAACACTCAGATCCAGGAGACCCAGGCCACATTAAAATGTCAAAACTTAAAGACGAGGAGAGAATCTTGAAAGCAGCGAGAGAAAAGCAGTTACAAGGGAACCCCGCCACATGGCTATCAGCAGATTAGGTTTTTCAGTAGAAACTTTGCAACCTAGAAGGCAGTGGTATGATATAGTGAAAGTACTGAAAGAGAAAAACACTTGCAACCAAGAATATTCTACCTGATAAAGCTGTCATTCAGAATTGAAGGGGAGAGAACTTTCCAGACAAGCAAAAACTGAAGGAATTCATCACTAGACCAACCTTGCAAGACAAGTTGAAGGAACCTGTTTAAGCTGTAATGAAAGAGTACTAATTAGTAATAAGAAAACATGAAAATAAATCTCACTGGTAAAGGTAAATATATAGTAAAATTCATAATCTAATGTTGTAAGGGTAAATTAATCACCTACAAAACTAGTATGAGGTTAAATGACAAAAGCAGTAAAAATATAATAATTTCTTAAGGGATATGCAAGATAAAAAGACACGATTTGTGACATCAAAACCATAAAATGGCAGGAGAGGAAAGTAAAAATGTAGAGCTTTAGGATGTGTTTAAACTTAAGTTGTTACCAACGTAGTATGTATAACAGTCTAAGTTGGCATGTAATCCTCACGGTAACCACAAAAAAAAAAAATGAGAAAGGAATCCAAGCTGCCACTACAGAAAATCAAGTCACAGAGGAGGAGAGCAAGAGAAGAAAGGAACAGAAGAACTGCCAAAGAGTCACTAAATAATTAACAAAATGGCAGTGAGTACATATCTGTCAGTAATCACTTTAAATGTAATTGTCTTTTGATTGGAGAATTTAGTACAGAGTTGCTGAATGGATAAATTAAAAAAAAAAAACCCATTATACTGCCTGTGGGAGACTCATTTCAGATATGAGGACATACATAGACTGAAAACAAAAGGGAAGGAAAGCTAGTCCATGCAAACCAAAAGAAAATTAGGGTTAATAGGCCATCTGTATATCATAAACAGACTTTAATGAGAGACAAAGAAGAGCACTATGCAATGATAAAGGGGTCAAGCCAACAGGAGGATATAACACTTCAACTGTTTACACATCTGGCATAGCATCACCTTTTGGCTCAGCGGTAAAGAATCTGCAGGTTCAATTCCTGGGTCAGGAAGATCCCCTGGAGAAACGGCACTCTACTCCAGTATTCTTGCCTGGAAAATCCCATGGACAGAGGAGCCTGGTGGGCTACAGCCCACAGGCTCACAAAATAGTCAAATGCAGCTGAGCACACACGCATGCATGTGCGTAGGAGCACCTGAATACATAAGAAAACAGGCCTAAAAAGAGAAGTGGGCAGCAGTACAGTAATAGCAGGGGACTTTAATACTCCACTTTCATCAACGGCTAGATCATCCGGACAGAAAACCAATAAGGAAAGAATGGCTCAAAAATACCTTTAGACAAATGGAAATACAGCACATCAAAATTTATGTGATGTAGCAAAGGCAGTTCTAAGAGGAGAGCTCACAGCAATAAGTGGTACCTCAGGAAACAAGAAAAATCTCAAACAACCTAACTTTATACCTCAAAAGGAACAAATTAAACCCAGAGTTAGTAGAGAGAAGGACATCACTAAGATCAGGGTGGAAATTAAAAACAGACTAATAGTTTTTTTTAAAAAATCAGTGAAATGAATAGCTAGTTCTTTGAAAAGATAAATTAACAAACATTTGGCTAGATTTGCCAAGAAAAAGAGATGCCTCAAATAAAATCAGAAATGAAAGTGTAGATGTTACAACCGATTCCCCAGAAATACAAGAGATCATAAGAGAGTACTATGGACAACCTAGAAGAAATGAATAAACTCCTAAAAACATACCACTCGCCAGCACTGAATCAGAAAGAAATAGAAAATCTGAAAAGACTGATTTCCACTAGGTAGACTGAAATCAGTGTAATCAAAAACCTCCCAACATACAGAAGTCAAAGTAAATTGTGAAGGAAAGGCTTCTCAAAAGCCAGAGAACTCTGGCCTGTAGATCAGCTCCTGATAGAATGCCTGTTTTTAGACTCTCTTATATAATGATTAACATTGGGGGAAAGGTCTCTAGTGGAGTTCCACAGGGCTCTCACCTTATATCCTATCCCAGTCAAAACATTTACCCATGACATGGAATAAGATATAGAGCATACATTCATTGGCATATGGAGCTGGAAGAGGCATTTGCTCTCGTTATTCAAAAACTGAAGCTTCCTGGGCTTTTGTTCCAGGGCGATGCTAAGGAGGAACTCTTGAAATGTATCAGGAATTCAACGTCCACCTTGAAAAGTTGCAGGGACTAAGACTGGGCTAGTTTGTCAGCTCTTGCCTCTCTAAGAAGTAAAGTCCAGCTTCCGGGACTTCCCTGGTGGTCCAGTGGCTCAAACTCCAAACTCCCAATGCAGGGTACCCAGGTTAAATCCCTGGTCAGGGAACTAAGGATCTTATGCCTCAACTAAAGATCTTACATGCTGCAACAAAGACCCGGTGCAGACAGATTCCTCATACAGGAAGACCTCGTTCTGGTACCACAGACCCTCTGGCATGCTGCATTCCTCTGGGTAGGAGTTGGTACAGAAGTGTAGGGTGGGCTCCACAGCTCACTAGTAACTGGATGGCCAGGATGGGTGTGGAGCTTGTGAAGGTGCTGGGCTCAGCATCCTGGTGTTTTGGGATGCTCTTTGCAGCCTCCCTGCCCTCATGGCCACGATGCTGCACTCAGGATAGGGCCACAAGTTTGCAAAGAGGAATGAGAGGATGAGAAGGACCAAAACACCGGGGAAGATAGCAGTTGCCAAATGATGCCTGGCAATGCTGAGTGGCAGTGGCTTTCAAGTGTGAATCACAGGCTGTCTGGGGAAGTGGTTTCCTGTCTGGGTGAGGGGGTGTGCCTGCAGACAGCCCTCCCTGGGAGAGGAAAGAAAGTCCTCTCCAAGAGAGTGGAGGAGGCTAGCAGCAAGTCCATGACTTCATGGCAGTCCTGTAAACTCTCCTGCTTATCTTCCCTGCACTGCTTGAAAAGGTAGGAACCTTATGTACCAAATCTCCCACACAGTAAGCAAAGCAATTTCAAGGCAAGCGCATTTCTTCCCTTTTTTTTTTTTTTTTTTGATCCATACCTGCTAGCGCACTGACCAAGAAGTAGGCTGTAGAGAAGAGTTTCCGGTTGTGGACCACATCCTCTGAGCCCGGACGCTCGCCCTGCACACTGCACCCCGCCAGCCGCAGGAAGGTCGTGAGGTTGTGCTTCTGTGACAGCTTCAGCTCCCCCAGAGCCACCAGTGAGGGTGACAGGCTGCTGACTATGTCATCACACTGTGGGATGAAGTGGGGGTGGTTGGGGAGAGAGAGAGAGATGTAGTAAAGCCAGAGG
The DNA here is from genome assembly GCF_023091745.1 of Budorcas taxicolor. Lineage (NCBI taxonomy): Eukaryota > Metazoa > Chordata > Mammalia > Artiodactyla > Bovidae > Budorcas > Budorcas taxicolor. The sequence continues at coordinate 73,010,496 of NC_068913.1, read as the reverse complement.
TGAAGCTGGGCACAACCCAGCCTCTGCCTTCAGGACATACAACCCTCACAGTGAGCTGGAGCATTCATACATGCTAATTCACTTCCGTCATGTCTTAACTCTTTGCGACCCTATGGACTGTAGCCCACCAGGCTCCTCTGTTCATGGGATTCTCCAGGTAGTAATACTGGAGTTGGTCGCCAGGCCCTCCCCTCCAGGGGATCTTCCCAACCCAGGGCTCAAACCCGTGTCTCTTGTCTCCTGCATTGACAGGTGGCTTCCTTACCAGTGTCCCCAAATATAGGTCCACCCAGAGCTTCACAATAAGACCCTATTTGAAGTTCTTGCAGATGTAGTTAAGGTAAGTCGCAAGATCACCCTAGATTGGAGTGGACCCAAAATCCAGTGGTGGGTGTCCATTAAGAGACAGAAAAGGAGACTCGAGCAATGTGGCCACAAGCAAAGGGATGCCAGGAGCCCCCCAGAGCTGGAGCAGGCACACAAGGATTCTCTGCTAGAGTCTGTGGGAAGCAAAGCCCTGATGACACCTTGACTTTAGACTTGTGGCCTCCAGAACTGTAAGGAAATACATTGCCATTTGTGGTAACTTGTCACAGCAACACTAGGAAATTAATACACCCTTCTACTCTGCACCTCAGCTACCCTTCTACAGTTAGAAAACTAAGGGGGCTGGGACTAGGAACAAAAGAAGCTTTAAGATTAAAAGGAGGTGAAGAAATTTCAAACACAATTTTACCCCAGCTCAAGGTCTCTTATTGCAAGAGACCTAGCCCAGATTGAAGTGTCTCCAGTCTTACCACTTGTTCCAGGACCACCAGTAATTCTTCATCCAACAGGACCGCCTGGAGGACGTCATTCAGAGCTGTCTGTTGCTGCTTGGGCAACTCCATGAAGGGATGGAAATTCCTCTCTAAGAGCAGAGTGGCTGTGAACACACCAGAGCACACCAGGTCTCATGACTTACCCCGGAACTAGAGCCAGCAACTCAGGCTTTTCAGAGAGAACTGTCCTCTGTTCTTTCATAGACACTTCCAGCTGCACAGTCAATAGTGGAACTCAGAAATAAAGAGTGTTAAATACCACCCTGTGTGTTTTTCACTAACCAGACTATTAAAGGAAGAAAGGAGGAGGGAAGGAAAGGGAGGACAGGGAGACAGAAAAGAGGGAAGCCAAGTTTTGTCTCAGACTTTTTCCTGATGACTCATTAAACAGTAATTAAGTCTAATCAATTTCCTGAAAAAGTCATTTGCAATCATTATTAATCAAGTCTAAATTACCAAATATCAGTGAAGACTTTTATAAAGCTTCAGAGCCAAACAAATTCCAAAATGCATTATTTTTCATATCTTTCCAATACACTGCAGATTTTGTATCCTTTAACATGAAATGCATGCTTTTCAGTTCAGTTCAGTCGCTTAGTCGTGTCCAACTTTTTGCGACCCCATGAACCGCAGCACACCAGGCCTCCCTGTCCATCACCAACTCCTGGAGTTCACCCAAGCCCATGTCCAATGAGTCGGTTATGCCATCTAGCCATCTCATATTCTGTCGTCCCCTTCTCCTCCTGCCCTCAATCTTTCCCAGCATCAGGGTCTTTTCAAAGGAGTCAGTTCTCTGCATCAGGTGGCCAAAATATTGGAGTTTCAGCTTCAGCATCAGTCCTTCCAATGAACACCCAGGACTGATTTCCTTTAGGATGGACTGGTTGGATCTCCTTGCAGTCCAAGGGACTCTCAAGAGTCTTCTCCAACACCACAGTTCAAAAGCATCAATTCCTCTGTGCTCAGCTTTCTTTATGGTCCAACTCTCACATCCATACATGACCACAGGAAAAACCACAGCCTTGACTAGACGGACCTTTGTTGGCAAAGTAACGTCTCTGCTTTTGAATATGCTGTCTAGGTTGGTCATAACTTTTCTTCCAAGGAGTAAGCGTCTTTTAATTTCATGGCTGCAGTCACCATCTGCAGTGATTTTGGAGCCCAGAAAAATAAAGTCTGCCACTGTTTCCCCATCCATTTGCATGAAGTGATGGGACCGGATGCCATGATCTTCGTTTTCTGAATGTTGAGCTTTAAGCCAACTTTTTCACTTTCCTTTTTTACTTTCATCAAGAGACTCTTTAGTTCTTCTTCAGTTTCTGCCATAAGGGTGGTATCATCTGCATATCTGAGGTTATTGATATTTCTGGCAATCTTGATTCCAGCTTTTGCTTCTTCCAGCCCAGCCTTTCTCATGATGTACTCTGCTTTTCAAGGGGCTGGCATAATTTTCATTAGGCAAACAAGATAGATAGCCACTTTCCCCATTCTTCTTTACCTGTCCCGGAGAATGGGTTAGAACCCCAGCTGGATCACTCAACACCCTCTTCAGGATGACTGAGCCTCTCCCCTTAGAAACTTCCTTTTTTAAGACAGTCAGAAGCTTCTAGTAACTTAAGCCCAGTGGGAATTTGAAAACAAGATTTGATAACCTGAAGCTTCCATATACAGGGATGGATAGCAATACATAAATGCACCACCTCTGCTGATGTCAAATTCCAACAACAGTTATACTGAAAAACTGCCCTATAATCCAATTTGGTCTGCCCCGGCCTGGATAGAAATGCTGTCCTGGCTGCTCTAGAGTTTAAGGGCACAGAAGCGGGCCCCCACCCTATTCCCACCTAAACCACCCAGCCTCCTTACTCCCCCCCAGGCTGGCAGGGTAGACTAATGGGAAAGGAAATTATAAGAAAGCTCATCCTGTCTTGTCACTTCCCTGCAGTGCATGCAGTTAAGGATGCAGTGGTTCTAATCGTAAGTGGCAGCTGAAAATCACACCCAAATATCAGGAGGAGGCCTGCAGCCCTGGCATTAAATAGGAAAGCCTTAACAGTGGGCCTTCACCGCCAATTCGGTCAATACTGACATTTTTGCTACAGAAACAAAAGCATCTATCTTCTGGTTTGGGACTCATTGATGAGTCTCTCTTTTTACCCTCCAAGCCAGAGATTCTGAGCTGCTCCTAGCTGTCTTCAGTAAAGTGGAAGTGAAAGTCGCTGTTAATTATTCATTTGTCTTTTTCCTTGCCCATCTCCTTTTCTACCATATACTGTACTCCTACTAATTCTCACCCTACTCCCCCACAAAAACTTTTTAAAACACAAAGTGCTGTGGAGAGCAAAGGAACTGCTGCAGGCACGTCACACGTCCTGCCCTCCTCGTCGCTGGATGCCTCGGCAACATACGGCTTCATGCCACACGGATATGGGCCTCCAAGAGAGCATTTTATTTTGCAGTGCTGACAAAGCATTGCTTATCTTGGCGATGAAGCCTGGAATAAATGAAACAGATGCAAAACTTGGGTTCTCTCTCCTCGCTGCTGACTAGCTCTTCTTGGTAGTCAGCAAGACTGCCATGGTTCAAATGAGAGAAAATACTAGGCCCCTGACTCTTGCCCTCCTCAGCCTCCCACCGCTTCCTTAAAACAGACCATCCAAGACCAGAGGTTCCCTAAGATCTGACCAAGGTGGGTCCTGCTGAGAACCAGAACTGACTCAAGCACCATCTTCTCTGTTCTCAGATGTTTTCCATGAATCTCTGGGGAATCAGCCCTCCTGAAGGGCACACCACTTCTAGGGGCAGAGCGGTCAACTGCCCATCACCTCACCATGCCCCATCCTGTGACAGTACCTTGTTTTAAAACACTCAGTGGCTTATCCTGGGCAGACAGCCCTTGCCCGGCATCCGGCATGTCCCAGAACGCAAACTCTCGGAAGGGCAGAGGGTCCAGCAAGACAGAGTTGCTTCTCGTTTTCTGCTCAAAGCCACCATGCTTCCCTTGTAGGAGGCAGAATTCTGTAATGGAGGAGAAAAGGACAAGCCAGGCAGAAGGGTCAGCCTCACTGACACATCCCAATCCCAGCTTTACCTAAGTCAAGAGGGCAGGGAGGTACATCCATCCTCTTCCCCATAAACCCACTTCGTACATGTTAAGCTGTTTGACCAAAGTTCAGCCACTTGCTACAAATGCCAGAGAAATGGTCATTCCTAACATAAGGCTCTCTGAACAGGCAGGAAGCAATCTTCCAATTATCAGAAGTATTTCCTTAGCCTGAGTGGAACAAACCAACTCCAATAAACAACCCATGATATAGAAGTGAGGAAATTTGAATTTGATTGATAAATCTGATCTGACTGAACTGATATTACAGAATTATTGACAATATATTTAGGTGCACAAGTGATTACATGGCTCCTGGAGAGTCAATTTTTCTTCATTAACAAGTAGTAAAGTTTTTACTGCAATTATATGAATGCAACTTATATAGAGTGGGAAAATCCAGACACAAAAGAATATATTCTACATGAATCCATATGAAGGAAAATTAGTCTTTTTAAAAGCCTTATCTTTTAGGGATGTTTCCATATTTATAAACAAAAATATATAATGCCTATGATTTGCTTCAAAACAATTTGAGTAGGGATGCAGGGAGGTGGGGAACTTATAGATGAAACATGAATTGTCTAAGTTAATGAAGCTGGATGGTAGTAGGTACATAGGGTTCATTATATTATTATCTGTACTTCTGAACATGTGTGTAATTTCCCAAAATAAAAAGTTTTTTAAAATAGAAATGCTCCTTAAATACTTTCACATTTGAGAGCCCAACTAGGGTAACTAAGTTGTAGGTAAAATGCAATGGTGTGTTCTTGCTAAGCAAAAACAGTGTGTGAACTTAAGAATGAGGATTCTCTTTCTGACCCACCTGTTAAGAGTAATGAAAATTAAAAACAACAAATGAGACCCAATTAATCTTAAAAGCTTTTGCACAGCGAAGAAAATCATAAACAAAATGAAAAGACAACCCTCAGAATGGGAGAAAATATTTGCAAATGAAGTCACCAACAAAGAATCTCCAAAATACAGACAGCTCAACGTAGCTCAGTAACAACAACAAAATGACCCAATCAAAAAATAGGCAGGAGATCTAAATAGACATTTATCCAAAGAAGACATACAGATGGCCAGTAGGCAAGTGAAAGATGTTCACCATCACTGATTATTAGAGATGCAAATCAAAACTATAATGAGACATCACCTCACACTGGTCCGAGTAGTCATCATCAAAAAATCTACAAATAATAAATGCACAGGACTGTGTGGAGAAAAGGAAACCCTTCTACACTGTTGGTGGGAATGTAAATTGGTACAACCATTATGGAGGTTCCTTAAAAAAGTAAAAATAAAACTACCATAAGATCGAGCAGTCCCACTCCTGGCCACATAGCAAGAGAAAACCACAATCTGAGTAGATACAGGCACCCTCACACTATCTACAATAGTCAAGACATGGAAGCACCCTAAATGTCCATCAGCTGAGGAACAGAGAAAGACGTAGTACAGATGCACAACGGAGTATTTCTCAGGCGCTAACAACAAAATAATGCCGTTTGCAGCGGCACGAATGGACCTAGACTGTCATACTGAGCGAAGTCAGAGAAAGAGAAATACTGACAAGTGAAGTCAGAGGAAGACATATATGATAATTTGCTTATATGTAAAATCTTTTAAAATGGTACAAATGAACTTATTTACAAAACATAAATAGAGTTACAGATACAGAAAATTTTATGGTTAACGGGAGAAAACGGTGGGAGGGGATAAACTGGAAGATTGGGATCGGCATATGGTAATTACTATATATAAAACAGGTAACTAATAAGAACCCACTCTATATCACAGGTAACTCTACTCAATACTGTCATGACATATATGGGAAAGGAATCTAAAAAAAGAATGGATTTATGTATAATTGAATCACTTTGTTGTACACCTGAAACTTAACATGGTAAATCAACTACACTCAAATAAAAATTTTAAATGAATACATATACACATAAACAGAGGAAAAATGTTTTTAAAAAAATCATATTCTCAGGGAGTGCAGGTCTCAGTAGATCATGGATGGGAGCAGGAATCTGCTTATTAGAAAGCACCTGAAGCTAACACAACATTGTAGACCAACTGCACTTCAATAAAACATTTTAAAAATGTACATTCTTTTCATGCTTCTATTTAATAATCTGTGTACAGGCTATGGAATGAGAATGTGGCTGAGCCTAGTACTTGCATGACATGTAGAAGGTGTGAGTATTAACACATTTTGAACTGGTGTGGGCACTAATGACATCCATAAGACAGGATAGTCGTCAAATGACAAATGAAACAAGCTTTCACTTACTCACTCAACCTACCCACACTCCTGGGCATCCAGGATGCCCCCGGCTCACTCCACCCTCTACACCAGGCACCAAGGTGGGCAAGTGTGAACTGACCCCCAGGTCATGCTCTCCAAGAACAAGGACCACAACCATTAACACAGCCTCAAATGCTGCCCAGAGCCCTGTGGGCCCAGCTGTATTTGGGGAGTCCACAGCCCCAGCAGTGCTCTTCCTTTACACGCACACAGCTCCTTTGAGGGCAGTACCAACTCCTTCACTCGGCAGCATCGGACATGCTGCACGGAGCCAGAGATTCAAAAGGACTACAACCGAGGCTTTGACAGTGAGTGAGATACAAGTGGGAAAGGTGGAGGGGGTCACTGAAGCCAGACTGGCAGGTGCCAAGAAAGAACCAGTGGATGGAGAAAGAACTTGTTGCATGAAGCGGTGACTAAGTAGCCCCCTGAAGCCTGGTAGGAAGTAGCTGGGCCAAGAAGAAGGGAGCACTCTCCAAACAAAGGCTCACAATAAGCAAGAGTGGAGAGTTCCAAGACAGTAGGTTAACTCTGGAGGCGCTGGAGAGGAGCGGGAAGGCTGGACAACGTGGCTAGGAGTGCAGACTTTAGCTGAGGACAGAGCGCCTCAGAAGGGCATTCAAGCAGGTGAGTGAAATGACCAAAGATATATTTTTAAATAATCACATTAGCTACACTGCTAAAATGGGGAAGATTCGAAGCAGAGGAGCCAGATAAAAACCTGTGATGGGAACAGGGCAGGGGATGTTGATACCAGCCTCTGGACCTGCAGAGAAGTGCACAGACCCAGTAGGGTGGAAAGCACAGGTTCTCGTCCACATGTGCCCAGTAAATTCATGCTGGCATTGCTATATTTAAAATGCATAACCAACAAGGACCTACTATATAGCACAGAGGACTCTGCTCAATATTATGTGGCAGGCTGGGTGGGAAGAAAGTTTGGGGGAGAATGGATACATACACGTGTATGTCTGTGTCCCTTTGCTGTCCACCTGAAACTATCACGACATTGTTAACTGGCTATACCCTAATACAAGATAAAACGTTTTTTTAAAAAATAGTTCATGCTGAAAGGACACTGGTAAAGCTTAATTCTACAAAGCAAAGACTAAATTTCAAGACGAGAACATGATGTTTCTGATTGGCCACATAAGAGGGGAGCTGTTGCCAAAGAGAGGGGTCATGGCTGAAGTAACCCCTTGGCAAAGACGGGCCCACTGATGCCTCCCCCAAAGGACACAGAGGGAGTAACCTCCTGGCAAAGTTTCAAAAGACAGGAGGGTTGTCAAATGTACTCACACCCTGAAGGTGGGAGGAGAGATCAGACAGCCTCTTTAAGGTCAGAGCAGCGCCTGCAGGGCTGTTTATGAAACCAGATTAGAATGTTGTGCAGGAAGAGCAACAAAAAACACAGATGGGAAAAATAAGCAGAACTGGCTTAAAAATCAGTGAGTGGCACAGAACAAGAGCCTGACCAACACGCTGCACAGGCACGGCAGGCAGCGGGAGAAGGCTGGGGTATAAGAAGTGAGCCTGAGGAACCCTGAGAACTCCCCACGGCACCTCTGCTCAGCAGCACAAAGAGGAGTTTATTTTCAAGACAGAGGAAGCAAGCCAAGATGAAAGGCTTGAAAATGGAAATGCAAACAGGAGAGCTTCCCCAGGCAAACTGTCTTTCCAACCCCATCTGAGAAAAGAAAAACCCCCTGTCGGGTGGCCACCAACAGGGCAGAGCATGGACACCTCCTCAGAGGAACAGGGAGGGGCTCCCAAGGGTCCCCAAACCAAAGGGTTCTCAGAACCCTCATGGACATCCTCCATGAAGGCCAAGCTTCCAAAAGGCCTGACAAAAGTGACACCCCCACCACCAGTCCATCTGCACGGGATAACCAAGGCCTCAGTGGCCAGGGCTGGAGTCACACAAGCTCCTGTGGGCCCCTGTGGTGACATGGCATATCACACGCTGGTAACAAAAGCTGAAAAGTGAAAGTGAAAGTCACTCAGTCCTGTCCCACTCTTTGCCACTGGATGCCGTAAACTATACAGTCCATGGAATTCTCCAGGCCAGAATTCTGGAGTGGGTAGTCTTTCCCTTCTCCAGGGGATCTTCCCAACTCAGGGATTGAACCCAGGTCTCCCACACTGCAGGCAGATTCTTTACCAGCTGAGCCACAAGGGAAGCCCAAGAATACTGGGGTGGGTAGCCTATCTGTTCTCCAGCGAATCTTCCCCACCCAAGAATCAAACCGGGGTCTCCTGCATTGCAGGCGGATTCTTTACCGACTGAGCTAAGAGGGAAGCCCTATAAGAAAAGCCGAAGGGAGAACTTAATCTAATGAGGCAGTGTGTTCAGTGGACAGAGTCCTTCAAACAGAAAGAACAGAATAATAATCATGTCTGGGATGACACAGACATGGACCTACATTGGAATCATGGACCTAAAGGATGTCGATCACAATTCTTGGTATTCCTGGTACCCCGTGCATCCCTGACCAACCCCTGGACCAGCTTCCTACAACTGGCAGCCTCACTTTTCGTCACCCCCCTGAAACACAGAATGCTCCGTGTGTGAAAGAGGGAGGCTCAGTGACAGTGCCCCATGCGCCTCACATGCCCACTTGTCTACCGTCCCATCAGGACAGTCAGCGATCTGAGAGCCCATGGAAGCTGAACCGTGATTCCTCAAGTGGCCGAGTGAGGGCTGAGGCCTGAGTCCCGGCAGAACCCCTCATCCCTGGCCTGGTCCCCCCACCGGACAGAAAACAATCGGGGGAGGGCAGGAGGCAGCCGTGGATGTGCACGGCCCGTCCGAGCACACCCTCACTGCGCTCTCACCATGGAAAACTGAAAGTGCATGAGGATGGCGAGAGTCGTGCAGAGAGGCTCCACACAGACACTGAGCAGCAGTGGCCGCCCCTGTCACCTCCACCCTCACACGCCGCGCTCTCCACCATGTCTGAAGCAAGCCACAGTTTCTTTTCACCTGTGAGGAGGTCACTGTAAATCTCTAAAAACTAAGACGACTCTTCATAAACAAAGCTACAATAATATGACCATACCTTAAAAAGTTAATTATTTATGATGTTACATATATTCACTTCTGTCCTCAAGAAGCAGTCAGTTTTCTTGGGCTCCCACAACCTCTTGGAAAGAGTGTTAAGGGAAGAGCCCTGAGCACCTAAGAGCATCAGTCACACCAGCTACTAAAGCCTTATTTTCTTCAAGTGACACAGTGAACTTCCAGCTTTGAACACACTGGTGATCAGACAGAAAGGTCAAATACAGCTTTTGGGGCTTCATGCTGGGGGAAGGGAGGTAAGATAATTAGGATGATGACAGTATTATAATAGCTAAGGTGAGTACTTAATAAGCCACCAATGTTCCAGGCACTTCACACACCTCATCTAACTTGCTCTTCACGGCAGCCCTGTGGGGAATGTCTTTCCTCTCGCAGACATAGGAAGCCGAAGCTCATCAGGCTTCAGCTAGCTGCCTGAGACCTCACAGGACCCCATGGCACTCGGGCTGATGGCCCAGTCTACTCCAACACAGAGCTCACGTTCTTCCCTCTGTGCCCTGTATGTGAAACACACGCCCCATGTGGACATCCTGCACCAACACCCTCCGACCACGCCCGGCCATCTCACTTGCCGTGGGACATCCCCCAACTCTTCTGATAGCTCTTTCCTCTCATCCCCAGAGAAGCAGGGGATCCTCTACAAGACGAGCCTCAGGGTAAAATGGGGTATCCCTCCTCGATGACTCAACCCACCTCCAGAGCCCCGAGCTGAGGCACACTCACCGAACTGGCCGTCCGCCCTCACGTACAGCTCGGTGACGCCGTAGGCAATGGTGGTGGGAGCTGGGATCTCCAGCACCACGTTGCTGTCCTTGATGATGTTCCCATCCTCCATCGCTGACACCTGCAGAAGGGTGCATGCTCCCACCTGTGCGCTCAGGCTCCCCCAGCCTTCTCCTGCCTCCCATGTAGCCAGCCTAGGCCCTGTGCCCAAGAAGTGCCAGGAAAATGCCCTCAGAACTGGGGGGAAAGGAGAACCAGCAAGCAGGGGCCAGGATTTAATCCTTGTCGGCTTCATGATGTCCTACACATATTCTAAAGTCAGTGGCCAACCTGTAGCACAAAGGCAAGAATCCAGAGTTTGAGAGATAGTAAAGTTAGGTCTGTGGTGCTGAGTAAAGAAGATAATAAGTCAACTTCCCATTTCTCTCATGGAGGATTATGGAAACAACTTTGAAATCCTAAGAAAATCATCAATAGTAAGAGTCTGACTAGGAGAACCTAGCTGAGAGCAAGATCCCCTGAGCATGTCCTCCCAGACCAGGTATGTGACACACTGTGCCATCAGATAAAACTGGGGAGAGGCTGGAAGGTAGGGGCACAAGGAGGAGGGAAGGATGGCCAGGAAATGCCGAGTCAGTAGCAAAGCTCTCTCCTTCAGACCCTGTCACAAATCTGACTTGCCCACCATGGCCTGGGGAGGATGAGAAGCGGCTCAGATGCTAGAGATCAGAGGCCTTTATAGCAACCTGATCCTGGTCAGAGTGTGACGACTACCAACCTCCGGACACCCCAGCAGGCTCCAGGCCTTTGGTGGGGGTCACTATGGACAGAATACTGGCAGGGCCAACTAAAGCCATCTCCCATCAGACCCCATCACTCTGTCCAGCCTGCCCACCCCAGAGAGAGTCCAGCTCCAGACCTGAATCTCCATCTCCTTCTAAATATAATATTACTGGGTCTTCTGGTATAATTTGAAAGTTACCCCAAGAAGTAAACTTCTAAGAGCAGAATATTAGGCACTATGGAGGGGAGGCAGTTTGGGGTGACAGCTTCCTGTTCAGTTCCACTGAAGCTCAGGGATCAGCTTGGTAGGACCGTACCTTAATCCAGAAACATCTGTTTATGTATATTAAAGACACATGTGCTGATCTTTACCTTTCCTAACTCAATCCACTGGGGATTTAAGGCAGCTAATCTCAAAATCGTCATTTCTGAAACTTTGATTCTTCGGGGCTCTAGGAGTTATCTGTGCGGTGGCCTCGCCAGTGGTCATTTGATCCATTTTTTGAAGAGGGAATGCACCTGATTCACCCCGGTATGCCAGTCTAAGCATCCCACTGTCCTGGTCTTGGGTCTGCTTCAGGAATGGGCATGGCCCAAGATGGTCCAGGGCCTGCCTTCCTGCCCTGAAGCACTCTGTCCACTAGGGATGGGGTGGGATGAAAGCCAGGACCTGCCACCCCACAGGCTTATATGAGAGGGACTCCACCTTCAGGAAGCAGCTCACCAGCTTCTCAAGTCCTGGATCCAGCAGTGACTGAATAAAGTAAAGGGAAGTCAAGTCGCTCAGTCGTGTCTGACTCTGCAACCTCATGGACTGCAGCCTACCAGGCTCCTCCGTCCATGGGATTCTCCAGGCAAGAGTACTGGAGTGGGTTGCTATTTCCTTCTCCAGGGGATCTTCCTGACCCAGGGATCAAACCCAGGTCTCCCACATTGTAGGCAGATGCTTCACCGTCTGAGCCACCAGGGAAGTCTCCTAGATCACTCCAAATGTTTCAGTTACAGGAGCCAATCAGTTCTTCTTCGTTTAAACCAATCTGACTTGGATTTCTGTGAACTGCCTACGAGAGTCCTGATGAATGAAGACCCCACTCCCAGAGGGCCCGGCGCCTCCTGGGCCAGGTGCGCACCTGCACAGTCTTGGTCTGGATCCCCACCATGCCACCACACTTCTCCTCGATCTGGACGTGCTCAGATATCACGCACTTCTGCGTGGTCACGATCTTCTGCGTCAGGACACACAGGACCGCATTCTTCCTCTCCAGCACCTGCTGCAGTACCGGGTTCTTCAGGTTGATTGTTCTGAAAAAAGAAAAGGACCGTGAATGGCCTTGGGGAGGTGGATGCAGCGTGAACTATCGCTTCTTGCACGGCTGGCGGGTGAGGAGCAAACAGGTGACAGCCAGCATCCGTTATCTCCTGGTGCTGAGAGGGGGCCAGCTCATCCAGAGAGGCAGAAACCAAAGTCTCCTGAGGCCACCTCAGAGCTGCCAGGCCTCCAGAGAAAGGCTGGCACCGCAGGGATGGGGTTCCTGTCGAACAGCCATGCTGACTGTCACAGAGAAAGACAGACACCCAACAGGTACAGGAGCTGCAATCCACCTGCTCACACCCTGGGAACTCCTCTGGTCGTTTAACCAGAGGCCAAGGGACCATCACAGGCATGGACAATAAATACAGGGTGACTGGAGGCAGCAGGGGTGGGCATGCTGACCAGTGCTTCTCACAGAAAAGAAGGGGACAGGCTTGAGGTACAAATAGCAAGGGGAAAACTGGATTTTAATTTTAAAAGTATTTTTTAATCTGTCTGTCCAGGAAGGATATGCAATCTCTTAGAAGGGATTTTAGAAGGGCTTCTCAGTTCAGTAGTAAAGAATCTGCCTGCCAGTGCACAGGGCACAGGAGACGTGAGTTTGATCCCTGGGTCAGGAAGATCCCCTGGAGAAGTAAATTGCAGCTCACTCCAGTATTCTTGCCTGGAGAATCCATTGGATTCTCCAGGAGCCTAGTGAGCTACAGTCCACGAGGTTGCAAAAAGTCGGACACGACTGAAGAGATTGCACACACATGCAGAAGGGATTTTACATCATTTTACAGATGGGGAACTGAGCCCAGTAAGGTGTGGCCTGCCCAGGTTTCCCAGCAGAGACTTGGGGCTCCCAGGTGGCTACTCTGGGGAATTTCAAAAACAAGGTCAATTCCCATCTATAGAAGATGATGTGCTGATTAGAAGCAAATGCTGCAGCGCCCACTCTGGAAGTCCTGTTCAATGCTATGAGTCTACGGGGTGGACAGGAAGAAAACCAGATTAGAGTTAGTGGCAGCACAGGAACAATTAGGGTTCACCCTGTGCTTTTCAAACAGTCCAAGGTGAGTTACGTTCAAAAGCTTGGCCCCATCGCCATCCATGCCGTGGCTGTCGTCCCACACCCCAGAAGACGCAGCTTCTCCAGGCTTCAGAAAGCATCCCCAGAATGGAGGCAAGTAGCTGGAAAGATCCTATCTCCATGGGCTGGAAACAACCCATATCCATCAACAGATGAACGGATACATAAGTGTGGTCCATGCATACAATGGGACATTATTCAACCACAGAAAGGAACAAAGCTGATGTGCTATAACATGAACGAACCTTGAAGACATTATGCTGAATGAAAGAAGCCAGGTACAAAAGGAGAAATACTGGATGATATTACACATATCAAATATTTAGGTCAGGCAAATTCTCAGCCACAGAAAGTAGATTTAAGGTTATCAGGGGCTGGGGAAGAAAGAATGGGGGAGGGGAGTTCTTGTTTGACGGCTACCGAGTTTTTTTGTAGGGTGATGAGAAAGTTCTAGAAATGGATAGTGGTGATGACTGCATGACAGTGTGAAGGTACTTAAACCACTGAACTATGCACCTAAAAATGGTTAAAATGATAAGATTTATGTTATTTTTTATCACAATAAAAAAAAGTGAAGACATGTCCATCGGCAGATGAATGGACAAAAATGCGGCACATGTGTACAATGGAGTATTACTCAGCCATAAACAAGGACAGAACCGGGCCACCCATAGAGACGTGGGTGGGCCCAGAGTCTGTCATACAGAGTGAGGGAAGCCAGAAAGAAAAAAGTAGCTGTCATATATGGATGTGTATATGTGGAATCTAGGGGCTTCCCTGGTGGCTCAGATGGTAAAGAATCTGCCTCCAATGCAGGAGACCTGGGCTCAATCCCAGGGTCAGGAAGATCCCCTGGAGAAAAAAATGGCAACCCACTCCAGTATTCTTGCCTGGAAAATCCCATGGACAGGGAATCTATAAAACGGCACAAATGAACCTATTTGCAGGGCAGGAATAGAGATATAGACAAAGAGAAGAGCATGGGCTGGGGGTGGGAAGAATTAGGAGAATGAGACTGACTTATATGACTGCCATGTGTAAACAGATAGCTAGTGGAGACCTGCTATCTCTGAGCTAGCTCTGTGGTGACTTAGATGGGTGGGACACGGGGTGGGCTGGGGGTAGAGCCAAGAAGGAGGGGCACTTCACAGATATGTATGTTCAGTTTGTGACCCCATGAATCGCAGCACGCCAGGCCTCCCTGTCCATCACCAGCTCCCAGAGCCCACTCAGAATGTATGTAGATACAGTCAATTCACTTGGTTGCACCCAGGCTTCCCAGGTGGCACCAGTGGTAAAGAACCCGCCTGCCAATGCAGGAGGCTCAAGAGATGACAGTTTGATCCCTGGGTCAGGAAGAGCCCCTGGAGTAGGAAATGGCAACCCACTCCAGTATTCTTGCCTGGGAAATCCCAAGGACAGAGAAGCCTGGTGGGCTACAGTCCATAGGGTCGCAAAGAGCCAGACACAACTGAAGCATCTTAGCATACATGCATGTACAAAACTGTAAAGAAATAAAAATAATAATAATAATAATAAAGACATGGGAAAAACTGTTCAATCTCGGTAATGGTCAAAGAAATGCAAATTATGACAATGTTTCACCCATATTAAGTAAGTAATAAAGATAAATCGACAACAACAAAAAAGCTGCCCAGGGCTCCATTTCCAGGAAGGCAGATACAGCAGGGGAAACCTGCCTGGCAGGGGCTCCAATCCCAGCTCTGCCCCTCCAGCTAGGTGACTGGGAGTGAATGGCTCCACCCCACACTTTGTTATCCTTGTGGATACACTGATGGTAATGCTGTCCCTTGCTTTGATGGCTGTAGGGTTTACTCGAAAGGCCACATGGTGAGCAGTCAGCATGTGCCAAGCAGACAGTCAAATGCCTCCCAAATGCTGGCCGGCTCTGGCCACCATCCTGTATATCCCCCTAACCAAGACCCCCAGAACAAAGTGCCAGTGTGTGCACTTGATGGGAATGACAGGCAGTCAATTGGGTCTCAGGTGCTTTTTCCCATCTCTCGCGCCCTTAGAACCTCTAGTGGACACATCTCATCTCAAATCCTCCCCCCAGGCAATGAGGCCTTTAGCTCTGAGCCCTGCCTCTGGGGACCCCACCTTCCTGCCATCTCTCTGCGCCTTAAATACACCAGGTACAGGCCTACCCTGAGGCCTTGACACAATGTCCCCAAGGTCCCCACATCTGACACAAGTCACTTCTCAGGCAGGCCAGTGTTCCTTGCTCACCCTGCACAGAGCGACACCCGCTCACACTGTGACACCCTAGCATGTGGACGTGTCATTCACATACTTTCGAGAGCACACTTCCACATGACACTCTTCCAGGTCCTTCGTTTATCTGCTCACTGCCTGTCTCCTCCCTCTAGACCAGTAGTCCCCAACCTTTTTGGGACCAGAGACCGATTTCATGGAAGACAATTTTTCCATGGACCAGGGGTCGGGGGAGATAGTTTCCAGATAATTAAAGCGCATTACATTTACCGTGCACTTTATTTCTAATCTAATGCCTGTATCTGACAGGAGATACTGGCCTGTGGCCCAGAGGCTGAAGACCATGAAAGTGTTAGTCACTCAGTCTTGTCCGACACTTTGTAGCCCCGTGGACAGGCTCCTCTGTCCATAGAATTCTTAAACTCATGGAAATAGGGTTTGTGCATGCCAAGGGCACAGTACATAGTTTTGGAATAAAGGAATAAATAAAAAGTGGGGTGTTTTTCTCCTCTTTGTGTATCTGCCTTAATGAACATGCAAATGTATGAGTAGGTGCGCGTCTGTGGGAAGAGAGAAAACAGGAAGATGGAGGAACTGGAGGATAAGCGGTGTGGTTTAGAGAATGACGTGTAGCTGTGACTCTTCCTATAGACGGTGTGAGGCCTACAGGCACAGATTTGAAGATGAGGACCAGCGAATTCACCAGCAGGACGTACATCTGAACCAGGCCTTGCTGACCTCCTCCTGTTGCACAGCATCTCCTATTCTAGCCAATTCTTGAAAAGCAACTCCCTCAATTACAGCTCAGGTGCTGGCTCCTCCCCATCTGACGAGCAGTACATCAGAAGCAGCTACTGCCACCCACAGGCCCAGAACTAACAGCAGAGGGACAACTGAAGGCTGCCTTGAGGCACCTGAAGTGACTCTGGTGGGTTGAAAATCACTGCAGTGCCTCATGGCCTAAACAGATCCACTGGAGTGCTTGATATTGCCTTAACCAATGTTCAACTGTTTGAAAAGAAAAACCTCTGGGACCTCCCTGGTGGTCCAGTGGGTAAGAATACACCTGCCAATGTGTCGTATAGACACAGGTTCGATCCCTAGTCTGGGAAGATCCCGCATGACACCGGGCAACTAAGCCTGTACACCACAACTGCTGAGCCTGAGCTCTGCAACAGGAGAAGCCCCTGCAACGAGACGCCCACACACCGCCACACCCTGCATGCAGAGAAAGTGCCCGAGCAGCAGTGAAGACTCAACGTAGCCAAAAATACATACATACATACATGTGGCGGTTTAGTCACTAAGTATCTGACTCTTGCGACCCCATGGACTGTAGCCCGCCAGGCTCTTCTGTCCATAGGATTTTCCAGGCAAAAATACTGGAGTGGGTTGCCATTTCCTAAACCTCAGCCTAGACCACCCAAGACTCCATTGCTTAATATGCCCACCTCCCTCCAGAACCCCCACCTCAAACACCAGAAAGAGGAGGGGGAAAGGTCACCTTTCCTTAAACGTAATTTCCTTACTTATCTGAGAACAGAACAGTCCTGAGATGCTTGTGGGGACCAGCCAAGCACCTGGGAGGCTTCCTGCCCTCAGAATAGCCTTGCGGGGTGACCTCACCACGGGACAGGGAACAGAAGCCGGACCAAAGACAGGGTTCACCTCCCAGGCTGAGATTTGGGTGACTAGGGAGGAGAGTGTCACAGGGCACGTCCTCCTGCAGGCCGGCTGAGAGCTGCTCAGCGGACAGGCAGGCAGTTCCCACCCCAGTCGCTGGGATTCTGTTTCCCAGGATGGTGCTGCCCCCTTTTGGAAACCGAATACTGGACAAACCAGCTCATTCTCAATTAAAAGAGGAGGCTGGTGTAGACAGGGGAAGCTAATTATCAGAGGCGGTGGACTGTTCATACAGGAGTCTTCACAAAGCAACCTCTGGAGTGAATTCTGCCCCATCTCCACTGGTCCTCCAGGGCCTGGACACAGAATAGCTCATAGGAGCCTGGTCCCGACCCTGTTGGAGCAGGAGTCCTTGTGTGATGGGACTCACCTCAACCCACCAAGTGGGGAAGCTAGCAGTTATTTCCATGTAATTCATTTACATGCATGTGTGTGTGTGCTTAGCTGTGTCCTGTATGCATTTAAAGAGATCCACGGGTATCTTCAGATTACTAAAGTTCAAAGAACAAAAAGTTTAAAACCCTAGAGCAAGGTTTCATAGATGAAGAACAAGGAGGCCAAGAGAGGTAGCAGACAGTAACCAAAGTCACATAGCTGGAAGACCCAGGCTGGTCTTTCACAAGGCCCCGCCCACCACAGAAGCCCCTTGCAGGCTCCCTTCTCTGGGTGAGCGCTCCTGAAGGCTGCACCAGGAACTTGACCTTCACCTCTAGCACGTCCATGTCTCCACATCAGTATCTTGCCTGTCTGGCTAGACCGGTAGCTGAGCACTGGAAGGAGGGACCATATCCAAGTCCTCTGGGAAACCTCCAAGTATCGTGCCAGCCTCTCTTTTCTGACCCCATCTTCTGACGGCTGCTCTTAGGAAATCCTTCCCAGGGTCATCCCTATTGCTCCATCTCTCCTGGGTTCTATTAAGAACCACTGAACAACACGTACAGAAGCTCTTTAGAGAGAGAGACACAAGGGAGCTAGACGGCCAGGAGGTCGGGGTCGGGGGGTTTTGACCTTTAGCATTTAAATCATAGGAACATATCAATTATTCAAAAATTTGTCATTAGCATTATGCTACCTATCCAGTTGGTGGGAAATGAATGATTTATCACATAAATCCCAGAGGGCAGGGTTGGAAAAAACTCACTCCCCAGTCCAGCCAGGGGTCAATGCCACAGCCGAGAGAAATGGAGCAGAAGGTTTCCACAGAAAAATGAGCAGCTCAATGCTCTTTGGCCTCGTCACACATTTTTAAGGACCACCCAAGGGTGCAGATGGCAAGTTGATGCTAGAACAGGGGGCCATGGAGGCAGTAGTGTAGTCAACATCAAAGGGCTGGACCCCAAGGAACACGTCTGGAGGTAAGGCAAAGCAGTCCACACTAAATGGAGGAGAGAAGAGCACCCCTTCCTGACCCCACAGACCTGCTGCCCCCACCATTCTCCTGTGAGATCACCCTTCTCTGCGTGCCCACAGCTCTGTGCAATGCCAGCACCTAGAGCCAGCCTGCAATGGGCCCAGCTTTCTGTCTCCTCACTGGGCCACTGCCTCTCATCTCTGAGCCTCCGTTTGCACATCTGTCAAGTGAGGGCTGGGTAAGAGGCCACCTGTAGTGACCCATGATGTACTTATCTGAAAACATTTCTTTCCTTCCAATAATGATGGGGAAGCCAAGTCAAGTTCCCTCCCCCAGCTGGCCAGAAATATGCCCAGAGTTTTCAGGTAAGCCTTCAGGCTGGGGAGCAGACCCTCCAAGCAACTAAGAAAATAGCTACATGGATACAGGCCAGTAATTCTAGGGGTGGGGTAGTGGCGAGACCAGGCAGGAGCTGCTGGAGGTGGGGGACAAGGAGGGAAGATGAGTAAAAAGTGTGGCTCCAGCCCAGCGAGGCTGCTGGGGACCGGCCGTGGGCCAGAGGAGGCGGCAGGAGCACAGGCTCCGCTCCTATGGCACCTGAAAGCTCCCCAGGCCCAGCCCTCGTGAAGCCGCCTCCTCTGCAGGCTGAAGCACTCATTCCCATTCTCTCTACTTCTCAGGCTTTGAAAACTGGATGCAACCCACAGAGAAGAAACTCAGAGAAGACTTTTAAAACTCTAACAAAATCCAAAAAAAGGAGGGAAGCAGTTTTCTTTCCTAAAGCATAATGCAGCCCCCAGGACCCCTCCCGTGGAGACAAGGGGAGGGCTTGCTTCCTGAGCAGACCCGTCACCCCCAAACTCATTCTTGTAACTCCACAGATAACTGGGTCCTATTGTGTTCTGGGCTAAATGCTGGGGATTCTCAGTGAGCAAGACCAAGGCATCCTTGTTGCCACGACCCTCCTTTGTAATATGTCCTAGAGGAACAGGGCTTCAAACAGAGCTCTGATAAGCTGCTCCAAAAAGTAGAGTATGCCATAAGAGAGTAGGCACAATCGGCTCTGATCCAGTCTTCTGGGAGAAATGTGAAACTACAAGGGCCCCAGGGGACGACGAGTTCTAAGGCAGGAAACCAGTTTCATCTTGAATACCACCTCTGATGGATCCATCAGCAATCGCTGTCTACCCCCCAGGAAAGGATTCTAACGCTGAGACTGAGTCTTAGAATCCTTAAGACAGTAAGCAGTGAGAAGCAACAGAACCACGACTCATTGGCAAAGTTTGCACAGGCCTGGGAGGGAGGTGGTCCTGATCACTTGGATCTAATCCAACACCTGTGCCAAGAAAGGGAGACTGCACCCTTCAGAGGTTACAGACTGGCTTGAATCCCATGGCACATAGCTTCTGACTATCAGACCAGTGCTCTTTCCACTATGTGGCTCTAAAGACTGATGCAAGAGGCTAAAGGCAAAGGCACTCTGAAGAAACTGTACAGACTGTGGGGGTTGGTTCTACCATCTCTCTAGGAACAGAGGTTGGGACATTATGCAGAGCCCCAAGATGGCAGCAGGCCTGCTACTGCGAGAGTATTAAGCAAGAATTACTAACCCACAGGAACCTAGTTACGTCCTGACGATTAAGGCTTTAGTAATTTAAGTATTTCTCCCAAAGGGTTTTGATTTATTGGCTAACACCGCAGTTAAAAGGAGAAGTGTGTGTTCGCCAACCAGGTGTATAGCAGAAAAATCAGAAAGGCTGTGGAGATCAGGTCCATGAACACTGCTTGTAAACTTGGCCTTGCTCTCCTCACATTTCATCCAGCAGCAAAGTCAGCTTCTCTTCTGATAGCCAGCCTCCTCCAGTCTCTAGACCTGGCAAAACGATCCCACCAAGGCCGTGACTAGAGTTTAATTTCAGTGGCCACCTCCTGAAACCCTGAAAGGAACGTGACTGTCACTTCCATGGCCTGCTTGACCCCCAGGGGGACAGTCCCTCCCCAGGTGGAGTCTGTGCAGAGTCTGTCCAGAGAGGGCAGGAGAGGAGGGCTGGCCCTTCCGCTGTGTCTGGTTTGTTCCTGTGGGCACCACACTGACATCCCCAGAGTGTGACGTACCACTAGCTGCATCCTTCAGTTTTGTTCAGGTTTGGGAGCCTGGTACAAGGGCAGGAAGGCGGAGATGCAGCCCCACAGGTAAGTCTTGGCCAATCTTGGTGACTCCACTGTTCTCAGCAGGGACTGGATAGGATGGGCCACCCGTGGCAATTCTGTCCATTAAGACTTGAGAAAAAAGCCTATTGGGGGGTTTCTGGGAGGATCTTTCCCGCTCTTAATCAGAGGCACAAGGAAGAGACCCCTCTTCTGACTTTGGGCTTTGTCTGCAATGCAGTCGTTTGGGCACTAGGGAAAACCGGGTGGCTGGGACAAGCAATGCACAGAGGCTGCCACAAGGGGGTCCCACTGAGCGAACCAGCCACCAGGAACCACAGGTGACGGGGACCCATCCTACCTGGGGAGGTTTTTAATGGGAGGTAATAACAGATCCTCTTTACAACTAAAGACACTCTATCTGGTGCATGAAGTTACGGTCACCCTGCTTTCGCAGAGGACAGAAACAGAGTGAGCTCATGAGCCCCTGACGCAACAGCATGCCGCTAACCAGGGCCAAAGCCCTGTGTCTTTCCATCTTCCCTCTCCCTGTGGGGCCTCCTCGGGGCCGTGTACACAGAAGCTGCTTCATATGTGCTTGACAGCAAACAAGCAGTCTCTCTGCTCAGCTCCCTGGGAAAACTTCCCGGAGACTGGAAGCCGACCTTCTCAGAAACCCAAGCAGCCACCACTGGCAGTCCTCTTCATACCAACACTCCATTTCAACCATAAAAAACAAAAAAAACTTCCCACACAGTCCACCAGAGATGCTCAACCCGGAGCCAGGGCCAGGGCAGGAAGTCGCCAGAAACTGTACCCTGGGGCCACCACTTCCATCTGCTGAGGAAAGCCCTGCTGTATCACAGGACTGTGACATCAGGATTGTAAGCTGGCTGGAAAAAAAAAATCAAAATTGAGGCACAACGCTAACGACACATTATAAGCAAAGTGACGGGGCCACCCCCACAGCGCGGATGCCCCCAGCTCTGGGGACACTGCCAGCTATTCAACACCTTATCTCTCTCACTCACAACCAGAGAGAGAAAGGAGAAACCGACTGAGCAATTACGGACTGTCAGCCTTTCAGATGGAGTAATTAATTCACTGTCACCTGCAGAGGTGATGCAGAGGCCTGAGAGATGCTGAAACCGAATGAGGCTGATGCAGGGAGGTGAGCTCACGCAGAAGCCCATGGGCCAGGTTTTGCCTTTCAAGCTCTGTGCAGCTAGATGGAAAACTCACGGGTTTGGTGGACCTGGGCTTCCATCTTAAGTCCAGGCAAACTAGTGAACCTCTGCATTTCCATTGCAAAATGAAGATGAACCAAGTATTCTTTCAACCAAACAGTGCTGATGGTGCTGCAGGCATCGTGTGGGGCCAAAGGTGAGCAAAACAGGACGTTCCAGGAGGGACACAGACACGGAATCAGGCAGTGACGACAAGAGTCACCCCACAACTGGGGTCGACACTCCGGTAGGGGAATCGGTGGTGTGGCTGCTGAAGGACGTGGGAGGCAATCTGATGAAACTGACGGAGGGAGTCTGCGTGTGGACTTCGTGTGCAGAGGGGACTGGTAGAGGCTTCAACATGGCAGGGGCCAGGGAGGGAGTGAGAAAGAGCCTGGGACACTGATGCCAGGGACCGAAAGAAGTTCAGGGGGCTGGGCCTGAGCGGAGGAGAGCGTGGGCATCATCCCTAAGACAGCGAAGAACACAGAAGGGCACACACCAGGCACAGACAAGATCCGATGGACTACCATGCGGAGAGTCAAATGGAGAGGGTGACTGGGTGCAGAGGGACCAGCTGGAGACTCCTGGGCCATCAAGGTGAGAGACGGTGGCGGCCTGCAGCAGGGCAATGTGAGGCTGGGGCATTGGGAAGAGCAGGACAGATATTCAAGAGGCAGAAGCAACTAGTGGGAGACTAGGCGCGGGAGGGAAGGCCAGGAAGGAGCCGTGTCACGTTCAGATTTCTGGCGGAGACAACTGGACTTAACGCTGCACCAACCAGCACCTGGCGGGGAGTCAGGCAGTGAAGCGGGTATCGAGAGACAATGAGAAGTTCAGTGTTGGGTGAAAGCTCCAGGGGAATAAACGTCTGCTCGCCTAAACTCTAACTCCTAATTCCAGCCAACCCAATTTTGTACATCACATCTTGCCAATTTTTAAACATATTTTTTCACTTCTCTGAAATCAGGATGTTTGTAAATGAACAGGTGACCTGTTTAGTTGGCAGTATTCTTAGTGGTATATACAAGGGTGGTATATACAAAGGATGAAATCTTGGATTTGATGAAATAATGTCTATCAACCTTAAAAGAAAATAGTACATGAATTTCTCTCCTTATGACATAAGTCCTACCTAGCTCCAGAAAGATCTGAAGTAGCCTTTAAAATAAAGTTCATAGGACAGAATGATTTCTGTAAAACAAAAATTACCCCTGGGATCGAATATTGAGGGGTTCGGCTCAAATAAAAACAAGAGGCCAAACAAGCTTCTAGAAGCCCCCAAGCCTGAGAACTAAAACAAAACCAGGAGACAGAATAATCTAGAAAGAAAAAGAAAAAAAAAAAAAAAAACAGCAAGAAACTGACTGACTTACAGACACCACAGAGATGGGTATGGCCTGGAGGTCTCAGGAAAGATATCTTTTAAAATACAGTGGATCTGAGGATCTCATGTGGCCTTGAGAGCTTTATTGCTGCTCTTTCCAAAAAGGATATGAACAGAGACGGCAGTATCTTACTAATACTGCTCAAGAATTTCACACACCTTTGAATTTCCCTGGTGGTGCCGTGGGTAAGAATCTACCTGCCAATGCAGGGCACACGAGCTCGATCCCTGGTCTGGGAAGATTCTGCACACCATGGAGCAACTAAGCCCATGAGCCATTACTATTGAGCCCGTGCTCAACGCCCACTAGCTGCAAGCACAGCCAAAAATAAATACTTTTAAAATAACCTTTAAAAAAAAAAAAAGAATTTCATACATCTTCATTCAAGAACTGAACAAGCATCTCCTGTAAGAAAAAAAAAACACAGAACTTTCTGTAAGAATAACCTGGGTGCTTTCCTGACTTTCATACGCCAAGAAACACGTCTAGGTCTATACTCATTCTGGAGAAGCCAGGCTGCTGGCACATGCAAGTCTGCCTCACTGAAGACGGTCAGTCCTTCCATTGCGGTGTTCATGATGCAGACCACGTGGCTGCCTGCCTCCTCCACAGAGGAGCGAAACAAGGGCTGCAAGATGCCCGCATCAGAAATCCCAAGGGCTTCACTTCATTTCTCTTCTGAAACTGCATCTTCTGCCTCGTCACAAAACACTAAGTCACCCCTTACCTTCCCACAGCTCTGACCTTTTTGCCATCTTCTATAATCAGGCTCTACTGGGGGCTGGTCGGGATAGCAATAATTATGGAACTGTTCACGCTAATAACTACATTTTTGAGAACTTGCTATGGGCCATGCTTTGTTTATATGTTCTTATTTAATTCTTACAAAAACTCCTCCAGAACACAAATTCCATTTCACTAATGAAATTTTTTATTTCAAAAAAATGAACCTGAAGTTTACCAGTTAGCCTAAAAATACCACCACCGAAAACACCAGCAAGAGAAGAGCAGGAAGGGGGGCTGCTTGACGCTCACATTCCCAGACCCTAAGATGCCTTCACCTGGTTCATTTTACCTACTTAAAGAGTTCCCCAGTGGGAGAAAAATAAGAGAGTAAACAAAAGAACAAGATTCAGGAAACTCTCTCCATGTACACGTGGCTAGAGGTCTTTAAATTGTTAGGCACAAACTCTATTAAAAATAACAATGCCAGAGAAGGACATGAGCTCACCTCATCTCATGAAAACACCAAAATCAGAACTAACTGCTAAACAACCATTGACAAAAAAAACACTGAAACATACCACAAAAGATATCCTACATCCAAAGACAAAGAAGAAGCCACGAGACAGTCGGAGGGTGCAATGGTGATAAAATCAAATCCCATACCTCCTCTCCCAGAATGGGCAACTCACAAATGGGAAAATAATCTCATCACAGAGGTTCCCCCACAAGAATGAAGGTCCTGAGCCCCAAGTTGGGCTCCGAACCTGGTGGGGGGATCTTAAACATTGGGAGGAGGAACCCCAAGAGCATATAACTTTGATGCCCAGAGGTATTTGATTGAGGGAATTCCACTGAACTGGAGAAAACAAGAACTCCACTCTAAGAGGGTGCACACAAGTTCATGTACACTAAGACCCAGGGAAAAAAGCAGTGACCTTCTAAGAGCCTGGGCCAGACCTACGTGCTAGTATCCTGCAGAGGCAGGACACAACTATGACTCCCTGCAGGACAAAGACACTAGTGGCGGCAGTTCTGGGGAGTCCTTTTTGGTGTGAGCCCTGCTGGAGGCCACCATTTGCTCACCAAGACCAGGCCCCAATTAACAGCCTCCACTCCTGAAACCTCTCAGGCCAACCAACCAAGAGGGGAAGAACACAGCCCAAACCATTACTAGACAGGCTATGCAAACCCTTCCTGAGCCCACAGCTGCAGAGTCAACAGACCCCTTGAATTACTCTTGCCCACCAGAGGGACAAGACCCACCTCCATCCATCAGTGGGCAGGAAACAGTTCCTCCCACCTGCACAAGCCTCTCAGTTCTCAATTCACTCACTCAGTCCTGTCCTACTCTTTGCAACCCCACAAACTTTCACACCAGGCCTCCCTGTCCATCACCAATCCCGGAGTTTACTCAAACTCATGTCCATTGAGTCAGTTATGCCATCCAACCATCTCATCCTCTGTCATCCCCTGCTCCTCCCGCCTTCAATCTTTCCCACCATCAGGGTCTTTTCAAATGAGTCAGGTCTTTGCATTAGGTGGCCAAAGTATTAGAGTTTCAGCTTCAGCATCAGTCCTTCCAGTGAATATTCAGGATTGATTTCCTTTAGGATGGACTGGTTGGATCTCCTTGAGGTCCAAGGGACTCTCAAGAGTTTTCTCCAACACCACAGTTCAAAAGCATCAATTCTTCAGCGCTCAGCTTCCTTTATACTCCAACTCTCACATCCATACATGACCGCTGGAAAAGCCATAGCTTTGACTAGACGGACCTTTGTTGGCAAAGTCAAGTCTCTGTTTTTTAATATGCTGTCTAGGTTGGTCATAACTTTTCTTCCAAGGAGCAAGTGTCTTTTAATTTTATACCTGCAGTCACCATCTGCAGTGATTTGGGGCCCCCCAAAAAATAAAGTCTGTCACTGTTTCCATTGTTTCCTCGTCTATTTGCCATGAAGTGATGGGACCAGATGCCATGATCTTCCTTTTGTGAATGTTGAGTTTTAAGCCAACTTTTTCACTCTCCTCTTTCACTTTCATCAAGAGGCTTTTTAGTTCTCTTCGCTTTCTACCATAAGAGTGGTGTCATCTGCATATCTGAGGTTATTGATATTACTCCCAGCAATCTTGATTTCAGTTTGTGCTTCATCCAGCCCAGCATTTCTCATGATGTACTCTGCATATAAGTTAAACAAGCAGGGTGACAATATACAGCCTTGACATACTCCTTTTCCTATTTGGAACCAGTCTGTTGTTCCATGTCCAATTCTAACTGTTGCTTCCTGACCTGCATACAGGTTTCTCAAGAGGCAGGTCAGGTGGTCTGGTATTCCCATCTCTTTCAGAATTTTCCACAGTTTGTTGTGATCCACACAGTCAATGGCTTTGGAATAGTCAACAAAGCAGAAGTAGATGTTTTTCTGGAACTCTCTTTCTTTTTCAAGCATCCAATGGATGCTGGCAATTTGATCTCCGGTTCCTCTGCCACTTCTAAAACCAACTTGAACACCTGGAAGTTCATGGTTTACATCCTGTTGAAGCCTGGCTTGGAGAATTTTGAGAACTACTTTGCTAGCGTGTGAGATGAGTGCAATTGTGCGGTAGTTTGAGCATTCTTTGGCATTGCCTTTCTTTGGGATTGGGATGAAAACTGACCTTTTCCAGTCCTGTGGCCACTGCTGAGTTTTCCAAATTTGCTGGCATATTGAGTGCACCACTTTCACAGCATCATCTTTCAGGATTTGACATAGCTCAACTGGAATTCCATCACCTCCACTGGCTTTGTTCATAGTGATGCTTCCTAAGGCCCATTTGACTTCACATTCCAGGATGTCTGGCTCTAAGTGAGTGATCACACCATCATGATTATCTCGGTCGTGCAGATCTTTTTTGTATAGTTCTTCTATGTATTCTTGCCACATCTTCTTAACATCTTCTGCTTCTGTTAGGTCCATACATTTCTGTCATTTACTGTGCCCATCCTTGCATGAAAAGTTCCCTTAGTATCTCTAATTTTCTTGAAGAGATCTTTAGTCTTCCCCATTCTATTGTTTTCCTCTATTTCTTTGCATTGATCGCTGAGGAAGGCTTTCTTATCTCTCCTTGCTATTCTTTGGAACTCTGCATTCAGATGCTTATATCTTTCCTTTTCTCCTTTGCCTTTCACTTTTCTTCTTTTCACAGCTATTTGTAAGGCCTCCTCAGACAACCATTTTGCCTTTTTCCATTTCTTTGTCTTGGGGATGGTCTTGATCACTGCCTCCTGTACAATGTCATGAACCTCAGTCCATAGTTCTTCAAACAATCTATCAGATCTAATTCCTTGAATCTATTTCTCACTTCCACTGTATAATCGTAAGGGATTTGATTTAGGTCATACCTGAATGGTCTAGTGGTTTTCCCTACTTTCTTCAATTTAAGTCTGAATTTGGCAATAAGGGGTTCATGATCTGAGCCACAGTCAACTCCCAGTCTTGTTTTTGCTGACTGTATAGAGCTTCTCCATCTTTGGCTGCAAAGAATATAATCAATTTGATTTCAGTGTTGACCATCTGGTGATGTCCATGTGTAGAGTCTTCTCTTGTGATATTGGAAGAGGGTGTTTGCTGTGAGCAGTGCATCCTCTTGGCAAAACTCTGTTAGCTTTTGTCCTGCTTCATTTTGTACTCCAAGTCCAAATTTGCCTGTTACTCCAGGTATTTCTGAACTTCCTACTTTTGCATTCCAGTCCCGTATAATGAAAAGGACATCTTTTTTGGATGTTAGTTCTAGAAAGTCTTGTAGGTCTTCATAGAACCATTCAACTTCAGCTTCTTCAGCATTACTGGTAGGGGCATAGACTTGGATTACTATGATATTGAATGGTTTGCCTTGGAAACGAACAGAGATCATTCTGTCATTTTTGAGATTGCATCCAAGTACTGCATTTCAGACTCTCTTGCTGACTATGATGGCTACTCCATTTATTCTAAGGGATTCTTGACCACAGTAGTAAATATAATGGTCATCTGAGTTAAATTCACCCATTCCAGTCCATTTTAGTTCGATGATTCCTAAAATGTTGATGTTCACTCTTGCCATCTCCTGTCTGACCATTTCCAATTTGCCTTGATTCAAGGACATAACATTCCAGGTTCCTATGCAATATTGCTTTTTGCAGCATCAGACTTTACTTCCATCACCAGTCATATCCACAACTGGATGTTGTTTTGTTTTGTCTCCATCTCTTCATTCTTTTTTTTAATATAAATTTATTTTAATTAGAGGTTAATTACTTTACAATATTGCATTGGTTTTGCCATACATCAACATGAATCCGCCACAGGTATACACGTGTTCCCCATCCTGAACCCCCCTCCCTCTTCCCTCCCCATACCATCCCTCTGGGTCATCCCAGGGCACCGCCCCAAGCATTCAGTATCATGCATCGAACCTGGACTGGTGATTCGTTTCATATATGATATTATACATGTTTCAATGCCATTCTCCCATCTCTTCATTCTTCCTGGAGTTATTTCTCCACTGATCTCCAGTAACATATTGGACACCTACTGACCTGGGGTGTTCATCTTTCAGTGTCCTATCTTTTCACCCTTTCATAATGTTTATGGGGTTCTCAAGGCAAGAATACTGAAGTGATTTGCCATTCCCTTCTCCAGTGGACCATGTTTTGTCAGAACTCTCCATCATGACCTGTCTATCTTGGGTGACCCTACACGGTATGGCTCATAGTTTGATTGAGTTAGACAAGGCTGTGGTCCATGTGATCAGATGGGTTGGTTTTCTGTAATTGTGGTTTTCAGTCTGTCTGCCCTCTGATGGAGAAGGATAAGAGGCTTATGGAAGCTTCCTGATGGGAGAGACTGACTGAGGGGGAAATGGGGTCTTGTTCTGATGGGTGGGGCTGTGCTCAGTAAATCTTTAATCCAATTTTCTTTTGAAGGGTGGGGCTTTGTTCCCTCCCTGTGGTTTGACCTGAGGCCAAACTATGGTAGAGGTAATGAAGATAACGGGGCCCTCCTTCAAAAGGCCCCATGCAGGCACTGCAACAGTCAGTGCCCCCAACCCTGCAGCAGGCCACTGCCAACTGACACCTCTGCCAGAGACTCCTGGACACTCATGAACAAGTCTGGGTCAGTCTCTTGTGGGATCACTGCTCCTTTCTCCTGGGTCCTGGTGCACACAAGATTCTGTTTGTGCCCTCCAAGACTCTGTTTCCCCAGTCCTATTTAAGTTCTGGCAGCTCTATGGTGGGATTAATGGTGACCTCCTCCAAGAGGGCTTATGCCATATCCAGGTCTACGTACCCAGAGCCCCGGCTGCCACAGCAGTCCACTGCTGATCTGTGCCTCCTCAGGAGACACCCAAGCACAGTTCTGTCTCAGTCTCTATGGGGTCCTGGTGCACACAAGGCATGTATGAGCCCTCTGCTGCTGCTCCTAAGTAGCTTCAGTCGTGTCCAACTCTGTGCGACCCCATAGAGAGCAGTCCACCAGACTCCCCCGTCCCTGGGATTCTCCAGGCAAGAATACTGGAGTGGGTTGCCATTTCCTTCTCCATTAAGCCCTCTGAGCCCAGCCTCAGCTACCAGGGGGCAGAGAGCAGAAGCAGGAACTACAACCCTGCAGAGTGCAGAACGGAAACCACCAATACAGAAACTTGGACAAAACGATACAGCGTAGGAACACGTCCCAGTCAAAGAAGCAAGGAAAAATCCCAGAAGGACAACCACAATCCACCCGAAAAAGAATTCAGAGTAACGACAGTAAAGATGATCCGAGATTGTGGGGAAAAAAATGGAGGCACAGACCAAGAAGACACAAGAAATGTGTTTTAAAAGAGCCAGCAACCCAGATGTCCATCAGCAGATGAATGGATAAGAAAGCTGTGGTGCATATACACAATGGAGGATTACTCAGCCATTAAAAAGAATAAATCTGAATCAGTTCTAATGAGGTGGATAAAACTGGAGCCGATTATACAGAGTGAAGTAAGCCAGAAAGAAAAACACCAGTACAGTATACTGACACATATACATGGAATTTAGAAAGATGATAACGATAACCCTGTATGAGAGACAGCAAAAGAGACTCAGATGTATAGAACAGTCTTTTGGACTCTGTGGGAGAGGGCGAGGGTGGGATGATTTGGGAGAATGGCATTGAAACATGTATAATAACATATGTGAGACGAACCACCAGTCCAGGCTTGATGCATGATACAGGATGCTCGGGGCTGGTGCACTGGGATGACTCAGAGGGATGGTATGGGGAGGGAGGTGGGAGGGGGGCGTTCAGGATGGGGAACACGTGTACACCTGTGGCAGATTCATGTTGATGTATGGCAAAACCAATACAAAAAAAAAAAAAAAGAGCCAGAAGATTTAAAGAGCTGAGGTGAACAATATAATGAATGAAAAATATGCTAGATCAAATCAGTAGCAGAATAATGAGGCAGGGGAATGGATAAGTGAACTGGAAGACAGAACTGTAGAAATCACTGCTACAAAACAGAATAAAAATAAAAGAATGAAAAGAAATGAGGACAATCTAAGAGACTTCTGGAAAAACATGAAATGCACCAATATTCACATTACAGTGTTCCATGAAGGGAAGGAGAGGGAGAGAGGACCTAAGGAAATATTTGAAGAGATAATAGCTGAAAACTTCTGTAACACAGGAAAGGAAACAGTCACTCAAATTCAGGAAGCACAGGGTCCCACATAATATAAACCCAAGAAAGAACATGCCAATATAAACATGCCAAGACACAGTAATCAAGTTGACAAAAGTTAAAGACAAAGAGAAAATATTAAAAACAGCAAAGGAAAAGCAACAAGTAACAAAAAAGGAATTCCCGTATAGTCATCAGCTGATTTCTCAGCACGAACTCTGCAGGCCAGAAGGGAGTGATATGATATATTTAATGTGATGCAATGGAAGAACTTAGAATGAAAGTGAAAGAGGAGAGTGAAAAAGTTGGCTTACAGCTCAACATTCAAAGAACGAAGATCATGGCATCCGGTCCCGTCACTTCATGGGAAGTAGATGGGGAACCAGTGGAAACAGTGTCAGACTTTATTTTTGGGGGCTCCAAAATCACTGCAGATAGTGACTGCAGCCATGAAATTAAAAGACGCTTACTCCTTGGAAGAAAAGTTATAACCAACCTAGATAGTACATTCAAAAGCAGAGACATTACTTTGCCGACTAAGGTCCGTCTAGTCAAGGCTATGGTTTTTCCTGTGGTCATGTATGGATGTGAGAGTTGGACTGCGAAGAAGGCTGAGCACCAAAGAATTGATGCTTTTGAACTGTGGTGTTGGAAAAGACGCTTGAGAGTCCCTTGGACTGCAAGGAGATCCAACCAGTCCATTCTGAAGGAGATCAACCCTGGGATTTCTCTGGAAGGACTGATGCTACAGCTGAAACTCCAGTACTTTGGCCACCTCATGGGAAGAGTTGACTCATTGGAAAAGACTCTGATGCTGGGAGGGATTGGGGGCAGGAGGAGAAGGGGATGACCGAGGATGAGATGGCTGGATGGCATCACGGACTCGATGGACGTGAGTCTGAGTGAACTCCAGGAGATGGTGATGAACAGGGAGGCCTGGCGTGCTGCGATTCATGGAGTCGCAAAGAGTCGGACACGACTGAGCGACTGAACTGAACTGAACTGAAGGCTCTCATTCAGATTTGACCAAGAAATCAAAAGCTTTACAGGCAAGTAAAAGCTAAGAGAATTCAGCACCAGCAAACCAGCTTTAGAACAAACGCTGAAAGAATTCCCCTAGTTTTCTCAAGGGAGAGGGCACAACTATACAGAAAAAAAAAAAATCACAAATGGGAAAGTGCACCAATAAAGGAAAATATACAGTAAAAGTCGAAAGTCATCCACATACAAATATGGTATCAAAAGCAGCAACTATGAAAAGATGAGAGTACAAATGCAGGAAATGGGAAATGCATGTGAAATTAAGAGACCAGCAATTTAAAATAACCTTTTATATGTATAGACAGATATAACAAAACCTCATGGAAACTGCAAACTAAAAAACAATAGATACATACACAAAATGAAAAAGCAACCCAAACACAACACTGAAGATAGTCATCAAATCACAAGAAACATGAACAAGAGAGGAAGGGAAGAAAGAAGACCTACAAAAATAAATCCAAGCAATTAATAAAATACTATTAGGAACATACATATTGATAATTATCTTAAATTTAAATGAACTAAATTATCCAACCGAAAGAGACAGACCAGATGAATGTATACAGAAACTAGACCTATATATAAGAGAACCACTTCAGATCTAGGGACACAAACACCGAAGATGAGATAGAAAATGTATTCTATTTAAATGGCAATCCAAAAAAAGCTGAAGTAGCAATACTCAGAAAAAAACAGACTTTAAATTACTGTAACAAGAGACAAGGAAAGACACTACGTAATGATCAAGGGATTAATCCAAAAAGAGGATGTAACAATTGTAAATATATATGCACCCAACACAGGAGCACGTCAATATGTATGCCAAATGCTAACAGCCATAAAAGGGGAAATAAAGAGTAACACAATAATAATGAAGGACTTTAACACCCCATTTACACCAGTGAACTGATCATTCAGACTGAAGATCAATAAGGAAACACAGACCTTAAATGACACAATAGGCCAGATGAACTTAATTAGTATTTATAGAACATTCCATCCAAAACAGCACTTTCTTCTCAAGTGCACATGGAACATTCTCCAGAACAGATCACATCTTGGGCCTCAAATCAAGTGCCAAAAAATTTAACAAAACTGAAATCATATCAAGCTTCTTTTCTGACCACAACACTATGAGAATAAAAATCAACAAGAAAAAAAAGCTGTTTAAAAAAAAAAACCCCACAAACGTGTGGAGGCTAAACAATATGTTACTAAACAATCAATGGAGAAATCAAAGAGGAAATTTAAAAAAATATCTAGAGACAAATGACAACAAAAACAGGATGATCCAAAACCTATGGGGGCATGGCAAAAGCAGCTCTAAGAGGGGAGCTTATAGCTTCCAACAAACCAAAACTTCCAACAGACCAGAAGTCCATTACCTCAGGAAACAAGAACAAACACAAATAAACAACCTAACCTTACACCTAAAGCAACTAGAGAAAGGAGAACAAACAAAAACCAAAGTTAGCAGAAGGAAAGAAACCATAAAGATCAAGCAGAAATAAATAAAATAGAGAGATGAAGAAAACAATAGAAAAGATCAATGAAACTAAAAGCTGGTTCTTTGAAGAGAGAGAGAAAATGGATAAACCTTTAACCACTCACCAAGGGAAAAAAAAAAAAAGAGGGCTCAAATCAATAAAATTAGAAATGAAAAAGGAGAAGTTACAATGGACACCACAGAAATATACAGGATCATACAGTTCAACAAGCAACATATAGTTCAATAAAATGGAAAACCTAGAAGAAATGGAAAATTCTTAGAACAGCAAAACCTCCCAAGACTGAAACAAGAAGAAATAGAAAATACAAACAGACCAACTACAAGTACTGAAATTGAAACTGTGATTTTAAAAGTTCCAACAAAAGTCCAAGAATAGACGGCTTCAAACGAATTCTATCAAACATTTAGAGAAAAGTTAACACTTATCCTTTTGAAATTCTTTAAAAAAAAAAAGAAAAACTGTAGAGGAAGGAACACTCCCAGCTTCATTCTATGAGGCCAGCATCATCCTGATACCAAAGCCAAATAAAGATAACAAAAAGAAAGAGAAGAAAATTACAGGCCAATATAGAAGAACATAGAAGCAAAATTCTTAAAATACTAGCAAACCAAATCCAACCATATATTAAAAGGATCATACACCATGATCAAGTGGGATTTATCCCAAGGATGCATGGATTCTTCAATGCAAGCAAATGAATCAATATGATATTCCATATTAACAAACTGAAGAATAAAAACCATATGATTTTTGTTTATGGTGTCGCAAAGTATCCTAATTTCATTCTTTTACATGTGCTGTCCAGTTTTCCCAGCACCACTCATTAAAGAGGCTATCTTTGCCCTTTGCCCTTCTTGCTCCTTTGTCAAAAATAAGGAACACTTCCAAATACCACACACAGAGATAAACTCTAAATGGATTAAAGACCTAAATGTAGGACCAGAAACTATAAAACTCTTAGAGGAAAACATAGGCAGAGCACTCTATGATATAAATCACAGCAAGATCCTCTATGACCCACCTCCTAGAGTAATGGAAATAAAAACAAAAATAAACAAGTCAGACCTAATTAAATTGAAAAGCTTTTGCACAGCAAAGGAAAACTATAAACAAGGTGAAAAGACAACCTTCAGAATGAGAAAATAATAGCAAATGAAACAACTGAGAAAGGATTAATCTCCAAAATATACAATCATACAAGTCATACAAGTCAATCCCAGAAAAACAAACAATCCAATCAAAAAGTAGGCAAAAGACCTAAAAAGACATTTCTCCAAAGAAGAGACACAGATGGCTAACAAACACATGAAAAGATGCTTAACATCGCTCATTATTAGAGAAACGCAAATCAAAACTACAATGAGATATCACCTCACACTGGTCAGAATGGCCATCATTAAAAAGTCTACAAACAATAAATGTTGGAGAGGATGTGGAGAAAAGGGAACCCCCTTGCACTGTTGATGGGAATGTAAATTGATACAGCCACTATGGAAGACAGTATGGAGATTCCTTAAACATTTAGGAATAAAACCACCATATGACCCAGCAATCCCACTCCTAGGCATATACACTGAGGAAACCAAAATTGAAAAGACACATGTACCCCAATGCAGCACTATTTACAATAGCTAGGACATGGAAGGAACCTAGATGTCCGTCAAGGGATAAAGAAGTGGTGGTACATATATAAAACGGAATATTACTCAGCCATAAAAAGGAATGCATTTGAGTCAGGTCTAATGAGGTGAATGAACCTAAAGCCTATTACACAGAGTGAAGTAAGTCAGAAAGAGAAAAACGAATATTGTATACTAACGCATATATATAGAATCTAGAAAGATGGTTCAGTTCAGTTCAGTTCATGTCAGTGCAGTTCGCTCAGTCTTGTCTGACTCTTTGCGACCCCATGAATCGCAGCACGCCAGGCCTCCCTGTCCATCACCAACTCCCGGAGTTCACCCAAACCCATGTCCATCAAGTCGGTGATGCCATCCAGCCATCTCATCCTCTGTCGTTCCCTTCTCCTCCTGCCCCCAATCCCTCCCAGCATCAGGGTCTTTTCCAATGAGTCAACTCTTCCCATGAGGTGGCCAAAGTATTGGAGTTTCAGCTTTAGCATCAGTCCTTCCAATGAACACCCAGGACTGGTCTTCTTTAGGATGGACTGGTTGGATCTCCTTGCAGTCCAAGGGACTCTCAAGAGCCTTCTCCAACACCACAGTTCAAAAGCATCAATTCTTCAGTGCTCAGCCTTCTTCACAGTCCAACTCTCACATCCATACATGACCACTGGAAAAACCACAGCCTTGACTAGACGGACCTTTGTTGGCAAAGGAATGTCTCTGCTTTTCAATATGCTATCTAGGTTGGTCATAACTTTTCTTCTAAGGAGTAAGCGTCTTTTAATTTCATGGCTGCAATCACCATCTGCAGTGATTTTGGAGCCCCAAAAAATAAGGCCTAACACTGTTTCCCCATCTATTTCCCATGAAGTGATGGGACCAGATGCCATGATCTTAGTTTTCTAAATGTTGAGCTTTAAGGCAACTTTTTCACTCTCCTCTTTCACTTTCATCAAGAGGCTTTTTAGCTCCTCTTCACTTTCTGCCATAAAGGTGGTGTCATCTGCATATCTGAGGTTATTGATATTTCTCCTGGCAATCTTGATTCCAGCTTGTGCTTCCTCCAGCCCAGCGTTTCTCATGAAAGATGGTACTGATGAAATTATTTTCAAGACAACAAAGGAGACACAGACGCAAAGAACAGACTTATGGACCCAGTACCGGGGGAGGGAGGAGGGGGTGGGATGTATGGAGAGAGAAATATGAAAACATACATTATCATATGTAAATAGATAGCCAATGGGAATTTGATGTTTGACTCTGGGAACTCAAACCAGGGCTTTGGAACAACCTAGAGGGGTGGGACGGGGTCAGGGGTGGGATGGGGTGAGGGGTGGGAGGGAGGTTCAAATGGGAGGGGACATATGTGTGCCAACAATGATTCCTGTTGACGTTTGGCAGAAACAAACACAATACTGTAAAGCAATTAAAAATACATTTTTAAAAAACACACGATCATCTCAATAGATGCAGAAAAAGCTTCTGACAAAATTCAAACCCATTTATGATTTTAAAAGACCCTCCAGAAAGTGGGCATGGAGGGAAGCTAATTCAAAATAATAAAGAACATTTAGGACAAACCCGCAGCTAACATCATTCTCAGTGGTGAAACACTTCAGGCATTTCCTCCAAGATCAAGAACAAGACAAGGATGTCTACTCTCACCACTTTCACTCAATATAGTTTCCGAAGTCCTAGCAATCAGAGCAGAACAGGAAATAACAGGAATCCAAGTTGGAAAAGAAGTAAAGCTCAGTGTCTGCAGATGACGTAATACTATGCACAGAAAATCCTAAAACACTACCAGGAAACTACTAGAGCGCATCACTGAACTTGGTAAAGTTGCAGGACACAGAATATATCGAACTCTGCTGCATTTCTACCACTAACACCAAAAGGTCGGAAAAAGAAACTAAGGAAACAAACACATTCACCACATCAAAAGGAATAAAATACACAGGAATAAACCTACCTACGGACACAAAAGACTTGTACTCAGACAACTAAAAGATGCTGATGAAAGAAATCGAATTATGACACAAACAGATGGAAAGATATACGCTGTTCCTGGACTGGAAGAAACAATATTTTCAAAACAACTACAATATCCAAGGCTAGCTACATATTCAATGAATCCCTATCAAATTACCAATGGCATTTTTCACAGAACTAGAACAAAATTTTTTAAAATCTGAATGGAGACACAAAAGATCCCAAATAGCCAAAGCAATCTTGAGAAAGAAAAACAGGGCCAGAGGAATCTGGCTCCCTGACTTCAGACTTGACTACAAAGCTACAGTCATCAAAACACTATAGTACTAGCACATAAAACAGAAATACAGATCTATGGAACAGCATACAAAGTCCGGAGATAAACCCACACACCTATGGTCAACTAATCTGTGACAAAGAGGCAAGAACATTCAATGAAGAAATGACAGTCTCTTCAGTAAAAGTGGTGCTGGGAAAACTGCACAGCTACACATAAAAAATGAAATTAGAACATACCCTAACACTATACACAAAAATAAACGGACCTAAATGTAAGGCCAAGTACTATAAAACTCTTAGATGACAACATAGGCAGAACACTCTCTGGCATAAATTGCAGCAGTATCTTTGGAAATATCATTGCAATTGCACTCAGGACAGCTATCACAGTAGCTTTAGAGGTCATGTGTAGGCCATAATAAATAGTAGAATTTAAATTCCCTGTAGCACAGACAGTAAAGAACCTGCCTGCAATGCAGGAGACTTGGGTTCCATCCCTGGGTCAGGGAGATGCTCTGGAAAAGGGAATGACAATCCACTCCAGTATTCTCGCCTGGAGAACCCCATGGACAGAGGAGCCTGGCGGGCTACACAGCCCATGGCGTCACAAAGAGTCGGACACGACTGAGCGACTAACACTACCGCTACACTTGTGTGTAAAACTTGTGGAATTTGTATTCAGATATAAAAAGACTATTTGGATATAATTTTTAAAGTCTTTATATAATTATGAAGGTTTATCACTGCCATACACATTGCTTGCATGATATATTAATTTCATATAGTTTACAAGTTGGGATGCTTAATGAAGAACCAAACTTCTAATTAGTATGTATTCATGGAAAAATGTAATCTTTTTTTTAACCAAAATTTGCTTTACAGTACACCAAAGAGTGAGAGTGGATGTGACTGTACAGTTATAGCCATCCCTCCTTGAACCCAAAACAGTCAGGAAAGCACACATGGCACCATCTCTGTAAATCAGCTGGAACCAAGGCTCCGAATGCAAGAAGGAACTGATGTGTGCACTCAAGTCCACTCACTTCTACATTTAGTCCACAGAAAGCTCTTAAAGAACCTCTAGTTCGGCTAGTCCACCTACAGTTGGAGAAACCGAGGCCAGGGCCAGAAGTGACCCTGACTTCAGGGTCTGCAGAAGTTATTTACCAGGAGTAAACTTTAAACACTAGGAGATTAGTGGCAGAGATGGAATGGGTGTGGCAATTATACTTAAAGCATCCATAAATAGCAGCTGACAATAGATGACAAGGAGGAAAGACTAATGAGTTTATCATAGAATAAATAATACTCGGTCTTAAGAATAAAACATGAAGCTGAGTCATTATGGAAAGGTCTTACACTGTTTTCCATCAAAAATGTTTTACAATAAACTAGAGCTCTCATTCAAAGGGGTCATCTCCAACATCTGGAAAGTAAGTCCTGTGGTCCTAGGGATAGCCTTTATGCCCAACAATGCTGGATAACTGTTATATATGCGTGTACCTGGGTTTTTTTTTTAATGCTAGATGAAGCTTGTTTTTGAGATGTACACACATCTCACAGACAATTAAACAACTACTCTGAATTCCGAGGACTAAAATAACTTGTACACAGATGACAACTTATCTAAATGACCTGAAATAAAAATGACTGCAAATGAACCCTCAAGAACATACAGTACTTAAGCATTACTAATCACCACTCCCAAGGCCGTGCATGTATCAAACAGCCAGTCTTATCAACATGATGATGCTGTGGGAGTCCAAAGACAAGCAGACTATGTAGATAAGAATTTATTATTCCAACATGAAGTAACAAGAATGTTACGTTGACATGATCTCCATCCTATGGTCAAGTCCTCGTCTTTCCTCCCCCTGTAGCTCAACTTTACCTCTTAGCAACAGAACAAGGAAGAGGTGACTCTGTGATAAGACACATTTTCCATCTCTAGACTTTAAATGTATTCCCAGTGTTGCCCCTTCCCTTCTCCCTTCCACACAGGCCATTGCTTCCCCATCACCTGTACAAAGAATATCTAAACTCTCCCAAGATGATCTCATGCCTTCGTGCAGGCACCTCCAGGTGGGTGGACCAGCTGTTCATATGTGCTTGCTCAGGCTGTTCATAGGTGCCTGGAACACTGCACCCCCTAAGTACCCTCACTGGGGACCTGGGTTCATGCCTCTGCCTTTCCATCTTCTGTTAGAATTTTAACTACTTTTATCTCAGTCAACTCCTTTGCTTCAGAGTCACTTCAGGAATGATATAGAGGAAAGAACCGGAGTTTTGGAGTCAGAAAATCCTGGGATGAATCCCAGCTGCAGCACCCAAATTGAGCTCTGGGACTGAGAACAAGTCACTTCTCCTCCCTGAGTCTTAGATCCTCAGGCCTAAAAGGAGACGGCTGTGTAGAGGAAAGGAGATGATGCCCATAAAGTGCCCAGCACACAGTAGCTGGTCAGCAGACACTTCCCCCTCCCTCTCTCCCTGTCTCCCCACTTACAACTTCTGGTCTTAGCCTCTTTTTCTGAGAATATTTTCTCCCATCTCTACTCACTGACTTCTCCCCCATATGCTTCCTATTGGCACAATCTTCTACACCTGAATCACGATGAGCGAGAAACCTATATTGGGAAATGTGATTATAAGCATGCCAAACTGGATCTTCAAACAGAAATAACAAGACTGAAATAGAAACACACTATAGAGGGCTGACTAAAGACAGGGACCACCAGCTCTTCTGCCCTTCTTCCCCCTTATTTGCCAGACTTAGCAAATAAAAATATAAGACCCCAAGTTAAATTTCATTTTCGGATAAACAGAAAATATTTTTCTAGTATGCCCCCAGTAGGTATTGCAGTAGAGACGGAAAATACCTCTTTACCAAAGAAGAAAATCAGTAGAGAAAAGACAATTAAGGTCATGACTATCAGAGAAAGAGGTTGCTGTCCCTTCCACCTCATGTCACCAGAGAGAGCTTAAAGTTCTTTGAGAAAGGGAATTCCTGCCCCCAAGTCCTAACTCAGTGGAGTCCTGGAGTTCTAGAAAGTGCCATGAGGCAATAGTCAAATAACAACCACTGTCCTTCAACTCCATTAAACATCAGAGCTTAGTGGAAAGGTGGATAGGTTCTGAAGACCTCAGTTGCTCAAGCATCCTCATTATCTGTACAAATTCTGCCCACCAAATGATTGATACATGAGTTTTATGGTAATTTTTATTGATTTTTAAACAGTATTTTATTCAATGAGCAAACATATTTCATATAATCCTAAAAACACTGGAAAAGAGATAAGCTACCTCTACACGAGTAAATTTTTTCAATATATTTGGGTTGGCATTTTCTGTTTTAAAAAGGGTGATAAACTAAACAAGAAAATGCACATATGTTTCTGTACAAATGGATATATCATCTCCCATCAGGATTACTATAATAGCCGCTCAATTACAAATATCTCTTATCAGGACTATTGCAATAACCTCTCAGTAGGACTCCTGGCGTCTGGCCATTCAGTCTCTCTTCAGCTGCCAGAATGATCCTCCTAAAACATACGTTAGATCCTGTCACTTCTCTTCTCAAAGTCTTCCAGTGTCTTCCTACCTCACCCAGGAAAAGAAAAGTGAAAGTTGCTCGGTCGCGTCCAACCCTTTGCAACCCTGTGGACTGTCACCCGCCAGGTCCTCTGTCCGTGGAATTCTCTAGGCCAGAACACTGGAGTGGGTAGCTGTTCCTTTCTCCATGGGACTTGCCAACCCAGGGACCAAACCCAGGTCTCCCACATTGCAGGCAATTCTTTACCGTTGAGCCACAAGGGAAGTTCTGAGCGAGAGTTACAAGTCTTTTCAGTGGCCTGCAAGGTCCTACCGGGCCACTCTGACCTCACCTGCTCCTGCCCAGATTCCTCAGCTCCAGCCACACCACCTCTGCCTACAACTATCTTACCCAAGACACCTTTACACTCACTCCCATCCCCAACTTCAAGTCTTTTCTCTGATGCCAATTTCCCCAGGATGCCTTCTTTGGCCACTTTTTCAAGTCATAACCCCCATTCCTGGCATCCTCTATCTCCCTTCTCTGCTAAATTTTTCTCCATTCTGGTGAGCCCCATCAATGTACTATATATATCACTTAGTTACATGTTGTCTCTCTCTCTCCCCAGAATAAAGGGCAGAAATGCTGGGGTTTTGTTCACTTCAGAATCCCCAAGATGAAGAACAGTATGTAGTAGGCATTCATTCAGCAGTTACTTGAGGAATGTTGAAGAAACACAAGGTAAAAATAATAATGTATTATCATTTTGAAACAGATGTGAGAGTTGGACCATAAGGAAGGTTCAGTGCTGAAAACCTGATACTGTTGAATTGTGGTGCTGGAATCTTGAGAGTCCCTTGGACAGCAAGGAGATCAAACCAGTCAACCCTGAATATTCATTGGAAGGACTGATGCTAAAGCTGAAGCTCCAATACTTTGGCCCCTGATGTGAAAAGCCAACTCGCTGGAAAAGACCCTGATGCTGGGACAGTTGAAGGCAAAAGGAGAAGAGGGTGGCAGAGGATGAGATGGTTGGATGGCATCACCAATTCAACGGACATGAACTTGGGCAAACTCTAGGAGACAGCAACGGACGGGCAGGCCTGGTGTGCTGCAGACCATGGGGTTGCAAAGAGTCAGACACAAATTAGTGCCTAAATATCAACAAATCATTTTGAAATAGGAGGGAAGAGAGCAGGGCACAACCTTTGAAAAAATGACATAGCCAGAAGACACGACATAAACTGATTAGAACCAAGTGGGTCCAAAATGGTGGACTAGTCGACTTCCACTAGACCTTCAGCCTCAGTGTACACTCATTCTAAAACATCAAGCTGGCAAAATGACATCCACAGGCACCATGACAGACCCAAGGCCAACCAAAGACCAAAAAGAGGGCTGTGGCCCAACTCTTAGAAATCTCTGCCACTTCCCCAAAGCAGCTGGAATAATCTCCCACTTACTAGCCCATGAAATTACGCAGCTCATAAAGGCTAACCACACCATATTTTGACACAGCTTTTGCCTGAGATGGCCCACAATGTCTGTGGAGTGTATTTCTCTCCAAATTCACTTCTTACCTATCACTTTCTCTCACTGAATTCTTTGTGATGAGACACCAAGAACCTGACCTTCATTAAGTCCTAAAAACAGGTGTGTGATCTCAGTTGGAACATTATGGGTTTTGGCCGGGTTCAAGTCCCAATCCGAGTTACAGGTTTCAGTTTTACTGGAATAAATTGTATTTACTGAAATCTAAACAATGTGGAATTGTCTTCAAGATTTCAGAGTTAAAAACCAGCTCTTCCCCT
The DNA here is from genome assembly GCF_023091745.1 of Budorcas taxicolor. NCBI lineage: Eukaryota > Metazoa > Chordata > Mammalia > Artiodactyla > Bovidae > Budorcas > Budorcas taxicolor. The sequence continues at coordinate 72,968,063 of NC_068913.1, read as the reverse complement.
GAAGTACCTCACCTGCTTTCTTCTTTCCCTAATCAGAAAATCATAAAGAGCCAGAGAGAGGAGTGTGGTTTTCCCACTTCTGATCGTAATATTCTGAAATGTAGAACAGAGCGGTCTCACTGTTGGTATTTTATAAATCATATGATTCTTTACAAGTACACATTTGCCTGAAGTAACATCCTTGTAAAGTGTTTCCCAAGTGTCCCCTCTCGGGCTAAGAACAGTGAAAGTCCAGACTAATGGATGAACTGCTCATCACATTTCAGGGATGGGCATTCAGTAATGTTTGCTGATTTGTCTCTGTTTAGCAGGACATTGCTGGCAAAAATGTTCTATTTGGCCTCAAGAGAAACATTTTGCATTTGTAAAATCCTTTTTATTACGAATATTTTTCTTTTTATTTCTCTTTTTCTCTTCCTTTTCTCTTTTCCTTTTTTTTTGCTTGGGTGAGCCCCGCCCCCCCCCCCCCCCCCCCCCCACCGCCCCGAGAGGGTTTTCTGCAAGGAGCAGGCTCCGTTTTAAAAGCTCTTTTGCTCAAAAATATTCTCCCTATCCTTTTCGACCTTAAACAATGTTCTGGGAGGCTTTGGATATAAAGTGGGGAGTTCTTAAGCCCTGGGGAGGCGCAAGCAGAGGTTGCAGTGGTCGCCTTAAATAAGATAACTTTTTAAAGGTTTGGTTTGTGTAGAGGGGGAGGGGGCTCTCCAGGGCGCTCGGCCGCTGGGTCCTGTAAGCACTCTCCTTCCTCTGCAGAAGAGTACAGTCTCCCTCGTTTTCTTTGCCAATGGCAGAAAATATGATCTGCGTAGAAGGTGGAGACCCACTACCATCCACCGCTATAGCCTCTCCCATAGTCTATCTAACAGCCTCATGACGGGGGTCCAGAACATTTGTAATCATATTCCACAGAGCAAAAGCATTTACATGCCCATGCAAAATATAATAAGTTTTTAGCTGTTTTCCTAGCTTCACCCAAGTATCTAAAATCCCTTTTCTGGAAACCAAGGACATTGCTCTTGTAACACTAGCCTTTTTATCTTTATTTTATCTTTTGTTTAACAGTCGCTAAATTACTTCTATAAAGTGTTGTCATTCTTTTGACTCATTGTTACCCATGTCAGAAAATTAAGATTTATAGAAAAGCCTGCCTTGACAAGAAGGTTTTACCTTAGCCAAGGGGGGTTTTTAACCCGAAGAAAGCAGGTTTCTTTCAACCTCTAGAGAACCAGGTTTCTCTTAAACCCTTCAACACTTCCCACTCCTACTCACCCTGTCTATCCTACAGGGGGGTCCGCGGCACCCTGAATGGGGTCCTATCCGTCCTGAACACTTAACACTGGGGGAGTAACCGAAAGTACTGGGGGGGGGGCGGTGATTAAATCACTCCGGGGGGAGCAACAGAGTGCTCCGGGGGGAGCTTCTGCTCCGAGGAGCCTACCTTCGAATAGCCTGTTCCGGGTGCCACTTGCCGGGGTCCAGCCCCGGTGGATCCAGGGAATTCGAAGCGTAGACAAAGTCGGCGAGGAAAACTTATTTATTTATTAATATAAGATTAGATTAGGAAGAAATAGTGTAGTAGGAAGATTAAGTGGAGAGAAGAGGCTGATTAACTTGGGTTACATGGAAAACCAATAAAGTTCCAGACAAGGAGCTTGCACCATCTACGTTAGGCCGCCGGCGCCCGTTTGAATATCGGAGAGTGCCCCGCCTTGGGCTCTCTCTCTTACGGATCTTAAAAGCCGGGACAAGTAAGTAGACATAGTGAGCCTCCGCGTCCCAGATGGGAATTCAGCCTGAAATTAGAGTAAAGAGGAGACACGGGGGAAACCAGTCCAGCGACTGGCTCTCCTTCTATTGTCCTTCAAGACCTTTTATACTTTCGATTATACATAGAGATCAATGGGTAATACAAAATTATGTAGCGTTCGCAGCCCAGACTTTCTGTATATCTTTTTGTATACAAAAGGTCTCAGGTGATTTACATTATCTTCTGGCCAAGAGGCTTGTTAACACTTTTTGGCTCTCTTCCTCAATGAATGTTAATTTCGTTTCCCCCTAAGTGTTTTTCTTTAATCTGCATCTCCTTAAAGCATTAAAGTTACATCTCTATAGAACAAAGGTGCAGTGGGTTATAACAAAGAAGGTACTTAACTCAAAGATCTAATGTTGCTAATACCAGGTCTACTACTTGTTTTTCTATATACCAACTATATCTAAAAATAAAGGATATGAAAATTTGGCAGCAAGTATTGGCTCAACAAATGAAAACTTTTAATCAGTCCTATTCTAATGATTTTGACTCTTCGGAAGCCCCTACATTCCTAGGATGTTTTCAGCTTCCTGGGCCTCCTGCGGTCAGGAGGCCTCAAAAAATCACACGCGCAGCTGTACGAGTCCTGCAGGCAGGCTAGAAAGCCATCAGAGGGGTTTTTGGATTGAAACACTCTTTCAAATGCAGAAGACTAAAGCCCTGAATTGACTTTTTCCAGATAATGTCAGAAGAGTGGAAATTCTTATTTTTGGGGGGTGGATGCTCAGGAAATTCCAGGGGGAAAACCTGAGGTCTGATTAGCCTTGCCATCAGAGCTCTTGCCGCGTGACCTTGTCACGGGTGGAATTCCTCACGCTGGCTCCCGGCAACAAATGGCCTTTTTTTCGGCCACAGATGTGAGATCTTAGTTCCCCTACGGCCCCTGCGTTGGGTGCCTGCAGTCTTAGCCACTGGACCACCAGAGAAGTCCCCACGGAATGACCCACCAATGAGAGACATGGGGCTTCCCTGGTGGTCCGCCTGCCACTGCAGGGGGCATGGGTTTGATCGCTGGTCCAGGAAGATTCCATATGTCACAGGGCAACTAAGCCCATGCTCCACAACTACTGAGCGATGCACCTAGAGCTCATGTTCCACAACTAGAGAAGCCACCGCAACGAGAACCCAGCACACTGCAACCAGAGAGTACCCCACTCACCGCAACTGGAGAAAGCCCGTGCACAGCCACGAAGATCCAGCACAGTCAAAAGTAAATAAATAACTCTTTAAAAACTTAAACGAGAGGCGCGTCAGAGTCAGCATGCCGAGCAGAACTCCCATTACCTCTCCTGGGCATCTCCGATGAGCTGCTGCAAGTCCACCTCCTGCTTCCTCAGGCTTCCAAAGGAGGACTGACTCTCCACGAGGCCTTTGCCGCCAACATTCAGCTTGACCTTCCCCAGGGCTGTCTCCAGGGTCCCACTCACGTGGTTTTCAAACTTGCCCTCGTACTTCACAAAGTCCGACTCCACGACCACTGCAGTGAATAAGACATGCAGAGGAATCTGATGACAAAGTGGCCAACTCTGTGCCTCAGGTCACCTAGCTTTCCAATCCTGCGGAAACCCGTGGGAAACACGAGGTCTGCACTCAGAACGGAGAGCCGGCGGCCACGCTGTACGGACAAAAGAACCTGGATGCTGACTGAGAGTGTAGTGTGTACTGGTGGCCAAGGACTCTACTGAGTACTTTTTTGTTTTTTCATCCTTCAAGTCCAATATACACACATATAGACATGTGCACCAAAAGTATCTTTAGAGTTCCACGAATAATTTTAAAGTAAACATCTGTTTAACTGCTACCCAGGTAAGTAAATAGAATGTTTTAAATGTGCGCTTTGAGGATGAAGGGACTGGATGAGGATGACACCTAAGCAGAAAAAAAACAGCAGCCTGGCATTCTGCTCACCCGCCCACCCAGGGCGTGGCCTGCCTGACCCAGTATCTGGCAGATCAGCTGCCTGAACCTGTCCCTGGGCATTTTCCCTTCCCCCTCGTGGCCTTGAAGAACACTCCCCTGGCTTTCATTACCGTCTCCATTCAAACAGTTCTCCCCATATTTAGCTGTTTACATCTGACCTCTACCCAGTCATTCAATTTATCAAGCAATTCCTTATCTCCGTGTTTCTGATAAAGTCAGTGAGTATGCCCTTCCTCCCTGCTTCCATCCTGGAGTACGCAAGCTCCAGACTCTCCATTCTTCCTTCCTGGCTTCCCAGACAATAAAGAATGATGCCACCTCTCAGCTGGTGTACCAGCTTCAATTAGCTCCCCTAGGAATTGCCATGCTCCTCATCAGGTCATACCAGACTGCCTTTAGGATCTGCCTTTTTTTGTTTTTAATCTGAACACCAAGGTAAACATGTCTGAGGATCTTAGCCTTCTCATGTCTCTATATGTTTCCTGTCCTTATTTTTAATTGAACCAAACGACAGAGGATGAGATGGCTGGATGGCATCACTGACTTGATGGACACGAGCTGAGTGAACTCCGGGAGTTGGTGATGGACAGGGAGGCCTGGCGTGCTGCGATTCATGGGGTCGCAAAGAGTCGGACACGACTGAGAGACTGAGCTGAACTGACTGAAATACTACCATAAAAATAGTCTCAGTCACCATCATTCAAAGAAGGCTACAGTGAGGGTCTCTTAGGAACTTCACACTGGCCCTTTTCATTTCCCTGACCCAAGGCTCTCCTGGGCTCCTGGTGACACTTCATAATGGATTCAAATCTACTGGGAGTCTGAAAGGCTTCTTTAAACCCAGGCACCACCCCCAACACCTATACTTCTATCACTCCAGTCAAGAAAACCCATTCCTCAGCCAGGGTTAATGAGAATTAATCACCACTCATTATCTGTGAAATTTACAAAGTAAACAACTATCTCCACCAAAAATAGTATGAAGTTTAGGAAAATGTCCAAATCAAAGCCTTTTCCTATTTACATCTTGAGAATACAAACATTCTGGGAATTGATTTGGAAAGCAGCATAGAGCAGCTGTTTAGAGCTCAAGATTTGATCACTACTCTAATATTCCTAGTTGGGAGACCTGGGTATCATCCATCTCCCTGAACCTCAGGTTTGTCATATGCAAATTGGAGATAATTAATAATACCTACCTGATGGATTCTGCTGGAAGCTGGTGTCTCTAAACCATGTAATACAGAGCCTGGCACACAGCAAGTGCTCAATTTATCCACTGGGTTTAGGCCAGAGCAACAACATTTCCCAATAAACTGGACTGTCCTGGGCTGTACAAAGTGCTACACAGATAGAAACTCTACCTTCAGCTCCCAGTTCTGGTCCCCATCAGGCTTATTACCCCTCCTGGAAACTCTGACCCCAGGACTGGACCCCACAGCAGCCGAGGATAATCAGGACTGTCTGTGTATTCCATGAGAGAATGGAAAATGCCATGAGAGACACAGACACGTTCTGAAATAGATGGCATCTGTGCACATGTCTGCACTGAGTCATTCACTGCCGCGGGTGGAAGGGAAAAGTGAGGAAGCCAACAGGCTGTCACTGGGACAATCAAGTCACTATCCTCTAACCTCCACACCTCAGAACAGAACACAACACTCCAGCGTTGTTGCCAGGGGCAAGGATGACAAAGGTGAGGCATTTCAAACCTGCTCAGTAGACAAAGAAAAGGGCACCTCTCATCACAGCCCTAACACCCACAAGACACAGACGCAGAGGTGAGCTCTGGCCTCAGCTGATGAACATACGTGGGACTTGCTCATCTCAGGGACTGCCACTGGCCTGACCTATCTAACAGGAGCTCTCTGGACACCACGAAGAGGCCAGCAGCACAGAGTGGTGCATTCCAATTACTCAGCGGTTCATGGGCTGCTCTGTGATTTTTTTTTTCTCTTGCCTTTCCTCATAGCTAGTTGTTCTACCATTCAATAAATGATCTACCCAATATCCAGAGGGAAAACATGACATAAATCATTATCAATTCACTTGCCCATTGCTTGACAGCTCTGATAATGGGCCTGGCTGAAGAAAGTACTGGCTAGAATGCTGGTCTGGAAGAAAGTTTAGAGATTATTTGTCAACTCAAATTATCTCCTCTGTCACTTTTACCCTTTAAAGAAAAATGCAATTACAAAATTAAAGAACTTTAAAGCTAAAAGAAGACTTGAACTTTGTTTAGCTCAATAACTGAGAGCTGATGGTACTTTCATACATCACTATATTTCATAAAGTTGTGTAGGAATGAGTACTAAAAGTCTTTGAAAAGCTCCCAACTTCTGGTCCAGTAATTGCATATTTAAGAATCTGTGCTACCCCAATGTTCACCGCAGCATTATTTACAATTGCCAAGATATGGAAGCAATATAGGTGTCCATCAACAGAAGAATATATAAGGAATATGTGGCATATATATACACACACATACATATACAATGGAATAAAACTCAACCATAAAAAAAGAATGCAATTTTGCCATTTGCAACAACATGGGTGGAGTTGGAGGGTATTTTGCCAAATGAAATAAATCAGAGAAAGATAAACACTGTATGTTATCACTTATAGGTGGAATCTAAAAAATAAAACAAACAGTGAATATAATAAAAAAGAAACAGAGTCACAGATACAAACTAACGGTTACCAGAGGGGAGAGAGAAGCAGGGAGGGGTAAAATGAGGGTAGAGAATTAAGAGGTACAAACTGCTATGTATAAAATAAATAAGCTACAACAATATATTATACAGCATAGGGAATATAGCCAATATTTTATAATGACTAGAAATGGAATACAATTTATAAAAGTTTTGAATCATTATGTTATACACCTGAAACTAACAGAATACTGTAAATCAACTGTATCTCAAGAAAAACAAAAATTTTAATAAAAAAGAATCTATGCTAAAACAATTGTTTAAAGGAAAAACAACAACAAAAATATTCATTGCAACCCTATATACAAAGCACTAAACTGGACTGGTTAAGCAAATTAGGGTGCATACACACTGCTTATTGAAAACAGTACTAAGAAATATTTAAACCATACTAAGAAATCTAAATATATAAGGCTGAATAAAAAAATAAATGAGGAGTATATTAAAATTACATGTAGAATGTTTCCAATGTTATTTTTCAAAAATTAAATGCAGGGATAAAAAAGATACAATATAATGAAAATGAACACTTAATGGAGGAATTTTTATTGACTTGTTTTCTTGCCTTTCTATATTTTATAAATACTTACCTATAATAATGAGGAGTATTTTTGATGTCTGATATTTAAAGCTCACTATCTCCCTTCCTTTCTGTTACACATCTGGGCAATCGGGTGAGAAACTTCAGATACTCTCTCCGTTGGCACCAGCACAAACTGAACCTTGTGAGCCCCACCCATACAGAGCCCTCGCCATACCTCCTCTTCACTAGGACAACTAAGCCCATCTTTTCCCCCTTCTCTCTAGTTATTTTTGGACCAGCCTTGGGAATCTACCATGTTCTCCCCAGAAAAGCTTCATTATGTGACTAATAAAATCTTTCACACTCTCCTGATGGATACGGGGCATCATCAACCTCAATATTAAACCAAACTAGGAGTGGTAGAACTTCAGTCCACTTATACTGAGGAGCCACAACATCTACAAGTAGGCATGTTGTACTTCTATACCAAAAATTGCAATACTGGAACTCCTCTGGTGGAAAGAACAGTGGGTAGGAATCTGCCTGCCAATACAGAAGGCACGTGTTTTATTCCTGGTCTGAGAAGATTCCACACACCTCAGAGCCATTAAGCCTGTATGCCACAACTACTGAAGCTTGTGTACCCTAGAGCCCATGCTCTGCAACAAGAGAAGCCACTGCAGTGAGAAGCCCCTGTGCTGCAAAAAAGGCCCCGCACAGCTAAAATAGAATAAAAAAGAAAACAGAACGGATATGTCTTTAAAACCGTAAGCAAAGAGTCAGGAGAACTGATTATAACACATGGCTTTATAATCACTCAAGACGACATGTAGCTTCCCCAGTCGCTCATTGGTAAAGAATCTGCCTGCAATGCAGGAGACATGGGTTCAGTCCCTGGGTGGGGAAGATCCCCTGGAGAAGGAAATGACAACTCACTCCAGTACTCGTCTGGAGAATCCCATGGACAGAGGAGCCCGGTGGGCTACAGTCCATGGAGTCACAAAGAGTCAGACATGACTGAGTGACTACAACAACAAGAAAATAAGACAACGTGTGTCTAAAAGAAGAATCATCTCCTGATCTGGAACTAATTGTAAATATAACCAAAGCAGCATACCTGGACTCAGAAACTGGTCTTCTGTGAGTACATCTCCAAGAGTGACAGATAAAAATTGGTACTTGGGTCTCTGCCAGCACCAGTATCTCTTTTTTTTGGTCACCAGACTTAGAAGTTGTAATTTATCTGAGTCATTCAAGTTTGATACTGCGATCAGGTTACCTCCAGCATCAACTTCCTTAAGAAAATTCCATGTTGCTTTGGCAAACATTTTGAGAACTCCAGATTACCTGAAAAAAAAAAAAAAATATATATATATATATATAAAGTTATTATTTAATAACGTTCTCCTGAAATTACCTTATTTCTTCCTAGTACCAATCAGTATTCATGAAAGAATATCTTCTCCTTAGAGAAGCCTCTAGCTTGAGTTCAGGTGATGTCTAAAAAATAAAAAATTGAAATACTAAAAGAAGATATGAGTATAAATCAGGATAGGCTAGGTATGCCTCCAAATCTCAGTGGCTTATCATCAGAAAGGTATATTTAGTGCTCACACTACACATACAGAACAGGAGGCATTGCTCCTTGCAGTCATTCAGGGATTCAGGCTAAAGGGGCAGACACCCTCTTGAACATCATCAGTCATCAGCCAACAGGAAGTAAGGTTCTAGAAAAGTCTCACATCAGGAATTAAATGCTCTAGCCCAAAACTGACACATATCACATTCACTCACAATTTGTAAGAACTAGGCACATGGCCTCAGCCAATCATAATGGTCACGAAATACCAAGTATTTGGAAGGCAGAGACCTGGGAATATCTGTTGAACAGCATACCGACTACCCAAATTTGCATCTTACTTATGACTACTTCTTTGAAGGGTTGAATGTGCTTTTTCTTTACATTGTGTGATTTCCCTTATCCATAAATGTAAAATGACTAGCTATTACTTTTAAACCCAGAAATGAAAAGCCCAGTCACTCTTCAGCTGGAGGGGAAAAAAAGAAAGACACATTGGAAGATATAAATGTACTATATTCACTAGAAGATGTCTACAGTTTTCAATAAACTGTTAGAACAACTGGCTAAACATTTGGAAAAAACATAATAAAGTCATATCCCTATCTCATGCCATGCATGCATGCTAAGTCACTTCAGTCACATCCGACTCTGTGACCTCCTAGACTGTAGCCCACCAGGCTTCTCTGTCCATGGGATTCTCCATGCAAGAATATTAGAATGGGTTGCCATTTCCTCCTCCAGGGGATCTTCCAAACCCAGGATCAAACCCGAGACTCTTGCATCTCCTGTGTTGGCAGGCAGGTTCTTTACCAACCAGCACCACATGGGAAGACCCATCTCATGCCACACACAAGAGCAAATTCTCAGTGGATTAGAGGGTTTTTAAGGAACAGTGAAACCATAAAAGTAAAAAGACAAACAAATATTTGTACAGTTGTAGGATGAGAAAGGCCTTTAGAAAGACAAATAGCAAACTGAGAAAATGCTTGTAATTCAAAAAACTAGAATACTTAACATATAAAAAAAACTTTTGCAAAGTACATCAAGGGTTAAAAAATGGTAGGAGACACATGGACAAAAGTTATAAACAATTCACAACACATAAACTGCACATAGTTGTACATATGCAAAATACATAAATATGTGCACACATACATGACCACTATTATTTAAAAAATGCACAAATTGAAATAACTATCCACAAAGGTTAAAACGTCTAATGCACAAGAGGTTAAAATGTCTAGTGCACAAGAACTGTGTTTTTTTTAATACTTGTACCCTGGTATCTGGAAGTCACATAGAAAACACAATTATAGAATTTAAGAGCTGAGATAATCTCAGATATTTAATTACTAATAGTTCTTTACCATGGATCTTCTCGAGAACATTAAAACTTTTTGTTTTACCATAATTAATTCTTCTCTAAAGTACCTTCTCTTAGATTATTTTATAGCCATCTAACCCTGTTCTTTTATCAGAGAACTCATTTATCAAAATATTTATTGAATCACTCATTAATTATTCTTAAGTATCCTAAAGCTGAAACTCCAGTACTTTTGGCCACCTCATGTGAAGAGTTGACTCATTGGAAAAGACTCTGATGCTGGGAGGGATTGGGGGCAGGAGGAGAAGGGGACAGCAGAGGATGAGGTGGCTGGATGGCATCACTGACTCGATAGACATGAGTTTGAGTGAACTCCGGGAGTCGATGATGGACAGGGAGGCCTGGCACGCTGCAATTCATGGGGTCACAAAGAGTCAGACACGACTGAACGACCGAACTGAACTGAACTGATGTACTATACCCAGGTACTGTGTTTAAGCACTCAGGATACAGACACAAAAGGCAGTCTCTCACCTTAATGAGCTACTAGTTTGGTGACCAGAAGGCGAAATAAACAGCTAAGTTTTATGCTAGATATTGACAGAGATTGCTACAAGGAATGAACCAAGAAAAAGTCATCTCGATCAAGCTGGAAAGAAACACAGTGTCACAGAAGTTGTCCTGAAGCAGACAGCATCACAGCTGCATTTTGTGGGCTAGGTAGAAAAGAGACTAAGTCAGCAAAGGAGTACTGAGAGGAGGCTCTAGCAGACGAGCAATTATAAAGGCTCAGCACTTGCAGGAAGTGGTGGGCATGTGGAGAAGATTTTCTAAGATTTGGGACCAGCAAGGTCGTAATGATGAAGAGACATGGGCTTGTGTAGCTATGCCCATCACCACTCCTTTGACAGACCTAGAGCTGCTCTGCAAGCCCTGGGATTGGTTCCTGCAGTGCACTGCCAGGTTCTAGGGCAGGGAGGGGCAAAAGACAAGGATGAGGAAGACCCAGCCTTGGTCCTGAAGGCCTGTACCTCCCCTGCTGAGGGCTAGGGCAGCAACAGCCACTAGAGGGGTTATATAGGGAGCAGTGTGATCAGAGTAGTCACTTAGATCTTCTGGAAATGAAACAGGAGATCAGCTTGAAGGAACTACATCAGTGCTGTAAGGGCAGAAAAGATGCTGGTTTGGTGGTTTCCCCAGAACTCTGGTTGGATGTGAGGTTTCTGATGAAAGAAAGGAGGCTCCCCAGCATGGCCTGCAGACAGCGCCGGCCTGGCTTGGCTGATGAGATGGAGATGCCAGTTATCAAGAGAGGGATCTGAGAAGCAGCAGATTGGTGGGGACAGTAAGGCACTACTACCACTGAGAGTGCATCTAGCATAAGACGCAAAGTTTATTTTGTCAAACACAAGGAAAGAACATTTAACAAAATACGGTCTCTTCAATGACCTGACTTTCCTGGTGGCTTAGACAGTAAAGAATCTGCCTGCAACGCAGGAGACCCGTGTTTGATCTCTGGGTTGAACACTAGAATTCTCCAATAGAGAATTCCACGGACAGAGGAGCTTGGTAGGCTACAGTCTATGGGGTTGCCAAGAGTCGGACATGACTGAGCAACTAGCACTCACTTTCAGTCACCTGGGGGATTTCACCCTGCTTTGCACCAAAAGAAGAGCAGCAGCAAAACCTGCCTCAATTCACCAGGGGTGTCAGGATCTCCATTTTTATGGTTTCCATTCTTTCCTGGGGCAACTGGGGAAGGGAGTTTACTACCTTGACTTCAGATTAAACAGGTCTCTGAAGAACATACATCAGGCCTGCTATTAAAAAAAATAGTAACCAAACCCATCTGCTACAGGCAGCAAAGTCTTAGTAATGACATCACTCCTCCCCAGAGAGATTAGAGGATAAAGAAGGGGAACTCCTAAATTAATTTTTAATTTTTTTTCAATCTAGATCAAACATAGCCTGTTGACAAGGTAGGTTGCTTGTAGAGGAGTTAACAGAAGTGACTACTGCTTCAGAGGTTTTTTATTAGACTCAGATTTATTTAATCAAAGAACTGAGAATATTTACCTTGTGAAGCTAAAGTTAGAGGGTTTGGGTTTTTTTTTTAACTACTATATTTGAATACACAATATATTTACATGGCTCGAGAATCTAAACTATGGGTAAAGATACACACTGAGAAATCCCATCCCTACCCAGGTCCCATCTACCTTTTCACCCCTCTCCCCTTCAAGTATATCACCTTCATATTTCTTTATACAAATATAAAAGGAATGTACACACTGTTCTGCATTTTGCTTTCTGTCATGTGGCAATATATCCTAGGGATCTCTCCATAGTGAGTACCCTCTGCATAATACAGTTCATAATACCCCTTCCCATAGATGTACCATTATTTAACCTGTCCCATATTGCTGATCACTTGGGTTACGTCTAAATTTTTATTACTATAAAAATGACATGCTAAATACTGAATGTATATCCCCTTCCTACATGGGCAAGAGAAGGGGTCCCGAACCTTTAGGCCATGAACCGGTACCTCCTGTCAGATCAGTGGCAGCACTACATTAAAAATAAAGTGGACTATAAATGTAATGCACTTGAATCATCAGGAAACCATGCTCCCACCCCTGGTCCATGGAAAAATTATCTTCCACAAAATCGGTCCCTGGTGACAAAAAGGTCAGGGACCACTGGGCAAGAGTATCTGAAGAGATTTCAAGAAGAATTGCTAGACCAATGGGTAAAGGCATCGATAATTTGTAGGTTGTACCATTTTTCAGTTTCACCAATAAGGTATAAAAGTGTCAGTCTCAACAACAAGAGTAGGTTATCAATCTTTCGTACTTTTGCTAGTCATAGGTGAGAAATAGTATCCCAGTATAGTTTTAAGTCATGTTATTTTAATATAGCATATAATTTAAGAGGCTTCCCTGGTGGCTCAGATAGTAAAGAATCTGCCTGCAATTCAGGAGACCCAGGTTCGATCCCTGGGTCGGGAAGATCCTCTGGAGAAGGGAATGGTAACCCACTCCAATATTCTTGCCTGGAGAATTCCACGGACAGAGGAATCTGGCCAGCTATAGTCCATGGGGTCGCAGAGTTGGACACAGCTGAGCAACTAACACACATTTTAATATAAATGAATTCAAGCATCTTTTGTTCACAGCCTTTTTATATATCTTTTTCTTAACTGTTTGTGTCCTCAGCCTATTTTCTATTGCTTTTTCTTTATTCCTAGAAGCTTTCAATAAATCAGAGAGATGAACCAAGATATAAGCTAAAAATGTAACACAATACAGTTTATCTTGTGGCATTGGGAGCCAGTAAGTTGCTGTCTGATTCTCAAACAACTAAAGTAACTGTCCTGCCTGGAAAGATTAAATAATATGCCCAGAGTCCACTAAAAGATCTAGAACTCAAGCTGCCTGACACAGACAAGCGCAATAATGCCTCAACTAGAAGCCAGACGTCAGATTCAAATTTCCAGAATGCTCCAATCCGAAAGAAGATAAAAATAACCTCCCTAGAAATCAAGGTCAAAACGCTCATGGCCTAAAACTCCACTGTACTTTACAGCTGTACCAAAGAGCCTGGGCTCCCTCACTTGGGCCTGAAGAATTCCGTTAGCAAACATCTCATCAGCCTCTGTGGCTCCCCAACTTGAATCAGATTAGAACTCAGAGAGTCAAAGTCAAGGCAGTAATGACATGAAAGCTCAGCTCAGACTCCTGGACAAGAGACATTAAAGAACGAGACCAAAAAAGCAGACAACGACACAAAGTCAAAAGGGCGCATGGCCAACTGGGACCAAAGAATCTAAAAAGTAGTTGCCAAGGTGGTGACGGCACTAGAAGATACTACAATCGCTCATGACCATCCTCAAGGCTGATTCAGTGTGATGGAATGATCACATCTTTGAGTTGCAAAAACCCTACCTCTTCCCAATTTAGGATTCTTCTCTGCAGCTCCAGTTGATCAATGGGCCTCTGCTTGAGGTTCTAAGGAAGAAACCTCAACATCCACTAGGTAAAGAGCGGGTAACTATATGCTGAGTACCTGCTATGTGCCAGGTACTGGCTAACTCCTTTCTACATATTTCCTCATTGAATCTCCACCACAACCCTCAGGAGGTATTGTCTGCGTTTTACAGAAGTGGAAACTAAAGTGCAAAGATGTTATTTGCTCAAGAACACAAGAAAAAAAGCAGCAACCCTGACATCCAGGAACTGGCTTGGTACAATCAGCTAGCCCTGGGGTTACAGGCACTGGCCCAGCTTTCTCCTGGCCGGCACGAACAATGTCACAGGGCAGCAACATCAGGCAAGGCCACTTGGTGGTCATGATAAATCAAGACCAAAACAAGACCTTTTATAGTCTTATCTGACCACAGTCAAAATGTGAACACTGTCCAAACCACAAAAATGACCAAACACTCCCATTTCCCCCACCAACCCTGACACATAAGTAACTGTGGTTTTCAGTCAACAGCAGTTTTAGCCTCACTCCTTTCAGACATGATTTACGAGGATACTCCAGAGAATTTGCCACACTTTCTGGTGGCATCCAATCCAGAGTAAACTCCTATTTTCTTAAACTCTTCCCCAAATCGCCTAGAAGCCCAAACCCTGTAACTCCTTTCTGACACCCAGTTATGCAGAAGCCCAGGGTTGCCCATGGAGCAAAGCCTCCCTCATTCAACAAGGAACGACCCAACCCCTTCAACTCCATCTGCTGTTCCCAGAGGTCTTTGACTAGAAGGCAGTGAACCTCAAATAGAGAATTAGTGCTGAGCCCAGATTCCAACTGAGGTCCACCTGTCTCCCAAGCCTGAGTTCTGGACCACCTGCTCTGCTGACACCCTAGTCAGCTTTATTTTTTTTTTTTTTTTTAATTTGAACTACATATGATTCATTTTGTAGAGTAAGAAAATGTGCTCAAAAGGGTAACTTCAGTTATGGTGGAAGCAAAAACCATGGCTATAAAACATGCTATTTCCTCACTATCTAGGAAAACAAGACACTGCTATTAGTACTATTGTCTCTTAACACCTTCAGCACATTTTGAACTGTTTTTAATTTTCTAAACAACAAAGAGAAATTGAGTCTATTAACTTTAAACAGAGGTGTCATTCTTCTGTATCTTCCAATGCTTACAGCCCAGTGCCTTCATTTCTATAGTAAGGCAAATTAAAGACAAGGAACTCTATCATTTCTTTCTAAAATAAAAATATGAAAAAAAATAAAAAAACGGTGGTCACAGGGCAGGCATGAGCTTGTAAAAGGAGGGTGAGGCAGCAAAGGTTTGGGGGAAGTGGAATAAGTAACAGGAGACTGATTAAGAAGAACCCATTGGTTCCCCTTGCGGGTTCAAAAAGAGCAAAAACAAAAGCACCTCTGGAAAACTTAAGGAGCTGCTGAGGGCCTGGGCGGTACTTCTCAGATCTAATTGTCTGGCCTCATCTTTTCCCGGCTGTTTTCGTTCATGAAGAGAGCTCATTGGTGGTGGCTTTGGAAAACGATTAATTTACCCTACATTTCTTCAGCTGTTCTCTCCGACCCCGCAGCACTTTTCATTCCACTCCAACTAGGTTATCTATTTGCCTCTTAAAGGCATCCATCGATCCCAACGCATCCTTCCTTCTCACCAGTCCTCTGAAAGGAGTAGAATCTCAGTGAGAGGGTCTTTCCGAACCCGCTAGAACCCACGCCGTTCTAAGACCGCCCTCTGGTCTTTCCTTGCCAGGTACAAATGGGAAGCGGCCCCGGGTCCGCACGTGAAGGCCCCGTGAGCGCGGTGATGTCATCCCATCCAGGCCGAGACTACCGGGCCGGGCCTGGCCTCCTCCTCCTCCGTAGCCTCGGGGCCCAGGATCCCCGACGCCAGGGATGGGGACTCGGTCCAGGCCGGAGGGAGAATTCCACGCCGGCCCCCGCCTTCCTTCCCCGCACACACGCGCCCCGCCCGCGGCCAGCAGAAACCGGAAGACAAAGAAAGAAGGAATGGGGAGGGGGCGCGAAGAAGAGGGGCAGAGGGTAGCCGCTGCCCCAGCAACAGCCAGAGAGGGAAGCGGCCATGGAGTGGAGAGGCGAGGGGGTGGGATGGGAAAGGGGTGGCGTGGGGGGGCGGCGGCTGGCAACCGGGGAGGGGGGACGCCCTGGGGCCGGCGGTCCAGCTCCGTCAGCCCACCCATTCGTCCCCCTTAGGACTGAGGGGCAAACCGGAGGGTGTCCCAGAGAGAAAGGGCCGCGCGGGCTCGGCTCCCCAAGGTCAAGGCCGGACCCCGACAGAGCCGAGCCCAGACACCGGACTTACCTCGCAGCTGCCCCGCGCCCCGCGCCCCGCCCCGGTCGGGTCGGAGGAGCCCTCGGGCCGGGCCGGGCCGGGCCGGGCCGAGTCGGGGCGGGGGATCGCGAGGGAAGAGGGCGGGCGGCAGGACCTTTGCTCGGGCCCCGCCCCTTGGAGCCCGGCGCGGCGGGAGGAGTGAGCTCCAGACCTAGCACTGGGGCGTGTCGAGTTCTGGGGCTGCCCTCAGCAGGGCATGGAGACACGCGGGGCTTCCCCTTGGGCTCCCATATGCCCTGGGCATATCCCGAGTTACCCCACCTCCTCATCAGTAAAGCTGTCCCTGACTATTCCAGTTAAAAGTACAGCCAGTCCACCACCCTACAGGAACACGCCCGAGTTCCTCGCGTGCTTTATTTTTAGGATTTCATACTTACCTTCAAGCATTGTCTTTCCCCAGAATGCCAGCTCCACAAGTGCGAGGAGTGGGCGTGGGGGAAGATTTTGTCTGTTTTGTTCACTATAACCCGCACCTAGCACGGTACCTGATGGATGATAGTAACTGAGTTAATTAATGCATCCTCTTGTTCATTTCTCCAACTAGACTGCGAGGTCTCACTCATCTTTGCATTGCTTGGCACAGGGTAGATGAACAATTAAGTAATGGCTGTTGGACGAATGAATGAATAGAGATGGTCAAGAGAATGGTACCCTTTTTATCCTCTGCCTGGCCACACTGATAGAGAGCTTGGAAGAAAAAGAATCACTGTCTTGGTCCTGTCAAGAGACTTTGTATCCATGCTGTTGTTTCTCTGTCCTCATAAAATTGCACTGGCTTGTTATAGAGATTATTGTCTCCTGACCTTGGCCATTAACCTCAAGAACATCCTTGAAAGTTGTATGTTAATGAAGTTCCCACCAAGAAGCCCAGTCCTCTGCCTAGATAAAAAACACCTGTAATTGAGAGTACAGGAGCTTTTTGTGCAACAGTTACTCAATGTCTTCAAATTCTTCCCTTTCTTTTTTGTCCTGTCCACTGCCTTTCAAGTAAATGCTTGAGGAAGATAGTATAAGATCAGCAGCTAGTATTTATATAGCACTTTCCAATTACTGTCACCAAGCATGGTTTTAAGTACCTCACACGCATTGACTGATTCATTTACTCCTCACAGCAACTGGTTGGAAGTCCAAGTTACAAATGAGTAAATTGAGGCAAAGAATGGGAAGCCCATTTACTCCTCACAGCAACTGGTTGGAAGTCCAAGTTACAAATGAGTAAATTGAGGCAAAGAATGGGAAGCCCATCCTGCTGAAAAATGATCCTTTGGGGCCTGCCCCCATATCCTCTGCTGTAGCTCCTCTCGGCAGTAGGGAAATGATAGTATCTGATGCACATTTCCTGAGTTGGTTTACAGATGCTAAAAACCACCACCAAATGGAAGAAATTAACTACTTGATGACCATGACCAGACCTACTAGCTACTAAGGATCGATAATGTTAACCGCTGTGATGACACCCTGTTAGCTCACCATCAACCTATCAGAGATCTATGCACAAGCTGATCACGTACCTGGGACACCCCTCCCTCACCTGGACTTTAAAAATGCTTTGCTGAAGTTTTCTGTTGAACTCAGGGAGTTTGGCTGCTTCGCGTGCCCTGAAATAAATACTGCACTTTCCTTCACACAACCCAATGTCAGTAGATTGGTTTCACTGCACACGAGTGAAGGAACCCAAGTTTGGTTCAGTAACAACACTATCTGAGCTTTAAAACCACTGGACAGTGCAGACTCTTCAGAAAATAAGAAACACAAGAGTCAGTCCACCAAGCAGTGTTTGAACATGTAAGTATTGGGAGAGGGGGATGAATTGTGTTTAAGAAAGTACCCCTCTCCCCCATGGCTACTTATCCTGTCCCAGATGGTTGGGATTAGCCCAAACTGAGAGTTCTGTTGTATTTTTTTTTTGAACAGTTGTGTTTATTAATATTATTATTATTAAAGTATTTGAAGATTTCAGACAAACAAATGCAAGATGGGAATTTTAGCCCAACTAGGGAAAAAAATGAATAGAAAGAAAACATCCAACCCCAATCCTCTCACCCCATTGTAGATACATCCCATTAAGAAAATGAAGCTATAACAGAATTTTGCAGGAGATAAATTGGGGTAGTCATAGTGATGAAAAGTGTTTGCTTTTAATAAGATTCACTCTATAAGCTGTGTTTCAAGTTACAGAACTTCTGGAATACACCCATGGGGTGTTGTGTATTTCCTACTCTTTCCCCCAGATCCTTACTGAATAAGCAACTTGTAAAGGTGGGCAAAAATCGATAAAATGTTTTACTGGGGTATATTTCATAAATGAACATGCTAACAAACCACCTCCGCCTTAATTACTTCCAAGTTCTTTGAGAGCTACGTTTGGAGAGACCTGCACTCTTTTAGATAAATAGCCTCCATGGAGGAGAAAGAACACACACAGGCTTTGAACCAGTTAAATTTGGTCAAATCCAGCCTACAACTTACCTACTGAGTGATCTTAAGCAAATTTTTAATTTCACATTTACAAATTACCTGTAGTGTTATCATGAGATTTTAAAAAAATGTATGAAAAGCACTCGGCACATAGTAGGCCCTAAATAAAAGTTCATTTCCTTTCCTTTATTAATTACTTTTCAGTTAGTGTCACTTTTAAACTGAGCATAGCATGGAACTCTGCTCAGTGTTATGTGGATGGGAGGAGAGTTTGGGGGCAAAGGGATACCTATATATATGTCTGAGTCCCTTCACTCTTCACCTGAAACTCACAATGTTGTTAATTGACTATTTCTTGTCATTCAGTCACTCAGTCAGGTCCAACTCTTTGTGACCCCATGAACTGCAGCATACCAGGTTTTGCTGGCCTTCACTATCTCCCAGAATTTGCTCAAACTCATATCTATGGAGTTGGTGATGCCATCAAACAATCTCATACTCTGTTGCCCCCTACTCCTCCTGCTTCAGTGCTTCCTAGCATCAAGGTCTTATCCAACGAGTCTGCTCTTCACATCAGGGTACCCAATACAAAATAAAAAGTTAATAAATAAATAAATTGAGCCTAACATTTTTACCTACATATAATTTTGTCTTTTACCATATTGACTGCTTTCCAGAGGAACATAGCTTCTAACCTAAATTAAAATAAAATTTGGCATACATTGATATATATTTTTTTAAACCAATTTAACTTATTTCCCTGAGTCCCCAAAGTGTGTGTGTGTGTGTGTGTGTGTGTGTGTGTGTGTTTTGACTGGAGACTACATTGCCAGTGCATATTACCAATTACTATTCTAATATAAAAAGCTTAAGGAAGGTTGAATATGGCCCAGAAACAACAGCCCATTTCTTTCAATGCCCCAAACCATCTCTTCTTCCATTGGAAGGTACAGAAAGACAAGAACTTAAATTTGCTTAGTGGTTAGCAAATGATCAACCAAAATTGCCCACATTTAAAGTCTCAATGAAGTGCACAGAAATAGAGGAAAACAATAGAACGGGAAATACTACTTCAAGGAAATTAGAGACACCAAGGGAACATTTCATGCAAAGATGGGCACAATAAACGACAGAAATGGTATGGACCTAACAGAAGCAGAAGATATTAAGAAGAGGTGGCAAGAATACACAGAAGAACTATACAAAAAAGATCTTCATGACCCAGATAATCACAATGGTGTGATCACTCATCTAGAGCCAGACATCCTGGAATGCAAAGTCAAGTGGGCCATTGGAAGTTCAGTTCAGTTGTCGCTTAGTCGTGTCCGACTCTGCAACCCCATGAATCACAGCACTCCAGCCCTCCCTGTCCATCACCAACTCCCGGAGTTCACTCAGACTTGCATCCATCAAGTCCGTGATGCCATCCAGCCATCTCATCCTCTGTCATCCCCTTCTGCTCCTGCCCCCAATCCCTCCCAGCATCAGAGTCTTTTCCAATGAGTCAACTCTTCGCATGAGGTGGCCAAAGTACTGGAGATTCAGCTTCAGCAGCATTCCTTCCAAAGATATCCCAGGGTTGATCTCCTTCAGAATGGACTGGTTGGATCTCCTTGCAGTCCAAGAGACCCTCAAGAGTCTTCTCCAACACCACAGTTCAAAAGCATCAATTCGTCAGTGCTCAGCCTTCTTCACAGTCCAACTCTCACATCCATACATGACTACTGGAAAAACCATAGCCTTGACTAGATGGACCTTAGTCAGTAAAGTAATATCTCTGTTTTTGAATATGCTATCTAGGTTGGTCATAACTTTTCTTCCAAGGAAGCGTCTTTTCATTTCATGGCTGCAGTCACCATCTGCAGTGATTTTGGAGCCCCCCCAAATAAAGTCTGACACTGTTTCCACTGTTTCCCCATGGAGTGATGGGACCGGATGCCATGATCTTCGTTTTCTGAATGTTGAGCTTTAAGCCAACTTTTTCACTCTCCTCTTTCACTTTCATCAAGAGGCTTTTTAGCTCCTCTTCACTTTCTGCCATAAGGGTGGTGTCATCTGCATATCTGAGGTTATTGATATTTTTCCTGGCAATCTTGATTCCACCTTGTGTTTCTTCCAGTCCAGCGTTTCTCATGATGTACTTACTCTGCATATAAGTTAAATAAGCAGGGTGACAATATACAGCCTTGATGTACTCCTTTTCCTATTTGGAAACAGTCTGTTGTTCCATGTCCAGTTCTAACTGTTGCTTCCTGACCTGCATACAGATTTCTCAAGAGGCAGGTCATGTGGTCTGGAATTCCCCTCTCTTTCAGAATTTTCCACAGTTTATTGTGATCCACACAGTCAAAGGCTTTGGCATAGTCAATAAAGCAGAAGTAGATGTTTTTCTGGAACTCTCTTGCTTTTTCCATGATCCAGCAGATGTTAGCAATTTGATCTCTGGTTTCTCTGCCTTTTCTAAAACCAGCTTGAACATCAGCAAGTTCATGGTTCATGTATTGCTGAAGCCTGGCTTGGAGAATTTTGAGAATTACTTTACTAGCATGTGAGATGAGTGCAATTGTGCGGTAGTTTGAACATTCTTTTGCATTGCCTTTCTTTGGGATTGGAATGAAAACTGCCCTTTTCCAGTCCTGTGGCCACTGCTGAGTTTTCCAAATTTGCTGGCATATTGTGTGCAGCACTTTCACAGCATCGTCTTTCAGGATTTGAAATAGCTCAACTGGAATTCCATCACCTCCACTAGCTTTGTTCGTAGTGATGCTTTCTAAGGCCCGCTTGACTTCATATTCCAGGATGTCTGGCTCTAGATGAGTGATCACACCATCGTGATTATCTTGGTCATGAAGATCTTTTTTGTACAGTTCTTCTGAGTATTATTGCCACCTCTTCTTAATATCTTCTGCTTCTGTTAGGTCCATACCATTTCTGACCTTTATTGAGCCCATCTTTGCATGAAATGTTCCCTTGGTATCTCTAATTTTCTTGAAGAGCTCTCTAGTCTTTCCCATTCTGTTCTTTTCCTCTATTTCTTTGCATTGATTGCTGAAGAAGGCTTTCTTATCTCTCCTTGCTATTCTTTGGAACTCTGCATTCAGAAGCTTATATCTTTCCTTTTCTCCTTTGCTTTTCGCTTCTCTTCTTTTCATAGCTATTTGTAAGGCCTCCCCAGACAGCCATTTTGCCTTTTTGCATTTCTTTTCCATGGGGATGGTCTTGATCCCTGTCTCCTGTACAATGTCACGAACCTCATTCCATAGTTCATCAGGCACTCTATCAGATCTAGGCCCTTAAATCTATTTCTCACTTCCACTGTATAATCATAAGGGATTTGATTTAGGTCACACCTAAATGGTCTAGTGGTTTTCCCTACTTTCTTCAATTTAAGTGTGAATTTGGTAACAAGGAGTTCATGATCTGAGCCACAGTCAGCTCCTGGTCTTGTTTTTGTTGACTGTATACAGCTTCTCCATCTTTGGCTGCAAAGAATATAATCAATCTGACTTCGGTGTTGACCATCTGGTGATGTACATGTGTAGAGTCTTCTCTTGTGTTGTTGAAATCTGAGCCACAGTCAGCTCCTGGTCTTGTTTTTGTTGACTGTATACAGCTTCTCCATCTTTGGCTGCAAAGAATATAATCAATCTGATATCGGTGTTGACCATCTGGTGATGTACATGTGTAGTCTTCTCTTGTGTTGTTGGAAGAGGGTGTTTGCTATGACCAGTGCATTTTCTTGGCAAAACTCTATTAGTCTTTACCCTGCTTCATTCTGCATTCCAAGGCCAAATTTGCCTGTTACTCCAGGTGTTTCTTGACTTCCTACTTTTGCCTTCCAGTCCCGTATAATGAAAAGGACATCTCTTTTGGGTGTCAGTTCTAAAAGGTCTTTTAGGTCTTCATAGAACCGTTCAACTTCAGCCTCTTCAGCGTTACTGGTTGGAGCATAGACTTGGATTACCATGATATTGAATGGTTTGCCTTGAAAATGAGAGAGATCATTCTGTCGTTTTTGAGATTGCATGCAAGTACTGCATTTTGGACCCTTTTGTTGACCATGATGGCTACTCCATTTCTTCTGAGGGATTCCTGCCCACAGTAGTAGATATAATGGTCATCTAAGTTAAATTCACCCATTCCAGTCCATTTTAGTTCGCTGATTCCTAGAATGTCAACGTTCACTCTTGCCATCTCTTGTTTGACCATTTCCAATTTGCCTTGATTCATGGACCTGACATTCCAGGTTCCTATGCAATATTGCTCTTTACAGCATTGGACCTTGCTTCTATCACCAGTCACATCCACAACTGGGTATTGTTTTTGCTTTGGCTCCATCCCTTCATTCTTTCTGGAGTTATTTCTCCACTGATCTCCAGTAGCATATTGGGCACCTACTGACCTGGGGAGTTCCTCTTTCAGTATCCTATCATTTTGCCTCTTCATACTGTCCATGGGGTTCTCAAGGCAAGAATACTGAAGTGGTTTGCCATTCCCTTCTCCAGTGGACCACATTCTGTCAGACCTCTCCACCATGACCTGCCCGTCTTGGGTTGCCCCGCGGGCATGGCTTAATTTCATTGAGTTAGACAAGGAAGCATCATTATGAACAAAGCTAGTGGAGGTGATGGAATTCCAGTTGAGCTATTTCAAATCCTGAAAGATGATGCTATGAAAGTGCTAAACTCAAAATGCCAGCAAATTTGGAAAACTCAGCAGTGGCCACAGGACTGGAAAGGGCAGTTTTCATTCCAATCCCAAAGAAAGGCAATGCAAAAGAATGTTCAAACTACCGCACAATTGCACTCATCTCACATGCTAGTAAAGTAATTCTCAAAATTCTCCAAGCCAGGCTTCAGCAATACATGAACCATGAACTTCCAGATGTTCAAGCTGGTTTTAGAAAAGGCAGAGAAACCAGAGATCAAATTGCTAACATCTACTGAATCATGGAAAAAGCAAGAGTTCCAGAAAAACATCTATTTCTGCTTTATTGACTATGCCAAAGCCTTTGACTGTGTGGATCACAATAAACTGTGGAAAATTCTGAAAGAGAGGGGAATTCCAGACCACATGACCTGCCTCTTGAGAAATCTGTATGCAGGTCAGGAAGCAACAGTTAGAACTGGACATGGAACAACAGACTGGTTCCAAATAGGAAAAGGAGTACATCAAGGCTGTATATTGTCACCCTGCTTATTTAACTTATATGCAGAGTACATCATGAGAAATGCTGGACTGGAAGAAGCACAAGGTGGAATCAAGATTGCCAGGAAAAATATCAATAACCTCAGATATGCAGATGACACCACCCTTATGGCAGAAAGTGAAGAGGAACTAAAAAGCCTCTTGATGAAAGTGAAAGAGGAGAGTGAAAAAGTTGGCTTAAAGCTCAACATTCAGAAAACGAAGATCATGGCATCTGGTCCCATCACTTCATGGGAAATAGATGGGGAATCAGTAGAAACAGTGTCAGACTTTATTTGGGGGGGCTCCAAAATCACTGCAGATGGTGACTGCAGCCATGAAATTAAAAGACGCTTACTCCTTGGAAGAAAAGTTATGACCAACCTAGATAGTATATTCAAAAGCAGAGACATTACTTTGCCGACTAAGATCCATCTAGTCAAGGCTATGGTTTTTCCTGTGCTCATGTATGGATGTGAGAGTTGGACTGTGAAGAAGGCTGAACGCCAAAGAATTGATGCATTTGAACTGTGGTGTTGGAGAAGACTCTTGAGGGTCTCTTGGACTGCAAGGAGATCCAACCAGTCCATTCTGAAGGAGATCAACCCTGGGATTTCTTTGGAAGGAATGACGCTAAAGCTGAAGCTCCAGTACTTTGGCCACCTCATGGGAAGAGTTGACTCATTGGAAAAGACTCTGATGCTGGGAGAGATTGGGGACAGGAGGAGAAAGGGACGACAGAAGATGAGATGGCTGGATGGCATCACGGACTCGATGGACATGAGTCTGAGTGTACTCCGGGAGACGGTGATGGACAGGGAGGCCTGGCATGCTGCGATTCATGGGGTCGCAAAGAGTCGGACACGACTAAGCAATGAACTGAACTGATAGCCAAATACATTCTTCTCATTCCATTGCCATTTATCTTAAAGATTATTCAGCATCCAAGTTTGCTATACCCAGCATTGAGAAAGTCTAAGTCCATGCATCCAACATCTTGTTAATTTAACAAATATTTATTAAGGATCAGGGCTTCCCTGATAGCTCAGTTGGTAAAGAATCTGCCTGCAATGCAGGAGACCCTGGTTTGATTCCTCGGTCAGGAAGATCCACCGGAGAAAGGATGTTCTACCCACTCCATTATTCCTGGGCTTCCTTTGTGGCTCAGCTGGTAGAAAATCCAGCTGTAATGTGGGAGACCTGGGTTCGATCCCTGGGTTGGGAAGATCCTCTGGAGAAGGGAAAGGCTACCCACTCCCAGTATTCTGGCCTGGAGAATTTCATGGACTGTTAGTCCATGGGGTCACAAAGAGTCGGACACTACTGAGCGACTTTCACTTCACTATTAAGTATCTACTCCCAGTGGCTCAGCAGTAAAGAATCCACCTGCAAGTGCAGGAGACATGGGTTAGATCCCTGGGTCGGTAAGATCCCTGAAGAAGGAAATGGCAACCCACTCCAGTATTCTTGCCTAGAGCATCCCATGGTCAGAGGAGCCTGGCAGGCTACAGTCCCTGGGGTTGATAAGAGTTGGACAGGACTGAAGAGCACATATACATGCATGTACCAAGCACTATATGAGATACTGAAGATACACTGGAGAGTGAGCAAAATATGGTCCATGACTTCACAGAGCTTGAGAGTCTATCTGGGAAGGCAGACAGACAATAAGGAGGAAGTTTGGGAAGTTCCATGATCAGATGCCACGGGACAGCTTGGCTGGAGCACGTAGCATGGCGCAGGAGGAAAGCTAGCCCAGTCAAGGAAAAGGCAACTAGTCAGAGTAAGCTAACTGCTCAAACAGATAAAACCCTGAATTATAATGGCTTGAACACCATAGCGGTTCATTTTTTCTCAGTGAACAATCTAGAGTAGTTCCAGAGTGTGTGAGGTAGAGATGTAGAAAGGTACCCCCTGTTCCTTCAGGAAGCAGCCTGGTGGAGGCTCTGCTATTCGCAGCTCAGGGCTGCCAAGGGTGTTGGGCATGGGCAACTTCAGCAGGCTGAGAAGGAAATAACCTAGAGACTCTCTCATGGGAGACTTTCATGGACCTGGTACTTTGCCTGTGTACCCACCTCTGCCCAGAAATCAACCACATAGCCCCCCTCTTTGCAAGGGAGGCAGAAAGACGTAGACCTTGTGCCCAGGAAAAAAAAGAGGAAATGGGCTTCTGAGAGCAGCAGCAGGCTCAGCTTCAAAATGCTTTTAGAGGACAAACAGGTATAGGATGAGCTCAAAGATTTTATAAAGAATCTCAATTAGGGCAACCCAAACAGCTGAACTGCTTTTAGTTTAATTTACTTTCAGATTATATAATGCATACTAAGAAAAAAAGTCCCTTGGACTGCAAGGAGATCCAACCAGTCCATCCTAAAGGAGATCAGTCCTGGGTGTTCTTTGGAAGGAGTGATGTTGAAGCTGAAACTCCAATACTTTGGCCACCTCAGGTGAAGAGTTGACTCATTGGAAAAGACTCTGATGCTGGGAGGGATTGGGGGCAGGAGGAGAAGGGGATGACAGAGGATGAGATGGCTGGATGGCATCACCGACTTGATGGACAAGAGTCTGAGTGAACTCCGGGAGTTGGTGATGGACAGGGAGGCCTGGCATGCTGCGATTCATGGGGTCGCAAAGAGTCGGCCACGACTGAGCAACTGAACTGAACTGAAGAAAAAAATAAACCTTTTAAAATCCTACGCCTGTTTTAAAGGATATTTAAGAAAACATGAAGAAATATGATAGAGTGGATAAGGGTGGTATTTTACCTTTAACAATTATTACTGATACAACTTCTTAGCTGAATTTTAATTGGAGAGGGAGAGAGGGAATTGAATACACATTGGCTATTTGATGAGGTTCTTAAAAATGCTAATTGCAATGGGAAAAAACGATTGGCAAGGAAAAATTATCTTGGCATCTGATTCGATCTTGACTGTTTGCTAGAAGCGCCAGTACAATAAATGTGTCAGTCTGAATGATGAGAAAACAGCTTCAGAAGTTCAGCCCCTGCCACCCTCTGGGCATCTTTGACACCATGAATGATTTTACTTTCTTTCAAACTGTTGGTAGAAGTGGATTTTATTTTCTAGTAGCATACTTTGAAATCTTCAAGCTTCTTTCTGCCCTCCCTCACCCCCCGCAACCCCAGATTACCTGTCATCTCCCTGCAAGGTTGGATTTCTCGGAGGCATCTAGACAGCCAGTAGGAAATGGATACACAGGGACTTCAGAATTCCGGTAGGCTTGCTTTCTGAGGGTAAATCCATCTTCCTCTGCTAATGTTCTCATATTAAAAATAATAAAAACATCAATGCTGTGATGGTTAATTTTATGTGTCCACTCGACTGGATTAAGGGATGCCCAGATATCTGGTAAAACATTGTCCTGGGTGTGTGAGGATTTTCTGGAAATAGATTAGCATTTGAACCTGTAGACTGAGAAAGGAAGATCACCCTCCCTAGTGTGGGAGGGCGTCATCCAGTCTCTTGAGGGCCTGAACAGAACAGGAAGATAGAGGAACGGAAATTTACTCTCACTGCCTGAGTTGGGACGTCCATCTTCTTCTGCCCTTGGATAGCGATGCTCCTGGTTCTCCAACCTTCAGACTCAGACTGAACTCTACCACTGACCTCCCTGGTTTTCCAGATCATAGATGGCAGATCTTGGGATCCTCAGCCTCCATAAATCATGTGAGCCAATTTCTATAATAAATCTCCTTGTACAAAGATATAATCCATGTATCTGTATATAGCACCAAATAAAACCAATAGGCTATATCTCTGTATATCTATATAGATATACAGAAAAATGGTCCCAGAAAATTTTATATATCAATCCAGATATATCTCTATATGATAGATATATTATATAACCCTGACTAATATACACACCAAAAACCAACCAAATGAGCAAATTCCAGTGTCACTTAGGTAGCTGATTAAGTGGGCGGGTCATGATTTGGAGTTGGCACATCACTAAGTTTGGGTCCCATCTTTGCCTCCTACTTGGTCTTACTTTAGTACTACTCCTCTAAGCCTCAGTTTCCTCACCTGGAAAGTGGTGATGATAACACCTAACTCACATGGTGACTGTGATTCATTTGGCACCCAGCAGATACTTCAAAATGGTAACTATCAGTTTTAGGTTCCTTGGAATTCCATTTCATTTTCAAACATCACTGACTGCCTGCTATGTGCCTGAATAAAGGCATTCACTGACCTGGCTCACAACTATTAGAGGAATGATCTGTGAAAAAACTTAAAAAGAACCCGGTGATTTTGACTTGGGAGGGAGGGTTATCAGGAAATGTGTTCTGGAAAGACTAGCCTTTGATCAAGACCTTGCGGCAAAGGATTCAGGAAAGTCCAGACATCTTTGAAATCTCTCCAGATTACATTTCTCATCACTTTCTCCTCATCAAAGGAGTCCTACCCACACAGGGCAATACCAAACATTTCCCCAGCTATGAAATAAGCCTCACATTCTAGAATCAGAAGTAGTTTGAAATGTAAATATTCCTAAAGATATCCACACAGAAATGAGACAAAAAACAAGCATGTTAAAGCATAAATGTTGATATCCTTTTTGTATAACAGTGTTTCATCAGGATTTTGAAAGAGGCATGGAAGGTTTACAAATAGGAAACCACTATTTCACAACTTTGCTACTTTTAGTTTCGTCAGAACAGCAGATACCAGCTTCTGATATCTATAATTGCTACCTTTTTTGACCGCTTACTTTGTGTCCAGCATGGTCCTTTATAAGCATTATTTCATCTACTCTTTGTACAACTCTACAAAGTATTATTATCCCTATTTTCCAGATGGTAAAAAAAAATCCTGAAAAGGCAGCCTACAAGTCTTGCACAATTGATGCTAATAAACTCAAGTCTCAGTCCAAGCCTTAACTTTTGATTACTGCCTGACAAACGAATTTTGGGAGGAAGTCAAACATTCAAACACAATCCTGAAAGTTCAGCTTTTCATCTTCAGGCAAATTAGTATTCACTCACTCACAACAGGTTGTTATTTCTTCTGTTCTGAAACAGTGATTCCTAAAACAACCTCTGCAACTCAGTGATTTCTATTACTCTGCTATTAAAATATATTATTTTTATGCCCTCTAGAAATCTCTTTTTCTAAGAAAGTGAGGAAATTTGCTTTGGCTGGATTTTCAAGGGAGGAGGAAATTGTAGGGACTTCCTTTTGTTTCTACTAAAGCTTTTGTCATTTCTTCTAAAATTGCCATAAAACAGTCATTATAAGGATATGAAATCTGAGATAAAATTACATTTCAAATATTTTCTTATTCATAATATATACAAGAACCTTAAACATTTTCTCAGATCACAAGTTAGAGGGTGATTTCCTCTTTTATGTCTTGTCTGATAATTCTCCACTATTAGAGAGTCCAGAAAAAAATGCTTTTGATGGCTCTTGGGCATGTTTATATGATACTTTATTAAATGCCATCTGCTTTTGCTCTATTAATGTTTTATTAAGGACCATCTGGCTGTTACTACAGATCATATAGAGTCTCCAGTGAGTCAGTTCTCACCTATTAATAAATTA
Source organism: Budorcas taxicolor (assembly GCF_023091745.1). Classification (NCBI taxonomy): domain Eukaryota; kingdom Metazoa; phylum Chordata; class Mammalia; order Artiodactyla; family Bovidae; genus Budorcas; species Budorcas taxicolor. The sequence goes on along the minus strand of NC_068913.1, from coordinate 72,938,664 downwards.
TTAAGTGTCATCATTAGCATAAGAGAGATGAAACCGCCAGGTAGTGGAAAGCCTAGGAAAACAGGACACCCATGTCCCAAGGCTGCCCCCAGCTGGTGTTGACAGCACGGTCCCTCTATCTCTCTGGGCTCCACGTGTTTCACCTGGCAATTGAAGGTTGCACTCAGTCTCTGAGACGACTTCAAACTTTAAAATTCTGGGTCGGAAGCTCAAATGCAGTGCTGTACGCCAAAAATCCCGGAAGCATGGGGGACGGATTCTGCATCTGAAGACATGTAAACTTCCTGGCTATAACCTGGGGCCTAACAAAGAATTGTTAAGATTTAGGACAAGTGAGAGAGGGGCCATTATATCCTGAGCCACGTGAAGAAGTAGGTAAAGTTTGGGGCAGGAGTGGGGACCTGAGACAGGAAAAACAGGCTGAGAGCAGACTGGGAAGGGCTTTCCCAACAATGAGAAATTGTCAATGACATCTTTTCTCCACATCACTTTCTTCCCTTCTTGGCCTCAACAATCTTTAGTCCTTGGGAGCCAGTCATTCAAATAGGTCTAGTTAAACAGAGTGGTCTCTTCAGTGCTTTAAACATTACCCTTAAAGCAAGAGTTTCCCAAACGATGAAGCATGCAGTGACAAGTAGAGATAAAAACTGAAGCCTTCAGCCCTGGAGGTGTGAGTCACTTACTGGCTGGCTCTTTTACGAATACTTTTATTTTTTTTTATTTTTTTTTATTGGAGTAAAGTTGATCCCTGGATGGGGAACATCCCCTGGTGTAGGAAATGGCAGCCTGCCCCAGTATTCTTGCTGGAGAATTCCATGGATAGCCGAGCCTGGTGGACTCTAGTCCATGGGGTCGCAAAGAGTCAGACATGACTGAGCAACTGAGCAACTGAGCACACTCGCACAGTTGACTTAGTGTTGTGTTAGTTTCTGCTGTATACAAAGTGAATCGGTTATACATGAATACTAATATTTTCTATGTGTGATACAATATGACAAAGATTGGGAGTGCTACTCTAAGCAAATTAATTTGCTTAGCTAATGCTATTTATCAGCAGTTCAAACATAAACAGCATTTATATTAAATTGTTTTTATACAGTAATATATATAATATATATTATGTTTATGATATTAAATTATATATTATTGAATACTATATGATGATATAATATAATGAATAATATATGATATATTAAATTCATATTGCTATAGCCTGAATGTGTCACCCCAACATTCACGTGTTGGCATCTAATCTCCAAGTGTGACAGTATATGGAGGTGGGGCCACTGGAAGGTGATTAGGTACTGAGGACAGAGCCCTCCTGAATGGAGTTGGTGCCCTTTTAAAAGTGGTTCCAGAGAGCTCCCTTCCCCTTCCGCCACCTGAAGACACATCTAAAAGAAGTCCACCATCTATGAATCAGGAATTGGGTTCTCACTGAATCCTCTAAGATGGGACTCTAACCCTTAATCTCTGACTTAGAAGAGGACTCAAACCTGCTATCTGAATTGAAACCAGTCACCTGGTGTCAGGACTTGTTAAAGCTCAGGTTCTTTTGTCTTGATGCAGAAACAGTTCAATGCGGGGCTAAGTGATAGGCAAAGAGTGGATTTATGAGTGTAAGACACTTGTGAGAGATGTAAGCAAGCAGATAAGGAAGCAGAGCCCTGAGAACTGTTGCCAAAATCTTGGCTCCCACCAATGCCAAATAGAAATACAAAGACAGAGTTTGGAGGAAATAGAAAAGAGTACCTACATGATTTTTGCTAGGCAAAAGGGAAACACAGCAGGCTAGCACCTCAAGAACTGTGCCCCCATATCTCAGGAATAGAGAGAGGTTTTATATCCTCATGAAGGCATTGCACTGTTTTTCTCTTGTAGAGTTTCAAAATAACCACAGCTGGCATCAGGCAACTCAGCAACCAGATGTGGTAACCCTAAAGTTATCATCCCATAACCTTTTTTCTGAATTGCAGAATGCTACAAGAGAGTGTAGTGGGGAGAAGAATGCCAGGTGCAGAGTATAATCTTTGGAGTCAGAGAGTAATTAGTGTTTTTGAAGCTTTGTGAAGGACAAGTCTACCTACAAATATTTGTTTTAGGTTGGTTCAAAGGTAATAGCAGTTTTTGCATTCTTGAAATTTGCTGTTTGATATTGAAATACATTCTTAATAGATGTGGTTATGTTATACACCATTTTATGTGTATTTCTTGATTTATGGTTTTTTGCTAAAGGCTTATTTCTTGCTGTTTATTTTATATTTATTGTAGACTATGGATATGATGTTAGACAAAAAGCAAATTCAAGCAGTTTTCTTATTCAAGTTCAAAATGTGTGGTAAAGCAGCAGAGACAGTTTGCAACATCAACGACACATTTGACCCTGGAACTGCTAAGGAAGGTACAGTGCAGTGGTGGGTCAAGAAGTTTTCAAAGGAGATGAGAGCCTTGAAGATGAGGAGCATAGTGGCCAGCCACTGGAAGTTGACAATGACCAATTGAGAGGATCAAAGTTGATCCTGTTACAACTACACAAGAAGTTGCAAAAGAACTCAACACTGAACATTCTACAGTCATTTGGCATTTGAAGCTAATTGGAAAGGTGAACAAGCTCAGGAAGTGGGTGCCTCACGAGCTGACCGAAAATCAAAAAAACAATCGTTTTGATGTGCTGTCTTCTCTTATTCTATGCAGCAGTGAACCATTTCTCAGATTGTGACATGCGACAAAAAGTGGATTTTATACAACAATTGGCAATGACCAGCTCAGTGTTTGGACCGAGAAGAAGCTCCAACTGCAGCTGCTGCTGCTAAGTCACTTCAGTTGTGTCCGACTCTGTGTGACCCTATTGATGGCAGCCCACAAAAGCACTTCCCAAAGCCAAACTTGTACCCCCAAAAAGGGCATGGTCACTGTTTGGTGGTCTGCTGCCCCTCTGATCCACTACAGCTTTCTGAATCCTGGCAAAACCAATACATTTGAGAAGTTGTTCAATTTCTAAGTCATTTGCAACTCTTTGTGACCACATGGACTGCAGTATGCTGGCTTCCCTGTCCTTCACTATCTTCCAGAGTTTACTCAGATTTATGACCACTGAGTCAGTGGTGCTGTCTAACAATCTCATCCTCTACTGCCCTCTTCTTCTTTTGCCCTCAATCTTTCCCAGCATCAAAGTCTTTTCCAATGAAGCAGCTGTTCACATATGGTGGCCAAAATATTGGGGTTTTAGCTTCAACATCAGTCCTTCCAATGAATATACAGGGTTGATTTCTGTTAGGATTGACTGGTGTGATCTCCTTGCAGTCCAATGGACTCTCAGAGTCTTCAATACCACAACTCAAAAGCATCAGTTCTTCAGTGCTCAGCCTTCTTTATGGTCCAACTCTCTATATATGGACAGTCATGTCCATACATCTGTACATGACTACTGGAAAAACCATAGCTTTGAATATACAGACCTTTGTTGGCAAAGTGATGTCTGCTTTTTAATATGCTGTCTAGGTTTTTCATAGCTTTTCCAAGGAGTAAACATCTTTTAATTTCATGGTTGCAGTCACCGTCCACAGTGATTTTGGAGCCCGAGAAAATAAAATCTGTCACTGTTTCCACTTTTCCCCCATCTATTTGCCCATCCTTGAATGAAATGTTCCCTGATCTCTTCAACTTTCTTGAAGAGATCTCCAGTCTTTCCCATTCTATTGTTTTTCTCTGCTTCTTTGCATTATTCACTTAAGGCCTTCTTATCTTTCCTTGCTATTCTCTGGAACCCCACGTTCAGTTGGGTATATCTTTCCCTTTCTCCCTTACTTTTCACTTCTCTTCTTTCCTCAGCTATTGTGAAGCCACCTCAGAAAACTATTTTGCCTTCTTGCATTTCCTTTTCTTGGGGATGATTCTGGTCACTGCCTCCTGTACAATGTTACAAACCTCTGTCCATAGTTCTTCAGGCACTCTGTGTACCAGATCTAATCCCTTGAATCCATTCATCACCTCCATTATATAATCATCAGGGATTTGACTTAGATCATATCTGAATGGCCTAGTGGTTTTACCTACTTTCTTCATTTAAACCTGAATTTTGCAATAAGGAGCTGATGATCTGAGACACAGTCAGCTCCAGGTCTTGTTTTTGCTGACTGTATAGAGCTTCACCATCTTCGACTGCAAAGAATATAATCAGTCTGATTTCAGTATTGACCATTTGGTGATGTCCATGTGTGGAGTCGTCTCTTGTGCTGTTGGAAAAGGTTGTTTGCTATGACCAGTGTGCTCACTTGACAAAACTCTGTTAGCCTTTGACCTGCTTCATTTTATTCTCCAAGACCAAACTTGCCTGTTACATCTGAGAAGTGTGCTCAGTAAATAGATGAGATGCATCAAAAACTGTATTGCCTGAAGCAGGTATTAGTCAACAGAAAGGGCCCAATTCTTCTCCATGACAGTGCCCAACCACATATTGCACAACCAAAGCTTCGTTAGTTGAATGAACTGGACTGTGAAGTTTTTCCTTATCTGTCATATTCACCTGACCTCTTGCCAACTGACTACTGCTTCAAGCATTTTGACAACTTTTTGCAGGGAAAATGCTTCCATACCATCAGGATGCAGAAAATGCTTTCCAAGAGTTTGGTGAATCCTGAAGTATAAATTTTTACACTGTAGGAATAAGCAAACATTTCTTATTGGCAAAAATATGTTGATTGTAATGGTTCCTATTTTGATTGCTAAAGATGCTTGAACCTAGTTATAATAATTTAAAATTCATGGTCTGAAACCCTAATTACATTTGCACCAACCTAACAGTAACAGCCAAAGACTAACCAAGATTGTTTAATTCTTGCAGGTCTGTCTGGCTGGTATGTGCTGAAGGCTGTTCACTCATTTCTGTTTTCATGGCAACAGAACAAAGAGGGCTATATATCTATTATCAAAGCAAACGTAGGGAGGGGAGAAGATCACCTTCCTCCTCACTCTTGGGCAATGTCAAGGCTTACATCATTAGTCCCTCCTTTAACCCTTTATCATCTAACCAGGAGTGTCATGGCACTATTTAAATCATATGCATAGTAACAAAAGGGTGGTGACATATACTAAAATACCCATCTCAGGTTTCAGGATAATGTCCCCTTTCGAAGGAAATGGCAACCCACTCCAGTGTTCTTGCCTAGAGAATCCCAGGGATGGGGGAGCCTTGTAGGCTGCCGTCTATGGGGTCACACAGAGTCGGACACGACTGAAGCGACTTAGCAGCAGCAGCATCTAGTTTCTTTCCCCTTTCACAAATACGCTTATATTGGCTGCTACACACACAAGTGCTCCTCTTCAAGGACCATTAACCCCCTAACTTTATGTAACAAAATGTAGACCCCAGATCTGTTTCTTTGTACTTGAACTACATATGTAGATTTTTGCTTGGTTAGTGGACTTTTTAATTGAAATGACAATAAATAGGAAAATAAAGAAATATATGTCCATTTCCACTCTGGCACTTTAGGAGTTTGAAAGTCACTACAAACTGAAACTCCAGTACTTTGGCCACCTCATGCAAAGAGTTGACTCATTGGAAAAGACTCTGATGCTGGGAGGGATTGGGGGCAGGAGGAGAAGGAGACGACAGAGGATGAGATGGCTGGATGGCATCACGGACTTGATGGATGCAAGTCTGAGTGAACTCCGGGAGTTGGTGATGGACAGCGAGGCCTGGCGTGCTGCAATTCATGGGGTCGCAAAGAGTCGGACACGACTGAGCGACTGAACTGACTGACTGACTAACTGCATCCTAACAAGTAAAAACTGAACAAACTGAAAAAATCAGTAACTCTTCTTAGATTTGTTAGGGGGGTGAGGCCATAGGACAAAATGCTATCTTGGAGAAAAAGACCTGCAGATACAAAGAACCACAATTTACTAGACAGAAACCTCTGCAGGAACTGGTGCTGAGGTAGGAAGACCTGACCTGTTATCGACCAACTGAAGGAGGCTCAGAGTGGACAAGTCTGAAAGCGAGCAACTTTCTACACCTGCAGGCTTTACCTCCAGGCCCCTGCCAGTTTCTCACCGTGAGTACCAGAGGGAAATCTCATGCCTCCAGCGCCGGGAGGAGAAAAGGAATTATTCTGAAATGCGTCTGTTTCCTCACAAAGAGGTCTGTCTTTGAGAGAAACTATTTTACCAGAACTTAACTCAGTGAGATTTTATCAAGACACTAACTGACCTGGGAGGAGGGATATACCCAACTTCAGCCCACTCTAGCCATCCTGTCCTACCCAAGAGAGGAGAAAGAAACTTAGAGGCTCACTAAAGGTCTGAGAGCTAATCACAGTCCCCCAAGGCCAAAGAAATAAAAGCAAAAATAAGCAAATGGGACCTAATTAAACTTACAAGCTTTTGCACAACAAAGGAAACCATAAACAAAACAAAAAGACAACCTACAGAATGGGAGAAAAAATTTGCAAATGATGTGACCAACAAAGGTTTAATTTCCAAAATATACAAATAGTTCATACAGCTCAATCAAACAATCCAATCAAAAAATGGACAGAAGACCTAAACAGACATTTCTCCAAAGAAGACAGACAGATTTCCATAAGACACATGAAAAGATACTCCACATTATTTGAAAATGCAAATCAAAACTATTACAATGAGGTACCACCTCACACCAGTCAGAATGGTCATCATCAAAAAGTCTACAAATAATAAATGTTGGAGAGGGTGTGGAGGAAAAGGAACCCTTCTACACTGTTGGTGGGAACGTAAACTGGTACAGCCACTGTTGGTGGGAATGTAAACTGGTGCAGCCACTATGGAGAACAGCACAGAGATTCCTTAAAAAACTAAACATAGAGCAGCCATAAGATCCAGCAATTCTACTCCAAGGCATATATTTGTAGAAAACTCTAATTTGAAAAGAATATATACCCCAATGTTCATAACAGCATTATTTACAATTGCCAAGACATGGAAGCAACCTAAATGTCCATTGACAGATAGAAGGATAAAGAAAGTGTGATATATATATACAATGGAATACTACTCAGCCATAAAAAAGAATGAAATAATGCCAATTGCAACAACATGGATGGACTTAGAGATTATCATACTACTGAGGTAAGTCAGACAAAAATGAATAGGACAGTATATTGCTGATTTGTGGAATTAAAAAAATCATACAAATGAATTTATTTATAAAACAGAAACAAACTTATAGTTGTCAAGGGGGAAATAGAGGGGAGGAATAAGTTAGGAATTTGGGATTAGCAGCTACAGATTAGTATATAAAAAGTAAACAAGTATATAAAAAAACAACAAGGACCTACTGTATAGCACAGGGAACTACATTAAATATCTTGTAATCTCCTATAATAGAAAAGAATCACTTTGCTGTACATCTAAAACTAACCCAACACTGTAAATAAACTCTACTTCAATTAAAAATATTTTAAGAGTGAGCTCTAACATAGGATCATAGGACACTTGCCCTCCGTGACATCTTCACCACATCCCTGAAGGCCTATTTACACCAATTCCTTCACTTAAGACATACATCATGCCCAGCTTTCAACAAAAAAATTACATAGCATGCTAAAAACCAAAAACCACTGGAGAAGACAGAGTAAGCATCAGATCTAGACTCAAATATGGCAGAAATAATGGTATAATCAGACCAGGAATTTAAAACTACTCTATTTTATATGCTAAGGGTTCTAATGGTTAAAAGTAAACAATATATAAGAACATAGATAACTGTGATATAAGAAAAAAATTTTGGTCTTTGTCCCTGGCTCCTGGCACAGAACTCCTAAAACTCTTGGAATCTCCTGAGTGGTGATGTTGTCTTTGTTGTGTTGATCAAATGACTCTTGGCTGAGTGATGCCTAGATGGTTTCAGGATGGAGGGTGAGCACCGGAAATACAAAATCATGTGACCAGAGGGTTGGAAATTTCAGTCACATCCCTGACCTCTGGCAAAGTAAAGGGACTAGATGTTATTTTCAATCACCAGTCACCAACAGTTTAAATGATCATGCTTATGTAATAGAACCATCATAAAACCCCAATAAACAACAGAGTTTGTAGAACTTCCAAGTTGCTGAACACACTGAGATGCTAGGAAAGTGGTGCACCCAGAGACAGCATGAAAGCTTCATGGCCCTTGCCCCATGCCTTGCCCTATGCATCTCTTCCATTTGGCTGTCTCTGAGTTGTGTTCTTTATAACAAACTGGTAATAGTAAGCAAAATGTTTTTCTGATTTCTATGAATTATTCTAGAAAATTATCAAACTTGTAGGAGGAAGTTGTAGGACTCTCCAAATTTGTAGTCAAGTCAAACAAAACTTCAGGTAACCTGGAGCCTTGACACCTGGATTGCTGTCTGCAGTGGAAACAGCCTTGTGGAACTGAGCCCTGAACCTGCGGCCTACATGCATGCTAAGTTGCTCAGGCGTGTCCAACTCTTTGTGACCCTATGGACTGTAGCCTCCCAGGCTCCTCTGTCCATGGGATTTTCCAGGCAAGAATACTGGAGTAGGTTGCCATGCCCTCCTCCAGGGGATCTTCCTGACCCAAGGATGGAACCCATATCTCTTATGTCTCTAAATCCAGGACTTGGTGTCAGAGTTGAATTGAACTATTGGGCACCCTGTTAAAATCAGATAACTGGAGAATCGGTTGGCTTTAGAAAACACTCCTGAAAGAACCTGAGAGTAGTGTAAGCAGAGAGATGGAAATTCTATGAAAGAATGAGAAAGAAATACTAGAGATCAAAAATATTGTAAGAAAAATGAAGAATGCCTTTGATGGACTAATTAGTAGACTGGACATGACTGAGGTAAGCATCTCTGAGCTTGAGGAAATGTCAATAGAAACTTCCAAGACGAAAAAACAAGGAGCAAAATGACTGAAAAAGATAAAACTAAGTATCTAAGAACTGTGGCACAATGAAAAAAGATAATGTCCATTCAATGAGAATATCAAAAGGAGAAGACAGAGAGAAAAGGCCAGAAGAAAATACTTGAAGCAGTAACAACTGAAAATTTCCACAAAATTAAAGGGAAAAAAGAGGGTAGGGTGAAGTTCAGAATTTTCCATAGAGTGACTAGAGAGAGAATCACCCTACCCTCTGCCCAGTACAATTCCTTAGCCCCCTTTTCCCCCTTAGCATTTACCACTATCTGATGAGCATTATATTTTCATCTTTCAAGATTTCTTCCTTTCTCTTGGACTTCCTGCAGTTTGGATATGACAGGTCTAGGTATAATTTCTTTGGTATTTTTCCAGCTTGGTGTCCTCTGAGTTCCCTGGATCTGTGGTTAGATCATGGCATTCAGTCCCATCACTTCATGGCAAATAAAGGGGAAAAAGTGGAAACAGTGACAGATTTTATTTTCTTGGATTCCAAAATCACTGCAGATGGTGACTACAGCCACAGAATTAAAAGATGCTTGCTCCTTGGAAAGAAAGCTATGACAAACCTAGACAGAATATTTAAAAACAGAGATATCATTTTGATGACAAAGTATAGTCAAACCTTTGGTTTTTCCAGTAGTCATGTATGGATGTGAGAGTTGGACCATAAAGAGGCTGAGTGCCAAACAACTGATGCTTTTAAACTATGGTGCTGGAAAAGACTTTTGAGAGTCCCTTTGTGAGCAAGGGAATCAAACCAATCAATCCTAAAGGAAATCAACCCTGAATATTCACTGGAAGGACTGATGCTGAAGCTGAAGCTCCAACAGTTTGGCCACCTGATGCAAAGAGCCGATTCATTGGAAAAGACCCTGATGCTGGGAAAGATTGAGGGCAAGAAGAGAAGAGGGTGCCAGAGGATGAGATGGTTAGATAGCATCACTGACTCAATGTACATGAGTTTGAGCAGACTCAAGCCTGGCATGCTTGAGTTCATGGGGTTGCAAAAAGTTGGACCTGACTTAGCAACTGAACAGCAATTAGAATTCATGGTGGACACATTAATAATGCCTTTCTTTATCTGGAGTGTGAAACAGGCCCCTTGGTGCAGTAGAAAAGGTTTAAATAGGATGGCATTCTTTTCTGACCCCCACTGGCTGTGTGAGCACAGGCAGGTTACCTGTCTGGGCCTCTGTTTCATCTCTACAGCTGAGCTTCTTCCTAAAGGACTTAGATCTGCAAGGACCACCGTATCCCCAGCTGCTCCTGTGGCGGCCTCTGGCTTATCTTCAGGTCTCAGCTTCAACTTCACTTTCTCCTGGCAGCATTCCCCAACCCACAGATTTAATAAGGTCTCTCTTAGTCTCCTATCTTCCTTCATAATAATTTTCTCAATTCTAATTAATTAGTTGGTTGTATAACTATCTAATGTCTGTTTTTCCTGCTGGGGTGCAAGCTCTGTAAGAAGGAAAGTTGTGGCTGTCTTTGTTGCTGCCTCTGGAGCACTTCTCACAATGTCTAGCACAGAGTAGGCACTCCAGAAGTATCTTTCAGATGCACAGATGAATAAATGAACAGTCAAGTGGTTATGAATTAGAGATTAAGTAATTGGCACAGTGCCTGGCATATATTTGGTGCCTAGTAAATGATAGCTGTTGAGCTCATGGACATATTTTTCGTCAGATTGCTAGTAGTTTCCATGACTAACTTGGTTTAATGTCTTTGCAAAGGTTATTGGGATTTTATGAATGAGTTTCATATAGTCCAGTAATTTTTCAGAAATCCAATTACTAGAACTTAGAGAAAAGATTGTGTATGTGTATGATGATGATGAGGATGATGATTCCCTGGAGAAGGGAACGGCAACCCACTCCAGTATTCTTGTCCAGAGAATCCCATGGACAGAAGAGCCTGGCAGGCTACAGTCCATGCATTTATGCATATTCAGTCGCTTTAGTCGTGTCTGACTCTTTGCAACCCCATAGACTGTAGCCCACCAGGATCCTTGGGCTTCCCTGGCGGCTTAGAAGAATCCACCTTCTGTGTGAGAGACCTGGGTTTGATCTCTGGGTTGGGAAGATCCTCTGGAGGAAGGCATGGCAACCCACTCCAGTATTCTTGCCTGGAGACTAACCATGGACAGAGGAGCCTGATGGGCTGCAGCCTATGGGGTGGCAAAGAGTCAGACATGACTGAGCAACTAAGCACAGCACAGGCTCCTCAGTCCATGGGATTCTTCCAGCAAGAATACTGGGATTGGTTGACATGCCCTCTTTGAGGGGATCTTCCCAACCCAGGGATTGACCCCGCATCTCCAGCATCTCCTGCATTGTAGGTGGATTCTTTACCCCTGAGCTACTGGGAAGCGTGGACTGAGATCCATGGGGTCACAGAAAATTCAACAGAACTGAGCATGCACATACATTTGTTCTTTGGGTTTTTTTTTTCTTGGCCAGTTGCCTCTCCTTCTATGTGCTAATGTCTCCTTTACCTATAAAAGAGGCCATTCGATGAGACTAGATGAAGAATCTAATTGCTTGGAACTTGGGTTATTTCAAACAATGAAACACTCAATAGCTTTTAAGGACCTGTTGGGATGGGGAGAGGCAGAGCTAACAGGTGCTGGTTAGGTCATGGGATTGCATTTTCAAGGAATACCACGCTCTTGACCTGAACTGCCTTCCTGGTCTGAGAGGCTGTAGTTACAGATGGTGTACAAGTCTGCACTCAGCAACAGCATATGCTTTTCTTTCACCCACCTTCACTCCTGAAGAATCTGTCCTTGGCCTCCTAAAAACTTATCAGTGATAAAATTTTTTTCATTCTACAGGTATACCTGGGAGATACTGTAAGTTTGGTTCCAGATCATGCAATAAAGTAAATATTGCAATAAAGCCAGTGACACAAGCTTGTTTCCCAACTTGCATAAAAGTTGTATTTATACTACACTGTAGTATATTGAGTGTTCAATAGCACATCTAAAAAATGTACATAAGTTAATTTAAAAGTTGCTAACCACCATCTAACCTTCAAGGAGTCCTGATCTTTTTTGGTGGTGGAGGGTCCTGGCTTAATGGCTGCTGACTGACCAGGATAGTGGTTGCTAAAGGCTGGGGCAATTATAACAGTTTCTTAAAATAAGATAACAATTATGTTAGCTGAATTTACTCTTCCTTTCATGAACAGTCTCTCTGTAGTATGCAGTGCTGCCTGATGGCATTTTACCTACAGGAGAACTTTTTTTCGCAATTGGAGTCAGTCCTTTTCAAACTCTGCCACTGTTTTAAAACCTACGTTTATGCACTGTTCTAAATTCTTTGTTGTTATTTCAACAACAGTCACAGTATTTTCACAGGCATAAATTCCTTCTTAAGAAACCACCATTGTTTTGTTTTTTTCTGCTCGTGCATAAGAGCTTCTCTTCTGTTTAAGCTGTATCACAAGATTTCAGCAATTCACCATCTCCAGGTTCCAGTTATGATTCTATTCAATAGTTCTCACGCTATTTCCATCATATCTGCAGTTACTTCTTCCACTGAAGTCTTCAACCTCTAAAAGTTATCCATGAGGTTTGCAATTAACGTCTTCCAAACAATGGCACCCCACTCCAGTACTCTTGCCTGGAGAATCTCAGGGATGGCAGGAGCCTGGTGGGCTGCCGTCTACGGGGTCACACAGAGTCGGATACGACTGAAGCGACTTAGCAGCAGCAGCAGCAAACTCTTGTTAATGTTGATATTTTGGCCTCTCCCATGAATCAAAAATGTTCTTAAATGGCACCTAGAATGATACATTCTTTCCATGGGGTTTCAATTTACTTTGCCCAAAATCAGAGGAATTACTACCTATTGCAGCTATAGCCTTATAAAATGTATTTATTTTTATTATTTCAAGATACAGCCCCTTCTTTACAAGTCTTTATTGAATTTGTTACATTGCTTCTGTTTTATGGTTTTTTTCTTTTTTTGGCCACGAGGCATGTGGGATCTTAGCTTGCCAACCAGGGATCAAACCCCACCACCTGTGCTGGAAAGTGAAGCTTTCCAGGGAAGACCCTAAAGTTGAAAACATTCCTTGATCCATGGGCTGCAGAATGGATGTTGTGTTAGCCAGGCATGAAAACAACATTAATCAGAGCTCTTGGATGACCAGATGTATTGTCAATAGGCAGTAATATTTTGAAAGGGGTCTTTTTTTCCTGAGCAATTGGTCTCCACACTAGGCTGAAAATACTCAGTAAACCATGTTGTAAACAGACGGGCTGTAACCCATGCTTTGTTGTTTCATTTACAGAGCACAGGCAGAGTAGATTGAGCATGACTCTTCAGCGCCCTAGGACTTTTGAAATAATAAATGAGTACGGGCTTCAGCTTAAAGTCAGCAGCTACATGATCCTCGAATATGAGCATCAACCTATCCTTTGAAGATCTGAAGCCAGGTACTGACTTTTCCTCTCCACCTATGAAAGTCCTAGATGATATCTTCCTCCAATAGAAGGCATTTTTATCTACATTGAAGACCTGTTTAGTGTAGCCACCTTCATTAATTACCTTAAGTAAATAAATGTTAGTCGCTCAGTCGTGCCTGACTCTTTGCGACCCTGTGGACTGTTGCCCACCAGGCTCCTCTGTCCATGAGATTTTCCAGGCAAGAATACTGGAGTGGGTTGCCATTTCCTTCTCCAGGGGATCTTCCCAGCCCAGGGATCAAACCCAGGTCTCCTGTACTGCAGGCAGATTCTTTACCGACCGAACTACAAGGGAAGCCCTAATTACCTTAGATCGTCTAAATAATCTGCTGCAATTCTACATCAGCACTTGCTGCTTCGCCTTGCTCTTTTATGTTATGGAGATGGCTTTTTTCCCCTTAAACTTCATATTTATCCTCTGCTATCTTCAACCTTTTATTCTGCTGCTTTCTCACCTCTTTCAATCTTCATAGAATTGAAGAGAGTTAGGACCTTGCTCTGGACTAGGCTTTGGCTTATGGGAATGTTGTGGCTGCTCTGATCTATCCAGAGCACCAAAACTTTCTTTATATCAGCATAAGGCTGTTCCACTTAATATTCATGCATTCACTGGAGTTGCAGTTTTAATTTCCTCCAAGTTTTCCTTTGCATTCACAACTTGTTTGGTGCAAGAGGCCTACTTTCAGCTTGTCTTGACTTTCAACATGCCTTCCTCACTAAACTTAATGATTTTCAGATTTTACTTGAAAGCGAGAGACATGTGACTCTTTCACTTAAACACTTAGAGGCCATTGTAGAGTAATTAGCTGGCCTAATTTCACTGCAAGGAGATCCAACCAGTCCATCCTAAAGGAAATAGTCCTGAATATTCACTGAAAAGACTGATGCTGAAGCTGAAACTCCAGTACTTTAGCCATCTGATGCGAAGAACTGACATTTGAAAAGACCTTGATGCTGGGAAAGACTGAAGGTGGGAGGAGAAGGGGACAACAGAGGATGAGATGGTTAGATGGCATCACCAACTCAATGGACAAGAGTTTGAGTAAACTCCAGGAGTTGGTGATGGACAGGGAGGCCTGGAGTGCTGTAGTCCATGGGTTCGCAAAGAGTCGGACATGATTGAGTAACTAAACCGAACTGAATTTCAATATTGTTGTGTCTCAAGGAAAAGGGAGATCTAAGGAGAGGGAGAGACATAAGGAAATGGTTAGTTGGTGGAGCAGTCAAAATACATTTATCAATACATTTACCATCTTATGTGGGTGCAGTTTGTGGCACCCCAAAATTATAATAGTAACGGCAAAGACCACTGATCACACATGAGCATAACACATACAATCATGAAAAAGTTTGAAATGCTGTCAGAATTACCAAAATGTAACACAGAGACACAAAGTGAACAAATCTGGTTGGAACAATGGTGTCAGTAGACCTGCTGGAGGCAGGGTTGCCACAAACCTTCAGTTTGTAAATAGCACAGTGTCTGTGAAGTGCAGCAAAGCAAAGCACAACACAGCAAGGTGTGCCTGTATTTTTTTCTTAAACTCAATTCCATTCAGGCACTTATATGCTCTTGGGTATAAACAAATTTAGCATTTAGTCTTAGCTGCTGCTTAAATCATTTGGGCTATAATTCTATTTTATGATTTAGACATCTCAAGTTTTATAGCCAGTACCTGAAGCACAATGAAAAAAAATGAAGTTGGATAGCTTAAGATAAAGTGCCATTATTATTCTTTCATATTTTAGGGCAAATCATAAATCCACAGATCTGTGGCCTTCATTTTAATCTAGTTTATGGCTAATTCATTTTGATTGTTCATAGTTGACGGCAATGCATATTCTTCCATTTGCTGATTTGGCATCGGTTCTTATTTTCATGTTTTATGGAGAGTCTTAGCTTTAGTTATATTATGCAGATTTAAAGAATTTTTAAGACCAGTTAACAGTCATAATTATGTTGTCATTTATCAACATAGCTCCCTCTCTTGCCCACCTTTATAAGAGCCCGTGTCTTCTAAAATAGTGATGGCAAGGTCCCTTGGGTTTTGCAGAGATAGAGATTAGCATATACATAGGTGAAAATATCCCTTGAAAGAAACTCTTTCTGGAAGCAAGCATTCTCCATCCCTTTGTCAGCTATGGAAAGCTCTGTGGGTATCTACTTCCTGGAGTACCAGAAGGCTCAGATGCCATAACCACATCAACTTCTCTTGTTCCCAGTACACAACCACATCCTTGCTCTTTTTTGTGGCTTCTGATCCTGTTTTTGTCTTTAATTCCTCCCTGTTTATATAGATGTGTGTCCCTCGGATCCACAAATCCTTTGGAAAGTGTGTGGGGTCCAGGTTATAAAAAAAAGTACCCCACTTTCTTTCAGTTCAGTCGCTCAGTCATGTCCGACTCTGTGCGACCCCATGAATCGCAGCACGCCAGGCCTCCCTGTCCATCACCAACTCCTGGAGTTCACTCAGATTCACGTCCATCGAGTCAGTGATGGCATCCAGCCATCTCATCCTCGGTCGTCTCCTTCTCCTCCTGCCCCCAATCCCTCCCAGCATCAGAGTCTTTTCCAATGAGTTAACTCTTTGCATGAGGTGGCCAAAGTACTGGAGTTTCAGCTTTAGCATCAGTCCTTCCAAAGAACACCCAGGACATATCTCCTTTAGAATGGACTGATTGGATCTCCTTGCAGTCCAAGGGACTCTCAAGAGTCTTCTCCAACACCACAGTTCAAAAGCATAAATTCTTCGGCACTCAGCTTTCTTCACAGTCCAACTTTCACATACATACATGACCACTGGAAAAACCATAGCCTTGACTAGATGGACCTTTGTTGGCAAAGTAATGTCTCTGCTTTTGAATATGCTATCTATGTTGGTTATAACTTTCCTTCCAAGGAGTAAGCGTCTTTTAAAATCTGTCTTTCTGAGATACTCTTGTCTGGTATTAGTCTGAGTTATGAGGGACTGACAGGCCCTGCTCATCCTCCATCTCCTCCATAACTCCTCCATCTCTCCATGCTATTTCTTGGTGGCAGCACTCATTTGTGCTTAAAACAAACAGGTCATGGTTACCTGCTTGACATTAAACAACAACAACAACAATGTGTATCTCCCCCTGAGTCCTCAAACTAGAATCAGGACTACCCCCAAAGATTTCAACCATTTCCCAGGACTTAAATGTTTTGCTCACTTCTATCTTTAAGACCCCAGGTCTGCAAACTCACTAGGCTCATCTAGTCTATCCTCTCTTTAGAGGTGATACAGCTATGGAATCCACCCTCTACTTCTCATTTATACAAATACCACCCACACAAGGCATATGTATGTGGAAGATGTTCCTGAATGCTTGGGGAAACAGAAAGTATAAGAAAGCAAAGCAAGCAACTAAAATCTACGTAATAGGTGGTCCATCTCTGTGGTTTGTCTTCTGCCAAGCGACACTCTTAGAGTGTCATTTTTCACCCACAGTGTTTTATCAAATCAGTTTTCCCAGTGAAGACAGTTCCTTTCCTAAGTGGAATTCCAATACTAGGTTTTATGGTGGTTTTTTCTCATGCTGTTACAAAATATGACATGGACACAAAGTCTTTATAACTCTATTGTAAATCTAAGAAGGCAAAGACCTCCTTTCAGATTTCTTGATAACTCAAGAGAAGGAAGGAGGATGAATGTGGACCATCTGTTGTGTGTCAGGTTGAGAAGAAATAATTTGCCTAAAAACCACATTGTTTAGATTGCAAAATCAACACAAATTTGTGAAATGACTAGAATTCCCTGATATTTCAAACTCACAAAGCCCCTAGGGACTCTTTGACGTTGCTGCCTCTACTTGCTGCCTACCTGCTCCAGCCTGTCTCTAGCAATCTTTGCTAAGAATGCATGGTGGTAAGGGGGAGTGGCCATGGTGGTCACTGTGATTAACTTCATGTGACTAAGACAGTGTGCATGATGGTGGTACTTCTGAGAAAAGTGATGTCTCAAAAATGGAAAGGCTTAAGTCAGACTGTAATGAGACATGAGTCCGTTGCTGAGTTTACTTGTTGCTTAACTTTTTGTTATCAAAGATATCAAAAATCTATAGCAAAGAAAATGGAGTAATATAATAAACTTCGCTGTATCTATCATCCAGCTTCAATAATTATCAACTATGGGCCATCCTGTTTCATCTATATCTACTCCTTCCTCCACAACCACTACCATTTTATTTTAAAGCTAATCATAGGGGTTTTTTTCCTTTTTTTTCAGGCTCCCTGGTGGCTTAGCTGGTAAAGAATCTGCCTGCAATGTGGGAGACCTGGGTTCAGTCCCTGGGTTGGGAAGGGAATGGCTACCCCCTCCAATATTCTGGCCAGGAGAATTCTACGGACTGTATAGTCCATGCAGTTGCAAAGAGTTGGACCTAGGTGAGCAACTCTCACTCGCTTTCAATCACAGGTTTTATTTTATAACCAGGTCTTCGCCATCTCACTAGGATTTGCTTTTATTTCAGTTAAAATTTAAACATAAATAAGTCACTTAATTGAAACCTTTTAGAGCCAATATTAACTGCTACTACACAAATGTACCTGATGAGATGCCTCACTTTATCTTTTCTCAGGTCGCTATTCTCACCTTCTGCCCCAAAGGTAGTTTATTTTCCAAACCCATCTGATGCAAATCATGTCCCTGTAGCTCTGAAAAGACCAGAGATTCATTTATGTGTATAATACAGAAATGTATATAATAGAAATAAGGCTAAAAAATTTAAGATTGTATGCCAAAATATTAGCACGAATTTTGGGGGGGGGTGGTATGAAATCAGGAAAGTTCCATTTTAGTCTTCCCTTTTAGTTTATAATTACTTACATTTTTCTATTGGTAAAAGTATTGGTTAAATGTATTACTTTTATAATTAAAAAATGAACATAAACATCCACCATGAATAGAAATTAAAAAAAACTTTTCTGGAAAATAACACAGTTGGCTTCCCTACACAAGTTGAACTCTTCAGGATAAATGGGAAAATGAAAAAAATTTTTTTTAACTAATCAGCAAAATTTGGACCCCCTGAAAGTGCCCGCATAGTCAGGACTTCAAACTGTGGTCTTGCCTATCAGCTGAACAAAACCCATACCCATGGCCTGACCCAGGCTTTTAGGGTTGCTTCAGGGAGCAGAAAGCAGTATAGGAAATGGAGCTAGGAACTGAATTACTGAAAGTTTGGTGTCAGATGGCTCTTAGGGACAGAAGGTAGGATATTTGAAACTAAGGCTCTCCTGGAAAAAACAGACACAGAGAGAGTCACTGACTCTTGGTGGGGCCATTGTTGCAGGCGACTTCCTGAAGAAGCAAGGCCATATTTTGCCAATGAGCCTGAAGGCCTCTGCTTCCAAGAAACTCCCCCTCCTTCTCCTGCACCTTCCCCTCTCTGCCCGCTCTAGAGGAGCTCTAGACCTCAGCATCAGATGTTAGGCTGAGCAACAGCAAAACCATGGTCAACAAGGTTCTTTAGACCAAATGTGTCTGTATGAATTAGAAGACAGGATAGGGTGATGCAAACCAAGAAAATGGTTTGGGTTTTTTTTCTGGTTGGTTTTTTCTAACAAGAATTTAAGTAGATGGTCCAGAGTTGGTGTAGCAGTTTGACTGTGTGGGGTGACTAACCATCCAGTTTGTCTAGGATTGGTCCTTGGTTTGTGGAATTTCCAATGCTAAAACCCAAACTATCCTGGGCAAACTAAGACAAACTGGTGACTCTAAGTGTTGGGTCCCAGTGTCCATAGATCTTGCCGGTTTGCCAGACATGCTGTTTCTGTCTGGAGGTGTAAGGAAGCTGCTCCTGTTTTCATCCTTCTTTCCATGTGTAGCCAACAGGAAGGGAGACTAGGAGGGGGATGACGTGTACCTTTCATTCTAAAGGCACATCCCAGAAACTGCACAGAACACTTCTACTTATAATATTTGAATCAGAATATAGTCACTTGGCCATACCTAGCAGGAGTCTGGGAAGTGTCATTAGCTGGGTAAACACACATCCGGTCAAAACTTCTATGATTTTGGAATAACAGGAGAATTAGTATAGGCAGGACATCTGGCAAGCTGCCCTAGTACTGAACAGATAACACTTCATGATGCTCCCTGCTCTCCACAATTGCTTTCTACACGGTTCTTACTGCATAAATTGGCACATTGTACCATGTGACCATCCACATGGCACCACCAGGGAGAATCGGGCTGGACCTAGGACCCGAGTGCAGTCAACTTATAGTGTTGTCAGCAATCGATGAGGCTGAGACCGAGTTGAATCCTAGCTCTAACCTGGTCCCTCTCCTGATATGACTGGGCTGTGACCCTTTTCTAGAAAAATTGAAATGCAGATACATTAAGTTGTCTGTTGCAGAAGCTGAGAGATATCCAGAGAAAAATCAGGCAGCAGAAACTATGAGCAAACAGAAGCCATGAGAGAGAAAAGGTCACCCAATAACAAAGTTGTTGGTAACTGCAGAGTGGCCGAGGTAGCAACAGAGAGGTGCACAGGAGGAGGATTAACCTGTCCCTGTGCAGGAAAAGATAATCTTATCAACAGAAGTAGGTGGGATTCCGAATCATCTTCTAGTTGCATAAATATATCTCAGTTTGTACAGGCTCAGCAGTAAGGCTGCTGCAATGTTCCCTGTGACACCTTATTTCAGTTCCCAGGTTAGGGGAGTGATTAAGTATGGAGTTGGCCAGTAAGTTTGTTTGGGCTTTTCCACAGAATATGAACAAACTTTTTGGCCAAACCACTAGTATGTTGTGTCTGAGTGTCTGTGTCAGTGGGGTGGCAGTCTGTGTCAGTGTACATTCAGCTGGAAAAAAAAAAAAAACCCTAAAATAACCTAACAAATAAGGACATTTGTCATCTCATATGTTAGGGTGTACACAAGTAGAGAGGTTTCAGGGTGGCCAACTCAGAGACGCAGTGACGTCATCTATAGGGCAGACTGCCTTTTCTCACTGCCATCCTCAGCCCCCTGGTATTGGCCTCAGACTTGCCTCTTCCTGGTTTCAGGTTGACTACAGAAACAATTCACACAGCTAGTCAGGGATGGAGAGGAAATGACCCTCTCTTTAGTCCCTTTGTGAGACTGGAAGACATGTCTCAAGCTGCCAGAAAATTTTTTTCCCCCGTCTCATCATCCCAAGCCCATTCCTAAGTCAGTCATTGGGAAGAGGAGGAAGTGGCACATAGGGTTAGTCTGACAGAGACGCTATGGCCAGGGACGGGGCTTGGTTTCCCTTCAAATACAAGGTTGTCCATATCTGAACAGAATCAAAGTGCTCCTTATCAGCAGGAAGGAGGACAAATTAGCAGGTTTGGAAAGTATACTATAGTGTCCACTACAAGATGCTATGAGGTCAGCTGGCTCTTCTCTGGCTGACCTCCAAGGGTACCTCTCACATTTAAGGCCTCAGTGTCACAGATTAAAAACTGTATTAGAAAACAAAATTAGAATTTTGCCACCTGACACATTCTGGGGTGTTAAGTACTTAGTTGCTCAGTCGTGTCTGACTTTTTGTGACCCCATGGACTATAGCCCGCTAGGCTCCTCTGTCCATGAAATTTCCCAGATAAGAATACTGAAATGGGTTGCCATTTTCTTCTCCAGGGAAATCTTCCCAACCCAGGGATGAAACCTGGGTCTCCTGCATTGTAGGTAGATTCTTTACCATCTGAGCCACCAGGGAAACCCCTGGGGTATTGATTCACCTTAATCAAAAGGTCAGTTTACAAATCAGGAAATCAGTTTATTGATTTGTAGTCCAAAATGCACAAATCTCTCTCTCATTCCTGGGAAGCTCATGCTTATCATCCAGCACATAGCAGTTAAATAGCCAAATTAATATCCACAAAGTTTCTTGGTTGTACATAACATCAAAGAAAGGATACAGATGGTTTTGTGTCTTTTTCTGTCTTTGCCACCCAATTTTGGGCTTCTTTTCTATTACACATGATATACTCCTTGCCTGGAATAGCTTTGCTGCGTTTCTCTACCTAAAAATGCCCATTCAAACCAAGTCCAACGTCACCTGCATGATAAATATTCACTGTAAGTTACTTCCTTTCTCACTGTAGTAAAATTCTTAATCATCATTATCTCCCTAATGGATGGCACTGCAGTTCAGTTCAGTCGCTCAGTCGTGTCTGACTCTTTGCGACCCCATGGACTCCAGCACGCCAGGCCTCCCTGTCCATCACCAACCCCCAGAGTTTACTCAGACTTACAATTCTCAGACCTTGTACATGTAAGAATCACCAAATCAAAATAAGACTTTGTTATTAAAAAAATCATATTTTCTATTGACAGAGGAATGGATAGGAAGATGTGGTACATATATATATTTAATAGAATATTTACTCAACCATAAAAAAGAATGAAATAATGACATTTGCAGCAACATGGATGGTGCCAGAGATTATCATACTAAGTGAAGTTAAAGACAAATATCATATGATATTACTCATACACGGAGTCTAATTTTTAAAATGATACACATGAACTTACTTATGAAACAGAAATAGACTCATAGATTAAAAAAAAACCTTATGGTTACCAAAGGGGAAATGTGGTGGGGTGTGGAGAATAAATTAGGAGCTTGGTGTTAGCATGTACACAGTACCATATATACCAACAGGAACCCAGTGTATAGCATAGGGAAGTATACTCAATATTCTGTAATAACCTATGTGGGTAAAGAATCTGAAAATGAATGAATATATGTATAACAGAATCACTTTGCCATATACCTGAAACTATCAACATTATAAATCAACTATACTCCAATAAAATTTTAAAACAAATACAGAGAAAGAAAAAAAGTTTAACAAAAAATCGTATTCTCAGGGAGTGTGATTCAGTAGGTCATGGATGGGGGAAGGAATCTGCATGTTGATATGCACCTCAGCAGGGGATTTGGGCCACGTTTGGGGAAGCATTGGCCTAGGCCATGATCTTTGCAATTATCGTTCTGGTGATGGGAAATGGCTATGTTCCAGGAAGAAGGCCTCTTCCTCAACTGCAGTGAATGGGCAGTAACAAAAATCTTCCTCTTCCAAGGAAATCAGCAAAGTCCCCATGACTTTCTGCTCTAGTCAGTATGTATATTGAAAGGTCCTGGACTGAGAGTTAGGGGTGTAGAACCCAGCTCTAGAACCCAGCTCCAGGCACTTTCTAAAAGGTAGAGATGCCTAAGCTGAGGTTTGAAGGGGAGAAGGTGAGTTTGGTAGATGTGGTGGGAGAGATCCTTCTCAAAGAGGGACAGATTGTGCAAAGCTTGGGAATCTGAGAATATAGGCAATTCAATAAAACAGGGGAGAGGAATGCATGAGGGGAAGTGAAGCACAGAGTAGTCCTGGGCCAGTACACATATTATTCATTTACAGCACCATATAAAATAGTAAAAACAACTTATTGAGCCCTCATTCTCCATCAGACACTATAATTTATATATATTATGTACAGCATACTACTGTGTTTCTTACACTATTTGGTCACAGGTTTAAATATCCTCTTAAAGACTGTATGCTCTTAAAAGACCTTCATGCTCTTAAAAATTAGAGAGAACCCCAGAGAGCTTTTATTTATGTAGGTTATATATATCTATTGATATTTACAGTATTAGTAGTTCAAACTGAGAAACTGAGAAATATTAATTCTGAAAACTATGGATAATATACCATTATATGTTAACATAAAAACATACTTTTAAATACAACCAGAATCTCTAGCACAAAAAATATTAGAGGGAAGAATAGCATTGTTTTATATTTTTCCAAATATCCTGACTGTCTGGCTTAAAAGAAGACAGCTGACTTCTCATCTGCTTCTGCATTAACCTTGCACATTCACATGTCATATAGCCTCTGGAAAATCCCTCTGTACATTCAAGAGGGAAAGTGGAAAGGGAAAATAGTGTCTTAAGGGGATTATGAAAATATTTTAGCCCTTGTGCACCTTGAATGGGTACTGAGAGGTTGCAGGGGCGCCAGATCACTTTCTGGGAACTGCTGTTTTAGAGGCTGAGAACACCTGAACCATGGCTTTTTCAAGTCTGAGACTGCGATTGTAAGCAAGCTCCTCAGCCTAGGTCTCCATTTCCTCCTTAGTGACATGGGGACACTTAGGGAACCTTAAGGGTGGTGATTGGCATGGTGTAAGCCATCAGTAAATGGCAGCAGCGGGTGATCCTTGTAACACCCCTTGGGGGTGAGCTCCAGGGCAGAACAGAGGAAACAGGAGAGCCAGGGGACAAACCCAAGTCTCTGACTTCAAAGGCTGGACTTGTGACCACTGTGTTACACACATGCCATGTTGAGATGTTCTGAGCAAAGATGTACTTTAAAGAGATTAATGTTGTGACCAGAGCTTAGGAAAACCACTCTGGTTGTGGCTTAGAGGATGGGGAGGTGGCGCTGGGACTGCAGACAGGGGCTCCATTAGGCCAGGCAGGAACCATCAAGTTTCCTTTGGGCCATGCTGTATCAGTTTGACCTCTGGGAGGGCTGGCCAGAGACAGTGCTGTCAGTAAGGAAGAGGAACTTCTCAGGTGGTGGACTGGGCAGGACTCAGGCCCATGAATGTGGGCATGAGGGAGGTGGAGGAGTCTTAAATCTCCCTGGTATTTCTCACTTGAGCAATGCTATCAAAAATGTGTGACCACATATTCAGAGTATCGTCAACCAGGGAAGCCTTGGTGTCCAGGGCCAGTCACTTTGGCATGGAGCACCAATGTGGCTGATGATAGTTTCCAGCTCTTCCAGAGGTCAGACTGATACAGTGTGGCCCAAAGTCCCCACCATAACCCCATTTTACCACAAACTATTTAGCATGGTCCAAAGTCCCAGGGATATTCCAAGGGCTTAGAGGGTATCTCACAAGAGATGGTTGAGGTCCAGTCTTTTGTCAAATGTACAGGGTGTCAACAACTCAAGCCTGATGCATTACCCTTTACCGCACTTGTATCCAGCTGCCTACTTAAAAGGACTCTCGAAAAAAGTTACCACCTAATTTTTTCATCAGAGCACCCAAATCTGCTCTGCTCATAGTCTTCCTTATCTCAGTTCACAGAAACTTCATCCTTCTAGTGGCTCAGGCCACAGACCTTGGAGTCATCTTTGACTTCTTTCCTCCCACATCCCAAACTTAACTCTGGCCAATCCTGTTGATTCCATCTTCAGAGCATTTCATTTCTTTCTGCTTCCCTCCCCCTCCACTACTTTCACCCTGGTCCAAACCTTCACTATTTCTCTCTGAATGAGCCCAACAACCTCCAAACTGGCTCCTGTGTTCACCTATGGCCCCTGCAATCTCCGCCACGCAGCCAGATGACCCTTTAAAATTATAAGTCAAATCATATCATTCCTCTTCTCAAAACCCTTTATTGACTTTTAATCCCACTTGGCAGAAAACAAAATCTTCTGACCCCAAGTACCTCCCTGCCCTAATTTGGATTTGCATCCTCTCCCCAGCTCACACTGCTCCACCTGCACTGGCTTCCTTCCTCTCACCAGACACATCCCTGCTTTAGACTTGTATTTGCATTGAAATATTCATCTTCCTTCTCGACTCTTTTTGAGTATTTTCCTCCATAGCACTTTTACATCCGTCACACCACTCATCTGCCTGTTTATGAGCTCAATGTCTCCACCTCCAGCCACCACTCTCTGCCCCCACCAGACTCTATGCTCCACAAGAACAGAAAACTTAATTTTCAAAACCTCTCCTGTATTCCCTGTATTGTTGACTGGATGAATGTGTAGGCAAAGGACCATGTCAATAGACTTTGCAGCCCATTATTCACTCTTGGATTATTTTGATTCTACAAAAGTTTGACGATTCAGAATCTGACAGTTTTCTAAATAAGCAATGTAATTCTTCCACGTGGCCAAATACTTTCCATTTTTAGGATAAAATAGAAAAGAGTAATTTAGGGCAGATTCTCCAATGTGTAGGTAAGTTCCATGAGGGCAGGGGTTATGTCAGGCATGTGTTTGGTGCTCGTGAATATTTATTGATTGACCAAGAACATTCCTACCTATTCTTAAGATCACTATCTGGCAGCACAGAGAGAAATTTAGTAATAATTTGTCCATTTGACGTTGGGGCCATGTGAGATTTGTGGATAAGTGACCTACTCAAGTTTTACCATTAACTAGAATTAAGTTCCCAAGTCTCATCCCAGAGTTCTTTTCCTGTTCAATGAGCTCCCTATGTCAGCTTCAAAGACCTTTGGGACTAAAATTAGAGAATAATGACTTGGAAGGGAAAAGGGTGTTGGGATCTCCCTGTTTCCCTCTTTCTGTAGCAAGAGGAGCTGGATTTTGAAACATGCCAGACAGGCACTCATATCCCCTCACTGCTATTAAGAAGTTGGGAGAGTTTGGTCAAATTGCTTAACTTCTGGTTCTCAATAAACACTTCCATTAAATGGGGATTGCCTAAATAGGGCTGTGGTAATGCTTCCATTGGAGAAGGCAATGGCACCCCACTCCAGTACTCTTGCCTGGAAAATCCCATGGACGGAGGAGGAGCCTGGTGGGCTGCAGTCCATGGGGTTGCTAAGAGTCAGACACGACTGAGCGACTTCCCTTTCACTTTTCACTTTCATGCATTGGAGAAGGAAATGGCAACCCACTCCAGTGTTCTTGCCTGGAGAATCCCAGGGACGGGGGAGCCTGGTGGGCTGCCGTCTATGGGGTCGCACAGAGTCAGACACGACTGAAGCGACTTAGCAGCAGCAGCTGCAGCAGCAGCAATGCTTCCATAGTGAGTCTGCAAAACTGCAACACTATAACTCAGAAGTGAGAAAAATTAATTCTTTCACCTTGTGGGTAACTGATGTGGTCTTCCTCATGAGCCCCTCACCTATTGGTTAGCAAGAAAAACAACTCAAGGTTTAATTTTGTTCAGTCTAGATAGATACAGAATCTCAGTAGGAGATGATGAAAAAGATTCTGGAGATGGAGAATGGTGATGGTCACACAACAGCGTGAATGCACTTAATGCCACTGACTTTTACACTTAAAAATGTACAAACTTTGAGCTGTAACTACTGGAAGTGTAATATCTAACATGACTAGACCCAGCTCTGCTGTATGGTAAACTTGCAAGTTTTTGAGAGAGTAGATCCCAAGAGGTCTCTATCATAAGGAAAAAAACATTTTTTTTTTTTTTGTCTTTTTTTGTACCTATATGAGAAGATGGATGCCAACTAAACTTATGGTAATGATCATGTCACAAGATATGTAAGTCAAGCCATTATGCTCTACACCTTAAACTTACAAGGTGCCATACATCTAACAAAGCTCAGTAAAACTGGGGGAAAATGGTGAAAATGTTAAAACGTTATGTATCAATATGTGTGTGTGCACGTGTGTTGGTCACTCAGCCGTGTCTGACCCTCTGTGACTCCATGAACTGTAGCCAGCCAGGTTTCTCTGTCCACAGGATTCTCCAGGCGAAAATACAGGGATGGGGAACCATTCCCTTCTCCAGGGGATCTTACCGACCCAGGGATTGAACCCAGGTCTCCTGCATTTCAACTGGATTCTTTATCATCTGAACCACCAGGGAAGCCCACGTATCAGTATATTTTACCACAGTAAAAAATTACGGAAAGAAATTAGTCTGATAATTTGGATAGTCTTTTCTGGCAATTCTCAGTCACTTCTGGAAAGATGGTGAAACTCTCAGGTTTCCCAGGCTTGGCCTCCCTTTTCTTCACTAAACTGTGTTTGGATATATATGGCGAGGGGGACATGGAGGCTTATGTGGAAATCCTCTGGGGGGATTTCCTTGGCCCACTCGGGCGCCTAAGCACGGCCTGCCTCCTTCCAACCCTTGTCCCATGGCTCCAGGCTGAGGAAACACCACGTACTGTGACACCTCAAAAATTTCACTGTGACGCTGGTTGGGGAGCGGCGCTGCAGTTCAGCTGGCAGAGAGAGCAGCTGTGAGTCACTCGCGGTTCCTCATCCCCCTGCCCCTGACTTTCGGGCCACCAAGCCCACTCCTTCCTTCACCGGCTCTGAGGTCCGCCCTCCTCTCCATCCACCGCACCACTCCCCTCATTTGGGCGTCTTCTTACCACACCCAGGGGCGTGCTTAAACTCTGTGATTAATCACTGACCACTGGCCTCCCAGCAGACTGGAAGCTTCTCAAGGAGGAAGGCTGTGTATTACCAGTGTCTGGGGCCATTCCTGGATCAGAAAATGTTTTTCAGAGAAAACATCCATCTCAGTGGCTGCCCGCTCCCTGTCTGCAGGCCTTTGCTATAGTACCTGGGAGGTGTCAGGGCCCCTAACATTACATCCCAAAGACAGTACAAAAGGAGTGCAGGAAATGCTGTGAAAAGAAACACACAGTTCTTACCAACGTGCCATTTTCTAACTCCTGGAACAGTCATGACATTAGAAAGTGATGTTCCTGCTTTGTGGTGAGCAAATGCTGGTCAACAGACTATGTGAGGTCTGAACCCTCAGAGGAAGAGGAAAAGAAAGAGAAAGAGAGAGAGAGAGAGAGAGAGAGAGAGAGAGAGAGAGAGAGAGAGAGAGAGTGTGTGTGTGTTTAAAGAAATCACTGCTTTAGCTGACACGTCTTTCCCAGGTTGCTGTTTAAACTATGGCATTTAATAAAGAAGAGAGGCTGCCCTTAACTCATTTTAAGTGTGACAACAACAGTAATATCATGGAGAACCAGTTTTTAAAAAGCACAGTTAATCATAATTCATCCTTGGAAGATAACTGGGAGCCACAACAAATTATATTTTAAAAAAAAAAGAAAGGCTCCAAAGCCTATTTACTTACTGAAAATTCCTCCAAAATCTCATATGAGAAGATGGCGGTAAACATAAGGTCCAGGTGCTTGTTTTTTGTTGGTCCAGGGCCACCTCCTGTCCTGGGCCTGAGCACTGCACTCTGGGGCTCCCTGCCCTGTTGGGTTCAGCCACCAGGGAGAACGGCGGCCGGAGAAGACCACGGTTGGGAGGGTTCTTCCCGACTCTCAGCTGGATTTTCTGGCAGAGACAGAATGCCCCTCCACTACAGCTCCCCCTCTCCTCAGAGCTCCAACTTCTGCAGGGGCGGCTACAACTCTCCAGTGTTGCTAATATGCTTTAATCCTGCAGTCGGACACGACTGAGCGACTGCACTTTCGCTTTTCACTTTCATGCATTGAAGGAAATGGCAACCCATTTCAGTGTTCTTGCCTGGAGAATCCCAGGGATGGGGGAGCCTGGTGGGCAGCCGTCTATGGGGTCGCACAGAGTCGGACACGACTGAAGCGACTTAGCAGCAGCAGCAGCAGCAAACCCTTCATTAAAATCTCCTGAGCTAGAGTTGGCTTCTCTTTCCCGAAGGAACTCCAACTAATTAGTCTGTAATAAGAAACTCCTGACTGGCACCAGCTAGGGCCCTGATGTCCTGATTTGCCCGTCACTGAAGGAAATGGCAACCCACTCCAGTATTCTTGCCTGGAGAATCCCAGGGACAGGGGAGCCTGGTGGGCTGCTGTCCATTGGGTCGCACAGAGTCAGACACGACTGAAGCAACTTAGCAGCAGCAGCAGTAGCAGATGGACATTAATTATGTTAATGCAGATATTTCATCAGTTCTACTAGATAATACAGCTGAGTTCATAAACTAAAGGCCAAGAACTTGTACCTTCAAATTTCATTGCCTTCTTCAAGTTGAAAACTTAGGACACTTTCATGTCTACTCCAACAATGGCCAATGTTAAAATAGTCTAAAGCTGCCTTTTAAGATTTCCTTTAGTGTTGTTATTTGGAATAATGTTGATCCTTCTTTAATGGCAGGTTTGATACAGATCAACAGGCAAATGCCATATACATATATGAAAGTTAGCAATAATTTCATGATGCTTAGATGCAAATGTCACTTACTGTCCTTTAAGCCAGGATCCAATCAAGGTTCACAAGTGGCTTCTGGTTTTCTCTTTAGTGTTTTGGGGGAGGCAAAGACTTTATGTGTGTAACTCCGCGATCCAGTGTATGTGTGACACTGTAAACGTGAACTAAATCAAATGGAACTTCAGGGAAAGCTAAGTGTTCAGGGTATTGCAGAGGATACAACTTGGGTGTAGGAGGAGATGAGTCAGCCATTCATCAGGGCCATTAAATTAGTATAGGTAGTCAGCATTTTCCTTTTTCATGTTAGGACACACAAAAAATAATCATATTTCCATAACATGCTGGGTTGAACAGAGGGGGCTTCTTGGGGGCTGTCTGGAGCTCCAGCTGCCCCCCTCAGGTTCTTGTCCCAGTGGTGGGGGACCTACATTTGCAGTATATCTTGGAAATGTTCAGATCAAAAATATGGCAACTTTTGCCAAAGTTTCCAGGCTTCTTTGGGTCCTGGGGTATTTGTTTATTTCCAACCCCATCACTTTAGTGAATCTTGTGTGTTTCTCCCTCAAGAGTCTCAGCTAGAGTCTTGCTCTGTCCCATCAGCAGCCACATATGCCCATTAACCTGGAAACACAACGACAGGGGCAGCCTTTTTCCATGTTATTTATTCAGTTAACTAGCTACACGTGGGGGAAAAGCAAATTAGTCCAAGCTTTTGGGGGAGGCCTGGGCGGATGGGTGGAAGGCTGGAATTTTAAACAGAAAATAATCTTATAAACAATTAGATGAAAGATTTACAAAATCCATTAAAAAAAATAGTATCCTCTGAGGGTAAGAGACAAAGATAAAATCATCACAAATAAATTAACAACCTCTGATCATTGCATTCCTCAAAACCAAAGTTCCTGAAAATGGTTTGCATTTCAGACTGCTGCAATTTGCAGATACTTATATGGTCTATATTTCCAAAAAAGAAAAATGGAGACAAACACCAAGCAACAGATTAATACAATGTAGGGAAAATTGAGCACATGAAAATAGCTATCATTTGGTAGCAAAAATAGAGTTATGCCAATGTTAATATCAAAATTAAAGACATTTAAATAAATTATGTCAATACAACTGCTTATTGCTCCTATTCATAACTAAAAGGTCTGAGGAAATTCTATGATAGCTGGAAGGCATAATATAACTTACAGAATAAGTATTAGACCTATAACAAGGCTCAACAACCAAACAGAACCTTTATCATTTTTCTTTTAGTGTTCCCATTATTAATGGTAGGACAAGGTCACTCATCATAAATCTGGAAAACACAGGACAGTGCTTGAAGCCCAAGTCAATGATTTACTGGAAGTAATTAAAAATAGTATGTGAGAAAAGCAGCAGCCCAAATGAAGTAAATATTTTTTTTAATAAATGGTTTGTCTATTTTATTCTCCCATAGAGTCCATAGGAAGCACATGAGGCCGTGGGGGCTGTCTGGGCATTCTGTAGGGATAATGACAGTTGTCCTAAGGTGAACTCCGTCTGTTTAGTTAATACCAGAACTAGCCTGGCTTCTAGGAGGTGAATGGCATGGAGAAAGAATCTGCACTGAGACTTCGATTATTACATTTGACTCCAGGAAATACCATCATAGGCTTTGGGACCTGGGGAGGGAGTGATCTGCCTGGCTACACAGGAGACTGTGGCCCCTTCCTGAAAAGCATCTCTTGCAGCTTGGGATGACCAGCAGCACCACATTACCTGCGGTGTAATGTGGGAAACTGGACTGCACACAGTCCCGTTTCCAAGAACAGCAGTGCGGTTCACCAGACATTTGGGATGGGACGACCAGGAATAAAACAGAGGTTACAAGTACCTTCAGTGATGAAGTGACTGGCATTATGTAATTGGGAGATTCAAAGTCCGAAGAGTCAGTTCTGCCTCAGTTCTCAAAACAATGCCATGTTTCTGCTTCCTTCATCTTAAGAATATAAAATGTTTGAGATACAAACTAGTTTGAGAAGGTGCTTTTGAGAGTAGAGACTGAAGGAAAAAAGAAGCTGTTTCCCCCTCAAGAGAATTTGAGGATTATAATAGGATGTATCACCAAGCCATTTAAATGTCAGAAAAACCCTTTATAGAGGTGGGTACTAATAGGTTTTAAAATTGGCATACATATTCAAATTCATCCACACTCCCACCTCAAATGACTACAAAGGTGATGTTTGGTCCCTTGATCCTTGTGATTATAAAATGAAACATAAGATCAATAGAAATAGCAACTGGGCCAATTAAAGACTTGCCAAAGACCTCAAGACAAAGCTACATCCATTCAGGCTGCAAGTTTTGTTCTTGTTTTGAGCCACCCTCTGCCACAGTCAGTGTTACCCAAGTTCTACATTTACCTACACACTGTGAAAATGAGATTTGTTTTCCCCTGGAGTACCCTTAAAATCCACAGGCCTCTTCTTCCTGTCTGTGAGCAGAATGCAGATACAAGCTTGAAAAGAAAAGAACAAAGCCCATACCAAAGAATTTGATCAATTTCATTAGAAATGGAAATGATATTCTCACTGTGTTCATCTTGACGTCTTGATAAAATGGAATGGATGAAAGCAATATTTAATGAATCACATATTATTTTAAAATGCTAGTCACTTGCAGATTCCACAAGGCTACCGATCCACTTTAACTCTATTTTGAAAATGGAACACTCTCTAACTAGTTGTTTGTGTCACGCTGAAAACCAGTGCATCCTTTTTTTGTTACTTATTTGATTTTTCACTCATAGCATTCTTTGATGTTATTTAAATATATAAAAATGTTTTCTGGAGAAATTTTTTTTACCACATCATTTTACTTGATATCCCATAGGATTGTTATGGACTTTAGAGGAAAATGCTTAAAACTCAAGCTTTGGTTTTAAAGTAATATGGGCAGAAATTGGAACTGCTTTGATTACAGAATTCAACTAGTGCACATATTCTATTATTGTAATCAGCACTAACACATTTAAAAAGGCAAAGTTTCTCCTTTTGGTAGTTATAATCTGTATCATTCAAGACTGCTGCAAAACTCACAAATGAGTGATATGAGTTAAGAAGAAAGTGTAGGAAGGGGATAAGAAGACATTTAAAGCTTTATCAGAACACAGCACAAAGGAAGAACTCAATTCTCTACATTTTTTTATAAGGCAGATGGTCAAAATTTTTAATACAAGATCTAATATACATTGCTTATTAAGAGGTAGAAAATACCAAAACAGTATTTAAGGAAAATGTGTTGAGTTACTTAAAACAATCAGCTACTTTATTAAACTTCTGGAAAGTCAAACTGCCATGTGGAATGCCCTGTGTATTTTAACACTAAATTGGGTCATTCCACACTCAACAGAGATGTGGGCAAATAGTGGGGGAGGTTGGGGTAGAGTAGGAAGAGAAAACAGTTTTTTTAACTTGCAATGAATTTAACTCTAAGGAGAAATTTCCTACTGTCTGCCTGGGAATTCATTATGATATTTAATAAATAGGGATTTCTCAAATTATCAACACTTTCTCTGTATGATTTTGCACACAGGCAATGAAACTTTAGGGAGGGATGACTTCAAATGTTTTCCTCTTCGAGAAGGTACCACACCCATCTTATACAAAAACATATCTCACTAATCTTATACCATTCTCTCCAGTCACTGAAATGCAAATACGACTATTCTTCAGACTCCAGCACCAGCAGAATTGTTCTGTGTGAGCAATTTGAAAGCTGTCTGAGGCAAAAAGATACCTGAGCTACCAAAATAAACCTGGGTAGCTTATGCATGGGTGAGTAACCCTAGGTATTCTTTTTTCTTAATGCACCTGGGAGAGATGGATTTTCTTTACAACCTCATTTTATAAGGCATAAATTTAATTAGAATTTTCCTAACCTTTGGAAAATTAAAGTTTCTTTTTTAACCCACACATTAACATTCAATCTTTTATTTTTATTAAATAATTTATATACAAAAAGAAATATCAAGGTGTTCTACATTCATATAAACAATCATGATAACATTTGAAATTGTAAAGAAACCTACTGAAGAAAATATATACTTAAATACTTACAACGCTAAGCTAAGAAACACAAGTGATCATTTTAGATAATATTGTTTAAATATACAGACACAAGATGGTGGCTTCAGAAAGCAAATGTGGGAGAAGCACAAAGATGTCTTGCTCTTTCCTCTTTCACCACAAGACAGGATGGTCCAGTTTGGAAAAACCAAAATCTTTCCTAAGTTCCAAATAGGTGCCGTTGCTCACCCAAGAGTCATCAATGGATTTCCTGTGGAAGTGAAAGAATTTCTTGAAGGCTCCTGCCGAGATTGTCAGAGTCTCTATTTCCCTTTTCAGTTCCTCTCTGCCCCGCCCAGCCCTCCACCCCTCCCCCGCTGCTGCCCGTCCAGATCATCATTTGCATCTGCACACCCTGCCCCTATGGCACAGAACTGGACTGTTCAGCTACTTCTGATTTCGGCTTCTCGAACTTAGGGGCTGTGAGAAATGGTATTTCTGAGACAAATGGGTGAGGGAAGAGTCTGTGGTACAGAAAATATGGCTGGGATGACAGTTACCACCTTGAGTATGACTATGTAAATGCTGCAAGTTAATCAGATTGTTCAAATCAAGTAATAAATTAACAGTGAAAAGGAAAGGAATTGGAAATCATCACAGTCTAGAGTTAACAGCCTTGGTTCACTATTTGACTAGATGTTCAGTTCAGTTCAATTGCTCAGTCGTGTCCGACCTTTTGCAACCCCATGGACTGCAGCATGCCAGGCCTCCCTGTCCATCACCAACTCCCAGAGCTTGCTCAAACTCATGTCCATAGAGTCGATGATGCCATCCAACCATCTCATCCTCTGTCGTTCCCTCCTGCCTTCAATCCTTGCCCAACATCAGCGTCTCTTCTAATAAGGTAGTTCTTCACATCAGGTGGCCAGAGTATTGGAGTTTCAGCCTCAACATCAGTCCTTCCAAAGAATGTTCAGGACTGATCTCCTTTCAGATGGACTGGTTGGATCTCCTTGCAGTCCAAGGGACTCTCAACAGTCTTCTCCAACACCACGGTTCAAAAGCATCAACTCTTCTGCACTCAGCTTTCTTTATAGTCCAATTCACATCCATACATGACCACTGGAAAAACCATAGCCTCGACTAGACGGACCTTTGTTGACAAAATAATGTCTCTGCCTTTTAATATTCTGTCTAGGTTGGTCATAACTTTTCTTCCAAGGAGTAAGTGTCTTTTAATTTCATGGCTGCAATCACCATCTGCAGTGATTTTGAAGCCCAGAAAAATAAAGTCAGCCACTGTTTCCCCATCTATTTGCCATGAAGTGATGGGACCAGATGCCATGATCTTCGTTTTCTGAATGTTGAGCTTTAAGCCAACTTTTTCACTCTCCTCTTTCACTTTCATCAAGAAGCACTTTAGTTCTTCTTTACTTTCTGCCATAAGGGTGGTGTCATCTGCATTTCTGAGGATATCGATATTTCGCCCAGTAATCTTGATTCCACCTTGTGCTTCATCCAGACCAGCATTTCTCATGATGTAGTCTGCATATAAGTTAAATAAGCAGGGTGACAATATACAGCCTTGACGTACTCCTTTCTCGATTTGGAACCAGTCTGTTGTTCCACGTCCAGTTCTAACTGTTGCTTCCTGACCTGCATACAGATTTCTCAAGAGGCAGGTCAGGTGGTCTGGTATTCCCATCTCTTTAAGAACTTTCTACAGTTTATTGTGATCCATACAGTTAAAGGCTTTGATATAGTCAACAAAGCAGAAGTAGATGTTTTTCTGGAATTCTCTTGCTTTTTCCATGATCCAATGGATGTTGGCATTTTGATCTCTGGTTCCTCTGCCTTTTCTAAATCTAGCTTGAGCATCTGGAAGTTCTTGGTTCACATACTGCTAAAGTCTGGCTTGGAGAATTTTGAGAATTACTTTGCTAGTTATGAAATGAATACAATTGTACAAATGCACTAGTTTGAACGTTCTTTGGCATTGCCTTTCTTTGGGATTGGAGTGAAAACTGACCTTTTCCAGTCCTGTGGCCACTGCTGAGTTTTCCACATTGGCTAACATATTGAGTGCAGCACTTTCACAGCATCATCTTTTAGGATTTGAAATAGTTCAACTGGAATTCTATCACCTCCGCTAGTTTTGTTCGTAGTGATGCTTTCTAAGGTCCATTTGACTTCTCATTCCAGGATATCTGGCTCTAAGCGAGTGATCACTCCTTCATGGTTATCTGAGTCATGAAGATCATTTTTTGTATAGGTCTTCTGAGTATTGTTGCACCTCTTAATATATTCTGCTTCTGTTAGGTCCATATTGTTTTTATCCTTTATTGGGCCCATCTTTGCATGAAATGTTCCCTTGGTGTCTCTAATTTTCTTGAAGAGATTTCTAGTCTTTCCCATTCTACTGTTTTCTTTGCACTGATTTCTTTTATTTCTTTGCCTTGACCACTAGGGAAGTCTCTCTTATCTCTTCTTGCTATTCTTTGGAACTCTGCATTCAGATGGATATATATTTCCTTTTCTCCTTTGCCTTTTGACTCTTTTTTTTCCTCAGATATTTGTAAGGCCTCCTCAGACAACCATTTTGCCTTTTTCGTATTTCTTTTTCTTGGGGATGGTCCTGATCACTGCCTCCTGTACAATGTCACAAACCTCTGCCCATAGTTCTTTAGACACTCTCTCAAATCTAATTCCTTTGACTCTATTTGTCACTTTCACTGTATAATCGTATAATACCAAATATTACATAGACCCAAATTCAAAAGGTTCAAAAGAGTGGAGAGCTGAATTTTCCCACCCTACTCCCAGTCTCCTGGTTCTCCTCAGAGACAATAAACTTAGCAGCTTCACTCCTCCAGAGAAATTCCATGTGGGCGAGCTTCCATGCATGCACATGCGTGCTCCACTCCTTTCCTTTTTTTCATACAGTGGTAGCCCTGGATGGTGTCCTACCCCTGAAGTTTTTGCATAACATATACACTTGTAATCCTTTTCCATTGTCAAAATAAGGTCAGCAAACTATAGCTTAATAGCCAAATCCAGCAGTTGGCTTATCTTTGCAATTCCATTTAATCGGAACATACCATGCCTGTTCATTCAAGTATTGACTATTGCTGCGTTTGCATTGCACAGCAGGGTTGAGTCATCACTATTGAGGCCTCACACCCTGCAAAGTTAATATTCACCATTTGTCTTCTGCAGGGAAAGTTTGGTTTCTCTGGCAAAAAGGAATTCCTCATTTCCTTTTTAAACAGTTGCATGATATTCCATTGTGGGGATGGACCACAATTTAACAGGTACTTGACTGGTGGACACTGTGTTGTCAACCTCTAGCTATTATAAACAAAACATATGTTATTTTGTATGTGTGGGAGATTTATTGTATTAAAAATTCCTGTAAATTAAAGCATCTGGGTTAAAGAGTAGGTGCGCTTGTAATGTTGTCACATGTTTTAGAAAAAGTGAGGAGTGCATATTTATCCACATTCTTAGGAACACAGTTTCTGGTTTTTTTTTTTAATTTTGTATTGGGGTATAGCCAATTAACAATGTTGTGATAGTTTCAGGTGGACAGCTAATGGACTCAGGTGACTGAGTCCATTATACACCTATAATCGATTATAGGTGTATAATGGAGCCATATACATGTATCCATTTTCTCTCAAACCCCCCTCCCATCCCATCCAGGCTGCCACAAAACATTGAGCAGAGTTCCCTGTGTTATACAGTAGGTCCTTATTGGTTACCCATTTTAAATATATGTCGATCCCAAACCCCCTAACTATCTCTTTCCCCCAGTCTTATCCCGGCAACCATAAAAGGAACATGGATTTTTATCACAATTGTTTCCCTATTCCAATCAAGGGATGTGTTTAAAATTAGTCAATCTGCATATCAGATATTTTTCTTTGAAACAAAGATGACTAATGCTGCCAGAGCTGTAGTTTCCACTTAGAATTTCCACTGATACTTTGGTGACTTAGTGTCAACAGAAACTTCTAAGTGCCCATACCCCTCCTCTCTGTCATTTCTGCTGCTTCTAACTGGAACAGTTCCAGGACTGCTACTGCTGAACAATTCCCACCTTTTCTCACATTTTCACCTGCCACATCCAATACTCTGATAATTTTATAGACAATCAAAACGAAAAAAAGCTGCCACTGTGTTTGGTCCTTCTCTGTTCCAGACAGAATTCTTACATGGTTGAAGTGACAGCCTAGGTAACATATTATATTTTGCATTTAAATGTTAGTTCATTTCCCATAGAGCTCCATAGACTGCATGAAGATTTTTCAGGTTTTCATATCAGGTCAAGTTGATCAATCTCCTTACCTAGTTCTTGAGACAGGTTGGTTACCCATAATATTTAATGATCTTAAAAATGCTGTAACAAACCTCTTTAACAAATATTAGTAAAATCAATTGATCAGTCTGTTAAGTCTATCCATTTACCTATCCATTGCCTTTCTGAAAAAAATAATTCAAGGAAACTTGAGCCGGCCCGCAGCCGCCTGCGCTTAGGGAGCCGGCCCGCAGCTGCCTGCGCTTAGGGAGCTGGCCCGCAGCCGCCTTCACTTCATGGGAAATAGATGGGGAAACAGTAGAAACAGCGTCAGACTTTATTTTTGGGGGGCTCCAAAATCACTGCAGATGGTGACTACAGCCATGAAATTAAAAAACGCTTACTCCTTGGAAGAAAAGTTATGACCAACCTAGATAGTATATTCAAAAACAGAGACATTACTTTACCGACTAAGGTCCGTCTAGTCAAGGCTATGGTTTTTCCTGTGGTCATGTATGGATGTGAGAGTTGGACTGTGAAGAAGGCTGAGTGCCGAAGAATTGATGCATTTGAACTGTGGTGTTGGAGAAGACTCTTGAGGGTCCCTTGGACTTCAAGGAGAGCCATCCAGTCCATTCTGAAGGAGATCAACCCTGGGATTTCTTTGGAAGGAATGAGGCTAAAGCTGAAGCTCCAGTACTTTGGACACCTCATGTGAAGAATTGACTCATTGGAAAAGACTCTGATGCTGGGAGGGATTGGGGGCAGGAGGAGAAGGGGACGACCCAGGATGAGATGGCTGGATGGCATCACAGACTCGATGGACGTGAGTCTGAGTGAACTCGGGGAGATGGTGATAGACAGGGAGGACTGGCGTGCTGCGATTCATGGGGTTGCAAAGAGTCGGACACGACTGAGCGACTGAACTGAACTGATTCATTACATGTTTAAACTCTACTATCCTGATCTTCAATCACTCATATCCTTAGTGTGTGATCAAAATCCACACCAACTTGAGGGAAAAGAGCATTATATTGGGGGGATAAAACATAACTTGTTGCTATTTTCTGGTTTTGGAAATATATTATTTTATTGCTGCAGCTGATAGATTAGTTGCTAAATCCTCCTAACAGTGTTTCTGTTGCCCATTAGAAAATCATTAACAACAAAAAATTCCTGTGAACAACAACAAAATCAAGACTGAAATGAAAAATGAAAATGAAACCAAGACTGGGGGTAATAGGCAGGGCAGAAATGGCTGCTTTGCTATATGTGCTTGTTTTAATGTTGATATTTAAATAAATTAAAAAATCAAAAAACCCCAGAACCATATTGAGCCCTAGCCTGTAGTCAAGAGAGCCAGAGTCCTGTCTGGGACAGTCCACTGGGTCCCTCCACAGATCACCAGTCCCCTGGCCCTTCACCTCTTC
Organism: Budorcas taxicolor; assembly: GCF_023091745.1. NCBI lineage: Eukaryota > Metazoa > Chordata > Mammalia > Artiodactyla > Bovidae > Budorcas > Budorcas taxicolor. The sequence goes on along the minus strand of NC_068913.1, from coordinate 72,899,636 downwards.
TCAGTTAAAATAAAAGAAGAGGTGAAGGGTGGATGATCTTGGATGTCCCTTCTAAACTTTCAGCCTATTTTTAATAAGAGCCTTCTAGCCAGTTATTTTTAAAATGATAGTAAATGTTCCAAATCTAAGCCCTAGGATATTGGAACTTCTGCAATTCAAGAATTAGTTCTTAGAATTTCTAGTCTGATGATGGCTAATTATCTCCATCACTGTACAGAATATACTTATAAGAAAGTGAAAGTCGCTCAGTCGTGTCTGAGTCTTTGCGACCCCAAGGATTATACAGTCCATGGAATTCTCTAGGTCAGAAGAATTCTCTAGGTCGAGTGGATAGCTGTTCCTTCTCCAGGGGATCTTTCCAACCCAGGGGTCGAACCCAGATCTCCTGCATTGCAGGCCGATTCTTTACCAACTGAGCCACAAGGGAAGCCCATGAATACTGGAGTGGGTAGCCTATCCTTTCTCCAGGGGATCTTCCCAACCCAGGAGATTGAACTGAGGTCTCCTGCACTGCAGTGGATTCTTTACCAACTGAGCTATCAGGGAAGCCCTATACTCATGAGAGGGGATGCAGAGAAACCAATCTTAGACCCAGTCTGAACAAACTTGCCTGGTATTGGGAGCTGGGTTTGGTTGGTCTCTTTGCTTCTCCCATAAACTCTTACTGAGCACCTCTCTGCAAAGTCCTGTGGGAGGTGCTGAGAGGCATAGGGAAAGAGCAAGGGATGCAAAAAAAGCAGGACGACTGAGGGTGGAGGCAGTGTCCACACAAAGACCGGCCCTTGCAAAGGAGAGACGTCACCACTGTGAAACAGGGAAAGTGCTGAGAACACTCTCATGGGGAGGGGATACCCCATCCACTCTCCTCAGTCTAGAAGCAAGAAGTGTCGCCAGTACCTGCCATCAGTAACCCATAGGAGCCCACCACTCACACACCTGAAAAACCTCGGCTGGTGTTCCACCTTATTTTCTTCTAAGACCCGCCGCCTTTCTCTCTGCAGCTGTTCAATCCTCTGCTTTTGTATTTCAGCTTCTTCTACGTTCCCTTCTTCTAGAAACCTGAGACATTAAGGGAAAAGATGAAGGAATACAAATGCCAAGGAAATGGAACCATCATTACTACCAGAACTGCACATGTGCAGACCAGACATTCAGAATACCCTCCTATAAAATAAGATGCCTCCCAATCCTTAAACATCACTTGGAAGTAGTGAGGGATGGCATTGTATTATGAACTGGTGATACAGACATGGTTCAAAAAATTATATCTATAAAAAGGAATTTGGGACAAAATCTCCCTCTCATTCCTGTCTTCAATTCTGTTTCCTTCCTACCCCACCCACCATGGGTAACCCACCATGACTAGTTTCTTGTGCATCCGTCCAGAGATTTCTTATTCATATATAAACAAACATTAACATATATTTTCACCTCCCTTTTAGAATATAAATGGAAGCAGGCGACACATACTGTACATACTTTCTTGGTTTGGTTTCTTTTTTCCTGCATTGTTTTACTTAACAATATATCTTGGAGATCTTTCTTGGTAGTACATAGATCTCTTCATTTTTTAATAGATATATAATATTCAGTTATGTGGATATACCTGAATTTATTTAAACAGTTCTCCATTGATAGATATTTGAGGTGGTCTCAATCTTTTTTACGTTATAATTAATGCTGCAGTGAAGGACTATGTACAATTGCCATTTTGCACATATGTTAGTTTATCTATAAGGAGATGATTCTAGAATTGGAATTGCTGGGTAAAAAGGTGAGTTTGCAATATGTCTATTACTAACTGCCCTTTCCAGGGATTCTAGCAATTTACATTCCCACCAGCAGTGGTACTGGAATGCCTCTTCCCTGTACCCTCAAGAGTGCATCAAACCTTTGAGTCTTTGCCATCTGATGGGTAAAGAAATGGTATAACGGCATGGTTTTTAAATTTTTGCATTTCTCTGAGCAAGAATGAGCATCATTTCGTTTTATAGTTAGGAGATATCTGCACTTCCTAGTTTGTAAAGTGTTCATTTTCCTATGTCTATTTTTTTTTCCCCCAAATGGATTGATCTTGATTTCTAGAACCAAATCATGAAGTAAGCTGCTCAGTCATAAATCTGTTGATTCTGGGTATACATTTTATTTATTTTACCATGAAGAAGGGTGCTGGGTTTTTTTAAAATAAAGTGAAATGTTATCTTTTTTCCCCTTGGTTTTGAGTCTTAAAGAGATAGGCCTTAGGGGAGACATTATGCTTTCCATTTTACAGAGTTGGAAACTGAGACTGAGAAAGGTTAAAAGCCTTAGCATATGTCATACAGCTTGTCAGCCTCAAACCTAGGATCAGAAGTTAGATTTCAATGCACCAAAATAGTTTAAATTCAAGGGCCAAGGAAGTGAATGCTTTTATTCTTTCAAGTACAGAGTAAGTATATTTTTTATTACTATATGTAATAAAACTCTTTAAAAAAAACTTTAAAAAAATGTATTTCAATAGAAATGGGAATCTACTGGTGAATAAAGGTCATGCCACACACTGCTCTAAGCTGGGCTCTGCCCCTTCCACAAGGTTGCTTACAGTCCCCCTAGACTTCTACTCTTGACGACAGAATCTCTCTCTTTTAGGCTCCATCGGTGGCCCAGAAGATGTTACTAAGCCTTTTTATAAAGAGTTTCACACCTCTGGAGGATAAAGACCTGAAAAATATCCTTACCTTTGATCTGGCCTGAATCGAGTGTCGGTAGGTGGTAATAAAGACTTTAACAATGGATCCATTTCATTTAATTCTAGTGCAAACTGTGTGAAGCCATAATATTGCTCATAGCCTTTTGGCATGGGATCTAAAAGAAAGAGAGATTGTTCATCTCTAACTTGAATTGCATTCACATCACATCTTAATTCTTTCACCTTTTTCATCTCAGACCTGCTACAATTTTTCTCTCTCAGCTCTAAACTCTTCCATTTCTGTTAAAACATTCTGGCTTACAAAGAGGTTCTGAATTTTCCTCTATAAATTTTCTTTTCTGTAAGTTTCCTTCTGCCTACAAGGCTAAGGCCTTCTTTGTGCAATCCAAATTTGTTAAATATCAAAATGTTTCTATAGAATTTTAAGTTATAAAAAAATTTGTTACAAAAATAAGCATGCTGCAAAGAACTCCAGGTCCATTTTTACTAATAAGACTCTTACTCTAGATAATCCATGTTTCATTTAAGAGAGGTCAAATTCTTCGGAAACTGTCTAGTACCTGGAATAGTGTTGGATCCATAGCAAGAGGTCAATAAATGTTATACTTTACTTTCATCTCTGCTCCTCCTTTCCTCAATGCGGGGCCTCTCCAAATCTTACATATTTTAATTTTAAACCATCTCAGGAGAAGCCAGGAATAGACATGGGATTACACCAGCAGAAACACTGTCAGCTGGAACCAAAGGGGACAGAGAAAATGGGACTAAATGAAGCAAGGCTGTTGGACTATTGTTATTTTACAGATGGAACCAGAGAGCTGCCCAGCTGCAAACATGCACCACCTTCAAGCAAAGGGAGGAATGACTCTGAAGGTGATTCAGAGACATTAGGCTGCCCCTCCCTCCACAGGCCCAGACTACACAGGCCCAGGGCACAAGGCTGCTTCCGCTTCTCAAAGGGCTGGGCCATTATGCAGCTTCAACATGCCCAGCTGCCACTACCCAGAACCCTGGGGGTCTTGGGAGCTGGGCACTGTCCCAGTGCGCCCAGAGGGTGGGGCTTCAAGCCAAAGAGGAGGTTCCCCAGTATTAAGACCTAATGGCATTTGCCCTGCTAGGTCTTGGACTAACTTAAAACCCATCATCCCTTTCTTCTTTCTTCTATGCCCCTTTGGAATGGGAATGTCTATCCTATGCTCATCCTGTCACTGTATTTTGGAAGCGTATTTTGGTTTCACAGGTTCATAGCTGGAGAGGATGAATCACACCTCCAATCTCACCCATGCCTGATTTAGATGATATTTAAATGAGCCTCTAGAGTTGATGCAGGAATGAGTTAAAATTCTGGGGGCTGTTGAGGTGGAAAACATACATTTTGCACCTAAGAAGGATATGAGTTTGGGGGCCAGAATGTTAGACTTGATGTTTACGTTCTCTCAAAATTCATATGTTAAAGTGCCACCTCCAACATGGCTATATTTGGAAATGAGATCTCTAAGAAACTGATGAAGGTAAAATGAGGTCAGATGGGTGGGCCCTCACCTGCAGTCAAGCCACGAGACTCTGATCAGAGCCCAAATTTGCCTGTACCCAGCCTTCGGAACTGTGAGAAAATGAATTTCCACTGTTTAAACCACCCAGTCTGTGGTTTGTTATAGCAGCCAAAGCAGATCAATGCAGTCATGCTGCCCTAATTTTAATTCCAGCTAAGAATCAAGCTAAATATACCTAAATTTATGCCTTGGATAAATCAAATATAGACTAATCAAATATAGTCTACTCCACGCCTTAGCTCTAGTTATCCACACATACAAATGCTTTCCGTGAACTTTTCTGCAGATCCATTTTTTGAGGCTTCAGAAGTCCATTTTGTCTAATTCTAGTTCTCTGGATCCTAAGCATAAAAATAATAGCAAAGCTTCCTACTGTGCCTTAAAAAACCCATCCTAGTCTCCAGAGTGGAGACAGTGGGTTTGTTTTCTTGCAGACAGGCCAGGGATGCTCACAACCATAAACAGAGACATAAAGTCAATAAATAACAAGAATACCAGCTCACACAGTGTTCTTTTGTCAAGGTACTGCTTTAACACCTGAACCAGGTGGTAACTCTCATCTGTAATACATTCTTTAAGCAAAGGAGAATGAATGTTTCACTCAAAAAACGTCATGTGTGCCTCTGAACCTTTGAAGCCAGGGAGGTGGCGAGTGGTGCCAATTCATTCTAGCTTCATGGCAATCTCTCTAACGGTGGAAGGTGTGGATACTACCCATTGAAAGAGACATTGTTGGCTGCCCACTCTACAGTCATCTCTTTTTCTTGCTAATGGCCAACTCATCTGTTCAGGTGTCCTTGTGCCCTTTCTAGGGGATTAATCTAAGGTCATCGGAATCTCTCCTGCTGACCCAGTTGCACAGGATCAGTTAAGGGATGAATCTCGTTCCACTTCAGGTTGACAAGTTATAAACATACATTTGGGGACTTCCCTGGTGGCACAGCGGATAAGAATCCACCTGCCAATGCAGGGCCTGATCCCGGAAGATCCCACCTGCCTCGGAGCAACTAAGCCCGTGCTCCACAACTACTGAGACTGTGCTCTAGAGCCGACGGGCTGCAACTGCTGAAGCCTGCGGACCCTAGAACCCATGCTCTGCAACAAGGGAAGCCGCCATGATGAGGAGCTGGCCCACCACAATGAACAGTCCCCGCTCGCCACGACTAGAGCAAGCCCACGCAAAGCAGAGAAGACCCAGCGCAGCCAAAAATGAATAACATAATAAATAAATAAATAAATTTTAAAAAAGAGCAGAGCCTTGCGGGAAACTCTGAATCCAGAAGACTAAGATGGAGTAACAAGGACCACATCTGGCCTCCCACGTAAACCACCACCAACAGAAAGGAGACATACAAAGTAGAAAGATACATATGCTGGGGGACACTAGGAAATTCTTCATTCCTGAGAAGAAAAGAGTCACAGCAGAAGAAAGCTCTTCCATCCTGACTTCTCTGCTTACATGAGAACATGATATTGAGCTGAAACAATCATATCGCATCCAGGAGAAGAAATATCACCGCCATATAGGGAGTGGCAGGTGGTGTTATTGGTAAAGAACTCACCTGCCAATGCAGGAGACGTAAGAGATGCAGGTTCAATCCCTGGGTTGGGAAGATACCCTGGAGAAGGGCATGGCAACCCACTCCAGTATTCTTGCCTGGAGAATCCCATGGACAGAGGAGCCTGATGGGCTATGGTCCATAGGGTCGTAGAGTCAGACACGACTGAATCGGCTTAGCATGCACAATGTGTTCTCAATGATCTACGTTCTTGAGACAGGTAAGTTGCCTGTGTAACAAGCCTGGGGCCACCCCCTCCACACTTGTTAAGTAATAGTACATATCCTAATGGTTTAAGCCACTATTAGAATGGCTTTCCTTTTTAGATTTTCTTTTTATTTTGATCAGCCTAAAGCATCTTAAGGGTACTCTCTAAGAGCAATGGTTCTAGAGTATAACCATGCCTCAGGAAGATATTTATCAGATGAAAAGATGGGTAAACTCTTAAAATGTTTTAGGGGACGTGTTATGAAGTTTTGGCCTCCTTACCCTTTCTCCCCCCATTTGCTTAATGCACTTAGCATCTTTCTAGAATTATCGGAAAGATTAGAGTGGCTTATGGTATTGGGAAAATCTAGGGGACCCCCTAACTCTTGTAGGTCACTCTGCTTTTCCAGCAAGTTTTCCCTATCTCTAGAATGACTTCTTGAACTTCACTAATATTATTTCTTGTGTGCCTGGTATAGGCCAGGGAATGATGTGTGACCATGGATAAGCAATGGCTTTGTTCTGGGATTAAGAACCCAGGACTTGACCAGCCCAACAGAGGTACTGTTGATAAGCATGAGGATGAGTCTGAGATATAACTAGGTGAATGACAGAAGAGCCAGTAGCTCTAGCATGGTTCAAAGAGAGGCTGGATATGTTAAACGGACGCTGACGTTCACCCGCAGCGGGGTTCTTCTGGCCTCGCCCTCCCTTTGCTCCGCCTGGCGAACCCAGATACTAACTTGCTCTCCAGATGCAAGCGGATGAGGAGGAGCCGCCACAGTAGATGCTCTCGTGCCATTTCCCAAAGAGCCGATGTACTGCTTTTCCACTCTGGTCAAACACTGTACCTTCAATCTCATGGGCGTTAGTGCTCCAGTATTTCGCCTAGGATTAAAAGGAGAGTCATCTGTTAGTGTTTTGGGGTCAATTTATTATGAATGTTAAGAGAAAAAAGGAAGAGGAAAGAAACCCGCAAGAATGATTCTATGCTGCATATGGTTTCTTGGTTCTGGCTTTTTAAAAAACCATACTTTTAATTATTTAATAAAAATTAGAAGCTAGTAAGCTAGTCCTTTATTTATATTTTGTAACTCAGCCGTCAACATTCGTGTAAGACATAATTGTCTATCTACTTTCATATCATGCACTGCAGGAAGGAAGGGTTCATCCACCAGGTGGGGGTTGACCCTTAAGCCCCCTCCGGAACAGCTGTTCCCTGCCTGTCACTGTGGCTTTATTGCAATTAAAAAGAAATGTAACTCACACAACTTATTCTCTCAAGGAACTAGACAATCCTTTGTAAACAACCAAATTTTTTTTTACCAAGTTTGTAAACCAATCAACTTTCAGTTTCTACTATTAATTTTTTTTCCCCCAAACCAGACCTGCTCATCTAACTTATAGGAACCTTATGCAATCCACATTCCCACTGAGTTGGTCCTGGACTGAGAACAGCTCAGCTAGGCTCAGCCTTGTGGATTTTACATATACAGTACCACAGTGCAGTCAGCAGAGGGAGCGCTAAGTCCCTAGAGTTGAGTTTTTCAATTTGCCTTGCCTGCCTTAAAAATCTGCAAAAGACCAGAAGGCATTACTCCATAAATCAAAAAATTCTACCACTATTTTCAGCCAAAACAGAATCCATATTTGGAAACCAATAAAATAGAGTGAAATTTCCAGGCCATATCTGATGGGCAGGCTTCCGCATTCCAAGTCCAAAGTAAAAATGGGAGGAAGGGCAGAATATAGCAGTACCCCAAAGATTAATCAGAAATGTAACAGTGAGTTCTCTAGTCAGGTAAAAAGGAAAGCAAACACTGTCCAGACTTTTAAGTTTATTCTAAAGCAGGAGTCATATTTTCTCTGTAGAGATATTTGTCAGTAAGTTCAATTTCTTACTAGGAAGCCACAGAAAGGGGCAGTCATGCCCCACATAAAACTGCTGCTTTCAAATTCTTTTTCAACATCAGAGGCACATCCGGTGTTCTAATTCTTTTCATCTCTCATAGCTATGAAAATACGTTCCCTGGTCCTCAGTAGATGAATACCACATGGATGGTATAAACGGGAGTGAAGGACATTTCTTTGGGCAAATTTCTGAGAGCAGGGTACCTTGCACCTGGATCAATCAATCAATCAACCTACTATCTGTCAGTCTCCCAGGTATATATATCCCTTACTCAAGCTTCCTTTGCTTCTGTTTGGAAAGACCTTAGATGAAGCTTTTAAGGCAGGGTCATCTTTGTATGCTGCGTTGCTTCAGTCATGTCCAGCTCTTTTCAACTCCATAGACTATAGCTTGCCAGGCTCCTCTGTCCATGGGATTCTCCAGGCAAGAATACTGGAATGGGTTGCCACGTCCTCCTCCAGGGGATCTTCCCAACCCAGGGATCGAACCTGCATCTGTTACATCTCCTTCATTCACAGGCTGATTCTTTACCACCAGCGCCAGCTTATTTTATGCCAAATCACTACTAATTCTATCTACAACCCAGTTTGACCTACAGGATAATAATAAAGCTTCCAAGCCATCTCTCCATAATGCCCCTCAGTTGCTACAGGTGGTACAGAGAGGTACTGTGCAAAATTCCACAGTTAGAACCTAATCTCTTGGCTTATGATTTTGACCTTAATTAGATGCAAATACTCCTTGAGGAGGGTAATCCTTTAAGGCCACTTGGTATATGTGAGATTTTTACAGGCAAGAGGGAATTTCAGGAGGGAGAGAAGGTGGGGAAACGGACTCAAATCAAGGCAGATGGAAAGCTGGATAGGTAAGCAGATGATTCCAGGCTCTTTGCCTGAGGAAAAGCTGTTCATTTATCCTTGAATGTGCACGAGACTCCGCTGTGTGCTAGGCAAAACTGCCAGGCATTGGCCACAGCAGTGGGCAAGACAGATCCGGCTTCTGCTTTGCTGGAGTCAGGAATAGCAAGGAGGGTGTGGGAAGCAGAAAATAAGCAAGTAAAGCAACAGCGAGCAAGCTACCTGCAGGTGTTAATAAACACTCTGAAGAAAACAGGATATGAAAGAGGGTGACTAACAAGGCTGATGGAAGGATCTGGAGAAAGGATCCCAAGCAGAAGGAAATGGAGAGAGAGAAAGAAGGACAGTGCAGCTAGAGGACGGTGAGGAAGGAAGGGGATGAGGGGTGGCAGGAGTCGAGGTGGGAGAGGAAAGGGGTATGTGTGTGTGAGTGTGTGTGATGGGGGTGGGGAATGCAGACTCTACTAGGTCTCATGGGCAATTGTAAGGATGTAAGCGTTTGTTCTGAAAAAGATGGGACTTGTCAGAGGATTTTGGTCAAATATGATGTGACTTTCATTTTTTAACCTGGGCTAAAACATACATAATATTTACTGTTTCAACCATTTTTTAATGTAAAATTGAGTGGCACTATGTACATTCACAAAGTTGCATAATGATTGCCTTATATATCTCCAGAACTTTTCATTTCCCAAACAGAAACTCCGTGCCCATTAAATAATGACTCCCTATTCCTTCCTCTTCCCAGTCCCTGGAAATCACCGTCCTACTTTCTGTCTTTATGAATCTGGCTGCTGCTCCAGGTATCTCATATAAATGGAATCATTTTTGTCCTTTTGTGTCTGGCTTATTTCACTTAGCATAATGCCTTCCAGGCTCATCCATACTGTATCATGATGACTTGTTTCAACAGGGTCCCTCTGGCAGACTCACTGGAGAGAGACCATAGAGGGGTAAAGGAAGGAAGGAGGCTAGGAGGGACTGTGACCCTGGTCCAAGTGAGACAGGTAAGGCTGAGACCAGGGGGCCCTGGCACAAAAGTGAAGGTGAAAAGTTCCCCAAGACACCCTGTGCCCTGAGGCCCAGTTCTGCCAAGGCCGGTCTGGGGCCACAGGCACCGAGGTTACCTTTATAAAGTTCACTTTGCAGTGGCAGGAATCGTCATTCAGGTTCTTGACGACGATCTCTCCATAGTGCTCGATCCACCTCTGCCCACTTAAGATGTTGTGGATGCAAGAGGTCACTTTGTTCCACTCAAAATGATCTCCAAAACTAAAGGGAGAGAAAGGCAAAGTTACAGCTCCCAGAGGAGTCAGCAGCAAAAGCAAACAAGCATTTCAAAAACAAGTCCTGTGATGAATTTCTTATTCCTTCATTTACAGACCTAACACCAAGAAAGCCATGCTGGATGGTCTAAGAGCCTTCACTCTCCTCCCCATGGGCGCCTCGGGGGTGGCAGCAGTCAGATCCCGGAGCTGCAGAGGCTCCACTGGAAGTGGGGGGCCTCCTGAAACAACCCACTCCGTCCTTTGACAGAGGAAGAAACTGAACCAGAGGAGGTGTGTCTAAAATCATCAAACTATGAAAGGAGAGTAACAAGGGGAGGGTGGAGAGGTTGTCCACAGTGTGCCCCATCTACACACACACACACACACACATACACACGCATATGTACACACAGGCAGACACATGCACTATATATTTATGTATATACATGTGTGGGTACATATATGTAGGCACATATGTATACAGGAAAGACTTTGATCTATTGTAGTTTTTACAGGCTGAAGGTTTGGGGCAATCCTGTGTAGAGCAAGACTATTGGCATTTTTCCAACAGCATTTCCTCACTTCATGTCTCTGAAGTATATAAAAAGTAACTTTCATTAAGCAATAGGAAGCCCCAAAATTCATATTGTAATATTTACTTTATTGCAGTGATCTAAAACCAAATCTGCAATGTCTCTGAGATGTGCCTGTACACACACACACATATATTTTATATATAAATCTTAAGATACAAATATCTTAAATCTTTTACAATGAGAAAGTATTCCAGGTATGACTTACAGAATGAAATAATAATTATGAGGATAATGATATTAAGACCCAAACCAAACACTTCATGGCACATACTATGTGCCGAGTATTATTATTTTTAATTAATTTATTTTAATTGGAGGCTAATAACTTTAGAACATTGTCGTGGTTTTTCCCATTCACTGACATGAATGTGACTATTTTAAGTGTTATTTCAAGTGCTTTCCATATCTGTTTAATCATCACAACAGTCTTATGAAGTAGATGGTTTATTATCCCTATTTCACAGATGAGGGAACTGGTGATCAGAAAGGTTAAGTACCTGCCCAAGGATTTGCAATTAGTAAGTAGCAGTGTGAGCATATGAGCTCCAGCACCAGAGACCACAACCATGACCACTTTGCTTTATGAATAAGTATCAATCATCCCTGAAAGATCAAAGTCATGGCTTTCTTTAAAAAAAAAGTTTTGACAGTGAGGCAGGACAACAATGTTAAAGAAAACTTATCATTCCTAATTGTGTTAGAAAGTAGAAATGAAAATTCTAAAAACTCTATTCAGGGAACTTTGGTGTCCAGGAAGCATTTCCATTAGAGAGAATGAAAATGTGAGACTGTCCAAATGAGGAACCTTTGAAGCCACTGTCAAACGTAGAAAAACACACACTCTCAGCACCACGGGGGACAGTGGGCATCCTGTTTCCAAACCCTGGCCCTAAATTCTATAAAGTTCCTAACCACAGAAGGGGAACTTACACTGGCAGAGTCACATGGGTTGTGCCAATCGGAACGATTTCCATGGATTTGCCCCAGAATTTGTTTTTCCATCTCACATCTGAAATGAAATAATACTGAATATTACATATTTAGCGGGAGAGCTAGGTAGATCAAAGGTTTCTTAGGCTGGATAAATGGTTAATCACAATATAGGATAGTCTCTTCACAATAAAATCTATCATTATTCAATATAAACAGCAAATGAGTACCTGGAACAGAATTAGAGAAACCCTAAATCTACAAAGTATATCACTGCCCCCCAACCCCCTGGAAGAACTCCCAGCATGAAAGGCATACAGAAGTAAGGCCCCCATGAGAGGCTATCATTGAATAAGTTGAAATAAGGTGAAATGGAACCAGAGAAGAAGGAATGAGCACCATGCTTGGGGAAGGCATCAGAAGAGGCTTGTCTGAAAGGGCCACTTAAATTGGGCTTGGAAGAGTAAGTAGGAGTTCACCCGGCAGAGAAAAGGCAGTTTAAGGCCGAAGACATGAGCGATGTGAGAGAACAGGGTGTGGTTCTGTTCTATGGGTCTCAGGTTGTTTAGAGAGAAGAGCAGAAATACAGCTTGAGTACAACAAACAGCAGGCTTGATAAGCTTGGCTAAGAAGCTGATTTGGGTGCACTGGGGGAAACAAGGTGTTTGTTCAGACAGAGAATTGATGTGATTAGATACAGACTTTGCCAAGGTAATTGGCAGCAATGTGGAAAATGGAACAAAAGCAGGTGAGATGAGAAGCAGGTGATCTGTATTTACTCAAAGGATCAATGAGGATGAAGTGAACCAAGACAGTAGTAGTGGATGCAAGGGAAGAAAGTGGTCCCAGAACCATTAAGGAAACAAAAATAGAACTTGGTGACATTATTAGATGCAGGCTGTGACAGCCAGGGAGAATTTGTGGATGATTTCAGATTTCTACAGCAGGCACGAGCGGTGGTGCCATCAGGGAAACAGGGAATAGAAAAAGAAGAGCAGGGACAGATGATCCCTCTGGCTGCCAGGTGACAATACACAGACCACGGGGGAGCAAAGGTGAATGCATGGAGGCCAGCAGCGGGGCAAGGCCTGGTCTAGGAGAGAGACGGGCTGGGACCAGGAAGGCCCTGAGCACATCCTGCAGGATTCTATTTATATGACATGTCCAGAACAGGCATACCTATAGGGACAGAAAGAAGATCAGTGCTCGCATAAGGATGCAAGAGGCTGACAGAAACTGGAAGGTAGGGGGACGGGGGCAGGAGGGTGTGGTGCTGGGGAGCCATTAAAAGGTGGGTACTGGCTGAAGAAGTTTCTTTTTGGAGTGCTGAAAATGTTCTAAAGTTCCTGTAGTGATGATTGTACAACTATGTGAATAAATTAAAAACCACTGACTTGTACCTTTAATTAGGTAAGTTGTACAGTATATATCTCGGCTTCCCTGGTGGTCCAGATGGTAAAGTGTCTGCCTGCAATGCAGGAGACCGGGGTTCGATCCCTGGGTGGGGAAGATCCTCTGGAGAAGGAAATGGCAACCCACTCCAGTATTCTTGCCTAGAGAATTCCATGGACATAGGAGCCTGGTAGGCTATAGTCCATGGGATCACAAAGAGTCGGACATGACTGAGTGACTTCACTTCACATCACTTCACAGTATATATCTTCCAAGTTGTTATCCCCCAAAAGATAACTGGTTGTATAAAGCAAAGTAGTAATAATGTATGACAGGGTTTATAACATTATACGTGAAATGTTTGTCCACAATAGGAAAGGTTGGGGAAGGGAAAATAGAAGTACACTTTTTAAAGTTTCTTTTGCTATAGGTTAATTAGCAAAATATCACTTGAAAAGAGACTGTGGTATGTTAAAGATATATGAATCCTAAAGCAACAACTAAAAAATGGAACAAAGACATATAGCTAATAAAGCAACAAAAAATACACAACGGAATCACATATAACAATACAAAAGAAAGTTAAAAAAAAAGAGAGAGAGAGAGAAAAGGGGAACAAAAAACTGATGCGACAGGCAGAAAACATACAAGAGACCAGATCTAAACCCAACTATGTCGATAATCACAAGATCCCCTGGAGAAGAGCATGGCAAACCACTCCAGTATTCTTGCCTGGAGAATCCCATGGACAGCCTAGCAGGTTATAGTCCATGGGGTCACAAAGAGTCGGACACGACTGAAGTGACCTAGCAGGCATGCATGCACATGTCAATAATCATAATAAGTGTAAATGATCTAAAAAATCTAATTAAGAGGTAGAAAAATGTCAAAATGGATTTTTTTAAAAAAAGCAAGATTTGGACTTATGGAGAGGTGGAATTGCCCAGGAAGAAGCTAATGAGGAAGAAGCAAATGGAGCTGAAGAGAAAACTGTGATTGATTTAAGACCCCTTCCATTAAATAACATATAACTAAAGTAATAATGTGAGAGTTGGACTATAAAGAAAGCTGAGCACTGAAGAATTGATGCTTTTGAACTGTGGTGTTGGAGAAGACTCTTAAGAGTCCCTTGGACTGTAAGGAGATCCAACCAGTCCATCCTAAAGGAGATCAGTCCTGGGTGTTCATTGGAAGGATTGATGTTAAAGCTGAAACTCCAATACTTTGGCCACCTCATGGGAAGAGCTGACTCATTGGAAAAGACCCTGATACTGGGAAAGATTGAGGGCAGGAGGAGAAGGAGACGAGAGAGGATGAGATGGTTGGATGACATCACCGACTCGATGGACATGGGTTTGGGTGGACTCTGGGAGTTGGTGATGGACAGGGAGGCCTGGCGTGCTGTGGTTAATGGGGTCGCAAAGAGTCGGACATGACTGAGCGACTGAACTGAACTGAAAGTAATAATAACAATATAGTCCTTACAAGGTCAATGTCACTGCAATTAGGAGGTTAGAGACATTATGGGAAATTTTTCCAAAGTATTTTAATGAAAAAGAAGTCTTCAGTCAAGCTTCAATTCTAAATTTTAGTAGCAAAGATTCAAAAAGGAAACCATAGTAGTTGTAATCTAAACTAGCAATACCACCTCCAGAGAGAGAAAATGGATGGCTGGGAACTAGGATGGGGGAGGGAAATTTTTCACAAAATACTCTTATCTTTTAAATTATAGATACATTAAAAAAAAAAAAAGGCCATGTGGCAAATCAGGTGTTAACCAGTTAGAATAATCTTTTAAAAAACTGACATGTGCTCATGGTTCAAAACACTGGGATGCTCAAATTTTCTTTTTCATAGCACACTGACTATGGAATAAATAAGTTAACAAAATTAATTAATCCACTTAGGAAATATTAGCAGCAATATTTTGTCTTCAGAGCAACCATCCCTCCCAAATTAAAAGCATAATAAACTGAACATAGGAATAACCACCCCAAATTGAAAAAAAATTGGCAATGTAAAATTTCAGACATAAAATTTAAAGTTTTCAAAAGCAAAAGAACCCTCTGCAGTCTAGAGTCTAATAACTGTAAATATTTAATGTCTCTTGAAATACACGAGGCATTTCAAATGGATGCAGAATAAGATACAGGGAAAAGTTACAGGAATAAACAATGGTGATGGGCCAGACAAAGACTGAGAATTTTTAAAGAAGGAGACAATCAAATTATCCTCCAGAAACTTTAATTATGAAGTCAACAAATGGCAGTTATTGTTCAATGATGAGAGGCAAGAACATCAAATGGTACAGATTGTTCCAATGAGATCCAAGTCCAGGGCCCACTTAACATTTACAGTAAATGATAATGTTACACAAAATGATAGAGGCACATTACCTTGCCAGAAAACAAAATTTGCAGACTCAGCGTGACATGCAGAGATAGGTGGATGGTGGCTGACCTGATGGAAACAAAGGTGAAAAAAAAACAAAAAATTAACTTTTGTGTCTCACAAAATCCTTTCTTTCTCCCTTGCACTGAGATGTAACACAATTGCAGTGTCTAAATGAACGGAAACTTGTTAAGTTTCCCTTCAAAAGTCTGTCCTCAAGAGGGAGCTCCTGACACAGTCAGCTCTGTCTTGTCAGGAAAGAACCTGTGAATGGAAGCCTCCGGAAGCCTGGGGAAAAAGCAGCCAAGTGGTGAGTGATGAGGGTGGAGATATGTTTTGAAAGATGTGAAAATAAAAGCAGAGACACAGGGCTGCCCACTTACAAATCAGCTAACCTGACATTAGCTTCCAAGGTCAAAATCAATGCTATTCTGAAAGTACCTGCAAATGTTTTAATTAAGATGTCAAATAGTACATATTTTAAATGTTAAGTATTTCTAAGCAACACAAAAAAACTCTGGTTCAGCAGATTTTAATCTGCTGAGCCCACTCAGTGAAACAATGCAAGGTATCTTTTTGAAAACTCTGCATCACAAATGTCCAGCTACTTTTTAGATCACTGACAAGAAGACCAATCAACGGCTGAGAAAAAGTTTTTGTTCATTTTTTGTTCATAAAAATATCTTCAGTAAATATGCAATTACATTACAGAAAAGAGAGTCCCCTGTAACAGGGACTGTAGATCATTTCCCTGCCTTTTAGAAGCTAAAGAGAAAATGGCTCCTCAGTTAGATTTCTTCATTATCTCAGTAACATTCAAGGCACAGGAGCAGTACGTGTGCTGTTATCATGATAGCACTATCATGCAATACTAGTAAATGAGTAATAAGCCTGGCATGCTTGCTTGGGATTGCAGAGTCGGACACAACTTAGCAACTAAATAGCTACAATAAAAGAGTAATGCTGCTAGTGATGTTTCCAGAAATTTCTATGACATAGCTGGTTCTTGACTTCCCTGGTGGCTTAGACGGTAAAGCGTCTGCCTACAATGCAGGAGACCCAGGTTCGATCCCTGGATGGTAAGCTGGTTCTAAGCAAACATTATCTTACATTTAGGACATTTACAGATGAGAAAACTGAAACCAGAAAGATTATCTAACAATAACATTTCCCAAACACACCGAGAGGAGTGGAAGTAAAACCCAGCATTTTTGGTTTACAGGTGGCTTTCAAAGTTTCAAAAAAAAAAAAAAAAAGTCCTTTAAGTAGACACACCCTGTTTTCAAACATATCAAGAACTCAGAATACTCAGAGGCCTGCTTCAGGTGAACAGGTGTGGCGGGAAGTTGGGGTGACCAATCTATAACCAGTGGCCTTGCTCTGAACCCTGGACTGCAGAGAGGAACATGTTTGAGAACCTCTTCTGTGGCCCTCTTCCAGGTGGAAAACAGCCGGGATAGGACGGGAGTGCAATGGTATCCACTTGGCTTGAAGAAAAGTAGGGACAAAGATGTCAACAGCATACCTATCTTTCAGGTCTCAATGAACATATAAATCCCAGATCCACTATGAGGTGGGAGGTGCACACGTGCTGTCCCTTGGAGGGTTTTAATTCTCACTGGCCTCTTGAGAACGTGAGCTCCTCTCCATGCTTATGTGCATTTCATCTCAAACACTAAGAAACCTAACTTCTAAAATGCTTTGCTTCACTGTCTTTCAACCCAACCCCCTGAAGATACATTATATCACACAAACTGCTAAATTCTTGCCTTCTCTTCTTTCCCCATTAGGAGAACAGTGGAGTTACTTTTTAAACCTTGGGATCATACAGAAGGGGGCTTCCCTGGTGGCTCAGTGGTAAAGAATTTGCTCGCCAATGCAGGAGACGCAGGTTCTGTCCCTGGACTGGGAAGATTCCCCTGGAGGAGGGCAACCCACTCCAGTATTCTTGCCTCGGGAATCCCATGGACAGAGAGGAGCTTGGCAGGCTACAGTCCACAGGGGTGCAAAGCGTCGGATATGATGTAGCAACTAAACAACAGCATCATATAAAACTAACCCAGGGCAAGACAATACTGACCCCTCACTTCTCCACTCCACTTGCCTCATCCACCCCCAGTGGAGCGGACAGGAGCTGTGGAATAGCCCCGTGCCCCATAACGTAGGCAGATTTTAAGTAGATTATTACAAAGCAGATCATAGTCATTCCCACAGAAATAATGCAGTAAAAAATGTGAAGATCACAGTCTTGGTCAAGAATTTGGCATTTTATAAGTCTGGCAAATATAAGCATCACAGCAAAATACAACACATAAAAACTATAAACTCTTCTGTAATAATTTAAAATCCTATGAAACAAGGATATAAATATACTGTCCATATGAATTAAAAAAGTAACTCTATCATATCATAAAGTATACATATGTGCCATAAAATGCAAAGTTGACCTTTTTAAAATAGTTGTGTCAGATTAATGAATCACTGCATAGCAAAGTGCCTTTAGATGGAGTTGAAGGGCTGTTTTCTGAATGCATAAATCCCATCACTGACATATCAATGATTTGGTTTCTTTCTTTCTGGCTTAAAAACCCCTTTGGGAGTGATTTATTTGATGTACATGACTTTTAAGAAGTTTACAAAGCTTTCCAGGGAAACTAAATTGATGCCTTATTTTTGTTTGATATGTTTCCTTCCTACAGGTATTTATTCATGAAACGTATCTGAAGCCTCTGCCATGTGCTGCATGAGTGTCAGGGAATGAGAGATTGCTCCTGGAGTCCCCCAGATCTAGAAGCTAACTGTGCAGTATCATCAATATCATCTACTGGCTGAGTGACCCTGAGGGTGTTTTTAAACCCTCTGGGCCTCCATTACTTCATCTGTAAAACAGGACTAGTACCACTGACTCTGCAAACTGAAAAAAGATCGCCCAGGGAAAGTGCCAGGATCATCTGCTACTACAGAGTCAGCAGAGATTAAATTTTAATTTTTTGTCATGAGTGGTATTTCCACTTAGCTCTCACAGTAACCTTGTGTCTTCATTACCCTTATCTTATGAATTAGGAAACGGGTTTTTTCCCCAGTCAAGAGCCTGCCCAGTGCTACACAGTTCATCACTGACGAGGGCGGCCCTCTAAATTCGTGAGGGCAGCACTCTAAATTCAGGTCTTCTGACTTCAAATCTAACACTGTTTCCTGAGATGCCCTAGCTGCTCCTTGATGGTTGCTCTCAAAGCTGGGCCCTGGCTCCTGCCCAAAGCCTCGGCACACTGTTAAGTTCCCATCATGGATATTTAGAAAATGAACCTGCTGAGTCTGACCTTTCCAACCCCTCTGAGTCTCACTTACTTCTTTGTAAAATGAGGTCTGAGAATCCCTCTGGCTTCAAGATACTATTGTTCTAACATCTGTTTTCTTTGAATCTCAGTATCAGAGGCAGCAGTGGATGCCAGGCAATTGGAAAAGATTCTATTAAGGCTTTAATTAATTTAAAAACCCATGGTGAGGTGAAGTCTCTCAGTCGTGTCCGACTCTTTGCAACCCCATGTACTGTAGCCTACCAGGCTCTTCCATCCATGGGATTTTCCAGGCAAGAGTACTGGAGTGGGTTGCCATTTCCTTCTCCAGAGGATCTTCCAGACCCAGGGATTGAACCCAGGTCTCCCAGATTGTAGGCAGATGCTTTACCATCTGAGCCACCAGGGAAGTCTAAAACCCATGAAAAGGGGGTAATTACCAGTTAATCGTTTAATTTTTGTTGATGGTAATCTCTCTACTATCTACTGGAGTAAAGAATAATGGGCACCATCTAACCTGTCTTTGCTAGTACAGGATTTAGTTGAGTTTCTCTTTTTATTACATCTTAACCCAGGGACAGAAAGGTATTAGATTTTGAGTTTGAGTCTGAACTGATTTAGCCTCAAAGCAAACACTGTTAACCTGCTGGCTAAACCCACTCTGGACTGTTTTTAGTATCTTTCTCCATCACTTCCTCTCCCCCTTGATCAAAGAGGAGCGACTTTTTACTGGTAAGGACCAAACATTCAGGAAATTAGTATATATGGTTTTTTATTGTGCAAATATTTATATGTATCTTTCTTTCTACAATCTCAAAATCAATGAGTTTCTCTGGCAGTTAAGAATTCTTGTGATTTATTTGTATAGCTGAGGTCTTTCTTCACC
Organism: Budorcas taxicolor; assembly: GCF_023091745.1. Lineage (NCBI taxonomy): Eukaryota > Metazoa > Chordata > Mammalia > Artiodactyla > Bovidae > Budorcas > Budorcas taxicolor. The sequence goes on along the minus strand of NC_068913.1, from coordinate 72,880,100 downwards.
ATGACCTGATGATTTTTGATTTATGCTTTCAGAATGCACTTTATGTAAGAGGTGGGTGGTAAGGAGACAAGAATATGAGTGTTTCAATATTTGTGTATTATGTAGATTTTCCTTCTTCATATTGAGAAAAATAAAACCTTAAATACATCAGTCCTGCAGCTGTCCAGAACCGTAAAGAGTCCTCCTAGTCTGGACGCATCTCCCACCACGAAGGGATGCTTGTGGAAAAGAGAACAAGCGACCAGTCAAAAATCACCCAGGGAGGGGACCAAGGCATTCATCAAACATTTCCCGATTGTCTGCGATGTGTCAGGCACTGTCTTAGTCACTGTGGATACAATGAGAAACAAAAGAGACAAAAATCTTTACCCTCCCGGAATTTACATTTTAGTGCAGAAATGCAATGGGTGGGACAGATATAAGCACATAATTTGCCAGCGGTAACATGGGAAGGAGAATAAGCAAGAATGAAAATGGGAGATGGTGAGTGGGAACGCCATCCTGGACAGGGTGGTTGGGGCAGGACTCTGTGATGGAAATCCCTGAGGCTAAGAGAAGTAAGACAGCCAATCACATAGATAGCCAGGGGAAGTATGTCCAGGTCAGAGGACGCAGCCACCACACAGGGCTGACAGATGCTCAGAATGTTTTAGGAGGAGCAAAAAAAGGTCAGTGTGGCTGAAGCTGAATGAGTCAAAAGTGGGAAGAGGCATGATATCTAGGGGTGCCATCTTAGAGGGCTCTGTGGGCCACAGCCAGAACTTGGGGTTTGATTCCAAGTGACCACAGAAGTCATTAGAGACATCACTGGTTGCTGAGTGCAGAACTGGCTGTGGGAACAAGGGACCAGATAGTGAGTCTACTGCAACAAGCCCAGTCATTGATGCCGATGGCCTGGGCTTGGCGACCAGCACCAGTGGGGTGGCAGTGAAAACGGCTTTAGAAGGAAGACCCTGGGATTTGCTGATGAACAGGATGTGGATTTTAAAAGAAAGCTACTAAGGAGGCGGCCACGAATACTGGTCTGATTTGGGGGGTGGGGAACAGTTGCCAATTATTTTCTCTTCCCCTGAGTTCAGAGTTAAGTACTTATTTGATAAACACATGGTTTCTTTAAAAAAGAAAAATACAGTAAGTAATAACCTAGAAATGCAGAAGCACTGGTTTGGTCACCTTACAGTTGATTTATTGCTTGTTTTACTTGAACAGCTTTGAATTTACCCTGATAATGACTTTAAATGAGATGCCATTTTAATCAGAAGTAAATAACCCTGCCTACGAGTAGATAAAAGAACCACTCAGATGGGTGATGTGACTGTGCACAGTGGGAAGTGACAGGTATGGTATTTTTAAAGTCCAGCCAAGAATGGTTTTTTTTTCAGAATCTGATGAGTAATAGAAAAGGAAGAAGAGCTGTGTCTGTGAAGCAAAGGAGAAAAGACTCCATCTGAATCTCTTACAGTTTAGTAACTTTCAATAACTCTGCTCAGCTCTTCAATCAAAAATTCAACAGTCATGTCTGGACGTGTAAATGCTGAAAATGACTTGACCTGACAGCTGAAGTTCCTGGTAATCAGGAAAAGCCACATTCAGACAATAGCTTAACTGCATATCCTTTATGGACACCAAACTGTCTCCAAAGGTACAGAAAAAAGAAGCAAAGTGAACTGAAATGACTTTTCTGACCAGTCTAGTCCCTGATGAAACTCCAACCAGGCTGCCCGAGAACCAATGAGGAAGAACCTGCTGGCCGGACCCTTAGTCCCTGAGAAGGGAAAGGAAGTCCTTTCCTCCTGGATTCTCCCTTTTCTGGGCTTATTTAGAAAACCAAAGCTGAATCAGATTTCTTGGCAGAAAGGAAACCGCTCCCCTGAGAAGGTGGAACAGTCAGAGGTTAGCACATGTGACAGGAATGTTTATGACTGATTCCTGAATGTTCCTTGTTCACAAAGGCCACTGCCCAGCCCGCAATGGGAGCTGACAACACACTCCTATGTGAGTTTGCAGGATGAAAGGTTTACTTGACAATGACAGGCAAATCCGACAGTCTGAACAGAGTACAAAAGGCTGTTTTCACATGGGCAACTGATGACTCTGGCAGCTCTGAGCACAGTCACTAAATTTACACAAGGCATACCAAAAAAAGGTCAGGGAGAGAGGATGCTGGAATAGACACAGAGGGTTTCAGCTGAGGACCACTGAAAGGCTCTGATGGGCCAGGCCTTGGTTTTCTCATCTGTAATTGATCCTTGCCTCACTGGCCACACAGGGTTATTGCGAAGATCAAACAAGATCCTGATCAAGTTTGAAAAGCATAAAGTACTTTGCAAGCACCATACTAGTTAATTGTTAGGAAAATTTGAACAGCAAGTGCCTTCTCTCGTTTCTGACTGCATGAGTCATTTTGATACTGCATTTTTGGGCCTTTTACGTGAGAGATGATATAAAGAGGGCAAGCTTCCATGTAGCTGAACTCTGTGAAGTAGCACTTACTTCAACTTCCTTAGCCACTGACAACTCCAAACACTTCCCCATCCCCACCAAAACCACAAGCAAATGAAATCCCAGGGCTTGGAGGAAATGGATAAAAATCACTTTCCAAATCACCCAACTCTGTTGTCTAGAAAACTCAGTAGAAAAGCTGAGTGATCTGTTTTATTCTAGGTCCTTTCACCTGGAGATATCTCCATCAGTGTCCTCCTTAGACTAGAGTTCCACCCCAAAATATTAATTCAGGGGTTCTGTTCAGTTTATTACATCAGTCATTCAGCACCTCTACTCATTGTAGAGAAGTACAAGAAAGCAAAGCAGCCCCCAAACTCCGAAAGCTGCAGTCCATCACCTACAGATACAGACACGGGTGGAGTCATGCTGTCTCCAAAACAGAGCGTCTTCTGGGCTAGAAGCAGAAGGAGCCAGACCGGCAGGTACCAGCATAAAACAGAATAAATGCTCGGGCACTCTCTTTAGATGTGTTAAATTAGAAAGCCTTCACACACAACAGTAGGCTGGTCAATGTAACCAACAAGGGCAAGAGAGGGAATAGAGGAGGCTAAATTGACATATTGCCTGCTGGCTGGGAAAGGAGGACCCTGGTCAAAACCCTTTCCACTCCTGGGGCAGCAGACAGCCTGGCAGATTGAATTAATCAGTTATCTCTCCATCTCACTGTACACTTATGTGATGACCACAATTTTGTCTTCCTTAAGAAATCTGTCTATGGGAAAACATCCCTGGTCAGGCTGACCAAAGCCATCTGGTCCCCATGGCAAGTCTATTTTATATTCTAAAGGCACAGGGTAGTATTCTGATTTATAGAACAGTCTCTTATAAATTTAGCTAGTGTGATTCTGTCCCTGAGAGACTCATTCACACTCAGATGTATTAAAAGACTCAACTACCTATGCTATAAGGCTAAATTCCAGACAGACGAACTGTCTCCCTCGTGATCGGGATGGTGGTATTCCCATGGTGAAGCCAGCTGTTAGGACTCCTGGCAGCCTCCTGGATGGCTTTCTGTCAGAGACTCAGCAGTGACATTATGCTACTTTTGAACCATCTGAATCAGTAGAGTAGATATAGGATATATTACTTCAACAATCTTCTAGCTGTTCATAACACTGGGTATTAAAAAGCATTTTAAAAGTTGCCTTGCCTCTCAGTATAAGAGCAATAATCAAGTACTGAATGTGCTTCACATCAGTTCAGTTCAGTCGCTCAGTCGTGTCTTACTCTTTGCGACCCCATGAACCGCAGCACGCCAGGCCTCCCTGTCCATCTCCAACTCCCGGAGTCCATCCAAACCCATGTCCATCGAGTCAGCGATGTCATCCAACCATCTCATCCTCTGTCGTCCCCTTCTCCTTCTGCCCTCAATCTTTCCCAGCATCAGGGTCTTTTCAAATGAGTCAGCTCTTCGCATCAGGTGGCCAAAGTACTGGAGCTTCAGTTTCAGTGCGTTATTTCACTTATCCTTCCTGCAGCTTATGAACTAAGCATGATCATCCCTATTTCACAGAAAAATAACTGAGGTTTAGAAAGTTTAAGTAGCTTATACAAGGCCACACAGTGGTGGGGTTAGGATGAATACGGTCCATATCACTCCTAGCACGCCCTATGCTACTAAAAATGACCAGATCTCTTTCTTATTTATTTCCTTGGGATCCATTTCATGGAACTAAAGACTAAGCTATGTAACTCTTTCCATCTCTGTGCACACACGTCCAGGGGCTCCCTTTTCTTTCTCCCTGCCACCACAGGGGAGCCACAGATCCCAAATCAGCCCTGCCCTGTCAGGGGCTCGTGGAATTGAAGCTCAGTGTTACACAAGCGTGTGTTACTACTCTTTTCTTCTGCCTATTCATCCTGTCTTGATTGTCTGCTGTAGTCTGGAGCTATTTTTGGCCTTTGTTTTATTCACATGAGCGCACAGAATACCATGGTAACCAAATTATATTTTCATGTATTCACATTCCATTTTAGGTTTAGTGTTTAAATAACCCAGTTGAATTTGAATCACATTATCTTACCCTTTAACTACTGATTTAAACCCCTACTGTTTGAATATCAGTGTTTAAATTCTTGTTTTAACTGCTAACCAGAAAACAATTGACAATGTGCTTTGGGATTGTTGACTAATCATTTTCATTTGAGTTTCAGAGAACGCTGCTCATAATTCACAGTTAAGACCAGCACCATCTTCATAAGACTCTCAGTCACACCACCCTCCCCTTCTTACTTCCATAATACCAGTCCACTTATAAAGAAGCCCACTTATAAAGAAGGCACCAAGATAATAGGAGGAAAATCATGTTTTAGCAACTCATCCTTTTATCCTCAGTTTTCTACGAATTGGGAGGGAACCAATGATGTTTCATGTTCCCAGGATAACATTTAGGGATACACCTGTTGAGGTGCTGCCTTAACGCGATGGGAGAGAAGTGGTCTTTATTTTCAGTCAAGTTGCACTCTATTTCAGCTAAACAATTCCTTATTGACAGATATTGTGGATGTTCCCAACATTCCACTACTGCAAGTTATGCTGTCATACATAGGTCAATAAGGATAGCAAACCCTCATGTAACAATTCCTACTTCAAGGATAAGTGCTCTAAACTTTGTAGAGAATAACTCATTTTATCATTGCAAAACCATCTGAGTCTGCACCATTATCCTCATCGCCACTTTAAAGAGGAAACTGAAGTACAGACAGGTTAAGGAACTTGCCCTGGGTTGCAAACCTAGTGAGAGAGAGAGCTGAGATTGGAATCTAGGCTGGCTGAGTCCAGAGATACAATTCTTGAATATTACCCACTGCTAACAGGTGGGAAGGGTCTTGTGGAACCTCAGGGAACTCGGGCTGTGTGAGCATAAGGTTTGTCCCTCTATTAGCTGAGGGACAGATGTTCTTGTCTGCCTCTGGCCCATCACCCAGTGCAGTACCCCAGCACCTAAAACAATGCTAGGCATGTGGTATAATCTTGAGAAGTATTTATGGATAGAATGAACAAATATATGAATGAATGATTTCTCTTAAATCAAAACCAAGAATAATGCATTTATTTGGTGCTCCTGCTTCTGATGGCAGTGCTCCTGTTTTAGAATGGTGATGTCAGCGAGCTAGGCTGCACACTTTAAATCTCTTAACTTGCAGTTTGGGCAAATGCTTCGTGCTTTAAAAATTCCTCTCTGCTACACGTTTAAACAGAAAAGACTGTGGTGATGCACACAGCCAAGCGAGCCCCAGCCTGGCTAGCACCTTTAAGCCCATGGGTGGTGGCAAGGTTTCAGCGGAAGGAAACCGATCTCTCTCTTTATGTGTAGAAGCACTGTAATTATCTCTGTTACTGGGAAGCCAGTGACAGGTGGGAAATAAATATTCCAAAAGCATGCTTAATGGGAGACATGAGCAACTTCTCCCAACAAACAAAAAAAGGGTGTATACGTACCTGTTCTGAAAAAAACCGGAAGCCCTTGTCCTCACGAATACATTCATATGTTTCTCCAAGGACCGGATTAAAAGGCTTACTCCCGGCACGGAAGTAGCTAGATGCATATGCGGACACGGCAAAGGCTGCCACGTACACCTAGGGAAAGGGCAAGAACCTGGTTATTCCTCCATCACAAAGAAATTTATTTTCACAAAGACATGAACAAAATATAGCTTCTCTTTCTCTCTTTCCTGTTTATTTCAAAAAAAGGCAAAGATTTGTCCCTGGTTTAATGACACCCAAATGGACTTTGGTTTCAAGTTGTGGGTTTAAATAGTGTTCATTTTGGCCCCAGAGGCAAATGAATCAGATTGTCCCTTTGGTTTGATGCCTGCAGGTGGATAAAGGCTTTCAAGATGGTGAGTCAGTCCCTCGAAATCTGCCACTATCTGACAATCCTGACGTTGTCCTAAGGCTCTGGAGGAGGAGAGGGACAAAGAGCATTAAAGCCTAACTTCCCTCAAGATTCAGGAGTAAGTCACAGGGAAATCTGCTCAATACTCTGTAATAACCTAAATGGGCAAAGAACTTGAAAAAGAATCAATACATATACTACGCATATAACTGATTCACTTTGGGGTACACCTGAGACTGACAACACCGTTAATCAACTATACTCCAAGATAAAAAAAAATTTAAGAATAAGCATCCTAAGTTTAACCATTCGCAATTTGGTATTGCAAAAACAAAAAAAAACTCATCTGACCAAAGAAAATCTGTGCAAGTCATTTCCTGAGCCTGGGTAATGAGTCACAGGACAGAACACATTAGCTTTCAAGAAGTTTTGTTTTTCTTGGAGGAAAAATGAGAACTCAAAAAGCAAAAGAAAGGACTTCCCTGGTGGCCCACTGGATAAGACTCCATGCTTCCAATGCATGGGTCATGGGTTCAATCCCTGGTTGGGGGAACTAAGATCTGAAATGCCACATGGCATGGTCCAAAAAAAGTTTTTTTTAAAGGAAAATTATAGGTGAATATGAAATGAAAAGAATCTTATTAGTTCTGGCTGTGAGAGTCTCAGTGTTTTGCACAGCTCCCCTTTCAGGACACTGAAGAGCCACAGTAAAGGCCCACCTCATTTTACTGTGCTTTATTGTGCTTTGCAGAAACTGCGATGTTTATAAATTGAAGGTTTATGGCAACTTTGCAGCAAGTAAGTCTGTTGGTGCCATTTTTCCAACAGCATTTGCCACTTCATGCCTTTGTGTCACATTTTGGCAATTCTCACGATATTTCAAATTTTTCCTTTAGCAGTGAAGCATTTTTAAAACTAAGGTATGTAAGTGAAAGTCGCTCAGTTGTGTCTGACTCTTTGCAACCTCATGGACTATAAAGTTCATGGAATTCTCCAGGCTAAAATACTGGAGTGGGTAGTCTTTTCCTTCTCCAAGGGATCTTCCCAACCCAGGGATCAAACCAGGGTCTCCCACATTGCAGGCAGATTCTTTACCAGCTGAGCCACCAGAGAAGTCCAAGAACATTGGAATGGGCAGCCTATCTCTTCTTCAGAGGATCTTCCCAATCTAAGAATCGAACCGGGGTCTCCTGCATGGGTTAAGAATTTGCCTGCAATGCAGGAGACCCTGGTTTGATTCCTGGGTCGGAAAGATACCCTGGAGAGGGGATAGGCTACCCACTCCAGTATTCTGGCCTGGAGAATTCCGTGGACTGTATAGTCCATCGGGTTGCAAAAAGTTGGACACGACTGGGCAACTTTCACTTCGCTTGATGTTAAAAATTAAGGTATATATATTGTTTTTTAGATACAAAGTTATTGCATACTTAACAGACTAAGTATAGTGTAAACATAAGTTTTATATGCACTGGGAAACCAAAAAACTTATGCAACTCACTTTATTGTGATACTTGCTTTATTGAAGCAGTCTGGAACCAAATACACAATATCTCTGAGGTGTGTCTGAATTCTTTTGGTCTTTTGAGAGGGAGGAGGGCAAAAAAATTAAACCTAAGTAGCAATAGCAAATTTTCCTTTCTAATACTGAGTAATAATCTCAATGTTTCCTCTTCTCTGCCTATTTCATAAAGTTTCTTATATTGGGGAAAAAAGCTGGGTATCTTTCATAAATGTTCACTAGTCATATAATTTTCAATGCCTTTTACAAGCTGGACCCACCTTACCACCTCATACTAGAGTGTATAAACACTCTAGAGTAGCTGGAGAGCTTCTTAAAATCAACTTGTGCTCAGTTCAGTCTGTTCTTGAAACCTGGGTATCTGTTCCTCTCTCTGCTTTCTCAGATGTCTGTTTTCTGATTAGCAGCAAGGTCACATGTCTAAATGGAATGTTGAGTCAACCCTGAATCACCTTCACAATTTAATAGAACACATGTTGAAAAGAACCTGGAATCATTCATGATGCAGGAGGAGAAGGAAGGGAGGAAGCAGGCAAAACAAGGCATCTTCCTTGTGGGCTGCCGACATGAGAGAGAATCTCTGCAGGGGTAGAGTTGACCCTCATACTTGGAGCAGCAAACCTATTACATGGGCTAGGTTTCTCCCTAATGCTTTTCTGAATTTTCCTTTCTTAATGTATTGGCGCCTTTCCTCAAACTACTTCTCAAGGTCAAATGACTCCAATCAATCAGCTGACATCCTAAGGGTCTCTAAATCACTACAAAAATGAAACACCTTTAAAAATGCTTTCATCTTCAAAGTCAACCATGCTCTTTAATGAAAAGCACTGTCCACAAATGATAACTTTTAACGCTTTCCTTGGAATCTATTTACCTCCCTTTGTTCACAGAAATTCTCTGGGGGAAGAGTAACAAAGAAGACAGAAAATAAACAGCTTGTTTTTCTCTGCTACTCCTATTATCATTAGTATCAAGATACAAAATCTCTTTGATGGGCGAAGTCCCTGGAGACAGTATGGGATGAGACGGGATGTCTCTTTCAACCAGAAATTAAGATTTTCCCTTAATCCTCAAATTACTGAAGAAATTTAAGTTTTAACGAGAGTTTAAACTGCAGAATGTGCACAATTTAGAAAACAAAGGCATCCTCCACCAGTAAGAGGGTGATGTCTGGCTGGGTCCCTGGGGCTGGAGGTGAGCCCTCCGATTCAGCCAATCAGCAAATGCCCAGGGCAGAGATGCTGAATGTGGGGGAGGACACTGATGTGCCAGCATCCCACACAATGAGCTTTCTGTTGAGCAGGTAACATATCAGAAGGCAAAAAGAGGAAGAGGCACTCAGTTTTGAAGAGCAAATAGCCACAGTCACAGAAAGGGTTGAGTTGGCCACAGTCTTATCACCAAGGTACCCCTGTCCTCTGTCTCCATAAGACAGGGGAAGAATGAGAAATTCTTGGAGGCCCCTTTATTGGAAGCCCCATTACCCGATTAGAACTGATACTAAGTAAAGGACAGAAGATTAATTTTTCTAGCATGATTTTTATCCTTTAACTTATTCTATAGAAGAAGAAGTGGGGAAGGGGAATCAACTATACTCTGATAAAAACTGATTTTAAAGTAGTGGCAGGGGGAGAAGAATCTTTCTGATGTGAAAACCTCTTCTGTGACTGAATGATATTTTCTAAAAATTCAGGGGCTGACAGGACAATTTCAAAAATAAACCAAAACTTTCTCATGGGAAATTTACCCTGGACAACAAAACAAAAAAGAGCTCAAAAAATTAAATTCTCCCCACTCAGGGTAGTAAAGACAAACACTCAGACAGCCCTCAAGACATGTTTTCCAGCCAGGCAATATCAGAACAATCACATGGAAGGTTCTGGAGAAAGAGGAAGCCCAAAACCACAGAGCAGAACTATCCTCAGGCAGCAGCTGTTACAGGGAAGCTGCTCTCAATGGCCATTCCTGACCAGGTGACTGAAAACAGCCAGGCAGAGATGGGAAGCGGAGGTGGCTGGGAAATGAGCCTCTCTGATGAGCAATCCAGGTGGAAAGCGGAGGGACAGGAGCCCTGCTGTGCCCGCAGCTCAGCTGCGAAGGCAGGTCAGTGAGTGGCAGGATGTGTGCTCACCATCCTCTCCAGGGCGTTGGGCAGCTGGGCGGCCTTGTCCAGGAGCTCGCTGTACTCCAGCTCCTCGCAGAGCCTCTGCAGCGTGTTGAGGGGCTCATTGAGCTCCACCGGCATGGCCACCTTAGACAGGTCCTTCCCGATGTTGTTTCTCAGGATGTTCCATAAGCTGATGTTACTGGACTTGGGGCACGGTGCCGGCAAACACGTCCTTCTTTTGGATTTGGCCTCCCCACCACTATCGATCACTGGCCCTGAAAGGGAAATCAGCCTGGTTGCCTTATACAGATTTTCATTTTAATTTACTACTGAAAAGGAAAAAGAAATCCTCCTTACTGAGCAAGTACACAACGATACTGTTAATCTCAATTGTCCAGATTATAACTGAAAGTCAGACAATAAAAAGAATCTTGAGCAGCTAAATGGAGCACCTGAAACTATAAACACTTTAAAACTCACCGACTTTCTTTGCAGGGAACTCTTCATGCTACTGCTCAAAAGCTAGTTCTTCAGAGTTTATATGCACTGAGGATAATATTGGAAACTGCTATGCCCAGAGTAGGTTACTTCTAATCTCCTTAACTCTGTTTAAAAGCACTTCAAGTTTTGATAAAATTTTTAAAAAATCTTTTAAAAGATCATTTCAAATTCTGATAAAACAATTGCACATATTACAGGAAAATTATAAAGGAAATAAAAGTCATCTATTATCCCACCACCTAGAAATAGTAGCCATTTATATTGGAGTATTTTCATTTATTATTTTCTCCATACAGTTCACAACGTTTGTAGAGTTTAATGCTTTGCTTAATCAGTTAAAATAAATATTTTTCTATGCTACCCAGAATTCTTCTAAAACAGTTTTAATGAATGTAAAACAATTCCATGCTATGAATAAGTCCTAATTTTTTTAATCATTCATCTACTGTTGGACTTCTAGATTTGTTTCAATGTTTTGTTATGATGAAAAAAAAGTAGTTAATGTACATATCCTTATATATTTGATCGCATCTGATTATTTTCTGGGGACATATAGAAGTGGGATTATTATGTCTAAGAACTCAAACATTTCTAGACCTTTGATTCATGTGAGCCTGTGTGTGCTTAGTCGCTCAGTCGTGTCTGACTCTTGCGACTCATAGACTGCCAGGCTCCACTGTCCAGGAGATTCTCCAGGCAAGAATACTGGAGCGGGTTGCCACTTCCTTCTCCAGGGGATCTTCCCGACCCAGGAATCAAACCCAGGTCTCCTGCATTGCAGTCAGACTCGTTACCAACTGAGCTACAAGGAAAGCCCTCATGTGAGCATACTGCTCTTCAAAATTTCCCATTTATCAGCAAGCATGTACCAGTGTCCATGTTCTGAGGTCATTCTAGGCTTGTCAGCATTCATTTTGAATTCTTAAAAAATCATTAGGTGGACAGTGCTATCTCCTTGTTTTAACTTACATTAAAAAAATTCCTATTGTGACTTGGAATGTTTTCATGAATATTCTTTTCTGAATTGTCTGCTTTCCTAATCATATATTAAGACATAATCTTTTGTTTCTATATTTGCTTTACAATTTAATTGCCACTTGACATTTATCTTTAACATTTGGCCTACACAGCTTTTTAAATGAGTGAAACATTTACGTCTTAGATATTTACACCCATCAATTTTTTCATTTCTGATAACTTCCATTGCTTTTTGCTCTGAAATTCTTTTTCCACCCCCATCACAACCTATTTTAAAAAGAAACCTTTTGCATTATACCAACATATGAGAAAATGGTATTTTAAAGTCAACCACTCTGAATATTGAGGCTGCTTTGATGAACAGGAGAATATGAAAGTGAGGTCATACTTTGAAGTCTCATGTTAATCTAAACATGCAATTAAATTCTGAATTTGTTTCAGTTGCTCAACATGGGGAAAAATCAAGTAAACAGCTGCTAACGATAAGAGTCTTTAAAAACTGTGTTCCCTGTAATCTCAAAATACTTTGTTTTAAAGAAAGATTACACTACTACTGGAGAAGACTCTTTGAGAGTCCTTTGGACAGCAAAAAGGTCAAACCATTCAATCCTAAAGGAAATCAACCCTGAATATTCATTGGAAGGACTGATGCTGAAGCTCTAATAGTTTGACCACCTGATGCAAAGCACCTACTTATTGGAAAAGACCCTGAGTCTGGGAAAGATTGAGAGCAGGAGGAGAAGGAGGTGACAGAGGATGAGATGGTTAGATGGCATCACAATCAACAGACATGAGTTTGAGAAAACCCTGGGAGACAGTGAAGGAAAGAGAAGCCTGGCATGCTGCAGTCCATGGGATTGCAAAGAGTCAAACACGACTTAGCAACTGAACAACAATACTACTACTAATAATAATGGCTAATACATGCCTAGCTTTTTACTCTGTGACAGTCTTTCAACCACTTTACATATACTGTTTCACTCAAGCACTTTACATATATTGTTTCACTTATCCTTTGCAACAACCTCTTGAGATAAACAATATTATTAGCCCCATTTTACAGGTGAAGAAAACTGAGGCACAGAGAACTTGAGAAAGTTGCCCTAGAATACATAACCAGTGAGTGGCGGAGCTGGGATTAACTGAGGAAATCCAGTTCCTAAATCTATATTCCTAACCATTGAACCCCCACATAGCACCCAATGCAGTGACAGAACTGAATATGTGCATACTGATTTGGGCAGGTCGGGGAGGGGTATAAATTAATAGGAAACACTCTAAATACCTAGCTTTTACTAAGGATTCAAAGAAATTTTAGTGTGGTAATTTTTCAAGACCTGGATCCAATCCTATTTCCTTCTGTAGGAAATATGTGTCCTAAGATGCAAAGGTTATTTCTACATATAATCCTTTCAGTAGAGTACTGATATGTAGAGATCTAATCTTCCAATTATTGCCGAAGAAGAAAGTTGGGTTTGGACCAGTGTTTGTTCAAGCTAAGAAAACACTGGTCAGTAATCTAGCAACATGGCTGTGGAAAAGAGAGAGAACTGGTCTTCACCTCTTACATGCTTTTCCTGGCTGGTGCCAACTCAGCACAGGTGTGGTCTTAGGTCCCTGGGCAAGTCCTCTGTTCTAACTTTGAGCTCTGAACTGTCTAATCCCTCGGTTCCCCTTGGGATCCTCCTTAAGGCCTCAAATAGAAGGAGACTTTGGTGTTTGTCTGTCTTCGTCATTAACAACGAGGGTTCCCATTTAGTGCGGGTGTTGTTTGCTAAAGAAATAACTGATGCTTTCTCATTTCTCTTTCAGTTCACCTTTTTGTTTTTTTTTCTTTTTTTTACAAAAAACAGCATTATGAACTTGCTTCTATATGACTGGTCTTTACCTTTGAATCACTGGTTCTCAGACTTTTCCACCAAAGGGTTAACCTCTCCAAAAACAATTCAGGAATGACAGAGCATAATGAGCTTCTGACTTCTAGCAGGTATGATGCTGGAAGGATGTTCTTCCAGAAGACAGCAAAATTACCTGTCTTTTTTGTAATCTTCAAAGAGCAGGCTCTTTGGCTTACAGATCACAACTCATCATCATATTTAACATGCACTTACTGAGCTGGGAAACACTGAAACATCAAAACGGACCTGACATGGTCCTTGTCTTCTGTGTAGATATGAAAAGAGGTGGTGTTCTGGCATAGATAAGCCTTCAGACCCCAGGCACACTGAGTACCAAAACTGGGAGTATTTGATGCTACAGGACTCATATAGAAGCCTGTTTTGTGGGCAGATTCTTCTTAAGATAGGTCAGCTTCCTAAACAAGCTTTAGTCTACTTACTCCTAAATCAGAGCTGTTTGGAGACAGCAGACACTCCAGGTACCCCGTGGTTCCAACTCACATTTTCTGGGCATCATTTTCACTCTTGAGAGTAACCAGAAATAAAGGGACATCTTAGGGTACCTGAAGCCCTACCCCCAAGGACATAGCAGTTTGTTACTCTCAAATGAGTTATCTTGAAGAATCTGAAACTAAATTAGCACTCAGACCAGACCTTTTACAATACAAGTCCGACAGCATGCCTAGACTATGAAAGCCACCAGATACCTGAAGGCAAAAAGTTATATTCTAATATGCTTGCAGAAAGTTTAACCACACAAGGAGCATCTGGTATATTAATTTTTGATATTCATACGATGATTCATATGCCCTTACTTTATAAAATAGAAACCTGCATGAGCGGACAAATTTATGTGAATGAATACATTTCTCACACGAGTGCCATGTTTCTACCTAGATTATAAAAAAGTTGAGGGTGGCAACCACGTCTTAAGTTTCTGATGGAGAATTTGCTCCATTCTCTGTCTGCAGCGGGTACTCCATATATACTTATTAGTATTCTGCAAAGATCCAAACACTCAAATAATAGTTTGAGATCAAATAATTTAAATCTTACCCAACGTTTGTCTCTCATTATCCAAGTCATTACTGAGATTGTCCAAGGAAAGGTTGTCACTTATGTCACTGACATATGAATCATCTTCAGAAATCTGTGGGGAAAAAGGAAACAATATACATGAGAGTAAACAAGCCAGATTTCATAAAACCTTCACTTCAAATAATCAAATATCTTTAACCATACATTATAAACCTACAGAAATAATTTTGGGTGCTGTTTTCATTAAGCCCCATACACCAGTCTGCCTAGGAGGTGTTGACAGAAAATATGTTATTAAAATTCGTACACATTCTTGATTCATTCTGACAAGGGCAACACAAGTAAATTCCAGATTTTAGTCATTATAAAAATTCTTATTAATTCAGCCTGCTTTTACAGAATTTGTTAGCATTTGAGTAGAATGAGTTACAATTTGTCTTTTAACTATTTGTGAATAAGAGAATCTTCTATGGATATGAATAGATAAACAATATTAGTACTTATAGTGGTTTTCCCCACTTTTTTAAGTTTAAACCACTAGGCCATTCAGGTATGACCTAAATCAAATCCCTTATGATTTGGAAGTGACAAACAGATTCAAGGGAAGAGGTTTGTAACACTGTACAGGAGGCAGTGACCAAAACCATCACAAAGAAAAAGAAATGCAAGAAGGGAAAATGTCAGAATGGTTTACAAATAGCTGAGAAAAGAAGAGAAGTGAAAAGCAAGGGAGAAAGACAAAGATATACCCAACTGAATGCAGAGTTCCAGGGAACAGCAAGGAGAGATAAGAAGGACTTCTTCAATAAACAATGCAAACAAATAGAGGAAACCAGTAGAATCGGAAAAACTAGAGATCTCTTCAAGAAAACTGGAGGTATCAAAGGAGCATTTCATGCAAGGATGGACACGATAAAGAACAGAAATGGTAAGGACCTCACAGAGATTAAGAAGAGGTAGCAAGAATACACAGAACTATACAAAAGAGGTCTTAATGACTCAGATAACCATCATGGTGTGATCGCTCACCTAGTGCCACACATCTCAGACTATGAAGTCAAGTGGGCCTTAAGAAGCATTACTACGAACAAAGCTAGTGGAGGTGATGGAATTCCAGCTGAACTATTCAAAATCCTAAAAGATGATGCTATTAGAGTGTCACACTCAATAGGTCAGCAAGTTTGGAAAACCCAGCAGTTTCCACAGGACTGGAAAAGGTCTGTCTTCACGCCAATTCCAAAGAAGGCAAGTGCTAAAGAATGTTCAAACTACCAGACACTTCCCATGCTGGTAAGGTTATGCTAAAAACCCTTTAAGCTAGCCTTCAGCAGTACTTGAACTGAGAAATTTCAGATATACAAGCTGCTTTAGAAAAGGCAGAGGAACCAGGAATCAAATTGCCAATATTTGTTAGATCACAGAGAAGGCAAAGGAATTCCAGAAAAACATCTACTTCTGTTTCATTGACTATGCAAAAGCTTTAGATTGTGTGGATCACAACAAACTGTGGAAAATTCTTAAAGAGATGGGAATACCAGACCATCTTACCTGTCTCCTGAGAAACCTGTATGTGGGTCAAGAAGCAACAAGAACCTTACGTGGAACAAATGACTGGTTCAAAATTGGGAAAAGAGTACATCAAGGCTGTATATTGTCACCTTGCTTATTTAACTTATATGCATCGTACATCAATGCAAGATGCAGGGGTTAATGAGTTACAAGCTGAAATCAAGATTGTTGGGAGAAATTATCAATAACTTCTAAAATGCAGATGATACAGTGAAGAGGAACTAAAGAGCCTCTTGATGAGGGTGAAAGAAGACAGTGGAAAAACTGGCTTAAACCTCAACATTCAAAAACCTAAGATAATGGCATCTGGTTATATCACTTCATGGCAAACAGAAGGGGGAAAAGTGGAAACAGTGACAGATTTTCTCTTCTTGGACTCCAAAATCACTGTGGATGGTAACTGAAGCCATGAAATTAGAAGACACTTGCTTCTTGGAAGGAAAGCTACAACAAACCTAGACACTGTATTAAAAAGCAAACACAGCACTTGGCCAACAAAGCTCTGTATAGTCAAAGCTATGGTCTTGCCAGGAGTCATGTATAGATGTGAAAGTTGGACAATAAACAAGGCTGAGCACCAAAGAACCGATGCTTTGGAATTGTGGTGCTTGAGAGTCCCCTGGCCTGCAAAGAGATCAAACCAGTCAATCTTTAGGGAAATAAACCCTGAATATTCATCGGAAGGACTGATGCTGAAGCTGAACTCCAATACTTTGGCCACCTGTTGCGAACAGCTGACTCATTGGAAAAGACACTGATTCTGGGGAAGACTGAAGGCAAAACAAGAATAGGGCAGCAGAGGATGAGATGGTTGGATATCATCACCAAATCAATGAACATGAGCTTAGTCAAACTCTGAGAGATACTGAGGGATAGGGAGGCCTTGCTGCAGACCACGGAATCGCAAAAAGTTGGACACAACTTAGCAACTGGACAACAACAACAAATTAGTCCTCCTATACTGAAGAGCTAAAATGACCAGTACACTCACTCAAAATATAATTATAAATTAATTATAACAATACTTATATATTATAAATTACTATAGATCAAATTCAATACTGAAAAAATATATAAGGGGCTAACTTCTGGCCCTGTATTGCAAATAATACATTATCAAACAGCTTATAATCAAAATCATTAAACTACAATTGAAAAGAGGTATAACAAATCAAGTATCAATAACAGAAACCAGGGTGTGCCCAATACTTCCTTTCACAACCTTTTCCCCCTAAGATTTTTTATCTTTTTATGACTTTTGTGGTGTAACTTATAAGAAGATCCTTAGAAAGTAATGATAAAAAGGGGCCATTGAGTTCAGTGTTTCTAAATTTTGGCTATTTCCCGAATGAGTAAAGCAGCAGGAGATATGGAGGGCAACTAACTGAAAACAGTGCTCGTACCTCATTTTCTGAAGAGCTTGGAGACAACAGAACTTCCTGGGCATCAAAAAACTCTGAGAGAGAGTCAGTGATGGACAGTCTGCTCTCATTGGAAAGCTGATGGACCAGAGCCCGACTGTCATCTCCGGAGTTTTCCTATTGGAAACACAAAACCAAAAATGCACATATTTAGAAACAGTTTCAAGAAAAGCAAAATAAACAATTGATTTTTTACATGATGCACAAGGTCACAGGCCCAGGCTAATAAGCAGCTATAAGCAGAGGGCAGCTTCAGAGCTGAAGAGAGGCAAAGCTCACCAAAACACGGTGAGAAGTGAAGTTCTCCCCCCAAAGGGCCCCTTGTTTACAGGCACCATTACAGCTCAGACACACACAACAAACCTCAAAGCCAAAAAAAAAGACTGTTCAGGCCAGTTTTTATTCCACTTATCTGATTATAGACCAAGGGATCTTTGCAGAAACTAACGCCTGTGGCTGGTGACTTGTTAACGTAAGTGATATTGATATGTCCCCCATTAATAACATTTAGGTAACAAAAGATGTATGAACACATCTCTGGTCAATAATGTGTTAAGAGGGGAAAAATTCCAGTGCTCTCTGAATCCTCTTATTCTCTACCACTGCAGGACGTTTCTTTTCATCCTAAAATTTCCTCTGAATTGTACTAAATGCATGTCCTTGCATGGCTGGTTCAGACCAACACAGCTTTCTCTTGCCCCCATTCTCTCCCAGAGACCAAAGTGCTGCTTCTGAGGCATCCTTTGACAAATAAGCAGTGTGTTTCAGTCCAGAAGTTCCCCTGGTGGCAGATCATCCATTATACATGGATGAATGAGATAAATTCTCTTTGTGTCTTTCCAACCACACTGACTCTGTGGGGGAAGGAAGTCCCCAATCCCATTTATAAGCTTCTCCCTGAACAACATGATAGAATATCAGCATTTTCTCCTCCTGCGTCACTGAGCCTAGACGTTTCCTATGGGAAGTACCTAAATACTTTGGGAATGTGTTTTCTATGCTATTTGCAAGTGAAAATTTAACTCAAGAAATTGAGCAACTGCACTGTGCTGGTCATGGAGGGATACGATGATGAATAAAACAAGGTTTCTGGCCTGAGTGAGCCAGGGTGCACTCAACACAAAAGCGCTAAGGACATGGGCAGGAAGGAGAGACGAGTCCATGAAGGGGCTTTGGTTGGGGAGGGCCTCACAGAAGAGGTGAGGCCTGATACCTTGAGAAAGGAGAATGGATTGACGATGAGATGCTCTGATTCCTTTGAAGCAGAGAAGATTGCTGTCTGAACATCCCAATAGCTCACATTTCTCACAGGGCTGACAAAGGGGCTGCTTCTACATCAAGTATCTGATAAAAGAGTCCCAGAATAACTTGGGAAAGAAATGTTAACACGTAATATATCTTTCCAGAAGTTTTATGAGAGCAGGACACACTCCTCAGTCTCCTAAGATGAGGGTGCTATGACCAGAGGGCCCCCAGCATTTGTTCACAATTGATAATATCAAGTGGGCAAGTGGTTGCTTAATGGAATGTTTACCTCAGGAACACATTTCAACATATATCCCTTTCTCTTTTAGCGGAGGCATTTATTGAAAGAGCCTGCCCATTTTAACATCCCTACAACCTTCCATCCCAACAAAGACTTAAATCACGTGAAGATCTATAAATAAGCATCACGGCTGCCCCCTTTAGAGTACAGGTCTCTCCGCAAAAGAGGAGACACAGTAATGAATAACTGAGCTCCCTTAACATTCACTGAAACAACAGAACTGCCCTCTGCCACCTAAGACTCTAATGATTTATTTACTTGTTCTCATTAATTTATTAACAGTCACTCTGGCTCTTTCTGTATCTCCTTCCTCCTAGGCTGATGGGTCAGAAGGATTTCTTGGCTGGATCAACACTGAAAATAGCACAGCTGGCCCTCGCCCTTTCTGCTGTTCCATTACTCCAGCACCTTCCTGTTGATACCCACCTAAAACGCACAGGACTGCGGGGGGCCCTGCCTGCAAAGCCCAGTACCTCGTGGATTAAAATACTGACCTAGCCAGTGTAACGCCCGCATATCCCCTTAAGCTGGGGAGGCCTGAGTGGTTATCTATTTTTACATCACAAAAAGAGAAATAAACAGAGAAAAGAGAAGGAAAGGAACACATAATTCCACCACACTAAATCAACCACTATAGGCATTTTGATAAATTTCTCTCCAATCCTTTTAATACATATATCTTTGTTGTGAAATAATTATCATCTATCTAATGTTATAAACTTCTCCAAACTACGCTGCACCAGAACTTTTACAATTAACATTTTTTTGGATGTTAAAGGTAGTATGTGTTTAAAACAGCAAATACCAAAAGATGTAAATAAATATCACTTAAAATTCATCACCCAGGGACTTCCTTGGTGGTCCTGTGGTTAAATTCCTGCACTTTCAATGCAAGGAACATGAGTTCAATCCCTGGTTGTGGAATTAAGGTTGCATAAGCCACATGGTGTATGTAACCAAAAATAAATTTTAAAAAATTTTTAAATTTATCACCCAGATGTGGCCCCTATTTAGCCAAACAGTGTACTTTCTGTATTAAAATATTTGTGTATAGATTGTTTTTAAGTTTGAAAACCTGGGGTCACACTGTACATAGTCTTCCAGGTTCCTCTGTCTCTGGAATTCTCCAGGCAAGAATATTGGAATGGGTAGCCCTTCCTGCCCTGCAGAAAGATTCTTTATCATCTGAGCCACCAAGATGATGAACAGGTTTGCAGATGTGTCTTTGCTTGTATGTCATTAGTTCTTAGAATCAGTTCTCAGAGTAGAATTATTAAAAAATGTTTAAGGCAAAATATATATTACCTAATTATATCAAGAAAGAGACACTCTATTTTCTTTCTATCTATATAGCCACCGAATACTATAACTTAGAAAAATGTTGTTTTATTCTTACTGCTTTAATTTGTATTTTTTTGTTAAGAATCAGGTTGAATAGATTTTTTCTTTAAAAAAATAAACAAACTAGCTTTATATGTATAAATGAATCACTGGGCTGTATACCTAGAACTAACAAGATATTGTAAATCAACTGTGTGTGTGTGTGTGTGTGTGTGTGTGTGTGTGTGTGTATGTATACTCAGTCCTAGTCCAACTCTTTGCAACCCTATGAACTGTAGCCACCAGGCTCCTCTGTTCATGAGATTTTCCAGGCAAAAATATTGGAGTGGGTTGCCATTTCCTCCTCTAAGGAATTTTCCCAACCCAGGACTCAAACCCACGCCTCTTGCAGCTCCTGCATTGGCAGGCAGATTCTTTTCCCCTAGTACCACCTGGGAAGCCTGTAAATCAATTATGTGCATGTCATTGTTCAGTTGCCCAGTCATGTCTGGCTGTTTGTGACCCCATGGACTGCTGCACGCCAGACCTCCCTGTCCCTCACCATCTGCCAGAGTTTGCACAAGTTGATGTCCACTCTGTGTGGTAAATCACTAAATCAACTGTGCACTTAGTTGCTCAGTCATGTCCGACTTTTTGCCACCCCATGGACTGTAACCCACCAGTCTCCTCTGTCCATGGGGATTCTCTAGGCGAGAATACTGGAGTGGGTTGCCATGCCCTCCTACAGGGCATCTTCCCAACCCAGGGATCGAACCCAGGTCTCCCACACTGCAAGCAGATTCTTTACTGACTAAGCCACCAGGGAAGCCCAAATCAACTATAATTCAATTAAGAAACAACAACAACAACTAGCAGTAGAGTTGTTTAACACTGGAGGTTAGGTCAGGATACACAGGACCCTCCCTCTGCATTTCTTTGCACCTTCCAGTGAGCTGATAAATATCACAAAATAAAAAAAAATTTTTTTAATTTTCCTTTTGGTATTTTTTTGTGAATAAGGTCTTTTTTCTCATATATTTGAGGACTTAAATTACCTGCTCTTACCTGTTAATTATTTACATATGAAAGTCATTACCACCTATTTAGTATTATCTGTCATTTTTCACTGAAAACATTTGTTCCTAGACTATTATTTGACTAATTTTTTCACACACACAACTTCTTTTCCTTAAAAAAAAAATCCAAATCTCATCAACATGTCTTTTGTAATTTTTTCAGTTGCTCCCACATTTAGGACATCCTCCCTACTCCAGCCATTTGATAAACATTTAAATCAATATTTTTCAGTTTGAATTTAACTCTGATTCACTAGTGATTTATTTTAGAGTGCAATGGAAAGATTTAAACTGCTTTCAAGTTGTGTCAGCCTACTTATTGAAAAATTCATCTCTTTCCTATTGATTTTTGAGCCTTTTCTATCATAGATTTCATTCTTTTTTTATATAAAATTGGTGCTATGCCTGAAATAGTTATTCTGTCCCACTCTTACTCCATCACCACCATATTTTCACTACTGGAGCTTTACCATGTGTTTTACTTGGGGGCTTGGCCTGTCTTTCCTTGCCACACAGCAGTATGGTGCTGGTAAGGAGACAAGTGCTTGGGACACAATAGAACTGGACTTAAATCCCAGCTCTACCCTTTATTCGCTGTGTACCCTGGAAGAAGTCATTTAACCTCTCTGGGCTTTAGTTTCCCTGTCTCTAAAATGAAACCACCATCACCTGTCTCACAGAGTCATGATTAAGATTTTATGAGATAATGCGCTCAAGTGCATGTGGAATACAGGAAGTAGGTGGTTAAAAGAATCGCGTTTCCTCTTGTTTTACATTTTTCTTTCAAGTTCTTGTTTATTTGGTCTCTTAAATAGACTTTAGATATAGTAGGTTATTATCCCCAAAGTCACTTGGCCTTTCATTTGGAATTCAAAATAACATAAAATAACCCAAGAATTCATAACCTGGTAATAGTAAACGTTCACATTCAGAAATTTAAAATAGAAGTACTTGATAGGATATGAGAGCAATTTTTGATAGGAGGGGAGAGTTTAGAATCCAAGTAGATTTTAGAACACCAAAGATGAATAATTTGTGCAGCAAAAAGGTAACAGAAGGGAAGCAAAGAAAGAAAGAGGGCCTAAAAACAGAGTACCCTGGGCTGACCCCACTGTGGGGACTGTCATTCCCATAGTGTTTCAGAAGTGTTTGAGAAGCTACCCAAGAAAAGGACACTGGAGTCTGGCTTTCGGGCTTTGGGCAGCTACTTCTACTCATTCTCTTATTTCCTGAAGGCAACAATGGCTTTTCCTTTACTGGGCAAGTCAGCCTGAGTCACTCTGTGAAAAGCAGGAAAAAACATGGACCACAGAAAATCACTGAAAGAGAACTAGATCAATGAGACAACTGCACCATCAATTCAAGACTCCAGAAGGTCACTGTGGAAGGCATGAGTTTGCGGATGTCATGGCTCCTCCTCAAAGGCAATGAAGAGTGTTTAACCTTTGGATATGTTACTTGTGAGATCAACTTAAAAATAAGCATTTAAAAAGACCTTTGATTCTGGTTTCCTTTCCCAAATGCAAATAGCCCCAGGTGTATACATGGAATATAAATTAATAAAGCCATAAATTAAGGGTCAACTTGCCATTTATCTCTTTAACAGCTTGTTAAATAAATTAATGTATCCAATCCCATCACTTCGTGGCAAATAGATGGGGAAACAGTGGACACATTGGCTGACTTTATTTTTTTGGGCTCCAAAATCACTGCAGATGGTGATTGCAGCCATGAAATTAAAAGACGCTTACTCCTTGGAAGGAAACTTATGACCGACTTGGATAGCATATTAAAAAGCAGAGACATTACTTTGTCCGCAATGGTCCGTCTAGTCAAGGCTATGGTTTTTTCAGTGGTCATGTATGGATGTGAGAGTTGGACTATAAAGAAAGCTGTGTGCCGAAGAATTGATGCTTTTAACTGTGGTGTTGGAGAAGACTCTTGAGAGTCCCTTAGACTGCAAGGAGATCCAACCTGTCCATCCTAAAGGAGATCAGTCCTGGGTGTTCATCGGAAGGACTGATGTTGAAGCTGAAACTCCAGTACTTCGGCCACCTGATGCGAAGAGCTGACTCATTTGAAAAGACCCTGATGCTGGGAGGGATTGGGGGCAGAAGGAGAGGGGACGACAGAGGATGAGATGGTTGGATGGTATCACTGACTCAATGGACATGGGTTTGGGTAGATTCCAGCAGTTGGTAATGAACAGGGAGGCCTGGCGTGCTGCGGTTCATGGGGTCACAAAGAGTTGGACACGACTGAGCAACTGAACTGAACTGAACTGAACTGATGCTGCCTGGAAACAGGCACCAACCACCAGAGTGCCATGGTGTTTGGCAGCAAGCCACGTGCAGTGACAGTGAGCCACCATCACTGAGCCCTGCTTCAGCCAATCCACAGATTCATTCAGAAGAGAACCTAACTGGTGAGCATGTTTCTTTGCCCAGGCCTGAAATGAAGGTCCCTGCAGATAACATTTCAGTGCTCTGTCCTGCCGGGGACTCAATTTAGGCCTGGGCTAAAAAGTGATTGAAAAGATCTCTTGGGGGCAGTGAAGATGTAGAGGAATTTCATGGTCAATCACTGATGTGTATCTCAGAAGATTTGTAACTCAGAAGTAATAAGAAGCCTGCCAGCCCTGAGGAGAGAGGGTACCACCCTCATGAGAAGGGGTTCCCATTAGGTCAGGGCATAGCCTGTGCTTCACATGGAGGTAGATGTCTGAGCTTCTTGGTCTGATTGATTCCAGCATCTTATCTGCCCATCACCCAACTCAACAACGTTGCAAGAAGTAAAGGTATTGTGTCAGGGTTTGTTTTCTTTGAGAACAGAAAAAGGAGGAAGATATATTAAACATAGAAACTCCTTTAAAAAAATTTACAACCCTTGTATCTGAACTTCCTTATTTTTTATGGGCTCAGTCTAATCCACTTGTTAATGAAAAATTTAGCACAACTGAGGCAGGCATATGAGAGATGGCGAAAAACTATTTTGACTTTCACTACCCTTTCGTACTAATTTTTTTTTCAAGTCATCCACTTGGATTTTTCTGAACTTTCTCATTTTAAGCATATTCAAAGAATATTTTGGATAAACATCCCGAGACTTGAGAAAACATATTTTTAACATACTATAAACTGACCAAGACACTTCAATTGTAATATTTCCCCTCACCAAAGGGTACAGCTATATTAAAAAAAAAAAAAAAACCACAGGAAATGGAGAAGGAAACAGTCATAAAGAAAGCAGAGAGAGATTCTCAGAGGGGGCGCTAGGATTCTATCGTAGGAGAAAGTGAGGCTTATTCAGAAGTAACAGGAGAAAATAAATATTTGTCTCTTAGTCCCCACTCCAGGGGGACTCCCACTCCCACCCCTATCAAGAGAAAACGGTGACCCTGAGGAGGATAACGGGGTAAAGAAATAGAAAGGGAAGAAACATCCTGGGGGAAAAGCAGTTTAGAAATGCAGTTTGCAGCATACGTTCAAGGAGGCCTTGGGAACTGCAGCTGTCATGGTGAGGGGAGCACCCTCCCAGGGCAGCAGGGAGGCTTCAAGGAGAGACAGATGGCATTGTGTGGGAGCAGGGCGGGCAACATTACCGGAGGAGAACCTTACCCACCTCTGCCAGACCGTCACCCGACTTGGCAGCAGCAGGGAGGTCGAGGAGCAGAGACTCGGCATGGATTCTGCATAAGCGTTCTTTAAGATCAGTGTTTTGTGCTAGGGCCTGGAACACGTTAAAAATAGTGGGGCTCTGTTAATCAATGGATGTTTCCAAAAGCACAGCGGTAAGCCCAGTGTGGAGGAGCCCTCAGGGGGGCACCTCCTCGACTTCTTTCTTGAACGTTATCCAACAGGATACTGGTGCTTGGCAAATACAAGCTATTAAACACTGGGAATGCAGACCCTTCTCGACTCTCATTTCCAGGGACGAAAGTAAGGGTTAGTAAGGCTTTCCCTTAGTGGGGAAGGAAATCACACACACCTATAAGCCCTCATTGTTCTTGGTTTCTTGGCCCCTCCTCCTCCTCAGCTGCCTTCAGTCTCTTTGAACAGCTCCCCAAAGATTCCAAGCTCCTTTCTCATCTGTAATAAAAACACTGCTCTCACCTCCATGTGACTGGCTATATTTTAATGTTCTGTCACACTGGTGGAATAGGGTCTTAGAAAGTATGCTGAGAAATAAGATTCTGCAGAGGATTAACTTTACTGTTTTACAACAGTAAAACTGTATTGATTGTTTTATGTTCATTCTTCATGACTAAGATTGTCTATTCAAAAAAAAAATAAAAGAGAGAGAGCTCACTTACCTGGATAGGGGCTAAGCACCAGGGCCCTGGGGAGGGGTTGTGAGCTCCTGTCAGCCCACCTGGACCTCTTTACTTTTTCTCCCTGGGCAGGTCTGAGCCCCCTGCCCATGCTCCCAACTAGGAGGGTAAAGAAAGGTGTTTGCCTTCATGCTGGTTTCCCCTGTGCTTCATGACCAGCGTCCTTCAAATGATCTTTGAAAGGGACAACGTCACCTGACTGTCTCCTACCCACTCCCACAATCAGTATCCCAGGTGCATCCCAGGTGCCTGTACACAGATCCATCCTGTCCGTCGGTCTTCCTGACTTTCTTCTGAGAAGCTCAGAGCCTTTTCCCATCCATCAGGGCCCATAGGTTACACCTATGAGAGCACAGAAGGATGTTCATATCTCACCCACTGCCTGGATCTCAAAAAAGAGTTTTGGCTTTATTTTTTAGTATCCACAGTTGGAATGAACTATTTGGAAATTCTGAAGGGTCATTTAAGAAACACTGAGTAAATGTGCCTTAAAGCACACAACTACATTTAAAAACCTCTATGGGGCACTCACTTTGGCCAATATATTGCTGGCATCTTACACAGTGGCTAGAATCTCCAGATAGCCTGAAAAACATGCTATTTTAGTAGCTTCTCTTTCCTTTGTGAGCCACAGGCAGGAAAAACAAAAAACAAAAAACACAAAGGTTGTACATTCAACACAGATTCATTCTGATAGCCCTGAGATAACTCTCCAATTTTTATTTTTAAAAAACAAGCCTTGAATCTAACCAGGAATCCAAGACAAAAAAGAAGTAGATGATCATTCCATTTTATCTCAACTTTCTAATGACTGCGGCCAGGGACACCATGGCCAAGTGGGTCTCATGGCCTCTACCAGGACAGCAGATTAACAAAATGAAGCTGGACCTCACACAGGAGGAGGGCAGGGATGAGGAAGACCACAGTGAAAGGGACGTTGGGAAGCCCGTCAGCGGTACCTTCTAAATGCACTAAAAGCCAACCTGCTTGGAACAATAAGAAATGCTTTCCCTCCTGCCCTGGCAACCAGTAATCTGTTTATTATCTCTGTATGTTTGCTTTTCCAGAATATCCTATGAATGGATCAGTATACAGTCTTTTCAGGCTGGCTTATTCCAGTGAGCAATATCCATTTATGATTCACCCATATCTTGCATGGCTTGAGAGCTCATTTCTTTTTATTGATGAATAATATTCCATTGGGTGGCTGGGCCACAAAGAAATTACACAAATGAATAAAGAAATGCTTTTTACCACTAAAAAATAAACTTAAAAAAAAAGTAAAGAACCACCCTGCTTCTCTCAAACCAAAGTAGCAGACTGTGTGTGACTGACTGTCCATTACAATCCAAAAGGGGATGTTTCTACCTCTCAGCTGACAACATTAAGACTCTTAACATGGAGTCAATCCATGTTATTTTCTATTTCTTTCAAAGATAACATACTGGGAATGTTCAACTGAGTGAATATAGCTTTAAGTACCTTACAATGACAGTATGTATCAATGTTAATGTATTAACAATTAACATTATACCAAAAGCATCACTTTACTTCTCTCGGTAACATGATGAGTAGAAAGCATTAGTGGTTAGCTTCTTGAGTTAGCTTCTGAAAACAAGACCCTAAAATTCATCTCCCCTACCTGACTCTACATAGAAAGGTCAGTATCACTTCAGAAGGTAATTGTGTATGCACACACTCTCTCTTTTCATAGTAAGGATTCTACATAGAAGTAAAGCATAGAAGCAAATAAGTATGTTCTTTTAAAAGTTCTCCAGCTTTTGAAAGATTTAGAGTGAACAATCAGATACTGTCAGCTATTCAAAATAGAATACTAGGACACTGCACTGCAGTGGAGCCCAGTTCTGAGGAATAAAACTGCAACTAATGGGGAAAAAAGGAGAGAGCGTGAATGACAGGCTGGCTCACTGAAAAACATGTGAGGCAGTGATTTTTCTGTTATTAAGAAGGCACAGTGACTGCCTGATACTCCTTATGACTCATCTCTTTGTGCCCAAGGCAGGGGGGGAGAAGGTGGGAGCTAAATGTTTGTACTATCAAATCAAATCACTTGCCTGTCTTTGAAAGAGATAGGCTGTAAATAGGTAAACAGGATTAACCCTGGGCGGTAGAGAAGAGTGTGAATTCAAAGTTTCACTCTGCTGCCTGTATCTATCAATTTGGAAAATCAGTCAAAGCTTGTGAAATCTTAGGTATGGAAATCTGCAAACCATCAGACTTCGTAAGCATTGACAAACAAATGTCTGTAAGACAAACACGTAACAAAAGCTTTACAAAAACATAAAATTCAAGATAAATAGGAGGAAACCAAACAGAGTATCTAATGCTCTATGAAATATTTGCTACTAAGATTTGAGGTAGGCTCAGCTTTGTTTAGAATAGGCAGAGCTGATGAAAGGTTAGAATATAATTTGGATAATGTATTTGGTTTTCTCATGAATTTTCAACACAACCATGTTGATGGAAAACATAAAAAGTTCATGAGCCCAGACACACTGTCAGGCATTGCTGTGACTCAGAGATGTAACTTACGGATGACAAGGCATGCTTCAGACCAAGGACTTGGGCAGAGGGGGAGGCAGAAACATCTTGCTCCATCAGTTGCTTCAGTTTCTCTCTCTCCGTTGATATGGTATTAAAAGCTGACCTTAAAGTGAAGTAGACTATAAAGATATAATCATTATAAAAAAGAACAGAGGAAGAGGCATAATTAAAAACAAGAAACAGAGAATTCTTATAAAAGAATTTAGAAAAGTGACAATCATGAATATTTCCCATTCAGCAAATGTACCCTACTGTGACTTTAAAAAATATATCTGAAATGTACAACACCAAACGTGAACCCTAATGTAAACCATGGGCTTATGGTGATAATGATGTTTCAGTGCAGGTTTACTGATGCTCAAGAAATGGGCAGCTCTGGTGGGATGTTGATAGTGGACAAGGTTGTGTATGTGTGTATGGGGGAGTGGGTATGGGAACACCAAACTTCTTGCTCAGTTTGCTGTGAACCTAAAACTACTCTAGAAAATACAATCTATTAAAATTTTGAAAATTACACACATTTGTAAATCCCAAAGTCCCTATGCACTATAAAATTCCATTATGACCTGTTACCAATATATTTTGACACTTGAAAGGACTATACTTTTCAATTATCAACATTTAGTTTTGTTTGTATCCCTAATGACTGGACATGTCTGCAAACACAACTTACTGGGATGTCAGAAGGAATATAGTAACAAGGCACAGGAGAAACTAGATAGCACCTTAATTTGCTGTCCAAAATTAATCACTAGTGACAGTCAGATAGACTTTGTGTACCTTGGGACTTTCTGTGAAAGTCACACACCGTATTAACAGTAAACTGCAGGGTCTTGTTTTCAGAAGCGAAAAAGACACACTATTATTTTTGTTGAACACCAGCCAAGGATAGGCCATCTGAATCTGATCATGAGGAAACATCAGACAACCCTAGAATGAGGACCATTCTATTTTTAAAAATTGGCCTGTATTCTTCAAAAGTGTCATTTCATCAGAGAAAAGACAGACTCAGGAACTGTTCCCAATTAAAGAAGCCTAAAGAGGTGTGATAGTTAAATGCAATCTGTGACTACAGACTAGATTCTGTACTGAAGGGGAAAGGGATATTGCTATAATTGACATTTGAATATGAAAGGCAGAATAGGAAAAAGTACTATTTCGATGCTAAATTTCCTGAGTTTCATAACTAAACTGTGGTTAAGGAACAGAATATCCTTATTCTTATGAAATATACATGATAGTATAAATGTATAAAAAGAGACGACGTATGAATCCTATTTTCACATGGATCAAAAAAATAAACAAACACACACATATCTGCAAGTGTATGCATGTATGTGTATGTTTGTGTGTGTGTGTGCATGTGTGTGTAGAAAGAGATGAACATGGCACAATATTAAAAATGGTGAACTTGGGTAAAGACACCTGAGTTTTTAAATTATTCTTGCACCTTGTCTGTAAGTTTGAGATTATTTCCCAAAAGGTGTTAACTACTCTCTTCCTTATTAGTCTTTTCACCTGCCTGACCCAGAATTCCCTGCCTCTCAACCTGGCAGTCGGCACTTGGTTCACCTGAGTGAGCGTTTAGGTCCAATGAGAGCTCAGTGTCATTAGGCACTAAGATGCCTGAACTAAAGTTTTAAAAACTGTTCTCAGGTACAGTAAAAAATACATCAAGTTTTGATCATATAATATACAAGTTACCTCCAAGGAATAACGCAACTGTCATCTGAATTATTGATCATGGAAATCACATTTGAATATTATCTTTCCAATCTCCTTTATTCTATACTGTTTTAGAAAGGCAGGAAGAGGGAAGAGGCTGATATATACTTCTTCTCTAATGGCCTGGCATACTACTGAATTCCCCAGGGGCTGCATTTTTAGAGGCACTGCTATTTAGGAGTGGCCAATTCAGTATCACAGAAATTAAACATGCATGACTGACTTGCTCCCTTCACTCCACAGCCACGCAGACAAGTGAACCTCTCTCAGTAGGCCATCCCTGAACTTATCTGAGGTTGTGGTGTTTACCCAGACTCAGAACTTCTTCACAAAATCACAGGACAAATAAGGAATTTACTTAAATGCAAACATATTATTAATATGATGCTTCTGGTGACCAAAGATGGGGTCAATAGGTACTGATTTTTCTAATAGTGTCTATGGAACAAGTTTAAATCTCCGATTTATACAATTCCATGGAGCAAAATAATGGCCAGCACAATAGAGCCACCAATAGTGTGGGCGCCAGCAGCAGCACTGGGTTCTTCCCAGCTCCAACACTTATTCACTGTAAGCCTTCAGACAAGGATATGATGCACCTGAACCCCAGTTTTTTTTTTTGTAAATAGGGACAATAATTGCATTTACTTCATAAGATCATTATGGGGATTAAGTAAGCTAAAGCACTGAACCTAAAGCATCAGATATAATACATAATAAATGCTATTGAAATAATAATAGTGATGGTAATAAAAGAAACATACACAGATGAAAGTGATGATGACTGCAGTCTTTTGAAGTAAGGGCAGCAGTTTTCAGATATCTGAGTCTCTTGCTGGGACATCATTTATAAATAAATGCACACAGGATATAAGTTCTATGAATGAGAGACTGACTAGAATTGGTTGAGCATTAGGAGCAGTGGACGCTCTTAGCTGGCGAGCAACCAGCCCAGCAGCTAACTCACAAACTGCACTTTGGGTTCTATTAGATGGGCATCCCATCCCTGGCAACCCCACAGGATCCCCATGACCATCTGAGTGGGTCCTTGGGGAAACATCTCTTCACTGTTATTTCTTGGTAAGTTTCCTTAGTTTATTATCATAATTCTTTTCATAAAACATTATACTGGTTTCAGTATACAACATAATGATTCAATATTTGTATACATTTCTAAATGATCAACAGAATTGTTAACATCTATCACTTTACATAAGTACAAAAAAAATTTTTTTTCACCATTATGTTTATTGGATAGACGTGGCACTCAGATGGTTGCCACTTTAACAAATCAATTTCTCTGGCTTTCAGATGGCCTGCATAAAGCAAGGTATTCAACCAAGCTAGAAGATTGGGGCTTCCCTGGTGGCTCAGATGGTAAAGAATCTGCCTGCAATGCAGGAGACCCAGGTTGAATCCCTGGGTGGGAAGATCCCCTGGAGAAGGGAATGACTACCCACTCCAGTATTCTTGCCTGCAGAATCCCATGGACAGATGAGCCTGGTGGGCTACACTCCGTGGGGTTGCAGAATCAGACATGATCGAGTGACTTTCACTTACTTACAGAAGATTACTATTAAAAATTTTAAATCAGAATATACACTTTGGCTCAAAATGTACAGCTGACAAGACTGTTGAGGGCATAAGACAAGTAGAAAATAACTCACAAAGTCACTATATTTAAAGTATTAAGTGCTTTCTAAACCACCTGAAAAGGGGCCTCAGGGGACCAAACCAGGCACTAAATTTCTTAAATGACTGTTTAGACCCACTCAGAGGACAATAAAATAGTCCTTTACAGAAGTCTAATGATCCACCACACACAGAGCAACGGTTAGAGGCTGATCATGGGAGACCATATTTACATTAACTACTAATGACACAGGATCCCAGAGGTCAGAAATATCTTCTGTGGCAGAAGTGTTAATTTCTAACATGATACTATAGAAAAATCAAGAGTTAAAAAAAATAGATCTAATGAGTGGATCATATCCATGGGTATCTGATCATAAACAAAGCCATATATAAAGTTTTAGATGCTCAGAGCTACAAAGAACCTCAAAGAACACTAAGGCCACCTGCTGCATAGAAGGACCAGCTCCTCTCACCTCTAAACCTTCTTGCCAAATAGCCTTTGGGCTCATGTTTAGAGCATCTGCTGTCCCCTAAAGCCATCCACTTTTTTGTTTTTAGACTCTTCTTGTGTTAAGAAAGTCCATCCTTTTCCTAAGTTAATGTTCACCTCAGTGTCTCTTTGGCAAACAGAACTAGTTCCTCTTTCATGGAGTGTCTGAATGTCGAAAGGAATTATGATACCTCTTTTCCAGACTGTCTTTAGCCATTTTCTCAAACACTCTCTCTGTACTAAGAGAGCGGGACATAGGCTGAGCTTTGGACAGATTGGAGCACCATAAGCATCATATGATCGTCACGTCCGACTCTTTGCAACCCTATGGACTTCAGCCCACCAGGCTCCTCTGTCCATGGAATTCTCCAGGCAAGAATACCAGAGTGGGTGGCCATGCCTTCCTCCAGGGGTTCTTCCCAACCCAGGGATCGAACCCAGGTCTCCTGCATTGCAGGCGGATTCTTTACCATCCAAGCTACCAGGGAAGCCCCCTATGATTGCTCTCTTTCCCATTTCCACGGGCTTCCATGCGGTTCTTTTATTGACTTGGACAATGAGACCAGAGCTGGCATGTTTGGATGGTGAAAGGTGGTGCTAAAGGACCCCTATACTCCTAATTGCCCATGCTCTATTTAATATGCTCCAGTTTCTCTACACTAGAAAAGAAAATGCTCTCGAAGAAGACAGTTATGAATACCATGGACATGGCTCTATGGAAGCAGTGTGGTACAAGGGAAAGATATTGTGCAATGAAAGAAAGGTGAACTGAAATCCTACCACTTATCACATAGTTGTTATTTAGAGTTTGGACAAATCCTTGGTTTGCACATCTGTGTGTGTAGATAATGCCCGTATCTCAAAAGGGCTTTGAGGAAAATGAGAAAACACATTATTATATAGCACCCAACCTATAGTAGGACTCCTCCTTTTTCTTTCTTTCTAAAGAAAACTACATTTTGGTGACTTCCTCTTTGTTTTTCTTTTGGCTGCATCATGTAGCATGTGGGAGATGTTAACATCTAAAATATCTAAGATGATCTCATCTGTAATCTTGTTGCTCTTAATTCTCAAACTACACAGGACATCTATAGTTTTAAAACACTTCCGAGTCCATATTCTACACAAATAGTTCTTTCATTTAGTTATATTAGGTAATTTGATTACTTATTTGCTGATAATTTACATGACTGCAGTTGCTTGGCAGATTTTTATGCTAAATTCTAAATTATGCTTGATAAGTGACCTGGCTTCGTGCATACTTTTTAGCTTTTAATCTTTGAAAATTATATCATTTTGACATATTTGGCTTTTAGTCAATGCTTCCATAAGCTCAAAGCAGTTAACAAATGACCTCTCAATGAAAACTCAACACAGGAAAAGAATTCAGGAACAAAAGAACAGCAAATAATCTAACAGAGTTTCATTTTGTTCTACTTTTAGCCTTTATATTTGTAAATGAAGATTTCTCTCATTGCAAACACCTTTCACAGGTTTCAAGAGACATATTTTAAAAATCTCATTTTTTTTCCTTGCCAAAGCAGAATGTGATTACCTTCTTCTGTTTGGAGCACCCTGACCCCAGTCCTATACTAGTTTTTACTTTCCCATCCTAAATCTGCTCACCATTTCTGCTTCTGCTGCTAGTAGAACACTTTTTCATAAAATCCCATTGTAACAATAAGCAATAATAGTAAGAATAATTTCCATTCAGTGAAAAACAATTATTCATAGAAGACAATTATAGAATTTTTGAGAGCCCAAAGAGTCAGGATGACTATTTCAGGACATTTAACAAATGAGGCAACTGAGACCCAGAGAGGTTAATCAGTGAGGTGAAAGTCCCATAGCTAGTCAGTAACAGAGGTGGCTTAGTCTAATACAAGTTTTCTGACTTAGCTGGTATAGAGGGTTAGCTCCAAAGAGGCTTACTATTTGCATTGTTTGCTGATGTATGTCTCCCAGGAAGTTTAGTTCCACACTGGCAATAGCTGATAGCAGTTTGGGGAGGAGGGAGAATTTCCATAATAACATTGAAAATCTTTAAACCATTAAGTTAAACAAAGCTGACCGATTTCCCTGCTGCAGGACTTATCAGACTCTTTAATATTTACTGTTTCTGGTGTAAATGCAAAGCAGATTATAGTCAGCAATGTTTTGCAAATATTTTAAACCATGGAATTTTGTTTTTTAAAGTGTTTTATGAGCAATGTGTTCCATGATATACATTTTGGTATATGTAAAATTCCAAGGACAGAGAAGCCTGGTGGGCTACAGTCCATGGAATCACAAAGAGTCAGACACAACTGAGTGCGTATGCACACACACACACACACAAGCTAATATTAGTAAGGCAAATTATTTACACTTTTAGATTTTAGTACATTTTGTTCTCTGTTTGCTTGTGTGTGTGTGAACACAGACACAAAGCCAGACACATGAACCAATGACACAGCATAAAATCAAACTTATAGTCTACAATATACTACAAACACTTTTTAGGATGGGTGTATATTGATTTTCTACCACCTGATCCAACTTCTATGAAACAGGGAGAATTCAGATGTATTTAACATGTTGCAGAAAAAGTAGGTAATACAGACTATTTACAATACCAGTGGAATTCTTGCCTTGAGTTCAGCTGTTTTGAAATCACAGTCAATAGATTAGTGATACAGTTTAAAAAGTACAATAAAAACTGTCAGTAACAAAACCAGGCTTACAAAGGAAGAAAGGTCAAGATGCTTCAAAAGTATGAATGGAAGTGAGAAAGAAAGCAAGGTCACAGGACATAGAGGGAACCTGAGAACTGTCTTTATTTTGTGAGGCCTCTGAGTTACAACCTGTGTAAATGTAACTCCCTGAGATCTTCCAGTCTGGGCAAGAACACGAAAACCACAGGAATGAAACCACACTTGCTGGGCTGCTTGTAGAATTTGCTATCTGCAAGGCTGGGGGGCTCAGGTTGAAGTTGAAAAGGTGCTCCTGGACCTTTTCTCGGAACAGAAATCGTGCAGCCAGCTGGTTTTCACAAAGCCCGAAAGACAGAGCAGCTGGCTGATGCCCATGACCTTGCATGAGGTCGGGCCCATGGGTCGGAGGATGGGACCAGTGTATCCAGTCAGTATAGCAACCGCTGTCCTGCTGAGGAAACAGCTTCTTCAAGGTAGGTAAAATTAAGCTAGTTCTCTTCTGCAGGGAGGCATTATCCTCATTTTTAAAAGGACAGCTCATATTAGTAAAAAGTAACGGCATTATGTATACAAATTCCCTCCCACACAACCTAAAATGAAACAACCTGATTACAAGGAGTCCAGAGAACAAAAAGTGGGATGTATGAGGATCTTTAAAGGGGTTGGGGCAGGTAATTCTTCCCATTTTATAGATAAATCGTACAACTGCACCGCAAAACATGGATAAAGTTCTAATGGTCGCATGGACAAGAGTTTGAGGTGGGAATTTGTAAAGAGCATAAAATGGTTTCCTCATAACCAACACATTTTAGATTTAGAAGGTAAGGAAAGAGGGAAAGGAATCAGCGATATAAAGGGAGGAAAATTCTGGGCGATAAGAGGAAACAGGAAATGTCTTCTCTTATTTCAAGCACTGTCCTCCCATTTAATTAATTTTTAACTCATTTTCTCCTTTAAAAAATGATAATACATGAAAAAATTTTTAAAAAGCAGAAAGAAGATAATACAAAGAATGCTCAAACTACTGCACAATTGCACTCATCTCACACGCTAGTAAAGTAATGCTCAAAATTCTCCAATTCCAAAATTCTCCACAGTTCACAATACATGAACTGTGAACTTCCAGATGTTCAAGCTGGTTTTAAAAAAGGCAGAGGAACCAGAGATCAAATTGCCAACATCTGCTAGATCATCGAAAAACCAAGAGAGTTCCAGAAAAACATCTATTTCTGCTTCACTGACTATGCCAAAGCCTTTGACTGTGTGGATCACAATAAACTGTGGAAAATTCTGAAAGAGATGGGAATACCAGACCACCTGACCTGCCTCGTGAGAAACCTATACGTAGGTCAGGAAGCAATAGTTAGAGCTGGACATAGAACAACAGACTGGTTCCAAATAGGAAAAGGAGTACATCAAGGCTGTATATTGTCACCCTGCTTATTTAACTGATATGCAGAGTACATCATGAGAAATGCTGGGCTGGAAGAAGCACAAGCTGGAATTGAGATTGCCGGGAGAAATATCAATAACCTCAGATATGCAGATGACACCACCCTTATGGCAGAAAGTGAAGAGGAACTAAAAGGCCTCTTGATGAAAGTAAAAGGAGAGTGAAAAAGTTGGCTTACAGTTCAACATTCAGAAAACTAAGGTCATGGCATCTGATCCCATCACTTCATGGCAGATAGATGGGGAAACAGTGGAAACAGTGTCAGACTTTATTTTGAGGGGCTCCAAAATCACTGCAGATGGTGACTGCAGCCATGAAATTAAAAGACGCTCACTCCTTGGAAGGAAAGTTATGATCAACCCAAATAGCATATTCAAAAGCAGAGACATTACTTTGCCAACAAAGGTCCATCTAGTCAAGGCTATGGTTTTTCCAGTGGTCGTGTATGGATGTGAGAGTTGGACTGTGAAGAAAGCTTAGCACCGAAGAATTGATGCTTTTGAACTGTGGTGTTGGAGAAGACTCTTGAGAGTCCCTTGGACTGCAAGGAGATCCAACCAGTCCATCCTAAAGGACATCAGTTCTGGGTATTCTTTGGAAGGACTGATGCTAAAGCTGAAACTCCAATACTTTGGCCACCTCATGTGAAGAGTTGATTCATTGGAAAAGACTCTGATGCTGGGAGGGATTGGGGGCAGGAGGAGATGGCCACCTGACCTGCCTCTTGAGAAACCTATATGCAGGTCAGGAAGCAACAGTTAGAACTGGACATGGAACATCACCGACTCGATGGACATGAGTCTGAGTGAACTCTGGGAGTTGGTGAAGGACAGGGAGGCTTGGCGTGCTGCAATTCATGGGGTCGCAAAGAGTTGGACACGACTGAGCAACTGAACTAAACTGAGTCTCCATCACTAAAACACTGGTATATATCCTTCTAGATTTTTTAATATGCCTATATATATATCAGATTAATATATTTTCCCCAAAAAACAGGATCATGCCTTGTATCTTTTGCTACTGTAGTCCATGGGGTCACAAAGAGTCAGACACAACTGAATGACTGAACTGTGTGTATCTTCCAATACCTATAAAAATAACCCTGGCTAATTCTGTCTGTAAGGGCACTGGGACACCAGGTGAGAAGCACAGACTCTGGGGTCAGGCAAGTTAGGATTCAAGTCTGTTTGGCTACTTTCTACCCTGGAACCCTCACAAAGTTCTTTGGCTTCCCTAAGTCTCAGATTTCTTATCTGCACTGATAAGCGGTTACAGTCATACCTACTCCATGGTATGAATTCAAGAAACACTGCATGTTAAGTTTTTATTAGCAAACACCTGGCATGACACTATGTGTTCAATGTAAGGTAGATGATATTATTATTAATGTAGCTGTTAAGTATTCCATTATATGATTACACTGCAGTTTAAAAATCTAATCTCTTTATTGTCAGGCATTTAGGTTATTTCCAATTAAAAAAAAAACACAAAACTTTCTATTCTGAAATTTCACAGTAAGTTGCAACAACAGTACAGAGAAGCCCTGGGTGCCCTACCTCCAGTTTCCCACAGTGGTAACATCTTACATAACTTTGGTACTACATTTAAGCCACGAAATGAACGTTGGTATAACCTATGGCTCTGATTCTGATTTCACAAGTTTGACAGGCTCTTGCTTGTGAATATAGGTATAAGTATCAGGCAATGCAATTATATCATATGTGTAGATTCACGGACTCGCCACCAAAATAAGGATAGAGAGTTTTCTATCACCACCAAGATTCCTCTTACTACCAGCCTTCGTAATCATACTTTCCCTCTTTTTCTCTTCCTTGTCCCTGACTCCTATAACCACCAGTCACTTTTCCATTTCTACACATGGATCAATTCAACAGTGTTCATAAGTGTAAGCACACACTATGACACCTTTTGAGATTGGCGATTTTAGATCAGCATGTTGTGCTTGAGAACCCGTCCAGAGTGGCCTGTATCCACAGTTGATTCCTTTTTATTGCTGAGTAGTGATGAATAGTGTTCTGTTGTATGGATATAGCACCTTTGGTTTAACCAT
Organism: Budorcas taxicolor; assembly: GCF_023091745.1. Lineage (NCBI taxonomy): Eukaryota > Metazoa > Chordata > Mammalia > Artiodactyla > Bovidae > Budorcas > Budorcas taxicolor. Next base: position 72,841,821 of record NC_068913.1, on the reverse strand, counting down.
TCATCTGCTGAAGGATATTTGGGTTTCAGTCTTTTGCTAATACATCTGCTGTGAACATTTGTGTATAGGATTTTGTGTGGACTTAAGTCTACATTTCTTTGGGATAAATGCCTAGGAATGTGAACATTGGGTTGTATTTGAAGTGCATGTTGGTTTTATAGAAAACTGCCAAACTATTCTCCAGAGTGGCTGTATCATCTTGCATTGTCACTAGCAATATATGAGAGATCCAGTTTCTCTGTATCCTCATCAGCTGTCTGTACTTTTTTTAAAATTTTAGCTATTCTAATGGTGCATAATAATGTCTCATCATGGTTTGGATTTGCATTTTCCTAATGATATTGAAGGGCTTCCCTGATGGCTCAGTGGTAAAGAATCTGTCAAATGCGAGAGACATGGGTTCAATCCCTGGGTAGGGAAGATCCCCTGAAGAAGGAAATGGCAACCTGCTCTAGTATTCTTGCCTGGGAAATCCCATGGACAGAGAAATCTGGTGGGCTACAGTCCATGGGGTCACAAAAAAGTTGGACACTACTTAGCGACTAAACAACAAATGATATTGAAAAATCTAATTTTTGATATGAACAATGCTACAATGGACATCTTCGGATAATTTTAATTTAATTTAATTTATGTATTTTTGGCTGTGCTGGGTCTTCATTGCTATGTGGGCTTTTCTGTCTTTGTGATGAGCAAGGGCTGCCCTTCACTGCAGTGCACAGGCTGCTCATGGGAGTGGCTTCTCTTGTTGCAGAGCACACGCTCAAGGGCGCTCCGGCTTCAGTTGTTGCAGCACGGGGGCTCAACAGTTGCAGTTCCTGGGCTCTAGAGCACAGGCTCGGTAGTTGTGGTGCGTGGGCTTAGCTGCACTGCGGCATATGAGATCTTCTCAGACTAGGGATCAAACCTGGGTCTCCTGCATTGCCAGGTGGATTCTTTACCACTGAGCCACCATGCGAGCACATGTCTTTGGATAACTTTTAAGTTAATTCCTGTGAATGAATTCTTGAAAGTAGAACTGCTGAACAGATAGATTTTCTTTAAAAGTTGAAACATGATGTCACATGGCCCTCCAGAAAAGTACCAATTTACATTCTCATCACTCTCATATAAATTGCTCAGCCTTTAAATTATTCCTAAGGCTCTCACCTTCTTCCGTACAAGTTAAAGAGAGACTTTTGCCAATGCACTCCCTATTACCAATAAAATAAACAAAAAATAAAAATTAGATTGCCTGAAATCCTAACTGGACATGGAACAACAGACTGGTTCCAAATACGAAAAGGAGTACGTCAAGGCTGTATACTGTCACCTTGCTTATTTAACTTCTATGCAGAGTACATCATGAGAAACACTGGGCTGGAAGAAGCACAAGCTGGAATCGAGATTGCCGGGAGAAATATCAATAACCTCAGATATGCAGATGACACCACCCTTATGGCAGAAAGTGAAGAGGAACTAAAAAGCCTCGTGATAAAAGTGAAAGAGGAGAGTGAAAAAGTTGGCTTACAGTTCAACATTCAGAAAACTAAGGTCATGGCATCTGGTCCCATCACTTCATGGCAAATAGATGGAGAAACAGTGGAAACAGTGGCAGACTTTATTTTGAGGGGCTCCAAAATCACTACAGATGGTGACTGCAGCCATGAAATTAAAAGATGATTACTCCTTGAAAGGAAAGTTATGAGCAACCTAGGAAACATATTTAAAAGCAGAGACATTAGTTTGCTAACAAAGGTCAGTCTAGTCAAGGCTATGGTTTTTCCAGTGGTCATGTATGGATGTGAGAGTTGGACTATGAAGAAAGCTGAGCGCCGAAGAATTAATGCTTCTGAACTGTGGTGCTGGAGAAGACTCTTTGAGAGTCCCCTGGACTGCAAGGAGAGCCAACCAGTCCATTCTGAAGGAGATCAGCCCTGGGTATTCTTTGGAAGGACTAATGCTAAAGCTGAAACTCCAATACTTTGGCCACCTCATGTGAAGAGTTGACTCATTGGAAAAGACTCTGATGCTGGGAGGGATTGGGGGCAGGAGGAGAAGGGGACGACAGAGGATGAGATGGCTGGATGGCATCACTGACTCAATGGACATGAGTTTGGGTGAACTCCAGGAGTTAGTGATGGACAGGGAGGCCTGGCGTGCTGCAATTCATGGGGTCGCAAAGAGTCGACACGACTGAGCAACTGAACTGAACTGAAATCCTAATAGAGCAGAAAATGAACCAACTAAGAGTCCCTTCTCCAAGGACTTTCCCACATTCAGACAAGCACATAATACTTTCATCAAACACACTGGAAGAAAGAAACACAAAAAAGAAAGAAAACTCATTTACCTTTATGGGCAATATGACACAGATCCTCTTGCATTTTAGAAAACTCTGATGAGGTTTCAGAGCCATCAGAATAATTTTTCTCTTCTCCAAAATCTAGTGTAGACAAATTAGGATTGGAGGAATGCAGTCTTATTGGGCCAGAAAAAGGCTTAGGTACCTGAAGTGACACCAAAGGCGGATATTACATTTTAGATGTGAGTTGCTTAGACTATTCACTTGTTTCTAAGATTGGAAAGTAGAGAAAAAGAACATTCTACAGAACATTTTTTTTTATTGAGTGATAACTTTCAATAGGAAAACACTTGCCATGGCAACTTCCACTGGCTTCTTATGAAATACAATTGAGTGAGAAATCACATTTTTAATTGGAGATGATCATAACTTTAAAGCTATAGGTTTAAAATGACAGCTAAAGTGGCCAGGCTCGTTCTCATTTATATTCAATTCCTTCCTCCTTGCAATAATCACCCAGGATCTAGGTTGCTAATATTCATAGTTAATGGAGTAGGTTTAAAAATGTTTTCTTTATTACCACCTGGTGCTTCTACAAAACAAATCACTTTCTCAGATGTTTTGAACACAAATCTCTCTTTGCTTTGAAAGTATTTCAATTCAATCCATAAAGTGCTTTAAACCAGAGTAACATAAGAGTATAACAGTTTCTGTAAGTTCCTGATTTATTTTGACCCTAATAATGCTGAAATTTAATATATAATGACTGAGCTGCAAATCTTGGCTTAGCTGTGCATTGGAAAAGTCAGCAGTTAGTGTTATGCAGTGAACTTCTGATGGAAGGTGGGAAGGTTGGAGAGAAGAGACAGTCTATACAATGCCCTGCTCCCGAAGACTCCGGCCAGTGGGCTCGGAGGGATGGTGAGTCCACTGAACCACAGAAAAGGTGGGACAGAGCACACAAGCACAGCAGCCAGAAATCAAGGTGCACACCCCAGTGGGGAAGAGAGCAGGCAGGCTAAGCAGTAAAGAAGGGAAAACCAAAACCCTAGAAATGACTGCAGTCGCTCCAACTGCATCCCATTTTCCCCTTACTCAATATGCATGACATGCTTATTTTAGTATTCAGAAAACCCAAGTGACTGAATTCCTGTCTCTGCACAGGGTATCTGAGAGTAACTACAACAGAGTCACTTTTCTATGGACCCCAGCTTGTGTCCCTGAGGAAACCAGCCTGGAGGGGGAAGCAAGGGTTACCTGCAGCATTCCTTTAGCGTCTTTGCCAAGAGCTCTGGACCGCCACCTCCTGTGTGATCTTTTTTCCTTTTTGGGACTTTCAAAAGCTCCACCCTTTGTTTTAAAACAGGAAAGAGAGCACAGACAGTAAGATGCACCAAACCAACAGGGAAAGACACACACCAGAGTGACCAACTCCATCCCCTTGAATTTGGCTGAAGCAACCAGCCAGAGAAACTTCCCTGTTAGTGAAAGCCTGGGAGGAGAGAGGAAAGCCTAAGAGTGCCAGCAGGCAAACAGAAATGGGCTCTGGCTGACCTGGATGGCATTGATAGCTGGTGCCGAATATGTCCGATGCAGGATGTCCATACTTTGCAGGAGCTGGCTCATCTCCAGCAGGTAGGAGTGACAGTGTGCCAGTTCTGCAGGGGGAAACAAGAGGAGAAATAGGAGCCACTTGTCTTGCGTTCAACCTTCACTGTACTAGTGCCAGCCATTTTTCTCATGTATCTGTATTTGCTTTTACATATGTAAAGCTAGGAAATTTTACTTCCATTTTTATAGGAGAGGCAGTAGACTTGTGGTTAAGGGCATAGATCTAGAGAACCAGGCTGCCTCAGTCTGAATGTACTTAATGAACTGAACCGTAGCCAAATTACCCTTCTCTGGGTCTCAGTTTCCTCAGAGGCTTCTCTGGTGGCACTAGTGCCAAAGGATCCACCTGCCAATGCAGGAGATGGGGGTTCAATACTTGGGTGGGGAAGACCCCCTGGAGTAGGAAATGGCAACTCACTCTGCTATTCTTGCCTGAAAAATCCCACAGACTGGCAGGCTACAGTCCATGAGGCGATCATGATATTCTGAGCTCACAGGACATTTGAGTCAAATAAGTTGATAAAGGCAGAGTACTTTTATTGCTCATATTTATTGAGAGCGCAACATTTTATGGCCCCAGATGTGATCCTATCTGCATTCAACAGAGAAAAATGCAATTTTCAGGCATCTTTCTCTGACAGTGGTTCTTAATCGTGGCTACATTTTAAAAATCAACTGGTAAAAATAAATAAATAAATAAAAATAAAAATCAACTGGTGAGGTTCTTAAAATAACCTATGTCAAAGTCTCATCCCTGGTCAATTAAATTAGAATACTCCCAACCTCACTGGTGACTTCTTTTTTAGTTCCATAGGTGATTCTTAACTAAGGTTGAGAACACTGAGCTTCCGTATATCAAGAGTGGCTCCTTACCAGAATCAGTTTGGAAACTGTGAAAAACTAGTGATGCCAGGGCCCCACCCTGCACTAATTTAAAGGGATTCTCTGGGAGAGGGGCCTAAGCATGGGTATCCTGGCATTTTAAAAGCTCTCTTGCAATTCTAATGTGCAGCCAGGGTAGAGAGCACCTGTTTGGCAAGGAATTTCCATTTGATTCACCCACTCACCTCTGGACAGTGATTTATAAGTTCTTGGATGTGCATCAGAATCATTTTTGGCACTTAAACCCTGGATTCTGTGATTTAGCAGTCTATGTGGAAATTGGGCATTGCTGCTTAAAGAACAGAAAAGGAAACCTACTCACACACACACCCAAGGGAAGACATAAAACTCTAAAAGAGAGTGTCTTTTGTTTATCATGAGTGCAGTTCTTCATAAGCAAAATCTGACAGGGAACATAGACCAGTCTAGAGGGAGAATATAAATTCACCTGGAGTATAAACGAAATCAGGAAAATCTAAGAGCAGAGGTTTTCGACAAAAAGAAGCAGAGGTTTTGAGTCACTCTACCTTTGGAGCATTTTTCCATGTCCTCTGAAGACTGTAACCATAATGGAACTCGAGTCTCACCACCACAAGAAAATGATAAATTGCTTCCGGTTTGAAACGAATTCTGCTTTGATATACTGCTACGCTGTTCCACAGATGACAAAAGCACATTATAAATGAAAACAGAGCCTGGTGGGAACACTTTAGGGGAAAGGATAATAAAGTGGGCCAGTTGCTAATGGAAGCTGTCTGCCCATAATGAGGAAGAAGCTTCTAGCAAAGCACTCCATCAGAGACCCTGAGGGCTCCAGCTGTCACCCATGTGGCCACACCGTGTTACAGGCCCCTGAATTCTCCTCCTGCCCAATGATAACCATATGAAAAGATGACACAAATGTTGGGAAAGACTGTGTGGTTCTGTATGACTATAAATGTATCTCCTGCAGTTTACAGCCAGAAAGCAAACTAAAGTCAAAGTGATCAAGGGAGGGTTAGGATGTTAAATCCCTCTGTACATGCTCTTCTTCAGTTATGATTGCTGCATTAATAGATGCTCCTCTGGCCCTGGCTCTGACTGAGGGGACACCCAGACAAATAAAATCCTAGATCAAACTCATTCTGCTCCTCCCTGTAAACCTCTTCTTCCTCAGACACTGCCCCCAAGAGCAGACTCCCCGCCACAAAGCCACCTAATTTCCCTTAGATTCATGATAGGCAAATCATTACCTTCCTACTTGAAACGGTGTCCATGACCCCAGGACCAGAGTCTGTGACTGCAGATCCTGGGAAAAAATGATTAACTTCATGCGGAAACATGGCGATTTCATTCTGACGGTACACTCTGTGGTGGCGGAGTTTGGATACCCACTCATCAAAGACGTCCTCTGACTTTACCTAGATTGTGTGGGGTCGAAAGGACACAAGAGTATCACTCATCTAAGAAACAGTTAGTCATGCCATTGAGGTCATTCCTGGCACCTCTTCACGCTGACACATGCAGAAGTGTGGAAGTACCGATTTGTTTACTTCGTTACATTCGTCTAGTCTATGGAACAAGTCTATGGAGTAGGAGATGGAAAGCAAGAATGGTCTTCATAAACTCCATATTTAAGCATTCTATGAAAGAGCCAACTGTTATGCTATTATTATGTCTTACATTAAGCCACAAACAAGTTGAAATTTATATTTATCCATCTCTTACAAGAAGAAAAAAGAATTAGAAAAAAGGGTATTTATCCATCTCTTAAAGCAGTTCCAAGTTCTCCTGTCCCCATTTCTCATATCCCCACTGAAAACATTACACCATTTTTTAATTAATAAAAAACCTCTTTTCTAATTCAGACTTTTCAGATCAATCTTCTCTGAACTGGAGAGAATGAATAAATTCTTCTTGAAATATTTAACCTTGTTCATCTTCTCTGATAACGAAATGCTACTGAGGAATAGATGTTAATGAATGTGAAGGTTATTTACAAGAACATTTCTCCCACTCTTAGAAAACAAAAAAGGGATAAAGTATTATCAGTGATTTCCAGGATTTTTCAAACACACAAACACAAACTTTTAGCCATTCTCTCCATGATTGACTATCAATGTATACTTTCTATGAAGAGTAATGTTTGTATGTAGTAACTCTTATTATAAAATACATCAAATGTGCATTAAAGTACTAAAAAGAATATATGAAGCACCTATGCACCATAAATATCTCTTAATAGTCAATACTTCTATGTATGCATGATGGTGCATTAATACTTTCAAAATGAAAAGTGATAGACATCTATATATGAGAAAACAGAGACTCATGAAAAGGCAATATAAATGACTCTAAAAGAATACTCAGTAGGTTAACTTCCAAGAAGAAAAATCCAGGTCAATTCAGTTAAAATCTTTACTAAAGCTGTTACTGAGAGCAAGGACGTGGAAATAAATGTCAGCAACATCCTTCATTTAGGAAGTGTTTGGTTGACATCTATATTTGTTGTGTTGGTTAGAAATACACAGAAGACTTGAAACCCCACCAGGTTCTACTGGACATGCCATTTACAGGTAGAAGCAACACAGACTCACATCTATTTGTCTCCTTTAAATTATGTTCTTGAAATGTACTTCATTTCCCAGACCTTGCTACTGGGCATTTTATAGGAATCCTGTGTCATTCTTTGTACTAGTCTACTATCAGAGGCCATTAAAAATCAGTGCCCAGAGCATTCCTCTTGACCCATTTTTTAACTGGGTTAAATGAGGCAGAAGAACAAAAGCGCTTTCTTAAATAACTGACCAGGGTTCTGCGTTAGCCCCTTAGATAGTCACAGGACTGCGGGTGCACAGCTACGAAACTCTCTGCTGCCCAGACCCCCTTTCTGTGATAAAGGGAGAGACTGGGACTGGATGGGTCACATTAGAAACCGTCCAACTCTGAGACCATCAGCCAGGACGTCAGATGAGTCCACACACCCGCTCTCACAGGCATAACTGATGGTCAGAGTGGACAGGAAACACAAACAGAACTGGAAGTGAATCAACACAGAGAAATATTAACCAGCGTTTATCACGATATTAGTATTTGATGTATGTCGAGGCATTCTAGTTCTTTAAAAATTAGGAATTAATCATTGCTTTTACTCTGTTAACTAGAATAGAGAAATTATTTGAGAGGAGGTTTACCACTGAAGTGGTAAACCTTCAAAGATTTTTTTTAAAATCTTTTTTAAAAAAAGATTACAGGTCTCTCCCTCCTTTGATTCACATTAGTTATTCTTAGTCAAGGGTATTGTGACCACCCCAGGGGATGTTTGATGACATCTGCAGACATACGGGGGTTGTGATAATTACAAGAGGGCTGTTACTGACATCTACTGGGGGTAGGCCAGGGCATCCTACAATGCACAAGCCAGGCCCCCATGGCAGAGAAGTTTCCAGCCCACCCTCCAGATGTGCTGAAGGTTAGAAACCCTGCTCTAAACAATTATTACACCCATAAGCACAGGGGCTTAGGCTTAAAAAACAGTATAGATTTGACTGTCCTGGGCAGTCCCTCAACTACATGTATGTGCTAAACATGTATTTGCCCAAGTACCACAGACATGTCATGGGGAGGACAGGGATACACTAAGATGTGAAGATCTCAATCTCATGCTTTTATTTTCCTAACTCTCAGCCCCCATTCCCAATATTCCAAGTAATTTGTCCAAGTAAGAAAGGACTCCTACGTTTTCTCAATTAATTTCTAATCCTCGGGTAACATCTAATAATTATATATAATAAATGAACCTATTGAGCTTACAGTGGGTCAGGAATTACATCAAGTTTTCAACATTCAGCTCCACAAGATGAGCAAAGTAGTTCCCACTGTGGGGGCGGGAAGTGGTGAGAAAACTAAGACTTTCAGAGATTCAATAATTTGTCACAGGCCGAGAGCAAGTAAGTAGTCAGGTGCTTAAGATCTGAACCACATCTGGATCTCCAAAGCTCTTGCTTCATGCTTTTAATTATCTATACAACCTGCAGCAGAGGGGGCAGAAGAATGGAGTGAAACACTCCATTTCAGAGACACTATTTAGAGACCCGTCCTTTAGGGGAAATTTTTTTAACATCACTGTGGTATGAGAATTTTAATCCCTATAAAGTTAGTTGACGTTGTAAGCCAGAGCTTCACAGACTAAAGATCATATTATATTTCAGGAAACATATTTTATTCTATGGCAAATGGCTCTTCACTAAAGATGGTACTGCCTGGGAGTAGAGAGCGTTTATATTTGAAAACATGAAGTTATTTTTTTGGTTACTGATGTCACAGTCACAATGGAGGCCAGATATGAGGGAGAAGAGACAAGGATGTGGAATTTATTTTATTGAGTCCCAGTGTGAGAGACTCTCCTGCACAATGAAGAACGGTCCCATCCAGATAGCAATAGCATCCTTAGAAATACTTCCCTAATGAAGATCTTCTACACATTGGCTGGATGTTCTGAAATTCACCAGGCATCACCAACGGTACTGTAACTGACGATTCCTTCGCAACATGAAGGATCTGTGCAAAGGGCGACAGCGCCTGGGCAGCAGTCTCACCTTCAGATGGTAAATGTGCTCCTCGGTATCCAGGTCTATGCACTTGGATGACTTCTTCACAGACATCACCGAGAGCCCGACGTCGATGCAGCCATGCAGCTTCTCTCTCTCTATCTGCAGGGGCACGCAGGGGCCCCCATGAGAACCACAGTGTTAAAAACCACCCGAACATCCTTGACACTCCTTTCCCTCTTCCTCCCCTTCCACACCCGCTGATAGTAAACACAACAGCCACACTTCTCCAGCACTTAGTGTGAGCCAGCGCTGAGCTGAGTGCTATGCATGCGTCATCCTGCTTAACCTAAAGGGAAGACCGGATTGCAGAGGATTAAGTAACAAGCAGAAGGTGAGGAAAGCGGACTGACTCCCACAGCAGTGAATTCACCTGTTAATGGCACTGCTTCCTGCAGGATTTCTGGGGTCTAAATTCATTTGGAAGTGATTTTAGAAGAGGAGCAACTTTGTTTTCTACCTCTGTGACTCTATTTCTGTTTTGTATTAGTTTCATCTGTACTAATTTTTAGATTCCACATATAAGCAATATCATACGATCATGATATTTGTCTTCGTCTATCTGACTTACTTCACTCAGTATGACCATCTCTAGGTCCATTCATTGGCCGCAAATGGCATTATTCCTTTCTTTTTTCATGGCTGAGTAATATGGTTACAAGGGGGAAGCGTGGGGGGATGGGAAATTGGGAGGTTGGGACTGACATATACACTATATATAAATAACTAGAAAGAACCTACTGTACAGCCAGGGAACTCAATACTCTGTAATGACCTATGTGGGAATAGAATCTAAAACAGTATGGGTGCATGTCTAACTGATTCACTGTGCTGTACAGCAGAAACACGGCATTATAAATCGACTATACTCCAATAAAAATTAATTAAACAAAAAATTTTTAAAGCTGAGTAAAACATAAAAATTAAAAGAGGAGTAAGGAAGCTAAGACAGGCCACTGTGGGTCAGGCACTATGGCACATTTCTGCAGGTACCCCTACAGGGTGAGCACCGTGAAAGAGGAAGGCAGGAGGAGAGAAGTGCTGGGTGAGAGAGGGACTCTCGTGCAGGTAGGACCAGCAGTTATCCTGAGCCCCGGTGGGCCATTTGCCTGGTGTCCACACACACGGGAATCTCCTGTCACCTTCACCAAGGACTTTCCCCACTAAACCCCTCAGTCCCCATAATAGTGGGAGGACACGTCCTGTGTTTTGTTCCTGTTACCTCACTGGGAAGAGATCTGTCCCCACTCAGAGAACCCCATAGTGCAACCCTAAGACCAGAACCCAGAGCTGGATGCCCAGTAGAGTATTGAGAGGGGCCCTCACGCCTCCACTTGGTGGGTGAACTGAGCCCATGCAGAACCTAGAGAGGAGACAGAAGGGAACAGGCACCTCTGTTCCCTGAGAGAGAAACACCACCACCCTCATGGTTTCCAGCTAGGGAAATGCAGTCCCAAATGTACAGTCTCATCCTACAACCACTGTGTGCATGCTCAGCCGCTCAGTTGGGTCTGACTCTCTGCAGCCCCATGGACTGTAGCCCTCCAGGCTTCTCTGTCCATGAGGATTCTCCAGGCAAGAATGCTGGAATGAGCTGCCATTTCCTCCTCCAGGGATCTTCCTGACAGGGATAGAACCTGGGTCTCCGGCACTGCGGGCAGATTCTTTACCGATTGAGCCACTATATTGTTGTGCAGTTGCCCAGTCGCATCCGACTCTTTGCGACACCAGTGGTTAGATGCCATGAAGTAGGTGGCAATGCCTTAATCATATGCATGTTGTCGGGCTCAAGAGCCTCTTCCGTCCTCATCAAGGGGAGTGCTAACCTTCTCTCCTTTCATACAACATGACTAGCCCTGGAGAATTCTTCAATAGCATGCTGGATTAAGACCACTTACGTCAGTTTGGTTCTTGGCATACTTCAAGATTCCTTTGTCCAGATAGAAGAATCTCTGTGGGGAACAAAGTAGAATTCATTAAAATATTCTATTTAAATATCCTTCTCTTGGTCTCCTTGCTTGGCCTCAAATTAAATATACACGTCTAAGAACAGGGCCTGAGTAGGGAATGTGGGTGCAAACAAAGGTGAGTCCCAATCCAGTTCTTACCTTATGCCAGCCTTTCAAGGGCCATTTTCTCTTTTTCAGCAAAAATCCTTTCTGTATTGGTGGCTCTTGGGTGTAATTCATCTCTCCTCTCAGTCCTTCCACCACTTCCCAGCTGTCCTGTTCCAATGAAAGAGTTCGGGCTCAATGACTATCTTTAAATGAGTATCAGGCTCAATATATACATATATATCCAATAGAAACATTAAGAAGCACTTGATCCCATTTGTAAATCCATCCAAGATGATGAGATTGGCTGGGTGTGCTGGGGAAAAGAAATCCAGGCTTAATTTACATAGTTCTTAGACTTTATAGATTTAATGCTACAACTTAGTGGCATCAAATTTGTCTGTTTTTCAGGAGCTCTCTCTCAGAAAGGAATGTCTCTTCCTCTTCTGGTGCTTGAACCTTGATAACCACAGCTAAAGGTAAGGATTTTGCTATAAATTCTATTTTTGTTCCCTTGGCATCATCAGTTATTTTCACTCACTACTAGACTTCAGTCTAAATTTGAACCCAAAGCTATAGACATCAAGATGAAAACTGGGCAGGAGGGATGGGGTGGCTGAGAAAATTGGCCCCAAAGCGTGAGACTGCGTCGTGTTGGTAAACATGACAAGTTGTTTGAAATAATGATTTGGGCACACTATCCCCAAATTCTAGGTATTTAAATTGTTGGAAATCTAGAAGCGTCAAAAAGGTGGTTCTGCAACACATATTTGCATCCTCTTTTCCCAGAAATTTTGTTTTCTCTTCTTTTGTTTAAAAAACTTGGGGTGGGGGCAGTGTGGAGGAGGGTACAATTATTGCTCTACTAAGCTGTTTGCAATTTGGGGGGACAAATAGTTATTATAATAAATCTGTCACTGTCAGCTGTTTAGGTTATTTCAACTAATTGGCTAAAAAATAATTTTTAAAGGAATACTAAAGAAAAACACTAAAAGTTCTAAAAAGTTATTTTCAAATGCTTGAAAATGCACATATTCATTGCAAAATTATCCCAAGGTAGACCAAAATTGGCAACACTTCAGTGGTTTTTAAATTTTTTATTGTTATCTTTTGTTGAGATATACATGAAATGCACAAATCTTAAGACCACAATTTGAAGAATTTATAAACCTATACCTACCATCCAGATCAGAGAGAAAACATTTCCAACACAGGATATTTTAATTTTGACAAACATGCCTTTCCCCTCCTCAGGTTTACTGAGCTATTACTGACCTATAATATATGAAGCTTTAAGAGGTACAATAAGGTGATTTGATACACTTCTATTCCCTCACATAATTACTGTTTGTGTGTGTGTGTGTGTGTGTGTGTGTGGTGATAACATTTAAGATCTACTCTCTTAATGACTTTCAAGTATATGGTACTGTTAATTATAGTCACCAAGCTATACATTGGCTCCTCAGAGCATATTCATCTTATGGCTGGGAATTTGTACCATTAACCAATATCTCCCCATTCCCTCCGCCCTCCACCCCATCCTGACAGCCACCATTCTACTCTCTCCTTCTATGAGCTCCACATCTTTAGATTCTGAATATAAGTGAAAACATGCAGTATTTGTCTTTCTCTGATTTATTTCCCTTAGCATAATGCCCTCAAGCTCCATTCATGTTGTCATGAAAGGCAGGCCTTTTTAATGGCTGAATAACATCCCATTGTATGTGTATGTATGTACATATATGGAATATATGGATGCTTACATTTCCATGGGACACATATACATCTCACATTTTCTTTATCCACTCACTCATCCAGTGAGCACTTAGACTGTTTCCATGCCATGTCTATTGTAAATAATGCTGCAATAAAAACTGGGGCACAGATAGCTCTTCAAGAGACAAATGTGTCACCTGGCCAAATTTCATGTTGAATAACTTGCTCTTAGTCAAATCTCCAGCCCACAGGAAAGTGGTACAGACAGAGGCCAGAGGGGTTGAGAGATGGACCTTAATAACCTGGGAGCAGAAGCAATTGGACCCAAGTCCTAGGAGAATGACGGGGAGGGCGTGGAACCACAGGCAGTCCTGGGTGCTCCGGCTCAGTTTCTGTGTTGTCCTCAAGTTCAATACACGAAAAACCCCCGGTGGCCAGAACACTCTCCTACTTTAGTGGCTGAACTCCCTTTGTATAACCGTCCCCAAAGATCTGCCTTATGTCTGATTGCATTTTACTATGAATAAGGCTAAAGCTACACCCCAGAATTTTGAAACACAGCATTAGTATTCCAGTATCTGGAGTTGTAAAAGTTGAATTCTTCAACGGAAAAAGCAAAACTTAGACTCAACTCTTAAATTAGTGGACTTTTTCAGAAAGGTAGCAATTTCAAATGAGATTCTTTATAGCAATTATTACTAATTATTTCAAGTCACTTAAATTTTTAAAAAGTCATTCATACTTACATTCAGACAATCAATAGAGAAGAATGCATAATATTAAGTAATGAGGAGCCACACACACACAAATATTCTGCTCACATTTATTTCAGCTCAAAAAACCAGTCCTCAAAAAGTGTCTTGCCTGTCAAGATTTTAATAAATCTTCAAAATCATCAAGTTAAAAATTTAACCTCTTCTAGGAAGCCTCTTCAGAAGAAAGAACTATTTCATCCCTAGAAACTCCACAAGTATTTCATCTTACCTTTCGCCTACTTATGATAGTATATGCAAGGTTTTATCATCCCTAGATGGATAATAGACTCTTTGAGGGTGTGAAGTGTCTAGTTTAGTTTTTATTTCCTCATATGCCTAATCTGCTTCCAGTGAATACCATGCATCTGATTGACAAACGGATAAACCTGGTCCTGGAATAAGGCTGCAAACAGATTAATGTTGTTGGAACATCATTCACTGGCTTGCATCTGAAGTGTACCAACAAAGGTCTGTAGAGTCAAATCTATGATTTTTCCAGTAGTCATGTATGGATGTGAGAGTTGGACCATAAAGAAGGCTGAGCACTGATGAAAATTGATGCTTTTGATCTGTGGTGTTGGAGAAGACTCTTGAGAGTCCCTTGGACTGCGAGGAGATCAAACCAGTGAATCCTAAAGGAAATCAATCCTGAATATTCATCGGAAGGACTGATGCTGAAGGAGCTGAAGTTCCAATACTTGGCCACCTGATGCAAAGAGCTGACTCATTAGAAAAGGCCATGATGCTGGGAAAGCTTGAAGGCAGGATGAGAAGGGGATGACAGAGGACAAGATGGTTGAATGGCATCACTGACTCAACGGACATGAGTTTGACCAAGCTCCAGGAGAGAGTGAAGGACAGGAAGCCTGGCATGCTGCACTCCATGCAGCTGCAAAGAGTCAGACACGACTGAGCAACCAAACAGCAACAACAATACCTCTGGGCCAAATGACTCTTTACAAGTCAAATACAGCACAATCACACTTGAGAAGGAAACTTGAGAAAGAAGGTGTCATTGTTAAAGGAAACCTAAGGCTCAAAATTCTCTGAAAAGTACTCCAAAGAAATCAAGCTCCTCTGCTTTGCTTAAGACTCCCAGGCAGCACGCAGAGTGCTAATACTGAGATGTGCTTAGACCACCATGCACATCTGCTCAAGACCTTCAATTGTGCAAAATGTGAATGCCGAGAGGGATTAGATGCTACTTCATACTTCACAAAACTGGAAAAGAAAAAAAATGGAATGAGATCATGCTTGTTTAAAAGATAACAAGAATTAAATTTCAAAAAATGTTTCAAGGATTCATGTTAGAACTAGATTTCTCCTGAACTGAGACACAGTATACATCTAACAATGAGCATGTGTGGAGGGCAGGGGATCAGATTTGATTTGTTGACTCTTGAATAAGCCAGACAGGGTTCACATTTATTACTGCGAAACATCATCTTTTTCCCCTCACTTCATCTTCTATCTGGGCTCAGGACATGAAACTCTTCCCAGGCTGGAAGAGGCAGATCTAAAGAATTTAGGAAAGTGAAGGCTCTCCTTGACAGAGGGAGACAGCACTGCAGCCAGCACCTTTTCTGGCTCAACCTCCCAATCCTCCCCCTTCAGCTTCCTTATCTTTCACCATCCTGAAGTCATGAGGCTGAAATCTGACAGCCAGCATCCAGCCAGTGGTTCTCAGTAGAGGCAGTACTGTTCCCTTAGGCTGTGAAACCTTGGGGGCATTTTTAATTGTCAAAGTGATGGGGTGGGGGTGGAGTCTCTAGCAACTGATGGCTGGGGACCTGGGATGTTAGATGTCCTGAGATGCCTCAGTCTTGCACAATAAAACAAGTTGTCCCAACATCTGCAAGAGTTTCCAAAGTGCACAGTGACATTTTCATAGGTGAAACCTGTTTATACTTGCCAAAGTATTTTTGCATGCTTTTTAGCACACTCTGAATTCTTGGGAATGCAACTACTAAGTAACAGATAAGATTGTACTTTCTCCTGTTTGGAACTTTACCAACAGTCACCCACCTTTTTGCAGAATCACTGACATCAGTGACAGTCGTGTCACTTGTGTTATATGAGTTATCAATGCATCTCTGGGACGGGGGAGCCTGGTGGGCTGCCGTCTACGGGGTCGCACAGAGTCGGACACGACTGAAGTGACTCAGCAGCAATGCATCTCTATGGGTCTGTATTAGTAGCTGTCACGCCATGTACAGGGATACCTGACTACTCCATCACATCTTCTAGTGTAGCCATGTCTGGGCTTTTACACATTGTAACGTACACCTTAACATTAACCACTTTCTCTGCAGTTGCCTTTATTTATAACAAAGCACTTTGTTAACATTTTCAAAATTATGTGTGCAAATACATTAGGTGAAAAATCAGTTTCACTTGAGTGTTAAAGGTTCATTGAAACATTGATCACAAAAGGGGACATTAGTATGATGGGGTTAAAGATCACTGCTGATCTTGACACCAATTCTGTGAGAAGGAATGCCAGGCCAGGGAACAATGTAGCAAAATCACTTTGAAACTATAAGGGCTTGATCATTTTTACAAGTCTGTCCTTTTGGTTTCATCTTCAAAGTGTATATCTTCCATGTCCCTTTCCCTGTTTCTACCACTCCATCAAACCTCACTTTCTAAGACTCCCCACTTCTATGATACCCCATTAGGTCCTATCCTCCATGCAATGAAAAAATGAATACAACATATCTGTCATTTTCACTTCTG
The DNA here is from genome assembly GCF_023091745.1 of Budorcas taxicolor. Taxonomy (NCBI): domain Eukaryota; kingdom Metazoa; phylum Chordata; class Mammalia; order Artiodactyla; family Bovidae; genus Budorcas; species Budorcas taxicolor. Next base: position 72,825,194 of record NC_068913.1, on the reverse strand, counting down.
TGGCTTACTCGTATTATTCCAGCCTCCCAGAATCTTCTCATGCTCTTTTCCACCCATACAAAAGCTTCAAGATTTTAGCTCAGTGTCTATCTCTTTCCATGAAATTCCTAAATTACCCAAACTACATCAATCATGTATTACTGTAAATTATAGCAGTGTTGCTGTCCATGGGTTCCCCTGATAGCTCAGCTGGTAAAGAATCCGCCTGCAATGCAGGAGACCGCGGTTCAATTCCTGGGTCGGGAAGATCCCCTGGAGAAGGGATAAGCTACCCACTCCAGTATTCTTGAGCTTCCCTGGTGGCTCAGCTGGTAAAGAATCTGCCAGCAATGCGGGAGTCCTGGTTCTATCCCTGGGTTGGGAAGATTCCCTGGAGAAAGGAAAGGCTACCCACTCCAGTATTCTGGCCTGGAGAATTCCATGGACTGTATAGCCTATGGGGTCACAAAGAGTAGGACACGACTGAGCGACTTTCACTCACTTTCCCAAACACAGTTTTCTCCGTTATTAACGTCTTATATTGGTGTGGCACACTTTTTATAAGTAGATGAACTACATCATTATTAACGAAAGTCCATAGTTTATACTAGGGAGTCACTCTTTGTGGCATACAGTTCTAAGAGTTCTGTCAAACACATAATGTTCATACGATTATATCCACCATTAAAATAACAAAATAGTTTCACTTCCCTAAAAATCCACTTGCCTTAACTTTCATCTCCTCTCTTAACCTTCCTTGGAAACCAGTATTTATTGAATGTGGAAACCAAGGAAGAGAGAATTAGGTAACTTCCCCAATGTTGTAGAGTCAATGGACTGCAAAAACTATATTTTCAATCATTCTGCTCCATATTGTTGCACACTGTACATTCTACTGTAATTTAAATATGCATATTCTAATAATTAATCAGGAGTAAATGCCATGGGGCGGCAGCTGGGGAGGGAGTGGGGTTGGAGTGGGGGAAAGTGAAAGTGAAGTCGCTCAGTTGTGTCCGACTCTTTGCTACCCTGTGGACCGAAGCCTACCAGGCTCCTCCGTCCATGGGATTTTCCAGGCAAGAGTACTGGAGTGAGTTGCCATTTCCTTCTCCAGGGCATCTTCCTGACCCAGGGATCAAACCCGGGTCCCCAGCATTATAGGCAGACGCTTTTACTGTCTAAGCCACCAGGGAAGTGGTGGCTAAATTCAAGATCCAAAGGCATCTGAAAGAGTTATAAAGCCGTGCCCTTTGGGTAGAGACAAGTGGGGCTGGGATCCTCAGCAGAGCTGCCATGTCACCCATCCTGCGTCCTCCTGAATGGGGTGGGAAATCAGCCTGTGGGATTTAACGCTGTCATCAAGGCTTTGCTCAATCCCTTGCTTGTATCTGGAATGCCTGCCCCACCTGCATCTCAGCCCGATGCTTTCTCACTTAGCCCATACCACCTCCTCCTCGGGACAGAAACTGTCTCCCTTCTCAGCACTTGCACTTGTCTGTCTCCCTGGCTAGAATGTGAATACCATGAGGACCGAAAATGGGGCTTATTTCTTACAGTCTCACTACCTGTGACACAGAGCCCCTAAATAAATATCTGCTGAACCAATGAGTGTGAGGAGCAAGGGGCTATAATAACATGAACTGGATGGGAGTGAATTGGAGCCCAGGACAGAAAAAGCAGAGATAGCATATTGAAAAGCAGAGACATTACTTCGCCAACAAAGGTCCATCTAGTCAAGGCTATGGTTTTCCTGTGGTCATGTATGGATGTGAGAACTGGACTGTGAAGAAGGCTGAGCGCCGAAGAATTGATGCTTTTGAACTGTGGTGTTGGAGAAGACTCTTGAGAGTCCCTTGGACTGCAAGGAGAGCCAACCAGTCCATTCTGAAGGAGATCAACCCTGGGATTTCTTTGGAAGGATTGATGCTAAAGCTGAAACTCCAATACTTTGGCCACCTCATGCGAAGAGTTGACTCATTGGAAAAGACTCTGATGCTGGGAGGGATTGGGGTCAGGAGGAGAAGGGGACGACAGAGGATGAGATGGCTGGTTGGCATCACCGACTCAATGGACGTGAGTGTGAGTGAACTTCGGGAGTTGGTGATGGACAGGGAGGCCTGGTGTGCTGTGATTCATGGGGTCGCAAAGAGTCGGACATGACTGAGAGACTGAACTGAACTGAACTGAAAGGCTCCAGGAGGTAGGGTGTGGCTTTCCCCACGCCTCACGCCCTCTGTGACCCAGAAAGAGGCTGCACACCTTGAGCTGAGTGCCCTGAGATGAATGGCGCGGGTGGACCCATGCCCCCAGGGATCACAGCCCTGCTGACTTAGCCACCGCAGCTGGGCTGATGTCCTGCCCTCGGGTTGTTGGGCTTAGAGCTCCCTGTGACTATCAGGTGGAGAGAGAAACAGGACAGGCTGGGGGAAGCAGCTTCTTAAGGTCTTTGCTTAAGTTTAACTGAAGTCAGTCTGGCACTGTCATCTGGCGTTAAATTCAGTCTGTTACACTGAACATCTGAAAGTACCAAATATAGAAAGCTGCTTTGTGGTGGGAAAGGCACCTAAGCGTTTATTCGTGCTCATTAGCTGGCAAAGTTCATTTCCATACTGCTGAGTACACGGACTGAAAGCGTTTCCCTCTAGCACAGCTGTTTCCACAGCGCACACATCCTTTCAAATGCTGGCTTCTCAGTCACTGCCCTTGCAGTGATGTCAGAAATAGAAAACCATTGACAACCTTCATTCTTCCTGCAGCTGAAGAGTGTTGTGGAGGGAAGTTTTGTGGTTGCCTCTATCTGGCGTGACTGGAAAGTGGGTTGTTTTGATTAGTCTGTTAATCAGGTTTTTAAAATCACAAGGCAATCCCCAGTCTTAAACCATGTGGCGCATACTTTAACATGACTTGAAAGGCATGAGTAATCTTCTAAAGCCTCAGGATCATATATTTTACGACTGTACTATGAACACCTGGAAATCCTTGGCAATAGATTTCCAGTTAATATAGTAAGAGCTTCAACTGACGTCAGACCAATTCTGGACTTGTATTTCTATCCCTGAGACTTGGAGTTGTTGTTGCTTCTTGTCACTTGTTTCTTCCTCAACTAAGATTTTTCGAACACCAACAGGCCTGATGGAGTAATTAAAAGAACAGAGTTGGGAGGTCAGGTGGGGGTATGTGATCTAGTGCAGTGCTTCTCAACTATAGCGAGTATACCAATCACCGAAGACCTTGTCGAAACATAAGAGTCCAGGTTTGCAGAGCTGGATCGAGGCCTGACCTTCTGCACCTGCACAGGTGAGGCTGTTGTTGCTGCTGTTGCATGACAGGTCCCCTCTCATACTCTAGACCAGCACACTTACACAGTGCTGTATGTCAATTATGTCTCATTAAAATTAAAGGGAAAAATGCTCCATGGTAGATATTACTATGTTAACCAAACCAATGAAGCAAGTACAGTAATTAACATTAATAATGTTACTATTTATTATCTGTCAGGAAGTGTGCTAAACCACCGTATGTGCATTACTGCGCTTAATCTTTGCACAATCTTGCAAGGTTGGATTTATTCATTTCCAACTTGAAGAATTGAAATTTGACTCGATAGGCTCTGAGTATAAAACCAGGACCTATGGTAAGAATGATAAGGCCCTGGATTCCAGCTCTGCATAAAGGATGACTGTCTGATTATCTCATAGTTAATGCTATGAAAAATAATGGAAACAAGGACTATGAAAGAGTAAATTCCTCAGTCACCGGGGAGTTTCGTCAAAGGCTGGCAGAGGTGCTACCGAGGGACTCGACCACACACAGAGCTTCTCTGCTCAAGATCCATTCTGGACAAGATGACCTACAAGTGTATTAGAGTTCATCCGAAGCCATTGCCTCCCCTAAACTCAGCACTACTTTCTTCCCAAGCAGAGTCTGTCTCTGACAGCGCATTCCAGCACTTAGCACCCATGTGTGTTGACCAAGATGACAGGACAACTCTGTCCACCCACGGGACTCAAGTCTCTGCTGAGTTTTTTCCAGGGAGTACAGTAATGATTTGTTATTCCCTATAGAGTCATGAAATATTTCTTTTTAAACCCCAGAGTTTAAAGGAGAAATGTGGAAGTTATCTACCTGGGTCTCATTTTAGAGACGAGGAATCTAAGAGAAATGATCTTCTCAGGACCACGAAAATGAGTAAAGGACTTCTGAGGACCAGAACTCAGCCCACTGACTCTGACTCATTACCTTTCCTCTACCCCTTCTGAGGAATGAGCTTGTTTGCACAGTCACAGTCAGCCTAGTGTAGGAGATGCTGCGGGAGCTCACCATGAGGACATGTGATACCAGGGAAAATCTCTAAGGGGACTCTTCTGTGAGTGGGGCTGGACCAGAGGCACAAAGGTGGGAAGACTTCTACATGGTTTTATTTGAAATACCTCCTAGAACTGTTCAATATTTTATCTTTAAATTTTTTTTAAAAAATCATACTTTTTTGGACTTAGCAAAGAGATCTCCACTTTGATGTCTGAGCCCTGGAGAGAAACACAGACATTTTGTATTCAGATAGAACACTTCTGTACTCTAAAGACAGGGTAACCACGCTCCTTCAGAAAACTCACTCCGTTGCTGGATGGCACTAGCTGATAACTGTGTTTTCTCCTCCAGCTCACCCAAAGCTATTTTTTTCAGAGCTAATTGAACTTAATCAAAGTAGAAGTACATTCTGACTAATTAATGCATACATGATTTAAAAATCATAGGAGAAGGTGCCATATGTTTAGCACAAGAAACATCCTTATCCTTGATCCAAATCATTAGTGACTTTCTTTCATTGTTCTGTATAAACAACTGACTCTCATCATGAGAACCTGGCGTCAGGTTAAGATCCTGGAGAGCCTTATGAATCAAAGAAGGAACGGCATTTTTGTTAAGTAGGTTATATTCTACTTACAACTGAGCTTCTTTTTAACAGGGGAGTCTCAAAGGTCTAAGGTTAGCACCAGGTACTAAGATGCAAAAATGTGAAACCAAGTGCTAGCCTCCAAAAAGTTAATAGACATTACAAATGAAGAAACACCACAAGGTCGAAGCCTTGTAAATGCCAAATGGGAGACACATATAAACCCGCTACAGATTCCTGTTCCCAGGCAGACATGATCTCATGTGGGGCTGGATCCACCTGAGTGGAATGACTTGAGCTGGAACATGAAGAAACATTGATAAAGAGTGAGAAGCAGGGTTTCTGAGGCTACCCTGACAAAGTACCACAACCTGGGTGTCTTAAAACAACAGAAATTTGTCCTCTCACAGTTCTGGAGGCTGGAAGTCCAAAATTAAGGTGTTAGCAGGGCTATGCTCCCTCCAGAGGCTCTGTGGAGAATGTGTGTCTTAACGTGAGCAACTGCGACAAAACGGCACAGACTGCGAGGGGAGCCCAGGTCAAGGGGCTAGCAGATTCGGCTCCTGTGAGAACCCGCTCCCTGTCCTGGAGACAGCTGCCTTCTTGCTGTCTGCTCCCATGGCAAGAGGCTCTGTGTCACTCCTTTCTCATAACGGTATTAATCCCAGCGTGAAGGCACCACCCTCATCCAAGCCTAATTACCCCCCACTTGAAAATGCCGTCATGTTGAGGGTTAGGGCTTCAACATATGAACTGGGGGCAGGGGAGTGGGGAGACACAGATATAAACACTGTAAGAGTGTTTCCTGGCTCTTCCAGGCTCCAGGAGAATCAGAATTCTTTGACTGGTAGCCCCATCACTCCAATCTCTGCCTCCATCTTCTTACACCTGCCCCCACATGCCTATCTTTTCTCTGTGTGTTTCCTATGAGGACGCTGGTCATTGAATTTGGGTCATTAAGCCAGGATGCTCATCTCAAGATTCTTAAGTTATGTCTTTTATGAAATAAGATAACACTGACAGGTTCCAAGGACTAGGATGTAGATATATCTTTGGGGGAAGAGGGAGAGACCATTTAGCCTATTACTCAGGGCAAGAGGGACCACTCTGCTAGAGACTGCCAGGAAGTGACTCATCTGGGGTGAGAATAGAGAGGTGATTTTGGTTGTGGTGGGAGCTTAGGTAAGGTGTAGAGGGAGATAAACTGGACTCGATGGTAGGGCCAGGGTATGTGGGACCATAGAGAGATATGAGATTATTCCAAGGAAATCTATCTTGCCTCTGTCCCATTTATTACATGCTTACTTCTGGACCTTTAGTATTTTAATAGCATCACAGACTCAGACTTTCCCCTCTCTAGGGGAAAAAAAAACGGTTGAGTCAGTTTGTGTCACATTTGCCTCTATAGCTCTCAGAGATAAGTCCAGTAACTGCAAAACTAGTAAGCTGTGCTCTCAGCAAAAGCATCTGAGGCAGGTTCTGCCTTCCTGTAACTTGCACTATGACCAGGGCCAGTTGTGAATAAACACATCGATTCTCTTAAGGTTCCCCTTGTGGTTTCTACCAAACTCGTGGTTCTAAAACCCACCAAAATACATTTGCTCTGCTACTCTAGAATTACAGATCAGTTTGCATGGTTCAGCAACCTCCAGAAGTGTTTGAATATGCAGTTTGGTTTCTTGCGCTCTTCAATGTGTGGAAGGCAGCTACCTGGCATAGGCAGGGATGCAAAGTGACAAGGAAATCCTGATTATTTAAATACATCATTTTAGCCAAAGTTTTCATTTCTTCCTATATCAAATGTTTGCTTTAACTTTACAAGACTTAGGGTAGAAATATAGAGAACTGAGTCTTGTATCTTTGCCTTTCCTATTTTCAGTGCATAATGTCACAACTATGGGTATGACCAAAGCCTAGGCTGTAAGGAAAAGTAAAATGCTCAGAAGGTGGGAAGGGGGGGATTCCAAAAAACTAAGATGGAACTGTATAGGTAATTATTTTTCTCTGTTGGAACCACCAGAAAAATAACAGCTCTAGACAAACAGACCTGGAGGATCCTTTTGATTGCTTCCCGCATCCGTGTTATTCTTGCCACTGCATGTACAGAGGTTTTGGCTTCTGGAGGTTTGTTTAAACAATAATCATTTGTACACAGGACACAAGGAACTGGAGTTAACTTCTAAAGAAGCCTTGCAGCATCAAAACAAACCCAGTGTTCTTCAAATATATAGTTGCCTGACCCTCTACCACTTATTAGCTGTGTAACTCTAAATCAGCAGTTAATTGGGCCATACTTTCTCTCTGAAGTGTAGAAAAATACAGACCTCATTGGATTGTTTTGAGATTCCAAAGGAGAGTAGGAAAGGATGTTGTGAGCTCGAATGATGCTATCAGTTGCTTATTAACTTCTAGCGTCCCTGGCTGATTTTTCTTCTCAGAGCAGCCTAGACAGAAGCCAGACTGCCTCGCAGCTCAAGGATGAGACAGGGAAGCAGTTGCTGCGGCAGTACTGCTTGAGGGCTCCTGGAACTCCTGCTTCTGGAAGGTGAATCTGTATCAAACACTTACATAGCACTTACTATGTGCAGACTCTCTTCTAACTTAAACAACTGGCACAGCCTTATAAGAAACCTAGATACAGAGGGGTCAAGGACCTTGCCCAAGGTCAAACAGCTTACAAACAGTCCATGATTTAAACTCAGGCTATTTGCTCTCAAGCAACTTCATGCTCTTTGCCTTTTATTTTCTGTGACCATCACAGAACAGTGTGATGCAATCATGCCACTCCCAAGCCACTCTTCCTTGAGGAGTCTTTCTCGTGGTATTTATTCAGTCTATACTTATAAAAGACAGCAGGTAAATTTCAGCATCTAAAGACAATACAAATTAAAAGAAACAAATGGGACTACATATTTTCAGTACCCAGATAGCTGAAATTACAAACACCTAAACATTATAGCTTTAATTCACTCTTCTTGGCAAATTCTCTCCCATTCAACTCCTGTAGTTTTAAGGGTTCTGGCACCAAACCCAGCCAGTATGGGCTCCCCGGAGTGCAGCATAATCTAAGAGCTTGCATAAATAAATCCTCATCAGGTGACCCTGGGAGAGCTCAAAGTTCCACTTCAGATTACCCCAAGGACAAGAGGGCAACAAGAATAAATTGCATAATTGTATGGAGATTTATGTAGCAATAGACCTCTGCATTTCAAATCTCCTGCAATAATGAGTGAAGCACTTGTTAAATTATTTTGGAAGGATTCATTTCCTGATTTCTTACACAGCAAATGCTACAACGCATTAAAAAAAAAAATAAGGAAGCTATGTTGTCTCTATAATTCACAGTCTTCCCAATCAGAGCGATCTCACATTTGTAGTGGTCTGTTCAGCTGTCCTGTCTTTAGTAGCTTCACATCCCCTGCTCATGGTCTTTTAATAATAGGTTCTCAATGGATAATGAAGAAATAAAACTTAGGACATATAGAACTCTTTCAAAAAGGACCAAAAAAATTATAATAACAAAGGAGAAAGAGAGAGAAAAAAAAACCTATTCATTCAACTCTAGCACAATCTGGCTTCTGAAATGTGTTACTTTGAAAGTTCTAGGAAGGAAATGTAAGGGGGCAGTGGGAAAAAGACAAGAGGAAATTACTCATGTTTTACAAGTTTCAAAATAGCAATTCTCTCTCCCACTTAGACATCTCTTAATATATGTACAGAGCTTTGTGAATTGCAGTCTTTCTACCTAGTAACCACATGCTTATTTAATCCACCCTTATCAAATGTCTAGCATGTGCTAGCTTAGGTACTTCGTATTTATTATTTCACTTAGATCTCAAAAGGAAGCAAAATTACCTATATATCACAGCTGAAAAAAATCAAGGCTCAGAAGTTTTCTATTACATGACAAGGTCATCCAGCTAGCAAAAAGCAGAGCCAATGTGAACACAAGTCAGTTTCAACAAAGACAGTCTTCCGTTCCATACTTTCTAATAGAGCAGGTTGTTCGGAGAAAACATTTAGAGATTTCATCACTTGCCATAAAAAAAGAAAAACTCAACACAGAGATCTTTGTTCATTTTTTGAAATCTTTGTTAAGATGTCTGTCACTGGAAGGAGGGAGCTTGGGAACGTGTAATTTTTTGCTCCTGTTCCCCACGTGTCCCTGGCCATACATTCCAATCTGCCCTTGAGACAGGGCTATTTGCTGCTGGTGTTCAGTAAATTCAGCCCAGTAATTTGCAGTTGCTATGTACAAAGCCCTGTGCTGGTGCCATGAGAGCTCAAAAGATGTGTAAATAAGACCCAGGACTCAAAGAACCATATACTCATTCAACCAGTGAATTAACCAAAGGAGAGGAGAGAACAGGACTGTGTTAAGCATGGCATTAGCCAAACCGAAGGTTCTCAAACAGAACATTTGTAAAGGCTTCTCTCAACTCCTGTCTGTAGGCCTGACAGAACTGGGGTACCCTTTTTCTCTGTTCCTCTTTTCTCATGAACAGACTTGAACCAGCCTTTCACACCCCCCACTCCAAGGAAACCTCCTGGCAATGTCACCAATGATCTCCATCATCAACGGTCATTCTCAGCTTCACTTTGACCTATCAAACAGCCACATTAAAGTATTGCAATTCACATAAATTGCACGTATGTTGGCAATTATGTACAGTGAGCATATAGCATTAATTTTCTAAAAATTATTTTTAAAGAGATAAAGCAATAAATGATTCAAGAAAAATCACAAAATTCTAAAAAGCAGAACAGTTTCACATGAATCAGTCTAGCTAAAGGGGAGAGCTGAGCCAAAGTCTGGGATGAGAAGCAGAGTGAAGCAAAGACTGACTTTGAACACTACAAGGAATGGGGTATGAAGACAACAGTCAGAAGGGACCAACAATCTACTCTTCGTATAAACTGAGTTCCTTTAGTTGGGGATTTCCTGCAAGGAGAATAGAGTCCTACTGAGTTAAGATGCTATATCTGAAAGACGGTCTACTTCAAAGAGATCCACTTCTTATGCAGAGTATCAGGGTCCTTAAAACGAGAGTATTTCAGTTCTGGGTCTGTAATTGGCCAAAGTGAAGGGAGCTCATTAATAATTGTTTCTAAAATTTACAGACGACCTTTCTCCAGTGAGTTTCACTGGCTTTTAGCCAGTGAAAATACTAAATATTCTCTTTTATCCCTATAGAGGAAATGGGATGTGAGTTTTGTCTCCATTTAATAGATGGAGAACTGAGGTGAACCTCACTTGCCAGAAGTTCCTCCAATGGCAGAATATAAAGACTGTAGCAGTCATCTCTTGACTTCAACCTGCTAATATCATTAAGGGGTGAAAATGTGGCACTCACACTACCATTCACCCTGCCTGTGCCCACAGCCATAGCTGAAAATAGGGCATTCTCTCCCACTGAACCCAGACTCAACCGCAGAATACTTCTCAACACAATGCTCTAAGCAGCAACTACCGATAGCTAGGTGCTGGCATGGGGAAAAGTGAAAAACACACACCCATGTAAGGACAAGGCCGAGCAAAACAGAATGGAGTCAGAATTTAATTCCTGTTTTCTCTTGTTTTGCTAAGTCGCATCAGTCGTGTCTGACTCTGTGCGACCCCATAGACGGCAGCCCACCAGGCTCCCCCGTCCCTGGGATTCTCCAGGCAAGAACACTGGAGTGGGTTGCCATTTCCTTCTCCAATGCATGAAAGTGAAAAGTGAAAGTAAAGTCGCTCAGTTGTGTCCAACCCTCAGTGACCCCATGGACTGCAGCCTACCAGGCTCCTCCGTCCATGGGATTTTCCAGGCAAGAGTACTGGAGTGGGGTGCCAATGCCTTCTCCCTTTCTCTTGTTTTAGGTACAGGTTATGCCAGATGTTCAATATATCAAATATAGCTCATATATTTTAAATTCTGTTACATTATTCTCTAAAAGTACTTTGTTAATGTGTATAAAATAAGATACATTTTAAAAGTACACATTCATATACACATTGTATACTTCCATGGACTTCTCCACAATACTACAGAGGTATGGGTAGGTACATGTATGATAGCTGCAAAAGTTTCTGGGACACAAAGTAGAACTCTTCACTATGAAATTTTAGGTTTTCTACAAATAGGAATGAAATTCAAAGTAATGTCAACTATAATAAAAATAAATGTTAATATGAATTCAGCACCTACTATGAATCTAACCCTAGATTAAATGCTTTAGTTCTAATCCTCACAATAATCTTATGAGAAAAGAATGATTTTTCTAATTTCATTGATGAGAAAACTGAAGTTTTAGAGAATCTAAGGTTGCAGAAACAAAATATCAAGTGGAACCAAGATTGGAGAGTTCAAGTTCTAATCACTAGGCATAACTTCCTAAAATTATCTTGATAAAATTATATTTATGGACTGTTCCCACTGACAAAACGAGGCATTCTGTATATGAAATTTTAAGAGTCCTAGTATTCAAGTTGAAAGATCACAGAACTCTTTGCTTGGGTTTTCAAGGCTGTAAGTTGTAAACTACATCTTCGATTCAATTTGTAGAAGTGAAAAACACAGATCACATTTAACACCCAGATCTCATCATTTTATCCTTTAAGGAAGCAAACTCCTCTAACAGATATTTAGAAAGGAGAGTATCCACACATAAATGAGGGCTCCTTGAGATTTTATGTGAGGGGGTTCTCGGAGAGGAAAAACAAGTTCAAGTTCAGTTCAAGAAACAAGGACAAGGGCAAATTCAGTGGGAGGAACTGAGAGAGAGCCAGGTGGCTGGCATATAGAGACCTAATGTCACCTGGTGATAGTGGTGAGAATTTATATGAAAATGACTCTAGAAGACCACGTCTTTCAGCCAAGGTTGTACTGAAAGTTTATACATTTAATGCCGCTTCCCTGTCACCATATGAGCTCCAAACATGAAAAATTTACAAAGATATAAAAATGTAGGGTTTTTTCCCTTTGGTATGTCTGTGTGATTTAAAAAAAAAGAAAGAAAGATTAATTATCTCATGGATAAGACACAAAATAGAAATGCAAAGAATACTGCAGACAGATGTGTCCAGGAGTTCTATTCCTGTGTGCTCATAAAGCTAAAAATATCCCCAGAAAAAGGCTGAGACCTGAGCTAGCTTACTGCTGGAAATCAGAGAATGTGGAGGGGGAAGCTGTACACCATGATGAAAGACTTTACAATCTGCCTATCCAGGGAGATGGCAGGAGGCAGACAGCCTCACCACCCAGATCTGACCATGCTGCATGCTGGCCTGGCGGTGGTTCTTAGATAGTCATAGTTGCTGTGAACAGACGTCCCAGCTAGAAACAGAAGATTTCACTCTGGACTGGGGTCATCAGAGATAAGAAGTAGGTAACAGGAAATTCTGAGCTAGGGCAGGATGAGTACAGAGAGAGGGATGGGGGAAAGCAAGTGCAAAATCACACCCTAAACTGTAATTCCAAAGCACATGAGAAACACTAGCATTAATGCAGATGGCCAGTAAATTTAACATCTGACTTATCTCCTCCAGATGGAATTAACAGAACCTAGAAGTGACTTTAATCTGGAGCTTTAAAAACAAGTAGGTTGTTACACAGATTATCTTCATTGGCTGTATTTTAAAATTCCTCAAATAAAATTTCTTATTATATCTAAATCTTCAAGCTTTAAATGTTGAACTTGAACTATCCAGAGATTGGAAACACAGCGTGGTCATTATATTTAGCATCTGAAAGACGCCTGGATAAGGCTGTGTTCCCTAAGAGGCATGAAGTAAGAACTTCCATGGTCCCTGCATTTCTGCAGCATGTTCAGAGACTAAAAGACCATCGTGGGATGGTGTGTGATGGAGAAATGGACATGAATTGCCAAGGTGGACAACACAGAGGGAAAAGCTGAGCCAATCCTATAACAGAACATTTATTTTGACAGAAGGATGGAAAAATGGACATAATAAGAAAAGATCCCTAAAAAATAAACACGGCTTTATAACCAGATTCTGGAGAAGGAAATGGCGGCCCCCTCCAGTATTCTTGCCTGGAGGATCCAATGGACAGAGGAGCCTGGCGGGCTACAGTCCATGGGGTCGCCAGAGTCGAACACAACTTAGCAGCCACACCACCACCACCACCGTAACTAGATCCAGGTTAAAGCTGGAACCTTTGCAACCTCATGGACTGTAGCCTGCAAGCCTCCTCAGTCCGTGGGATTTTTTTTCAGGCAAGAATACTGGAGTGGGCTGCCACTCCCTCCTCCAGGGGGTCTTCTTGACCCAGGAATTAAACCTGTGTCTCCTGGTTGCAGGTGGATTCTTTACCGCTGAGCCACCAGGGAAGACCCAGAGTTGGAATAAACTTATTAAAGTCTCCATCTTCTCTGCCACAGAGCAAAAGTAAGTATTGATATTTATAAAGCAAAATTACATGCACATTAAATTGAGAGATCCTAAATATAAATGATGACCATTTGATGAATGAATGGCTGAATGATCAACCCATTCTAAGTCAGAAAAAAACGGTGAGGCATCACGCATATTCTTCTTACTCTTTATGCTGCAACTCAAAAATAAAAGCTCTGTGAAAAACCAAATCAATCAGTTTCCAGTAACACATCAAAAACATGTTTCTGTGGTATCCAGTCCTAGAATTTCATTTCCCTGCTCCAACTGCTATGCTGTTATATATAAGCACTGGCTGCTTGAATGAATCACATGCTATCCCTTTATCCAAGGAAGATACAGGAATAGATGCTACTAAGTGCAAAACACTGGGGGAAAATAATACACTTTGCTTTAATCCCAACCAGATTTGTGGCTGACGGAAAGAAACGCTCCCATGCAAAGCTGACAAACAGGGTGAGATTAGCCACCCTCATGAAACTAGAATTTCTAGGGAGCCATGATGTATTCTGGAGGAGGGCATGGCAACCCACTCCAGTAATCTTGCCTGGAGAATTCCACGGACAGAGGAGCCTGGAGGGCCACAGTCCATGGGGTCACAAAGAGTTGGACACGACTGAGCAACTAAGCATAGCACAGCCCAGCGTAGCACCTGATGCATTCGACAAGGAATAATTATCATCATTTGTTTTTAACCCCAGAAGGAGGTGATGACAGTAAGGGGTGAAAAAATTATTCTTCCTAACCTCTCAGGGGAGACCTTGGAGAACTCCCCAGATGCCCCTATGGGAAAATCTCATTTGTCTGGAATTATAGATTCTAATGCTACAAAGCAGTATTGAGAGGTGACAAGCTCCCTATCTGAGGCAGTGTTGGAATGGAAAGACCCATGATGACGTGTCATAAATGTGTGGATGTGCCAGAGTTGGGTGGTTGCTGGATTGTTGCTTCCAAATCTGGAATCAAAGACTCAGGGTCAATTTAGGTCAGTGCGTCCCATGGAGGAAAGGCAAGGCCAGCACAGACTACAGATGTTGAAAAGGCTCTGAGACCACTTTGGCTGTTAAACCCACAGCTTTTGGACAGCTCACTCTCTACTTAACTTAAGGTGAAAGAATTATAATGATTAATGTGCATTTACTGTCATGGATCTAAAACCAGCAAATTCTGCCAACAGGGATTTTTTAAGAAAGGAAACCAAGGAACGACATATAATTAGCTGACAGTTATTTAGGAGTTAATTATTCAATCCTTTGTTTCACTTCTTCCTACTTAATTCCTTTTGACCACTTCTCTGTTGACTTGCTTCCCTTGCCCATTAGAGAAGTGAAGCAGGTGAGACTCTAAGTTATAAGGGGGCATTCTGTGGTTGGAAGCAGTCATAAAAAGTTTGGTAAAGGGAAGGAAAGAAGGGCAGGAGGATATTATAATTATTGGAAAAGTGATTGTTTGCTTTTTTGTTTTGGTTAGCGGGGTATAAAGGAAAGTGTGGGCTCTGAAGTCAAACAGAATGAGCTTTGGTTTCTTGTTTCTGCCACTGAATACACAATCTGTGTGTCCTCAGGCAGAATAACTTCATTGGTCTGACTCAGCTTCCTTACAGAGAAAACAGGAATATCAATATCTGTGTTGGAAGACAGTGGCAACAATTGAATAAAATAATGCAAAGAGCCAAATACAAATTTTCCCATCCAGCAGACTCTCAAGCTACATTATGAAAATTATCTAAAATTTACTCCTCTCAGATAACTGCTGCTGCTGCTGCTAAGTCGCTTCAGTCATGTCCGACTTTGTGCGACCCCATAGACAGCAGCCCACCAGGCTCCCCTGTCCCTGGGATTCTTCAGGCAAGAACACTGGAGTGGGTTGCCATTTCCTTCTCCAATGCATGAAAGTGAAAAGTGAAAGTGAAGTTGCTCAGCTGTGTCCGACTCTTTAGCGACCTCATGGACTGCAGCCCACCAGGCTCCTCCGTCCATGGGATTTTCCAGGCAAGAGTACTGGAGTGGGGTGCCATTGCCTTCTCAGATAACTAAGATATGACTACAAGCAAGTGTTCCTAAAATGAGAAGTAGGAGTTCCCAAGTAAATGTACACATTTTAATCTGCAAACTTCTTGATTTAAATTTGCTCTTGAAATTTCCATTAAACTTTACCTGTCGACTTCCTTGCTTGGAAGAGCAGCTGCTTGTGCTCCTTGAAGGTGAGACCAATTTTTGGGATACCGCAAGGCCCTTCTCATCACTCATCTTGAATGGCGTGTCACTAGGCCTCAGTGTAGTCAGAATGCCATCAGAAGACAGTGGAGCAGGGAGTATAGATATGGAAGTCCCACACAGGCAGGTGGCTCAGCTTTATCCAATATGTTTTAAAACCATTTTGGATGCCCTAGAGAAAATCCCTAAAACCAAAATAAAAGAATTAGCAAAAAAGTCCCAGGCATCAGACATCATCTATAATTAGCCACTGAATGTCTGAAAGTTGTTTATCCACACTACAGATTACAGAGCCATGATGGTTAGTCATATCAGGGGCTGGAAAGGAAAAGATGCTTTATACCTATCTCTTATTGAAAATTATGGTGGTGGTTTTTCATATATGTGGTTTTTCATGTAGCTTTGCAATATGACAGGCTCAAGAACACTAGTAGAAAATCTGAGTCCAGACACATAGAAAATCTGTACCATAAAAAACATCCCAAATCACAGTGAGATACCACTTCACACCCATGATGATAGATATAATCAAAAACCTGAAAAATAATAAGTGTTGGAAGAAACTGGAACTTCCAGGTAATCTTTCAAGAAATTCAAAATGGTGCAGCTATAATTGACAACAGTCTGGCAGATTTTTAGAAGTTAAACATAGAATTATCCTATGATTCAGCACTTACACTCCTAGGTATATACCAAAAGAATTGAAAAAAGTATTTTAACAAAAATTTGTACAAGAAGGTTCACAGCAACGCTATTTACTCACAATAGCCAAAGGTAGAAATAACCCAAATGTCCATCAACTGATGAACGAATAAATTACATACTGTAAGTGTTAGGGGTCTGGATGTTTGTGCCTCCCCCCAACCCCACCATCCAAATTCATATGTTGAAATCCTAATGCCCAACGAGACTGTATTAGAAGGTAGGGGTTTGGGGAGGTGTTAGGTCCTGAGGGAAGAGCCCTCATGAATGGAATTACTGCCCTTATGAAAGAGACCCCAGAAGTCCCCAGCCCCTTCTACCATGTGAGGCTACCATGATAAGCCTGCCACCCAAAGAGGGTACTCTGACCATACTGACATCTTCATCTTGGACTTCCAGCCTCTAGTCCTGTGAGGAATAAATTTTTATTGCTTATATGCCATCTAGTCTGCAACATTTTGTTAGAACAGCCCAAACAGACTAAAACAGTATATTCACACAATGGAATTATTTATTCAGGAATTAAAAGGAATGAAGTACTGACACATGCTATAACGTAAATGAGCCCTAAAAACATTATGCTAAATGAAACAGCCGGACATAAAAAACCCCCACATAGTACATGTTTCTATTTATACGAAACATCCAAAGCAGGCAAATCCATAGAGACAGAAAGCCAATTAGTGGTTGTCAGGGGCTGGGGGATTTGAGGAATAGAGTTCAGCTACAGGGTTTCCCTTAATGGTGATTAAAATGTTCTGGAACTAGTATATTGTGAAAGTACTAAATGTCACTGAATTATATACTTGAAAATGGTTAAAAAGTTAATTTTATGTTATGTATATTTTACAACAATTTTTTTAAATCCCGTTCTGTTTTTTTGAGGGGATGTGGTTGGGGAATTTGTTCTACCAAAGGTTTCTGGAGACATCTTCTAAAAAAAAACTACAACATGGTATAACAAAAACCATGGGGAAAGCAGAATTTTCCATATCATCTATTAGCATATTAGTACGGGCTTCCCTGGTAGCTCAGCTGGTAAAGAATTCACCTGCAATGCAGGAGACCCCAGTTTGATTCCTGGACAGAGGAGCCTGGTGGGCACAACTGAGCAACTAAGCACAAAACCAAAACAATGGTCATTTGGTGAGTCCATACTACTTACTGCCAAGCACTTTAGTATGGGTTCCCCATACAGTGTCTCATTTCATCAAAGTCTGATGGGAAAAAGCCAAGTTTCTAAGACGTTAGGTCACTTGACCAATCACACAGCTGGCAAGTGACTGAATCCAGGCTAGATGCCGGACCTATAACCTTGGTGCTGGAAATGAGCATGCCTGAGTAGCCAGGGCTGGTGAGAACAGCTACTGCCCCATCTCTGGGACCTAAGAGAACTGAGGAGCTCAGCTAGGAAGACTCAGGAGCGAGCGCATCAGAAGCCAGCTCTGAAGAGGCAACGCTCCATCTTTTCCACGGCACCGATCTCCAAGATGGTGGTATCTCTGGTGGGGAAGGGGACGGACCAGGACAGACGCAGAGACCCCTTTATGAAACCAAGTCCCCTGAAACTGAGTTCCATGCTGAACTGGTGATTAATCTCCCTATCCAAAACTTTATTCCCTCTCTTGTTTCACAACTGTTCCTCCTCAGGATTGAAGAGTATCAAAGTAAAAGGCAGGAGCCTGTGGAGCCTTCCCAGGACAGA
This sequence comes from Budorcas taxicolor, assembly GCF_023091745.1. Taxonomy (NCBI): domain Eukaryota; kingdom Metazoa; phylum Chordata; class Mammalia; order Artiodactyla; family Bovidae; genus Budorcas; species Budorcas taxicolor. The sequence continues at coordinate 72,807,303 of NC_068913.1, read as the reverse complement.
CCAAATTTCTGAGACTGTTGCGTCACCTGACCAATCCCCATCCCCATGTCCTCCGCCTGCCTCTTGTTTATAGAAAAGCTTTAGTTTCCTAGGTCTCCCCGGAGTCTCAAAAGGCTGGCTCAAGAGTTAATGATTAGGAAATGTGATGATGTAGAAACAAAGAATGGCTTTTGGGCCAGGAAACTGGTAACAATTTAGACCATAAACCAGCAGAGCCACTGAACTCCCAGTTCCATGAAAGATATAAAGGTTTGACTCAGACCTGCTTTTGCTGAAATCAGGACCCCACCAGATGAAAACTGCTGACTACAAGCATGGAGACCCCCAGCTAGGTTGAAACTAGAAGTGATGCTCGAAACTTCATGCCATCATGATGCCAATCAGTATGAGGACTGTGCACAAGCTGATCACACACCCCGCAGCCCCCTCACTCTCACTGTCTTTAAAACCTTTGTCTCCCAACTGGCAACTTGGAGATGGTCTTAGGACATTAGTCCACCATCTTCCCAGGTTGCTGGCCTCCTGAATAAAGCAATTTTACCTTTTCCACCAACTCTTGTCTCTTGAGTACCGGCCTTCTGAGCAGGGAGCAGTTGAACCTGGGTTTGGTTCCAGCCTCATTTGGTTACATTCACAAGTGGTTGGCTGTGCTGCCCCCAGCCAACCCTTCAGCTCTCTAGAGGGCCTTCATCCACAGCCCTGAGTTAAGGATGACTAACATGTTTAGGTTTTGCCTTCAGACTTTTATTTAACACACTAAGTGCAAAAAAATTCTACAACATTCCCAAGCACATTAACAATAATTGAAATTTTTTAATATTTAATTCATTTGGTTCTTAGTAAATTATAAAGAATTATATAGCTGTCCAGGAACAAGCTTGTTAAATATTATACCAAACTTCTGGTTAATTGTTAAATACTCAAGTCTACTAACCCTTTCACTAATACTTCTAAAATAATGCGTATGCCAAGGTCATAAAATAAAACCAAGACAACAACAACAAAAAACATCAAAATCTCAGAAAATAAAATAAAGGTAGCTGTAAGTCATAGAACTCAATTCCCATGTTGCTTTTATAGATCTTCCCTACAAATCTATGTATTCATCATATATCGAATCCAACAATAAATAAGACTAAAAACAAACCAACCAATACCAGCCTCCTGGGAAGTTAGCTTTACTTACGGGGCATGACTAATTGTACCTAAAGTTAAAAGCAAATGCAGCCCAGTTAAAAATGACAAGAGAGGCTGTTAAGATATATCAATAGTGTGTTTAAAAGCAGTGTTGGCTGTTGCTATTTAAGAAAGAAAGAAAAAGAAAAACCTGATGGGAACCCCAAATGATGAAATGTCTGTGGGGGGCGGGCAGCCATTGCTATGACAACCGGTTTCACAGTGGATGAGAAATGCCAACAAAGGGATTCCACTTTTGTGTGTTTTTTTTGTTTTGTTTTGTTCTGTTTCAAGGCTGAGATTCTAACAGTGAGAGCACGGGACAAAGTGAAGTGTGACATGTGCAGAGGGACAGAAAAGAGCACTTAGTCCATAAAATAAGAGTCACAATTCTGAAACTGTGCCAAATCAGAAACACCATAATCCTGTCCTAGAGTAGAGGCATCTGATTAAAAGAGTCATCTCTATCTTTTAACCCTGTCAAATTTCACCTTGCAGGCAACAGCTACTAAGGCCAGAGCTGTGAGTAAGCTAAATCCTATACTCATTGAAATTGGAACTTTGAGTAAAGACCTCCGAAGGCACCAACTGCTGTGGCCCCCATCCCTGCCTCCTCCTCCTCCTCCTCCTCTTCTGGGTAAAATAAAAGGTGGGAATCCACAACCCTGCCCAGATCCACCCCTGGGTGAGCTTGAGATGATGTCTAAGGAAATAAATGTTTCATCCCCCCGCCCCTTCCTATCTAACCTCATCAGAAACGCAGTCAAAATTACTAAGGGCAACTTAAAGGTCAAAAGAAGTCAAATTCTGGGGAAAGGATATGCTTAAATCAGGGCAGAATAAAGAATGAAGGCAGTAGTAGCCCCAGACTAAGGTACCAGAGGAGTAAGCTGGTTGCATGGAATGAGGCAGCTATTGCCTCCAACTTATGGGACCCTGCAGGCTGGCCTGGGTTTGGCCCGGGCAGCGGGGAGGGCGCAGAGGTGGGTCACCAGAGGAAAGACCTCGATGAGAGTCCTTACACAGAGGACCTTGACAAAGGGGAGTCACATGAAAGTCTGGTGTCATCTACTCCAACTAGCTAAATCAAAGGGCAAAGAGAAAGCCCTGTAGGGAGACAGACACTGGCCAGCGGCCAGGCCACAGATCCAGTGGTGTAAGTCTTGAAGAGGCAGGTACACATGAAAAACACTGGTGCTTTCAATCCCCCCATGGACAACCTCTAACTCAAGAAGAGTATTGGTTTGAACAAAATACAAGAGTTTCCTTGCTCGTAGACTGAGAACAACCTGTATTTCCCCCTTATTATTCACTGAGTCAACTTACATATAGTAAAGTGAACAAATCTTAAGTGCACAGACAACCCTGAGAGCTTACATTTTATATTTGCAAATACTGACATAACCACCACCTGGATCAAGAAACAGAGCATATGCAGCCTCCCCACAAGGTTTCTGCACCCTCTGGCCCTTGATCTGCCTGGTGAGGAGCTGGTTCTTCTGCTCCTGCAGGTACCTGTCAACATACCCCAGGGACAGACAGCTGGGACCTCCCAAGCTTGCTAGAACAGGAAATATGACGGCTCTTGTGCCTTCTGGCTAATGCAAGTGTTTGCTGTGCAACAGAACTCACTCTGAGACTCACTCTCATTTCAACAAATCACCTAGTAGCCAAATCCAATAGAGATAAGAAGCTCAGTGCATTTACATCGATTCAAAAATGCTTCTCTTGGGCCTCTGAGATGAGCTTGGGTCCTCTCTCACCACTGCCACCCATCTGGACAAGCAGCAGGGTCAGGTCCAAGAGAAAATGGAGCTCTGGTTACAAGCCCACTGGGCATAACAGGTGCAAACATATGCCGTCCAGAGGCTCAATTAGGGAAGAGAGAACTCCTATTTCTACCAAGAAAGGGGAAGAATAAAAGACCAAAGCACTGTCAAGCAATTTGGCAACAAAGGCTATTTTAAGACCTATTTTAGAAATTTTCACTAAGAAAAGAATGTACAGTTTGGGAAAAGACACAAAGAGAGATTCACATCAAGACCTATGCACCTTCATGAAAAGATGCTCAATATCACTAATTATTAGAGACATGTAAATCAAAACTAAAATGAGGCATCACCTCACAACTGTCAGAATGGCTATCATCAAAAAGAACACAAATAACAAAAGTCAGTAAGGATGTGGAGAAAAGGGAACCTTCATGCACTGCTTGTGGGAATGTAAGTTGGTACATGCTAAGTTGCTTCAGTCATGTCCAACTCTTTGCAACCGTATGGTCTGTAGCCTGCCAGTTTGGTGCAGCCATTATGGAAAACAGTATGGAGGTTCCTAAGAAAACTAAAAAATAAAATTACCATGTAATCCAGCAATCCCACTCCTGGGCATATATCTACACAAAAACATAATTTTAAAAGATACATGTACCCCTATGTTCATAGCAGCATTATTCACAATAGCAAGACATGGAAATAACCTAAATGTCCACCGAAAGATGAATGAGTAAAGAAGACGACATACACAAAAGAATACTACTCATCCACAAAAGAATGAGATAATGCCATTTGCAGCAACGAGGATGCAACTAGAGATTATCATACTAAGTGAAGTCAGAAAGAAAAAGACAAATACCACGTATCACTTATATGTGGAATCTAAAATATGGCACAAATGATCTTCTTGTTCAGTCACTTAGTCGTGTCCAACTCTTTGCGACCCCATGGTCTGCAGCACGCCAGGCTTCCCTGTCCTTCACCATCTCCCAGAGCCTGCTCAAACTCATGTCCATTGAACCTACCTGTGAAACAAAAACACTCACAGACATACAGAACAGAGTTGTGGTTGCCGAGGGGATGGAGGAGAGACTGACTGGGAGTTTGGGGTTTGCAGATGCAAACTACTACGTTCAGAATGGATGGGAGCTATATTCAATATCCTGGGATAAACCATAGTGAAAAGAATGTAAAAAAGAATGTATATATGTGTATAACTGAGTCAATTTGCTGTACAGCAGAAATTAACACAACATTGTAAATCAACTATGTGTGTGTGTGTTCAGTCATGTCTGACTCTTTGCAACCCCATGGACGATAGCCCCCCAGGCTTCTCTATCTGTGGGATTCCCCAGGCAAGGAAACTGGAGTAGGCTGCTATTTTGCACCCCAGGAGGTCTTCCTGACCCAGGGCACAAACCCGCATCTCGTGCGTCTCTTGGATTGGCAGGCAGTTTCTTTATCACTGCGTCGCCCGGGAAGCACTTCAGTTAAAAAAAATTTTTTTAAAGACTTATGTGCCTTGAAAGGAGCTAGACTTGGGTTTAAATTGGTGCTCCCTTATTACAAACTCTGTTCACCTTGATCAATGTATTAACCTCTCTGATCTTCAGGGTTTCTTTATGCAGGAAATGGGGAACTGTGAGGATTAAATGAGAAAATGAGGATAAAGAGCCTGCCCTGAATGCAATAGACACTTAACAGAAGCTGGTTTCACATCCTCCTTACTTGACTTCCTGGAAGTGGCATATGCACCAAAGATACAATCCTATACTCCTCTTGCAACCAAAAACAAATAAGTACTCTACAGAATGTTGAAACGTTTTTGTCTTTCAATATATTAACATTTCCCCAAATCTGTAACACGAGTGTGAACAGATTTTTTAACTGTCAAAGCAGCATGCTTACTTTGAGACAAGCCATACATGCAGAAAGATTAAAGCCACACAGTTCATCACCACTGGCTGCCCCCAAAAGCAGCTAAACTGGTAGATCTGGAATGGCAGCATATAACAGCCATTTATTGATCTATTAGACCTGAGGGTCTGCACTCACACATTTGGTTATGTTCTGCTTGAAAAACACAGGGTTTGCTTCCAGCCTTGGAAACAACTCCTATGAACACCAGATGGCATACAGTTTCAGTTAATTTAAAATTTCCCAGTAAGATATGCCAACTAAAGAAGGTCCTTTACCACCCAGTTCAAGGATTAGCTACCGCAGTCATTGACCTTCAACATACCATGAAAGGATTTCCGGGTGGAATCAGGAATGAGGCACTTTGTGCTCTGGGAAAACTGGCAGAACAGGCCTTTAGATAGCTAGATATTTTCAGAAGAAATTTTATGCAGGCAGTTTCTTGCATCTTTCCATACTTAGAAAAGTATTAAAACCATTAACTAAGATATTTGTTCATCATGACTGGCAGCAACCCCCTGTCAAGATGTGTGCTTGATTGCATGTACCCCTTCTCCAAAATCACATACCTATTGAGCTATTCTCCCAACTTCTTCGAAGCAGTCTTCAGGGCGATCTGAGAGACTGTCTCTCAAGCTACAGCCCTCAGTAAGCCCCCAAATAAAACTAGAACTCACAGCTTTCATGTTGTATGTTTGTATTTCAGTTGACAAATATATGGATAAATTATATACTGAATGGAATGTCCATTTCTGGTCTTCTTTGGTAAAAGAAAATTATTCAAATCCTGGATATGCATCTTTTTGGAAATGATACCTTCTGAAACATCTTGATTCCCAAAAATGTTACATGATCAAAAGTAGGGCTTTCATTATTTGACTGTAAGCTCCAAAAGGATCAGAGCTTTCCAGAAGCTAGTTCTAACCACAATGCCCTTGGACAGCTGGCCCTGGCTTTCTGTGTGCAATGCTGGCCAATCTGTGTTAACTATCTGGACTCTGGATGGCTGGACTGATTCAGGGACGCTGATATCTGACTGTCCCTGGGGGATGAGTCCTGCAGCTCAGAGGCAAAGGACTTGCCACCCCCTCTACCCTAATGGCAGACAGCCCCTCCACAAACCTTCTGTCCTTGTATTTTCTCTATCCTAGACCTGCCGGGAGGACAGGGGTCTAGAGGTCTAAAGATTCAAATGCTTACTTTGTCACATTAAAACAGAATATCCATTTCCACCCCCTCCCAATCCATGAAAAGCACATTATCTGCCCTTTGTGTTCCACTTCTTCAGAGAGGAACATGTTATTGTGCAGGTCTCAATCCAGCAACAGAAATGCATGGGAACACAGATTTGAAGTGTGGCAGCTTCCATGAGACAAAAACCTTGACAGGGACACCAGGTTTAAGTTTTGTTCAAACCATTTATCTTCCACCATTGAATAAAAAGAATGAAAAGTCTCAAAATACTAGTCAGTCGCTACACAGAATCCTGGAACCTAAGAGTGAATTCTAGCCCAACTTTTCACGCGAAGCAAGAATTCTCTCAGTAACATTGCTAGATCATTTCTTCTTGACCATTTCCCATAACAGAAACAGGGCATCCCATGTTACTTTTTGTTAAAAATGCCTTTTCACTTAGAGTTGAACTTTGTCTCACTAGGACACATGGGTCCTCCATCTGCACTCCATCACTAAAGACAAGATGAACCACTTCTATAACCATAACATACATTGGAACTACCATCACTTCCACTCCCCACCCAGCAAATCTTTTCTTCCCCAAACCAGTCACATTCGCATCAGCCACTTCTTACTGATCTTCATAATCACAGATATCCAACTCTGATTACACTTTGTCTGTGCTTCCCTGAAAATGATTCCCAGAGGTAAAGACAACTTCCAGGCATGGTCTGCTGAGAGCACGACAGAAGGAAACAATCACCTCCCTTGCCTTATACACACCACAACTGTTAATACTGCCTCACTTCATCCTAGCTGGGGACTCCCACCCTCTTCCTAGCATGCACTGTCCTTGCAGTTCTCTAGGACTGTGATGTGATAGGAACTGTGGAGAAGCTGGCCTGCCTTCTTTCTGAGCAGGATTCCTTACTTCCTTTAGCTGAAATTCAGGACTTGATGGTTCTTTATTATGATTAATTACCCCATATTAGTTTTATCTCATCATCCCAGCCTATCAAGATATTTCTGGGCAGCAACTGTCATTCTGTGTGTTTGGCCAACTTTTCCTTTGTTGTGCCATTCAGAGATTGCACAGGCATGTGAATTCTGTCCTCACCCAAGTAAACCACATGGGAGATTTAATAAGAAGAGTGTCAAGGGCACTGAGGTTTTCTCCATAGCTTGATGTTAATTTGTTCATTAATTAACGTTTTGGGGACCAACTGTGCCAACCCACTGCAAATCCCCATAACTGTAGAGTCATTTCTCAAAATGCCCAGATCTATCTACCTTCTTCAAAATCTCATGGATCGTTGTTTTTAAAAGCCAAATTTTGGAAGCTCCAAAACCTTCTTTTATTATCCAAAGCTTGTGGGTTTTCAAAAATTGAGCTCAGACCAGGAGCATCAACATTACCTGGGAGCTTGTGAGAAATGCAAATTCCCAGGCCCCATCACAGACCTGCAGATTTGGGAACTGAGGGTGGGGCTGAGCCATCTGTTTTCAGCAAGTTCTCCAAGAGATTCTGACACACAGGTATAAGGATCACTGCTGTAGTTGAATACTGCATCTCTGGCATAGAACCTTGGGACATCCAGTATACTTTCATCAGGAGATTGGAGGAGACCCTGAGCTCTTTTCCGAGGAAGATTCTGTCCTGTTTCTTAGCTTCTCCTTTAAGCCAAGGACAGCAAAAGCCAGGTATATGTGTTTCCTGTCCCCGCTCCCATGCTTAAAACACTCCCATCATGGTGAGTTTTCTCCAACAGATCTCCAAAAACCTGGAAGACAGTTGGCTGGAAAAATCCTATCCTGCCAAGGTCCACATGGGTACAGTGGGACAGGCAGAGGTCTGTGAATCCCTTTGTCCTGATCAGGAGCCTGAATTTCACAAGACAATCACCGTGGTCTGGTCACAAGAGTCACCACCCACCGACTTATCCTTCTCAACACAAAGCATCTAACCCTCCAGGCTCTTGCCAAACATTATGACCTTGAATACTGTACTGTCTAGACTTTATAGGCAATGAATCTCAACTCTGACTGCATATTAGAATTACGTAGGGAACTTTCTAAAATGCTGATGGCCAGGCCCAGATCTATCATATTGCAACCTGGGGTGGGGGTCAGGCTTTTATATTCTAAAACCTCCATAAGTGATTCTGATATGGAAAAAGGGTTGAGGGCCACCAGCAAATAATCCAGAAATATAATTTGTACACCAGCTCAAGCCAGATCATCAAATGGATGAGCTGATGGAACTGTACTATTCTGATCTGTAAAGAATTGCTTTCCCTGCACTATCCTCTAAACTTAAGCCTCTGACCTACAATGAAAGAGATCATATCTGTGAAAACAAAGAGCTAAGCTAACAACCCACCCAAGGATACCGGGAAATTCTATAGAGTAGTGTAACAATTAAGACTAGAAGCTCTGGGGCTTCCCTGCTGGCTCAGTGGTAAAGAATCCATCTGCCAATGCAAGAGACCCGGGTTCGATCCCTGGTCCAGAGAGATCCCACATACCGAGGAGCAACTAGGCCCTTGTGCCACAGCTATTGAGCCTGTGCCCTGGAGCCCAGGGATCGCAACTACTGAAGCCACATACCCTAGAGCCCACTCTCTGCAATAAAAGAAGCCACTGAAATGCGAAGCCTGCGCACCACAGCCACCGAGTAGCCCCCACTTACCTCAACCAGAGAGAAGCCAGAGCAGCAAGGAAGACCCCGCACAGCCCCAAACGAACAAACAGATAAATAAAATTAGGGCGAAAAAGACTACAAGTTCTGCATTCAAACTGCCTGGGTTCAAATCCAGTCTTCGTAGGTGGCTTTAGGCAAGTTTTCAGCCTCTCAAATCCTATGTTTCATCTGACAGTTGGAAATAAAGCATTGTCCCGAAAGGGATGTTGGGGTGATTCGATGAGTTAGTCCATATAAAAGCACAGAAAAGGTAAGGGGGCAGCCATCTCTGGATGAGTTACTACAGGATGTTGTGGTCACTGTTGTGACAACACCACGGTGGCTGCTTTTCTCTTTCCATGAGGAAAATAAAAAGGATATATACAAATATCTATATTCCTAGCACCCCAAATTAATAGGTCTCCATCCTTATTTGCATAAACATATCTATCATTTTTCTTTTAAAAATTGTGCATAATAAATACTATCATACCATACATTTCTTTCTGCAGCTGGTGTATTTTCACTCAAAATTATCACACACATACACATACGGTGGGCTTCCCTGGTGGCTCAGATGGTAAAGAATCTGCCTGCGATGCAGGAGACGGGGGTTCAATCCCTGGGTTGGGAAGATCCCCTGTAAAAGGGAATGGCCGAGCCCCTGCTGGTCACATGTCTCCCAGTTAGGCAGCCGTCCGCGCGCTCTGCTGTTCCCACCCTTAGCCCACAGCCTGGCAGACACACCTGGATTTATCATCGGAACAGGAGGCCTACCGCTTACTTCACAAGCAAACTCATCATTCCCTTATGCCGATACCTGTGCTGACTCCCCTGATTCTGATTAAGACAACCACCCTCTCCTGGTTCAACCCCAACTTTCTCTCCCAGATCCCCCAATTCTGCAGATTCTAGCTGTGCCGTGACCCTCACCTCCTCACCCCAAAACTTGTTTTCCATTCTTTCATCCCTATAACCACCAATCCATTTTAGACCCCCATTAGGGGGGTCTCCACTTTTTCTTTTCCAACACTTCGATCTACCTCATGTTTTCCTGGCCCAGTTCATCTTTCCAGAAAGACTCCAGTGTCTCTTCTCTACACCAAATTCCCACTGGTCACTGAACTTGGTTAAAAATCCTAAGCCCTTCACAAGGCAGTGAAATTTATGTGACTTCAGACTCTGGTTCTATCTACCACCTACTCTGTGTTACTAAACTACTGAGTTGTTTTCTCATCTGAAAAAAGGGCCAAATAATCATACTAAGTCTTTCTGAAGACTGTCTGAAATAGTACATGTCATGCACTAAGCACAGTACTTGGCAGACATCACTCAGTTATATTTTAGTTGTATTAACCAAACCTCAACTATAAAATCTCACACCTGCATACCTAACATTGTATACTCTCCTGCAGTTACACCACTCTGCCTTGGTTCTTAGGCTAGTTCTTCTCTGCAAAGCATACTTCTAATCTGATGTCTCTTAGGCTAGTTCTTCTCTGCAAAGCATACTTCTAATCTGATGTCTCTCTTCCATCTATGGACATTCTCCCCACCCTCCAAAGGGCACTGCAAGCATCATCTGCTCCACGAAACCTTTTCCGAAAGCACCCCCACCCTGGTTTTGTTTCTCTTTTGAACTCCTACCTTACTTTTGTGCCTTCAAGTATGTCATAAGTTGCCCACATTTTGAGATAACTCTTTGCAACCTGACCACTAGATGGTAGATCTACATTGCGATCAATGACTGAACTTTACTCATCTTTACATTCTGGGGGAAAGCAACTTAAAGATGAGCGGCCATGACAATCAAGCTAGACTGAATATCCTTCCTTAATTTTAGTTAAGAGGGAAACAGTCCTCTGTGTAAGCATATTGATCTGTTTCCAAGGAACCACTCTCCTTCCCTCTTCACTAGACTTATTTGGGATTACATATATATTTCAGAACATTTTAGCTATCCCTTTCTTTTTGAAGTCTCTTTACCATTTTCTTTGGCCACAGGAGAGATTCTTTCTTTCTTTGAACTGTTTGAAATGTTTGTAGCGTACAGAGCTCTGCCCAAAGCAGGCTTCTTTGGTGATTTCATCTCCTGGTTCCTGTCACTTTATATCACTGGCCAATTCTGTTTATGGGTCAGAAAAGAAATCCGAAGATATTCTTCCTTGCATTATTTTCTCAGGCTTCTTAAAAATTAGATTACCAGAACAAGTCAAGAGTTTATAAGAAGTTAGCAGAATAAAACTTCCAGTGGGTTTTACCAACATGTTTGGCATCCCCTCTAGAGTTGGGCTTCCCTGGTAACTCAAATGATAAAGAATCTGCCTACAATGCAGGAGACCCACGTTCGATACCTGGATTGGAAGATACCCTGGAGAAGGGAATTGCAACTCAATCCAGTATTCTTGCCTGGAGAATTCCATGGACAGAGCAGCCTGGTGGGCTACAGTCCATGGAGCCACAAAGAGTTGGACATGACTGAGTGACTAACACTAAGAGTAATAATCTGTGAGGAGAAAGCACCATCCATAACCTGTCTGGCAATCCATAATATTGACCCCACTACAAAAAACTTTCTGTGGTTTCTCTATTCCCATTGCCCTCACCTAGAAATCTACCTTTAGGGCCTGGATTTCCAGAGGCCTGCTTCTTAAAGCAAAATATTCCCTTCCAAAATCCTATCTTCATCATTAGAAACATCCTAACCTTCCTGGTGAGACAAATTAGATGATCAAATCAAGGCCCAACTTTTAATGTTCACTTTGCTTAGTCCTGGTGGCTTAGATGGTAAAGCATCTGTCTACAATGCGGGAGACCTGGGTTTCATCCCTGGGTTGGGAAGATCCCCTGGAGAAGGAAATGGCAATCCACTCCAGTACTATTGCTTGGAAAATCCCATGGACAGAGGAGCCTGGTAGGCTGCAGTCCATGGGGTCGCAAAGAGTCAGACACGACTGAGCGACTTCACTTTCACTTTTGCTTAGTCCTCAGAGGCTGCATCCTGGCAAACAGCTAAAGGTATGACAACCACCCTGCTTTCTGGTGTTCTTTTAGCGAATTACTGAAGTTCTCTTCCTTGGCCACTGGTCTTCCCTTTGCTATGCCTATTGTTCTCTACTCAGTCAGATTTCAATCCTTTTTTTCTTCCCATTAAACTTCAGTTGAACTCTCTTGATCAGGTTAGCAAATCTCTTACCAAACACACACACTGATCCTCACAGATGCCAAAATCTTTCCCAGCATACCAGACTTTGTTTATCAACACTATCTGTGTGACAGCTACTTGCACACTTTCTGCATCCTTTTCCAGCTCGTGGTCTATCCTCCTCAAAATGTAGGAATACCACACACCCCGCTGCAAACCTTCTGCTTTCTACCATGACTTCAAGGCATCAAGGATACATTTGTGGTTTCTTTGGACAATGTAGTGTATTTTCTTAAAACCCTTTTTCTTTTGTATTGGAGTATAGCCAATTAACAATGTTGAGATGGTTTCAGGTGCACAGCACAGGGACTCGGTCATACATATACATGTATCCATTCTCCCCCAAACTCCCCTCCCATCCAGGATGCCACATAACATTGAGCAGAGTTCCCTGTGATATACAGTAGGTTCTTGTTGATTATCCATTTTAAAATATAGCAGTTTGTACCTGTACAGGTTACATTTCTTTTATCCAAAGAAATGAACAGGGTGATAGTTTGTAGACCGGAAATTTTGGCAGGTTATCATGCATGCAAGCAGAGATAAGAAAGCCTTCCTCAGTGATCAGTGCAAAGAAATAGAGGAAAACAACAGAATGGGGAAGACTAGAGATCTCTTCAAGAAAATTAGAGATACCAAGGAACATTTCATGCAAAGATGGGCCCAATAAAGGACAGAAATAGTATGCACCTAACAGAAGCAGAAGATATTAAGAAGAGGTGACAAGAATACACAGAACTGTACAAAAAAGATCTTCATGTTCGAGATAATCACAATGGTGTGATCACTCACCTAGAGCCAGACATTCTGGAATTTGAAGTCAAGTAGTCCTTAGGAAGCATCACTATGAACAAAGCTAGTAGAGGTGATGGAATTCCATTGGAGCCATTTCAAATCCTGAAAGATGATGCTGTGAAAGTGCTGCATTCAATAGGTCAGCAATTTTGGAAAACTCAGCAATGGCCACAGGACTGGAAAAGGTCAGTTTTCATGCCAATCCCAAAGAAAGGCAATGCCAAAGAATGCTCAAACTACCACACAATTGCACTCATCTCACACACTAGTAAAGTAATGCTCAAAATTCTCCAAGCCAGGCTTCAGCAACACGTCAACCATGACCTTCCAGGTGTTCAAGCTGGTTTTAGAAAAGGCAGAGGAACCAGAGATCAAATTGCCAACATCTGTTGGATCATCGAAAAAGCAAGAGAGTTCCAGAACAAACATCTACTTCTGCTTTATTGACTACACCAAAGCCTTTGACTGTGTGGACGACAATTAACTGTGGAAAATTCTTCAAGATATGGGAATACCAGACCACCTGACCTGCCTCTTGAGAAATCTGTATGCAGGTCAGGAAGCAACAGGTAGAACTGGACATGGAACAACAGACTGATTCCAAATAGGGAAAGGGGTACACCAAGGCTATATATTGTCACCCTGCTTATTTACCTTATATGCAGAGTACACCATGAGAAATGCTGGGCTGGATGAAGCACAAGCTGGAATCAAGATTGCTGGGAGAAATATCAATAACCTCAAATATGCAGATGACACTATCCCTATGGCAGAAAGTGAAGAACTAAAGAGCCTCCTGATGAAAGTGAAAGAGGAGAGTGAAAAAGTTGGGTTAAAGCTCAGCATTCAGAAAACTAAGATCATGACATCTGGTCCCATCACTTCATGGCAAATAGATGGGGAAACAGTGGAAACAGTGACAGACTTTATTTTTTGGAGCTCCAAAATCACTGCAGATGGTGATTGCAGCCATGAAATTAAAAGACGCTTGCTCCTTGGAAGAAAAGTTATGACCAACCTAGACAGGGTATTAAAAAGCAGAGACATCATTTGCCAACAAAGGTCTGTCTAATCAAGGCTATGGTTTTTCCAGTAGTCACGTATGGCTGTGAGAGTTGGACTATAAAGAAAGCTGACCACCGAAGAACTGATGCTTTTGAACTGTGGTGTTGGAAAAGATGCTTGAGAATCCCCTGGACTGCAAGGAGATCCAACCTGTCCATCCTAAAGAAAATCAGTCCTGAATACTCATTGGAAGGACTGAAGCTGAAGGTCCAATACTTTGGCCACCTGATGTGAAGAACTGACTAATTTGAAAAGACCCTGATGCTGGGAAAGATTGATGGCAGGAGAAGAAGGGGACGACAGAGGATGAGATGGTTGGATGGCATCACCGACTCGACAGACACGTGTCTGGGTAAACTCCAGGAGTTGACTGATGGACAGGGAGGCCTGGCATGCCGCAGTCCATGGGGTCGCACAGAGTGGGACACGACTGCGCAACTGAACTGATAATGCATGCCTTAGCTTATCGTTCACCAATATCCATTTTACTTCTTTTAATCACAGAACTCTCTGGCTTAGCTGGGCACAAGCTCATCTAATCAGAAGCTACATTTCTAGCTTTCCTTGCAGCTTGGTGGCCACCAGAGAGATGTGAGTAGAAGCTATGTTAAAAAGAGGATACCCCTCAACCTTTCCGTGTTCCTGAGGGCTGAGAGATGGTGACAACTAGACTCAGAATTGAAAGCCATTATTTGAGGATGGCAATGTCATTGTACCAGCCTAGGAATAACCATACCCGGACAGTCACAAGAGAGAGAAATAAACTTCAATCTTGTTTTTTGGGGGTCTCTCAGTTACAGAGGTTTAGTGCAAACAATACAGGCTCTAAGAAGGTAGCATGGCTTACAATCAGGAATCTTGGGTCACCTTTGTACCCCTCAACAGAACGTTGCCAACCATATCTACGATGGCCAGCTTCCTGGTCCCAGAAACAGGAACCCCTGAAACACTGGCAGTAAGAATCCCTACTGTTTGACAAAGCAGGAAAGCCACTGTTTCCAAGTTCCCAAAGTATATTATCTTCTCCTAAAGCAACTCCATATTCTTCAGTAGGCCTTGGGATAGAGATGAATCCTCAAATCACTTCACCTTCTCCAGCAGGACAGCCCCCTGCATGTTGCATTTACCCCCAAACAGTCCTCAGAGCCACCCCAGAACTGAAGACTTAATGTTCTGGGTGGAGAGGGGTGAGTCCACGGGACATATGACCATCCCTCCACTCTTGAATGAGAAAATCAGAAACAGGCTATTTCCTTCTCTTTCTGCTATTTAGCTACCCTGACTTGCCCTTCTCTGTCTCTAGAGGAAGAAACACTGATGGATAAAGATGGGCTAGTAAAGGAAACTACCGTGAAAGACAAGAGGCTGACTGAGAACAGCCAAACTGATGAAAATTCAACTTAATATCTATAAAGTGCCTACCTAGACAGTATATTAAAAAGCAGAGACCTTTGCCAACAAAGGTCCATAGAGTCAAAGCTACGGTTTTTCCAATAATCATCTATGGATGTGAGGGTTGGACCATAAAGAAGGCTATATGTCAAAGAATTGATGGCTTCCAATTGTGCTGTTGGAGAAGACTCTTGAGAGACCCTCAGACAGC
The DNA here is from genome assembly GCF_023091745.1 of Budorcas taxicolor. Classification (NCBI taxonomy): domain Eukaryota; kingdom Metazoa; phylum Chordata; class Mammalia; order Artiodactyla; family Bovidae; genus Budorcas; species Budorcas taxicolor. Next base: position 72,791,914 of record NC_068913.1, on the reverse strand, counting down.
AAGAACATCAAACCAAACAATCCTAAAGGAAATCAATCCTGAATACTCATTGGAAGGACTGATGCTGAAGCTGAAATTCCAATACTTGGGCCACCTGACAAAGAGCCGACTCATTGGAAAAAACCTTGATGCTGGGCAAGATTGAGGGCAGGAGAAAAAGGGGATGACAGAAGATAAGATGGATGGCATCACTGACACAATAGACATGAGTTTGAGCGAGCTTCGGGAGATAGTAAAGGACAGGGAAGCCTGCTGTGCTGCAGTTCATGGGGTCGCAAAGAGTCGGACTGAGCGACTGAACACCACCAGAAAGTGTCCGTAGCTCTGCTAACCCCAAACAATGGGAAAAAGTGACCTGAAGCTTAATCCAAAGAGGGACCCACCCTGGCCAAGGAGATAAGGTATCTGTAGATGAAATGAGTGAGAACACAGTTCAGGGTGGGCTACCCAGGAGGTTTTGTGGACATTCACAGGGAAGAGTTCAGAGAAGCTGATGTTGTGAGCTATTAAAGAGGTGTCCCGAGGGGAGCCTTAGAGATGTGGACTGGACGTGACTGGGTAGAGAGGAATGTGGGGGATAGGGAGGACACCTCCCACAGGATTTGCCAAGCCTGGCTGCCTGGCAGGATCACCCTGAGGAGCATCTACAGACTACCAAAGTCTGGCCCCACTTCGTACCAACTCATCCAGAGGCTCTGGGATGAGGCCCAGGCAAGCTCCCCAGGTGACTGTGATGCAATGTGTGGGATGAGAACCACTCCCTGACCCTGCATCCAGAAATGACAGAAAGATTTACTCCACAGAACTGCCTTCTTTTATCTTAGCATTTCATTTCATTTCATTTCAGTATCTAATGCCAGACCAACGTCTATTGCATCACATTTGTACCAAATTAAAATACAGAGCAGGATGTGACTTAGCAGTTTAAAGGGTAAGAAGAGAGAGCGCCTCCGAGAACTTAAATTAACATCTTGTGGTTTGAATTTTATCAGTGGGTGTTGTGAACGTCTCTTAACTGACAACTGCTGGCAGAAGTAGGGTAGCTTTTAACAATTGGCAACCACAGACAGCATTTCATTACTGATCTAAAAAGACTATCAGTTGAGTCACTAAAAAATGTGAATGTGAAATTTTTTAACTTCTATCACTCATAAAAATCTAGCGAAGTCTGTTCAGCAATGTAAACATTAAGCTAACAATGACTAATACTCCATCAATGTTACCTGAATGCTCTCAAATAACAAGAAACAAAATACCTAGTGGTTGTGGTTAAGGTATCAGATGTACACACTTCAAGTTGTCTGTCCCCCTAACTAAAAATAACCCAAGGACTGAGATGCTAAGCTTCAAACAAATTCTATAAAAGGTATTTCTCAAGATATTATGTATACATTTGGGGAGAATTGCTGGGGCAATAGTAAACAATCTCTTGTAAGAGGCCCGAAAGAAAAGTCACTAATTTAGCAAATGTAGGTGGGGAGGAAAAAGGATATAGAGAGGTTTCCTCTCCTAGGGGATGGACTACTGCAAGAAAATAAGCATGAGACACTTCTAAACCAGTACAACCTGAAAAACAGTTGTAAGGAGAAACAGAATGAAAAGGCAGAGAAAACAGGTTTTTTAAAAATCGAGGTGGTTATTGGCAGAGTAAAGCTAAAAAGGCGAGAGAAAAGTGAAGCACCTCTGCCACGAATGTTAACCGTGAAGGTTGTTTTCTTCCTCCAGGAGAGTGTGTTTATCAGAAGCAATTTGAAGGCTGTGTCTAACTCTAGCTTTTTGTAACTAGTACTACACTCAACAGGTGGCAGGTTATTTGTTAATCAGATTGATGCTCAACACTGAAAAAAAAACAAAACAACTCAACTTAAAAATGGGCAGGAGATCTGAGCAGACATTCTAAAGTAGCCATGCAGATGGCTCACAGGCACATGAAAAAATGCTCAACATCATTAATCAGAGAAATGCAAATCAAAACTACAGTGGCATCATCTCACACCTGTTAGAATAGCTATCATCAAAAAGAACACAAATAAGAAATGTTGGCGAGGATGTGGAGAAAAGGGAACCTTCATGCAGCTGGTGCTAGGAATGTAAATTGGTGCAGCCACTGTGGAAAACAGCATGGAGGTTTCTCAAAAAACTAACTACAGAACCACCGCATGACCCAGCTATTCCACCCCTGGGTATATATCCAAACAAAACAAAACAAGAACACTAATTCAAAAAAATACATGCACCCCAATGCTCACAGCAGCATAATTTACAGTTACCAAGATATGGAAGCAACCTAAGTATCTATCAACAGATGAACTGATGAAGAGGTGATATATATACATATACACACAACAGAATACTACTCGGCTATAAAAAAAGAATGAAATTTTGCCATTTGCAACAACATGGATGGACTTGGAGGGTATTATGCCAAATGAAACAAGTCAGACAGAGAAAGATAAATACTGAGTGGCATCATTTATATGTAGACTCTAAAAAAGAAAACCAACGAATATAAGAAAAAATAAACAGACTCGCAAATATAGAGAACTAGTGCTTACCAGTGAGGAGAGGGAAGAAGAGAGAGGAATGATAGGGGTAGGATATTAAGAGGTATAAACTACCATGTGCAAAATAAATAAGCTACAAGGATAAAATGCACAATAGAGAATATGGCCAATATTTTATAATAACTATAAAAGAAGCATAACCTTTAAAACTATATTGTACACCTGAAACTTAAATAATATTGCACAGCAACAACACCTCAATAAATTAATATAAAAGCACATAAAACCAAAACTTGTGTCCCCTTCCCCTTGCTTCTAGAAGATTTTATCTCAGAGATAGGCAAAGAAATATGCTAAAGCATCCATTTATCACACTGAAAAAAATTCTGTAGAAAGGTGGATCCTAATTTAGGATCCTGTTTAGGAGTTTGCATCTAGTGACAATGTAAAGAAAGAGTAATAATAGAAAGTACAAATAAGAAAATCTAAGTCAGAAGTGAGATGTAAAGTATCAAAACTCCAGCTGGATTCCATCTGGTTAATTTTTGAAATAATTTTCAGCAACCAGGACCCTGCCCTTCACTTGATTCTTCTACGTTGTGCATTCACTGTAGATATCATTTGAACAAGGGGTTTAGCACACTGAAGGTGTTTCAACACATCGTTCTGCATATAGACAGCATCTATCAAAGAAGTCCCAGTACTATGCAAATGGAAACTCCCCCACCTCACACCCAAAGGCAGAACAGCCCCAGTGCTGAACAATGACAATCATACCTCCTGAAAATGAGACGAGCCCCAGACCTCAAGGCTTATCAATGGCTTAAAAGGAGCTGATGCCGACTCTGAATCCTCATTACAGAGTGAGGAAGATGTGTTTATTAAAGACAATGGCACCAAGATGTATCTCATCCCAAACCTTGTCTTACAAAATAACACTAACATTTCTCTATCTATTGGTAGGGTCTGTTTCCTTCTCTTGAACCTGAGTAGGCTTGTGACCATAGCTGAAGCAATGCTTTCTGACTTCCAAGGCTCTGTTAGAAATGATAATATAGCTTTCGCTTGATGCTCTCTCTCTGTCAGGATTCTCACCCTTCAACTTAGCCATCATAATGTAAGGACAGTAATATGGAGAGAACAGATGGAGGGGCTCATCTGGAAAAGCTGAGACCATCCCATCAACTGAGCATCAACGCCCAGACATGCGAATGAGCAAGCCTTCAAACATCAACCTTCATGCAGTCCCAGAGGACACTGAGTAGAGCAGAGTCCAGCAGTCCCCACAGAGTCCTGTTTTAATTGCGGATTTGAGGGCTAAGTAAACGTCATTATCTTAGCCCACCAAGTTTTAAGGCCGTTGTTATACAGAGTTAGGTAACTGAAACACTAGGCAGAAACTCTTGGCCCATCTTCAGGCTAGTCAGGTGGGAAGCATGAGAACACAGGGTCAGAATCAGCAGAAATGACCAATAGGCTCTGCCTACCAGAGCATCCCACTCCTGTCACATAGGTCAGATTTGGAAGAGGGCTCCTTGGTCAGCAAACCCAGACCTCACTCAGAAAGTCACTTATGCAAAGCATACAATAGAGTTTATGGGCCAGTTAGCTGATCCAGGTAGGTATGTGTCTGATATTGAGGAAGAGACAACAAATGGAACACTGAAAATCCCATTTGTAAATGGCCACAAAACCTTTCAGAACCCTTTAAATACACCTTTTAACACAGACCTCAAAATCCCCACTTATCACTTGGCATTTCTCTTCAATAGCTTAAGAAGTGGCTGGGAGCAAGGTTTCAACTGGCAACTGAGCCACAAAGAAATTATCTAAGGCTGGGAGAAATATCAATAACCTCAGATATGCAGATGACACCACCCTTATGGCAGAAAGTGAAGAGGAACTAAAAAGCCTCTTGATGAAAGTGAAAGTGGAGAGTGAAAAAGTTGGCTTAAAGCTCAACATTCAGAAAACAAAGATCATGGCATCCGGTCCCATCACTTCATGGGAAATAGATGGGGAAACAGTGGAAACAGTGTCAGACTTTATTTGGGGGGGCTCCAAAATCACTGCAGATGGTGACTGCAGCCATGAAATCAAAAGACACTTACTCCTTGGAAAAAAGTTATGACCAACCTAGATAGTATATTCAAAAACAGAGGCATTACTTTGCCAACTAAGGTCCATCTAGTCAAGGCTATGGTTTTTCCTGTGGTCATGTATGGATGTGAGAGTTGGACTGTGAAGAGGGCTGAGCACCGAAGAATTGATGGTTTTGAACTGTGGTGTTGGAGAAGACTCTTGAGAGTCCCTTGGACTGCAAGGAGATCCAACCAGTCCATTCTGAAGGAGATCGGCCCTGGGATTTCTTTGGAAGGAATGATGCTGAAGCTGAAACTCCAGTACTTTGGCCACCTCATGCGAAGAGTTGACTCATTGGAAAAGACTCTGATGCTGGGAGGGATTGGGGGCAGGAGGAGAAGGGGACGACCGAGGATGAGATGGCTGGATGGCATCACTAACTCGATGGACAAGAGTCTGAGTGAACTCCAGGAGTTGGTGATGGACAGGGAGGCCTGGCGTGCTGCGATTCATGGGGTCGCAAAGAGTCAGACACGACTGAGTGACTGAACTAAACTGAAGGCCACAGGGTCAGTCGTGGGTACAAGTAGGACAGAACCCAGGACTGTACATCAAGAACATCCATTCAGAAGGGGAAGAGAGAATTAAAGTAAAAGTCCTAAGTACTTAAATATTTCTAAAGAGCAGTTTTATTGTTAAAGAGTCAAAATCTCCAGCACCATGGGCCTTTGGAAAGGACACTGATGAAATCTTGGACCTTGGCCAGAGTCTGATTGATTCTGCGGTGCAAAGATCTAGTCTCAGTCATACACAGGATTCCCTGGACGCTATCTGGTGCCCAGAAACCAGAGGATGCCAGCAAGGCAGTAAGAAGAACCGAGTTTCATCACCTGAGTTGGAGCAGAAGAATGACTGAAAGCAGTGGGAGGGAGGGAGAAAAGACAGGAGAGCATTTGTTAAGGTGGTAATGAACACTGAATGATTGTGAAATAGAAGCTCAGCATCTGAACCAGAGCCAGCCAACAGAACTTGGGGGGCTGTCCGACATCACAGCCTCTAGTTAAATGTGGGTACTGAATTAAGTGCAACTAAGAAACTCAATTTTAAATCTTAATTAACAATAAATAAGTAAATCTTAATTAACTAAATAATTTAAATTTCCATAGCCACATGTGGCTGGTAGCTGCCATGTCAGACCAATACACCTTTAGACCACACCATTCTAAACCTCTTATTTTCTCCCTCCTTTCCCTTAGCACAAAGTGAGAATACCTTAGGATATTTCTGCCTCCCGAAACCTTCCAGGAGTATTCTCACTCCAACCAACTCTGAAAAAATCAATGGCTGGTAGACAGCTGAGTCATCCTAGGCCTGGTGTCCAACACTTAAATGTATTAAGTCATCTGGGAAATTTTCTTCCCCACTCCTTCCATTGTTTGGAGACAATGAATTAAAGAATGAAAGAGGCTATTAGTTTTCTACATGAGGTCAGCAGGGATTTTTAAGTAATAAGCCCAGCTGCAACTTCCAGGTACTTCAAACTGTGTCAGTACAGATTAGTTCCACACAGCTTCCATGGAAAACCATTAGGAGCATTACAAAAAGATGTGTGAAGTTCATGTGTCTTTTAGGAAGAGCTTATAATGGCAGTTCAGTTTAAAGATAAGAGTCTGTGACGAGGCAAAAGATCATGTTTCAAAACAGAAGAAAAAAGAATTATCAGTTCAAACAATTATCAGATGCCAGTTTGTTTGGCATCTGATATTTACCATTGTCTACTATCTTCAGATGAAAAAAAAGAAAACCTCCATCGCAGGCCAGCAAAGTACTTTTTTCACAGAGTGAGGAGGGAGAGGGGAAGCCTTTTAAGAGGATTCCACACAATTTTGCAAAGTGCTAGAAACAGCTCCACAGAGCTGCCCAGTAGTAATATTTTGGCCTGGGGGAAAACTGTTTCTTTAGCGAGGAAATGAGAAATTCACTAAGAAAACAGCTAATTTCCCAACATTCAAAAGTTCCCATAAATCAATATTCGATTTTCAACTCAAACTTATTGCTCAATATAATTCTACCATTTCAGGCAAACAGATATTCTTAAAAGTTCCCCATTTAAACAGGCATTCTCATAAATCACTCATGTGTGGTAAGTTGCTTCAGTCGTGTGACTCTTTGCAAGCCTATGGACTGTAGTCCGATCAAGATTCCCTGTCCATGGGATTCTCCATACAATGAGTATAGCCTCCGTAGGAGACAATTAAGCAATAGAAAAGTTGTCTTTCAAAAATAAAGGCAATATGGAACAATTCCCAAAGATAAAACAACTTAGGAAATAGGGCTTCAAAAAGCCTTTTCCAAAATAAACTTAACGATGATGAACCGCACCAAACATAAAATTATCCAGAATGATAAAATCATGGGAAAAAAAGAGCAATGGTATATTGACCGGATTAAATACGTGGGGGAATAGACAGGGGAGGCAGAGCTACTAAGTGTTAAAAGTATTTGTTGCTGTTCAGCCGCTAAGTCATGTCCCACTCTTTTGTGACATCACGGACATAGCCCACCAGACTTCTCTGTCCATGGGGTTCTCCAGGCAAGAATACTGGAATGAGTTGTCATTTCCTTCTTCAGGGGATCTTCCTGGAGCAGGGATCAAACCCACAGCTCCTGCATTTGCAGGCAGATTTTTTTTTTAACTACTGAGCCACCAGGGAAGCCTACGTTACAAAAAATAAATTCTAACAAAATGAAAATAAAACAAATGACAAACATTTGACATCAGGGGAGAGCTGCTGGGCCAAAGAATTAGGCTGTTTTTTATATACATTGTTTTAGCTCACTCAACCCATTCTCACTCCCAGACAGATATCTCTCTTCTGACTAAGGGAATTAATCCTGTTGGGATAAAAAATTACTCTTCAGCAGCCTGGTTATTTCTTTGGCTTTTGTTAAATTGAGGTAAAATAAAATATTTTATTTACTTTTAAAACCATGTTTAACTTGAGCTCAGTCAGTCTTACACAATTATTTCTCCCCATCGTTTATCCCTCCCTATATCATCTCTCTCACTTTACACACCAGCCAAGCCTGAAATTAATGCTAACACTGATTAGTTTCTGGTTGAGATATTGAAGAAATATTTTAACTTTTCCTTTGAGCTTTTTTGTTTTGTTTTGCTTGCTTTTTGAAAATAAGAAACACATGTAACTGAAGTAAATATAAAACAGCAATTACTTTACTGACTTGATACCAGACCACCTGACCTGTACCCTGAGAAATATGTATGCAGGTCAGGAAGCAACAGTTAGAACTGGACATGGAACAACAGACTGGTTCCAAATAGGGAAAGGAGTACGTCAAGGCTGTAGACTGTCATCCTGCTTATCTAACTTATATGCAGAGTACATCATGGGAAAAACTGGGCTGGATGAAGCACAAGCTGAAATCAAGACTGCTGGGAGAAATATCAATAACCTCAAATATGCAGATGAAACTACGCCTATGGCAGAAAGCGAAGAACTAAAGAGCCTCCTGATGAAAGTGAAAGAGGAGAGTGAAAAAGTTGGCTTAAAACTCAACACTCAGAAAACTAAGATCATGACATCTGATCCCATCATTTCACGGCAAATAGAAGGGGAAATAATGGAAACAGTGACAGACTTTATTTGGGGGGGGGGGGGGGGCTCTATAGCAGAAAATGAAGAGGAACTAAAAAGCCTCTTCATGAACGTGAAAGAGGACAGTGAAAAAGTTGGCTTAAAGCTCAACATTCAGAAAACAAAGATCATGGCATCCAGTCCCATCACTTCATGGGAAATAGATGGGGAAACAGTGTCAGACTTTATTTTGGGGGGCTCCAAAATCACTGCAGATGGTGACTGCAGCCATGAAATTAAAAGACGCTTGCTCCTTGGAAGAAAAGCTATGACCAACCTAGATAGCATATTCAAAAGCAGAGACATTACTTTGCCGACTAAGGTCCTTCTGGTCAAAGCTATGGCTTTTCCAGTAGTCATGTATGGATGTGAGAGTTGGACTGTGAAGAGGGCTGAGCGCCGAAGAATTGATGCTTTTGAACTGTGGTTTTGGAGAAGACTCCTGAGAGTCCCTTGGACTGCAAGGAGATCCAACCAGTCCATCCTAAAGGAAATCAGTCCCGAATATTCATTAGAAGGACTGATGCTGAAGCTGAAACTCCAATATTTTGGCCTCCTGATGTGAAGAACTGACTCATTGGAAAAGACCCTTATGCTGGGAAAGATTGAAGGCGGGAGGAGAAGGGAATGACAAAGGATGAGATGGCTGGACGGCATCACCGACTTGATGGACATGAGTTTGAGTAACCTCCGGGAGTTGGTGACGGACAGGAAGCCTGGCGTGCTGCAGTCCATAGGGTCGCAAAAAGCTGGACACAACCGAGAGACTGGACTGAACGGAATGGTTCATTTTCCTAAAATGGTCACCTGACCTGTGCTTCTCTTATTTCCCCAACACCCCCAACCTCAGATTCTGACTCAATATGCTCACTAGCCCTCTTCATTCTCTGGTTGTGCCTCAGTTTTTGGAGAAATATGCTTCAACATGAGAGAACTGTCCTATGTCACAGCTCCCATAGTCATCAGGAAAAGTGCAGGCCTCCCAAGAATGTGGGAAAATGTAGATAAGTAAAAGTCACAGGGCTTGGGTCTTTTAACTAGAGGTGTGAATGGAAACTATTGACACTGGGAATCCCATCTGTGCTGTTGTTACACATCAGGGATGGCACACCAACACACACAATCTGGATTTACTGGAAGTGAAGTTATCTATACCACAAAGACTTCTTCCAATACTAGGTATCTATTTATGTGTCCCTCCCACTTCTCTCTTCCTGTCTTTCTATTACTCTCATGCTCACACTCTCTCTCTCACACTCTCCCTGCTTTCTCCGGCCACTCTCCCTCTGGTTAAAAGAAACCCTCCTTCTCTTTAAAGGAAAGTCAAATAAACAAACCCTATTAGATGACCTGGCTTCCCAGGTGGTGCTAGTGGTGAAGAATCTACCTGCCAATGCAGGAGACACAAAGCAGGTTTGATCCCCGGGTTGGGAAGATCCCCTGGAGTAAGAAATGGCAACCTGCTCCAGTATTCTTGCCTGGAGAATTCCAAGGACAGAGGAGCCTGGTGGGCTACAGTCCATGGGTCGCAAAGAGTCAGACACAACTGAACACACATACGCACACACATTTAGATAACCTGGAAGAAGAAGGAAGATGGGTGTTTGGGTTGAGGGAGGGAAGATCGAAGAGCCATTAGAATATAGCATAGCTAGCTACATCCATATATGTAATTGCATACACTCCATTCTACCACACCACTCTAAGAAAGCATTCCAGGTATGACAAGCTTAATTGACAACTCAGAACTGGGTAGCTATTCATGTTTTTGTTTATTCCATGGCAAAAGTCAGCGGTCTTGCTTGGTGTGGGTCCCTGTTCCCCTGCCTCTTCCTGTCCTCTATCTTTTAAAAGGTGTATCAGAGCAAAAGCTGCAGAAATCAAATTTTACCCATTCAACAGATCATGGATTATTAGGCACCACATAGACCAATCTAAACAAGTAAGGAAATGGCAACCTACTCCAGTATTCTTTCCTGATAAATCCCATTGACAGAGGAGCCTGGCGGGCTATAATCCATGGGGTCACAAAGAGTCAACATGGCTGAATGACTGGGCATACAAACAAGTAACATGTGAAAAAAAAATCAGATCCTGGAAGGTAGGGTATTTTATAAGTTAACTGTACATACATGCAATGTTTCAGGAGTTTGATCTTAACTTTTAATTTAAGCTCTCACTTTTTTGATAAGTGAGACAGCATAGCTTCTATGTAATATACCAGTAGACATGACCTGTCCTAGAAACAGCAGCTCAAAAAGACTAAGAAATCAAATTTCATGACTGAAAAATAAAGGTGATATCCTGGATCATAATTACTCAAAATGTGCTCTGCCAAATAACACTTTCATAGGGCTGTCAAAGGGGGGATAAAATGAGTTCCCACAGACCAGTCACCTTGGTAAACACTGCTCCTATATTCCTTCTTAAAGACATATTAGCACATTAAGAGTTTCTTAGAGATCCTGCACTTAGGCAAACAACAGCAAAAGCAAATCTGTTAACTATGTTCAACAGCCCATTCCAAATCCTTCTGACCTCAGAATCTCCTTTTGGAGGTAATACTTCAACATTCCTTCAGCCTAATGACCAACTTTAAAGCTCAATCATCCTGTGAAATGGTGAATGAACTCTTACCTTTAAAGGCTGGTATATCTGTCAAGGAGATAACAGCCTAACCGGCACAGGAACCATTTCTGGCTTATGAATCAGGCTTGTAACAGCCGATACTAACACTTGGACGCCTTTTGCTTAGTTTCATGTCTAGACTTGAGAGGCCTAGAGAAGCATGAGAAACCATGACCATCCCATTAAAACCACAAGCAATGTTCAGAGACTGGGCTCATGCTTCCCTATTTGACCCAGTCTTCCCTAAAAGCCCTCCCTGGGTCTCTCATTATCACATCTCTCTCCCCAAACCCAGCTTCCCCACACCCCTTCCTCCTTGCTTTCCACAGCTTACTACTTAGGCTCCATCCTTCCCATTTCAGTCTGAAATTACCCTCAAGAGAAAGCATCTGAATAGGAAGTCCAACATCATTTGGAAGAGAGAAGTACCACTCCAGGGAGTGACATTCTCAGTTAACTGGACAAAGTGCTCAAAAAAATCTTGGGGAAACTATCTCAGAAATTAAATATTCATGCAACTGTTGTGCAGGACTGCCTTAACACATATCTCCAAGCAAATGTGCACTAAATCTACCCAAGTACACAAGAAACGGGATCCATACTTAGCATTTCTGTAACAAGTGTTAAGTAAACGTACAGATAAATGGAATAGAATTAAGAATGCAGAACTTAAACTCTCACAGTTATGGTCAATTCATTTTGACAAAGGTACCAAGACAATTCAATAGGGAAAAAATAGTCTTTTCAACAAATGGTGCTGGGAAAAGGAGATATTCACATGCAAAAGGATGAAGTTGGACCCTTGCTTCATACCACATACAAAAACTCACTCAAAATGAACCAAAGTCCTAAATGTGAGAGTTCAGACTATAAACCCTTTGAAAGAAAACACAGGCGTAAATTTTCCTGACCTTGGGTTAGATCATGGTCTCTTACATATGACATCTAAAGCAAAAGCAAAAAAGAAAAAAAAAGTAAGTTGGACTTTAAAATTAAAACTTTTATACTTCAAAGGATAAAATCAAGAAAATAAAAAGACAGCTCAAAAATGGGAGAAAATGCTTGCAATCATATAGTTGACATGGGCCTATTATTTAGAATATAGAAATAATTCTTACAACTCAATGAAAAAATAATTTATTTTAAGTGGGCAAAGAGCTTGAAAAGATATTTCTCAAGATATTTCTCCAAGGAAGACACACAAATGGTCAATAAGCAAAAGATGCTTAACATTATTAACCCTGAAAGAAATGCAAATTAAAATTACCAAAAAAAAAAAAATCTCTTCATACTCCCTCGTGCTCATTCTAGGTCACTTCAGTTGTGTCCAACTCTTTGCAGCCCCATGGACTGCAGCCCACTAGGCTCCTCTGTCCATGGGATTCTCTAGGCAAGAACACTGAGTTGCTGTGCCCTCCTCCAGGGGATCTTCTTGGTGCAGGGATCGAACCCAAGTCTCTTGTATCTTCCGCAGTGGCAGCACGATTCTTTACCACTGATGCCACCTAGGAAGCCCCTCATACTCCCTAGGATGGCCATAATAATAATAATAATAAAGAAGAAGCAAACAAAAAGGCAGACAATAACAAGAGTTAGAAAGGATATTGAGAAACTGGAACTCAGACTCTTTGGTGGCAATGTATACTTTGAAAAACAGTCTGCCAGTTCCTCAAAACTTAGACACTATATGAGACAGCAGTATCACTCTTAGGTATATACCCAGGAAACCTGAAGATGTATATTCACACAGAAAACCTGCACAGGAATAGTCATAGCAGCATAATTCATAATAGTTAAAAATCAGAAAAACACAAATGTTTATCAACTGATAAATGGATAAATAAAAAGTAAAATATCTATATGCTATGTATGAACTGATAGATTGTACAGTCCCAAACTCATATATTGAAGCCTAATCCCCAATGTGATGGTATCTGCAGATGGGGCCATGGGGAGGTAATTGTCATGAGGGTGGAGCCCCGTGAATGGGATTGGTGGCCTGAGGCTTGTTTCCTGTCTCCACTCTCAACCATATGAGGACACACCAAGAAGATAGCCATCTACAAACAAAGAAGTGATCTCTCACCAGACAGCAGATCTGCAGGTACCCGGTCCTTGGACTTTCCAGTCTCTAGAACTGTAAGAAATTAATGTTTGTTGTTTAAGCCATCCAATCAATGGTAATTAGTCATAGCAGCTTAGACTAACATACCAGAGCATGAAATATTATTCAGCTACAAAAAGGAAAGAAAGACAGTCATGCTACAACGTGGGTGAAACTTGACAACATTATGCTAAGTGAAGGAAGTCAGATAAAAAAAGGCTACATATTATATGACTCCATTTACATGAAATGCCCAGAATAAGCAAATCTATGAAGACAGTAAGCAGACTAGTGTTTGCCAGGGCTTGGGATTTCTTTTGGGGGTAATGGAAATATTCTAGAATAAGATGGGTTGTGATGGTTGCACAATTTTGTGAGTATACTAAAAAATACATCTCTGTCATATACTCTAGATTCCACATTTAAGTGGCATCATATGATATTTGTCTGGCTTACTTCACTTCGTATGATAAACTTATATAGTCTAAAAGGGTGAATTTTGTGGCATTGAATAATATATCAATAAAAACAATCTTACCCTCCTAAAAATAATCTTTGAATCAAACAGAATCAGATATGCAATTATCCATCTTCTCCCTCAAAAACCACTGCCACTGAGGTGAATCTACTTTTGCTGAATCTGATACATAACACTGGAATTCAAAAAAGAAAGAACTATGCTGTGCGCTTAAAGATGAATAAACTCCAATAAGCAAGTTTTGAGAACTTCACTATGAGTAATTTAAAATACCATACTCAGAAAACAAATGAGCAAAATATCAAGATGTAAGTCTATAACTTTAGATCAGTCTCTACACAGCCTTCTGAGTCCATATGTTCTAGCTGTTGTCTAGTCGCTAAGGCATGTCTGACTATTTTGCAACCCCAGGGACTCTACCCCTTCAAGCTCCTCTGTCCATGGGATTTCCCAGGCAAGAATACTGGAGTGGGTTGTCATTTCGTTCTCCAGGGAATCTTCCCCACCCAGGAGTCAAACCCACACCTCCTGCATTGCAGGTGGATTCTTTACTACTGAGCCACCAGGGAAGCCCCAGATACTCTAGTGATCTCATGGAAAGAATGAATAGCAAAAGCCACAGGTTAAAATCAATTTCACCATGTGGAAACACCAATATAAATTAGGTCAAGACTTGTCAATCATGGCAGCCACATTAGTCATCCGCGAACTCACAAATAGATCATTTGAGAGGTTTTTGACATACATATACAGAAATGAAACATGGGTCTTCCAAGATCTCAAAGGCTTTCTTCTATCATGGCAGGCAGTACTGGCTTAGGTCACGGAAGGCCTGTTTACAAGCAATCAGGAGTCTAATTAAAACTCTTACAGAATAACTAAAAAGCCAGATCTGGATGTTAAAATGATCTTCAAGCTCCAAAGCAGTTGGTTGATCTTTGATCTGTATGCCTGCCTTACATTTAGCAATGACTCAGGCCCACGTTTTTTTTTTAAGTTATGACGTCTCTAATTCTCAGAAATACCACCATGTAGGTTAAAACAGATACACACATGTACTCATATATTCACACAGACCAACCCATCTCAAGCCAAAAGAACCACCCAAGGGAATGAAAAGCCTAAAATTCATTGTCTACAGTCAAAAGAGCAAGGTAAACAGAACAAGCGTTGATAATTCCAACTTTTGAGAGGTGATATCCCCCAAAGGTAGTTATAAATCAGCTGTTTGAAACTCTAAACACATCTTCTCATAGAAATCTGTTAGTGTGTGGTCACATACCCAGGTGAGACCAGGGAGACCAATGCAATGCATGTGAAGCAGAGTTGATAAGGCTTCTTAGAGGGGGAAAACATCTTCCAAGTTCAATTCCAAAATGTAGTTCAATAGCGGTAGCACCCCAGCTGCAGCATGGAGAAATAGGGTCTACACTCTCTGGTCCTGTCCTTCCCCAGATATCCTAAACTGGTGAACAAACAGGCCCTGGGCCAGAGTGGGAGGCCCACCCCAATCCCATACAAACGTATGAATCCTTCACAGGGGATCTCTATGGCTTGTGAGGGCCTGTGGATTTTTGCTGCTCTCCAGAAATTTCAGTTTCAGTAAATGTCTGCTTATCCAGAAGTGAAGGCAAATAAGAGTTCTCATTACAGAATTTACAAGATTTTTTTGTTGAAATACAGCATTCATGTGTGTGTGTGAGTTGCTCAATCATGTCCGACTCTTTGCAACCCCACGGACTGTAGCCCACCAGGCTCCTCTGTCCATGGAATTCTTCAGGCAAGAATATTGGAGTGGGATAGTCATTCCCTTCTTCAGGGGATCTTACCAACCCAGGGATCAAACCTGGGTCTCTTGCAATGCACGCAGATTCTTTAGTGTCTGAGCAACCAAGAAGGTCAAATAGATGGATTTTTAAATATATATATATATATATTATAGGGTAGACACATGAAAAGTTGTGATTTTCAGCAACTTCTCAATGTCTCTTGTGATCAATATAAATTATGTCTTTCATCACCCTTGTCTCCAACCCCCAGGACAGAGGCTGTATATAGTGAGCACCTCAAAGACATACGTGGGATCTCTGTTTCTTTAATATCATTAGTACTGGGAATGTAGTTTATTTTTAAAAATACCTCAGAATAACTTACATACACTGTGATAGTGATCTTCAGCAATCTGCCTGTTTGTGCCTCAGTTTCCTCACCCAAGGAATTGTGTGGCTGAGTGACTGGGGTGGGAGGGAAATTAACTTTTCAGTGGATATCTTGGTGCCTTTGGAATGTGGTTTCACAAACACATATCACTCATTAAACAATCAAAGAAACAGAATATATTGTATGATTCTTCATTACAGTAAACCCCAAATGAGAGTTGGGAGTATGCAGTAACTCAGGACACCCTCCCGGTCCCTCCTGCCATCCCCTTGTCCCTCTCCAGGCCTCCTCAGATGTACACTGGGCTGCTGGCTCAGCCTCTCTCCTCCTCTGACCTCATTCCAGCCTGACCACCTGGTTCTGATTCACAGCCTTGCTGTCAGCCCTGCTGTGTGTGCCTCATTCCCCAGTCCTGCTTCAGAATTTCAGGTCAAGCATTTCTGTGTCTCCATCCAACTCCCCACACTCTCAGTGACCCAGAGCTTCTTGGGTGAAAGTGATGGCTCATCCTCCTTACAGAAAACCAGAGGGTTTATTCTGAATTCAAAGTTTGCTTACCTTAGGGTCAGTACAGAAGTGGGAGGGGGGTAGGGTTGAGTGACAGTTTTAGGACCAGAAAAAAGAATGGGAGGATGGATGGATCTGGGCCGTGTCTGAGGCCCTGCCAAGTTCCACCCGTGCTTCCAGCTTCCAGCCCAGGGGTTGTGAGCAACTCCCACATCAGTCCAATAAAATTCCCCCTTACCTGATCAGTATCAGACACTATATTCCAGAGACTAGAAAAGTAATTTTGAATATCAATACCCAGTGAAAGGAAGGATTGGCAAATTATGACACATTTGCTCATCAGTTCAGTTCAGTTGCTCAGTCGTGTCCGACTCTTTGCGACCCCACAATGGTGAAAACAATAATACATGGGTGCCCTCTGAATTTCCCTATTCACCAAGACTTATTTTTTTTTTTTGATGTAAGGCAACATAGTCATTAAAACAAGTTAAAATCAAAATTAAAAGACACATTAAGTCCATAGTTAAAGTGCAACGTATTGCACCAGTCCATTTTAGTGTTGGTAGATGTCATCAGATGAAGAAGAGGCATCGCATGTGATTGTTCTCGAAGGTATTCACAGACTGGGAGAAAGTCCTTTCCTTGAAGTGGAGATGTCCACCACGGGAAGCCTTCCACTGATGAAGAGAATCTTTATAACCTCCTTAGCCTGTTCACTACGACAGAGAAAAGCCTCAATCCATCCAGTAAAAGTATCTACCCAAACTTGTAAGCAAGAATATCCATTAGCTTTTGGCATATGAGTAAAATCAATTTCCCAGTCCTCTCCAGGATACTTCCCACTTCGTTGTAATCCAGATTTTGCTTCCAAATCCTGTTCAGCAGTCACCATGGCATAACCTGCTTTACGCTTTCCATCCTGAACAAAATAACTGCCATCTGTAAATATTTCCATGTCAGGATTGTTTAATGGGGTATCTGTTAGATCTTCCCGAGCTGCATAGTTTAAAGTTAGGAATTGAGAACAATCATGATCGGGTGTTTCATTTTCCTTCTCAGGAAGGAAAGTGGCAGGATTTAAATTTCCACAAACTTTAAGCTTATGTACTTGTCCTTCTAACAACAATGACTAGTATTTAAGAAGCCTACTGTCTGTCATCCAAATATTAACCTTAGAATTTAAGATTCCACTCACATCATGAGAAGTCAGTACAGTAAGGTTTTGGCCATTAATTATTTTTAAAGCTTCAGGTGCTAATAAAGTCTCTGCCCCAATTACTCCTAGGCAGTGGGGCCACCCACGTGAAATTACATCTGATTCTCTGCTTAGATAAGCAGTAGGTTGCTGGTGAGGCCCTCGGGGTTGTGTCAAAACTCCCAAGGCCATACCTTTTCTTTCAGTGACAAACAAATTAAATTTTGACCCTGTGGGCAAGCTTAGAGCTGGAGCTTGCAGGAGAGCAGTCTGAAGAACCTTAAAAGCCTTTTGAGTTTCTAGAGACCAAATCAGTTTGTCAGTTTGGGCCTGCTGAGTTTCAGCTATAAGTTTATATAAAGGCTGGGCAAATTCCCCATAACCCGGAATCCAAATGCGACAGTAACCTGTGATTTCCAAAAATCCTCTCAATTGTTTCAATGTCATAGGTAGGGGATGATTTAGTATAGGTTTCATTCTCTCAGGGCCTATGGCCCTAGTCCCTTCTGATATGATTAGGCCCAAATATCTAACAGATTATTGACAAAGCTAAGCCTTTTCTCTTGATGTCTTGTAACCACAGCTGGCCAGGAAGTTTAAGAAATCTTCTGAGGCTCATGAACAAGCTTCCTCTGTCTCAGCACAGAGCAAAATATCATCTACATATTGTAACACCACCGCTTCAGAGCTATTAAAGTTTTGTAGATCCCGTGACAAACTTTGTCCAAATAAGTGAGGACTGTCACGAAATCCCTGGGGCAAAACTGTCCAGGTTAACTGAGAAGCTGGCTGAGTAGGGTCCTCAAAGGCAAATAGAAATTGACTTTCCTCCGCCAAAGGCACTGAATAGAAGGCATCCTTTAAATCAATTACTACAGACAATAGAGTAAAAGGATTAGGCACCACGGGGTGTAAAGGAACTGCAGCCTCATTTATTATACGTAAATCTTGAACTTTAGTCTCTAGTTACCATTTGATTTCTTTATACCCAAAATAGGAGTGTTGCAAGGACTGTTACAGGGAATTAATAGTCCCTGTTCCTTTAAATTTTTGATGATGGGTTTTAACCTTTCCTTAACCTCAGGTTTCAGTAGATACTGCTTCTTATGTGGAAATAAGTGTGGGTCTTTGAGCTTGACAACTATAGGAATAGCATTTTGTGCTCAACCCACAGATTTTCCATCAGCCCATACTCTAGGATTTACATTTTGTTCAACTAAAGGGAGAGAAAGGGAGGGCTCCATATTCATAAAAACAGAGACATGGGCCTTGCTCAGTATATCCCTCCCCAAAAGGGGCTGAGGAAGATTTTGGCACGATCAGAAACTCGTGTGAAAATAGCACAGAATCCCAGTTGCAAGATAAAGAATAACTGAAATAATACCTTTTGGCTCATCCAGACAGTCCCATTACGGAAGCGGATCAGGAAGAAAGTGGGCCAGGGGCTTCAGTAAGCACAGAGTAAGTTGCCCCAGTATCTAAGAGGATTGGCCCCCCACAATTATTAATACCCAGGGTTCCCCAGGTGTAATTAGGATGGGAGCTTGTGTGGGGACTCCGAGGCACCTTCAGTCCTGATTGTCTTGAGAGTCTGACCCCGGAGACCTATGCCTCTGAGGGCAGTCTCTCTTCCAGTGTGGTCCTTTGCAGACCGGACATGGAGCCGGGGGCGGCTTAGATGCCTCTCCTTTCCACAGTAATAGCAAGCCCATCCCTTTTCACCTGGGTCCCTCTGGGCATTTTTCTCCGGCTGTTTAAAAACGGTTTTCATAGCCATTGCGAAGGCTTCCGCCTTTTCCTCTTTTTTTTTTTGCCTTTCTTTCTTGTCCTCATATTTCCTACCATAATAGACAGTCTGAGCCAGTTGTAACAGAGTATCTAAAGACTGATTTGGTCCATACGCCCGTTTTTGTAGCTTACGGCAGATATCTGGAGCCGACTGAGTGAGAAATCTATCTTTTAAGATCACTTTTCCTTCTTCACTTTTGGGATCAATCTTGGTCAATCTGCGAAGAACTTCTCTTAGTCTATCTAGGAATTTACCTGGAGCTTCCTTCTCCTCCTGCTCTATGTCTGCCGATTTGCTATAGTTTAAAGGATTAGAATGCGCCTGAGTCCTTCAAAAATGCATCTGACAAAATGACTGTGATCCCATCTTCCTTTAGCTGTGTTGTAGTCCCAGTCTGGTTCTATAGTTGGGACCAGCCAATATATACATCACATCCTTCCAAGTAAGGTCATAAAGCAGAGTAACACCTTTAAAAGCTCTAATATATTTTTTGGGGTCTTTTAAACAGTTTCCCAGATACTCCTTGATTCTTTGTATTTCTTGATAAGAAAAAGGCTTATTAACTCTCATAGACTGATTATTTCTCCCGGTGGGTGTTTCATGAAGAGGCAACAGCTTGCATGGCTGTTCCTCAGTCTCTCTGGCTGCTCTGCACATATGATCCCAGGGATAGACTGGAGAAACATGTTTTTCTTTTTCTGTTTGTCTCTTGTCCTCCACCTCATCTCTTACTTCAATGGTCTGAGTTTCTACTGAAACCAGAGTAGTCTGAGGTCGTACTGAGACAGGAGTTGTTTGGACCTCCACGTTGGCAGTTTGAATCTCAGTTTTGGATTTCCACTGAGACAAAGGCAACCCTTCTAAGGGGGGGGGGGGGGGGGGGTGTTCTCTGGTTTTCAGTTTGCTCAGCTTGGAGCCCCAGGTACAAGGGCAAAGTAGGAGGACAGGAGGGAGCTGAAGGTTTCACACCCAAGTCTATACCCTTAGGACATAAGTTTGGCATATTTCGCAGAGAGAAAAAGGGCAACACATATGCTACTTCTACCCACTTCCCTTGTTCCTTACAGAACCGGTCTAATTGTAAGACAGTATTATACTTAAGAGACCCTCCAACCGGCCACCATTCGCCATCCTCCAGTGGATACCGTGGCCATGCAGTATCACATAGGAAGACCAGGTGAGTCTTCTTTAAGCCCTGGGGATCAAATCTATCCCAGTTTTTCAGGATACAGTTCAAAGGAATGAGGCTGGATTTGTTAGCTCCCATCTTGTCCTGAAGGGTCCCGGATGAGCTCCCAAGATGAAAGGTTGTTGTGAATCACAATGCCAGGATTCTTGGCCCCCCAGAGGAGAAGAATTCAATCCTGGGCCAGAGGTGAGGCTTGATCGCTCAGAGCTTTTGTGTAATAAAGTTTTATTAAAGTATAAAGGAGATAGAGAAAGCTTCTGACATAGGCATCAGAAGGGGGCAGAAAGAGTGCCCTCACCAAGACTTATTGACTTCTTTATTATGGGGCAAGAAGAATGAGATTGGAAATGAAATCAGACACATAGGAGTATCTGTGGGTGCTTGTTCCACTAAGTTTGCTAGGGCTTTCAAAACTCCTGATCTTTTGCATGTTTATTATCTGGTTTGTGGGGATGGTAACATACATGTATACAGATTTCCAATCACACAATGTTGTTTACATTAATTATATGCAATTTTCTGTGTGTGCACTGCACTTAGTTGCTCAGTTCAGTTCTGTTCAGTCTCTCAGTCGTGTCCGACTCTTTGCAACCCCATGAATTGCAGCACACCAGGCCCCCCTGTCCATCACCAACTCCTGGAGTTCACTCAGACTCATGTCCATCAAGTCAGTGATGCCATCCAGCCATCTCATCCTCTGTCATCCCCTTCTCCTCCTGCCCCCAATCCCTCCTAGCATCAGAGTCTTTTCCAATGAGTCAACTCTTCGCATGAGGTGGCCAAAGTACTGGAGTTTCATCTTTAGCATCAGTCCTTCCAATGAACACCCAGGACTGATCTCCTTCAGAATGTACTGGTTGGATCTTCTTGCAGTCCAAGGGACTCTCAAGAGTCTTCTCCAACACCACAGTTCAGAAGCATCAATTCTTCGGCGCTCAGCTTTCTTCATAGTCCAACTCTCACATCCATACATGACCACTGGAAAAACCATAGCCTTGACTAGATGGACCTTTGTTGGCAAAGTAATGTCTCTGCTTTTGAATATGCTATCTAGGTTGGTCATAACTTTCCTTCCAAGGAGTAAGTGTAAGTAAATTAAAGTATATGAGAAACCTATTTAATGGTTGTTATAAAATGCTATAAAATAGTTTTACCCTTTGACTCAACATTTGTAATAGGTAAAAAGTGGATACAACCTTAATGCCAAACAGTAGAGGAAAAGTTAAGCAAATTAGATTGGAATATATTATTTTATATAATGAAGAGTATTGCTTCTAAAGCTATTTGTGAAGAATTATAACATGTAAAGTATTCATGTTTAAAGAAATATACTAGGAATTCCCTGGTGGTACAGTGGATAAGAATCTGCCTGCCAATGCAGGGGATATGGGTTCGATCCCTGGTTCAGGAAGATCCCACATGTCATAGAGCAACTAAGCCCATGTGCCACACTGCTGAAGCTCGTGTGCCTAGAGCCTGTGCTCCACAACAGAAGCCGCCACCGTGAGAAGCCCATGCACCATGATGAATAGTAGCCCCCACCTGCCACAACTAGAGAAAGCAGGCACCACAACAAAGACCCAGCGCAACCAAGAAAAACAGAAATAATTTTTTAAAAAGAAAAATACGAAATATAAAAGTACACAAAACTACAAAAAATGCATATTGAAAATGAAAATCACAGGAAATGCTCAAAGAATTAATAAGGGCTACCTTTGGTTGGTAAATCAAAGGGGGTTTTTCACCTCTTTTTCTTACTAAATTTTTGTAATTTCAACATTTTTATAATGAGAACATATTTAAGATGATATATTTAATCACTTAAAATAGAGGGAGTAGCAAGAGTCTACCTCTTACACTTTGTACTTGTTTTTTTTTGAGTTGTAACTTTCCTGTTAATTGTGCTATCCAGTGTGGATTTCTACACAGAATTACCAATTCGGAGAACCAAGGTTACCCAGGTAAGCTTCTTGCTGATTCTGTCACGCCGGCATTTACTTCCTAACATTTCCTCAGTGCCTGCCTACCTTGTGTCAGGCTGGGTTTCACTGGTGTGAATATTCTGCTGGGTAATGTATGACTTTCTAAGGCAGTCAATTCCACTTTGAAATATTTTGACAATCGATGTCAGTGATCTCCAGCTTGATCAGTTGCCCTGAAGACTGAGTGCTCACCAACCTGATGATATCAGAAGGCTGTTCCATGTCCAACAATATTACTTTTCTCTTGGAATATTTTCATCCCTGGCTGTGCTGCTCATGGATCTGCCTGGGAATCAGATGTGTCCTGTCTCAGGTTGGTTGGCCATTTTCTCTCTTTAGGAATGATACAAATCAGCTATCTAAAACTGCTATCATTGTCCTCTTTCTCTATTCTCTTTTCTGTGCATGGTGACTCAGACAGTAGAGAATCTAGGAGACCCGGGTTTGGTTCCTGGGTCAGGAAGATCCCCTGGAGAACAGAATGGCAACCCACTCTGACATTCTTAGCTGGAGAATTCCATGGACAGAGGAGCCTGGCGGGCTACAGTCCATGGGGTCACAGAGTCGGACACAAGTGAACAACTAACACTTTCACTTTCATATGTATATGCAAAGGGGATAAGGAAAGAGGCATAAAAATGTATCATTTTTATATGTCTTTCCCCCCCAGCCCCTGGCATAAGGGCAATCTCCAGCTTCTCAGAGCTACCAATACATTCAGGGTCCCCATTCTGATGAGAAGGTTTCACTGACTTTCTCTATCACTGTTTGCAGCCAACAGCATCCTGGGCTATATCCAGGTGGAGAGAAGTGGAAAGAGAGGTTGGTTTCTATAAATGCTGTTTAAGTCAGGCTTCCTCCTTTACACTTTACCATGGTAAGATTTCAGAGAGCTTGCACGGTAGACAAGTCCAACGTCACAGCCAATATTGGACCCATTTCTGTGAAGTGGAAAGACTGAACAGAATAACTGTTTCAGTTTCCATGGATCACTTCTAAGATAGGATGGCACCCCTGGAGTTAGATAAAAAGCTTATTCTGTTTCATTAAAATTATCCTTAAGTAGCTCTGGAGTGAAACGTTATCAGCCATCAGTTTTGCATTGGTGTGATGAAGCAGTAGACACAATGACCTCCTGTAACAGGACTTGGTATGCAGTGCCAACCAGAACTGGTTATTTCTTTATAACCAGAACAATTACTCCTAGCTGTTCTGAACTGAGGGAAATGATAGTGACCTATTTGCAGCTAGAGAAGCAGTGTTTAAAGATTGACACCAGTTCATAAAAAGCTCTCCAGTCTGTGGTTTGAACAAGGCAGGTCATGCCATGCCCCTGTTCAAATTATTTCTGTGGTCACTCATTACCTACAAATAATAGATGATCTGGTTGCAAATCAGAATCATCCACGGACATTTTATTTCATTTTTGGCCATGCTGTGCAGCTTGTGGGATCTCAGTTCCCTGACCAGGGATTGAACCTGGACCACACCAATAAAAGCCTGGAATCCTAACCACTAGGCCACCAGGATACTCCCATCCATGAACATTTTAAAGAAAAAAACACATTCATATCTCTTCCTAAAGATGGTAACTCAACAGTCCTGGGATCTAGGTACTAACACTTTTTAAAAAATCTTCTAGATGACAAAAAGTCACAGTTGAAAACTACTGACTTAACAAGAGGAAGCCTCAAGTCTTCCATGCTACACACAAGCCTTGATTCCCACAATCCTCCTCACATTTCACCTTCCAGCAACACTAATCCACTTGCAGTTCCCCACAAACTCCCTGAGCATCCCTCACCTCCAAGGTACCCCCAAGGTGCACATGGCAGAGTGGTCATCCTGGCTGTAGCTCCAATGACGCTTTTCATCCACTCCTTCCTAATATTCCCAGATACAAGAAAGACAAAGGCAGCTCAGCATACTTCTACAGAAAATCGTCAAATCACAAAGGAAGAGAGCGGGGAAGAAAGGAATTACAGAAAAGCCAAGAAACAACTAATAAAACGGCAATAAGCACATACCTATCAATAAACATTTTGAATGCAAATAGAATAAATTATCCAATTGAAAAAAAACAAGACCTATCATTACTCTGCCTACAAGACTCTCAGTTCAGAGGCATGGACACACACAGACTGAATGTGAAGGAATGGAAAAAGATACGCCCTGCAAATACAAACCAAAAGAAAGCTGCGGTAGCGATATTAGACAAAACAGACTTTAAGAAAAAGGCTGTAATAAGAGACAAAGAAAATTGTTATGGAATGATACAGGGGTCAATCCAACAAGAAGATACCATATGATATTTGTAAATCTTTACGCACTGAGCATGGGAGGACCTAAATATATAAAGCAAATATTAATAGACCCAAAGGGGAAAAGAGACAGTAATACAGGGCAGTAGGAGACTTTAACACTCCACTAAATTAATAGATAAATCATTTAGATAGGAAAGCAATAAGGAAACACTGGCTTTAAGTGACACATTAGGCTAAAAGGACTTAACATTCCAAGGCTAATGCACACCAGGCTGCCCTTGCACATCCTTGATTCTAGGAATTGAATTTTGAAAATGAAAAATTTTGTTTGTGTCTGTCTCCTTACTGAATTATAAGTTCCTAGAGGGAAGATACTATTCTTCTTCATCTTTATACCCTGCAGCCTCGCAAGATACCTATCATACAATAGGCACAGTCACAGAAAATACTGGTGACATTCGTGTTTTAGTTGAGCAACAGAATGAATATAATCACTAATTTTTACTCACTTTCATTCTCCATTGTGTGCCTTGGGTTACTGAATAATCCTCAAGCACACTAAAGAGAAAGCTCTTGGGAATCTTTGATTCAGTTAGAAGCAAGGTTGCTCTCATCTTACACCTAGAACTCATTTCAAGAGGACCCATATAACTACAATTCTAGTCTTAGACATTGCTGAAAGAAATCACTGAAAGAAGCTGGCGGAGGAGTTGGCAAGACGAAAATATATTGGATACGCAGTTTAGAGTTTTCTGAATAGCATTTTGCAAAGCCACAGGCTTACAGGGTTTAAAATATGACTCAGAACACCAACTTTGATGCCAACGTCCTTATTTTTAGATTTTTTAAGCAGAGAATATAGCTATAAATTCAACCTACTCAGTCCACAAATCCTCTAAACTTCCTCCTAGAGAACAGAAAAACACTTGGCATGTCTCCGGATGTTATTTTATTTGCATATATAGTTGTGCTTGTAAATTTTTGGTAAGTAAAAAAGAATTAATAATGGAAGCTCTAAATGATTCCCATGATTGCTGCTTAAATTGGCAAAATATTCTCAAGCACAGAAGAAACTTGCTTGTGGAAATGTGCATGGGCGGACTGTTCAGTTTTTTCCACAATGGGATGCTGGCTTGTAGTTATATGCATTCTCAGACAAATGGCAAGGGGACCGTAACAGAAGGACTACAATTTTGAGAGAGATAATGGACCACAGAAAATTCAATGGCATGGTAAAAATATTTTACGCTTTACACCATCTGTGCTTTGTTGTTCAGTACCTTAATATCTCATGATCCTGTTTTAAAAAATCACTTTATTGAGGTATAATTTACATACAGTAAAATGCCCCCTTTCAAGTACACACTATGATGAGCTTGGACATATGTATGCCAATAGAGCCACCGCTTTCAGCAACATATGGAACATTTCCCTCACCCCAAAAGTACCCTCATGCCCTTTTGCAGTCAACTCCCACACCCCCACCTCTGATTTCTATCACTAGAACTACTCTTGATTGTTTCAGGACTCCATATAAATGGAATCATGCAGAATATCTTTTTTGTTTCTGCTTCTTCCTCTCAACAATGTTTCTGAGTTCCAGTCACCATGTTGCTTATATCAATGGTTCCTTCCTTTTCATTGATGAGTAGTATTCCATGGAATAAGTAAATAAATATACCACAATTTGTCTCTCTACAAGTTGATGAACATATGAGCTGTTTCCAGCTTTTAGTGGTTATAACAAAGCTGCTGTGAACAGTTATATATAGACCTTTCTTGGGTAAATGCATGGGAACAGAACTGTTAGGCCAAAAGGAAGCATGTTTAATGTTACAAGCTGCCAAACTGCTCTTCGTGTGGCTGTGCCTTTTCACACTCCCACCAGCCATCCCACCAGCCATACCTGACAGCTCCAGCTGCTCCACATCCAAGCCAACACATGGTGAGTTTCAGCTGTGCTGGTGGGTGTGCAGGTACACCTCATTGTGGTTTCATTTACAAGGCATGAAATCTATGTCCTTCAACTTTCAACCTTTTCCTCTTTCTATAGAACACAGGCAGTATAATATAATAAGAGATCGCTGAGTCCGTTTCTGGACTCCTGAGTTTTATCACCAACTTTGTCACTAAATAGTTACATAATGCTATAAAGACCATCTATCCCAATATCAATTTTTTTCTATCTATAAAATGGTTAAATGAGGGCAAATGAGACTTACATTCTTGTTTTAAACAAAAATGAACATAAGTGAGTTTTGTCGAAAGCAATGTATTCCTTTCATAGTAGTTAAGCATTATTTTGCATAATGTCCCAAAGTTCTCAAAGAGATTTTTGTATATATCCTATTTATTGTCAAAGGGGTAATTTTCCCAAACACCACATATTTACAAACAACAACAAAAAAGGAAGATAAACTCATCAAGAAAGGAGATTTTATTGAATGGAAAATTAATCTCCCTCTTCTGCCTGGTGCTTCAAAACTGCTCTGCCAAGTCAGTGAACCTTAATGAATTCCCTTTTGCAGTCATCGAAGCTTAATTCCAAATTGCACATGTTTTTAAAAGCCTTTACAATTCAGAAAGCATAAATAATCACTTTTGGTCATTTGTTTTGCTCACTAAGCTTTAAATAACATGAAGTTATTCATGTTTTATTCAAACAGGAAATAATTGGGTTCATTTGCTCTTTGCCTTACACATACACAACATTCCTTTACTATCATTAAGCCTCACCTATCTAGCAATGTATGAAAACTCAGCAAATTCCAAGTCAGTCCTCATCTTTTGGGTTCCCATAAGGCAAAGTATGGATAAAGGTGAAGGTAAAGTTAATCATAAAGGCAGGAAAATATTATACATTCTTTATGAGGAAACTTAAGGAGTCAATACTCTTGCCTGGAAAATGCCATGGACGGAGGAGCCTGGTAGGCTGCAGTCAGTCCATGGGGTCGCTAAGAGTCGCACATGACTGAGCGACTTCACTTTCCCTTTTCCCTTTCATGCACTGGAGAAGGAAATGGCAACCCACTCCAGTATTCTTGCCTGGAGGATCCCAGGGACGGGGGAGCCTGGAGGGCTGCCATCTATGGGGTTGCAGAGTCGGACACGACTGAAGCGACTGAGCAGCAGCAGCAAGGAGTCAGAAGAAAGGGTAAATGGTGATCAAAGATGAGAGGGAAATGCATGACAAGACATTAAAGGAAATTAGTTTTCAGCTCCAAAGAAATATGTGCTGGAAAAAAATGCAAGTAAAACATCTGGTGTTCAGAGGGGTGTGGGGGTGAGGAGGACAACATTTTTTATCTTCACTTCCTGTCTAAACAAACTATATATTGCCTATCCAAGATACAGATTACACTTAACAAAGGTTTCCCATGTCCTCTTCCAAAGATGTCTCAGAATATGCCGGCAGAAACAGAATAAACCTTCATGGGAGGTCTATTTCCATAGGAATGGAAAACGTTGAGTCCCAGCTGAAAAAAGATATTACATATGAAAAAGTACACGCAGTGTACTTCCAAGGGCCTTTTACCTATTCGGGAAATGGAAAAGAAACCGCCCACCATCAGTTCAATTGGTCATTAACCTTTCTTGGGTCACTAACTTCTTTAAAAATCTAATAAGAGGTATGGTCCAGTCTTTCCAGGAAAACAGTCATACGACCTTGCACAGTCCCAGAGGTCTGGCTCCATGAAGGCCTACCATGGAGCCTTTAGGGTTTAGGGACCCTAGATTTAGAAGAACCACCCCTGGTTTTAAATAAACTCACCAATGAGACTTCCACCAACAATAATTCAAATATGACCTATATCCAAACAGAGGAAGCAAATCTCTCCTGATCCAAATTCCAAATACATACACAGTAGAATATGAAAATGACTTCTGTAAATTCCAAAAGTTATCTAACATTCTCACAGGAAGCACATGTTCAGAGGTACAGAGTGAGCTCTGGAAATGCTCCCAGAAATCCATTCCCCACCAGTGCTGAGAAGGATGAGCAGTCATCTGAGTGGGTGGTGTCAATGCCTCCCATTTCTAGAACAGGTCTAGTCTAAAAGGAGTAAGTCCTGATGGAGCACAGAGGGAGGAGAGAAAATGGCTAGCAAAAAGGTATGTGAGCAAACTGATAAATGGGATTTAATTTGGAAACATTCAGAACTAGAGGTGAAAAAGGACAGTTTGGAAATTCTGGGTTGTAAGCAGGTGACTGACTATGGTAGATAGATCAATGGTCCCCAAATAGCCATACCCTAATCCCTGCAACCAGCAAATGTTACCTTATGGCAAAAAAGGGCTTTGTAGAGATATCATTAAGTTAAAGGGCTTCCCTGGTGGCTCAGATGGTAAAGAATCCACATCCAAGGCAGGAGACCCCAGTTCGATCCCTGGATCGGGGAGACCCCCGGAAGAAGGCAATGGTTATCCACTCCAGTATTCTTGCCTGGAAAACTCCATGGGCAAAAGAGCCTGGTGGGCTACAGTACACGGGGACACAGAGAGTCGGACACGACTGAATTACTAACACTTTCACTTTCGTTAAATTAAGCCCTGGGGATGGATCATCCAGGATTATCCATGGGGGGCCAATGTACTCATAGGGTTCTTATAAGGGAAGCAGCAGATCAGAGTTAGTGGAATACTATTTAATGAGATATAATGGGACCTCGAGGCAAGGAATGCAGGTAGCCTCTAGAAGGTAGCGAAAGCAAAAAAGCAAAGGCTCTTGTTCTACACGAGCATCCAGGGAAAGTGTAATCCTGCTGGTACCTCGATTTTACACTTCTGACATTCAGAACCGTAAGGGAATATGTTTGTATTTTTTTAAGCCACTAAACTTATTTGTTATAGCAGCAGTAGGAAAACAATACATTGTCTGCCTATATTGTTGTTGTTGTTGTTAAGGAGTAAGGAAATGAGAAGTATGAAATAGTCTCATATGGAAGAAGTATTTTCTGATGAGTGATAAATACCTCCATCAACAAGGCTGAGAATTGTTCAAATATGGCCCTCAACCAACAACAAATGGGGAAGTTATGTGGTATAATGGAAACACAGTGGACTAGGAGTTAGAAAAGCTGAGTTCTCACCCTTGCTCTTCAATATACAGTGACATGCCATCAGGTAAGCACAACCTCCTTGAATCTAAGTGACCGATCTTTAAAAGGAAACATTCAGGTTACATAATTATAATGTCTCCTTAACACAGGCCAGAGGATTTCCTCCACAGACTAGCACTAGCTAGCGGTCAGTTTTGTTGTTAGTCCTTATACGTCTCATCTTCACCCTTATACCAGCCTGTGACACTGGCCCCACTTTCCCTATTTCAACCCGAAAGAAGTTATGTCATTTGTCATAGTGAAAGGGAAAAAGGGGTGGGGGTGGGGAGGTCAAACTGCCTTACAAGCATCTTCATTGCTAGCAATTCAAGAATACACTTTCTGAGTCTACTTTTTAAAACATAAGAAAAATTTCAAGACACCAAGTGGCCTCAATGAGCAGACACTACTGTTCCGTAAGATAGAGCCCTGTATTACAAACCAGTGACCCTTCCTGCTTTCACATTCCGATTCCACACTGGGACTCTGCTGCTGCAGCAACTCCAGTCTTCACAGTTCATGGGAGGAGAATGGAAAGGCTGCTGCCCAAAATAGTTTAATAAGGCCAGCAATGATTCATGGAGTAATAACAGGCCAGGCAGGCAGCCGCGTGCAGAACCGGCCCCAGCTGAGAGGGGGTTTCACAGCTCAAGGTTAAAACAGAGAATAAGGAGGTCATTCATTCCACATGTTCAAGAAGGGACGGTTCACTAGTACTACCCGCAAACTCCTAAAAAGGGAGTCAGATGTGAGGCAATTCAGCTCGACAATTTATCAACACCGGCCTACAGTTCATCAGCAACAAACCCGTGAACATAAAAAGCAACCATGCGAACATAGCCCTTTAGAACATTCTCATGATGGACTCTATTTACTCCTGAAATGTACTGGAAGTTTTCATCAGCAAAACAGTATCTGAAGTTTATGAATAGTTTCAAAGAAGCAAAACACATAAAGGAGAAGAAAAACACCCAGAAAACTATAAAGACATTGATAGGCATAGGCCAGTCTAAAACCCAAACTAGGATTACCCCACAATACAGAACACTTACATTATTAGTATTTCTGATTATACTTTTGTTCCCAAGCAACAACTAATAATTGATCAAAAATTTAAGGATATTATGCAAAAGAAAGAAAATTTTCTTTTCCATAATTCATTTATTTTAAATTCCAGTTTAGGCAAGTATTTGCAGTTTTTATCTGCAGTCAATGTTTATATAATTATGAGAAGAGAAAAGAGACAGATGGGTAATTCATAAAGTTAATAACTATCTGCTTTTGCTATCAAAATTTGGAATTTCAACCCAAAGATATCTATAAAGATTTATATGAGTTACAAATGGCACAAATAGAAAGGGAAAAACAATAAATTCTGATGTTTGCTGGCATTACATTGATTTAGTCTGTAAATAACTCCCTGGATATAATGAGAAAAGCAGTTTCAAAGAAGGAAGGGCTAGAATGTGATGGGGCTGATGAGAAAATGCACAACATATGTGTGACTGCTCCAAAAGGAGAATCTGAGAGAAAGTTAATTTTTCTAAGCTGGAATAAAAAGTAAACATGTGAAAGTAACAGAAAATAAGGTTATTTGAAAGAAGTTTTCATGTATAAAAAGTTAAATCTAAACATTTCAATGCAGGCCTCATTGGAAAAGTACCAATATTAATTACCTCAACAAATTTTTATTCAAATATTACACAAATAAACACAATATCCCTGGTGGCTCAGAGGTTAAAGCGTCTGCCTCCAATGCGGGAGACCCGGGTTCAATCCCTGGGTCAGGAAGATCCCCTGGAGAAGGAAATGGTAACCCACTCCAGTATTCTTGCCTGGAGAATCCCATGGATGGAGGAGCCTGGCAAGCTACAGTCCACGGGGTCGCAAAGAGTCAGACATGACTGAGCAACTTCACTTCAACTTCACTTCATGCTCATCACCAATCTTATTGACAAGTATAAGTCTTCTTTGTTGGATATGAGAAGGAATAATATTCATTATATTCTTCTCACTGGTCTGAGTGAGAAGCTCTAATGACAAAATAACTGAGTTCCCTGGATCAAAGACAATGTCCGACTCTTCACAATCCCATGGACTATAGCCCGCCAGGCTCCTCTGTCCATGGAATTCTCCAAGCAAGAATACTGGAGTGGGTAGCCATTCCATTCTCCAGGGGATCTTCCTGATCCAGGGATTGAATCCAGGCCTCCTGCACTGCAGACAGATTCTTTACCATCTGAGCCAGCAGGGAAGCCCCAATAAAATACAAGTGAAATGAAAACTGCTGTCAAAAAACAGCAACAAGGAAAAAATACTTTCATCAACTATAAGAGTATATGGTAACTGTCAGGCCAAAAAGGGAAACAATCCTCCTTTAATATGAGCTTTGCCAAAAACATACCTATCTCTGCCCTCAACCACTGAGGAGTAACATGAAGTACATTATGATTTTAAGAAGTCTGTGTTCATGCTCGTCTTCTCAAAGTCAGAATGGACAATACAGGAAAAGTTAGCATAACTACTCATATGGCTTTATCCTTGAAATAAACATGTAAAACTGAGTCTGCCATTCAGCTTACCTTTGAATGAATCTTTTCTAAAAATATTTCGCCCTTGAGAAACAATGTACTGACCTGTGTATGAATGAGGCACCACTTTCATTTATATCTTCTGTTCCTTGGAACAGAGCTCAATATCCCTGATCCTTGGCAATAGGCAGATGGAAAAGTCAGAAATCACAGTTCTGCTGCGATACCTACCTAGGAAACTTAATTATCCTGCCTGGACAGTTTTGCCTCATTTTATATAATGTATGTTCTCGCCTGGAGAATCCCCGGGACGGGGGAGCCTGGTGGGCTGCCGTCTATGGGGTCACACAGAGTCGGACACAACTGAAGTGACTTAGCAGCAGTAGCAGCATTATCGTGAAAACTGTATATACTCATTGGAAAATGACAAGAACCCTATAGTGACTCTTTAAGAGAAGACAATATGCAAAATAGTTTTGAAAAATATCTACAATGTTGGTCATCACAAAATTGTTACTAATAAAAGCTCCGGACAGAGAATTGGTAAAATAAGTTACTGTATGTTTATACAATAATCTGTAAGACATCCATTAAAATAACAAAATAGACATAAAGGAAACTTTTTTCTAATTAAAGAAAAATTATGAAATCAAAAGAAGTTGCCAAAATAGTGGTCAGAGTAAACTTTACCTAGCTCCTACCAATGGTAACATGTTATATATATATATAAGTATAGTGTTCTTGCCTGGAGAATCCCAGGGACGGGGGAGCCTGGTGGGCTGTCGTCTATGGGGTCGCACAGAGTCGGACATGACTGAAGCAACTTAGCAGCAGCAGCAGTCAAAAACAAGAAATTAACATTGGCACAATACAGTTAACTAGACTACAGAGTTTATTTGAATTTCATCAGTTTTTACATGCACTCATTTTGTGTACATGTGTGCATGTATGTGTATTATATATTGTTCTATAAAATGTTATCACATGTATATAATTCATGTAACCACAACCAAGATGCAGAATTGTTACATCATCACAAAGGAACTAAAAGAAAACCTTCCACAGAACTAAAACTGCGCTATACCTTGCTCTGGGTGCTGCTTATGCTGTGCACATAAGATTTATACAATTTAGAAATAAGTTATGCCTGAATTTAAAAAGAATGATAATGAAGCTCAATTGGTTGACATGGATACACGTTCAAGATAGTCAGGTTTAAAAAAAAGTTACAAAACAGTATTTATAGTATGATTCTGTTTTTGTATAATTTTATGTCTCTGTGCCTAGGGAAAAAAATACAAAATCACCAAAATTTAATATTCTTCTAAAACTTCTATTTCATTTTTCTGATGTTTATTTTGTAGTGAGTAAGAATCACTTTAACAATTCAGGGGAAAAGAACCCCTCCCCCAAAAAACAGTATGTATGTATATTCTCAAGGAAGAATTTTTTTTTAATCACCACCTAATTCATTCCTAGGTTTTTCCTGGCTTAAAAGAAAGCCTTAAAATCCTCCCATATAATCCTTTCTATCATTCCCCTAAAATATAACATCATTCATCTTTATGGTTCTTGTAAAGATGAACTTGAAAAGCCCTTTCCCCTAAAGCTCACTGTGTTAGAATATTTGTAAATTTTTCAAAAGAAGCTGAGACATGAGTACAAACTATATTCAAGGCAAACTTTTCCTCTCACAAATTACAACAACAACAAAAAATCTTTAATACAACCTTTAGTGACCACAGACTTTGTGCTGAAATTATACAAAAGGATTTTAGAGTCAGGACGCACAAGACAATGATCCTGCTCTAAACAAGGTCAAAACTGCAATACACCAAGCCACATGCTTGTACCGCTGGTGCAGAGTCCTGGAAGCAGACAGAGGAGTCAATAACCAATCCTGTGTAGGAGAGGGAAGGTAGATGGATTCCGGACAAAGAATGACCCTGGATCTGGGCCTTGAAAACCTATATTTGAGCTTCTGCCCAGTGAAAAAGGGTAAGAGTTGAGAGTCACTCAGACAGACTGCCTGCAAGCACAGGAAACTTGAGAACCTGCTGGAAAACAAGTAAATACAGGACAGGGAAGAGGTGAAGGCTGACGATTCTAGAAACTATCCTGAACACCATGCCAAAAGATTGGACTGCATTATCCAATATACGGTAGGAAATCCAAGGTATTTTCAGCAGAGTATTAGATTGGTGGCAATGTTGAAGATGAGCTGGAATGGAAGAGAATGGAAAAGGAAGATAAATTATTGCGCTCTTAACAGTATATGCCAGGTAAAAAAACACTGAGACCCTGAATAGGGAAAGCAACAGCTATACTGCTACCAATTTTTACTTGTATTTTTTCAAACTATATAAATGGCATCATGCTTTATATAACCCACAACTTAATGTTTTTGTTCAACACTATTCTTGAGATGTACCCATAATGACACGTGTATTTCTAGTTCTTTCATTTTAACTACTGTATAGAATTTAGCTGGTTGAACACACTTAGTCATCCACATCTTGTTCACAGTCATTGAAGTCGTTTTCACTTTTTTTCCCTTTCTGTTTTTTGGCTTTGCCACGCAGCTGGCTAGATCTTGGTTCCCTGACCAGATATCAAACCTGCACCCTCGGCAGTGAAAGCCTGGAGTCCTAATCACTGGACCACCAGGCAATTGCCTTTGTTTCCAAATGTTTGCTCTAACAAACAACAGAGTGGTCAACAAGGCATACAAACCTCCCAGTACATGTGTAGGAGGCTTTTACATACCTGGAAATAGAACTGCTGGTTGATGAAGTTATAAGGTTTGAACATCCTAAACCTAACTACTTCTTGCCAAACTATTCAAACAACTAGTGGTTGTTCCAAATGATATACCCATCAACAGAATATGTTGAATTTCCATCCAACATGTCCCTGCTTACAGCTGGTATGGCCAAACTGTTTACTTGGGACAAATCTATGAGTGTAGAATGGGTCATCTTGTCCTGGTTTTATATTGTTTCCAGGACCTAGCTTCCTACTTTATAGCTATAATCCAGGAATTAGGTTATGGGAGAAAGGGGGTGAGCTGCTTAGGTAACAAGAATAGAAATACCTCTTACGAATTGTCAAAAACTGCTTAAGCAACAAAAACAGAGAAACATTTCTACCCACCCCCAACACATACAAATGGTGGCCTGAATAAACAAGAACTAACTTGCCATGTAAAAATACAGAAAGCATTCCAAAGTTGATATGGCAGCTCTATGGTTATAAAGAACCAGCATCTTTCTGTTCTGGATTCCATCTTCATCTCTGCAGGGTCTAAGGTGATTTCTGAAACTCTAGTCATCATTCTGATTTGAAGAGTGGAAAAGAAAAGCGATATGGGCAAAAAGGGCCCTAAGGGAGGTATGCCTTCCCTAGAACGCACACACAACACTCCTAAATAACAATCACTGGCCAGATTTCAGTCATTTGGCCATACTTAACTGCAAGAAAGACTGGAAATGGGATTTTCTCGCTGTTGTTTTTATTTGTTGAGATAATGTGCAGAGAATAGAAAAAAAGGGGTCTGCTACTAAGGGAAAAACAAACAACAGGAGGCAACATTCTTAGTAAATGTTATGATTAATCAAGATACAGAACACAAGAAGAGATGAAAAGAAAGAAAATGGAGCTCAAGAGATGGAAGTCAGCATAGATGTAGATTTAAGAATTATCAGCATACAGGTATCAGATGGAATCATAGAAATGACTAAGTCCCATGAAACACCACTGATCAAGAAGAGATGGTGACAGCAATTAAAAAAAAAAGAGGAAATAACACCATTTGCAGCAACATGGATAGACTTCACAGCAACAAGTAAAGTAAGTCAGAAAGACAAAGACAAATACCATATGCTACAGATGTGGAATCTAAAATGAGACAAATGAACCTCTACACGAAACAGAAACAGGAGGACAGACTGTGGTTACCAAGGGGGAGAAGGAGTGGAGGAGGGATGGATTGGAGTTTGGGATGAACCGATGCAAACCAGTATATATAGGATGTATAAACAAGGTCCTACTGTAGAGCACAGGGAACTGTATTAAATATCCTGTGATAAACCATAATGGAAAAGAATGTTTAAAAGAATATACATCAATATAGACACATAAAACTGAATCGGTTTGCTGTACAGCAGAAATTAGCACACTGTATATCAACTATATTTCGATTTTAAAAAATGATGAGGTGACCATACCAGGAAAGCCAAAATTTAAAAGAAAGAAAGGAAAAAATCTATTAAGAAAACCAAGATGTAGAGACTATTCAGAGAAGCAAGAAAATCAGTGCTCATAAATCAAGGAAGCAAAGCCTTTCAGCACTGAGGAGGTGTTGCAGAAGCCACTAGGAGTAGTCTCCCCAGCAGCTCTTCCCCCTGTGCTTCCCTAACAGAATTCCAGTTTTGTTCAGCTACTGAAAAGTTATATACTTGAGAGGAGCCTGGCCTCGTTCCCAACCCCAGCCTGCAAACCAGACAATTATAAAGCTATCAGTTGACCCCATTCCCCCTGCCACTGACTGACTTTGGCAAGGGCATGTGATGTGATCCTGGCCAATGGGACAAGCTTGGAGAGAAAATAAAGTTAATATACTGTGAATGGAAGGGAGGAAAGGTAAAGAAACTGGGTCTTTGATGACAGTGTCAAGTCATGAATTAAGCAACTCTGGAAATGTCTGTATTTCCAAGACATCTTTCATGTAGCCTTTTATTTAAGCCTTGTCAATTTGGGTTTTCTGTTATTTGCAGTCAAATTATCCCAACTGATAAAATAGTCAATAGTATGAGAATTTATAGATAGGTGAGGAGATCATCGGGAAGCCCTGAGAAACAGGATTTAGAATGGAATGACACTGCTCCATCACTGATGAGGGGTAAAACATCAAAAACCCTGGCGGGTATATGTAAAGTCAGGAGGATTTCTCCTAGTGACTTGCATTAGATATAAGCAGGACAAGCTCAAGTGCCGAGAAAGAAATTAAGAAAGAAACTGGATCCTTGAAGAGAATAATAAAGGTTTGGAATAGCTTGTTAGAGAAAAACGTGAAAGGGTATAAACAAAAAGATCTCCAAGTAACATCAGGGGTTCTGTTAACCTTTAAATCTTTCATTTAAGGCAGACAGTAATCGGCTGGGCTTCCCCAGTGGCTCAGCGGTGAAGAATCTGCAATGCAAGAGATGCAAGTAGACATCTCTGGTCAGGAAAATCCCCAGGAGAAGGAAATGGTGACTCACTCCAGTATTCTTGCCTGGGAAATCCCATGGACAGAGGAGCCTGGTGGGTTACAGTCCACAGGGTCGCAAAAGAGTGGGACACAACTTAGCAACTCAACAACAACAGAGTTATCAACTCAACTTAGCAACTCAACAAC
Organism: Budorcas taxicolor; assembly: GCF_023091745.1. Taxonomy (NCBI): domain Eukaryota; kingdom Metazoa; phylum Chordata; class Mammalia; order Artiodactyla; family Bovidae; genus Budorcas; species Budorcas taxicolor. The sequence continues at coordinate 72,754,348 of NC_068913.1, read as the reverse complement.
AACAATCGGTTACAGAGTTATGGAGTCAGTACAAAGATCCTCCCTGGTGGCTCAGAGGGTAAAGCATCTGCCCACTATGCGGGAGACCTGGGTTCGATCCCTGGGTCAGGAAGATCCCCTGGAGAAGGAAATGGCAACCCACACCAGTATTCTTGCCTGGAGAACCCCATGGGCGGAGGAGCCTGGTGGGCTACAGTTCATGGGGTTGCAAAGAGTTGGACACGACTGAGTGACTTCACTTCACAGAGATCCAAGTAGACTGCTGTGTTGACTCAGAGTTGGAGAAAGAGAGGAGTACTTCTCTGAGAAGATCAAAGGGATGAGAAGGTACCCGTAACAGATAACCAGGTACATCAAGGAAGAAATGAAGTGAGTGGAGGAAGGAAAGGCCAGACAGAAAACAGGGTGGGAATCTAGGGAATAAATTCAGAGTCAGAAGAACAGGTTTAGTGAGAGAAAGCAGACGGGAGAGAGGGGACTCTGACAGAGGAAGGGGTGTGGCAGAGATCACTATCTCAGAAGGGATAAGAGGAGAGTGTGGGCACTGAATGGATTGCTGAGGTGTTAAGGAAGAGAAGGTCACTGGAACCAAGGAGATGAGGGGCATGAATTGAGGATGTCAGATCGGTTCCCAAAACGGGCACTGCAGAGGCCAGGAGCTCAAAGGAAAACAGGAGTTAGCTACAAACTGAGAACTGATGCGTCCGACTAAACTGCTCTTCTCTATGTTTCTCATGGAAATGAACACTTATGGAATCCAAAGATTTCTTAAGAAAGAGAAACCTACTAGCAAAGGCAATGGTTTCAGGCAGATAATCTTTCACATCTACATACAAAATTGGCCCTAAACCCTGAGGAAATCCTGGAAAACCCGTTCTATCATCAGACAAGTCCTTTTAATTGGGTCTCCTTCTTATCAATGTAGAAGTGCCTTTGAGGAATAATATAAGAAAAGTGGAGACAAATCAATTGTATATAAGTTATTTTTTAAAGTTTCTGCTCCCAGCATTTCCCTTTTCTCTCTTCCCACTGCCACTTGCCAGGTTCAGGTAGCAAATATTGCTTCTCACCTGCTGCTGCTGCTGCTAAGTCGCTTCGACCCTGTGCGAGCCCATGGACGGCAGCCCACCAGGCTCCTCCGTCCATGGGATTTTCCAGGCAAGAGTACTGGAGTGGGTTGCCACACCTTCTCTGGCTTCTCACCTAGATGACTACAATAGCTCCTATCCAGCTCTCAGCCACCATGCTCTCCCTGCTTAAGCCATCCATACACAATTTCCAAAATAAACTTCCTGGAGCATCTCTCCGATCACGTCACTCCTCTCTGCAAAAATCTGCAGTGACTCATAATCATCCAAAACACTGGCTTTCAAGTCCAGCTCTTACAGCCCCTATATCTCATGAGATGGGTCAAATGACACAATTGGTTCTCGAATTGCAGGGGGGAAGAATATATATATATAACAGATACTTTTTTTTCATTTTAAGCTTCTCACCCTTCATATTTTCAAAGCATTTGGCACCAATTTTCACTTGTCCATATTAGCATCTAATAGGAGAGACAGGTAACATAAAATATATTTAGTTATTTGAAGTTTAATACACATCATCACAGAGAATTCTTCTACATGCAACGTTCATGCACAAATGACACACAAAATAAAGTCCAACTCTGCAGTAGGGGCGTTCAAGACCCTCCCCAGTTCTGACCCTACCTTCCTTTCCAACACTCTCTCTGAAACTTTACTCCATGTATCGTAATTATAAAGCAAGCAAGGCTGTCTTCAGAGTTACTTGCATTCACATCCGTCTCTTTAAGGATCCAGGTTGTATCTTGCTCACATTTCTCCATGTGATACGTAACACAAGAAGGAGTAAGATTCATTCCATGGGCCCATTGCTTATCTGCATGTACTTTGGGCACCACCAGAAATGTATGTTGAGTCCACCTGATCCAAGCAACCTTTCCTTAAAAGTCCCGAGGGGTGTTTTTATGGAACTTTATGAAAAAAATAATAAATCATTTGAAAAGAAATCACACAACATGGAAAAATCATGCCAAATTTGCTAAATAATCAATCTAAATATAGATATTCTTGTATACAACTACTACGTCTGAGCCACCAGGGAAGCCCAATATAATGAATACACAGTTGTAAATAAAGCTAAGAGACAGCCATCCTGACCATAGCATGAAGTCCACTTGAGGTTGAGGACAACTAGATGCATGATAGTCAAGCTCTATGCAGACACGTTGCTCCTTTCATGCCCTGGATGTGTAATTTACAATGGGACAAAGAAGGGGCTATTATAATTCTCGTATTCCACAGACAGTCATCAGAATAGGAAATCCCAATATTAGGTCTCATCTACGTAACGAGAGAAAATTCAGAGTCCCTAACGTGAAATTAGGACAATGAAAGTACAGACATGTCTGTGTCTCTGTTGATGGCCATTTTCCTTCCTGGTAGGTGCAGGTTTTAGGTTCCTTTTCTGAAACCTTTGAGGTCAGAAATATTTAGAATTGGTTTTTGGTTGTTTTTCATTTCAGAAAAGTAATATGGTGCATACATCATATAATAACTGCTCTAGCAGGAACCTGAAGTAGCATCTCATAGTTAAACATATTAATATTTTTGTAACCAGATATATGAACATTCCTATTAATTCAAATAAAGACCATGAATAGCTTCACATCTGTTCAGGTCAGATTTAGCCGTTAAATGAGCTACCAAAACAAAACCAAAAAAATGGATTGCTATTCAGATTTCACAATTGTGGTTGAGACTGAATTACAAATAATGGTGCAATGCTGGAGCTTAAGGAGGTGACCACTGTTCTCACTCCTTCTGCAAAGATAAGCTGCTATGGCAATCAATGTCCACCTACAAAGGCCGTCCTCTCAGTGGCTCACCAGCTAGAATAAACTTCCGCGTGAAATGTAACCTCAAACTTTTCCCCTGTAACTTACCCAGTTTCTTCCCTTTATTGGTTACTTGAAATGCTGTGTTGTGTTGTATGTGGTAAGTCGCTTCAGTCATGTCTGATTATTTGTGACCCCTTGAACTGTAGCCTGCCAGGCTCCTCTGTTCATGGGATTCTCCAGGCAAGAATACTGCATATCATTATTTCTTTATCACAGTATGGCAGCCCAGGGTTATGCAATTTAACCAACTTATGCCACTTCCCCGGTTGCACTCACATAGCCTATCCCCAGGGTTCTATAGCAATATTCATGCTGAGGAGTCTGACCCCCTGGTTCCAAAGCTCTGGGTCCAACCACAGCAAATCATGACACCATGAGGGAACAAGAATGCCCATACACAGAGGCATCTTTACCTATCTGTTGATTAACCTTGCAGAGGTTTAAAGGGAAAGACAGGATATATCTCAGTCTGCTCATTCAGTCATTTCATTTCAAAACAAAGGTAACACAAAAGGCTTCTAAACTGGGCCCCCTCTGCTTAAAGATTCTGAAGCAGGAGAATGAGGACCCCTCAGGAAGTTCCTGGGACCGAGCTTGTTAGCCATCTCTCGGGAGCTGGTGTTCAATCAACAGCAAGTCAAGTTTAAAAGGAAAAAAAGTGAGCAAAAATAAGCCAGAAAAAAAAAGGGGGGGGCATATGCATACTTAGGATGTAAATTAAGCAGCCTGAGTACACATTTTGTCAAATGCACAAACTAAGGGAAACAGCCTGAAGCCTGCACAAATATCAAGTGTTTAAGTCCATCAGATTGGCCCCACTGTGACATCAGTTTATACTTCCTTTCATTAAGTTCAATATAACAAAGCACACACATGTATTTGGCTTAGTCTGGAGGAGAAACAGCCCAATATTAAAAAACAAAATCACAAACCAAGCTCAATGTTTCTGTGAGCAGGATGTCACAGAGCCTTTCCCAGGTTCCCTCTAGAATTCTCTAAAGTCTTCAGTTCTAGAACTGAGAAAACAGAATCCTTTTTCTGGGATGCAGACTGGGAATTACCAGGTACACTGATCCACACGGTCTGTTTCTTTTGGAAGACCTATCTGTCATGCATATTTGCATGCTAAGTTGCTTCAGTCGTGTCCAACTCTATGCGGCTCTATGGATTGTATCCCACAAGGCTCCTCTGTCCTTGGAATGTAGTGATACCTAAAAATGTCACTATTTTCCTCTAGTCCTCATCTCTACCTTCAAAATTATCCCTGTTGGAAAGCATAATTTCACAACCAGAAATTTATCACCTCAAATCTTAATGCCATAGCTTCTATATTTGCTTCTGTAAAATATTTTAATTACCTAAATAAGAATATACTTTTCTAAAAATTCCATTAAGCTGGATAAGATCAGGGCTAACACTATAACTCTATATCCATACATATCTCCAAGGAAACCTATCTAATATTAGAGCCATGCTAAGTAACAGATTCAATTTTGAAAGAAATCAGGCAGGCAGAATTTAATAAAATGGAAATTTGACTCTAAGAAGTGCTTTCACATTCCCTGATGCTGAGGATGCTTCAATTATGACAAAACTATAAATTGGGATAGACTACAGAAAATGTCACTACCCAGAATAAATATTATAAACATATATGACTTTGGTTGGTCCATTCTGAATCTTCCTTGACATTTTATCACTATACTCCAGGAAAGTCAATATATGAAGTTTTACCTTGTGTTTCAGGTTAAACACCAAGTAGGAGAGATAATAATAAGAAATCTTTACTCAGTCTTCCCAGCATGGATGGATACTATAAATAGTCAATAATTTCCTTTAATATACAAAGAAAAGTCAAGAAAGAAATTAAAGATTCACCAATTTAAAGTCTAGAATAACATAAGAATTTTACTGGGCAGAAACCAAAGATTAAAAAGTGATCTTGGCTTTGAGAGATTATTGTCCATCTACGACATTTCCCATCCATATGACACTGTGGTTACAAAAGTAGCTGTAACACCTCCTAAACTTATGAAACTTGGAGGGAGAGCTTCTGTTTTCTTATTTGCGATAAACTTAACCTGAGTCAATTACTGAGAGCATGCTGGTGATGTCGAGAAGAAACTCCAGGTGTTAAAACTGCCAGGACAACATTAAAGAATTAAAAACCTCAATAAACCAAACCTGCTCCCTCCCAAAAGAGAAGGAATGTCAAGGTCTCATCTATGCTCTACTTTATCCAAAGATTTGTACCACAAAATGGTATTTGTGTCCATATTTCCGTGTTTACCTGGCAAGGGCACCTAACCCTTCTGTGTGGCCCTTCTTGTTCTCTATAATAGTGACATTTCAAATTAATGGGCAACCTGCATCTACATCATTGTCAAAAATATTTTAGAAACCATAAAACATGAAGCAATAATTCTGGCACAGTGAGTCAATATCTGATTTTTTTCTTTCCTGATGAATTCCATGATTAGCTTTCTTGTATTTGAACAAGCAGCTTCCTTAAATCAAAACAGCCACTGCCAAGTTATCTGATAAACCCCTCTTAGGCACTATTTGATAACATTCAAAAGAAAATCCACTTTATTTCAAATCTAGCACCATTTCACTTGCACATGACAATCCTTCCCTCCTTCGTCCAACTGCTCTTTTTTCCAGGGTGAACATCTCCATTTAATTTCACATGCTCTCCTGTCCATTCTCCACCCTAGTCACTCCCCTAAGGACAGACTCCATTGTGGGTACATGCTTTGGCCATCCAATAGTGTCCTATATCAGTTCATTCAACAAAGGCTTAGAGAGAATCAGGTGTGATTCTAAGAACTGGGGATACATCATTGACAAACTTTGTCTCTTGCAGCTTAGCACCTCATCTTGTACCTAGAACAATGCCCAACACAAAGTAAGCATGCACTAAATATTTGTTGAAAACATCCTAATGAAATATAGTACCTGAATGTGAACACAATGATTTCAAATATGATTTAAAATTGAAAGCGGCACATTCAGATATGGTGAAATGATTGCTGGCAGCAAGGAAAAAGGAAAAACTAGAAGTATGCATACAACTTAGAAAAGCTGAGTTGTCTATAGAATAGTTTATTTGCAACTCACTGTGTAGCTCAAGGACGTAATAACAGTAGACACAGTTTAAGATATAAGATGTTCACCATCTACCAGAGGTTCAAATTATATCTACACTGTTCAAAAATGTAAATAATACATTTTACAGAGATGCAAGACACAGCTGATTTATATTTTATGTCTTAGTACTTGTTTCAGTTGAGTAAGAGAGTGTTGTGTGCTCAGTGACTGACTCTTCATGACCCCATGGACTGTACAGCCTGACAAGCTCCTCTGTCCATGGTGTTATCCAGGCAAGAATACTGCAGTGGGTTGCCATTTTCTTCTCCAAGGGATTTTCCCAACCCAGGGATCAGATCTATGTCTCCTGCATCTCCTGTATTGGCAGGAAGGTTCTTTATCACTGAGCCACCTGGGAAGTCCAGTTACTACTGCTATATAACAAATCACAGTAGCAACTTTAAACAATTATTTTATTTGGCTTATAATTTGGGGGGTCAAGAATTTAGGAAAGGCTTAGTTGGGAGGCTCTGTTCAAGGTCTCTCAATTGCATGCAATCTGATGCCAGGTGGGGCTGGATCATCTGATGGCCCAATAGGGTAGATGTGAAGATGGCTCCCTCAGGATGCTGGGTTTCAGCTGGGAGCTTGGCTGTGGTTGTTGACTGGAGCACCTATGCATGGCTTTTCCAGCATAAAAATCTCAGAGTAGTCATAGTTCTATAGAGCAGTTGGCTTTCCCATAATTAACATACCAAGAGAAGTGGCAGAAGTTTCATGCCTTTTATGACCTAGTACTGGAAATCATATATTGTCATTTCTGCCATATTCTATTGGTTAAAGCACTCACAAGCTGACTCATATTCAAGAGCAGGGCGCATAGACCCCCACCTATCAATATTAGAAGATTTCTGGCCATTTTTTAAAAACTGCCTCAGTTATGAAAGAGGTAGGTTTCAATTATTTTTAAAATGTGGTTAGGTAGACCACTGCATTCTAATTGTCATTCTTAGAGAATAATCTTATAGTTACCTGGGGGGACGAATGGGAAGAAGAGGTAGTTGCAATGTCCAGGATCAACATGTACACACTGCTATATTTAAAATGGATAACCAACTAGGACCTACTGTATAGCACATGGAACTCTGCCCAATGTTATGTGGCAGCCTGGATGGGAAGGGAGATTGGGGGAGAATGGATACATGTATATGTCTGGCTGAATTCCTTCGCTGGCCACCTGAAACTATCGTAACATTGTTAAATTGGCTATACTACAATACAAAATTTAAAAAGTAATGAAGTCATTATGAGAGAAATATCATCTGTTATTTTGTTCAGTCCAAATATTGTTTGTCAAGTTAGCTAAGCTTAACTGATTAGCTTAGCAAGAGAGTCACAGAATAGCTTTTGGACTTCTGGACTCATAAGCAACAAAAGCTCATCATACAGGCTCAGGAGTCCTGCCCATATCTTAAGGGCAGGGTCTGGGGCCACCTTACCAATTCCAGGTGGCAGTGATTTCTCCCTTTGCTGCTCTGCTCACTTCACTGGTCATCATATACTTTGGCTTGGTGAGTTGTAGTAGCAGGTGTGGCGAGGGAGTGATGAGAGAAAAAGGTATTAACTCCCTCTATGTCATTAGCTTTGGGAGGATAAGAGCTATCTTAATTCTTTCTCTTTCCCACAGAACCCAGCTGCTGCTAAGTTGCTTTGAGTCGTATCCAACTCTGTGTTACCCCATAGACAGCAGCCTACCAGGCTCCTCTGTCCCTGGGATACTCCAGGCAAGAATACTGGAGTGGGTTGCCATTTCCTTCTCCAATGCATGCATGCATGCTAAGTCGCTTCAGTCATGTCCTACTCTGTGCAACCCTATGGACAGCAGCCCTCCAGGCTCCTCTGTCTACAGGATTCTCCAGGCAAGAATACTGGAGTGGGTTGCCATTTCCTTCTCCTACAGAACCCAGCAGGCACCCAATAAAACTGGCTCTGCTCAAAGTAAAAAGGATGAGCCTTATTGTTCATTATTCTTGCCCCATTCATATCTTTAAATCACTAAAACAAAGAAGACAAGCTGTATCACAAGAAGCTGGACTGCTGAGTTCTAGAGAGACTTGGAGCCATCCCAAAACAAAGACACTGGGCAACAGGAGAGCCCCATCCCTGGTGATGGTCAACCCAAGGTGTATAGAGAAAATTCAACCATCAGACAGGGGCTGGGATGTGAAGCGACTTTCAAGGTCCCTTCCAAGTAAAACTTCCATCGTTCAGTAATACAAGACTTTGAGAAGGAGAAATACCATATGACATCCTGTACATGTGGAATCTAAAAAGAAATGATACAAGTGAACTCACAAAACACAGAAAACAAACTTATGGTTGCCAGTGGGAAGGGATACTTAGGGTTTTGGGGAAAGTCATGGACACCCTGGTTAAATGGATAACCAACAAAGACCTATTGTATAGCACATGGACCTCTGCTCAGTGTTATGTGCCAGCCTGGATCGGAGAAGGGTTTGGGGGGAGAATGGATACATATGGCTGAGTCCCTTTGCTATTCGCCTGAAACTACCACAACACTGTTAATTGGCTGTAACCCAATACAAAATAAAAAGTTTAAAGTAAAAAAATTATAATACAGAACTTATAAAATGAAAGCAAAACTGAATTCTCTACATGTGTGAAATGTTACCATTCACTACCCTCCTTTCCAATAAAATAGAGAAAAAGACATAAAGGGAACTCTGAATAAAGCTCTTCAGGTTTAATGCAACAGTCTACAATCCACCCACAGAATATACACAGGATATATAAACCTGGCTTTACCAGAAACCTCTGGAATTGCATTTCCACTGCTCTCACACCTCCAGTGGCTACCCCAGAAAGTTAACACACTCTGATTTCACAAAAAAAATCTTTCCACCGTCACCGAAAAGGAATGACTCTCAGAGTCACATTTTCAGCATAATATTTTATCACTAATCGTACCAACAACTTATGTATGTGGGGAGGGAAGAGGTCAATATTGCCTAATACATCTAGGAGTCACTATTTCTAAGTAGATAGTAATCTACTTATGCGAAGCAAAGGATATTTTAAAACACCACTTGAACATTAAAAGTAAGTTATAAACTAAACTGTGACCTGAATACAAGTAATGTACCAGGTTCTATGATGGGTAGTGGTGATCTGACAGTGGGCAGGCAGACACTGTAACAGCCCCAAGGAACTCCATCTACTTATGGTGTGTCAAAGATGCAAGAGACTGTATCACGGATTAAACTTAAATAACAAGGAATTTTTAAAAAAATCCAATGTTCACTCACTTTAAAATCTTCTATTGGAAATAACAGCACCTATCAAATGCCATAGAGCAAACTTTATACCATACAGAGAGCATAAACGGGGACTCTCTAGGAGACCTATAGAGAAATCTCTTGAGCCAGAACTAGCAACCGAGACAGATCACAATCAGTTTCCAATAGCAACCAGACACACAAACAGAAAACTCTCAAGTGGTTTCACGTTTGGAAATGTCACCTGCAAAAGAAAGTCTTCAGAGAACACAAGTTCACTCTTTTCAAATATTTAAAGTATTGTTGCATTGAAGATATCAGACTCATTTAAATACTTCAGAAGGTAACCTGAGGCTTTTGGGCAGAAGTTAAAACAAGCAGATTTGCGTTCTCATTAAAAAAAAAAAAAAAAAAAAAGCCCCTTCTAACAATGTGATAGCTCATAGCTGGAATGGATTTCACAAAATGGGACTGAATTCCCTCTCACTAAAGAACCTTCCAGAACCTATTATGATGTCTGTCTGCAAAGTTATGTACATTACAGACTCAGATCATGTATTGGATTGTATCATATTCAAGATCTAACTTCTTCCGACTCTATTATGCATTTTGTGGAAGAGGAAGTCTCCATCTTTCTTTGAGTAGATAATTTCCAAACAATCTATTAAGTCTTAAGATCCTCAGTTCTACATCTTTATCTCAGCATTTGTCTGCTTAGGCCAATATTGAAGCTAGCTAGCCCCACTGAGCCCCTGTCATCAAGGGAGTAGAAGAGGTATGAAGCATCTTAAGCGAAAGAGCATGTAGGGGGACTCTCTGGGGAAAAGACTTCTGAGTAATGTATAAAAAGCATATGGTTGCATGTGATTCAGCAAAAGAGACCAGTTGTTCCTAATGGCAATGCTACTCCCAGTCAGCAGAAACAGTAATTAACTGAGCAACATTCAGAAGGAGACTTTAAACCTGACTTTCATGATTTGTCAATGACTTACCAAGTCATGATCTCTCTAGGCCGTTACGTCTTTATTTCTTCTTTCGGTCAGTTTCATGGTACCACATACATTCTCACTGTGAAAATATCATTAGTAATCTCACCACTCTGGGGAGGTTAATGTTATCAGTTTGGTGTCAGTCCACTCGGAATGTATTGATCTGTTTATTTACACATTAATGAAATATTCTACATACTGTTTATGTAATATGTATTCTGCAGTTTTCACTTAAAACACATTTTGGATATCTTTCCATGGTAAGACATAGACCTACAGCATGGCTTCATAGTATTCATTTTATACCATTTCATCATTTCCAGGAAATGCTTTTTCCCATGTTTTAACATCTCTAATATCAGGCATGTCTCACATTTAATGGACATCATGGTTTACTCGGCATTATATTTTTCTTCCTTAGCGGTACGTTTTCTTTCTTAGTACTACATAAATTAATGATGGGTCTTACAATGCTTGATTCAATGATACAGTTGGCTGTAATCAATCCATTTTTGGTGTTGCTGTTGGCAGAAGATATCCTTGACATCCCCTGTCATATTCCCTCAGCCCAGCTCTGATTTCAGGCTTAGCCATGGTGGGAAGTTCTAAGTAGGGTGGACTCAGGCTGACATCTTCCACCAAGGCAACACAGGTGTCCCCTTTGTTCTCCAGTACCTTCTCTGAAGCTAAGTACCAACTCAGCCCAAAGGCAAAGACAGCCCAGAAATGTGGAATATTACTGGCCAAGGTTACAACCTCAACCAGGGGGCTTCATGGGCAGCTGTATCCATGCTCTAGCCTCCTATCTTTCCAGAGCAGGAGTCTGGGGGCAGAACCAAGCCCCAAATGCCAACAGCAGCAACCTTCATAACACACTCTTACATTGGCTCTTCCTCCCTCCCTGTCTTTCTCCCTGTTCCCTCACTTCTGCTTCCTGGAATCCCCAAATAAGCAACCTGTGCTCAGTTCCTTGCTTCAGGCTCTGCTCTCAGGGGAACTCAACTAATGCAGTGGTCATTTAGGTTATTTCTAGGCCTCTCTTTCCCCATCCGCAAACTGAGAAAAAGGAATTAAATCCCTTCCAGCTTCCACATTCTAAGATGCCTCCTTTTATATATCACAACAAGGGTGACCTCTTCAATCGAGAGAAGCAAACTGCCCCTTTTTCTGAAGCTCAGTGATATATCACACCAACAGGTTCTGGTATTATAAGACTAGGTCATTAAACTTTATGGCAAATATAGGACCAGACATTTCAAGCAGGACAAAGACGAAGAGAGAAGCAGTAAGAGATGTCATAACTGGTGCATGTTCTACTTCAAAATGATGACAATCACTTTAATGAACTCACTTGACAAGACCTTATCACAGAGAAACAGCCTCAGCTGGAGGACCCCATCTCCTTGAGCTACTTAAATAGCCCCCAATTCCCAAAGTATGTTTGTAAATCAACTGCTTGGTATTTACAATTAGCTTTTTCCCACAGAGATGTTGTTAGAAACGCTTCTGTTCCTAAGCCAGGCCATTAAGAGTATTTAGTCTATAAAAGTGCTGAGCACCAGCACAAAAGTTCCTAAGAAAGTATGTAACTTGACCACATTGCATTTTGTTACCAGAGAGAATATTTAATAATGCAATCAAGATTCCAGGAACAAATATTCACCCATGCCAATAGTTACACACAAAGATACATATAAACACACATACTGGTAAAAGGGGATTTCTCAAGAATCAAAATGTCTGCACAGATGTTCATTTACTTCCTTGTAACTAGTCTTGATATCAAGAGAGACCAACAACCAAAAAAACTCTAAAGCTCACCAAAACACTCAAGGGTTAAAGTAGAAACAACTGAGTTCAACTCACAAAGCGTGCAGAACTACTTGGTCAAGATAAAAGGGAAAGAGGGCCATTAAGAATAAGCTTGCTCAGAATTAAAGTGGTTACGTAATATGGAACTCAGATCAACACAAAGGACAGTTTAAAGGCAATGCCCAACAGCTAAAAGTCAAGCTGCAAAATCACAAAAGCCCAAACTTGAGTTGAAGAAAAAAATTGTTCCTTGTTTACATAAAGCTAAAGCCTTATTCCTTAATAGGTCAAAGTTGCATTTATATGAAATTGTATCAAAGCCCCACAGTTAATATTTGTTCATTTAATATTTACATCAACCACTACCACTCAGTTCAGCTCAGTCGCTCAGTCGTGTCCGACTCTTTGCGACCCCATGAATCGCAGCACGCCAGGCCTCCCTGTCCACCACCAACTCCCGGAGTTCACTCAGACTCGCGTCCATAGAGTCAGTGATGCCATCCAGCCATCTCATCCTCGGTCGTCCCCTTCTCCTCCTGACCCCAATCCCTCCCAGCATCAAAGTCTTTTCCAATGAGTCAACTCTTCGCATGAGGTGGCCAAAGTACTGGAGTTTCAGCTTTAGCATCATTCCTTCCAAAGAAATTCCAGGGCTGATCTCCTTCAGAATGGACTCGCTGGATCTCCTTGCAGTCCAAGAGTCTTCTCCAACACCACAGTTCAAAAGAGACTTGCCTAATATTTGCAAATCACGTATCTCTTAAGGTGTTGATATCAAAAATATATAAAGAAGTCATACAACTCAATAGCAAAAAAACAAACACTCCAATTACAGATAGGCAGGAGAACTCAACAGATATTTTTCCAGAGAAGACATACTGATGGCCAATGCATACACGAAAAGATCATCAGGGAAACAAACCAAACCAAAATGAGATATCACCTCACACTTGACAGAATGGCTATTGTAAAACAGATGAGCAATCTTTTCTGGTGAGGTTATGGAGAAAAGGAAACCCCTGTGCACTGCTGATGGCAATGTAAATTGGTGTGGTCACTATGGAAAACTACGGAGGTTCCTCAAAAAGTTAAAAATAGAACTATCATATGATCTAGCAATTCCATTTCTGGGTATTTCCCCAAAAAATAGAAACACTAATTCAAAAAGATATATGCACCCCCATTAATTACAGCATTATTTACAATATCCTAGATATGGGGACAACCTAAGTGCCCATCAATGGATGAACGGATAAAGAAAACGTGAGAGAGAGAGAGAGATATACAACACAATATTATCCAGTCATAAAAATGAGGGAAATCTTGCCATTTGTGACAACATGAGGAGACCTGAAGGGCATTATACTTGGTGAAATAAATCAGAGAAAGACAAATATTGTATGATTTCACTTTTATGTGGAATCTTCGAAAACACACACACACAAAAACCCCTGTAATAGGTTAGTGGTTACCAGATATAGAGAAGGGTGGGCAAATGGGTGAAGGGAGTCAAAAGATTCCTTCCAATTATAAAATAAATAAGTCACAGGGATGTAAAATACAGCACAGTGACTATAGTTAATAATATTGTATTGCATATTTCAAACTTGCTAAAACTTAAGAGTTATTAAAAGAAAAAAAAACCACACCTCTAACACTAATTATTGAAGACTGTGGGATCAAGGACTAGAAAGTGAGGAGGAGAAATGAAGAAATCTGGGAGTGTAGAAATAACTGTCAAAGAAACCAAATCAATAAAAATCTCATGTAAAATATCTTAATGACCCAACATAAGTAGATCCATGGGTGATCTTTTTTTAAGTTTCCTAAAAATAAAAATGCCTTTAAATAAAAGCAACTCTTTGCTCACATGGAAAGTAAATCATAATTACTTTTACAATTGTGCATAGAGGGTTCACACTTAATTCCATGTCCATTCTGGTCAAAAAAGGGAAAAATGAAAAGTAAATGTAAATCTAAAAGGCCATGCAGTAGTATTAAATATATAGAGAGAGTCCATGAACGTGGATACAGAAAACACCAAATACTTTTAAAGCTGGCTAAGAAATTTGGTTTACAAAAGCCAAAACACTATTAATGTTTATGATCTAAACTTTATTACTATATACACACAGAGAGAGGATTCTGTCATTTTCTTTATCCTCAAGCTCCATAGTTTATCAGTAAAGATGTATGAACTGAGCTTAAAGAAAACAATATTCTTTCACATTTTTCCCCATGGAAGCATTGACAAAAAGCACCACAGGGGAGAAAGCTGTATTAATTATCCTCATGGTTTGCAAGAAAAGCTCTTTATTAACTTCAACCTAAACAAACATAAATAAACAGACAAAACACTCTAGACATAAACCTGCTGCAAAAGCTCTCTAAAATCAAACATAACACCCACGGTACATCTTTCAGCTTGAATGAATAAACCCCTCCAGTGAGACCTCCAATGGTTTCATTAAAAAACATAAAAGAGAATCGTTTCATTTAAGCATGAATGACACTGGAGAGAGCTTTTGTAATATTGATAACAACATTTCTTGGAGACATGATTAACTGGATTATCTCACCTAATAACTAAAAGGAAGAAGAGTGAACATAGAGGGGCCTTTCATGCTTTGAAAAAGAACTCAGACATGGTAAAGTCTTAGACTGCAATAGTCAAGAGGTGCTTGAGCCACTCAGGCACAAGTATAATGCATAAAATTCTATTCGATAAGACTAATATTTCATTTGCATTAGGATCAAGAATCTAGACAGACTTAAAGAATTTAAAGTAGCTAAGCAAAACATATTTTTCCTTTTATTTTAGGGACAAGGAAACTAAGGCCCAAGGGCTCAAGATTTGCCCAGTGCCCTGTTACCACTAACTGTATACCTAGTTATCTAGGTCTGCCTTGAGAATGTGAGGAACAGGGAGGCCTGGCTTGCTGCAGTCCGTGGCATCCATCGCACAGCTTGGAGACTGAATAACTACACCTTGAAAATGCCTTGAGGCTCAATGAGAATGCCTTGAGGCCCAATACAATGCACTGAATACAATTCAGCAACATGCTGAACCTCAGAAACCTCAGAAGATGTAGTCTCATCTTCCATACCTGAAAAGTCACTTTTAACATCCTTAAACAAAACATGAAACAGGATGAAATTTCAGGTGTTGCTCCAGCACTAAGGAAGTCTCATTTGAGCCACCTCAAGAGATTAGGAACTAAAATTCTTCATCCAGTTCAATGTAATTCATGACAGGCATTTGTATATTCAGAGACAAAATCCCACAACATTCTTAGACTCTTGTCTGTTATTACATCAGCCCCAGGGAGATTACGGTTAGGTAACTTTCAGGATTTCCTAGCCCTTACTGGGAGGGATTGGGGGCAGGAGGAGAAGGGGACGACAGAGGATGAGATGGCTGGATAGCATCACTGACTCGATGAACGCGAGTATGAGTGAACTCCGGGAGTTTGTGATGGACATGGAGGCCTGGCGTGCTGCGATTCACGGGGTCGCAAAGAGTCGGACATGACTGAGCGACTGAACTGAACAATCTGTAAACTCTTAGTGGAACCTATTAACAAAAGTACCATCTGAGGCATGTAAATTGCTAATGACTCTCAGTCTGAGTAACCGACTTAACATTTAAGCTTTTTGCAAGTCAAAAATAGGCACATATATGCAATGAATCCTTATTCCACCCCCCACCGTCTCTAAATTACCTATTCATATCTTTTTAAATCTACGTTTTTGGATTTACATTTAATTTCTCTTTTATATTGAGGTATAGTTGATTTACAATGCTGTAAATCACAGCAAAGTGATTCAGTTATACAGACATCCATTCTTTTTCAGATTCTTTTCCCATGTAAGTTGTTATGGAATATTGAGTAGCATTCCCTGCACTATACAGTAGGTTCTTGTTAGTTATCTACTTTATATGTAGTAGTGGTTAGATTGTTAATCCCAAACTCCTAATCTGCCCCTCCTCTCTACCTCTCTCTTTGTAAGCTTTTTTTTTTTAATGTTCTTATTGATATAGAATACCCTATACATTCTTACTCCTAATGCTTTTTCTGTTATGTATACTGTAAATAGCTTCTATTAGTTGATGTCTTAATTTTGTTTAAAGTCCCATTTCTTGTGTGTATATATATATGTTTAATTATGTTTCTAGAACTCTCCACCTTAAATGTAAACAGGGCCTGTTATTGATAGCACTGTGGTATATAGTTCAGTTATATAAATCTGAACTTGGTATAGTTCAGACAGTATAGTTCAGTTTCCCACCAGTCCCAAGGCTTTTCTCAGACTTGTCTTAACTATATCAACAATTCCCACCCTTTTAGTCAATGAAAATTTGATGTTTTTGAGCCTTTCTTTCATTTTTGTAGAGAAAAATAGCCCAAGAAAGTAAAAACACTTCTAAATATATGATTTTGGCTTGATAGTTGTAAAAATCAGAAGCTGAAATTATTTTTAACCCATATCTCCTCACATAATCTTCCAAAATGCAGATCCAAGAAGAAAGAATTTGGGGGAAAAAAAGAGAGAGGGAGAAACTGAAGTGAGGTTAGCAGAGAAAGTCAGTCTCCTAAAAGACTGCTGAATTTCAAAGATGATTTATGTTTGAAACATATGAGATCAAAACAATTAAGAAGATATTTGAAAATTAATCATTATCCTGAGAAAGGCCTTTAGGGAAATTCAAAGTTATATTGTTTTCTGTGAGCAGAGTGATCAAATTTTTCAAAATGGAGTTTTAAAAAAACATACATGTGTACAAAGGTCTGTCTAGTCAAAGCTATGGTTTTTCCAGTAGTCATGTATGGATGTGAGAGTTGGACTAGAAAGAAAGGTGAGCGCCGAAGAACTGATGCTTTTGAACTCTGATGTTGGAGAAGACTCTTGAGAGTCCCTTGGACTGCAAGGAGATCCAACCAGTCTATCCCAAAGGAAATCAGTCCTGAATACTTATTGGAAGGACTGATGCTGAAGCTGAAACTCCAATACTTTGGCCACCTGATGTGAAGAACTGACTCGCTGGAAAAGACCCTGATGCTGGGAAAGATTGAAGGCAGGAGGAGAAGGGGACAACAGAGGACAAGATGGTTGGATGGCATCACCAACGCAATGGACATGAGTTTGTGCAAGCTCCGGGAGTGGGCGATGGACAGGAAGGCCTGGTGTGCTGCAGTCCATGGGGTCACAAAGAGTTGGACATGACTGAGCGACTGAACTGAACTGAAATGTGTACACCTTTAGAAGAATATTGAAAGGGGAAAATGTTTGAATCTCATCTCCCATAAAAAGAGTACCTTCAGGGTTCCCAGATTTAAAACATTTCCCCACCCAATTCCCTTCCCTTCATTCACCTCACCTAAAATAACTATCTTAAAAGATGAAAGCCTTCCCTTGAGTAGCTTTGCTTCATCATTCTAATTGTTCTAGAGACCCAGCCACAGCTGGACTCCTGATACCCAACCATTTATCATCTCTGCCTGGGAGTTCACCAGTATATTTCCAAACCAAGCAACTCTTACCCAGGGTTCCTTTCAAGGAAGATTATACCAGCAGTTTCTAATTTCCCATCCCTGCAGGAAAGGTTGTTCAGAGTTTGATTTTAAATATCTCTTATTAAAATTTTGCATGGCTGCTGAATTATGACCAGATTTCAAATCTTCATCTTAAAATGGGAGTTTATCAATTGGGCACATGTTATTATTCTCAGTATGAAAACCAAACAGATTAACAGAAAAAAGAGGAAGCACATTAAAAAGCAGTCAGATTGTATCACTGATTAAGTAGTTCACAGCCAAGGAGGAAGCGCACTTTAAACAGAAGCTGCAGATTTATATCCACTCCCTATTTCAGGACCTAGCACTGTAGACGCTCAATAAATATTGAATGAAAAGCTTTTTTCCATCCAAGACTCTTCTTCTCTCATACTATTCCACTCTTCTGCCTTCCCCAAGAACTACAGTTTTCATGGAAGCAAACAAAGGAATTATGAAATTCAAATGCACACTCTCTCAAGCCAAAACATTGTCCTGAACCCCAGAAGTCATCTAACTGGTTTGTTAAGTTGTGAAAAGTCTTTCTAATCAAACAATTTGGATTAATTTATCTTGCAAATTTAGATATCTTTAGACGTGAGGTTAGGGGAATTTGTGTACTGCCTGGTGACTCAATGATAAAGAATCCACCTGCCAAGCAGGAGACCCAGGTTCGATCCCTGGATCAGGAAGATCCCCTGCAGAAGGAAATGGCAACCCGCTCCAGTTTTCCTGCCTGAGGAATCCCATGGACAGAGGAGCCTGGTGGGCTACAGTCCATGGGGTCACAAGAGTCAGACATGACAGTAACTAAAGAGCAACAACAGCAGCTGCAGACACTAAGTTAGTATTCTTTGCACTGAAAGACACTGACTTTTTAATCCTTTCTCCACGAGGATGTCAAAATTTTTCAGTCACAAGGTAAGACATCAGATCAAAATAGCTTTAAAAGTTCTGTACAATCATGAATGTCATTACAGTTACTCTTACGCCAAGAATCATTTACACAACTTGAATTCTTATAAACACATTGACTAGAGACCCATTTAACCTGGGCATTTCTGCTCCAAAGAAAGTATTTAGACAAACAACACTCTTATCATTCCAAACATATTATTTTTCAGTACTGCCTGAAAACTTCTCTTACACAGATCAGAAAAAAAAGAAGAATGTCAGGTTGGTGCAAAGAGGCAAGTCATGCAAATAAACTTAGGTTCTGTTCAAACAGTTAAAATAATTAAAAACTTGGACCCTAAGCAAGCAAACAAACAAACAAAAAATATTTCTGCATTGACAACTCCTTTTAATTTCAAACCTGGAAAATATTTTAGCAGGAATATGGTGACCAAACTATGTTACCTAGAAATAATAAGAATGGAAGACACATTGAAAGGACTTTCTTTTTTAAGAGTGTAAGAAATATCATACTGGGTCTGATAAGTGGTTCCTCTGGCCAGAGGTTCTTGACAATGGTGCTAACGGGATGGGATATTTATCCCATTCAATGGGGTAGATTGAAACAGAGTAAAGAATAAAGCAATTGGGCTGTTAAGAAAGATGTAATCATGTCCTCCATAATCACTGCTTTCAAGACCCATGATGTCTTTTGGTCACTGAAAGTTTCAAGAGAGCAGGAATTTTATTTTTTCACCAATTTATATATATATACATATATATGCGTATATATATACACACATACATATATACACATATATATACACACATATATACACATATATACACACATATATACACACACATATATATACATATACATATATATACATATACATGTGTGTGTGTGTGTGTGTGTGTGTGTATAGATACACACCCAGTACTTGAACAGCATCTGGCACATATAAGGCCCTAAGCAAATTATTTTTTAATTAATAGTGTTACAACACAATCATTCACACACTTGCTTAAAGCAGGTAGCACATTAAGTTACCAGTTAGTTCCCCATTAAGAAGGCAAAAAAACACTTAAACTTTTCCCATAATGAGACTGGGTGCTGCCTGTCATTCAGGGACTCATTTATTCTGGCAATAAAAATCTACTGAGCACCTGCAACGTGCTAGGAATTTTGCTGAGGCTGGAGGTGCAGTTGTGGACAAGACAAGGAATTCCTGCCCTCAAAGGGCTTCCATCCTAGCAACTTCCTGGCTGCTATGTGGTCAGGCTGTTGAAGTGAAGAAAAACAAGAGGCTAGTTAGGGAACCTTTGTAGACTGAAGTGAGATGACTGTAGCTTGGATCAGGGAGGAGCTGGTGAAAAGGAACTGGACTCAGGATATATTCTGTACATTTAGAGGTTGATGGAGATAATCCAGGAGATGGAGAAATTAATAATGTAGTAGACAGGGGGTAAATCCATAGGCAAAGCAAGAGAGGTTGAGACCCATGAACAGGCATATGACCTCAGACGGGGCAGGGACAAATGACTCACTGTAACAGGACAGAGGCAGAGTGTGGGTATCATAATTTCCTAGCACCTAAGTCTCCAATAAAGGAAAATTTTTCTCTAAAAAATACCCATTAGCCTGCAGGTTAAGCCCATTCTCTTCCCTAATAAAGAAATGTAACACATGCTCATTGTACTCAGAATTGTTAAAAATAGAGAAAATATTAAAACATACATTGATATCACCTGAAATTTCACTGTCTAGTGGTAACTATTATAAACCTTTGCTGCAGTTCATCCCCAAATGTTTTTTAGTTACCTATTTTATTTATTCTTGTCATTGGGTTCAAATTGTATAAAAACCTTTGCTGCAGTTCATCCCCAAATGTTTTTTAGTTACCTATTTTATTTATTCTTGTCATTGGGTTCAAAATTGTATAAAATGATTTTACATCCTGGTTTTCTCAGAAGCATTTCCCCCACTTCACCCTCATATATTTCTCACTTTAACAGGACTGACTCACAGTCACAAGCATCTAGCCACCCAGATTAGAATACAGCTAATTTTTTAAAAAAATCCTTCATCAGTTTTCCCCACTCTGGCTTTCCCACCTGCCCATTCCATGTATTTGTCATTATGAAGAACAGACGGATAAAGCTCTAGAATATCTGCTGTCATTTTCACTTCTCTAAACCATCCAAAGAGCCTCTTCCTTTATCTCTGTCTTGTGTACATAATGCCTACATTTCTCACAGAAGGTTTTTCAGTTTATAAAGTTGGTCTCATTGTTAGAATTAAAAATGTTGGATTTGGTTTTGCATTCTTCCTTGTAATTCTGGCTTTTTGCTACCTTTGTGATTTCCCAGTCTGTCTTTTAGCTCCTTATGTAATATTATGTTAATAATCAAATTTTAGTTTTCAATGAAGATTTTTATTCCTCTATTGTTTTTTCTTCTGTTAACTTTACCACCTTTCAGCCATTACTTTCTTCTCATGGAGCTCTTTTGGTGTGGTGAAATTTCTGCTTAAACTAGGCTTTCTTTATTTTTACTGAATTTCTAGCTCCTGATTTCACGATCAGCTCTAGTAACTGAAGCAGCGAAGTGTTGAGCGTATCTGTTTATATCCTTCCACACTTTTTGTCTTTCCTCGGTTTGCCTTGTTCCCACCCCCCATCTCTGCCAATATTAAATACTCAATAGAATGTTCTAACTGCTCAGCACTATAACTGCCATATTCTACCTGCCTTGCCTGGTGCTGTGAAGGTCAAATAAGATCAAGTGCTAATCAAACCTTCTAGAAAATTCCAGTCTGTATACTTGAATAGGCCCTTTGCTTCTGATAAAAGAGGAATTTAATATTCTGAAAGGAAAGGCTACCGAAGCAACTTAACACACTCATTCAGTCTTTGAGATCCCGGCAGAATAGACATGAAAAAAATTCACCCTCCACTAAGGATTGTGAGACACAAAGCCTTCCCATCAAAAAAGATTACATTTCTACAGTTTCAAAACAAATCCATGGGCTGCATCATGCAAATACCTTTCATCCTTCAACCTTCTCTTCCTTAGTGAATTTCACCTTTTCACTCAGAGACAGAGTTTGAAAATGAGCTCTAGTCTAGATTGAACAGATGAGACTTGCTCATAATGCTAATACAGTATGCAGGTAAAGACATCTAGATAAAAACTGCTAATAGTAAACACTTCCCAAATCGCCAGTCTTCAGCTACTTTTAATCAGTGCATATTCATTCAGCCTAAAAAATACTCTATTTTGCCTTTTGTCCTTTTAATAAAATTGTAGTAAATGATATTACTTCTTAAACAATCCACTTGATATTCTCAAATCTAACATCAGCCACTGAAGGATTTTGTGCAGATTGCTTAAATACCTGAATCTCAGCTTTCTCATTTGTCAAACAGAAATAAAAACTGTTTTCTCAGTGGTTTATCATGAAGGTTAAATGAGGGAATGCACTTGAAAGAATTTATAAACTCTAACAGACTATGCAAAAATACAACTGTTAGACTGCAATTTGAAGTCCTCTATGATCTCATTTCCTTTTTTTTTTTTTTTGGAGAGGAGTAATTTTATTTACTTTGATTAAGTAATACATTTACATAGTTCAAAATTCCCAAGTTGCAAAAGGGTATATACAGTTAAAAGTCTTTCATTCCTTTCCACCAACCACCTGACTCTCTTCTCAGGAATGTAATCAACACCATATTTACTTTTCAGATGCATGTGGATTTTCCCCCAGTTTTTATCCAAGTGCTATCATTATTCACTGGTTTACATCTTTTTTCTGGTTTAACAATGTATCTTGGAGATTGTTTCATACCCATATAACAGGAAAGAGGGAGCGCCTCCATTGTTTTCATTGGTTGCGTGAAAAGCCCTTGAGTGGAGTGACCATGATATATTTAACTGTACTACATTTAGATTATTTCCAATATCTTACCGTTACAGTCTTTGCTCATGTATAGGCATACTTGTAAGTTACATTTCTAAAAGAGAATTGCTGGGTCAAAAAGTATGCACATTTTCAATTCTGAAAATGATTGCCATGTTGTCCTTAACAGAAGTTTATAGCAATTTATTCTCCTTCCAGCCATAAATGGTAACTATTTCTCCACACAACTGTCAGCATAATCTTGTCAAATATTATTGTTAAATCTCAGCCAAAAGGATAACAAAAAAATGACATAACTATGTTTTTAATTTGCTTTTCCTGGTGAGCTTCTTGGTCCTTTTTTTGATTGAACAAATTTATTTCACTCCCTTTTACTTTCTTCCTCTATATCCCTCTGCACATCCTATCTATGAACCGGTCACCCAGAAATAGCTGCTATTCTCCAAATGGACCACATTTTGGAAAATGCCTATTCCTTCCACCTTTAGTCACAAAAATTTCTGACAGCCAAGTTCAAAGGCACTTCAAAATTTATGAAATGTTTCTATTTTCCTCATAAAACTTAATCCCTCCTTCCTCAGGGCACACTGTTAGAGCTTCAGAATAGCATCATTTCACTCTGCCATGTACATATATGAGCTTCTTAAAGTACAAGACCACATTCTCCATCTTAGCATTCCCCATCATGTCCAACACATTCACTCAGTTAATGTGAAATGAAAGCCTGAATTAGAAATGAAACAACCATGACCTTCTAAATGCAAATGTGTTCTTAAACTTTCAAAATTCTGTAAATCTAGTAATGGGGATAATAAAATACAGTGAAGTTCTGGACACTTGTTCTTTGACCCAGAAGTTCATATTACAACTTAATGCTGATAAATTTCCTTCCTTCACATTTTTTGTTCAATGTTGTTTACTTTAACACTGAAATCCTGGTTGTGACTTAAATGACTAAAACATATAACTAAGATCAAAATATTTTTTTTAATATTTTTTACTGTACTAATATCCAGTAAACCCATGAACAGGTGGCTGACTTTTTACTAATCAAGGAAATGCAATTTAAAGATTACAAGACACCATTAAACATCCAATAGAATGACTAAAGTGAAAAAGAGAGGAAATACCAGGTGTGGCTGGAGAGCAACAAGAATTCTCATAAACCACTGGAGGAAAATGGTATAACCATTTTGGAAAACTGGGGGAACAACTAAAGCCACACACATGTCAACCCTGTGACCCAGAAATTCTACTCCTCAATATATGTTTTATTAACATACATTATTCACAATGTATAATGTATTAATATACATTGTTCACAAAAAGCTGTGTACAAAAATGTTGGCAGTGGCATTAATTATAACAGCATAAAATGAGAAAAACCTAAATATTTATCAACAGCTGAATAAATAAATTACGGTATTCATACAATGGAATTCTAACAGAAATGGGAATGAACAAACTAGACAACTTCATCTCACAGACCCAAAGAGTCTACATAAACATAAAAAGCAGCAAAGGTAATTGGATGGTGTTAAAAGTCAGGAGACCCTTGTGAAGTAGGAATGGAGACTGGGGACCACATGAGGAGGCTTCAAAGGAGACAATAATCATCTCAGTTTGATTACACAGATGTGTTCATTTTGTGAAAACTCATTAAATGATACAGTTGTACTTTGTATACTTTTCTGCATAGATGTAACATTTCAATAAAAAGTTTACCTAAAATAAAAGCAATAGGCTAAACTTCCAAAAGGGGATATATTTCTTTCAAAGTACCTTTCATGAATAAATGTTTTTTTTTTTAATGTCATGGTGACTGTTAGCCATTTCTGCAAACCCAACTGACTTGCACTGGTTTGACCCCAGAGCCTACTATCAAAAAGAGATCCCGAGAAAGGAGTTTTCTATTTCTAAAACATTGCAGGAGCCACAAATGGTATTCAGAATGGTTTGATTAAGGGTGAAAACTGAGGTGACCTAAGATCAGCCACTGGGAATAAGCAATGATTACAGAAAAAGATGAAAAGAAACAAAACCTCCTTAAATGGTACCAAAATAACAATTACTCTTAAATAAGCCTTCTGTTGAGCGACTTCGGAAAAAAAAAAATAAAACTATTTCTTCAACGCAGATATGTGTCTCAGCACCCAGCTTCCCTCCCAGTATTATTTCAAAACACTGCTCAAGAGACAAAAGAGAGCACCACAGGAGTAGCAATTAATGGCAAAGGCAGGTGTCTGAACAGAGGGAAACCAAGGGAAATGAAACACAGATCTTCCCCTCATTAGTCTTCTAAAAATACTCCCATAACACAAAGGCATGCCCTGCTTTTGAGGTATAAATGAATGAGAAACCTAGTCAAAATGGTTTCTGTGAGTCTTGACCATGGCCCGGATACAAATACTTTGAAGATTTAAAAAAGGAAAAGAAAAATTGATGGCACTGACCTAGTCAAGCAGTGATTCAAATAAATACAGACAGGGACAAAATAAAACCAATACATAGTAAATTCAATTATCAGTGTCAATGGAGACAGATTTTTAAAAAACTTTTCCATTTGATTGTGCAATATAGAAATAGCTGACACTCCAGGGCTGATGAGGGGACCTGAACACTTACTCTCTTCTGAACCTGACATTAATTCATTTTTAACTTGATTTCGATTGGACTCAAGAAAAAGGCAAACGGAAAAGATCAGAAGTCAAGGCAAACACCAGAGAAAGAGATGACTTTGCAACCAACTTTCAACTTGCTATTAAAGGATGTACCGAAAAGACAATTAACTGAAATTCAGTGAGAACTCATGACAGTTCACGTTAGTCAAGGTAAAAACTGGTTTTGCTCAAAAACAGCCAACTAGGCAGCCGCTCTGAAAAGAAACAAGAAAAGAAGGTGGGATGCTGTCAAGGTTTTAAATACAGCTCTTGATTTTACCTTGTCCACCTTCAGGTAAAGGTGCTAATAAGCAGTGAAATTTGCAGAAGGCAAGTAGCAAGAAGGAAAACAAGCAAGAGATTTGAATAATCAAACTTTCAAGTAAGTTTTGTTTAAATCTGGAACTAATAATTCTTGGTTCATGCAATGATTAAAAAAAAAAATCTCTCCCCTTATAGAAGGTAGGATTAGAATTAACCACTAATGATCTGAGTTAGCAATGACATCAAGGGAAAAAGAGAAGATTAGAAGTTACTTCCTTTTCCTTAGTATTGCAAAGCAGATTTATTAAAGATATCTATGCTGATCATTCAGCCAGAAACAAACTTAACACTGACCTGGTTAAACAGATTCAAAGAGAGAATCACCATCAGCTTAGCCATCCCCTGAATTAGACTTGAAATTAGCAATAGGAACAGCAAGAAGAGCATTTGCTGAGGGCTTAACTGGCAATTTAGGTGACTAGGAAGGACTAGAAGGAATTCACAATCCAAGAAGTAAACGAGTAGCTTGGGAAGGGGCTAAGTAACAAACCTGTGGATAGCATCAGAGCTGAGCATTTATTTATTTATTCATCACCTTGAGTGTTCATAACGCTGCAAAAGACAGACATCCATTATTTTTGCTTGTCCATCCAACTCACACTTCTGATACCAACACCTCATTCTTCAATGAGAAAAAAGGAAACATCCCTTTCCCTGATTCCACAGGGAATATCTGACCCACACCTGGCCATGACAGTCCTGCTAACTCTGGTCCCAGGTACGAATTCAGGTTAGGGGCAACTCTATCTGCAGAATAGAGCTGTTTACCATGTAGGAAATAAGCCCTCAGCTCTTGAGGTATTCACATGGAGAAAGCTGGCTGAGAATGAAGCCAGATGAAAACAAGCTAGGAAAAGGCAACAAATAAGGCCCTGATGACATGATTTGAACCCCTAGATGTAGCCATGCCTGAAGTTAGCATTACTCTTGGACTTTGTAGCAACATAAGCTAATAAATTTTCTCTTAAATTGGATCGGTTTCTGTTGCTTGAAAACAAAATGCCCTAGTACATCATTACTTATTAAATTCCTTTAAATCCCTTTACAGGAATAATTCTTCAGCCAGATCACCTACTGTGAATTATTTTTAAAAAATTAAAAATATCTTTTTTGAAGAGGAACATTCTGAGAAATTAATATGAAATAATTCTGTCAACATTACTCCCTGCATCTTAGGAAACTTTTGATGACAGAACTATTTCCTCCCACAATGAAAAATAAGCTTTTTGATGTAACTGATTCTTCACAGCTAGATCCTAATATCAGGTTGTCTGCGCCTTTAGAACACCAAAAACCTGTCTGTTCAGCTCCATCTTTGTGGATTCAAGGAGCTCACAGAATGAAGTGAAATTTGATGGTTTTGCTGTTTGAATTCACTTCTTTCTGACTCCACCAGGGAAAGAAGAAGAATCCAAAGGAAGAGTGTGGACTTGACACCCCTCCCTTTGCCCCCACTTCCCCACAAAACAGAGGCCAGTCGTGGACAGACTGGACAGTTTAGCTGCAAACTGCTGATGGTAGCAGACACATTCTGTGGGTCTGTTACTTGTTCAGCATGACAAAACCCATTCTGATGGGAAAACAGACTGGCTGAGGCCCTCTCCCCAAGGAATCTGGCCAGTACCCTGTGCCCCTCTTTGCTGATCTTTGTCCTGAGTAGACAGTAGCACATTCAGGTGGGTTCAATCTGATTGCCTACACCCAAGGATGCAGGAGTCGGGGCAGAGTGGGGGTAAATATGTTGACTCAGGTTCCGAATATAGAATGTGCCAGCAGAGAATGATAAAAAAGGCCCAGAACTAGAAGTTCAGAGGGCTCAGATCTGGTCCTAGTCCTGGTTCTGCCACCAACTATATGTGACTCCAAATAGCCATTTCACCTTTCAAGGTGCTGGTTGCCTTATTTTGAAACTGATGGGAGGAAATGGATCTGTGTTCTTTCACTGTGGGTGGTATCTAGGGTGGATAGTAAAGGCAATTTAGTGGATCAAGACTAATATTAAAAAACTGACTCTAGAGCTGACAGGAATTACACAAGATGAATCTAGGGCATCCTATAGTCCCAGAAAGAACATGCTCAAAAAAAATCCCATGGACGGAGGAGGAGCCTGGTGGGCTGCAGTCCATGGGGTTGCTAAGAGTCGGACACGACTGAGTGACTTCACTTTCACTTTTCACTTTCATGCATTGGAGAAGGAAATGGCAACCCACTCCAGTGTTCTTGCCTGGAGAATCCCAGGGATGGGGGAGCCTGGTGGGCTGCCGTCTATGGGGTCGCACAGAGTCGGACATGACTGAAGTGACACAGCAGCAGCAGGGTGGGTTGAGAGTGAGTCTTCTGCCTGCTGCGCCAACACCTGGGTTTTCAAAGGGCTCCCTGGACCCATGGCACCAGCATGAGAACTTGTTTGAAATGCAGACTCTCAGATCCCACCACAGATGCACTAAATCAGAAACTCTGCAGTGAGGCCAGGCAATTAACACGCCCTGTAGGTCACTGTGGTGCTGCTGAAGTCTAGATCCCAGAGAAACAGGCGTATAACTGTGCATCCCCTCCTGCTGGCTTCCTGATCAACTAGCAGTCATGTAGCTCTCATCTCCTCCAGAACCCCCTTCACATCTATTGACACTTGGCTAATTCTCACACAACTCCTTCAGGGGTGTGGGGAGGGAGGTGTACTATCCACAGGAATGCAGAGAAGTCCATGGCACGCTGGACCTCAGCATGAGTCAACTAGCCAGAGCAAGAACCAAGAACATGGTTATTTTGCTTAACTCATCCATGAAGTTCTTAGCAATGAAGGATAATCGGGGCACATGTCTGTACCACACACCACACATTTTACAGAGACCCAGATTCCAACATCCTGCCCTCTGGTTCCTGGCATTGGTCAGACAAAGGTGTCAATCTGTGGGTCAAAAAAGGCAGCTATCTTATGTAAACACCCATCGGCATACATCCATGAAAATTAGACCTTTTGATGCCAGAGAACAAAAGAGCCTTCTCAGCCCTTCATCAGGGAACAAATGATGCAGAATGGAGAGTAACAAGCAAACTGGAATGCTCTGTTGGCCATGAGATCAAAGCCTAGAGAAACAGGAATTACAAGTCAGGAGTATGGTGCATTAGCAGGCTGCCATGAAGTCCATGTAGGCCTTTTCCTGAACCATGTTTAGGCCACAGCTATTTTCCTTTTCCAATCTGACACCTCATTATTGGTATTGTCCCTAACCTGACAAACATATAACAAACAACAGAACACTGAGCTAAAGAACGACTGAGTTGAAAACCAAATTTGGGTGAAAACTATACCGTTTGTACACATACAAGGTAAAAGAACCGCTGAAGTAAACACAGTATTTCTCTAAATAACAGAGGTGGGATTCATATGTGTCTTGTGAGACAGGAATATTAATTCTTAGCATGTCATAAATAAACCATATACATAAAAATATATGTGTGTTAGTCGCTCAGTAGTGTCCGACTCTTTGCAACCCCATGGACTATAACCTGCAATACTCCTCTGTCCATAGAATTCTTCAGGAAAGAATACTGAAGTAGGCTGCCAATCCCTTCTCCAGGGGATCTTCCCAACTCAGGAATCGAACATGGGTCTCCTGCATTGCAGGCAGATTATTTACCATCTGAGCTACAAGAGAAACCCCAAAATATATGTCAACAAATAATCACTCCTTCATTAACCTCCACTTTCCTTATTCTGTAGTCACAGTCATCTAGAAAATACAGCCTCCATCCCATAATTTATTGAAAGATTAAAAAAAAGATAAGCAATACACCACCACAGAGGCATATGTAGCCTGAGTCAGAAAACTGACTGAGAGAGAAGTGGCACTAGACATCACAGTTCCTGGGCCGACACTGAAAACCTGTACTCACAGGCCGTCTCCCTGCTCTGTCTCAAAGTTTGATGGGAATTCTCCCTGGCTCCTATCCTCCCCACCACTGAACACACAGTGGAATACAACATTTGGTTGTTGTGTGTGACCACCAGTCACACTGATGAAGTACATTTCATAGCTCACACACTTTCGGTGGGTCTGCAACTGCCCACCGCTCCCTCCATCCAACCTTAAAAATCTTTCCACATTAAAAGGTCTCCAAGGCATGATCTATTAACATCCCTCCCAGGAGCTCTCTCCTGGTTTTCTTTGGAATTATCCCTCTCCCCTATTCACAAGCAATCTTGGAAATAATATCCACCCCTATAGAGTGGCTAGGAGAATTATATCAAGTTATATTTTCTCAAAAAGGATTGAGCATAGTGGTTCACTTTTTATAGACAATTCATTAAAGAAATCTGCTATATCATTATAAGGTCCTCCAACCTTTGTGACTACCTACCTCTTGTTTGACATTCCTCAAGGTACCACATCCATCTCCCTTTCTCTCCTGGGACCTGCCCAAAACATTGGACAGGTTCGGCCTCCCTTAGAAACCTCCTCAACTGTCCTAATTTCAACTAAACTGCTGACTCCCAGGAGTGATCCTCAGTTTTGCCCTCTCTTCTGAGTTATCTGGGGGGTATCACTGATATCACCCACATACGTTAACCTCAGCATGTTTAAAACCAAAAGCATCCTTTTGCCCTAAGACCGATTCATTTATATTCTTCCGTAGTAGTCAATGGTTCCTTAAATAATAGTCACATAGGCCTGAAACTCTAGTTACTTTTTGGCTTGCTTCATATGTTTACTGCAGAATAAGTAACTCCTTTACCTGGAACAAAATTTCAAAGATACAATTTAAATCTCACACCTGTCCTTTTATCTTCCAGCTCCTTTCCTTGGGGAATCTGATGTTACCCACTTCTTGTTTAGCCTTCAAGAGATATTTTATATTCATGATACACAGGGGATACTAGTAAATGTTTATCAACCAGCTCTCTGGAAAAACAAAAACAATGAAAACCCTGATCTGGTTCCTTTGCCAACTTCCATGCTGTAAATACTCACACCTTGGCCAATTTCAAATGACCACTGACCACTGCAAAGTCACTGACCAAGGAGTTGGGGAGAGATATACACAATTGGTTCTTACATGCTGGTGCTAGCTGGCTTCAGCCCACCCTTCCTCCACCCCCCTTTATGAATATGTGTACATATGCATAAATATGTACATGTTTATGTATATAAGCATATAACATATATATTAGGTGTGAATATATTTTTACTCACATGGAATTATCCCATACATACTTTGGTATATATTAATATGTAAGCCACAAACCTATGTACTCTACACTTTTTTTTTAACTTAACAATACCCTTGAGATTGTTACAAATCATTGGATGTTGAGCTGCGTCATTTTTAACTGCTCCATTATTCATTAACCAGTTCTTACTAATGAACAATTAGGTTATTTGCAATCTTTTTATTCAAACAGTGTTGCAATAAATAACTTTGCATGTACATCACTGTGCACATTTACTTATCAGTAGGATTAAATTCACAGAACTGTTATGGCTGATTTAAAGGGTGCATGTGTTTGCAGTTTTGATAAGCTACTTCCAAGGGCTCCACACAGAGCTTGGAACAATTTACATTTCCAACCATCATGAATACTCGCTTCCTCAAACCTCTGGCAACAGTTTTACCACTTTATGTTATATTTGCCAATCTGACAGGTTAAAAAATAGCATCTTGTTTTTCTTGTTATGAGTAAGGTTGAAGTTTTCACATACTTGAGTCATTTGTAGGCAGGTTTGTAAACTATTTGTTCAAATTTTTTGCCTCTAGAGCAACCGTCCTTTCTTTTATTGTAATTCTTTATATATTGATGGAATTAGACCTTTTTTGTGACATCAATTGCAATTATTTTCCAAATTAATTGCCTTTTGACAGTTAAAAAAACTGCTCTGCAAAAATCACATGTAGTCAAGTGAATCAATCTTTTGTTTTATAGCTTCTGGACTTTGTGTCCTACCTTGAAAAGCTTTTCTATCTCATTATTAAAATCGTATTCTATTTTTTTCCTAGTTGTTTTAATATTAAAGTTTTGATCGACCTGGAATTTATTTTGATGGAAGGAGTGATGTAGGGCTCCAACTTTATTTTTCACCTGATTGTACCAACACCATTTATTATCTCACATAGAATCATCTTTGCCTTCTCCCTCAACCCTGGTCCTTAATCCTCTATTTCCAGGAGCTGTCATTCTGACTTGCCAATACTTCTGTGTTGTCTGTCCTTTCTTCTCCCATTGTGACCAACCTATTTCGGGTCTCATCGTGCTTATACTCCCAGCCTCTGATCATCTCTATCACCACTAGGATTTTTCTCTAAAATAGCTCCCACCATATCACCTCCTTGTTCACTGTCCACAGAATGAAGTTCAAACCCTTACTACAGGATTCAGCGTCCACTTCATTTGGGCCCCAACTCACCTCTCCATTCTCATACTCATTCACTTTCCCCATTTAAAACAGTCCTTCTGATCAAACTGGAGGGTTCATCATTCCTTAAAATGCTACACCTCGACTGAAACAAGTAAATGTATATAGCAAAACAGAAACACTCACAGATACAGAAAACAAACTAGTGGATATCAGTGGGGAGATGGAAGCAGGGAGGGGCAAGATACAGGTATGGGATTAAGAGGGACAAGCTACTATGTATAAAATAGATAAGCAACAAGTATATATTGTACAGCACAGGGAATTATAGCCATTATTTTGTAATAACTTTAAAAGGAGTATAATCTATAAGAAGACTGGATCATCATGTTGTACACTTGAAACTAACATAATAATATAAATTAACTACACTTCAGGTTTTTTTAAAAAAATGGCTACGCCTTGGCTCATCCTGCATTTTCTGCCTGGAGTGTCTTTCCCATCTAGCATTCCTTTGTCTCAATCCTACACGTCCTTCAAGGCTTGGTTCAGATGCCCCCTTCCCTGCAGAAACATCTCCTATGGCCTCTCTGGGCTCAAACCACATCTCAACATCTTGTTCACAGCAAGTGTTACACCTCTCCTTGTCTTTCACATTGTGTGTTTATAACTCTCCCCCACAAACATTCCTTGAGAGGAGGGGCTGAGGCTAATCAATTATGATACATAGTTTTCAATTGAATGAAAAGGTCTTCGCCTAGTGGTTCTCAAACTTTAGTGAACAACAGAATCAACCGAAGGGTTTGTAAAAAGCAGATTGCTGGGCCCTCCTCTCAGTTTCTGATTCAAAAGGTCTAGGGTGGGGCCAAGAATTTCTGTTTCTAACATGTACCCAGGTGATGCTGATATGGCAACTTGTGGAACCACATTTTGGAAACTGCTGCCTAAGACAGCACCTCAAATCTCAAACTGCAAGCCTTTGAAAAGGTGAACAGTCACACACCCAAAAATCTCACGAAGGAGGAAATCCTCTGGAGCTGGGTGTCCTTTAGACAGGTGCGGATTTCACCTTGTCCATCCAGTTCCGCATAGAAGGCAGTGACCTGCCCAAGGCCACAGAGGCACTACTGGGGATGGATTCATCTTCTGATTCTCCATCTCCCACTCCTGTGATCTCCACCACAGTGAGGGGCCCTCT
This sequence comes from Budorcas taxicolor, assembly GCF_023091745.1. Classification (NCBI taxonomy): domain Eukaryota; kingdom Metazoa; phylum Chordata; class Mammalia; order Artiodactyla; family Bovidae; genus Budorcas; species Budorcas taxicolor. Next base: position 72,721,329 of record NC_068913.1, on the reverse strand, counting down.
GGTCAATAACACAAATACACCCCAGTGCTGCCACTTGGTCCCATTGTGATCTTGGGGAAATGACTTAAGCCCCTCTAGGCTTGTGACAGTCACAGGTTCTTTGAGTAGAAGAGAAACTATTCTGGCAACTGAAACAAACAAAAAATGTACTGGGAAATGAGTTTCAGGAAGTAAGAGGGGGTGGGTGGAGGGACAGGCACTGGCACAGCTTCATGGGACCTGAAGCCAGACCACAATGCCAAGCAGATAAGAATGGTTGGATCGGGAGATGCCCTTGGCAGCAGAATCACTGTGACCCTTGGCACTGAACCCAGATTCCAGTTAAGAGACATCTGAATCCTAGGGCTACCCACAGCTGAGGAGAATGGGGCCCCTCATTCCAGACCCTTAGGCAGAAAGTGAGTCCTCAAATGGAAATCAGAAAGGGTAAAGGGATGTTGGACAATCAAAGAGCGAATGACTACTCCCCAGCCTCTGTCTGGCTGTTGTAAACTGTTACACTGAGAGCCCCTTCATAAATTATTAGACGATCTAATGAGGTAGTGTAGGTACGGCACTTAACCTGGCATATAGTAAGCATGCCACAGCTACTGGCTACCATCGCTCTTATTGCTGTTCTTTGCAATTATCATCAACCCTTCAAAGTCAAGATGGTTCCCCATGCCCTAAAGACTCCCAACAAGCTTCACAGGACACTTCAGTTAATTCTATAAAGAAATCTGCTTGAAGTAGCTCTGAACCCATAAGAAAAACCCAACTGGGTCTTCCCTACATTCTTTGAGGCCTTCAAGTACCCCTTGTTCACTTCATCTCAGATGCTAGACCACAAAACTACATTTGAACCAGAACCAGCAAGTCATTTTAAGCTACTTCCGAGGTAATACTGGAGAACAGGTTGTTAGCTTTCATACAGTTTCAGTTACAAAAGTGGTAAAAACTCAACTTTGGATTCAGTTCCCAATAACAAATAAGCACACTTGTGTGTACCATCACAGGGAGCAATTCAAAACCTTGCGAGAGGAGTTAAGCCCCTCCTCCTATTCAGTTCCACCTGGCCTCCTGCAATTGGCAGAAAGACACAGAAAGGGCAGGACTTCACTACTGTCATCCCCACCCCCAGGATTCCCTCTTCTACTCCTGTGACCATCAGCAGCCCAAGTCATGACATACAAAAAAAAAAAAAAATGGAACTTCTTTCTCCAGGTTCCCAATTAAATTCCAGACTCATTCCCTTGGAGCCAAAGATCCAAACTGTAATGAACAAATTCTCTGTGACTGTTTATTATCTCCTTGAAGGGAGATACCTGCTTGAAGATACCTGGATGCCAGGTACCCAGCCTGGTGCCTGGCATACAGTGGGTGCACAACAAATACTCATTCATTGACAAAAACCATACTGCATGCTTTCATTCTAGGGAGCCATTTACTTCAGGTTTAACCATGTCTGTCACATTAAAAAAATACATTATTTAGCTTTTGCTTCTAAACATTTCACATCACTGCCCACCACAAATGACTGGATGAGGTCTTTTTGTTTTATAAGACAAAGTATAACTTTAAAACTTTTGTATGATGGCATTTGATATCAAGATAGAAAAGCAGCATGGGACTCTTTCATAGTACTATCTCCTAATACACAAGTGGAGAAATGCTATATTGCAAAGTGTCTGACCCACACAACACTAAGAAAACGGATTGTGATATTTTAACTATAGAGAATAAACAAAAGAATAAACTTGATTTTATATTGGCAGGCACAGGTCCCTCTGATGATCTCTTGTTGGGTTGTTCATTGCAATTTAATTCTATTCTGCTTTAAATTCAAGCTATTTTTCAGTTCAAGCCCACTGTCTCCCGATCTCAGAAATCACAGGTGAGGACAAACATCCTCTCGGGTCATCTGTCTGGCCTATACCCACTCAGAGAGCTGGGTTTACTACCTCAGCTATGCTTCTGTGAGTAAACACAGACACCTAGACAGCGACAGAATGCTCATCTGAAGAAATTGCATATGAAAGCAATTTGTTTTAATCATCTTTAAACCCACATGTTATTATTATTATTTAAGAATCATTTTCCACTTTTCCAGGGGCTTTAAGAAGTCTAGAAACAATCATATTCTGGCTCCCAAACAAACAAATTTAGGCAGAGTGATTATAAAGAAAGTACAGGGAAAATTCAATTTCAGGATATAAACAGCATGACTAAGAACAATGAAATTGCTACTCTATTCTCTGTATTTTTCTAAGATGAAGGAAACAATTCATCAACTTCAAAACAAAACAATCAGGCAAGTAACTAAAGGAGCAATTATTCTGTGGCTTCATGTTGCTATCCCATTTATTACAAAAGAACTTTTAGATTTTCACATAGATGAAGCAAACCTAGAATGATATAGGAAGGCTACAGCCTGCCTGCTAAAACCTTCTACAAAGAATCGTCTTTGAACAAATCGATATTTCCCAGTCTTCACATAAGAGGAGTCTTTTATGAAAAATATTTTGCTCCAGACTTTTTAAAAATTTGGGAGTCCTCTATTTAATGTGATATGAAAAATGTCAAATTCTCATTTGGCTTAAATTAGAATCACCTAGAGATCTTAAAAAATTTGTCCCTCTCTAGGCCCCACTCCTAAAGTTTCTGAATCAAATGGCTTGAGATAAGGAGAGTTGGTCACTTTTTTTTTAAGTTTTCTCATTCTGTGTTATAGCTGGGTAGTATTCCATTGTGTGAATATAATATACAATATACTTTATTCAGTTACTTTTTAATGACAGCTTTATTGGGCCTTGGGATTCAAGCAAGGAGCTAGATTTACTTCAAGCAACACTGTAAGAGAAAAATGTAATGTGAGCTATATATGCAATTTTAATTCAAGTAGCAAATTAAAAAGAGTAAAAAGAAATAGGTAAAATTAGTTTAAATTATATATTATCATAATATATCCAAAATATTACCATTTCAACATGTTAATAGTACAAAATTATTGTGATACTTTTACATTTTTTTCATACTAAGTCTTCAAAACAGTGTATATTTCATACCTACAGTACATCTCACTAAGGCTACATTTCAAATGCCCCACAGCCATGAAATTAAAAGTCGCTTACTCCTTGGAAAAAAGTTATGACCAACCTAGATAGTATATTCAAAAGCAGAGACATTACTTTGCCGACTAAGGTCTGTCTAGTCAAGGCTATGGTTTTTCCAGCAGTCACGTATGGATGTGAGAGTTGGACTGTGAAGAAGGCTGAGTGCCGAAGAATTGATGCTTTTGAACTGTGGTGTCGGAGAAGACTCTTGAGAGTCCCTTGGGCTGCAAGGAGATTCAACCAGTCCGTTCTGAAGGAGATCAATCCTGGGATTTCTTTGGAAGGAATGATGCTAAAGCTGAAACTCCAGTACTTTGGCCACCTCATGTGAAGAGTTGACTCATTGGAAAAGACTCTGATGCTGGGAGGGATTGGGGGCAGGAGAAGAAGGGGACGACAGAGGATGAGATGGCTGGATAGCATCACTGACTTGATGGACGTGAGTCTGAGTGAACTCTGGGAGTTGGTGATGGACAGGGAGGCCTGGCGTGCTACGATTCATGGGGTCGCAAAGAGTCGGACACGACTGAGCAACTGAACTGAACTGAACAGCCAAATGTAGACAATGGCTGCCCCAGAGACAGCAGATATAGAGAACAGCATCAAGAACTCATCGCCTCAGTTCAGTTAACTCAGGTACAGCCTTGTTTCCTCTATACTCCCTCCCCACCCTTGAGATATTTTACAGCAAATTCTAAAAACAGGACCATTTCATCCATGTTCAAATTTCCTTGATTACCTAATATTTTCTAACAATGAATTTGTTCAAATCAGGGTCTAAATAATCAACTATAAGGATCTCTTTTTAATGACAATGTTTTTTTATGACACCAGCAGAACAGAAGTTATACTTTTAGTAAAATGCTTTATTCAGTCAGATGATTTATTACACATCTATCTTGTGCCAGGTGCTGTTCTAGCCTCAAGACACAACAATGAACAATACTCAAAGGAACTTCCGGTTTAACGCTTGCCTGCACATTTGTTTTGTTTGGGGAAGATTTTTAAAAATTCCAGTTCCAACTGGCAAACGGATAAAGTGTGGTCTATACAAACAATGGGGTGTTATTAGGCAATAAAAAGAAATGAAGCACTGATTCATTCTACAACAAGGATAAACCTTGACAATAACATGCTAAGTGAAAGAAGCCAGACACAAAAGGCCACATGTTGAATGATGCCATTTTTGTGAATGTCCATAGGAGGCAAATCCATATAGGCATCAAATAGATTAGTGGTTGGGAAGTAAGGAGGGAGACTGCTAATTGGTACAGTTTCTTTTGGGGATGGTGCAACATTCTAAAATGAATTATGAAGTCATGGTTGCACAACTGTGAATATACTAAAAACCACTGGGGATTTTCCTGGTGGTCCAGTGGTTAAGATTCCATGCTTCCAATGCAGGGGGCGCAGGTTTGATCCCTGGTCAGGGAACTATATCCTACATGCCATGTGGCATAGCCAAAAAGTACACATTTTTTTTAAAAATTAAGCCACTGAATGTACACTTTAAACAGATGAATTATATGAAATACTAATTATATCTCAATAAAGTTGTCATTAAAAAACTTAATTGAATCAAGTAAGTTGATATTATATTCACACAAGGGAATACTATCCAGCTATAACACAGAATGAGAAAACTTAGAAAAAAAAAAAAGTGATCAACCCTCCTTATCTCAAGCCATTTGATTCAGAAACTTTGGGAGTGGGGCCTAGGGAGGGACAAATGTTTTAAGATCCCTACACTGGAGAAGGGAATGGCAAACCACTTCAGTCTTCCTGCCTTGAGATCCCCATGAACAGTATGAAAAAGCAAAAGGTTATGACACTGAAAGATGAACTCCCCAGGTCAGTAGGTGCCCAGTATGCTGCTGGAGAAGAGTGGAGAAATAACTCCAGAAAGAATGAAGAGACAAAGCCAAAGCAAAAACAACGCCCAGTTATGGAGGTGACTGGTGATGGAACTCAAGTCTGATGCTGTAAAGAGCAATAATGCATAGGAACCTGGAATGTTAGGTCCATGAATCAAGGCAAATTGGAAGTGGTCAAACAGGAGATGGCAAGAGTGAACGTCGACATTTTAGGAATCAGTGAACTAAAGTGGACTGGAATGAGCAAATTTAACTCAGATGACCATTATATCTACTACTGTGGGCAAGAGTCCCTTAGAAGAAATGGAGTAGCCCTCACACTCAACAAAAGATCCCTACATAATTCTAATTTAAGTCAAATGAGAATCCATGGTTTCATAGAAGATTCAGTCAAAGTGACTAACAGTTACAAAATGGTATGATAACTGCTCCCTCATCAACAGGCAGGCACACAGTGCCAAGCGTGTTTTCCAATTTCAACCTGAAGGGAGCAGAGGAAGGCTTCCTACAAGTGACATCATCCAGGCTGAAATGTAATGGATGTTTAGGAATTAGCCGGGTGAACATGGGTGAGGAGGAATGCATCATAATGAGGACAGATATTTATGCAGGAACTGGGAGGCCAGAGCACATGATGCATGGCCCCTGGGACTCAGGAAGGGAGCTGAACTTACTTCAGTTTGACTGGAACACACAGAGCCAAGCTGTGAGCAGGAGGTTATTCAGATAAGATCTGATAAATCAGGTTTAAAAGTGAGAAATATTCATTGATCAATAAGATATTGACAAAAATTTAGTTTCAATTCCCTAACAGTTTCAATACATTTTTAATACAACTTTACATATATATGAAAAGATGGTACATATAAGATACAAGTGCATATTTAGTGCATATTTATCCTACAGACAATGTTTTGTTTACGGGTTTGAGATTTCCTTGCAATATTTGCAAGGTGAAAACCAGAATAGGGGCTTACCATAGATTTCAGTAATTAAGATTTCCATTGCTTCATCATAAATTGATGAAATATTATAGTATTGTGGATCAAAAAGTAGGAAACAAAATGCCACATTCCAATGACTTTTTTCACAGAATATGTGAAAGTGTTAGTTGCTCAGTCCTGGCCACCTCTTTGTGACTCCATGGACTGTAGCCTACCAGGCTCCTCTACCCATGGAATTCTCCAGGTAAAAATACTGGAGTGGGTAAAAAGTGAGTCTCTCAGTTGTGTCCGACTCTCTGTGACCCCATGGACTATACTTTCCATGGAATTCTCCAGGCCAGAATCCTGGAGTGGGTAGCCTTTCCCTTCTCTAGGGGATCTTCCTAACCCAGGGGTCGAACCCAGGTCTCCCACATTGCTGGCGATTCTTGACCAGCTGAGCCACAAGGGAAGCCCACTGAAGTGGGTAGCCATTCTTTTCTCCAGGGGCTCTTCCTGACCCAAGGATCAAACCCAGGCCTCCTGCATTGCAGGCAGATTCTCTACCGTCTGATCTACATAATACAACCAAATACAATCTTTTCTTTTCAATTGCACACCTCCTTTGGCTAGGATATCAGGCTTAGTGATGTGAGGAACAGGAAAGGAAGGAATAGGTACTAGTCCTGCCTTCAAGGCATTTACAATTCAGTAAGGGAGGCCATACATTTAAATAGATAACTAGGCCACGAGGCACTAGGGTCAAAGAATGTGGAGCGTGAGTATGAAAGAAACAAAGTACTAAAGCCGGTGTGTGTGTGTGTGTGTGTGTGCATGTGTGTGTGTGCATGTGTGCGTGCATGCGTGTGTGTGTGTGTTTTAATGCTGTGAGAGACTGATTTCAGAGAGATGATTCTGGCAGAACTGGTTTATGAGATAAACCTTGAAATACTTGGGGTTTCGGGGTGGAGACAGACACTGAGCCCAGGCTGCTGGATCCTGACTTTAGGCTAAGGGGTCTACCTTAGATGGAGAGAGAGAAAGGACCTGGGATTACTTCACAACTAATACAGTTGCACCTTGTATTAGTTGTAAAGTAGTTGGAAACTTAACTTTTCCTAGTCTCATTTGGAGATCGGGGGTATAACAACAGGGCCTGCTTTGGTGGTGCTCTGAGGATTAAACAGTTTAATTCATACACAGTACTCAAGCCAATACCTGGCACAAAAAGATCAGCAGCTACCACTGCTGTTATTAATGTTATAACATTATAACATTATAATATAACGTTATATATTAACTACATAAGTCACTCAATAATTTTTAGCAATGTAATGACTGGATCTAAAGAATTTACCTGACTATGATTCGAAGGTAGAACTGAGGAAGGTAAATCTGCCTGAAAGCTATATTAGGACAGAGTAGAGAAGTCCTTAACAACCTGAGCTAAGATGGTGCAGGGGCAAGGGGAAGGGATGGAGGTGAAAGACAAAAGGAAAGAGAGACACAAACTAGGCTGAGATGAACATAAAGATGGTCTAAACAGTATTGATTGGGAAGTCAAGAAAGATGTTTCCAGAGAAGGAGGCTCAAAGCTGATGAATAAGATGTAGACAAGAAAGGAATTTACAGTCAACCATAAAGTGAAGTTGCTCAGTCGTGTCCGACTCTTTGCAACCCCATGGATTGCAGCCTAAGAGGCTCCTCTTTACATGCGATTTTCCAGGCGAGAATACTGGAGTGGGTTGCCATTTCCTTCTCCAGGAGATCTCCCAACCCGGGGATCAAATCCGGGTCTCCCACATTGTAGGCAGACGCTTTACTGTCTGAGCCACCAGGGAAGTGAAACTGTCAATTCTGAAGGCTCCTTCAACTTGACAGCCTCCATGATCCTCAGTGTCCCACAGGCCTATCATTTCTGTGGGCATTTTGGTTTGAAGGATTCTCCAGCCCTCCCTGGGTATCCTTGAAATGGAATTAACAATTAAGAAAATACAGTCCTGCCAAGACACACAGTATAAATAAGACCACAGATTATCCAGGTCTTCAGGAAAGGAAAAGCATACTACCCCTAAAACTGGAATAAAACAGAAGGAAAAAAGCAACCTCTAATTCTGCCCCATGCTCTATTTTGCCATTAGCCCTTCAGGTGGTAACCATGACGTACTTAGCTAACTTCACCTTGCCCTCAGTTTACAAGAGAACAAAGAGTCAAAATATAGTTATTTTGCTAAAAGGTTGCAGCAGAAGTTTCTGGAACTAGTAGTGGTTTCAACTCTCCATTCTACACATGGCAAGAGAGGTTCTAGCTGGTCTTCCAGTACTTTCCTTAAGAGGCAGAAACCATTGTGTTCAGAGTTCACTTACTACAGTGGGTAAAACCCATCAGATTTCTCTTTAGATTTAGGTGAAAGTAAACTTAAATCTCGGAGAAGGCAATGGCACCCCACTCCAGTACTCTTGCCTGGAAACTCCCATGGACGGAGGAGCCTAGGCTGCAGTCCATGGGGTCTCGAAGAGTCAGATACGACTGAGCGACTTCACTTTCACTTTCACGCATTGGAGAAGGAAATGGCAACCCACTCCAGCGTTCTTGCCTGGAGAATCCCAGGGATGGAGGAGCCTGGTGGGCTGCCGTCTATGGGGTCGCACAGAGTCAGGCACGACTGAAGTGACTTAGCAGCAGCAGCAAACTTAAATCTAAATGAAAGGAGAATTTCCTCTCCTCCTATATGAAAAGTGCCCCATCTATCTATCAGGCCCACAAACTATAAATTCAACCACAAAAATCAATGGCAGTAAAAACTCAACAATTTGAAAAATAGTACAACTAGACACTTGTTATTGACAGCGGAAAGTTTACAGCTCAACCTCAGGTGGTCTGAATATGTTGCACTGCTGAACTCTATCATAATGAGTTAACATCTAATTACATAGTGGGTGCAGGAGACATTTCAGTATAGTGGAAAGAGCTAAAGATCTGCAGTCAGAAAGACTATTCGTAAAAATCCAGCTCAGCAATCTTCTATTGACCCTGGGCAGGTTCCCGAATTTAGGCTGCAGTTTCTTCATCTGTAAAATGGAGATAACCTCACAGCACTGCCATCAAGATGGTGAAGATTAAATAACAGCCTATGGCATCCTGGACTTACAGCATAACTATTAGCTGTTACCGAAACTCTCAGTAATGATAATGCAATAAATCTCCTTTTCGCTAAGCAATAGTTTTTGTTATAAATAAAGTTAAATGCCTATTGGCTATAATGGTGGAAATTACATTTCAGTTTCTTGGGAGCAATACAGCACAATAGAGAAGATGAGCTGGAATTCTAGTTTTGCCAGGATAATCTTGAAAAATTGGTTAACCTGCTGGAGTCTCAGTTTCCCATCAGGTTAGAAATATCGAGCTAACAAGGCTACTGTAATGTTTAACAGAGCTTCTCTGTTGGATCAGCGGTAAAGAATCTGCCTGCCAATGCAGGAGAGGCAGGTTTAATCCTTGAGTTGGGAAGATTCTCTGGAGAAGGAAATGGTAACCCACTCCAGGATTCTTGCCTGGAAAGTCCGATGGACAGAGGAGCCTGGTGGGCTGCAGTCCATAGGGTCGCAAAAGAGACAGACATGACTTAGCAACTAAACAACAACAGCAATGTTTAATGAGGTGATCTATACAAAGTTCCTAGTACATTTCCAGCTCTCAGTAGGTGCTGGATTAATAGTAGTTACTGGTATTTGTTCAATTTCCCAACAGAAAAACAAAAGGATAAACATGAAAATCAAAACTAGTATGAGATCACCAGTCCTCATATTTTACAGAGAAGTTTTCATCATTCATTCCATAAATATTTCTTTTGTACCTACTGTGTGTCAGGCATTGTTGCTGACATTGGGATTAGGGTGATGGACATTCTAGAGTGGGGGGAACAGTAAACAGTCTAAGGAGACAATTTCAGAAAGAGATGAGTGCTATGAGGAATACCAAAAAGGGTGGTGTGCCCACACGTTGATGGAGGCGATGGTCATTTCACTTGGGTGCATTTTAGCCCAGGCCTACCTAGTTTGTCTCCTTGGGCCAGAACGGGACTTCACCTTGTATGATGCTTGGGAGTACAGTATGGATGATCAGAAGTTAGACCTACACCTTTATCTGTGGCTGAATCTCTTTAGCAGCGGCAGCTTAAAATATTTCTAAACGCCTTCAGCCCAGTACTCAAACTCTATCGGTCAGGACGGGTGTGGGGGTGGGGTAGAGGGTGGCTGCGGGGGTTCAGATGCACCTCAGCGCAACCCTCAGGCACATCTAAAGTGACAACTTCACAGCTCCCTCAGCTCAGGAGACTGGTAGTTTGTGAGACGGAGGAGAGTACAAATTGCATTACCGAAAGAGGGCGGCGCGCGCCGGCTTAAGAAGTAGCTGGACGATCTACGACAATGCCCATTAGGGACTCCAGAAGCTGCAAACGCTTCTCAGGAAGCCCGAAGGGACAAGCACCCTCGGTCCCCGGCCGCGGTGCCGGAAAGCGGAGCAAGACTGGCGCGGGGAGGCGGGCGAGCCCGGAGCCTACAAGACCTAAGTCTCCCGTATCCCCCCGGCGCGCCCCAGCCCGCGGATGTGGTGCAGCCTCGCACTCGGCCCAATTAAACTGGTTTCCTGTGCCTCCCGCCCCGGCGCCGCGTCTCCCGGCTGCCCAGGACAGCCCCCGGCGCCACATCCTCCGGCGCCCCGACCCAAACTAGGCGCCTTCTCGCCGTTAATTCCGACCAAACTGTGCCTCTAAGGACAGCACTCCAGTGTGGGCAGCACCTGGCCCTCTAACTCCCGGGATGCAGGCACGAGGGTAACTCGGGGCTGCCCCACTAACAGTTCTTCCTCGGGAGACAGGAGGCAGTCTCCAGATTCTCGCTGAGACTGGCTGCGTCCCCCCAGATTTCAGCCCTCCGGAGTCCACGCCATCGCCCAGGTCCCCACGCACCCCAGCTCTGTTCTAGCTGGCGTCCTAGTGCCTACCTGCGCGCTCAGCCGCCGAGGACGCCGCCTAGTTTCCCCGGTGCCGGGCTCCGAGGTTCGTCAGCAGACGCGAAAGGAGGCAAACCTGGCTTCTTCGGTCCTCCAGCAACGCACAGCTGATAGTTCCCACCCCGGCTGCAGCAGACAGCGGCGGGGATGGCTACTCGCCGACCGCCGCCGGGGTCAGAGCCCGCGCTGCGCACTGGCCTCCTGGCTCCCAGCTCGCCTTGTTCCGCCCGGCTCCAGCGTAGAGCGAACGCTCGGCCAGTTCCCAGTACTTTGCCCAGAACTTCGCGCGCGCAGCCAGGCAATTAGCAAGCGGGGAGGGAGGGGCGAGAGCGAGGAGGAGGAGCCTACGCCGGCCCTGGGGCGGGGCCACGCGGGGAGGGCGGGAGAGACGGCAGAGTGACCCACACTCCCAGCAATCAGGAGTAGCCCACGGCAAAAGGGGCGGGGCGGTGCACCTGGAAGGAGCACCGATTTCATGACGCAGTCAAGGGAACCCGGTTCCCGACAGGTGCGAAGGAGAGAGCGAGGTGGGAGCTGCCTCTGGAAGAGGAAAGTGGTTCCCGGCGGCCCAGGGCGCTCTGTGAGCGCCGTTTAAGCACTCAGATGTTCGTGGAGCAGCGTTTCCGGGCCAGAGAGGGAGAAAGAAATGAGGGGTCATGGGAGGGGCTGGTTAAAGGACAAGATTTCAGGGGAGACTCTGGTCGAACAGGCAAAGAGAACTCGACTTCTTCCGGAACTCAGACCGAGGCCAAGGGATGGAGAATCGAGAAAACACGTGGTGAAGGGAGATGTGCAGGCACCGGATGTCGAAGGACAGAATCCCCGTAGGATCCGGCAGGAGGCTGTGACCCCTCCAACATCCAGAGGCAGTGATGCAGATTGGTGCTGGATCCCAGGAGGGGACATAGAGGGGGAGTGTGGTTCTTTATTCTACGTAGTTCAGGTGCGAGGGGGAGGGGAGAGAAAGCATCACAGTTACAATGAAAAAGCCGGCGCTTCCCCTCGACTTGATTGTCCACTTGTCCTCTGCCTCCTTTGATCCTAGCGTGATCACCAGGTCTCAGTTTGGAGACTGCAAGCCTATCGACTGCCGCAGGTGGAGGGATGAATAGGAAATTAACATTTACGAGCGCCTACTGTGTGCTTCCGGCGCAGCTGTGGTCATGCAGCTGTGATAATGGCACACCAGGTTCCTGCTCTCATGGAGCTTACGCTTCTGTTGGGAGACAGACCATGAGCAAAGAAGGGCACTTGCAAATATAAACACATGAAAAAGTGCCGGAAAAAATATGAGCACTGAGGGGTGACTGCTAAGCAGAGCTTTAAAAAGTGACGGGTGTAATAGGGGGGCTGTGAAATCCTCTGAGGGCCTCACAGCGAAGACGACTTTTACGCAGATTCCTGAACCGGGGACAGTTGCTGCCACCGTCGTCGCAGAGCGTTCCAGGCAGAGGAGCGGCAAATGCAAGGTGTTTAACCTCCTTGAAAATCCTTCTAACGTAGCTCACCGAGCTGGACAGTTAAGTGTGGCTCGCTAGGCGCGTTTCCTGGCACAGAGCAGGGGCTCCAGAATATTAAATTCCAGTGCCACGCCCCACCTGCAGCATTCGATACATTTCCAGCCTTCTAAATGACCCCAATTAAGGTTTCTGAGGCTCTTGTCGCAGCCACGCTGTCCACATTTCATTCACTGCGCTCGATTCTCCGCTTTCTGGGTCTCGAGGTGTCTGAGACTGTCTTGGATCTGGCAGGCGGCGAGCGAGGGCGGGAGGATCCCAGCAAATTGCAGAACTAACCCACCGTGGTGCTACCCACGCTGGCGCTCGGAGAATCCTAATAGAGATTTAAAACACGATGACTTGGAGGTTCTTAAATCATCCGCCTGCACCAGATCAACGCCGGGTGGATGAAAGCCAGGAGTCCGGACCATTCATTTTGAATTCAAGGAGTTACCCTGCCCACGCCCGTCGTTTTCCTAACCCTTCTTCCATTTTTCAGTAATTCCTCTGGGAAAGAGAAGCTCAATCTTTCCCCTGTCCTCCTGCTTCAAGCTCTTTTATTTCTCTTTATTTCTTTTCCTTTCTCCACCTCCCATTCTCACCGTTTCATTAGAATTGTTTTTACTGCGGGATGCAAGCCTTAAAATCCGAAAAGAAGTTATTTATTTGAATATGGCTTTATTGTTGAAACTGCCATCCCATTTTTTGTTTGTTTGTTTTGTTTTTTGCTTTTCCTTTAATCTCTTTCAAACAACAAAGTGTGTGTATATTTTTTTCTATTTGTACTTGAGGCAATTAATTGGACAGAATGAGACTTATTCATATTATGCCTTGCTTCCTAGAAAAAAGGAATCTTACTGTGTCTTTTCATAGTTTCATTTCCTCTACTACTCCTAAATAAGCTTCCAGACTCACCAGCTCCTAAAAACAAAAGGAAATAAAGTTGAATACCAGACAGAGCTAATTGTTCTTGAACAAGCTTGTTAAATCCTAAAATTAGCTTTCTCTTCAGAGTTTTATTTTAAAGCAAGAATCTGAATGTCTATTCCAGAGAAATCAATGATTCTATAATATGAGCTTCTAAAGACCCTCTTTGAACTGTTGAACAAATACTTTTTATCTTTGGAGACAAATACACACCATGGTGGGGATTGTTCATACTTCCCTGAATGTTACTAGCTTCAGAAATCTGTATTAGGTAAGCAGGTCTTAAAAGAGTTCACATGCTTTGATAGTAAAAGAAGATGATGAAAAAAAAAAAAAAAAAGAAGATAATGGTACAGGAGTTTAGTGGAGGGGGAACTCCAGAGGCCTCTAGAATCAACTACCTGGGTTCCTGTCTTAAGGTGGCAACTTCCTGACTCTGAGAGCACTGTTCTTTTTCTGCAAAATGGAGACAGAGGGCTTCCCAGGTGGCTCAGTGATAAAGAATCTGCCTGCCAAGCATGAAATGCAGGCTTGATCCCTGGGTTGGGAAGATCCCCTGGAAAAGGAAATGGCAACCCACTCCAGTATTCTTGCCTGGGAAATCCCATGGACAGAGGAGCCTGATGGGCTACAGTCCATGGAGTTTCAAAGTGTCGGACACTACTTAGTGACTGAACAACAGTGTGCATCCTCCGATTTAGTTTTTTTAATTGAAGGATAATTGCTTTACAGAATTTTGTTGTTTTCTGTCAAACATCAACAGGAATCAGCCATAGGTATATATATATGTCCCCTTCGTCCTTAACCTCCCTATCATCTCCCTCCATCCCACTCTAGATTGTTACAGAGCCCCTGTTTGAGTCCCCTGAGTCATACAGCAAATTCCCATTGGCTATCTATTTTATATATGGTATTGTAAGTTTCCATGTTACTCTCTCTAAGCACTCACCCTCTCCATCCTCCCCTCCCCCTGTGTCCATAAGTCTGTTCTTTATGTTTCTCCATTGCTGCCCTGCAAATCAATACATCAGTACCATCTTTCTAGATTCCATATATATGCGCTAGTATATGATATTTATCTTTCTCTTTCTGACTTATTTCACTCTGTATAATAGGCTTTAGGTTCATCTACCTCATTAGAACTGACTCAAATGCATTCCTTTTTATGGCTGAGCTTCCCAGGTGGCTCAGAGGTTAAGGCATCTACCTGCAATGCAGGAGACCTGGGTTCAATCCCTGGGTCAGGAAGATCCCCTGGAGAAGGAAATGGCAACCCACTCCAGTATTCTTGCCTGGGAAATTCCATGGACGGAGGAGCCTGGTGGGCTACAGTCCGCGGGGTCCCAAAGAGTCGGACATGACTGAGCGACTTCACTTTCACTTTCCTTCACCGCAGCTTCTTTATCCATTCATCTGTAGATGGGAATATAGATTGCTTCCATATTCTAGCTATTGTAGATAGTGCTGCAATGAACATTGGAGTACATGGGTCTTTTTCAATTTTGGTTTCCTCAGTGAAAGTGAAATCTCTCAGTCATGTCAGATTCTTTGCAACCCCATGGACTATACAGTCCTTGGAATTCTCTAGGCAAGAATGCTGGAATGGGTAGCCTTTCCTTTCTCTAGTGGTTCTTCCCAACCCAGGGATCAAAACTGGGTCTCCCACATTGCAGGCAGATTCCTCAAAGTATATGCCTAGTAACGGGATTGCTGGATCATATGGTGTTTTTATTCCTAGTTTTTTAAAGAATCTCCATACCATCTTCCATAGTGGCTGTATCAGTTTACATTCCCACCAACGGTGCAAGAGGATTCCCTTTTCTCCACACCCTCTCCAGCATTTATTGTTTGTAGACTTTTTGATGATGGCCATTCTGACTGGTATGAGGTGGTATCTCATTGTAGTTTTGATTTGCATTTCTCTAATAATGAGCAAAGTTGAGAATCTTTTCACGTGTTTGTTAGCCATTTGTATGTCTTCTTTGGAGAAATGTCTGTTTAGGTTTTTTTCCTACTTTTTGACTGGGTTGTTGTTTTTCTGGTGTTGAGTTGTAGGAGCTGCTTATATATTTTGGAAATTCTTTATCAGTTGTTTCCTTTGCTATTATTTTCTCCCATTCTGAGGGTTGTCTTTTCACCTTGTTTGTAGTTTCCTTTGCTGTGCAAAAACTTTTAAGTTTAATTAGGTCCCACTTGTTTATTTTTGTTTTTATTTCCATTATTCTAGGAGGTGGATCTTGCTTAGATTTATGTCATTGCATATTCTGCCTATGCTTTCCTCTAAGAGTTTTATAGTTTATGGTCTTACATTTAGCCCTAATCCATTTTGAGTTTATCTTTGTGTATGGAGTTAGGAAGTGTTCTAATTTCATTCTTTTACAAGTAGCTGTCCAGTTTTCTCAGCACTTATTGAAGAAGCTATCTTTGCCCCATTGTATATTCTTGCCTCTTTTGTAAAACATAAGGTACCCATAGGTTCGTGGGTTTATTTCTGGGCTTTCTATCTTGTTCCATTGGTCTATATTTCTGTTTTTGTGCCAGTACCATACTGTCTTGATGACTGTAGCTTTGTAGTATAGTCTGAAGTCAGGAAGATTGATTCCTCCAGCTCCATTCTTCTGTCTGAAGACCACTTTGTCTATTGGGGGTCTTTTGTGTTTCCATATGAATTATGAAATTTTTTGTTCTAGTTCTGTGAAAACTGCCATTGGTAATTTGATAGGGATTGCATTGAATCTGTAGATTGCATTTGGTAGTAAAGTCATTTTCACAATATTGATCCTTCCTACCCAGGAACATGGAATATCTCTCCATCTATTTATGTCTGATTTCTTTCATCATTGTTTTATAATTTTCCATATACAGTTCTTTGCCTCCTTAGGTAGGTTTATTCCCAGATATTTCGTTCTTTTTTGTTGCAAAGGTGAATGGGTTTGATTCCTTAGCTTCTCTTTCTGATTTTTCATTGTTAGTATACAGGAATGCAAGCGATCTCGTATTGACCTTGTATCCCATGATAAATTCACTGATCAGCTGTAGTAATTTTCTGATAGTTTCTTTGGGGTTTTCTATGTATCGTATCATGTCATCTGCAAACAGTGAGAGTTTTACTTCTTCTTTTCTGATCTGGATTCCTTTTATTTCTTTTTATTCTCTAATTTCCTGGGACTTTTATTGCTAGGACTTCCAAAACTATGTTGAATAATAGTGGTGAGAGTGGATATTCTTGTCTTCTTCCTGATCTTACTGAAAATGCTTTTGGCTTTTCACTCACTCCGAAATCCTCCAGGCTCCTCTGTCCATGGGATTCTCCAGGCAAGAATACTGAAAGATCCCTCCTCCAGAGGATCTTCCGGAAACCTGTGTCTCTTGTGTCTCCTGCATTGACAGGCAGGTTCATTACCACTAGCACCACCTGGGAAGCCCTAAAGAGCAGCAGCAGAGATTGTACCAACTGGGCTACATGAAAAGTTTCAAACTCAGTCTGAAAATGACTTTCACATAGCTTGACTCAGCATTCTCAGTCTCCGCATTACTGACATTTGGGACCAAATATTGCCTTGGCCAAAAAGTTCGTTTGGGTTTTTGTAACATCTTGTGGAAAAACCCGAAGAACTTTTTGGCCAACCCAATACTTGTTTGTTTGGGTAGGGTGGTTTGTCCTGTGCAGTTAGCAGCATCTCAGTCTTCTACCCACTAAATTCAAGGAATACCCTTTCCTCCCCACAACCAAAAGTTTCCAGACTTTGCCAGATGTTCCCTGGAAGGCAAAATCACCCTGACTAAGTGTCATTAGCCTAGCATATAGCAAGTGCCCACTGATTAGTAGGCAGTATAAGGGAGTGCTTAAAGATATGGATTTCCAGAGTGTTAGTCTTAGGCAAATTTTGCTCCCCTAAACTTCATCTTCAAAATAGGAATCATAATAATGATAGCTTCTTAAGACTGGCTAAGGATTAGATAAATATATGCATATACAATCAATTTGGATAATGCATGGAACATGGTAAGCTTAAGACATGAACTTCTATTCTCATTTTCTTCCTGTGGAGTGAAGGCATTGGGCTAGATCAGAGAGAACATGGCTTACTTGCTGCCACTCCCCTCCCTGCCTCATGCCAGACATCACAATGAAGTCAAGACTCTCATTTCCACTTAGCCCAATGAGGCCTCAGAATCCTTCTCAGCACAACATTGGCCTTAGGAAGCAACTGCTGATAGAATAGGGTCAGCAGGTAAGATGATGCTGAATTACCATGCTGAGGCTACATGAACTTCAAATCATTTTAAGATTAAAATCTTAAATCATCATAAGGTTAGAGCATCAGTCATCTTGAATGGGGACTATAAGACACATGTGATGAGAAGGACTCATCACCTCTTCAATCCCTTTTATGAAGGAGGGGGAGAGACTGCCAGTATCTTGGCTGTAATCATACAGCCGATGAGTAATTAGAGGTTGGGTCTCCTACCCTCTGGAAGTGTACTCTTTTGCCACTCTCACCATTTGTGGAGAAAACACATGTCTGAAGCTACATGAGTGTAACCCTCCACATCCTATATACCCTTAGTTCATTTTCTGTTCTCTTTCAGTTATATCTGGAAAATAGATCAAAGCATAGGAACATATTGTAAGCATTCTTTCAAAAGTGTTAGTCCTTATGATGGCAAAATGCACAAGAATTCACCAATTCCTTCATTAAATAGAGACTCCTCCATTGTATGAAGGACTATTCTTAGCAGACATTTTAAGAGATCCAAAGATGAATCAGTGGGTGTCCCTGCCCTCAATGATTTTACAGATTTATATATTAGGCAGACCAGACATGGATATAAATAAATACAAGCTAAAAAATGGGAAATGTCCTGAGAGAGGTACCAAAAATATATTCAGAGAAAGAAGAAGCTATTTTTTTAATTAGGAGCAGAGAGTCACTTCCTGCATGTCTGTTGACATTTTAACTCTTTGTTCAAAAGTTATTATTTATTATAATCAAATTAGCCTTGTAGAGGAAACTGCAACATCGTTAAGCTTCCTGGTCAGACATAGCTCCTGCACAGTTTAAGTGGATACTATCAGTGCAACTAAAGGTCAGTTTACGAACTCTAATAGTCATTTTTTATTAGGTGTTTAAAATTTTCTGGAAAGTTCTAGAGGAAGATTGCTCACCTTTAGTAACAATAGATTGACTTTCTTCCAAGCAGTGACAGAATCAGTTTTTTAGCCTATTATACTGTGGGAGCATAAGATGTATATATACCTTATACATAAGGTATGTATTTTTATAAAAAAAGAACATAACAGGGATGAAGGGACACCAACATCATATACATTAAACTATGAGACAATATTTCCTTCAGGACTGAACTACCTCAGAAGTCAGGCTGAACACTCCATTATCTTTGAGGTATACTCTCCATCGAACATAGTATTGTTTGTGGTAAATATTAGGTATTAAAACAACAGCCCACACCTATTTATGTGCCAGGCACAGCTGAGGTGGGCTGCCAAAATTACCACCACTTCTGCCACCATCAAAAGGCTGCTTGTTAAACCAGAAAGGCTTGACAGACTGCCAGAACCACACCCCTCCTGCTACAAACCACACAAGCAAAGCCTCAAATCCTGCTTCTCCTTCATCCCCACACTTCTGAATTCGTATCTTGCATGGATGCATCTGATTGGTACATTCCAAATCACACGTGCAAATCTAGCAGCAAGGAAAGCTGGGAAATGTGGTTTTCCATTTTCCAGCCTCTGCAGTAAGGCACATTAGAGAAAGGATGGATTAGAAACAGAGCAAGCCAAGCCACAGCATTCACGTTTATCTTTTCCTTCAACTCTCCAACAAGTCTCTTGGCAGAAAAAGGTTTTATATGTTATGTCCTCTTTGGTGTGTTTCTGGTTTTATAGATTAACCCGGAAGGCCTAGTCCTTCATCACTTCTCTTAAATTTCCGTCTCAACCTCTACCAGCAACACTGCTATAGTCCAAGCTGCCACCATTTCTTTGCCTGGAAAACTGCAGCAGCCTTAAGACCAGTTCCCAGGAAATCACTCTTGCTGTCCTACAAGCCACTGTTCACTCCATAGCCAGAGCGGTTTTTTAAAACACATATCTAATCATTGCCCTTAAGATAAAGATAAAACTACTTACGTGGTTTTCAAGGTCCAAGATTGGTGGTCTGGCGTCCACCAACTTCATCTGGGCCATGTGGGCCCCTCCCCCTCACCTCTTTCCTGCCCACTGACCTGTTTCCAGGCCTTTGTGCTTCCCTGACACAGGATGCTCTGCCTGGAAAGTGCTGTTCCCTTCTCTTCATTAAGTTAAAAAATGACATCTCATTCTGTCATCACTTCCTCAGGGAAGTCCTCTTTGACTTTCACGATTAGTTCAAATTGTTCTATCTTATAGTCTTGTTAGAACTTAATTGGGATTGTGTGTGTGTGTTCGTAACACTTATGACAGTTGTAATTATATTTACTTTTGTGATTTTCTGATTAATTTCTGTCTCTTAACTGCATTATAGATTGCACAAAGTGAGGACCATGTATGTTTTTAATCTTCCAATGCATGTCTCAACACCTAGCAACCTTGGGCCTTCAAATATTTGTTGAATAAATAAAGAGAACCCCAAAGAAGTGAACTTTAATGATGGCAGCAGAGTAGGGTTAAGGGATGTGGGCACACATCACAGGCCCAGGAGTCAGAGACTGCTCAACTGCCCAGATCATTCAGATGATCTTATAACAACTTGATATCAGAAAGATTCTGTCCCCTTAAGTTACCATCTTGCCAAAATCATAAGTTAACTAATTTTTGTGTTATCTTTTTCTCCCTTATATTTCCCTATTCCTGAGAATGCCCACATTACTTCCACCAAATAGTATCAAAAGAAACTTCAGAGCGAGGCTTAGCATGACTGCTTATACCCTGGCATCCCTCAATTCCCATAGATCTTTCCCTATTTATAGAAATAAAAGCTAGGAATCCTCAATAGGGGTCTATTTTTACCTTTCCTTAAAGTGGGTTTTTCACCTTTGTTTTTCCCTCTTGATTTCTCCACAGTGTTGTCAGGACTTTCACCAAAGATAAAGGGTCCTGTTCACTGCTCCTGTTACTTACACACAATTCCCTATCCATCCATAGCAACTAGGAATATCACACCCTAAGGAAATTAGCACTTCAGGGAAGAAACTATTTTATTCTGTCTCTTACAGACTGTTAACTTAATGGACTGAATTCCTGGAAGTGAAAGCAAACTCTTCTGAAGAATACTTATTTGGAATAAAACATATCAATACCTAGAGTCCATGTTTTTCCTCCAAGTGAGTGTGTTTTGCTGGGACTGTGAAATGGAGGACAAGAGAGGAAGAAAGTCAGATTTGAAAGAATTTACTCCATATCATTATTATCTCTTGTAAAGACAAAACACAGAAAGGGAATTAAATGCCTGGCATCCTACCTACAAACAATAACAACCCCAGCTATTAGTATTGAATGATTTCTTCTAATATTTTTCATGCAGTTGTAATTTTGGGGTAAATACAAACAAATTATATTTCTGAATTGATATTATATGTTTTCCTAATTGTTACTTCATAATTATTGATAGAATATCACGAATTCATTAAAATGATTATTGTAAAGACTATGAATCTGTGTGATACCAATTAAACTTGGCTTATAACAGAAATATTAGAATTTTGAGTGAATAAAAAGTAGTTTATTAAGTAGTTCTTTCATCTTGGGGAAGTAATTTAATCTTTCTAAATTTTTGCTTCATTTTTAAAGTAAAGTTCATAATACCTGACTCATAGCTATTATAGAGATTAAAAGTAATAATGTGTCAGCTGAGATAGGTCCCCAAGGAAAGGAAGATACTTTTAAAAATTTACTTTTGAGCAATTTCCCATTTAATAAGTCTCCTTCCCCCAAAGAAATCTAATTCAATCTCTATTTTATTCATGTTGCAATGAAGCATTTTTCTCCCTCCAAGTTCCCTTTTAGGGAAATTCCTTTAATCCCGTGGAGTCGCTGGATTAAAGGATGTGATTTATCTATGGCTCTGAAAATTGCCTTCTCAAGCCTGGTGCCAGTTGATGCTGCTGAGGCAATGTTGGCTCGTGTTTCCTTCACCCTGTCTCTGCCCACATTAGAGTCACATTTCTAAGGCAAAATGTGCAATAATTATATACTGAACAAATAAGAACCAGAAAACCTGCTTGTTCGTCCTGTAAGTGGAACCACATATTTACTGATTAGGATGGTACCTGGGTAACCTCTTCCTGACTGAGGGTACATTGAAAACCGTAATATGTCCATGAGTTTATCCGCATGCTGCAGAAGCCTGAGCTCTGGGGGGCTACACAGTCTTCACTGTTGTCCATTTGTGTCTAACAGCTAAGGCTGGAGTGTGTTTGAATCACAGATAGCTGTTGTTTTAAGGAGCCTGGGACCAGGACATCCTGATCCTATACACCCTTCAGGGTGGAAAGCAGACCCTAAGACCTCAACTTAAATCTGTCCTGATTGCTCCCAGAGGCTCAGCTTATCATGGTGAACATTTGCCTTCACCAGTGACCGCTTTAAGTATGAATGGGTGTGTGTCCCAGTTCTGGCAAATGGGTCATGAAAGTGACCATGCTGGGGGCTTTGGAATAACTTATACCCCAAATAACATGAACTCACAGTAACTTTGGTACAAAATGACTCACATAATGCCTGCCCTGTGTTGTGGTATTTCAAGTGATTTACAAAGACTTATATTTAGTTAGGTGCTCATTTTACGTTCCCTTCTGGATTCAAAACACTTTTTCTTATTCATCTCGAATGTCTTCCCCTCACATAGCACAATTCTTTGCATATAAAAGACATTTAAGGTGTTTATTGAACAAATGCGTAAATATATTTTCTTCAAAACTATGATCTCAATTCACTCAGCTGGGTAGTAGAATTATATTCCTTTTGTCTGCTAGGATACTTTGGTTGCAAGTATTAATAAGAGAAAAAAAGAAAAAAAAAGTGAAGTCGCTCAGTCGTGTCCAACTCTTTGAGACCCCATGGACACCAGGCTCCGCCGTCCATAGGATTTTCTAGGCAAGAGTACTGGAGTGGGTTGCCATTTCCTTCTCCAGGAAACTTCCCAACCCAGGGATCGAATCCAGGTCTCCCACACTGTAGACAGACGCTTTCTGTCTGAGCCACCACTTGATCTTAGCCAACCCCAAATCAATCTCACTTAAACAAGACGACATATTCTTTCACATAACAAGAAGTCTGCAGATACAGTGAATTCAGTGCGGGTTCTTTCAGTGGCTCAAACACTTCAGCCACAGACCCAGGGTCTTTCTGTCTCTCTGCTCTGCCAAGTTCACCGTAAGGGTCTTTTCCTCATGCTGAGTGTGACACAGAGGCAGCAGAAACAAAGAATTGTCCCTCCCTGGAGTCGCAGTCTTTAAGTAAGAGAGCCTTTCCTGTGAGCCCCACAGCCAGGTGACCTTCATGCTTCTTTGACCAGAGCTGGGGTCACACGATCATTCACATTTAAAGCAGCCACTGGTCAAGACGAGCTTCTGCCATGACTGATCCATACTACAAATTCATACTTGAAAAGCAGCACAAAAACTGGAGTTCAATCAGCAAATGCGGTAGGCTACATTTCACCAACATCCACTTTTCCACTCAGGAGGGGATTTATACTCAGCCTTGGCTCTATGACCTACTTTGTCTGAAAACTTGTCACAGAGGCTTGAAGGGCCAGTCCTTGCTTGCTATGCTAACATCCCCTGTACCACAGTTACTCAGCAGTATTCCAGCCAGAGGCTGCTCCATCTGCCTAGGTCCCAGGGTAAGAGAATGAAGAAGATACGGGAGTACAGATACTGCTGAGCTGAAATGCATGTTGAGCACGAATTAGAAAAAAAAAAAAAACTTTTCTTGTTACAATGCAGAGATTTTGGGATTGTTTGTTACTATAGCATATCTTAATCTAGTCCTGCTGAAACAGCAAGAAAAAAAGCGAAATGAGTGCTGTAAATTCAACCAGCAGTGCTAGTCGGTTTCCGCTCATTCCTAAATAAAAAGCAAAACCTGTATGAACACAGGTGAGTGATACGACACACTAACACCAGTGTCCAGGCGATCCCTCCTGTCCCAACTCAGAGCTGCTACCGACCCAGCTCTCCAGCTAGCATTCGTGGCATCTCTGCCCTTCCCTTCACCAGAGCTCACAGCATTTGTTCTGAATCTTCCCTTCTCTTGCCAGTCTCTTCCCATTTACCATCAATTTTTCATACATTGTGCCTCCCAGGAACAGTTGCTTCTTCTTTAAAAGCCCAGCCACCTCTAGAGGATAATGCCTCAACTCCTGCACAAATGTCCACTCTGGTCTTCCTCCTTCCACTCAAATCTCCTGAGCTCAGAAATGCTGGCGTGCTCTTCTTTATCCTTAGCTTTCATCACACAATTCTACTGCTTAAGCACTAGCACTCCAAGGCCCTTAGTATCTGACTTACCCTCTGCAAACTCATAACTCATTACTTTTAAAAAGGTATTCTGTTGCAGGTCCTTGTAAGGCCATACTATTTACCATATCTAATGCAAAATTTTGATGGAAATCCATCGACATAATATCATAGTCATCCCAGCCATTTTACCCAAAAAATAATGACTATAATTTCACCATTAAATTTTCACTTATGATTCAGGGTCATTATTTCTTACATTAACTATTAAAGGAATACAATGTTGACCTCAAGCACCGTTGAGAGGTATAAATTATCTGCCCTGATGAAAACTGACTGTTGATGGTTTTTGAGTAATTTTGTATTAAAAAAAACAATAATGTCGAGGATTTATTGGGTTTTGATCATGTTCTAGGCATCATTCTAAAGGCTTTGTCCTCATTTAATCCTAACATCCCTATGGGGTAGGGGCCATTATCATCTCCACTGTAGCAATGAGAAACTCGGGTGGCAAAACTGAGAGAACACACCAATTTTCAAAGCAGCACTACTCATCAGAGCCCCAAAGTGGAAAACAAAAACCCCAAATGTCCTTCAACTGATGAATGGATAAAAAATTTTTGGAATATCTATAAGATGGAATATTACTTAACAATAAAATGGAATGCTGTACTGATAATATGCTACAACATGGATGAATCTTGAAGAAATCTTATGTTAAGTGAAAAAAGCCATTCATAAAAGACTATATATTATATGATTCAGTTTATATGAAATGTCCAGGCTAGATGAATTCATTGAGACAGGATGCATATTTGTGGTTATCAGGGGCTAGGGGAAGGGAAGAATAGGAATTTACTAATGAATATGAAGATTTACTTTGGAGTAATGGAAATGTTTTAAAACTGTTACTGAACCTGGACATGGGTCCACTCACATGACACACTGCTAAGCCAATCTATTGACAGTGGGTTTGGTGAAGGGAAAAAAAGTGTGTTAGTCACTCAGGTGTGTCTGACTCTTTGCAACCCCATGGACTGTAGCCCCCCCAGATGCCTCTGTCCATGGCAACCTGACCCAGGGATCAAACTCAGGTCTCCTGCATTGCAGGAAGATTCTTCACCATCTGAGCCACCAGGACAATACAGTGCTTATTGCAGGATCAGGCAGGGAGAACAGGCAGCCCATTCTCCAAAGACCTGAGATTCCTGATGACTTTCAAGGAAGGATTTTTAAAGGCAGTATGAGGGAGAGGCCCATGAGATACATGAATTGGTTGAAGTTTCAGGCATCATCAATCTTTTGGTTTTAACTGTTCTGGGGTCTGTGTGCTTGCAGTCAGCAGTTTTCATACGCTAGAGATCTGATTTCTGAAAAACAACTTAGGAATGTGTGTCAGCTTTTGTTATCTATATCTTTCAGGGAACTGGGAGTTAGGTGACTGCTATGTGGCCAACTTATAGTCTAAATTGTTACCAGTTTTCTGGCCCAACAGCTCTTTGTTTCAACATGTTCACATTTTCTAATCATTAACTCTTGAGCCAGCTTTTTAAGTCTCAGAGGAGGCCTGGGAAACTAAATACAAAGCCTTTTACTTCAAAAGATGGGGACACAGGGGCTTGTATACAGTTTCAGAACTAGATAGAGGTGGTGGTTGCACAACACTGGGAATATGCTAAATGCCAGTAAGCTGCTCACTTTCAAATGATTGATTTTATGTTATGTAAATTTAACCTCAATAAATTACACAACTTTTAAAAAGTCAAGGGAAAGGGAAGTCAGCATTTAAAAACTGCTGCCTAGAGAACCCATTCTTAAAAGAAAGAACGTTATTTTCCCAAGGAAGCCATTGATGTCCACTGAGAGCAGTTTTAGTGGAGGCTGAAGACAGAGTCTTTTTTGGTAAAGTAAAGTACTCTAGAAAAGGATGAAAGCAGCAGTGCTACGAGGAAAGAAAGCATATAGGCTTTGTGACATCCTTTTTTTTTTAACTGAACAAAAACCTTTTGTGTTTATTTCTAGCTTCCAGAAAGTTGGGATTATTAGATAACTGATCCTTCAGTACACCGTTCACACTTCTGGATAAGTTCCTTGTATGCATACTTCAAGTTGTACACAGCTTGAAGGCCAAGTAGGTTCCTCTATCTCCACTGGCCCCTGCTTCCTCAGGCCAGGCTGTGAACACCAAATGCTATCAATAATGCATTTCCATTCATTTGCAACTGGATCTGCCCTCTCAGGTATTGCAACTACAGTCAGTTGTCTGCCCACTTTTTAGTGAAAGCTAGTGAGTCATATGAAAGCTGGAAACATTCTGGAGTTGTCATTCCCAGAGATGGACAGCAGAGCACTGCTCTCAATGCCTGAAGCTGCCAAGTTCTGTACAGGGTGGGCTCTGCCACAGGCGAGGAGACACGGGAGGAGCATGGATCTTTCATTAGCACAGCTGACCCCAGATCACTTGGCTCCTGGATACGTCCTGGGGGCCCTGAGAATGATCTAATTGGTTAAGAAATGCACTGAGATATTCCAGAGCTTGGCACAGAGTTTCAACTTCTGAAACACTTAGAGTGGGCAAGAAGAGACTCACTTCTAAGCAATCTCGGAGAACCACTTATTAGAAATCAAAGATTCAGCAAACCTTTGATTCAGCAGAACTGTCCCTAAGGACAGTCATCCTCAGCTTCCTGAATACTCATTATTCATTTTTGTTTCCCTTTCTTAAAGTGCATTTTTGTTCTCTAAAATGACATCCAAGAGTTTTCTCCTGGGACTGCCTCCAAGCTTTGGATAACATTTGTATATGGTATTTCTGTAGTGCCTGTTGCTCCAGTTAAAGAAGGGCTTGGTCTGAGTCCTTGAAAGAAATTTGAATTTTTCAAGTGATGATCTGAGACTGCATGCCTCTTCGCGGTTTAGAAGAAAACTGCTTTTCTAACTAGTATCAACTAGCTGGTCCCTGCTTCCAGCTCTCTTGTGATTTTCTTAAGAGAGTCTCCTACAAAAAGGAAAGGGTCTCCCATTTGTTTGATGGCTTTTTCCTGCTTCTAATTTAGAACACTAATTTTTATATAATAAATTATATTCAATAGTAATTAACTGAATAATTTAAAAGTTGCAATCAAGTTTTTGTAAACATTTCACTTAAAGAGTCTTGTATTTCTGCTAATAGCTGTTCTTCTGTGTCAGAGTGCCCCTAAGATTACCTCTACGCTGGAGGATTCGCTAGCACGGGACTCATCACACAATCTTACTCAGGGCGATGATGCGCTCCACCCAAAGGACACAAAGCAAAACCAGCAAAGAGAAAAGACAGGTGGGGTGACGTCTGGAAGAAGCTAGGCCTGAGCTTCTGAGTCCTATCCCCATGAAGTCACACAGGACAGGACATGCTTAACTTCTCCAGCAAAAAGTTTTATGACAATAGCATGTGTGAAATGCTGCCAACCAAGGGGGCTAAGCATCCAGAGGGATTTTATTAGGATTGGGTTCCCTAGGTACCCTCTGCGTGGCATGTGCTAAAACTCTAGAGTCCCAGGAGGAAAGCAGGCGCTTAGCATAAACCACACAGTTTGCACAGATGCTGTAGGCACAGGGAGTTGCTCTTGGCAGTTAAGGAGTTGTGGGAGCACTGAACAGCCCCCACAACAAACAATTATTTGGTCCAAAACAACAATCTTGCTGAAGCTGAGAAACCCTGACTTAAACACTAATTGCATCATCAACTAAATATATGGCCTTGAGCTTAACCCCTCTGAACCTCACTCAATCTTCCACATAAAAAATGGGGAGAATAAAACCCATGGCACAGGATAAGTATCTAAAACACTTGAGAAGCTCTTACTATGTGCTGAAGAGATAGACCCTGAAATTCAGAGAGGCCTCCTTCCTAAGAACTGATCAGAATAATGTACACCCATTGGCAACAATTTGCTCTTCTGGGTAAAGATGAGGTGTCAAAATAAAAAAGTGGTAGCCAAGGAGCCAAGAAGGTAACAGAAATGATGTCCAAATATCTCCAGGGGGTTGTAATGCACTGTAATCAGTGGATAATAGTCTTACTGGATGTAAATGGACAAACAATCTGACATCTTTTCCAGGAACAAAAGCCCTGATTCTGCTTTTCAGAATCACAGAATGTTTTAGAGTCACAACACCACTCCCTTACTGTTGCCAAAGCATGCAACTAAAGTGCTCTAGCTAGAAGCTTCTTCTCAAATGGGTCTCTTTAACACAAAATGACAGCCTCCTTAACATAAACACTGA
This sequence comes from Budorcas taxicolor, assembly GCF_023091745.1. NCBI lineage: Eukaryota > Metazoa > Chordata > Mammalia > Artiodactyla > Bovidae > Budorcas > Budorcas taxicolor. Next base: position 72,693,264 of record NC_068913.1, on the reverse strand, counting down.
AGGTCCTGTCTTTTTTTTTTTGTTTGTGGACATATATGGACATATCCATCGCTTTTCTGTCTTCAAACATACAATGCTAATTTCTTATCTTGAGCAAGATTTCATGAATGTAAGGTATAAAATTCTCATTTAGACATCAAATACAGCTCTAACTGTGGACAAACTACCCAGTTTCCCTGGGTCCATATTTATAGACAATTATTTCATGATATTATGTCAAGCACATATACTGTTATTCTCATTTGGCAGTTGAGAAAACTAAGGCTCCAGTGTTTAGAACTTATGCATCATATTCGTCTTGCCTAAGTGACCTTTTTGTCACGATCTGTATTTTGCTGACTACGCAACCTTGAGAACGAGATGAGTGTCTGCATGCTTTTACTGCTCACCTATATCTTCATTTCCTTAAAACTGTGTGAAGTCTTAGGTCTAGATCTGGGTGTCTGATATGATCACACTAGACACATAGGGATACTGAATGCTTAAAATGAAGCTGGTCTGAGTCTAGATGCTTTAAGAATAAAATATATGCTGGATTTTAAAAACCTAGTATGAAGAAAAAGAAATACATTGTTAATAACTTTATAGTCACTATATTTTGATTACATTATGGATTCTGATCTGGAGCCAGCATTGAGAACAACTGGTTTTAAACAGCTGGTTTTTAAATACACAGTAGAAGAAGGAGAGGAAATTAGACCCTCTTATCAACACCTCATGCGAAGAGCTGACTCATTGGAAAAGACTCTGATGCTGGGAGGGATTGGGGGCAGGAGGAGAAGGAGATGACAGAGGATGAGATGGCTGGATGGCATCACCAACTCGATGGACTTGAGTTTGGGTGAACTCCGGGAGTTGGCAATGGACAGGGAGGCCTGGCGTGCTGCAATTCATAGGGTTGCAAAGAGTCGGACACGACTGAGCTACTGAACTGATCAATAGCAAATATACCTATATTATCTGAAAATCAGAACAAGAGTGAATACATATTTACCTTTTAAAAATAGATCTTAAAAAAAACCCTAAAGCCCAATAAATCCATAGACTTGTTGGTTGGCTAGAGCTTGTTTGTGCTCAGGAATAGAAGATGTGCTGCTAAGTTGCGTCAGTCGTGTCCGACTCTGTGTGACCCCATAGACGGCAGCCCACCAGGCTCCCCCGCCCCTGGGATTCTCCAGGCAAGAACACTGGAGTGGGTTGCCATTTCCTTCTCCAATGCAGGAAAGTGAAAAGTGAAAGTGAAGTCGTTCAGTCGTGCCCGACCCTCAGTGACCCAATGGACTGCACCTTCCAGGCTCCTCCATCCATGGGATTTTCCAGGCAAGAGTACTGGAGTGGGATGCCATTGCCTTCTCCCAATAGAAGATATAAGAAGTCTGAAACAGCTTTTTGAAATGATTTAACACCAAATTCGAGTCTCTAGCTGTAGCAACGTGAATAGGAGCCCTGGGACTATGAGCTTGGAGTGGAATTTCTCAGAATGTTTTAAGAAAATGGCAGATAAGCTAGCCTTGGAGGAAATCGCCACTTCAATAAGGCCGAGCTGAAGAAGACGGAGGTGCAGGAGGACACCCTGCCAACTAAGGAGAGCACTGAGCAGGAGAAGCAAAGGAAGGGAGTTTTCCTAAGAACCTGGAGGGTCCTTGACCCCACCATCTTGGAGACCCTAGTTGTGATGTGGAGGAAGAGCCACCTGCAAGGTAGACACGAGCCACACGCTGCACTGCGAACCCGGGCACTCCGTGCTGATGCCACCAGCCCGCGAGTCTTTGAGGGGAACCCACCATTAAGACTGCCAAATTCTCTGGTTTCCCTGGGATATTATAGAAAATTATTTGTATGATTAATGAAATTAAAACCCCCTTGGCATGGCAAGAACAATAAAAACAAAGTAAACAAACCAAAAAAAAAAAAAACCATAGCAAAGATGAGCTCACTGAAACCGGGCCACTTCTGACTTTTATAACTGACTTTGGTCACACAATTTCAAACCTTGAAGATTGCTTTTTAATGAAGATGTCTCCTCCTTTCTGTCTACTAAATAAAAGTGGCTAGAAGAGTGAGGTGAAAGATTTTTATAGCTTGAAGACTAAGTGTTAATAAAGGCTAACTCAAACCCAATTTTCAGAACATGCTTAGATAAACAAGAAAAACTTAGACTTTAATTTTCAAGTACCTGTAATATTTTTTTGGAAGAAAGTGTCAGTAAAGAGAGGCTCTACAGCAGCTATAATCATCAAAGAGCATTCATTTGTAAAAAAGTCACTTGTTTATGTGCTACAAGTTTGCCCAAACTAACATCCTTTAGAGATGACAGAAGACTCTTATAGACACTTTGCTAGAAATCAGCACAGTTCTACAATGAGCTAAAACTCAATAACCTACAGGACTAAAACAAACAATACACCGGTAATATCAAATGACATACAGATAATGAAATGTGTTGACTGAAAATCATACAATGTAAAAGTTGTGAGTTAAGTTTTATCTGGGACCTTACAGAGGACAATAGCCTGAGAGACAGCCTCTCAGATAGCTTTCAGGAGCTCTGAGAGGTAAGAGAAGAGCCAGAATATATGCATGAACTTTTCTGTTGGGAAAAAACATGTAGTCAAAGATCAGAAGAGCATTGCTAATCACAAAGAACACATATCTCAGATGAATGACTTTAGTGCTTTTCGATGTATGAGAAGATGCAACAATCTAGAGTCACTTGAAATTTTCCTTAGATATTCATCTCATCTACCTAAGGGCAGTATATCTGAAGCAGAGAATGCTTGCTGTTTTTCTCCATCCTGAATTCCCCTCAGAGTACATTGTCAGTGGACAACTCCAGCAGCTGATGGCTTGACCCTCACTAACACAACAGCCGATCATTAAACCTTGTAGTATTGCTCACTGTGTTTTTAACATTGCATTCGCTAATGGTCTTTCTACTTGACCATTTTCCCTAAATTCCAATAGCCACTTTCTCATTTATTGCAAAGATCACCTGCTTATCCCCCAAATTTCCCAACCTCCTCTCCTTTCAGGAGGCAGATCTGAGGTTTGTTCTCCTGTCTCCTCACTTGGCTGCCTTGTGAATAAACTTTATCTGGGCTGGAAAACTCCATGTCTCAGTGTTTGGCTCACTGTGTGTCAGGCAAGCTGGCGAGGCTCAGTAACAGTATCAAAAGCAAAAACTGCAGCTATGTTAAAGCCTAGAGGGAGTGTATGTGAAATAATTTCCTTTCCAATTTTTGGACTCAAAGAAGAGGCTATGAAGCCTTCAGCCCCCTAGGGATCTATGCATCATACCTCCCACATGTATCCTTAAACATCTTTGAAAAATATATATCTATTTGGCAGTGTCAGGTCTTAGTTCTACATGTGGGATCTAGTTCCCTGCTGCTGCTGCTGCTGCTGCTGCTGCTGCTGCTGCTGCTGCTGCTGCTGCTAAGTCGCTTCAGTCGTGTCCGACTCTGTGCGACCCCATAGACAGCAGCCCACCAGATTCCCCCGTCCCTGGGATTCTCTAGGCAAGAATACTGGAGTGGGTTGCCATTTCCTTCTCCAATGCATGAAAGTGAAAAGTGAAAGTGAAGTCGCTCAGTCGTGTCCGACTCTTCGCGACCCCATGGACTGCAGCTACCAGGCTCCTCCGTCCATGGGATTTTCCAGGCAAGAGTACAGGAGTGGGGTGCCATTGCCTTCTCCAGGGATCAAACCCAGACCCCCTGCATTGGGAGCACAGAGTCAGCCTCTGGACCACCACTGAAGTCTTTCAAACACCTTTTAAAGTGCTTTGATAGGGCAACTCTGTGGGGCAGGCAGGCAGGATTACTGACCCCCATTTATAAGGGATCTGTCAGTCAGGAGGGTCTTGGCTCTAAGTAACAGAAAACCCAATTTACACAATAAAAAAACATTTATTATGTCACTTAACTGCAGAGACAAAGCTTGTTTTTCCACAGAGGGGAGGAAGTCAATTAAAATCACCATCTGACAAGATGAAATTTACATATCAGTTACCTATAATTTAGAAAGAGTTGCAAAACAGCTCAAAGAAAATGAACAGGGCTATAATCTGATAACTCAAAAGGGTATGCAGTAGTCAATGCATATTTTCCATTGAGATGCAAAACATTTTTTATATATCTCCAAAATAGTCATAGAGTAGGCATTTGTTTAACCATTTAGAGATTTAAAATAGAAAATATCCATACTGAGAATTACTTTTTTCAAAAGAAAAATTTCTGAAGTATTTGGGTCATAAATTTGGACAAAATATAAATAAAAAATGAAAGACCAAGTATACCTGAAACTAACACAACATTGTAAACCAAGTACTATATACTCCAATAAAAATTTTTTTTAAATGCTTAAGAATCAAAGACAGTGTCCACACCTCAGGCTCAAAGCAATGCTCTTTCAGGAAAGAACAAGTCCTAAGGTCAGAATCTGCACAGTTTGAGGCTGGCATAAGAAAACTCGGAGCTTGAGAGAAGCTGCAGAAAACAGATGTTGAGACCAAGTTCAGAATCAGGATTCTGAGAAGCCCTCTTTCAGGTCTTGGAGATCTGAAAAGAGCAGTTGGTGGAAGCCAAAAAGTCAAGTGAGTCAAAGAGCACTCAAGGAAAGGGGACATTTGCTGATAAAACTGCAGCATGACATGCACTAAAATGTACACCCATTGAATCCTCTAACAGTTAAGGAGACGGGGCCAGATACCCTCTGCTCGTCTTTTCAGAGCCCCTACCCACTGTTCTCCACCTTCCTCTGTGCCCAGGGCTACATAAGTGGTTCTCCACTTGTGGTCCCACGACCAGTTAGATCAGCATCACCTGGGAAGGAGTTAGAAATGGAAAATTCAACCCCTTTTCCCACCACTGAATCAGAAATCTGCATTTCAACAATACCTGCAGGTGATTCTGATATAAGCCCAAGTCCCAGAACCACTGGACCTCATTAAAAGGGCTCTCTTGCCTTCAGGATTCAGGGTGGGTTCATCAACTGGGAAGACCCTGCAGAAGGTGAGAGGGAGGAGGTGCGTGAGCCCAGGTTACTTCTTCCCTAGCTTCCCTCCTACACAGTCTCATCAGGGGACACCCAAGGTGCTATTCCTGTTAGGTTTGTCTTTTGACGTGACTGACTTCTGAGTTATGGCAACTGACTGTCCCTCTTGTCAAGTCTAGAGGTGGAAATGACTGCACTGTTTCTAGTCTTGTGACACTGCACTATCCCCATGGCTTCCTTACACCTTGTCCACAGCTTTGTAAATGGTCCCTTTATTAAATTTTACTAAATTCTTCTACTAATTTAAACTTAAATTCTTAATATTTAAATTCTTCTACTAACCTAAAAAGTATCTGTTTCAAATGTCATTGGTTTCCTGCTAGAACACTGCCATTTCTGCCATTACTCCCATTTTCATGATAAGGAGATTTATCATCAGTGAACAAGCCCAAGCTTGCCCAGTAAGCAGCAAAGATGGGCTTGAAATCAGGGCTTCAGGGCACAAAGCCTCAGCCTTCTAATTGTATGGTTGGTTCTGATGTGGCCAACTCCCTTTCCTGAATTCCCTCCTTAACATAAACTATCAGTATTCTGCCATCTGACAACAGGGTGGGTCAGGAGCCAATCTTCAATCAAATAATATCCAAATTTTCATTATTCTGAAGTCTATTTACATAGATATAGGTATAAGATAAGATATAGAGATAAATATAATATATAACTATATATTTGTATATGTATTTTCAGATACAGTAAGTTTTGAATAAGTAATAAAGTATAAAAATAAATTCTGGTAGCAAAGACTACTGGGAAAAACAAGAGTTCTTCTCAAGTTAACTTAATTTAAAGTATTCTAATCTAAAATCTCAAAGGACTTTTTCAGAACTCAAAAAATAAATAAACATCCTAAAATTTATCCAGAAGAGTAAACAGACTAGTGTGCTGCTGCTGCTAAGTCGCTTCAGTCATGTCCGACTCTGTGCGACCCTATAGACGGCAGCCCACCAGGCTCCCTCATCCCTGGGATTCTCCAGGGAAGAACACTGGAGTGGGTTACCATTTCCTTCTCCAGTGCATGAAAGTGAAAAATGAAAGTGAAGTCGCTCAGTCATGTTCAACTCTTTGCGACCCTATGGACTGCAGCCCACCAGACTCTCCCATCCCTGGGATTCTCCAGGCAAGAATACTGGAGTGGGTTGCCATTTCCTTCTCCAACGCATGAAAGTGAAAAGAGAAAGTGAAGTCTCTCAGTTCTGTCCGACTCTTCTTAACCCCATGGACTGCAGCCCACCAGGCTCCTCCATCCATGGGATTTTCCAGGCAAGAGTACTGGGGTGGTGTGCCATCGCCTTCTCCAAAACAGACTAGTGTAATCAAAAGTAAATCTAAGTATGTAAACTAACTCAACTCATTATAAAGGAAGCATTACAAGTCACTTAGAGAAGAATCATTCAATTAATAAAAAGAAAATTGGCTTGGTATTAGGGAGAAATAAATCAATTTAGACGTGTACCTCACAATATTATCCAAATAAAACCTGTGTGAATCAAAGGGCTAAATGTAAATAAAACAAAATAATAGCAAAGCACCATAAAAATTAGAAGATATATTTTTCCCAATAGAATAAGAAAAGACTTTTTGAACTTACGTGGGAAAAAATTACAAAATAAAATATGATTCTGATATCTTAAAATCTATTAAAAATAAATCACAAGGCTAACAAAGTTATTTTTTAAATATCTAGAACCAAAAATGCAACACATAAAATTTAAAGGGGCTATTTGAAACCCTAAAAGATGATGCTGTAAAGTGCTGCATTCAATATGTCAGCAAATTTGGAAAACTCAGCAGTGGCCACAGAACTGGAAAAGGTCAGTTTCCATTCCAATCCCTAAGAAAGGCAATGCCAAAGAATGCTCAAACTACTGCACAATTGCACTCATCTCATACACTAGTAAAGAAATGCTTAAAATTCTCCAAGCCAGGCTTCAGCAATACGTGAACCGTGAACTTCCAGATGTTCAAGCTGGTTTTAGAAAAGGCAGAGGAACCAGAGATCAAATTGCCAACATCCTCTGGATCATCAAGAAAGCAAGAGAGTTCCATAAAAATACATCTATTTCTGCTTTATTGACTATGTCAAAGACTTTGACTGTGTGGATCACAATAAACTGTGGAAAATTCTGAAAGAGATGGGGATACCAGACCACCTGACCTGCCTCTTGAGAAACCTGTATGCAGGTGAGGAAGCAACAGTTAGAACTGGACATGGAACAGACTGGTTCCAAATAGGAAAAGGAGTACGTCAAGGCTGTATATTGTCCCCCTGCTTATTTAACTTATATGCAGAGTATATCATGAGAAATGCTGGGATGGATGAAGCACAAGCTGAAATCAAGATTGGTGAGAGAAATATCAATAACCTCAGATATGCAAATGACACCACCATTATGGCAGAAAGTAAAGAAGAACTAAACATCCTCTTGATGAAAGTGAAAGAGGAGAGTGAAAAAGTTGGCTTACAACTCAAGATTCAGAAAACTAAGATTGGGCATTCGGTCCCATCTCTTCATGGGAAATAGATGGGGAAACAATGGAAACAGTGACAGACTTTATTTTGGGGGGCTCCAAAAACACTGTAAATGGTGACTGCAGCCATGAAATTAAAAGACGCTTACTCCTTGGAAGGAAAGTTATGACCAACCTAGACAGCATATTAAAAAGCAGAGACATTACTTTGCCAACAATGGTCCGTCTAGTCAAGGCTATGGTTTTTCCAGTAGTCATGTAAGGATGTGAGAGTTGGACTAGAAAGAAAGCTGAGCACTGAAGAATTGATGCTTTTGAACTGTGATGTTGGAGAAGACTCTTGAGAGTCCCTTGGACTAAAAGGAGAACCAACCAGTCCATCCTAAAGGAGATCAGTCCTGGGTGTTCACTGGAAGGACTGATGTTGAAGCTGAAATTCCAATGTTTTGGCCACCTCATGCGAAGAGTTGACTCATTTAAAAGACCCTGATGCTAGGAAAGATTGAGGGCAGGAGGAGAAGGGGATGACAGAGGATGAGACGGTTGGATGGCATCATTGACTCAATGGACATGAGTTTGGGTGAACTCCAGAAGTTGGTGATGGACAGGGAGGCCTGGCGTGCTGGGGTTCATGGGGTCGCAAAGAGTCGGACACTCTTGAGTGACTGAAATGAACTGAACTGAACTGAAAATTTAAAGGCTGACAATTAGATTCCAAGCACCAAAAGAACTTTGCCTTAAATAGAAGAAAAATCAATCTCACTGAGCATCAAAAAATGTAAATTTAACAAGAGGAAATTACGTTCAGGACCTTGGTGTAGACAAATTTTCTTTAAAAGGACAAAACAAGCATTAAGTATAAAGGGAAATAATGGATAAACTGGAGTTTGTTAAAATGTGTATTTTGTTCATCAAAACACCACTAAACAGTAAGATGACCACCCAAAGAGTAAGAGAAATATTTGATATCTGACAAAGGACTCAAATCTAGAATATAAAAATTTCGTATACAATTCAATTAGAGAAAGACAATCTGAAAATGAGCAAAATACTCAGTCTACTTACAAGAGACAGTATCTCCAAATGGCCAGTAAACATTTAAAAAGCTGTTCAACCTCGTCATCACCGAGAAATGCAAATAGAGGTAACAATGATACATTAATACACAGCTTGGCCAACTTGTTAAAATTAAAAAGACTGACATTATCAAGTGCTAACCCAAATTGTGGAAAGAAACTCTTAGACACTCCTTGTAGGAATCTAAATTGATATCATTTTAGAAATTACTGTCTGGCAGTACTGAAGCTGAATACGGGCATACACTATGGTCCAGCAATTCCACTTGTAACGTGCTTGCCAATAGAAATGCATACTCATTATCACCAAAAGAAATGTATGATTATGCTTAAAATCCACAGCTGAAAACTATTCAAATGTCCATTAATAGCACAATGAAGAAGTACATTGTGATATGCTGCATTTATAAAATGGAACACTACACCAAAATGAGAATATAAAACTGGACTAGTCTATTGCTCTTAGAAGTCAGAAGGGTGGTTACTTTCGTGGTAACAATGACTGGGAGGAGGATGAGGGGGATCCTGAGGATGGAGAATTTGTTTTCTTTCTTGTGAATGCTGACTCAGGTGTGTTTGCTTAGAGATAATCAGAAACTTTCCTGTGTGTATCTTTATGCTTCAATAAGAGGTTTAAAAGTAACAATAAGATGGCATTTTTAAAAATGATTTCCAAGTTGATAATTCTCAGTACTGGCAAGAGTACAATAAAACAGATGCTTTTATATACTGTTAATAGAACTGTAACTGATCCAGCCTTCCTGGAAAGCAAATTAGTAATATGCATAAAAATATTTAAAAGTCCATGTGGTTCAATCCCTTAATTCCACCTACATGAATCTATCTTAAGATAATAATTCACTCCAAAAGATGATGAGGAAAAAATGTGTGACAGTATGCAAAGCTATGTATAATAAACTATGTATATATAATACAACCCTGACTATTTAAAATATGTTAAGAAAAAAAGACAAAGGAAATTTGCCAAAATATGACTATTATGGACTGCATGTTTCGACCCACACTTCTCTCACCCTCCCTCCATCCCAACTCATGTCAAAGTCCTAAACCCCAGTGTGATGATGTTTGGAGATGACCTTTCGGAGGAAATTAAGTTCAGAAGAGCGCACAGTGGGTAGGGGGGAGCAGGGGTGGGTAGGAACTCTTGTGATGAGATTAGTGCCCCTATGAGAAGATGAAGACATATGAGAGCTCTCTCTATCATGCCAGGATACAGTAGAAGGTGTCCAATGACAAGCCATGAAGAGCTGCCTCACCAGAACTGGACCCATCCTGGCACCCTGAGCTTGGACTTCCGGGCCTCCAGGACTACGTAAAATAAATGATTATTGTTGAAGCCACCCAGTTTGAAACCATGCCCCATGGAGTTAAGAGAAGCTGATAACAGAAATTCTTGAGCTTGTCTTACAGAATAACAAATAAGGTAGGAGCTTGTTAAAATACCTTTGCTTATAAACTACGTTCAATGATTAAGGTCATTTTATTTTTCTTTCTTTCCCTCTCTTTAAGCACATACTTTCCCAGCTTCATGCAGCCCATTGGTTTTACAGGAACTTGGAGTCTGCTCCTGCCCAGTGCAGGCCAGCTAAGGACTGGTTGGGATCACCCACTGCAAATCTGGGCCAGTGCAGATGTCCAGTGAATGGCCTTTTGATGTCAGAGGACCAAAAAACTCCACTCTCAGATCACATTAAGCCTCCATTTGAATAGGCAGAAGCATGTGACCCAGATGCACCTGCGCAGAACACCAATTCCCTCATCTTTTTCCTGCCTCTGATCACCTTTCCCAGCCTAAGGCCACCTGCTGATCCCTAAAATATCTGAATCCCCTCACCTTTGGGGAGACAGATCTGATACTTGTTCTCCTGTCTCCTCATTTGGCTGCCTTGTGAACAAACTATTCCTGAGCTGTAAAGCTTAGCGTCTCAGTGTGTGGCTGTGTTGGGCAAATGAACTGGGTTCAGCAACAAGTTCTGGGCTACTTTGTGACAGCAGTCCAAGTAGACTAAGACAGTGATCAATAGTTACATCTGAGATTATGAGATTACGGGTGAGTCTGTTATCATTTCATTCTTCTCCAAATTTTTTCTCTTATCTTTAAGATTTACTTTTTAATTTTTATAAAGCATGAAAAGAAAGCGAAAGTGAAGTCGTTCAGTCATGTCCAACTCTCTGTGACCCCATGGACTGTAGCCTACCAGGCTCCTCCATCCATGGGATTTTCCAGGCAAGAATACTGGAGTGGGTTGCCATTTCCTTCTCTAGGAGATCTTCCCAACCCAGGGATTGAACCGAGGTCTCCCGAATTGTAGGCAGACCCTTTACCATCTGAGCCACCAGGGAAGCCTTATGCCTTATAAAGCATAATTACTCATTAATACATGACCACATCCCCATTGTAAAAGTCAAACAATACAGAAATCAGAGAAAAACATAAAAATTATCCTTTAACATATTCTCTCACCAATTCTTCTTCTCCAAGTTTGATTTCTCAAAGATAAGCACCAATAAAAATTTGTATATGTCACTTTACAGGTATTTTATTCTGTATTTGCAAACATGTATACATATGTAAAGAAATATACACGCACAGAGATTTTTTTAAGTTTGCTTACAAACACAGTTAAGGAAGCTGGATACTCCCAGCTGAGTGTCTTTTTTAACTCACATAATGATTTAAAATGTTTCATAGTTGCACAAGTTGTATTTTTCTACAACATCAACAGCTTAGTACCTACTGTCATACACCTGTCTGGCCCTTAAGACTTTTGACATCTGCTTGGCCTCTCTAGGCTTTTATGTGGGTGACTCTGTAAAATGCTTTCTTTAAAAAAAAACAAAATGCTAAATAACAAGTATGTGAGCCTGACAATATATATAGACCTACCTAATTCTTTTCTACGTAGTGTTCCATAGTATATACTACCTTTATATTCAAAATTTTGAAAAGTGCATATTATCTTATTTATAGGAGTTTAGGTACACATTTTCAATTTGATTCACGTTTCCTGAATGTGCTCCTGTCTGCTGATTAGCTATGATACAGGAAGTCTTTAGTCCCTGTTTAATTTTTCATCAAAGATGGTTCATGAAAGGGTGCATTGCTGATGTGGAAGGCTCTCTTACACTGAACACTCCATCAATAAAGACTCCTGTTTGCACAGTGGAAAAGCAAAATTATTACTTAGAAAATCCCTTGAGGAAATGTGCTTTTTACACAGAATGGATTATATGCCTAAATGTCAAAGGAGTTTTCTTAATTTTTGTAAATATCCTTCATGCCCAGGAAACAGCAGTAGGCTGGAGATTTTGTGAATCTTAATTGCCTCCATTACCATACATAAAGCTTAAGTCGTGTTTATCCTCAGTTCTGTACATTTGCGTATACTGTCTATGTTTTAATCATTTCATGCCTTCTTAGTTTAAGCATTTAAGCCTTGCATCCCTCAAATATGGTAATTTCCTGAAGAAAAGGTTTATTTTATCTATATGTAGGTAAAATAAAATCCAGGCACCCACCTGGCTCTGTCTCATCAGGGAATTGCCGACTGATTCTAGCGCTCGAAAGTAATTAGAATCTGAGTAATCACAATCTTGCTTGCATTCTCAGATATCATTAAAGAGGATCTGAGTCTATGTTGACCTGTCTCCAATGCTCTTTCCCCAGTTCTCTGCATCCCCTACCATCTCAAAAATCTGCCAGAAAGCCTCTCTTCCTATAGCTTACTCTCATCTCTCCCTTTTCAAAGCTAGTTCTCATCCTTGCTTCTTTGTTCTTTCCAACAGCTTGCCTCCAATCCATAGTTCAGGACTCTGGAGTAGGGGCAGAGGTAGCAGGGGACTATCCCATCAGACAACACCAACACTGACCTGCCAGGAGGGAGGAAGGCATGAGGCATGGGACAAGATCTAAATATTCCTGCTTAGCAAGTTTTTATACATGGTAAGTATACCTACAGGGACTATATTTTTCAGGTGAACAATTTATATCTAACAATCCAGAACTGGGAAGTATAGTGAAGCTGGGATTATTTTGGAAAATCAAAAATGAGTTTTTTTGCAGTTTGTTGGTTTGTTTCTTAAGAAGAGAAGGAATGTCACATTTACTGAGCACAAGATACCATGGGATGCCCCTTTCACAGGTAATTTTGTCTAACTAGCCCAGCCACCCCGAAAGGAATGTATTATTGATTCTATTTTACACATGAGGAATATAACGTGCACTTTTGGCATATCTGTCCATCTCCTAAGGAGCATGGCCTTCTCTAGCAATTGTCCTGTCAAATTCCCCCATCCACAAAGGTAACTTCTCTGACAGCCACTGACTGGGCCAGAGATGTGACCATATGCCATGAGGCAGGCAGATCAGATATTATCTTCCAGAAGTTTGAAATCGGGATTCAGAGAGCAGTGGCTGGAACTAGTCAAACAATTAAGTCTCTCAGAGAATCTCTGGGATACCTGGTATGAAAGTTCACATTCAGTTGTGGAAACTGGGAGAAAGTCAATGCCTCTGCTGAGAAAGGGCTGAGAGATGGGTAGTCTGTTGGGGCTGGAGTTGGGTGACAAAGGGGAGGCTCTGGAGGAAATTGGACGATGTGTTTGTGGTAAGACACAAGAGAAGAACCCTTGATTAGTGGGCTGTGGAGAGGCTTTGGGAGCAGGGAGGGGATTTGAAAAACCTGGTGGGGAACGTGCAGGGTAACTCCCTGCTCTGGCCTTTGTATGACCTCCTCAGTGAGATGAGGTGAGTCTCTCATGTTTTCGGAAAGTAGGCTGCTATTTCTGGACGGTGCTGAGCCCTGTGTCAGCGCTGGTGTGGAACAGGAACCATGCTGGACATGGGACGGCTGGCTGTGGGGTTGAATGAATGAAGGGAGGGGCTGTGGGAAGTCCAGGTGGAGAAGCAGCAGATAAGCTGGGCTAAACAGAGAGTGAAGGCCGGCATGAAGAGAGAAACAAAGGTGAATGACAGGGTGTCTTGTTTTGTAGGTGATGATGGTGTTTTATTATTCCCAGGTCCTGATTCTCATTCTTTCCAGAAGCCCAGATCCTTTCCTGATCTTGCTTTCTGGAAGACACTCTTGTATACTTATTATTTCTCTTTCTTAGTTAGCCCAGCTCAAAGTTGGGCACTATTAATATTACTTGTGACCAAAAACCTTATTAAGTACAAGGAATCTGTGGTTCCTAGAGATTAAATACATTGAGAACATTTCTGTGACTACTTGGTTGTAGAGTTCAAACCCATCTCCTTGTGCTCTTTTCCTCACACTTTCTGCTTAGTCACACTGGCCACATGGCTATTCCACAAACACACTAAGCTCACCACCATCCTAGTGGGCTCTGTGTGCCCTGCTCAGAACAGTCTCAAAAGTCACTCTTTCATCTCATCCAGTTCTCAATTCAAATGTCAATCAGAGATACCTACCCTGATAACTTCATCTAAAATAGGCATTCTCTAACCTCTTTCTTTGCTTTATTTATTTATTTTTTTCAGTTAAATTGAAATAGAACTGACATGAAAAGTGAAAGTGTTAGTTGCTCAGTCATGTTCAACTCTTTGTTGACCCCATGGATCACCACAGACTTCCAGGCTCCTCTGTCCATGGAATTCTCCAGGCAAAAATACCAGAGTGGGTAGCCATTCTCTTCCCCAGGGGATCTTCCCGACCCAGGGATAGAACCTGGGTCTCCTGTATTGCAGGCATATTCTTTACCATCTGAGCCACCAGGGAATCCCATAACTGACATACAGCACTCTATAAGGTTAAGGTATACAACACAATGACTTGACTAACATATACGTGCATGCAAAGTCACTTCATTTGTGTCCAATTCTTTGTGACCCTATGGACTATAGCTCGCCAGGCACCCATGTCCATGGGATTCTCCAGGCAAGAATACTGGAGTAGGTTGCTGTGCCCTCCTCCAGGGAATCTTCCCAACCCAGGGATCGAACCCGTGTCTCTTATGTCTACCTGCATTGGCAGGCAGGTTCTTTACCACGAGTGCCACCTGGGAAGCCCTGACTTACATATGTGAATATATACTGTGAAATGATTGCCGCAACAAGTTTAGTCAATAGCCTTCATCACATATAGAAACCAATAGGAAAAAGATTTTTTCCTTGTGATGAGAACTTTTAGGATCTACTCTCATAGCAACGTTCAAGTATACTCTACAGCAGTGTTAACTGTCGTCACCATGATGTACATCACATTCCTAGTACTTATTTATCTTATAACAGGGAATTTCTATCTTTTGACGGTCTTCACCCAATGTCTCCACCCTTGCCTCTGGCAACCACCAATGTATTCTCCGTCTCTATGAGTGTGGATTTTTAGATTCCACATATAAGTGAAATCATACAGTATTCAGCTTTCTCTGTCTGACTTGTTTCACTCAGCATAATGCCTTCCATGTCTATCCATGTTGTTGTATATATGTGTATATACATATATCACATTTTCTTTGTCCATTCATCCGTCAATGGACATTTACGTTGTTTCTGTGGCTTCGCTATTATAAATGATACTACGGTGAATGTGGGATGCACATATCTCTTCAAGTTAGTGACTTCATTTCTTGCAAATAAAAACCCAGAATTGAAATGGCTGGATCATATGGAAGTTCTGTTTTTAACTTTTTGAGGAAACTTATACTGTTTTCCATAGTGGCTGCACCCATTTACATCCTCACCATCAGTGTACAAGGATTGCCTTTTCTCCACATTCTCACCAGCATTTGTTATCTCTTCTCTTTGATAACAGCCATTCTAACAGCCATAAGGTGATATCTCATTGTGTTTTTAATTTGCATTTCCCTGAGGATAAATGATAAATGATACTGAGCACCTTTACCTGTACCTGTTGATCATTTGTGTATCTTCTTTGGAAAACTGCCTATTCCGTTTCTTTGTCCGTGTTTAACTGGATTGTCATTATTATTACTGTATATTTTTGCTATCCAGGTCTGTGAATTCTTCATATGTTTTGGATGTAAACTTTTTATCAGGTATATGATTTGCAAATATTTTTTCCATTCCATATATTGTCTTTTCATTTTGTCGATCATTTCTTTCACTGCACAGAAGTTTTTTAGTTTGATGTAGGTTTTATACACTGACAGTACATCATTTTATTTAAAATGGATTACACAGATTTACTTTTTCTTTCTTCCTCTCTCCAATGCTCCCTGCTTCATTTGTATCTTTTTTCTTAGATTGATGAAACCTGACCCTGTCCTCAGCTTCTATCCTTACATGGCAGAAAAAGCTATTATTATTATTTTAGTAACTTATCCAAGGCTTCTCAGGTGGCTCTAGTGGTAAAGAACTTGCCTGCCAATGCAGGAGACATAAGAGATGCAGGTTTGATTCCTGAGTCGAAAGGACTCATGCCCTGGAGAAGGGCATGGCAACCCACTCCAGTATTCTTGCCTGGAGAATCCACTGGACAGAGGAGCCTGGTGGGCTACAGTTCATAGGGTCGCAAAGAGTTGAACAAAGAAGTGACTTAGCAGGCAGGTAATAACTTATCAATACCTGAATTCATGTTACACATCTGTTTGTATATGTGTTTCTCTATTTCCCCACCCCCGCCCCTGACCAGACTATAAGATCCTGGAGCATTGGGATCAACTCTCTTGTTCATTGCTGTATTTTCAGCACACTGACCAGAGCTATATTTGACATATAGAAGGCACTCAACAAATACTCACTTAATTAATCAATCCATTAACCCCTGTTTGGTTTCTGATTTCCAGGCTATTTTCATGGTCTCTAAGTGCATGATGCAATTCTAGCAACACTCAGAAAAACCCTACTGGATTAAGGATGAAAATAATGTCTGAAGGACATCTGTGGCACTTGGCTGATTATCATGCAGGAAACAGGGATGTCTGCTGGCTGTCTAGGGCACTGAAGGGAGGTAGGAAGTGGAAGCAGAGTGTTATAGCCCAGGGTTTATAAGAACAGAACTGAAAGCTGGAAAATTCGTTTCTACTTGTTCTCTCTTAATTAGTTTTTCTGGCCTGGGAAAA
The DNA here is from genome assembly GCF_023091745.1 of Budorcas taxicolor. Taxonomy (NCBI): domain Eukaryota; kingdom Metazoa; phylum Chordata; class Mammalia; order Artiodactyla; family Bovidae; genus Budorcas; species Budorcas taxicolor. The sequence goes on along the minus strand of NC_068913.1, from coordinate 72,676,600 downwards.
CAAAGCTTCAGTGACAGTAAAAATGCTTTTGTTCCTGTGGTACCACATATACAGCACAAATGACATCCACATTGTTCTTGGGTTGATACCACTTTCTGGACTTGTTCTGTAAGGTTGTTCACTTTTATCATGTTCCCTGTCCCCAGCTGACCGGAGAGAGGGTCTGGCTGGCTGAGGGTACTTTGACCCCACCATTGTACAGGAGGGAAGATGCTGGAGACTGACCTGGGATGTCCAAATACCACCTGGAAGGACCAGCTGAGGAAGGAGGCAGGGGAAATGGGGCATATTCTAATCCAAGCCCCTCTAGACAATCAGTGTATCATTTTTGAAATCACATTATCAAACAGAGAGTCACTTTGCTTATGGCTTTCAGATCCTGCCCCCCACCCCAACACAAGCACAAATGTGGATGATGGCTCCTAACCAGTTATCCTAATGTATGTGTTTAATCTATTGCTTTTAACAATGGGCTGATGAAAGTAGCCAGAGAGTACCAATCCATAAGAGTACTGGAAATATAAGATTGAAAATATCAACACTAACACTGTCATGTACCTGTATATTACTCTTTCAGCTTAACTTCTTTTTTTATAATTTTATTTACTGATTTTGGCTGTGTTGGGTCTTCATTACTGTGCAGGCGTTCTCTAGTTGGGGCGAGTAGGGGCTGCTCTCTAGTCTCAGTGCGCAGGCTTGCAGCGGCTTCTCTTGTGAAGCATGGGCTAGGTGGGAGGGCTCAGTAGTTGCAGCTGCCAGGCTCTAGAGCACAGGCTCCATAGCGGTGGTGCATGGACTTAGTTGCTCCACAGCATGTGGGATCTTCCCAGACCAGGGATCAAACTCAGGTCTCTGGCATTGGCAGAAGGATTCTCTATCACTGAACCAACCATCAGGGAAGCCCTCATCTTAACTTCTTTACCTTCTGAGCACTTAATTTTAATAAAAGTTCAGTTCAGTTCAGTCGCTCAGTCGTGTCCAACTCTTTGCAACACCATGAATCACAGCATGTCAGGCCTCCCTGTCCATCACCAACTCCTGGAGTTCACTCAGACTCTCATCCATCGAGTCAGTGATGCCATCCACCCATTTCATCCTCTGTCATCCCCTTCTCCTCCTGCCCCCAATCCCTCCCAGCAACAGAGTCTTTTCCAATGAGTCAACCCTTTGCATGAGGTGGCTAAAGTACTGGAGTTTCAGCCTCAGCATCATTCCCTCCAAAGAAATCCCAGGGCTGATCTCCTTCAGAATGGACTGGTTGGATCTCCTTGCAGGCCAAGGGACTCTCAAGAGTCTTCTCCAGCACCACAGTTCAAAAGCATCAATTCTTTGGTGCTCAGCTTTCTTCACAGTCCAACTCTCACATCTATACATGACCACTGGAAAAACCATAGCCTTACCACAGTTAAATGGCTGATTTGGGTTATTTGCCTAGTTAGTGGCAAAGCAAAGACTCAAAGTCAGAACTCTTAACTCTTGAATCATGACTTTCCCATGGTTTCTGCCTCTCTACCTTTGTATTCCAAGAATGGCTTGCTATAAGAATTATTTTCATGACTATGCTATATTGCTAAATAAGCAGTCTTTAAGGGCCACACATTCAGGGAAAGCTAGAAATAAATCAGTAGCCTATAAAAAACAGCTTTAATTTGGTAAAGGACAACAGGAAGCCAGACCTTTACCCAAGTTTGGATGATCACCTTGTTTCTAATGAGAGCTGAACCTGATGCAATGGAAAGGTGGAGGGACTGATTTACAGCAAGCTATGGCCGCTGCCCAGGGAGGTGGTGCCTGGAGCCTTCCTACTATCTGAGTACGGTCAAGGGCCGAGGGGTTCAGTCCCACAAATGACAAAGGCCACTTTGCTACCTGACTGACTCCTACCAAAATTAAAAACCTGGCCATTGAAATGGCCAACCCCCAGACACTTGGTAGAAAATGAAGTGTTGAATTCAATAACTCTGCCTAATTCTGACAATTTGGAAGATGTTAATAATTAATTCCAAATCTCCCTCCCTTCACCACTCACTCATAACAGACAAAGGGGAGTCAATGTTTGCTTGAACCACCCAGATAATTGCTATTTCTTTCCACTTGCCTCGGCATGTTCTGAAAGCACGCATATCAATTATCACCAGGAAGTAGTGGCTTTCCCTCTTACCTCTTTGTTTTGTTAATCATTTTTTAAGAGTGGAATGTGATCAGAGGGCTAGCCCAGTGCCCAAAGGCTGAGTCATGTAAACAGACGGGTTGGTGGAAGGAGGAGGGCCCTGACTGTTCACAGAGATCTACAAGAGGAAGAAAGGACTTACCGGAGATAAGAACAGCAGGAAGAAGTATCTTTAAATTTTAGTTTAAATGTCCTACAGACTTTGACCCAGCAATTCTACTTCTGAGAATTTATCCTTATATTAGCTGAGGTCTAACCTGGAAAAGAGAAACCCCTCTAAGTATTTAAGCAGGGGCTCCCTGGAGCTCCAGCTTCCCCAGTGGCTCGGTGGTAAAGAATCCATCTGCAAGGCAGAAGATGCAGGAGGCACTGGGTGGATCCCTGTTTAATCACTGCTGTGCACCTGAAACTAATATAATATTATAAATCAACTATTCCTCAATAAAAAATTAAAGTAAAATGAACACTACAGACAAACACAGAAGAAATTACCCCATTTACCTTGGAGTCCTAACACATGCCTAGGCACTTGTTAAGTGTCTTGAGATCCTGATAGATGATGGGGAATGAAGGATGAGGCAAGAACACGAGTGTCAGAGTGAATCTGTGGCCCAGGCTTCTGCAGCTCAGAATAGACTAAGAATCGATAGGCAACTCGAAAGGGAAGACACAAAGGGCAACCTAACTGTTATTTTGCCAAAAAAAAAGCTAAACAAACAAACAAAAAAGGTATGAACTACAGATACCATCTATCATTAAAGAAATAGGAGGACAAAAATTTAGGCCAAGATTTTAAATTGAATACATTTAAAGTAATTACATTGTACTACTTTTCTCCTTTTCCTACGAAGCACTATTTAGTAACCACTGGACTTTATAACCCCCAAATGTCTTCCTATTTCCAAACTTTTCGAATCCTGACCTGTTTTGTTAAAGCAGTCTGTGCTCTGTAGGAGGCATGAGCTGAAGAAATTGTTAGGGTTAAAAACCGATTTAAATTTAGTTACTATCCATCCAGGAGACTGACTTGCTATTGATCACCATTAAAGAAACCATGGAGCGGCTGCACAGGTGCAGGAGGGCCGAGAGGAGCTATTCCACGTTCAAGGTCAGGAGGGGCAGCCGTGAGGAGATACCCCTCGTCCAACGTAAGGAGCAGTGGCTGCACTTTGCTGGAGCAGCCGTGAAGAGATACCCCACGTCCAAAGTAAGAGAAACCCAAATAAGACGGTAGGTATTGCAAGAGGGCATTAGAGGGCAGACACACTGAAACCATAATCACAGAAAACTAGTCAGTCTAATCACACGGACCACAGTCTGGTCTAACTCAATGAAACTAAGCCATGCCATGTGGGGCAACCCAAGACAGGTGGGTCATGGTGGAGAGGTCTGACAGAATGTGGTCCACTGGAGAAGGGAATGGCAAACCTCTTCAGTATTCTTGCCTTGAGAACCTCATGAACAGTATGAAAAGGCAAAACAATAGGATACTGAAAGAGGAACTCCCCAGGTCAGTAGGTGCCCAATATGCTACTGGAGGTCAGTGGAGAAATAACTCCAGAAAGAATGAAGGGATGGAGCCAAAGCAAAAACAATACCCAGTTGTGGATGTGACTAGTGATAGAAGCAAGGTCTGATGCTGTAAAGAGCAATATTGCATAGGAACCTGGAATGTTAGGTCCATGAATCAAGGCAAGTTGGAAGTGGTCAAACAGGAGATGGCAAGAGTGAACAGCAACATTCTAGGAATCAGCGAACTCAGATGGATTAGAATGGGTGAATTTAACTCAAATGACCATTATATCTACTACTGCGGGCAGGAATCCCTTAGGAGAAATGGAGTAGTCATCATGGTCAACAAAAGAGTCCAAAATGCAGTACTTGGATGCAATCTCAAAAACAACAGAATGATCTCTGTTCGTCTCCAAGGCAAACCATTCAATATCACAGCAATCCAAGTCTATGCCCCAACCAGTAATGCTGAAGAAGCTGAAGTAAAACGGTTCTATGAAGACCTACAAGATCTTTTAGAACTAACACCCAAAAAAGATGTCCTTTTCATTATAGGGGACTGGAATGCAAAAGTAGGAAGTCAAGAAACACGTGGAGTAACAAGCAAATTTGGCCTTGGAGTACAGAAAAAGCAGGGCAAAGGCTAATACAGTTTTGCCAAGAGAACGCACTGGTCATAGCAAACACCCTTTTCCAACAACACAAGAGGAGACTCTACACATGGACATCACCAGATGGTCAGCACTGAAATCAAATTGATTATATTCTTTGCAGTCAAAGATGGAGAAGCTCTATACAGTGAGCAAAAACAAGACCAGGAGCTGACTGTGGCTCAGATCATGAACTCCTTATTGCCAAATTCAGGCTTAAGCTGAAGAAAGTAGAGAAAACCACTAGACCATTCAGGTATGACCTAAATTAAATCCCTTATGATTATACAGTGGAAGTGAGAAATAGATTTAAGGGACTAGATCTGATAGATAGAGTGCCTGATGAACTATGGACGGAGGTTCGTGACATTATAGAGGAGACAGGAATCAAGACCATCCCCAAGAAAAGGAAATGCAAAAAAGCAAAATGGCTGTCCGGGGAGGCCTTACAAATAGCTGTGAAAAGAAGAGAAGCAAAAAGCGAAGAAGAAAAGGAAAGATATAAGCATCTGAATGCAGAGTTCCAAAGAAGAGCAAGGAGAAATAAGAAAGCCTTCCTCAGCAATCAATGCAAAGAAATAGAGGAAAACAACAGAATGGGAAAGACTAGAGATCTCTTCAAGAAAATTAGAGATACCAAGGGAACATTTCATGCAAAGATGGGCCCAATAAAGGACAGAAATGGTATGGACCTAACCGAAGCAGAAGATATTAAGAAGAGGTGGCAAGAATACACAGAAGAACTGTACAAAAAAGAGCTTCATGACCAAGATAATCACAATGGTGTGATCACTCACCTAGAGCCAGACATTCTGGAATGTGAAATCAAGTGGGCCTTAGAAAGTATCACTACGAACAAAGCTAGGGGAGGTGATGGAATTCCAGTGGAGCTACTTCAAATCCTAAAAGATGATGCTGTGAAAGTGCTGCACTTAATACGCCAGCAAGTTTGGAAAACTCAGCAGTGGCCACAGGACTGGAAAATGTCAGTTTTCATTTCAATCCCTAAGAAAGGCAATGTCAAAGAATGCTCTAACTACCGCACAGTTCCACTCATCTCACACGCTAGTAAAGTAATGCTCAAAATTCTCCAAGCCAGGCTTCAGCTATACATGAACCACGAACTTCCAGATGTTCAAGCTGGTTTTAGAAAAGGCAGAGGAACCAGAGATATTGCCAACATCTGCTGGATCATGGAAAAAGCAAGAGAGTTCCAGAAAAACATCTATTTCTGCTTTATTGACTATGCCAAAGCCTTTGTGTGGATCACAATAAATTGTGGAAAATTCTGAAAGAGATGGGAATACCAGACCACCTGACCTGCCTCTTGAGAAACCTATATGCAGGTCAGGAAGCAACAGTTAGAACTGGACATGGAACAACAGACTGGTTCCAAATAGGAAAAGGAGTACGTCAGGGCTGTATATTGTCACCCTGCTTATTTAACTTATATGCAGAGTACGTCATGAGAAACTCTGGGCTGGAAGAAACACAAGCTGGAATCAAGATTGCCAGGAGAAATATCAATAACCTCAGAAATGCAGATGACACCACCCTTATGACAGAAAGTGAAGAGGAACTAAAAAGCCTCTTGATGAAAGTGAAAGAGGAGAGTGAAAAAGTTGGCTTAAAGCCCAACATTCAGAAAAGGAAGATCATGGCATCTGGTCCCATCACTTCATGGGAAATAGATGGGGAAACAGTGGTAACAGTGTCAGACTTTATTTTGGGGGGACTCCAAAATCACTGCAGATGGTGACTGCAGCCATGAAATTAAAAGACGGTTACTCCTTGGAAGGAAAGTTATCACCAACCTAGATAGCATATTGAAAAGCAGAGATATTACTTTGCCAACAAAGGTCCATCTAGTCAAGGCTATGGTTTTTCTAGTGGTCATGTATGGATGTGATAGTTGGACTGTGAAGAAAGCTGAGCACCGAAGAATTGATGCTTTTGAACTGTGGTGTTGGAGAAGACTCTTGAGAGTCCCCTGGACTGCAAGGAGATCCAACCTGTCAATCCTAAAGGAGATCAATCCTGGGTGTTCATTGGAGGGACGGATACTGAAGCTGAAACTCCAGTACTTTGGCCACCTCATGCAAGGAGTTGACTCATTGGCAAAGACCCTGAGGCTGGGAGGGATTGGGGACAGGAGGAGAAAGGGACGACAGAGGATGAGATGGCTGTATGGCATCACTGACTTGATGGACATGAATTTGAGTGAACTCCGGAAGTTGGTGATGGATAGGGAGGCCTGGTGTGCTGCGATGCATGGGGTCACAAAGAGTCAAACACAACTGAGCAACTGAACTGAACTGAACTGAACTGAAAGAAGGGGAAAAATTGCTCTCCTCAGCAAAAGGAAAGAGGAAACCTTGGCCACACCCTCATCCATAGCAGCTCCTTCACCATGTTTATGCCAGAACTTAACTTCCTTTGGTGGCAGCTCTTTAGAGCACTTAGCACCTGACCCCAGTGCAATCAATGTCCAGACTGGTCAGAAGTTTACGAGGTGTCCTGGTGCAAGAAACATTGTCCAAACAGGGATGGTGGTGGTTCAACAGACTTGCTCTTTTTGAGAATTTGATATCTGCATGGAGAGAATGTAGCTCCTGATTGTTCTGAAGGTCCTATTGTTGTGAAGCTGGAGACTTCCTCATACCAAGAGAAGTACTAGCTCTCTCAGTGGCCCAGTTCTACAGTGTAGTTTTGTGAGTGGTTCCTGAAAGCCTAATCTTTGAATCTTTTGTTTCCCCTCCCAATGACTTCATATGCCATTCGATATCTGTAATTAATCCTTTCCTGCTTTAACTGGTTAGAGCAGATTCTGTTCTCTGAAAATGGTCCTTGGCTGATACCAATGTAATTCTTCCATTAAAGGCATGACAGCCTTTTGCAGATTCATGTGTATAAACACGTCACTGGTAGAGCTATGATTCAGGTACCGAGAGAGTACAACAGGTCTGTAAGCGGTGAGTGCCTAAGCTTGAGGGCTCCAAGAGATGGCTCAGAGGAGTGGCAGCACTCTGACCTGAAAACTATGTATGAGGGGGTAGCAGAAGTGCACGGAGAGGAGGGCATTCCGCACCAAGGAGGTGGCAAAGGCACCAACACGAGAGAGTAGGGGTGGAGAGCTGAGTTTAGGAACAAGAACAGTGAGAACACTGGCTGATCAGGCTTCAGGTGCAGGGGTGTTAGAGCTGCGAGAACCTTTAGGAATGATCCAATATAGACCATTTCTTTTACACATTCAAACACTGAAGCCAGAGAAATGAAATGACCATTGTGAGACCAAACACGAACTTCATAATCCATGCTAGAGCACAGGCCTTCTCACTCTCAGGCCAGTGTCTTGCCAGGTAGTAAGCCTGGAGAATCCCAGGGACAGGGAAGCCGGGTGGGCTGCCGTCTATGGGGTCGCACAGAGTCGGACATGACTGAAGTGACTTAGCAGCAGCAGCAGCATACCTAGACTCCTAAATTTTTATCCTGTGACTGTGAATCTTAAAAGCAATAGAATTTCAAGAGTGAGTGAAAAAATGTCTGGATACCAGGGAAGATAAGAGAGTCGAGTCGAGCAGGGTGAGTACCTCTGTGAGTGCCCTGAGCACAGCACCAAGAGCCCTATCTGACTTTGCTGTCTGTGTGCCTCACAGCCCATCTCAGGGCATGCCTGTGTGGCACACTTCTGTCTCATCAGCCCTTTGCCTACTGCATGCCTCTGGTGGCCCCATGAGGGTCAGTAGTCTGCGGCTCTGTCCCATAGACCAAAGACCACCTGGTACCCTGATCACTGGACATAAATAAGGAAGAAGAGAGCGCAGGTAGATTAGCTCCAATCTGTGACTGCTCTTGGAAAAATAGTCCAGGGATCACCTGCTCTCTCTCACCCTCCACATCCCGTATCCATTTGTCTCTTTACCATCTGTCCATCTGTCCATCCATCCATCCCCTCCACCACTTATCTGTCAATATTTCTACATATGTATTTATTCAAGTATCTGCAGCTGTAAGGTCAAATACTCATCTCATGCTTACCCTGTGTCAGGCAGTGCTCCTAGTGTGTTACAGAAATTAATTCAGGTTATATGATTCTGATAACAGCCCTGTGATGTGGATGTTTTCTCCCCACTTTACAGGTAAGGAAATTAGAGCAGTTAAGTAACTTCTCAAAGTTAACGTAACTTATATCTGCCTGCCTACCTTCGTGTACACATTCCTTTCCTTCCTTGAAAGGTAACTTCCTGTTCTATTGATCACCAAGTTTGTTAATTTCCTAAAGAAAGTGAAAGTGAAGTCATGTCCTTTGCGACCCCATGGACTGTGTAGCCTGCCAGGTTCCTCTGTCCATGGGATTTTCCAGGCAAGAATACTGGAGTGGGTTGCTCTTTCCTTCTCCAGGGGATCTTCCCAACCCAGGGATCGTACCCAGGTCTCCTGCGTTGCAGGCAGGCTCCTTACCATCTGAGCCACAACCTGCCCCCTGTTAGTTTAGTTCTGGCTTCCTCCCCAGCCGTGCAGCCGGTCCTGATTTTGGATGATTGTCATAGTCTCCCTGTGAGTCACTCTGATTTCAATCTCCACTTCCTCTACACCTCACAAATGTTTTCCTGGCACAGGCAGAGTGATCTTTCTGAACAGGGTTTCCCAAGAGAGACGTCCCGAGCACTGAGGGGCATACAGCAGGCTTGGCCTCATGTCACCAGGCGTCTCCAGCTCCCCTCAGTCACTGTGAGAAACAGAAGACCCTACACACGTTCAAACATCATAGCTGGGAACTTTTGTTAGAAAAAAAGTACAGAGACTTCCTTGGTGGTACAGTGGTTAAGACTCTGTGCTTCCACAGCAGCGGTCATGGGTTCGATCCCTGGTGGGGGAACTAAGATCCCACATGCTGTGAATCACCGCCAAAAAACAAAACCCACACACATACAAAAGATCATCTCTCTTAAAGCTGCTTAAAACCCTAAGATGAGTTTGCTAATTCAACAACTATTTATTACACCTTCCCATGTCAGGTACTGGCCTAGGTGGTGGGGTTGTTGTCTTTTAGTTTCTAAGTCGTGCTTGACTTTTTGCAACCCCATGGACTGTATGTAGCCTGCCAGGCTCCGTGGGGTTTCCCTTGGAGAAAATGCCCTCCTCCAGGGGATCTTCCTGACCCAGAGATTGAACTGGTGTCTCCTACATCTCCTAAACTGCAGGCAAATTCTTTATGTTGAGCCACCAGGTAGCAGGGAGGTAGCAGTAAATAAGCCCCATTCCAATCCTCATGTACAGGGAAGCTTGGCTTGCTGCAGTCCTTGGGGCTGCAAAGAGTTGGACATGACTGAGTGACTGAACTGAACTGAATCCTCATGAAGCTCGCTGTCTAGAGGGATGACAGACATGGAACAATTACTCACAGAGCTGTTCAGTGCTTCACAGGAGGTGTGCAGGCATGGGGCACCAGAGCCAGAGGGGCCAGGAACTGCCCCCTGAAGGATCTGAGACTTCGGCTGCAACTTGAAGAACAAGCAGGAGTCAGCTGTGCTGAGTGGATGGTCTGGACATTTGGGCAGCAGGGAGAGAATGAGGATCCTGGTCAGAAAGGACCATGTGGATACTGTTCTCAGTGAGGGGAAGGGCACAGCAAGTCCTGCAACCAGGAGAGGCCTGGTGAGGCTGGGCTAGTGTGGTGAGGAGACAAGACAAAGCTGCCTTTTGGTGGGCCAGTAGGGTACTGGTCTTCCTCCCAGGACAAATAAAGGTTTATTTTAGAATACAATTTGAAGCAATAAAATGCCCTCATGTTAGATGCACAGTTCAATGATCAACTGCCACCACCATCAAGATACAGCAGGCTTCCATCTGTCAGAAAGTTCCCTGGGACTGCTTTGCACTCAGTCCCCTTCCCCTGGCCACCACTGTTCTGCTTTCTCTTTTACTCTGGATTAGTTTCACCTGTTCTGGAACTCAAGCGATTTAAGAATGGCTGTGATCTCTTCAAACAGGTTGGAGGCAGCAAGAACAGGTGGGAGAGAGCCATTAGCAAGCTTCTGTGGTAACCAGGCAGGAGCTGAATGTGAGAACGGTGGCAGGCATGGAGAAGATGGCGTGGAGATACGTTACAGAGACAATTAGGATGGAATCCAGTTCTCAGCCTGTCCTTCCCAGCATAAAGGCCACACACGCTGTGATCCGGTCACAGAGAACTGCTCCCCTCTTCCAGGGCCAATCAAGGTCCTCCATACGTCCAGGTCTCTGCACATGCCTGTCACCATTCCTTGAGAGCGTCCTGTCTCCCTGCTGGCATAGTTCCAGTCCCCATTCATGTTCTAGCTGGTTCTCTTCTGGGAAATATTTACCAGCCCTTTCTGGTAGGTTGACTCATTCCTTTCTCTACCAACTCTGTGATCTCGTTAGAATTGGTACAAATACTTGCGTGTCTTAATCCCCCACTACACTGGAAGCTCCTTAAAGATAGGGGCTGTGTCCTCATCCTCTTTGGGTGGCCCATCAAAAACAGACGTTCTATAAATATCTGTCACATAGATGGGTGTGCTGTTAATGATTGAATGCGGTTTATCTCCCCTTCCACCACCTTCCTTCTACTCCCTCCCTTCCTCTCTATGTCTGTGTCTTCAGAGCCTGCTGTAAAATGAAAATAAGCACTGGGGGTAAAAACTGTAAGAAAACAGACATTTATTTCCGCAACGAAGCTGATTGGAAACAGTGGTGATTCAAGTTGACTGGTGTGCTCAAATTCTACCTGACTATGGCAGGACTCTGCCCTCCAGTTAGAAGCATCATTTTTGTGCACTGCCACGTCCATAGCATACAGAGAAGACACAGGCACAGAACTCTGGGGAGCTTGTTTGTTATGCTCCCATTCCACTAGGAACCTGCTCAGTCTCTTCCAGTCTCATGTTCTGGATTAAACCTCGGAATAACCTGACTGTTCCTTGGAAGACTCTCCCTGGAAGGTCTTATGTGGCCATGTTTGGGATGTCTCTGGCTCTCCATTCCTGACTGGTTCTGGAAGTGATTGCAAGAGTGAACCTGTGATCTGATGCAGTGTGACAGGTCCTCTGGGTGAGGGGATACAATGCCGTAAGGAGAGCATCTGTGATCACACACTTGTGGTGGAAGGAAACAACATTCTCTTTTGTTGGTTTTTTTCCTCCTCGCTTATACTTGGGGTTTCCCAGGAAGCTCAGCTGGTAAAGAATCCTCCAGCAATGCAGGAGACCCTGGTTCAATTCCTGAGTCAGGAAGTTCCCCTGGAGAAGGGATAGGCCACCCATTCTAATATTCTTGGGTTTCCTTGGTGGCTCAGACAGTAAAGAATCTTCCTGCAATGCAGGAGACCTGGGTGTGATCCCTGGGTTGGGAAGATCCCTTGGAGAAGGGCATGGTAACCCACTCCACTATTCCTGTCTGGAGAATCCCCATGGACAGAGGAGCCTGGTGGGCTTACTCACTTTTACTCAAATCCCATTACCTTATTTTCTTAGGACAGAGTTGCCAGGCTGAGTTAGGAAGCAGAAAGATAGTAAGAAATAGGTCTTGGCATGTGCACATCTCAGAAAAGATTTGAGATTATTACAAGTCATGTTTTGCATAACTGGTGGCTCGTTTTTCTAATTTTAAAGTGTCCTTTGAAATAATAGAATACCAACAGCTGATGTATTTATATGATGATGAAACTCTTGAATATATTTTTGGCATTTTGACCTTCATTGTTATAATCAAAAAAAACATAAAACTTTTGTACCAACACGTTGAGATCAAAGTCCATATTTGATTTGAAATTAATGTCCATATTTTCTGCATAAATTATGCCAGTTGCTGAGGAGTAACAATAAGACTGTTGACATGTCCTAACAAAATGGTTAGACAGAAAAGTAAATAATTTCAGCATCACATCACATATACTTCTGAACAGAACCAAGTAGTAACAAAATGGGCAGTGGTCTGTGGAGAAGGAGGACAGCAAATCTTCATCAGGGCACTGGTAATAAAGTAGGGTTTGAAGGTTAAATGAAGTTCAGGCAAATAAGAGGAAGAAATGTTTTCCAAGAGAAAAAACAACACATACAAATCACGAAACAGTATTTTGAGTGTGTGCAAACACAGGCCATTCAGGTTTGGTGGTGTGTATATGTCCAGGTTGGTGGCTGGGGGGTGGGGGTGGTGGAGAGAGAGGTGACATCAGGGCTTGTGGCCAAGAGCAGACTCTGGCCCCAGGATACCCGGCTTCAAGTCCCAGCTTTGCCACTTACAATCCGTATAAAATGGAGCTAAATTCTTAGCCTGTCTTCACTTTACTTTTATTGTGAAGAGGAGGATAAAAAAATAATACCTCCAACCAAAGAATTTTTCTGAATATTAAATGAACTTACTAATAAAACACTGAGTACTACATCTTCTAGTATGAGGGGGGCTATTGATAAATATCACTTCTCATGGAGGTAGAAAATGAGAATTTGCAGTTGACAAGAGCTAGATCAAGAAAGTGAAAAACAACCCCCTCCAGTGTTCTTGCCTGGAGAATCTCAGGGGCGGGGGAGCCGGGTGGGCTGCCGTCTATGGGGTCGCACAGAGTCGGACACGGCTGAAGTGACTTAGCAGCAGCAGATCAAGAAAAGCTGTGCATATAGAATTCGACTGGTGGTTGCTGGAGGGGAGAGGGAAGCTGGGATGGGCAATGTGGTGGTGGGGGATTAAGAGGTAGAAACTATTATGCCTGAAACAAGCTTCAGGGACGCAGTGTGCAGCACAGGCCATATAGCCAGGGTTTTGTGATGGCTATGAATGAAACATAACCTTTAAAGGCTGTGAGTCACTGTGTTGTACACCCGTAACTTACAGTATTGTTCATAAGCTGCGTGTGTGTGTGAAGCCACTTCAGTCGTAGCCGACTCTTTGCGACCTGTATGGACTGTAGCCCTGCCAGGCTCCTCTGTCCATGGGATTCTCCAGGCAAGAATACTGGAGTAGATTGCCATGCCCTCCTCCAGGGGCTCTTCTCGACCCAGGGATTGAACCCACAGCTTTTACATCTCCTGCATTGGCAGGAGGGTTCTTTACCACTAGCACCACCTGGGAAGCCCACATAAGCTATACTTCAACTGAAAAAAAAAGTGTGGCAAACCACACTAAGGGAAAGACTGAAATGAAACCTGCACCTGGGCAGCTAGGTGGACAGACAGAAGTGAGAGCAGAGGGGCGGCTATTTCAGTGGTCCAGGCAAGGCTGAGAAGGCCTGAGTCCGGGGAGTGGGGGTGGGGGAAGGGAAGGAATGAATTTGAAAGATATGAAGGGGATAAAGTTGATGTAGATTGGTGACCACCTAGATGTCACAAGAGAAAGATGGGTAAATGTCTAGGATCATATACAGGACCAGGCATGGGTGACTTGGGTGTTGGGGAAGCCGCCCACCAAGATCATGGAATAGAAGGAAACTATGGCTTGGAGGGTTGTTAGTCTGCCAGCCTGGAGATAAACAATGTCTGCCGTGTTCTGTCCAAAGACTCTGAGGCACCAGTGACTCTGAGATAGGAAGGAGATAGCTAGGGAAGTGGCTGAAGATGGGTAAAGTGTCAAAGGAAGATATTTATTCATTTATTGGCTGCCTTTATTTGTGTATTTGGTCAGAATTAAATATTTCCTTACTGCCCTCAGCCATCTACCTTTTGTTCAGGGAGAGCATAGTCACACTTGGATGGGTGCCTGGAAGTAGGAAAGATATCCCCCCCCTACATGGTGCCAGTAGGAAGGAAGAAGCCCGAAAAGAGGTGGAGGATAGAGGAGTCCGGGTGACTGCTGTGGGGTGTGCAATCCGGGAGACTGAGAGCAGCTGCCTCAGCAGGGCCTGGGTCCTTATAGGCTTCAGGGGACAGAATAGACAGGGAAATCTTGCCAGGGAAATGAATTGTACCAATTATTCAATTACCCACCATTATGAAAATTGGTGTGATAGGTGGTACTTCTGAGTGGAGGCTCAGGGGAGGCTGGAAGGCATAAATGAGACAATTAGTTGAGCTCTTTGATCAGGGTTTGATTGACCTCTTCCTTCATTAAGCTGAGCTCTGGCCATCCCATACATCACTGTTTGGGAGAATTGATTTAAATTGCAACTGATGGGCTCACGACAACAAATGCACAGTCTGCAGTTGCAGACTGGGGAGGCTGGAGCCCTCTTCCCTCAGTGGATGAAGTCTTCCAGCCTCCTGTACCTACTCGTGCCTGCTGACTCCAGGGAAACTTGTGGACATGTCCCTATCCCTCAGAAGTGGGAAGTTGGGAATATACCCAACACTCTGCTCGCATTAGAGAGCAGCCTGGCCAACTGCAGTATACTACACTGAGGATGACTATATGCTCATTACGCAAAATTACGCAGAGTGTGTCAATATGTTAGACTTTGAATTCTTTTTACAAAGCATCTTTGTATCTCACAGTTATTTCCTTATCTACTTGTTATGAAGCTTGTCATATTATACTGACTTCTTTTCTTTTCACATTTATTATCTTCACTATTCAGTACATTTTTCAAAAGCAAAATCCAAATACTATTTATCTTCTTCTCTATGCCCAACATGGTACCACCCATAGTGACAAAGTCAAATTATTTCATGAGAACATAGAAAGCAGACTTGTGGTTGCCAAGGGGGGAGGTGGTGGGGGTTAGCAGATGTAAGCTATTACATATAGAAAGGAAAAACAACATGGTCCTACTGTATAGAACAGGGAACTAAATTCCATATCCTATGATAAACCATAATGGAAAAGAATATTTTTAAAAAGAATGTATATAGGTATGTGTAACTGAACCATTTTGCTGTAGAGCAGGAGTTAATGCAACATAGTAAATCAACTATACTTAAATTAAAAAAATTTTTTAAAAATTATTCTATGAGTGCAGTTTACTCAGGGGGGGAGGGAGGATAACAGTGTATAAACACAGGCTATAACTATATACTAAGAAACATATGTATTTTAGTGAAATATCAGAAGAACATCAAAATATGAAATGTATTATATGTTTTATTCACCATAGAGTTAGGTCCGTTAGGAATTTTTAAACTTTTAATTTTGAAACAATTTTAGACATACAGAAAATACAGTTGCAAATAATATCAATTGTTGAAGTGATAAAATGATGACCTTAAGAATTATTGATGTTGGTGGGAATGTAATTCAGCACAGCTACTGTGGAAAACAGTATGGCCGTCCCTTAAAAAACTAGAAATAGGGCTACTATATGAAAGCTCAGTTAGTAAAGGATCTGCCTGCAACGCAGGAGACCCTGGTTCGATTCCTGGGTCAGGAAGATCTGCTGGAGAAGGGATAGGCTACCCACTCCAGTATTCTTGGGATTCCCTTATGGCTCAGCTGGTAAAGAATCCACCTGCAATGCGGGAGACCTGGGTTCAATCCTGGGGTTGGGATGATCCCTTGGAGAAGGGAAAGGCTACCCACTCCAGTATTCTGGTCTGGCAAATCCCTCAGACTGTATAGTCCATGGGGTCACAAAGAGTTGGACACAACTGAGAGACTTTCACTTTCATATAATGCAGTAATCTCACTCTTGGGCATATATCTGGGAAAGACAAAATCTCTAATTGGAAAAGATGCATGCACCCCAGTGTTTATAGAAGCACTATTTACAACAGGCAAGACACGGAAGTAACCTAAGGGTCCATCAACAGATGAATGGATAAAAAAGATATGGGGGTGTGTGTGTGTGTGTGTGTGTGTGTGTGTGTGTGTACTGGAATATCACTCAGCCATAAAAAAAGAATGAATAACCCCATTTGCAGCAACACAGATGGACTGAGAGATCGTCATACTGAGTGAAGAAAGTCAGAGAAGGAGAAATACCTTATGGTGTCCTTTATATGCAGAATCTAAAAAGAAATGATACAAATGAATTTACTTACAAAACAGAAAGAGACTCACAGACTTAGAGAATGAACCTATGGTTGCTGAGGGGAAGGATGAGGGGAAGGGACAGATAGAGAGTTTAGGATGAACATGTACACATTGCTATATTTAAAACGGATAACCAACAAGGACCTACTGTATAGCACATGGGACTCTCTTCAAAGTTATGTGGCAGCCTGGATGGGAGGGAAGTTTGGGGGAGAATGGATACATGTATATGTATGACTGAGTACCTTTGCTGTTCACCTTAAACCGTCACAACATTGTTAATCAGCTATACCCAATACAAAATAAAAAGTTGCATAACAGAAAGATTATACAAATGAGTCTACTTAAAAAACAGAAAGAGACTCATGGACATGAAAACAAACTTTTGGTTACCAAAGGGGGAAAGGACAGGGGGAGGAATAAATTAGGAGTATGTGATTAACAGATATATACCACTATATAGAAAAGAGATAAGCAACAGGGATTTACTGTATAATACAGAGAACAATATCCAAATCTTGTAATAACCTATAATGGAAAATCATCTGAAATATATATATGACTTACACATATATAACTGAATCACTTTGCTGTATACCTGAAACCAACACAATATTTTAAATCAAGTATGTTTCAACAAAAAGAAAAATTATTGAAATAAATAAAGCTATTGGTCTTGACAGTAACTGGATCCTCATCGTCTTTTGCACTGTGGTGTCATTTCTCCTAGGCCCTCTCAACAAACAGAGACAGGAAGTGTATGTATGTAGGTGGTGATGGTTTAGTTACTAAGTCATGTCTAATTCTTGTCACTGCATGAACTGTGGCCCACCAGGCTCCTCTGTCCATGGGATTTCCCAGGCAAGAATACTGAAGTGGGCTGCTATTTCCTTCTCCCAGGGATCTTCCCAACCCAGGGATCAAACCCTGCCTTTCTGGCAGTGTCTTGCATTACAGGTGGGTTCTTTACTGATTGAGCAACTGGGGACGCCTATAACATGGTACTCAGTTTGGTAGTGTTAAATGTGTTCACAGTGTTGTGAAACAGATCTCCAGAGCTTTTTCATCTTGCAAAACTGAAACTCTGCACCCATTAGACAATTGTCCATCCCCCCTCCCCTTTGCCCCTGGTAATCACCATCACCATTCGACTTTCTGTTTCTATGAACCTCAGTACTTTAGAACCTTGTGTAAGTAGAATCATATAATATTTGTCTTTTTGTGACCAGATTATTTCACATAGTTCATGTCCTCAAGGCTCGTCTGTGTTGTAGCATGTGACAAGATTTTCTTTTCAAGGCATAATATTGCATATGAAGGAACAATGTTCTACTGTATGTATATATATTTTCTTTTTCCATTTTTCCGTCAATGGACCCTGGGGTTGCCTCCACCTCTTGGCTATTGTGAATAATGCTACTATTAACACGGGTGTACAGATTTCTCCTGCGGACCCTATTTTCAATTCTTTTGGACAAATACCCAGAAGTGGGCTTGTTGATCACATGGTGGTTCCATTTTTATTTTTTTGAGGAATCCCAATGCTATTTTCCCTGATTAAATTCCTGATTCCTCTCTTTCCCTTATTTCCATATCCCATCAGTCACCCAGGGTTGTGAATTTTATTGCTTATTATTATTAGAAAAGTGATGCTTTTATGCCAGGGTGACATGCTCTGTCTTTCACACACCCTAATGGACAAAGTTTAGCTGGAACCAGGGTTGGGGCTGAAGCGAGGTGAGCAAAGAACTCAGATGCAAAAATTTTAAGAGAGTGGTCAGAAAACTCAGTCATTAGGACAAATAAAACTTCATGTAATATTTTTTTAAAAAATCAAATTCATTGCCAAAAAATCCATTATGAACAAATGCCAAAATTTCAGATAAAGAAGTACCTTGCAGAGTCATACTGGGGGTTGAGGCAAAAGGAAAACCCTGTAACATTGATCCTATCTTTACTTGAAATTTCGTGTTAAAATATTGCCTATCTTTGTAGCCAAGACAAGTTCCTCACTTCCCTCACCCTAGTCCTGGCCCTGACTGGGATGCTTGTCGATTGTTTTGGATAATTACCCCAGACTTGCTTTTACGTTTAGAAAATGCTGAGGACAGTGAGCTGTGTTTTGTTTATCACACCACCTTTGCCACTTTTCATGCTCCTCTTTTAAGTACGACTGAAGTATGCTTCAGTCGTACTTAACCATTGGGAGCTCCCTAAATATTCTTTGTTTTTCATAGCTCTATCTTGCGCATACATTAAGCCTGCTGGTTGGAATGCCCTTCTCCCACTTAATAAATTCCTAGTCATTCATCTGAGCCAGCTGAACAATCACCTCCTCTGTGAGCCATCTTTCACATCTCCAGTTTGAATTTGCTAATGACTTCCTCCTTCTGCTTATATTACAGCACCAAGCACATTCCATTGTTACTCTTTATTTCTTGGTGCTTAAGAAGAACAAAATGTTTGTTTTCAATTGATTCCAGGATACCATTAGGGAGAGAATTGTTGTTACATCTTCTTTGAGAACACAAGCCATTTTTACTCAGATATTAAAGGCAGGGTGGCTCCATGATGTTGGAGGATTTGGGGGTAGACACATTTTTTGTCCCAGTGGACTGTGAGTTCCCTGAGGGCAGAGACCATGCCATTTTCACCCTCAGTACTGAGTAGGCATATGGTGGGCTTTCAATAGCATTTGAATGGAACTGGCACTCAGTGTGCTAACACTGTTTATATCAGCCTAACCCTGCTGGTTGTTGGTGGTAGATGTTGGTCAATGGAACAAAAGAAATAAAACATTGCTATTAAGAGCTGTTTGAAAGGTAAGTCCTTAAAACACAATAAAAACCTAAGAACTATGTGGAAAAATAGCCAAATGTAAACTTAGTGATAGAAATAGTTAGTGGTGAGATATATGAACTCTACAGCAGAGAAACAGGTCTGAAAGCCAAAGAGCTAAGAGGCTGGTTAAGGAGAAGCTGCCAGTCTGTGCAGGCTCCCCCTGATAGTAGCAGAGTTCACTTGAGGCGAAAGGCTTTGAGGGCATAGGAAAGTAACCTCCAGACTGTTACTGCCCTGCTTTCAGTGGAATTCTTAGGATCAGAACCTATTCCTTGGAGGAAAAAAAGAAGTTAGAAGGGCTATTTTCCCTTTTTTCCTGAGAAGGCACTGACAAGAAAAAGAGGAAGGAAGGAATGGAACGAGGGAGGAAGAAAAAAGTTAGTTAGCTGATTAAAGCTCCTTGCAAATATGCTAATGATAGACCTCCTGGAGGGAAACTAATGGGTACTTCCTTCTAAGAGTTTTTATCTATGAAAAACTTTTTAGAAGGATATACCTGGTCAGTCTAGGATGGCTTGTGATAAACACAGCTGGAGCCTATGGATTTATGGGCTCCTTGGAAAGTGACATGCAAACTATGTAACTATATGAGTAGAAGACTGAGATGTTTCATAACCGAAGCTGTTTCTGTTTTAGTGATGACAGCATGCATTGCTTAAAGGCATCATATGTTAAATCTGGGCCAGAGAAAAACTTAACGTGGCAAAAAAAGACCCAGAGAGCATCTTTCATAGACCACGATCTCTGGGATTTATCTGTATTTCAAAATTATCTGTATTCTTGAAATTATTAGTAACTCTTTTTACTGGGCAAGATCTCTAACTCCTATGAATCTGATTTGATAAGCTGACCCTTTGTGTTATTTCATCTTAAATGTCCAACTCATACACAGTTTATATTTTCTTTATTCCTGTTGGTTTTTAGAAATATTGCTTTAAGTGAGATGATATTTATAAAGTCCTTAGTGCCTGATATGTAGTAGAGCACTCAGTAGCTATTAGCTTATCCTTTTCATTCTCCAGAAGTCTGAGCTTGTCTTATTATGCTGATGGCATTTAGGGTAGAATGGAAAGATGGGACAAATATTAAAGCTCAAGATGAAAGGCCTGTTGAATACTTCTACAGCCTTCCTTCCCTTTTTGGAGGCTTTTCCTTCAGGAGCTCTTCTCTGGTCCAGATGGGAGACGATGGAGCTTAGAGTGAAAGCCATGGTGAAAACAGAAAGATTCATAGAACATTTTGAGGGTGCTGCTCTTGGGGATCCTTAATTGTAAAGTAAAGGAAAGAATCACAGATGCCTCCTGGGTGTGTATAGTCAGAAAAAACTATTCATGATTTGATAGTTAGGTATCTGATTGCATTTGCCTGCTGAGTGCTGCTCTATTCCTAACTCCTAGAATGGAGGGATGACCTGGACTCTCTTCCTGCTCCCGGCACAGTAGGGGTGGGGCACTGCCAATGCTGCCTTTTGACCCTCTTTTACTATGCATCCATTCAGTTCATTCAGCCAGTATTGATTAAGCACTTTCTGCATAGATAACACTGTCTTAGGTCCTGGAACTATAGCAGCGGGGGAATAACAGTATCAAATATTCAGTCTGCTGCGAAAGTCTCTGCTCTGTGGAGTCATTCCGCATGCTTCCCCTCTCCCCTACCTCAGGCTCTCCAACCTCTCATCTCTGCTGTAAAGGTACCTTTGTGTCATCTGTCTACCCATCCACCTTCCCACCCAATGGCCCCCACCCCCACCCCTCCTCAATCCTCACGCCACATGGTGCAGAGCCTTGGCAATGCTTACACAAGCACTCGCTGCGATTCCTCCCCCACCTCCAGCTGTGGACACTGGGCTCTGCTGAGTCTTCCCAATCAGGCCTGGCAAACCAAAGGTCAGTCTCCCTGCAGATGAGGTGAGGTTGGGCTTTCTTCTCACAAACTAGGGATGGGCTGAGAGACTGCCAGATGCATGATGCTGGATGCTTGGGGCTGGTGCACTGGGACGACCCAGAGGGATGGTATGGGGAGGGAGGAGGGAGGTGGGTTCAGGATGGGGAACACGTGTATGCCTGTGGTGGATTCACGTTGATGTATGGCAAAACCAATACAATATTGTAAAATAATTAACCTCCAATTAAAACAAATAAATTTATACTAAAAAGAAAAGAATCACCATGAGTCTACTGCAACCAGTGGTATCTTTCTAAAATGCCTTTATACCCGAGTCCTTAAGAAACCATCCTCCTTCTCATTATCTCCTGCATCACATCAGAGCAGTGATTGGTACTGACCAGACCTCAACAGTTGTTTGTCCCCCCGCAGACACTTGTTCCTCTCCTCTCCTCATTCTCAGTATGAACAAACCACTTATACTTGCACAAGACTTTACAAGTTAAAATGTGCTTTACCTATGTGACAAGATCTCCTTTCACTTTTAACCAACCCTGGGGAAACAGGCAGCACAGATGTCGCTGTGCCATCTGAACAGGTCAATGGTGTGTCTCAGGCCACAAAGCCTATCAGGCTGGTGGTATTTTGACTGTGTCACACTACCTTTTTGTCCAAAGCTTTTTTTTTTCTTTTGGTTCTATCAATTTTTGTCTTATATATTTCAATGCCAAGTTATCAAGTGCATATAAACATAGGGTTTTTTTAAATATTCATATATTTTCAGTATGATGGTACATATCAAATTACTATAGTAAGTATATTCTATGAATTACCTTATTAAAGTGATGTAACATTTTAATTTTAAAATTCTAATATTTTACAATATGCTAAAAAATTACACTTTGCCTCTCCTTGAACTTCCAATGAGGGATTATATATCAATCTAAAATATTTCACTACCAATAACTAAAGCTTTTCTTTTTTTTTCTGAGTATCATTCTACTCACAGTGAGGGAAGAAGAGACTGGGATAAACTGAGAGAATTGCATGGAAATATATACATTACTGGGCTTCCCTTGTAGCTCAGCTGGTAAAGAATCCACCTGCAATGCAGGAGACACCAGTTTGATTCCTGGGTCAGAAGGTTCCCCTGGAGAAGGGAGAGGCTACCAACTCCAGTATTCTTGAGCTTCTCTTCAGTGGCTGAGACAGTAAAGAATCCGCCTGCAATGTGGGAGACCTGGGTTCAATCCCTGGGTTGGGAAGATCCCCTGGAGAAGGGAATGGCTACCCACTCCAGTATTCTTGCCTGGAGAATCCCAAAGGCTACCCCATGTAAGCTGGTGGGTTACAGTCACTGGGGTCGCAAAAAGTCGGACACAACTTTTTGACTAAGCACAGCCCAGCACGTATGCATTACCATATGTAAAACAGCAACTGAGAATTTGCTGTGTGACTCAGGCAGCTCAACCCAGTGCTCTGTGACAACCTAGGGGTGGGATAGAGGCAGGAGATGGGAGGGGGCTCAGGAGGGAAGGGACATATGTATACCTGTGGCTGATTTGTGGGTGATGTGTGGCAGAGGCCAACATCTTTGATAATTATTAGTTGCTCAAAAACTTTTTAAAGAGCATGTTCTTAGTAATCCCCATGTCTCTATTAATATACACATGTATGCTGTATGAATATGGAAAATGCCCATAATCTAAATGTAGGTGGTCCACACTTGCTTTTCTCAAAGATATGCTCCTAGAAACTGATAAAGTGGATTCAAGTTTCCCTTAGCAAAATGTCATCTCTCAGAATCATGCTAACTGATGAACCGGAATGAAAAGAATCACAGATTATAATCAGAGCGTGTTGGAAAAGCAGTGCTCTGTCAACTAGAATCTTCTAAAGAAGTTTGACTTACCATTTGAAACGGTAAAAACATGGACTTTTAGAATTAGAAGGAAAATGTGAGGTCATTTAATGCAGCTCATTTACTTTGCAGAGGATGATTTGAGACTCAGGGAGCTGGAGTGAATTCCACAAGGTGATATGGATGAGTCTAGGAAGGGACTAGATCAGAAAGAAGCTTCTGGTTCCTGCCTGGTGCTCTTTCCACCCACTCTACTCACCTCCCTTTTAAGAACCCTAATTCCCCCTGGAGAAGGAAATGGCAACCCACTCCAGTACTCTTGCCTAGAAAATCCCATGAACGGAAGAGCCTGGTAGGCTGCAGTCCATGGGGTTCTTAAGAAAAAAAAAAGAACCCTAATTCCATGCACACCGAGTATTCCAAGAACCCCAGAGTGTGAGAAGAGGAGTCTTTTTTCTCTCATTTCAACTCCTGTTTTTTTTCAAAACTTGAGACGTAAATTATGTACAGAGGTTGTAAGTGAACAGCTTGAGTTTTGATAAATGTATATGCCTTAAAAACATATCTAGGAGTGGAACTGATGAACAATAGGATAAATGTATATTTATTTTCATAAAAAGCAGCCAAACAGGTTTTCAGAGTGGCTGTACTATATAACATCCTACAAGCAGTTTATGAGGGTCTCAGTTTTGTCCATATCCTCAGCAACACTTGTATGCTCAGTCTCAAATTTTAACAGTTCTAGTGGATGTGAGGTACTGTCTCTTTATGGTTTTAATTTATATTTCCCCAATGATGAATGATGTTGTGCATTTTTTATGACCAATGTATTACTAAGGGAACCTGTGCTGTGATTAGCTGTTCATTCGTGTTTGAATCTTTGTGACCGCATGGACTGTGGCCCACCAGGCTGCTCTATCCATGGGGATTCTCCAGGCAAGAATACTAGTGTGGGCTGCCATTCGCTTCTCCAAGCTATCTTCCCCACCCAGGGATTGAACCAGGGTCTCCAGCATTGCAGGTAGATTCTTTACAATTTGCACCACCAGGGAAGCCCAAGGGTACCTAGGATACATTACAAATTCAACCAAGTGAATAAACAAGCTAAAGAGTGATAATTTTGTTAATTCTCTTAAAATTAAGTACTTCTGCAGAATTCAGATATTCTGGTTTTCTTTCATGACTCTCCAGGCACGATTTAACTGATAATTTCTTTTCTTTCAGTGAATCTACTGTTTCAGTTTTATAATTGGTGCCCTAACAAATTGCTGCCCTAACAAATTGCTACAAACATGGTGGCTTTACACAGATTTACTTTATAATTCTGGAGGTTAGAAGTCCAGAATGGGTCTCACTAGGCTAAAATCAAGACAGCAGCAGGGCTACATTCCTGCAGGTTTCTAGTTGCCCGCTTTCCTTGACTGGTGGCCCCTTCCACCTTCAAAGCAGCAATGGCAGGTTGAGCCTTTCTCACCTCACATCATTCTGACTCTGCTCCTACGGTCACATCTCCTTCTCTGACCCTGACCCTGCCACTTCCCAATTTTATTAATAAGGGTCTTGCCCACCTGGGTAATCCAGGAACTCTTCTCACTCAACGTCCTTAACTCCGTCACCTCTGCAGAGTCCCTCTCATCATGTAAGGTAACATATTTATGGTTTCTGAGGATTAGGATATAGACAATTTGGGGGGGCCATTATTATTCTGTGAACTGCACTTACTTGGCAAGGTTGTTGGGAGAATTAAAAGTAAAGATATATAAAATATAGGGGTCATGGAGACTGTTCAGTGATGAAAGCTGACGTTAAAAGACATGCAAACAGGAAAAGATGCTCAGTATCACTAGTTATTTGAGAAATGCAAATCAAAACTACAATGAGTCATGTGGATATATGGCAAAACTGATACAATATTGCAAAGTAATTAGCCTCCAATTAAAATAAATAAATATATATTAAAAAATAAAAATAGAAAAAAAAACTCCAGTGAGGTATTACCTTACACCAGTCAGAATGGCCATCATTAAGTCTACAAATAATAAATGCTGGAGAGGGTGTGGAGAAAAGGGATCTCTTTTATACACTGTTGGTAGGAATATAAATCAGTGTAGCCGCAGTATGGAAGCTCCTTAAAAAACTAAACCTAGAATTACCATATGATCCAGCAATCCCACTCCTGGGATTCAGAGAAAACTCTAATATATTATTAGAAAACTCTCATATATTCAGAGGAAACTCTAATTCAAAAGGATATATGCACCCATGTTCATAGCAGCACTGTTTACCACAGCCAAGGAACGGAAGCAGCCTAAATGTCCACTGACAGATAAATGGGTAAAAAAGCTGTGGTATATATATATACTATAGAATATTACTCTGCCATAAAAAAGAATGAAATAATGCCATTTGCAGCATGGATGAACCAAGAGACTAGCATATTAAGTGAAGTAAGTCAAAGAAAAACAAATATCATATGATGTTACTTATATGTGAAGTCTTAAAAAATGATACAAATGAGCTTATTTACAAAACACAAATAGACATAGAAAACAAATTTACGGTTACCAAAGAGCATACAGGGAGTGGGGTGATAAATTAGGTGTTTGAGATTTACAAATACACACTACTATACATAAAATAGATAACCAATGAAGATACCTTGTAATATTCAATATCTTGTAATAACCTATAATGGAAAAGAATCTGAAAAAGAATATATGTATATATTTATAACTGAATCACTTTGCTATACTCCTGAAGCTAATACAACATTGTAAATTATACTTCAATTTTTAAAAAAATTATTTGAAAAAAAGGAAAAAATTATAATTTTAAATTTAAAAAATACAAGTCTAGCACACAAGGTCTAAAGTTCAACAATTTCTGTGCCCTTTCAGTTTCTCCTTGGAAGGATTTAGAGAAGAGTGTTCTCTTGAATCTTGTTCTTTTGCCAGTCTATTCTCTACTCTGTTTACGGCAGTAAGGTAACCTTGGCCAGAGAAAACAGGTACAGATGGGTGGTTAGCAGTGGTCTAGAGGAAGGAGAGAAAAATGATAAAACTAGTTTACTTTGGGGATGATAAAGAGCATTCAAGGATATGACAAGCATTCATGGTTCACAAAGTGTTTTCCCAGGTCAGAGTCCTGGGAGCAGAATTGACCATGATGATAGCAACAAAACAGCATTTCTCTGGCTTAAACTCAGCCTGCAGCATTGCAGGACCCCTAACACTCACCCCCGGCCCCACAAGAACCTTCTGGTTCCAGCCGAGACCCAGGGCAACATACCCCTGCCGCAGATGGGTTCCTAATCGCTGCTCCCCAGCAGTGGACCCCACCTGTGCTCCCCAACACATGGAACCTTCCTTCCCCCTCTGCTGATGTGCTGGCAGCCTCAGAGAAGCCTGGGACACTAGGGCCAAGTCCAGAGCCAGGCCACTGTCAGGCCCATGCACAGCTAAACTCCAGACTGCCATGTCTATCTGTTCCGGGTCTCAGGACTGGAGTACACTGTTCCTGCCACCACCCACATGCCAGTTCTGCAGGACTGTGTGGCTTTGTTTTCCACTGAAGTCACCACGCCTCACTATGGTCCCTTCCTCCACTTCCTCCCACCACACTGTGAGCGGCTCAAGGACACTGTTCTGGTCCTTGTTTACGTGCACGTCTATTGCAACAGCATTCCAGCAGATGGCAGTCTAGAGACTGGAGGAAGGGGTGCCTTTGCTGCTGCAGCTGCTATCACTTCAGTCGTGTCCGACTCTGTGCGACCCCATAGACGGCAGCCCACTAGGCTCCTCTGTCCCCGGGATTCTCCAGGCAAGACCACTGGAGTGGGTTGCCATTTCCTTCTCCAAGTAATTCACAAAAAGCTGCCCTAAAGACTAGCATTGAGGTTCAAGAGGGAGGGGACATATGTACACCAATGGCTAATTCATGTTGATGTATGGCAGAAATCAAACCAATGTTGTAAAGCAATCATAAGTCAATTTAAATATATATATATATACATATATATATACACATATAAGAGACCAGCAGCAGCATCCCTGCCATGGTGGGACCTTGAGACTTTAGTATCCCTCTCCTGGTACACGTGAGGTGGATTCAACCCTGTGCTCTCAACTTCTGATACCATCCTCAGCACAAAGGAAAGAGAGAGTAAGTGCTAGCCTCGATCAGCACAGAGACACTCAGTATGACCCCCACCCAGGCAAAAGCAGAGAAGTGCCCCTGTTGAGCTGCCCAGCGGGGGTGGAGAGATGGGGGGTTTGGGTAGTACCATCCCATCCCTCCTTTCGATCCCTGGCACCTTTCCTGGAGAAAGTGTCTCTCCCTGGAATGCAGGAAGGATGAAGACTCCCACTCTCCTTTCTGCCCCACCCCCAGCTGCTACCCTTCAGAAGGTCCCAGGTTGGTTTCATTTTCCCAGGTAGTAGATGTTTCTCCTTTTCTGGCTCAATGACTCCTTGAGGCATTGCAAACAAGGGGGTGCCTATACAGTCCTTGATGAGTGACATACAAGTTTCCACCGGTGGCCTTGAATGCGCTCAAACTAGAACGGTGAGGCATGAGCAAGCTCAGGCTGCCTGTTCTTATAAAATGAGTCACACCGAGAAGAGAGTGTGAAATATTCAACAGCACAGCCTGGAACACTCTGATGGTTTACATACCAGTCCCTCCTTGCCCTGGGAAGCAGGGGATGAGCAGTATGGTATGGCTGGAAGTCACAGACCCTCGGGCATCGAGGGAAGAGCCAGGGTGTCGCTACAGAGAACAAGCTGTCAGTCACCTATTACATTAATTAGTGGCTTTATGGATCAGTGGAAGGGGTGACACTAGAGAAAGAGATGGTTTCTGTGAAGGACCAGTCTGTGTAGGGAATGAGCTAGTTAGTGACTGACAAAGAAGTTAATGGTGAAATTAGTGGTAAAACTAATGAGAAACTGGCTATGAGCAGGAACTCCACAGCATCAGCAAAGGGATCCCTGCAATGGAAAATCCTTCCAGACCTTCTTTGACCTTTCTTCCCAGGGCTGTGAGGAGATGACGTGTGCACTTGTGCACACACGGGCATGCATACACACGCTCAGTGGAAGTGGGGCTCTTAGGAGATTCTGTACATCATTGTCAGAGAGCAGTTTCAGGAAGATGCCTGTGTTCTCTATTTCCTAACTTTTTCTCTGAAATGGAGCAAGTCATGGCTATCCCATTGCTTTCCAACCACTGCTTTCTGGAAAGATTAACAACTGTAACAGTGTTATAGAGAAGAATCTGTTTGTCATTAAGTCACGTCCAACTCTTGCAACCCTATGGATGGTAGCCTGTCAGGCTCCTCTGTCCATGGGATTCTCCAGGAAAGAATACTGGAGTGAGTTGCCATTTCCTTCTTCAGGGGATCTTCCCAACCCAGGAATCGAAGCCGGGTCTCCTGCATTGCAGGCAGGCAGATACTATACCAACTGAGATACGAGGGAAGCCCACAGGGGAGAGTAGAAGTATTTAATTATTTACAGAGTTCTTTGCCGTCACTTTCATTTGTTTTTCTCCACAGCACCCTGGTACTGATGGCTTCAGATAGGATAATGTATAGGAAAGAGTTGAAAGTAAGAAAGTCAGAGGATATTATTATATCATTTAATAATAGTCATAATGATATAATAGTCATAATGATATAATAATAACCTCTGACTTTCTGTACTTTAAACTCTTTCCTATACATTATCCCATCTGAAGCCATCAGTACCAGGGTGCTGTGGAGAAAAACAAATGAAAGTGATGGCAAAGAACTCTGTAAATAATTAAATACCAATCATTCATCCTGGCAGTGTGCTAAAGGAAAATAGCCTTGGGCAATTTTCAGGGCTTTCTCCATAAATAAGCCACTATAAAATCTATTAACGTCAGTCCTGTTTTTAAATTGTTGTTCTGTCTTTTAAAAATGTTGCTGTGCTAAACTGTAAGGAGCAGAGCCAAGGTTTCAAAACAAGTGGCTAGAGAGGGCTTAGAACAGTCTCCTTAGGCAGGAACAAAGAGTACAGCAATCACATTTAATTGCACCAACCCCTCACAAAGTCATTGTATGACACTGGCTTTTTCCCTGACCTTTTAGTCAGTATGCAGAGTCATGCTTCTCCTGGGGAGACCTTCCTCCCACCCCTGCCAACCTCATGCCATCTCACACTCCCTGGCAGGAAACTTCACCCAAGAGATGTTTTCCCTATCCTTTTTAACAACAGGGATAATTAGCACATAATCTAAAACATAAAAAGGCACCTACATTTTGACTTGTTTTCCAAAAGAAAGAAGCTAGGTATAGTAGTTAATTTTGTTGCTTGCCTTCTGTCTATGAGCTAATAGTACCTTACAAATTTGCAGGTTAGTGGTAGCAGATTGCACTTTTTGTCACTTTGATGTCTAGCTTATTTAATCATGCTTTAAAAAAAACACTAATGGTTCTGTCTCCACCCTCAAGAAATGTCAAATCTTTTGATAGGAAATGGGCGAAGTCTTGAGTCTGAGCTGAAAGAAAAAGATTCCCTCTATGTCAACTCCAAGACCCATAGATCAGGGTGGAGGGATGATTCCTCAAGACATCTGGGGATAAAGCCACCTTGGCTCTAAGGGGCATCTTGGGGAAAATTACATCCTTTCTGCATGCTTACACCCAAAGAGCTATGCCACCAAAGGGTTATAGTGCTGGCCCGGGACCCCTAGAGTGAGCCAAGGGACAGAGATTTCCTTCTTGGAGTGACTCAGGACCCAAGGCATGATGGCAAACCAGTGATGGAGAGTATATCACTGACTTCAAGTCATCAAAACCTCTTACTTGGGTGGCCAGAGGTCCTGTCAGATGTGAATGGGTGCTATAAAGAGAATTAAACCAGGGGGTGGATAGGGGGAAATGCCATCTTAAATATATGAGCCAAAAGCAGGGGGTGGGTAGGGGGAAATGCCATCTTAAATACGTGAGCCAGGCCACGAAGGGAGAAGAGAATTCTCAGCAGAAGGAGTGACTAGTGAAAGTCTCCATGATGGTTCCTGGAACTGTTAGGAAACTGCTTTGACTAGAGTGAAGTGAGTGGATTAAAGAGTGGAGGATAAAATAGGAAAAATAACCAGAAGCCCAGTATCATCAATGAAATGGTAGTGATATGAATTGTAGAAGTGTGATCGTGAAGATGGTGAGAAAGGATCTGTTCAAATACATTTTGAAGGTAAAGCCAAAAGAAGTTGTTGAACTGGATTTGACGATGAAATCTGGGAGAGGAGAGTCTAGGATTTCTCTAGTATTTGGCTTGAGTGACTGGCCAGCAAAGACACTGGATGAAATGGGTCAGACTGGAGAAACAGGTTTTGGAGGGAAAGTAAAAGTTAGGTTGTTGGTATGTCGAGCTTGAGACACTTGTCAGATGATGAAGAGGAGGTGTCAAACAGGAGCTGGACAGGGAGGCTGGAGTTGAGGGGAGAGGTCAGGGAGTCGATGCTAATCTGAGAGTCATAGTGTAGAGATGGTATCCAAAGCCACAGGGCTGGAATGAGATCCCCAAGGGAGTGGGCATAACCAAAGGAGACGTCCAAACCCAGCCCTGGAGAATAATCCAGTAACAGACCCTGGGGGTGAGGATTCAGCAGAGACCAAGGAGGAGAAGGCAGGGAGGTGGGAGGTAAGTCAGAAGAGAGCACCGAGACGAGAGGGTTTCAGCTGAACTAGGTTGAATCAACCGAGGCAATGACAGTCAAGATGGATGAAGACGGCGAACCAACTGGCCATTAAAACTGGCGACATGGAAAAAAGAATGTTTGTCAGGGGACAGGGTGGGAATAAAAGACTGATGAGAAAGGAAACAGGAGAGGCAGAGACGGTGAGTACAGTCAACTCATGAATTTTTCTGTGAATGGAAATAGAGAAATCGGGCAGAAACTGGAGGTGATGTAGGGTCCAAGGAGGATTTTTTTTTTAATGGGAGCTATTGAAGCATGTTTATTTGCTAGTGGCAATGGTTCAGTAGAAAAGAAAAGAAAAACGCACAGAGGTCCAGACTAATCCCCGCCCCCCCCCCAAATAGTCTAGTTTCTCAAAGCTCTTATATTCCAGACGTGTGCTCCCCATTCTTGCCCACCTGCTTCGCCAAAGTCTGTAATATAAACCGGTAAGGATCCCAGCTTCGCAGCACGTAGATGACAACAGCAAGCAGTGTCTGTACTCGCATGTCCAAGTTTCTCTTGTAAATTTTGACCTTATTATATCATGATGTTTTGCAACAGTAGTTTACATTTAAGTTTTGTGTACGTTCTTATTAAAAAACGAAAACAACAGGAAAATGACAAAGCCATGGGATCTTAAGAGTAGGACACAACTGACTACACTAACCGGTGGGTGACTTGGATTTCAATAGCGACACCTAGTGGCGATAAGTAGCACTAGCTGAAAAGAATTTAATTCCTGACTGAGCCAATTTTCCGTTTTTTTCTTCCTCAGGTGACAGCAGCTAGATTGACATTTTCTATTGAACAAACATCCCTAAAAGGCCTTCGAGTCATCTGAGGGTGGAAGTTCCCAGAGAAGGCAAAAAGTCATTTTCCTGTTGGGCAGGATGGGGGCTCAGAGTCATAATTTAATTTTAGTAAAAGGGATAAATTATTTATTCATCCTCTGAGCATAAATCCTCTTTGGGTAATTTAGGGTGCTGGGTTCTCCCCTGACTTGAATTTTCTGAAGGGCAGCTTGAGCAGTTACAGACAATTCTCTTGCTATATAAACTGGGAGGAGGACCAGAAGGAACTCTGGCCAACCGAGGGTCTCTCACCTTATGGCTTTGAACTACAGAATAAAGGCCATAGTAGGTGTTCACATCCAATGAATGTTAGTTAATTCTTAACGTATAACCTCTCCCAAGACCCCTAATGGAGCACAACACTCAATTTTAAATATAACTTTGAAATTTCATCTTTTCTGCCAATAGCTGATACTACAAAAGCTCCTCAAGAATCTGCAATTCTCCAGATGGGACAACTCACGCAGGCCCATCAGTGTCACAATCCATCATATTCTCAGTCCCTATTTTAAATAATGAAAAGGGTAAACCGTGCAAATAGATGGAAACAAAACGATAAAGAGAGAAAGGCACACAACTGAAAAAAAATGTTTCTACACTGAAGTATTAACCATAATAATATCATGAAAGGTTATCACACATATGGAAATATTACAGGGAGTAGAAGACAACTAAAATTCATGGGCTGGACTTGCAAATCAACATCCCAGTTGCATTCTGAGGCAAATAAAACATGAAGCACAGTACTGGTAACCCTCTAAAGGGGCAGTACTTGGGTTTCCAACTTCTTTGTGAAAACTGAATTCTTCCCATCTTATTCTAAGCTGGTGCGTATTTTGGTATTAGCTTTACTCTTGGCTTTGTTTAGTGTCTAGGGGAAATTTTATGCTTGGTTGGAAACTGTGCATTGTTTATACTCTAGAGGATGCCCCTCTGGGGGTTACCAGATTCTGATTCTATGGGAGTTGTTTTGTCACTCTGTAAATTGTAGGTTATTGATGGCAATGCAAGATAATTCTTGTCTGAAGGAAAGTGAAAGCATTAGTCGCTCAGTCATGTTCAGCTCTTTGCAGTTCCACGGACTAACCTGCCAGGCTCCTCTGTCCATGGAATTCTCCAGGCAAGAATACTAGACTGGGTAGCCATTCCTGCCTCCAGGGGAATCTTCCCAACCAAGGGATAGAAACTGTCTCCTGCATTGCAGGTGGATTCTTTACCATCTGAGCCATCAGGGAAGCCCAATTATTGTCTATAGACATGCAAATTCTGTCCTGTCTGGTGGAGGTTTAATTGACCACCTTCTCCCTCCACGATACGGGCCAATGTTGCCTCTGTTTTGTACATTCATTTCAACATTCCTGATCTAGAAATATATTTTCAACTTCTCCCTTAAACTGTCAGCTCCTTACCAGTTTCCTCATTGGGAAAATCTTTAGCACATTTTCACTTTTATTTATGTATTTATGTCATACTTTGATCATGACTCTTGCTCATGAATTATACTCCACAAATATATAGTAGGGACTGAAAGTTCTATAAAGGCTACAGAATAGTATAGGAAAATGTTTATGATAATGAAATAAGAGGATGGGTGCTTTTCTTTTCAAAATTCTCTTTCCCAGTTAAACCCCCCAAAATGAGAAAGGTTAAAATTTGCAACAAGTAAGTGAGTGCTTCATAACATCTTTTCAGCTTAAGTTCTTTAGAAGTCTTCTTTTCCCTGTGAGATATTATATGCCAAAGAACGAACTTAATAATTAAGGAATATGCACTTACTCTATGCTTTACACCGTCCTTGGTGCAATGATGAAAGCATAAGTATAAGATGGGGTCCTTGGCCCAAATAAGTTTAATATGGAAACCTATTAGCTCAAAGGTGGCTTCTCCAAGTTTGAGTAACAAGGAATGATTTCCATGTGGAGAAAAGGTGTCAGAATTTCAGAGCCCCCACTTTGCCCATCTACTTCCTGATTCATCCTCCCCTACCAGAGATTCCCAGCTTCACCCCACACTGACTTGGGGAAGGGGACCTCCCTGATCTGTCTCTAATGCTCTGTCACAATCATGGATGTGATTTGTCCCTTAATTCCTGATAAGCCTAGTGAGATCTAGCTGTAGCAAACACAGACACAAATATACAACTAGATTGGACATAAAATTATATGGTAGCAGAGTACACAATACCGCTGTTATCTCTTACAACAGTTGCAAGTCTGGGGGCTCCCAAGACTACCGTCAGTTCCACCAGGATTTATAGAACTCACCGAACACTGTGATAGTCACTGTGATAGTTTGTTTGTTTTTTAAAATTAAAAAAAAAGGATAGAGATTTAAATCAGCAAAGAAAAGAGACAGGTGGCAGAGGCCAGAAAAATTGTTCTGTCTCAGCGGAGCTGTGGACGGTGCTAACTTTCCTGGCAACGATGTGTGACAATATGCATGGAGGGTGGACAATACGCCAACCAGGGCAGCTCACGGTTATTACTGGGACGCAGTCACATGAATGTAGCTGACTGCCCAAGTGGCTGACCTTTAGTCTCCAGCCCCTCTGGAGGTGTAACAGACACTGCATGGCCTGGAGCCCTCACCAGAAATCACAGTGTTAAGACTATCTGATGTGATCCAAGACTCTCAGGGCAACAGAAACCCTCTCATCAAGCAGCATATTCCCAGAACCTAGAAATCAGGAGCTCAGGGCAAAGGCCAGACCTCTGTGGGTCAGGTTAGCTCTGTCCATGTACATAGGCAGAAAAGCTCATCGTCCTTCACCGAGCAGGAACTCTTCTGAGCTGTTAATAGGAAAATGAGTCCAGACAGAGACACAAATCCCCTTCTATCAACACGAAAGCTTGACTTGTCCTTCTAGGCAGGAGCCTAAAGTTCTACCTCCTTCTGAGAAGGCCCATCCCCCCGTAGTGGAGACTTGATTCACTGCCTTGAATGCACTACTCTAAGAATTCAGCAGAACAGTGCATATGACATTGCTCCCATGTTCACTGAAAGAATTCATGCACATGAGAAGAAAACACATTTTGTTCAGCGTATAATGGGAACCAAGAGTACCTGTGACTGTGGGTCTGTGGCTCCCACCCCTAAAGAAACCCTTCCTCTGCTTCTGTTCACTCCACCTTGTCCTAGCTCCCATCCCTCTGTTTGTTGGGCTTACAAACATTCAGGCTGTTGAACAGCATTTCCACAGATAATGAATGGCCTGAGCTGAGTCACTGCAGTGGACTCAGTGCCCAGGGTGACTCTGGCATGGAAAATACAGGCCAAGAAATGACCAGCGTTTTCTTTGGTGTGAGGCCTGAGGCCCTGCACTTGTGACCCCAAGAACTGCTATAACCTTTCTGATGTTACCAGGATCTTAGAGAATCTGCCTACTATCTCTTTATTATTCATCACCTTTTTCATGGGGGCCTTGCTTGTACAGTCCATCAAGACTTAAAATTTTTTTTTAATATTTAAAAAAGTACGAAATAGTAATTATAATTAAAGGTAACTGCTAATTAATAATTTATAGTTAAATATAAAATTTTAAAGTTAAATTGATTATAAAAGATAAGATTTGCTCATTTTAAGTGAAACAACCCAAATATATAAAAACATATATTAATCTCCAGTTTTTCTCCATTTTTACACCTGAGGTAATCAAAGGTAATAGTTGATATATATATGAATATGTGCAAATATGGATAGGTTATTTTGCAGTTTGATGTTTACAGATGTAGGCTCATAGCATACACGCTGCTCAGCAATTTGCTTTTTTCACATAATAATATATATCTCCAGGTCAATGGATATATTTGTTAGGATATAAGCTTGGCTGCTATATCAAAGATTTATAAAATACTGAAACTTAAGTGAGACAGAAGTTTCTATATCAGGAATGGTTATTTTTACGTTTCAGCTTGACTGGGCTAAGGGATACCCAGATAGCTGGTAAAACATTATTTCTGGACATGTCTCTGAGAGTATTTCCAGGAAAGATTAGCACCACCAAAGGGTGAACTGAGTGAAACAGATTGCCATCCCCAGTGCCGGTGGGTGTCGCCCCATCTGTTGGAGCCCAAATGCTCACAATCCCCACTCCTGCTGGACTGCCTTCCCTCTCCCAGCCTGCACCTACAGCCCCATGGGGAGTTTTCTCGGATAAACTGACAGAGAAGGAGAAAACTTAGGCCTGGCTTACAGCTCTGTGCCTGATATGCAGGTACACCCCAGAGTAAATGGCCTTTCTGGGACGTCCCTGAAGGAGAGTGATGAGGGAAAGTGCTCTCAGTGTGCAGAATTTCAGACAGGGCACCTACCTGTTCACTTCACTTAGAAGGAAAAATGGCCAGACGTGTGATCATACACCAGTTTATGGGCTGTGGCCAATGGCTCGGCAGGATGGTCACGGACTAGTCAACTTGAAGATACAGCAATAGGTATTATCTAGAGCAGAGGGAAAGGACTGAAAAAAACACCCACACCCCCAAAACAGAGACTCAGGAACCTGTGAGGCGCCATCAAAAGGTTGGATGTACATGCAATTGGAAATCCAAGAGAAGAGGAGGAGAAAACAGCACAGAAAAAAACTTAGAAAAATAAATGGCTAAAAACTTCATAGACTTGGTGAAAGACAGAAATTTAGAGATTCATTCAATAACCTTAGCCAACCCAAAACAGGATAAAAATTTTAAAGCTGCCTAAACACTTCATAATCAAATTGCCAAAAAGAGGAAGGAGAAAGTGAGAAAGAGGGAGGGGACAGGGGATGAGAAGAGGAAGAAGGAGGAGGGGAAGGAGGAGGAGAAAGGGAGGAAAATAAAGATAGAAATTTTTAAAGCAGTTATAGATAAATGGCACATGACATTGTGGGAATCATCATGAAATTCTCGTTAGAAACCACAAAGATATTCTCATCAGAAAACATAGACAATGAAACAATATATTTAAAATGATGAAAGAAAAAAAAAACTGACTACCTAGAATTTTATATCCTGAAAAAAAGTCCAGAATGAAAGTGAAATAAAAAACATTCTCAGAGGAAAAAAACTAATGGAATTTGTCTCCTGCAAGCCTGCTCTGAAAGAAATGTCAAAGGAAGTCCTTCAGGCTGAAGGGGAAATATACCAGAAGGAACTCTGTGTCTATGGAGTGAAGGAAAAGCAACAGGTGGTAACTGTTAATATAAAATATATGTAAATATGAAATATTTTTCCCTCCTGAGTTCTTTAAAACACTAAATAAACTAATAAATCCATTTTAAATATGAATACATACACAAGTTAAAAGCAAAGGATGGATGAAGATATACCACGAAAAGCACTGTAGATTTCAGAACAAGGAATTCTACCAAGAACAGAAATCATATTACATAATGCTGAAAGGTTAATTGACAGAATCGTAATTGTGTGTGTACCTAATAAAAGAACTTCAAATTGTGTGAAGCAAAGACTGCTGGAATTGCAAGAAGAAAGAGATAAATCCACAATTATAATTGATTTCAACGCTCCTTTCAATAATTGTTAGAATAAGTACACAGAAGCTGATAAAAAAAATGGAAGACCTAAAAGACACTATCAACCAGCTGAACCTAACTTTCATTTGTAGAACTCTACCCCGACCCCAGCGGTACACGCACATGGAACACTCACCAAGGTAAAACACTTTCTGAGTCCTCAAACAAGTATTAACACATTTGAAAGAACTGGAATCGTACAAAGTATGCTCCAAAACCATAATGGAACTAAACTAAAAATTGAAATCCTAGCTTTCTGTTGATAGGTTGATTATGCCAAAGCCTTTGACTGTGTGGATCACAGCAAACTGTGGAAAATTCTTCAAGAGGTGGGAATACCAGACCACCTGACCTGCCTCCTGAGAAATTTGTTTTCAGGTCAAGAAGCAACAGTTAGAACCAGACATGGAACAACAGACTGGTTCCAAATCAGGTAAGGAGTACGTCAAGGCTGTATATTGTCACCCTGCTTATTTAACTCATATGCAGAGTACATCATGAGAAGTGCTGGGCTGGAAGACGCACAAGCTGGAATCAAGATTGCCAGGAGAACTATCAATAACCTCAGACATGCAGATGACACCACCCTTATGGCAGACAGTGAAGAAGAACTAAAGAGTCTTTTGTTGAAAGTTAAAGAGGAGAGTGAAAAAGCTGGCTTAAAACTCAACATTCAAAAAACGAAGATCATGGCATCTGGTTCCATCACTTCATGGCAAATAGATGGGGAAACAGCAGAAACAGTGACAGACTTTATTTTGGGGGGCTCCAAAATCACTGCAGATGGTGACTGCAGCCATGAAATTAAAAGACACTTACTCCTTGGAAGAAAAGCTATGACCAACCTAGACAGCATATTAAAAAGCAGAGACATTACTTTGCAAACAAAGGTCCATCTAGTCAAAGCTATGGTTTTTCCAGTAGTCATATGGATGTGTGAGATGGACCATAGAGAAAGCTGAGTGCCGAAGAATTGATGCTTTTGAACTGTGGTGTTGGAGAAGACTCTTGAGAGTCCCTTGGACAGCAAGGAGATCCAACCAGTCCATCCTAAAGGAAATCAGTCCTGAATATTCATTGGAAGGACTGATGCTGAAGCTGAAAGTCCAATACGCTGGCCACCTGGTGTGAAAAACTGACTCCTTGGAAAAGACCCTGATGCTGAGAAAGATTGAAGGCAGGAAGAGAAGGGGATGACAGAGGATGAGATGGTTGTATGGCATCACCGACTCGATGAACATGAGTTTGAGCAAGCTCCAGGAGCTGGTGATGGACAGGAAAGCCCAGAGTGCTGCAGTCCGTGGAGTTGCAAAGAGTCAGACATGACTGAGTGACTAAACTGAACTGAGGTTGAAATCCAAATATTTGTTAATTCAAATTTAATGAGTATTGCCTGAGTGTTTCCCAAAAGATTTTAGCAAAGCAAAGTCCCATGTATAAGAGTGTTTCCTGGAGACAACTTCTTTCTTCAGAGGTGGTCTGGAGGACAAATGAGATTCATGAGTGATTTCTTTGGTCCAAAGACCTTAGAAAGGAAGTATTAATATGTACCACAATAGAAACAGCATGGGACTTGGAGCTAACCAGTTGTGTGACATTAAGGAAAACACTCAGCCTCTGTAAGTTTCACTACCCCTTACCTGTAGCCAAAAGTCACTCCTAAAGTCTCCAGAGTCTGACTATTGGGCTTCTAATCTAGCCACCATCACTGACTAATAGGTGATCTCGGGCAAATTAACTAACCTCCTTGTGCTTCAGTTTCATCACCTGTAGAGTAACAGCAACGATGATTTAGGTCCTAGTTTTCCTGGGACAGCCCTAGCTCATGTTTGTTGTTCTGCTATAATTATTAACAGTGTCCTCGTTTGGGTGACAAATTATATGCCCACCCTGATAAACAGTGCTAAATATCTTTGAAAGTTGTTGAGGGGATTAAGTCAGTTCATATGTATAAAGTTCTAGAATGGTGCTAGGCAGTCAGGCTCATATCTATCCTTTCAGTATGTCTGAGTGCTTGCTACAGTCCAGATGTTTTCCTAGGTGCTAGGGTTTGATGGGGAACAGAACAAAAACACACTCAGAGTCTGACATAGTGGTTAAGTGCATGGGCTCCGATGCTAGACTCCTAGAACATGAACCCTGGCTCTAGTCTCCATTAGCTGTGTGATCTTGAGCAAGCAATTTTAGTCCACACCTGTCAAATGAGTTGTTAGTAAGAGTAAATAGGTTAATATTTGCAGAACAGTGTAGACCAATAGCATTCATAGTAAATGCTATATGAATATTTGTTAGATAAATAAAGACAACTAACGTTCCAGATGTTAGGAAGGCTAAGTACTTTGGTATATGAGATACGTATATGCACTTGTACTGGAGACTTACCTTTTTGAACTAAAGTTGTTCATTCACTGGTTTTAAAAAAAAAAAGAAAGAGCAAGACTCCTCCAAGGGTGAATCAATGGTTCCTTCGTTTCTAGAGACAGAGACTTCCAGGAACTTTTAGGTTACAATTTTTTCTAACTAAAAAAATACATGTATAGTCCCATCACATTCTCACAACAATCACAGAAAGTAGATATTATTAATAGGATTTGTATAGGGAAACTGAGATTCAAAGACTTACCAAGGTCCCAAAGCTTTGTGTCTTTTTGATCAAGACTCTAGCAAAGTTTTAAGGGGAATTTAAGTGTTTGCTCAAGGATAGTGATCATGCTTCATTTGCTAGATCAGGCCAGAACCAGTTCAAATAACACATTGTCAAAGTCAATATTCCATTATCGGAGACAGAACAAGGTTTTACTGTAGAAGTAAAACCTTGATGCGAACACAGGCAGTTGAGCTCCAGAGACCAGTGACAGGAAGAGAAGAGACCCTGAAATCAATGGATGCTGTGCCTACAGCAGTCAGCTCTTACCTTCCCTGGCATGGGATGGTGCACCCTCCCTAGGACGTCACCTGCAGTCTAGCTGTATCTAATCCTGTGTTTAAAGACCCTCCCACCCACAACTCCCAGGCTTCAAACCATTTGATTCCACCCATCACTGTTTCCAACATTTGTAAACACAGCAGCACTTTGTTTTCTATCTAGAGACTCCAAACATTTCCAACAGTTAATGCATGTGGGTCTCATTCAGGCTTTGCCAAACAAAACCCGATGATCATGACAAGTTTTATATGGCATAATATACGTGCACTGATGCACTTCCAAGTGCTTCTTGCCTTGCCCTCAACCTCTTGAAGTGTGCAAAGTGTGCCTGTTAAAGATCATAATACGAGCGCCTTTTACTCTGAGTGCCTTTTTCCCTGGAGCCTTGAAAGTGCTCTCCGCTAATGGCCTATATAAGGATCTTCTTGAGACTGGAGATAGCCACTTGGGTTTAAATCTAACGGCATCAGATTTAAACATTTTTGTCCCTGTTTTTAACATTCCTAATATCTTCAGAAAGTGAAAGTGAAGTCGCTCAGTCGTGTCCGACTCTTTGCGACTCCGTGGACTGTAGTCCACCAGGCTCCTCCGTCCATGGGATTCTCCAGGCAAGAGTACTGGAAAGGGACCCTGAAAAATGTGGAAGCAGCACTTTGCAGGAAACCACCCTCAGTAGGAAACCCCTTGTTACCTTAGCAACTAAATTAACTAATTTCTAAACAAGGCATCGCTAGGCTCTACTCATCTCTGATCCAAGCACACACACAATGCCTTGCCTAACTTGTTGGTTCTTTCCATAGATCAAAGAAGTAGAGATGAAGAATAAGTAACTAACAAATGATCAGACCTCTTCTCTCGCTTCCCCTTCAGTAATCACATGAACAAACTGTGTGACCAAACTATGAACAAGAGAGAACTTAGAGCAAGGTCACAAAAAGTCGATGAGCCTGCATGCAGTGGAGGATGGTGGCGACACTGAGCCCCCATTTCGACGATTAACTTGAGTTACTTCCCTTCTTCCCTTTAAAGCTTTCATGACCGAGCAGAATCTTAGAAGGAGGTTTTGGGGGAACATTGAGTGCCCCATCTCCCCAGATTGCCAGCATTCTGTTTAAAGGCACCTTTCCTTTCTGTCAACATCTGTGAATATTGATTTTGTAAGTGGTGAGTTGATTCATTCTATAACAAATGGACCACTTTTACCCTTTCTTCTGTGCCCTAGGGAAGTCCTGATTTAGAAGATCCCCCTCTAACTCCAGCTTAAGCAGCAATTGTTGATGACATAACTGACTGCGGGCTGATGTTTAATATCCTGAAGCAGGCCACAAGACTTTGACCCATCTCAGTCTCCCCTGGATGAATGTGTTCTTTCACAGACCCAAAAGAAGAAGAGTAAAGAGAGGAGATTGAAGACCTCAGAACTGTAAGAGGGAGGAAGAATCATGGATTCTTTTCTCT
The DNA here is from genome assembly GCF_023091745.1 of Budorcas taxicolor. Taxonomy (NCBI): domain Eukaryota; kingdom Metazoa; phylum Chordata; class Mammalia; order Artiodactyla; family Bovidae; genus Budorcas; species Budorcas taxicolor. Next base: position 72,635,315 of record NC_068913.1, on the reverse strand, counting down.
TTAAACATTAATCATTTAAAATGTGCAATTTTAAGGCTGCATTGATCTTCTTGACAGTCCTAGGAAAACTTTCTTTCCATTCTTAATTCTGTTTCTGGACTTCCTTCTAGCTATCAGCTAAAGCCAGAGCTGAAATCCCACTGAGAATTTTGTGCACTGCTAGAAATCCTATGCTTCACTCAGTGGACAGTTCTGAATTAATTGTTAATCTGCTGGTGGCTGTTACTTTTTTTTTTTTTTAACAGATTGTGACTTTATAACTCTTGAAAAGCCAGGCAAAACCACTTATGAGAGAAGGAAAAGAATAAGAAAACAAAAAATCTGAGAAAATGTGATTTCTCCCTTGAAGCCTTTCTGTCTTTATGCCATGGAGAATAGTTGAACCATCAAAAAATCCATTTATAATTAGTGTTAGTGAAACAAGGAGCTTGGGGGAATAAACTGAACAAAGGCAAGAGTGGCAAATCTTGATACATTTTGCAAAAGGGAAGACTCAGGAGTTTTAAAAGTTTAAATACAACTTGTCATTTATATGCTGCTGTTCTCATATGGTTCTATCTAAGGTAATTTTTAAAAACAAATATTACAAGGATAAAGTCCTTTTAAAAAAGAAATATATATATATTTTTGTAGGAATGCCCTTTTTTTCTGGAAATTGACTACATGTCACTAGTCTGATGTCACTAGTGTGTGCTGATTAATGTCTGTTCAGTGAGACAAATTCAAGGGTGAGATAGTCAGTGTTGTCAGTCAACTGGCCACAATAGTATTTTCCAGGAGATTCAGTTCTTACTGTCCCCTGATGTTGCTGCCAAGGAGAAAATCCTACTATCTCTGTGCTTTGCCAGGAGCAGAGAGAGCCCACGAAGAGTATTAGCAGAGCAGAGACAGGAGTTATATGCATGGAAGGGGTTTGATGGAGAGGCGGTAGCTCCTAACCTCACGGAAACCTCCTCTGACTAGAGTTGTCTTCCTCCTCTAGCTCCAGAACACCCAGAGATGCAATTTGGTTTTCCCTTTTGCAGTAAGACCCATCCAATTGGCCACAAGGTACTTGTTCTGCATCTATTGGTCAAATGCAGGGCAATTAGTCCATTTAGTGGTTCTAAAAATACTGTCATCTAAGGTTGTGTTAATAGAATATGTAAGACAGCAAGATATATAGGACAGGTGGAAGCTTCTAGGGCTTCTTGGCATTTAGGAGCAGAGGAATAAGTCAGGCAATCCTTAATAATCAGGTTTTCATTGTATCACTCTGTACTATTTACAACATTATTTGTGTGTGTGTGTGTGCTGGCTTGCTGTGGCAGTACATATATGAAATAACTTACCAGCATCATATTAATTGGGAGGCAGGCTTGTTTGGTGGAGAAAACATAGCTTTGGAGTAAAGCAGTGCTGTATTTTAACTCTGGTGCTTCTACTCAGCAACTCTGGAGTCTAGGGAGCTGAATGAACACTCTGCCCCTGTAACCCCCATCCTGCATTGGTAAGTAGGAGTGATGATATCCAGCTATGAACAGTGAAAGGGATACCATATTCAAGTTCTTAATAGAATAGGTCGTGTGAGGAACATATTTTGAGAACCAGAGACCTATTGACTATTACCATCTTTCTATAGTTATTCTTCTTAATACAATCTTCTTTGGACATAAACTTTCCATGCATACGTTTTGGTCTTATTTATCTATCTTTACCAGGATTTTAAAATCACTTCCTAGACAAAATCTCCTGTCTTGAGTTATTAATGCTTTATTTTTTCTGAGTCTAATTTTTAGTCATTATAAAGTTAACTTGGTGTAGCAATGCAATTGATCTTTGTAGATTTCTCTTATATTCTGCAGTCAACTGGCAGATTACTTTTTTTGGATTACTTTATTTTGCCATTTTATTTGTTGACTTTACTGAATATATGAATAACAGTGTAATGAATACGTTAGCCAAAAAGCAAGTACAATCAGAATACAACTCTATTCTTTCCCCCAACTACTTGCAAAAATTCCTTGCCCCTGAACAAAATCTTACGGTGTGTCTCATAATGTCTCTGGTCAGTATTCAGTTCAGTTCAGTTGCTCAGTCGTGTCCGACTCTTTGCAACCCCATGAACCACAGCACACCAGGCCTCCCTGTCCATCACCAACTCCCGGAGTTCACTCAGACTCACGTCCATCAAGTCGGTGATGCCATCCAGCCATCTCATCCTCTGTCGTCCCCTTCTCATCCTGCCCCCAATCCCTCCCAGCAACAGAGTCTTTTCCAATGAGTCAACTCTTCATATGAGATGGCCACAGTACTGGAATTTCAGCTTCAGCATCATTCCCTCCAAAGAAATCCCAGGGCTGATCTCCTTCAAAATGGACTGGTTGGATCTCCTTGCAGTCCAAGGGACTCTCAAGAGTCTTCTCCAACACCACAGTTCAAAAGCATCAATTCTTCAGCGCTCAGCTTTCTTCACAGTCCAACTCTCACATCCATACATGACCACAGGAAAAACCATGGCCTTGAGTAGACGGACCTTTGTTGGCAAAGTAATGTCTCTGCTTTTGAATATGCTGTCTAGGTTGGTCATAACTTTCCTTCCAAGGAGTAAGCGTCTTTTAATTTCATGGCTGCAGTCACCATCTGCAGTGATTTTGGAGCCCCCAAAAATAAAGTCTGACACTGTTTCTACTGTTTCCCCATCTATTTCCCATGAAGTGATGGGACCAGATGCCTTGATCTTTGTTTTCTGAATGTTGAGCTTTAAGCCAGCTTTTTTACTCTCCACTTTCACTTTCATCAAGAAGCTTTTTAGTTCCTCTTAACTTTCTGCCATAAGGATGGTGTCATTTATCTGGTCAGTCGTAGGTGGGTGTTTATTAAAAATCCTTAACAACTGTTCTGATTGGGTCCAAAACCGATCAGATCTCATTCTGACCCAGTAGCCGAAGCGGGCTCCTGGAAAAGACCTGCTGGGATAAATGTTACCTCTTCCGTTTCTGCTTCTTGGACCATAGAGCTCAGAAGTAGGGTCAAGGCAGCTGAGTGTGTGTGTGTGTTTGTGTGAGAGAGAGAGAGATGGCTTAGGCTGGGGCATTTATCATCTGGTACAGAGAAGAAGGCAGTGCTAGTGGTAAAGAATGTCCCTGCCAATGCAGGAGACATAAGAGATGAGGGTTGGGAAGATCCCCTGGAGGAGGGCATGGCAACCCACTTTAGTCCTCTTGCCTGGAGAATCCCATGGACAGAGGAGCCTTGTGGGCTACAGTCCATGGCTCAAAGAGCAGGACATGCCTGAAGTGACGTAGGATGCACCCACGCACAGAAGTAGTACTATGTATTTGGATGATTGCACTGGCTCACGATCAACCTTGTTCTTAGGTAAAATAAAAAAATCTTGCCGTGTCTAGTGCCAAGTCACTCATTAAAATTTTGTCATATATTACTCAAAATGTTAAAGCTTATTTAATATTAAGCTTTAATTTAATATTAAGCTTATTTAATATAAAGTCTTTTCTCTGCCCCAGACTGTGGAAGGAAGGGCAGATCAGCTTCTCTTTCCGTCTGTACTTTCTGTCCCTCCCTTCCTGTCACCAGGATGGCCCTGGCAACTTCGTAGTTCACAGGGTAGGGGGTCAGGAAGGCGACTGATGACAGCCAGGATAGGTGGGACTTCACAGGCACAGATATAACCTGGAACTGGTATCTTTAATGGTGGCGGTATGTCATAAATGTAGACAGCTACTGCATTACACTTGTAAGACTGTTAATCAGCCTGCATGTTAACTGGGGCTCTGGGTCTAAGGATTTAGTAGGCTGGATCAAATGTCGATACTGCCACCACGTGGCCACAGAATGTAATGCAACTCTTTACTTGGGCGAGCTGGGTAATAGTCTAAGTTCTTTAAAAAAAAAAAAAAAGGCCCTTGAAAAAGATGGTTGAGGCAGCACACATATAACTTTTAAAAATAGTTTGGTTAAAAAAAAATAAAGAGAGAAATAGGAGTATCTAAAATATGTGTGTATTTAAAATGATTTTCAATGATCAAACCACATCACCTAGAAATATAAAGCATTATAGTAAAAAAGAAGAAAACAGAATCCCTCCACCCAAAAACAAATATGGTTAAAACATTGGTTAAAAATTTTCTTCTAGCATTTCTCCCATAACAACCATAATAATTACTAGGTGCCATTTAGTTAGCTCATATGCCAAACACTTTTCTAAATGCTTTAAAAAATGTTCTTTCAATAGATGAATGAATAAAGGAAATGTGGTATATACTACACACAATGGAATATTATCCAGCCTCAACAAGGTAAGAAATTCTGACATAAGTGACAACTATATGAACTTTGAAAACATTATGCTAAGTGAAATCAACCAGACAAAATAGTACAAATATTGAATGATTCCACTTATATGAGGTACCTAGAACAGGCAAATTCACAGAAACAGAAAGTAGAACAGAGCAGCTGCTGCCAGGGGCCAGGAAAAGGGGAGAATGGGGTATTATTGCTTAATAAGGGTTTTGTTTGGAATAATTTAAAGCTTTAGAAAATGGATGGTAGCATCGACTGCACAATATTGGGAATGTACATAAAGCCACTCAATTGTACATTTAAAAACAGTTAAAGTAGTACATTTCATGTTATGTGTATTTTACCACAAGAACCTATTCTCATTCAATTCTGCTTTGATTCTGTAAGATGCGTTACACAAATAGTAGATGAATTTGAACCCAGGCAATCTGATTTTAGGACCTACGTTCTTTGCCCATATTCTTAAAAAGAAAGAGAACAGTATAATGAACTTTCACATTTGAACCCTGTTTCAACAGTTATCTGCTTATGGCCAACCTCGTTTCACCTGTTCCCTCACCTCCTCACTGCCTAGCTCTAGGATATTTTGATGCAACTCTTAGATATCATATCATTTAATCTGTAAATACTTCAGTATAGCGCTCTAAAGGGAAAGGAAGAGTAGTTCAGTTGTGTTCAACTCTTTGTGACCCCATGGACTATACAGTCCATGGAATTCTCCAGGCCAGAATACTAAAGTGGGTAGCCTTTCCCTTCTCCAGGGGATCTTTCCAACCCACAGATCGAACCCAGGTCTCCCGCATAGCTCTAAAAGGATAATTTTAAAAAATACTGTAACACTTAAAAAAATCTAATGTTTTCTTAACATCATCAAGTATTCTGTTACTAATCACACTTCCCCAGTTGTCTTATAAATTATGTTTGTTTGAATTAGGACCCAAATAAAAAACCTACAAGCTGCAAACGGTTGACTTTTCTGTCTTCCAACAAAAAGCTCCCCCTCCATCTTTAGCTGTTGTTCTCAGAGTTTTTTTTGTTTTGTTTTGTTTTATGATGTGTATCATATGTTCTGCAGACTTCCGCAAAGTTCAGATTTTGCTCATTGCCTCTTTTGGAATGTTTCTTTGTCCTATGTATTTCCTATAGACTGGTGGAACCCAGAGGCTTCACTAGTTTCAGGATCTGCTGTTTTGGTAAGAAGTCAAAGGTGGTGCTCTGTCCTCTTCTTAGGAGGCACAGAATACCCAGATGTCTGTGGCATTTTCTGTGATGTTAACCATCATCGGTAATTATTGATGGGTCTCCCAGGTCCATTAATTCAGCAAGGATTGGGAAATGATGACATCCCCTCTTCATGTATTAGCTGGAATGCTTGTACAAAGAAAAGCTTTCCTTCAATTTTTGTTTGTTTGTTTGCTTTGTTATCAAGGTACATACAGTGTATACAGGAAGGGCTGGATAGAATATTTGGTAATTTCTCTTTATTTACCATTTTTCAAAATTCTGTGTCAGTTTCCTAACAGTGGGGCTTCCCTGGTGGCTCAGACGGTAAAGAATCTGCCTTCTATGTGGGAGACCTGGGTTCAGTCCCTGGGTTGGGAGGATCCCCTGGAGGAGGGCATGGCAACCCACACCAGTATTCTTGTCTGGAGAATTCCGTGTTCAGAGGAACCTGGCTGGGTACAATCCATGGGGTCGCAAAGAGTTGGAGATGACTTTCATATTTCATATTTCCTAGCAGTGAGTATTGTTTGTTTTAATATCATTTTGAACTCATGATTTAAGCAAATTATTGTGTTTCAGGGAATTCCCTGGTGGTCCAGTGGCTGAGAATCCGCTTTCCTGATGCAGGGGGCTGGGGTTCAGTCCCTGGTCAGGGAACTATATCCCACATGGCACAACTAAAGATCCCTCATGCTGCAACTAAGACTCGGCACAGCCAAATAAATAAACATTTTTGAAAAACCATATTTGATATGTTTCAACTGTTCTAGTTACTGTAATAAGCAGAATAATGTTTCCCAAAGTTGCTCACGTCCTAATACCAGGAATCTGTGAGCATTTTACATACATGGCAAAGAGGAATTAAGGCAGCAAATGGAATCAAGTTCACTAACCCACTGACCTTAAAATAGGGAGATATCCTGGATGACCTGGGTGGCCCCAGGTCCTCCCCCAGGTCCCTACAATTAGAAGAGGAAGGCAAAAAGAAGAGGTCATAGTGATGAGATGTGAAAACTCTACCACTGCTGGATCTGAAGACAGAGGGACAAGGTCATGAGCCAAGGAAGGCAGGCAGTCTCCAGAAACTGGAAAGGCAAGGAAACAGATTTTCCCCTAGAGCTTCCAGAAGGGAATGCCGTCCTGCTGACATCCCGGTTTTGGCTCAGCGAGCCCAGTGTGGGCTTTTAACCTACATAACTGCATCTTCCGTTGGTGTTACGCTGCTCACTTGTGGTAATTTGTTACAGCAACAACAGAGAACTAAGACAGTTCTTATCCTTATTGAAACCCATATTGATCCATCTGTGGCTGGTGTTATCCTTTGCAAACTGGCTTCCGACTCCTTGAATTTTCTTGCTTTCTGGTGTGATAAGATGTCACAGGCCCGCCTACCTGTAGAATTTGGCTTCTACCTCAGCTTCTCTTGCTCTCTTTCCTGTAATTTGTGAGCGTCAATAGGAAAATCCGGCACCTAACATTCTTTTCTTCTCTGCACACTTTACTCTTTTCTCTTCGAAAATGCCTTCCCTCTGATATCACTACAGAATCCGGTTCCATTTCCTGCTGGAGTCTTCCTTCCTAACCCCCTAAAGCTGTCCTCAGGCCTCATTTCTTCTTCCTCCACAGTCCTCCACAGTATTCTACCTATGCAATAATTTCCCCATGCCAAGGGCTCTGAAAGATGTATTTCTCTCCCTTATATCTGCTGGTACCAGTACAGGACTTCATCTCTAAGTGCTTGTTAACTTTTATTCCCACTGTCTCGAAACTCTTACTGATAATGACTATTTCTGTTAAATAGTCTACTTAGATTCAAACTCTGGGGGCTATTTAAAAATCTCCCCTGTCCTGTGACCCTCCTAAAATAAGAAATATAACCAATATTATAATGGTGGAAGTATAATATTTTTACTTTTGTTTTGCTATAATAAATTTTTAAAGACGGTTTTGCCCTTAAGTGTGCCTCCATGGACACAGAGCCCCGTGAGAAGCCAAGTAATCATCAGAGGTTACTTGTGAGCACAGAACTAGAGCTCGGGGGTAACATGATTTGAAGAGTTAATGTCCCCAACTAAGATGCTGTGATGTACGGGCCTTCTCATGGGATTGCAATTCCTGAAGTCTTTGTTAAGGCTCCCTCTTCCCTGAGGAAGCTTAGGTGGTCCCTGCCAACCTTATTTCTATGCCCCTGTACCTGAAAACAGTCTTTTGATTTCTTTAGAAATATTGCTATCTTCAAACTGATGGCAGATAATCTTACAGGTACATAAAGTCACAAAATTAAATGTGATAGGTATCTCTATCTCTCTAGAGTTAGAGTTACCTAGGAGAGTAGCTATGTCTCTGCTTTAACATTTTGTATGAGTAATATTTAAGAAATTTTAAGAAATATTACTTTAAGAAATATTACTTGAGAACAACAATTTGTGTGCATGCTGTGATGCCAGATGTGGGCCTGAGTGGCCTGTGTGTCACTGTGGAGCTTAGCGCCCTCTTGTGTTCACAACAAAGCCAAGCGTAGCTGGCTCTATGGTTTTTCAAGTTTATTTTTAACTGCATCTTGATGTCTGAATTTGGCTCCCAGTTTCAAAAAGTACCTGGCATCCTGAGAATCATATTACAGAGAGCCAGCTCTAGGAAAAACCAAGAACATAAAATTCTTTATATCCCTTACTTTCTCTTTCTTTTCATCTCTTTCATTTTCTCTTTCATTAGATTCCCTACTCTATCCAACACTTTCTTTTCCCCCATTTTTTTCTCTCTAGAGCTCCTTGATCATATCTGAGACTATAACTTACTATTAAATAATCTAAATTTAAATTTGTGTAATTTTTATGACTCCAAGAAATATTTTAATACATTAGACATCAAAATATGTTGCTTAGATGGATAGATGGAACCAAACAGAACTCAATTACACCAGAGAAATGAAAATAAAAACCACAATGAGGTCTCACTTCACAGGAGTCCAAATGGCTATCAACAAAAAGTCTACAAAAAAAAAAAAAAAATGCTGGAGCTGGTATGGGGAAAAGGGGACAGTAAATTGGTGCAGCCACTATGGAAAACAGTGTGGGGCTCCTCAGAAAACTAAAAATAGAGTTGCCATATGATCCAGCAACCCCACTCCTGTGTATATATTCACTCAAGATTATAATCTGAAAAAGATAGCAGCACTGTTTATAATAGCCAAGACATGGAAACAACCTCAATGTCCATTGACAGATGAATGGACAAAGACATACACACACACACACACACACACACACACACACACACACGATGGAATATTACTCAGCCACAAGAAAACAAGAAAATAATGCTATTTGTAGCAACATGGACGGACCTAGAGATTATCATATTAACTAAAGTAACTGAAGACAGAGAAAAGACAAATATTACATTATATGACTTATTGGTGGAATCTTAAAAAAAAGATATGAATGAACTTATTTACAAAACAGAATAGGTTTACAGACATAGAAAATAATCTTACAGTTACCAAGGGGAAGAGGGAGAGGATAAATTTGGAGTTTGGGATTAAAAGATACACACTAAAAAAAAAAAAACAACAAGGATAAAAGATACACACTACTATGTATAAAATAGATAAACAAGTAATAGACAAAAAAAATAGACAACAACAACAATAGCTACACTGTAGCACAAGTCAGTATCTTGTAATAACCTCTAATGGAGAAGAATCTGAAAAAGAATATATTATATATATTATAGAATATATTATATATGATCACATTGCTGTATACCTGAAACTAACACAACATTGTAAGTCAACTGTACTTCAATTAAAACATTCTTTTAAGGTGTCATAGCTCTAGACTCCATTGGGAAAAATGTTTTCCCTCAGAAATGAGTTAGGTTTTTAATAAAAGGCATGAAACTGATTGTGGAGAGAGAGACAGACTCAGACTCTTCCAGAATCTCAAAACGGCAATGATAGCTACAAATCAAAGAATAGGACATATATAGCCGGGCTCAATGTTAAGACCCTAACAGTTATCCAGGATACACTAAACAAGACGATCATTTGTTTTGAACGTTAAGGCCCTTTACAGACATGCCAGTCACAGGGTCTGTCAGGCCAATTAACTATTTCCAAGGCCAAGTACCTTCCTGAGATACCCAAGCTGACTGAAAAGGGCCATCTCTCGGTTGTTTTTGTACTAAGAGAAGGCCTCTGATTAGGACAGAGGTGGGCACCTGGAAACCTCTGAAGTGGCTTGGTTTACAAAGCTCTATCTATCAGGGACAAGTAATAGAGCCAGTTGGATTTTCTCTCTCAGGTAGTTGAATGGGAAAGAGTCAGTTTGTTGATGACAGGTGTAGACAAGACATTAAAGAGAAGCCAAGTCCAAAGGAAGAGTTATATGAATAACAGCATATTAGTTAAAGATCCACCAGCTCCTGCTGAAAAAGCAAATGTTAATCTGGTCCCTAAAGTTGGTTTAGATTGTGAAAGGAACTACTCTCGGAAGCGAAAGTAATACCAGCCTCCCTCTTTGCAATGAATTTTTTTCCAATAAACCCCCATTATCTGATAGGGTGTGAGATCTCTGGTTCACGCAATAAAAGGAAATTAGCAGCAGTGTGGGGAATAAGTTAAAGGAGAAAGTCTCTGTTATCGTAGAACCTGAATGGTAGTTGGGAAGATCATGCATGTTAATACATAGACTATTGATTAGTTTTTTACTACTGTGCTCAATCACTCAGTTGTGTCCGACTCTTTGCAAGCCCATGGACTCTGGCCTGCCAGGTTCCTCTGTCCATGGGATTTCCCAGACAAGAATACTGGAGTGGGTTGCCATTTCCTATCTTACTGCTGAGTAGTGTAGTAAGGTACCAGGGATGCTGCTGCTGCTGCTGCTAAGTCGCTTCAGTCGTGTCCGACCCTGTCCGACCCTGTGCGACCCCATAGATGGCAGCCCACCAGGCTCCCCCGTCCCTGGGATTCTCCAGGCAAAAATATTGGAGTGGGTTGCCATTTCCTTTTCCAATGCATGAAAGTGAAAAGTGAAAGTGAAGTTGCTCAGTCCTGTCTGTCTCTTAGCGACCCCATGGCCTACCTCCTACCAGGCTCCTCCGCCCATGGGATTCTCCAGGCAACAGTATTGGAGTGGGTTGCCAGTAAATAAAACATAGACCCTGTCCTCCAGGGGCTGAGAGACTCCAGTGGGAAATGGACTGTGCAAAGGGGATGTCCAACATGCAAAGGGAATGGGGAAGGAGTTGAAGATGCTTCTGAAGTCCACTTACTGCTTTATATTAGAAAAGAATATTGTACAATGTTTCTGTTTATGTAGAGAAAGCTCAGTTAGTATAACTCATGGCCTCTCTCAATTCCCTTACCCCTTCTTCTGGGGAAGTTTAATCTTAAGAAGAATTAAAATGGGCATGTATGGAATAAATCTTTTCTTCTTCCCTTTGGGATCTAGAAGCCCCCAAACAGACAATCTAACTCTGCCTACAAGTGATACTTAAGTGCCTAACTTTGAGGTTCAGTGAGTAGGTCCACTTGGCTCTTAGTCCAAGCTTCCCAATTTCATTTTATCAGCAAATACAGTGATATTTGATTTCCCATCCACCTTGTTCTTTTGTGTTTCATTTCGTTCAGTTTCTGTGTGGGGAAGAGAAATTATTATTTGAAGCTTCCTGGAGGCAACAATACTCACATGGAGGTCTTTAGGACCTCATAAACTTCTGCAACCACTGTTATTTAGAGTATTGGTGGAACTAGACCGAGGTCAAAACTGGTCAGAAGTGTCACTGAAGGTCTGGAATGAAAAAAATGAGCTGGGCCAATTGTATTATGTAATGAAAGCAAAAAAAAAAAAAAAAAAAAATTTCCAGGTGGTAGCAGGACAGAAGGACATGCGGAGGAGAGCTGAAGCCCAATAATGGTAGTGCTTTAGCATCAAGAATCCCAAAGCTCAAACATCTTTTAGCTCAAGTCACAGTGAATCTCAGCCTCACTCTTAGACTTTCCTGAAGTTCTTTGGGGATTTTGGGAGACAGTTCTCCATGGGTCTCTCATGTTTTTACTTATTCTGTGATCCAAAGCAATGTTCTAGGGGACAGACAGCCTTGGAAGACACTGTGCCCCTCTGAAGCAAAGGGCAGGTTTGTTACTGACCAGTAAAATAAAGACAATATCTCCCAAGGGGGCAAAGGTTAGGCAGCTTTGGCTCATAATAAAAGATTTGGGTTCCCTATGTCCTGGCTCCTCCATGCAATGTAACCCACTGCATGTGAAGGTATTATCCAACCCTCTTGGGGATGCCCTGTGGGAACCGGGGATTCGGCAACTGACACAACAATGCTGACACTCCAGCTTCTGCTACTGCAATTAATAAACTATGTTTTGCCTCTAATCTGGAGGTCGAATGTCTTTTTCCAGCATCCATGAAATAGCAGCAGGCTGCCTTGTTAGCTTGCAAGTAGGGTAAAATCTCTGACTCTTCACTATTGACAGTATTTTCTTATAAAAAGAAAATAAGCCTTCGAAAATTCCCTTTTCTTAGATATCTTGATAAAGTCTCCTTTCTTTGCCAGGAGCCCTGACTAGAACATGTTTAAAGCAAATCATTCTAGCAAACTGAATGGGAAAAATACTTTCAAAGGAGATAATATCCAAAATATATTAAAAAAAAACAAAAAACCCTGGAGAAGGAAATGGCAACCCACTCAGAGGAGCCTGGCAGGCTACAGTCCATGGGGTTACAAGAGTCAGATGCAATTTAAGAGATTAAACCACCAGAGAAAAACTACCCTCAATTTGGCAGCAAGTGACAACTGTCCTTAAGATTTCTTTTTTTTTCCCCCCCGATAGAAAAAGAAAATATTTGGAAAATGAAAGTAATAAATTTTCTATTCAATGTTAAAAAAAAAAAAAACCCACACAACTCAATAGCTAAAAAATACACAGTCCATATACAGTTGACCCTTGCATACCCTTGCATATTATGGATTTGAACTACAGGGATTCACTGATATGTGTTTCTTAATAGTATTTTTTAATAGCAAATACTACAGTACTACTCAATCCATAGTAGGTTGATTCCAGGATTGCAAAACTGTGGATACGGAAGAACTGTGACTAAGAGAGCAAACTAGAAGCGACAGGCAGATTTTGAGAAGTTTGGAGGGCCAGCACCCCGAACTGCTACTTTGTCCAAAAGTCAACTGTAGTTTTCTTTTTAGAGACCACATGGTATGTTAGAGCCTCCAAGCTTCATTAGGTGTTCTCAGTCACTAACTAGCTCTTAGGTATAGTATTCTTATATTATGAGACTCTAAAAATCTCTTGTGTTTCATTGTATTTTAACTGCTGTCAAGGTGATGGCCTATCCAGAACTGTCCACACTTTAACCAGGGGCCCACAGGTGCTTACAATGATTAGGTGGGATTGAGGTTAGAAACTGTTTGTGGAAAAAGACATACGGATGGCCAAGAGTCACAGGAAAAGATGGATGACTGCGTGAGTGAGAAAATCAAACAAGCAGTGAAGCTGAGTGAGAGTAAAGAAATCATGAGATAGATGGCGGAGAAGAGTCATGACTACTGTGATCACAATACCCGTCACAGAAATGAGGACTTGGTATCTTCACATTGTTTCTTCCTCTGCGTGCCCTGTGTGTATTTGTGTATCAGAGTAATTCTCTTCTTTCATCTCCTTTCCCCCTCTGTTACATATTGGATGTGTTCATGATGACACATTATTCACATTAGTCCACAGGTTACAGAATAACCAGAGAGGATTTTCACTTTCTAGAGAAGGAATAGGGTCCATCCAGGAATTCTGTCTTATAGATGGATGAGTTTTTTGACACCTCTGGAGAAATCAGTGTATTTGAGTTGTGCATTTTGGTAGACAAGAGCTTTTAAAAGGGGAGGAGTTGTTAAAGTTGGAAAAAGGAAATATGTTTTTTAACCCACATCTGAATATTCCCTCTCTGTTTGGGTATCCGTCTCCATCAGAGGCTAGAATGTCCTCAGCATTGCTTGCAGCAGGGGCACAGGCTTGTGACCCAAGCTCTGTCATTTAGATGCTTTTGTGCCAGAATTCGGCACAAGGACCAGTGACAGCAGTGGGAGGAATCACCTTAATTAAATGTGATCAGGCTGGTACTAGATGAAGTAGCAAGTCTAGTTTCTAGAATCAGTAGTGATAACTGCCCAAGGAGTACACGCAGCACACTTTACACTGCCCAGGCTCAGGAATGACTTCGGGGTGGTGTCCTCATGGAACCAGGTCTGTAGAATAATTTTTGACCATTTTGCATGACCCTGGTCAACTCCCAGCCTGATTCTCAGAGACTTTGTAAGCTATTTTGCACCCCTTAATAGATGTATTTTCTGCTTAAAAAAAGACAGAAAGAAAGAAAAGAAACTTGTTTGTGGCATCAGACCCTGAGAGTTACAGGTCAGGAGGTAGAGCTGTATTACAAACAGTAAGGGCTTTGGAGTCAGAGATCTGTTTTTGAATCTTAGTTCTATTGCTCACTGATGAGGAATTCAATGTCCCTCAACTTCTTTCCTAATAAACACAACGTAGTCAACAATTACCACTCTCCCCTCCAGCTGCCCATCCCCCACCCTCCCTTGTAAAAGATTGTTGTGTTAATTAAATGAGACCAGGCATAGAACACCACTGAGCGACTGAACTGAACTGAGGCATAGAAAATGCGTTTTTCATGAGCTTCAGAGATATAAAAAGCTACCATTATTGTTTTTTTTAATAAGGATCTTTGACCCTGCTTATCAAAGTTGACAGAAAATAACTCATTTAGAATTCAGAGGAGAGAATACAACCTACAAGAGTGCTTTCCAGGCTTGTATTTGGGGGATAAATTGAAAAACAGAACGCAATATACCTGGGAATGTAAAAATGAGCCTTCTTTCACGACTGACTTGGAGCTGGCATAACACTTGCTCCAGGATTATCAAAAAGGAGAAAGGAGCTAGCCACAAAACAGAATCATAGAATTTAGAAAGCAGGCAATCCTGACTTTCAGAAAAACTAAGAAAGCCCAAGTATTATTCACTCTGACCTGGGATGCAGAATGAGTCTAGTTTGAGGGTTGGGACATAAACAGGACCAAGATGCTGTTTAGCTTGTCAGGAAAGAAAGAAAGTCATCCCTCTAGTATTAAAGCAGAGCTCAGATACCAGGCAGGGATTCCCAGGTAGCATTAGTGGTAAAAAACCTGCCTGCCCAGGCAGGAGACATGAGAGATGTGTATTCAATCCCTGGGTCGGGAAGATCCCTTGGAGGAGGAAATGGCTATCCACTCTGGTATTTTCTCTGCCTGTAGAATCCCAGAGGAGCCTGGTGGATTACAGTCCATAGGGTCACAAAGAGTCAGACATGACTGAAGTGACTTAGCATGCATGCAGATACCAAGCAATTGCTTTGCTTGCAGGTCCAGGGTAAAAAAGGTGAGGGGAGCAGTCCAGGAGCCCTGATATCCACCTGTCTCTTGTGTGGGGGCCTAAGATGAAGTTGCCCGCAACTCCTCTTGGAAGATAATGTAGAAGAAATTAGAAGTTGATAAGACAAAATCTTGGAGAAGAGAGAACTGCAGGGAGAGGTGACCAGCTCTGTTAGCTGCACAGAGCTAACCGTGTGCAAAAGCCTAAGAACCAAAAGGGCTTGGAGGACCTCTGCTCAAAGGCAGAGAAAAGTCTCAGGGAGGAATAAATGAAAAGTAGAAGCTTGAAAGGTGAAGGTCTCAGTTAGGAGGAAGGGGCAAAGTCTGTGCCCAACACCTAGCCCTTAAGGCATCTACCAAGTTTTCAAGTTGAACAAGGCAGGAGTCTAGGAAAACTAAGCAGAAAGACTCTGAAGAACAGACTCAAGTTTGCATCTGTCTTGCACTGTTGAGGAGACCAGGGTAGAAGTCAAGATTCACCTTGGGATGAGTCCAGTCAACTCCCCAGGCACTGCTGAGAGAGATGATTTTACATATGTTAGGTCTGAAGGGCCTGTATTGGTTTCCCATTGTCATTGCCACAAAGCGTATTGTCTTGCAGTTCTGGGCCATCAAAAGTCTGAAATGGGTCTCAGTGGGCTAAAATCAAGGTGTTGGAAGGGCTAGTTCCTTCTAGAGATTCAAAAGGAGAGTCCTGTCCTTGTCTCTTCTATCTTTCAGAGGCTACCGGCAGTCTTGGTTGCGCCCACATCACTCCAATCTCTGCTTCTACTGCCACATTGCCTCCTTTGATGCATTAAGTCTACCTGAACAATCCAGGATAAACTCTCCATTTCAGCATCCTTAACTTCATCATATTTTAAAACTCGCTTTTATCGTAGGTATGAGGGATTGGCTCATGGACATGTTAGGCAGTTAGAACAGGCAAAAGGAGTCCAAAATGGCGGTGGCTAAAAGACAAGGAAGGGAAAAGCCCATGAAAATAGAACAGAAGAAGGTCAAAGGAAGGTCCGAGGACTAGAGTGAGGACTTCAGGTAGATCAGCACTTCTGACTAAGCCCAAGTTGCATAGGGCAGGCCCAGGGGGAAGAAAAAACATAAAAAGAGGAGCCAAAGGGCCTCCCTCTCTCTCCCCCCACCACCTCGCGCGCTGGGGCGTTCTCTTCGTGTCTTTGGATCCTTCTCTTCGTGTCTTTGGATTGACGCGCCCTCACACCTTGAAGATGGATTTTCCTGCTATCTTCTAAATAAAATAGAGCTGTAACACTGATTTGTCTAAGAGCTATAGCACGGTCCGTTCAAGACCTGAGAGCTATAACAAAGTCTGTCCAAGATCCGAGAGCTGTGACACGCCAAGGGGGCTTTAATGTCCGTCACTCCAAATTTTTGTTGTGACGAGACAGAAACCAAGGAGCACACGCTCACCTGACGTCTATGATGCCGTGATTCGGGTTTAACCTGGCTGAAATAACCTCCGCGCGGAAGAGGCCAAGCACAGCAGGAGCCTGACTCAGCGAAGCTCCCGCAGTAGAAGCGGAACGCGAAGAAAACCCAACGCAGGGGAAGGCCCCTCATGCTGGAAACTGGGACAGTGAGAAGTGAACTGAGCAGAAAGCTCACGCGACTCAGTCTCAGATTCCAGACCTCCGGTTAAGGTAGGAGGTCCTCGCTCCTATGGCTGGAGGGATATGCCTAACAAAATCTTAATTCCTTTACAATCTCTCATTTCTTGTTTCCTTGAACCCCACCCCCCACCCTCCGTGAACAGGCGGGCGGCAGTGGATGCAGTTGAGGGACTCTGGAGAGGCTACTCTTTGGTATGTCCCAAAGGAACTATCTGGAGAAGGCAATGGCACCCCACTCCAGCACTCTTGCCTGGAAAATCCCATGGACAGAGGAACCTGGTAGGCTGCAGTCCATGGGGTCGCTTAGAGTCGGACATGACTGAGTGATTTCACTTTCATGCATTGGAGAAGGAAACGGCAACCCACTCCAGTGTTCTTGCCTGGAGAATCCCAGGGACGGGGGAGCCTGCTGGGCTGCCATCTATGGGGTCACACAGAATCGGACACGACTGAAGTGACTTAGCAGCAGCAGCAAAGGCACTATCTGCCGGGCCCCAGTAGCTGTTATCCAAGCTGGTGGGGGTTCTTCTGTCCTTACGCTTCTTCTGTCCTTAGCACAGGTTAGAAATTTAGCAGGTTTTCCAGCAGGCTATGAAGGGGGTTCCTTGGCACGTTTTTCCCACTGCTTTTTCCTCCTGTCCTTCAGCTCTATCCCGGGCCTCCAGCCTGGCCAAAAAGTAAGAGGTGGATTTGTTAAGATTCAGAGAGAAGCCATGCTTCAGGGTGTGGGCCATTGCCGAGGGCAAGGGCTGGGGCCATAGAATTAGGCTAGGTTTTGCAAGTGGGGTTAATTCATATGCTAATGAGTGGGAGGATCATCCCAGCCATCAGGGAACCACCCACTCCTCCCTCTTTTGACAGTGCCCTAGAGCTGCTGGTACCTCTGGGTGTGTCTGTTGGCTTAGAGATTTGGGATTAAGGTTTACTTGAATTTGACTTGTCATCTTGGACCCAATTAATTTTAATTGGTTTACTTTATGCCCTTGTGCTATGTCATTCTTTCAAAGGTTGTGCTCTGCTCCATTCCCTCCTGTTTCATACTCCTTTCCTCAGCCCCATCCGGGCCCACAATGTTGCCTCTACAATCTTTTGGAGACACAACCAGAAAATAGCTGGCCTTGGGAGGAAAATACTATATAATATCCAACCCCCTAATCCTATCCAGCACTGGTCACACTGGAGATCTTGGGGATGCCCAAACTCCAATCCGGGGGTCCCAGGAGGTCAACCTGCCTAGGGATCTGGTCCTCGAAAGGTTGTCACACCTCAACCTGCTCAGGGATCCTCCAGTCCCAGGGGTCCCAGGAGGTTGTCACACCTCGACCTGCCCAGGGACCCAATTCTCGGGAGGCCCGTCATGCCTCAACCTGCCTGGGGATCTGCACCCTGACCCGGGTACGCCTGGCTCTCAGGTTGCAACAGTTCTGGGTAGGATAAGCTTCAGAAAGACTCACCCCTAAGGAAGGCCACCCATGGAAACAGAAGGAAGCCTATTTCTTGTGGGACTGTGCCCAGTCTCAACAATAACTCAGGAGCCCAATGAGAACCCCATTGCCTTTCTGGAAAGGCTGAAAGAGACCCTCCAAAAGTTAACCAATCTGGACTTAGACTCTTACGAGGGACAGGTGATTTTAAAGGACAAATTCCTGTCCCAATGTGCATCAGATATCAGAATTAAGTTACAACAGCTACAGCAGCAGGACTCTGCTCCTCTTTAGATGAGATGATCCAGACAGCCACCAATTCCTTTTATAACAGAACAGGAGAAGGAGGCCAAGGCCCAGGAGAGGGAGAGAAGAAAAGAGACAAGCCATGCCTAGATGCTGGCCGCCCTCCAGAGAAGCCCTATGGCAAACCCCCAAGTCCTTGAAGGACAAGGCACGAGGCAAATGCCTAATCTGTAGACAAGGCGGGGCATTGGGCTGAAGAGTGTCCAAACTGTGACAAGTCTCCTAGTCTCTTGCCGCAAATGCCATCAACTGGGACACTGGGCGGCCCTCTGCCCTTGGGACCCAAGAGTCTCAAGGTCAAGTGCTAAGCCTTCCCTGATGATGGTTCAAGAGGAGTGAAGATGGTTCAAGAGGCCCACTCCAGCCAGTCTGCCTGTCACAGATAACCATCAGGGGGCTGGAGCCAAGGGTGCAACTGGATGTGGCAGGTAGGTCTGAGAATTTCTTGGTTGACACATGGACTACCTACTCTGTCTTGATCTCCTACTCCGGAGCCTTCTCTTCCCAAACCTGTACTATTTTGGGTGCTACAGGAAAAGCAACTACTAAAAGATTCACCCGAGCACTTCTTTGTTGCTGGGATGGACAAATATTTTCCCACCAGTTTCTGGTGGTCCCTGAGTGTCCGACTCCCTTATCGGGAAGAGATATACTCACTAAATTGGGGACCACCCTTGTGATGGGAAGTTTTTCAGCCTCTAGAGCTCTATAGCTCCTGGTTACTACTGAAGAACCCATTATACCTTCTCCAATAGAGAGGGACCAAAAACTATGGGAAGACAAAATTAACCCCTGGGACCTGGGAATTCCTGGACAAGCCCACCAAGCTGAACTGGTCATCATTGTCCTCTGAGATCCCACTCGGTTTCCTAACCGGAAACAATATCCCCTCAAAAGAGAGGCTCAGGAGGGACTACAGCCTTTAATAAATAAATTCCTTGTTTGTTGGCTATTGGTCCCCACCAATTCACCATGTAACACCCCAATCCTCTCAGTAAAGAAAAAGGACGGAACCTGGCAATGGTTCAAGATCTCCAGATCATAAAGGAAGTGGTGGTCCCCCTCCATCGCACAGTACCCAATCCCTAAGTAATCTTGGGAGAAATCTCACCCAGTGCCATGTGGTTTATAGTCTTGGGTCTCAAAGATGCATTTTTTTTTGCATACCAGTGGCTAAAGAATCCCAATATCTTTTGGCCTTTGAGTGGGAGGCCCCAGGAGAAAAACACCAACAGATGACTTGGATAGTATTACCTCAGGGGTTCAGCCCCCACCTGTTTGGACAGGCCCTTAGCCAGGATCTCCTAGATCTGGACCTGAGACCTAATGGGAAAATATTACAATATGTAGATGACCTACTAATCTGCTCTCCAGATGAGGAAAATGCCCAATAACATGCAATTCAGGTTCTAAAATTTTTGGCATAAAGGGGATATAAATTCTCCCATGCTAAGGCACAGATGGTTGAGACAAAAGTCACTTAATCTGGGAGTTCAGATTACACACGAGTCTAGGAGACTGTCCTCTGATCGGTACAAGGAATCCTCCAGTTGCCCTCCCCCATGACTCGAAAACAATTGAGAGCTTTCCTGGGGCTAACTGGGTATTGTAGAATCTGGATACCCAGCTATGGTCTAATTGCCCAGCCCTTATATGAAAGCTTAAAGGGACAAGATGATTCAATCCCACTGATGTGGGGAACTCCTCAAAAGAAGGCAGAGGCTACACTAAAACAGGCCTTAACTCAGGCACCTGCCTTGGGTTGCCAGACCCAGAAAAAGCATTCCAACTTTATGTCCATGAAAGAGAGGGAATAGCCTTGGAAGTGTTAACTCAAAGGTTGGGATCTGAGCCCCAGCCTGTAGCTTACTTATCCAAGAGTAAGATCCAACCACTCAAGGCTGGCCACCGCCCGCCCCCCCCCCCCAACCCCAACCTTCGAAATCTTGCAGCTATTGCAGATAGAAGATGCTTTAAAACTCTCCTTTGGAGGCAAACTAACTATTTTTACCAGCTGCCAAGAAAAACAACTCCTAAATGAGAGAGGCCATTTATGGATGTCGATCAAAGAATCCTCAGATATCAAGTAATGCTGATGGAAAATCCAGGCCTCACTATATCCCCCTTTGAGGTTCTTAACCCAGCCAACCTTCCTGCCTACCCCCGAGGACACTGTCCACTTTCACTGTTGTCTAGAAACCTTGGACCACTGGACAAAACCCCCGAGAAGCATTGTCAGAAGATCCTCTGACCAATCCTGAGGAAATCTGGTACACTGATGGAAGCAGCTTTGTCTTAGATGGAAGAAAAAGAACTGGGTATGCAGTAGTCTCCAATTTTGAGACCATAGAGGCTAAGCCTCTGCCACCAGGTACTTCAGCCCAATTAGCTGAGCTCATAGCCCTGACTCGAGCTTTAGAGCTGGGAAAAGGAAGAAGAATAGCCATTTACACTGACTCCAAGCATGCCTTTCTGGTGCTACATGCACATGCTGCTGTTTGGAAAGAAAGGGCCCACTTGACCACCCGAGGGTCCCCAATCAAATATGGTGATCAAATTCTTCGACTCTTGGAGGCAGTCCATCTGCCCACTGAGGTTTCAGTCTCCCACTGTAAAGGACACCAAAAAGGGAGCACAGAAGTGGCACGAGGGAACCAAGCAGCTGATCAGGCAGCTAGGAGAGTGCATTACAGAACCATGCATGACCTAATAGGGGTTGCCACCTTAGTTCCACAAACTAATTTGCTAGAAACTCCTTCATATACTGAAGGTGAGACTCTTAAAGCTAAGAGTGAGGGCTTTCAAGAAGATCATATGGGGTGGTTCCAAAAGGAGGGACTCCTTTTTCTGCCTGGGAACCTCCAATGGAAGTTGGTTAACTCCTTACATGCCACCACTCATTTAGAGGAAAAGGCCCTCCAAAGATTACTAGAAAGGTCCTTTGGAGGAACAGGCCTCCAAACAACTGTAAGGCAAGTGGTCTCCTCTTGTCCCACTTGCCAGTTAAACAACCCCCAGGGAGCTCGGAGACCCCAGCTGGCCCAGCCTGTCCAATGACGTGGGACCTACCCAGGAGAGGACTGGCAGATGGACTTCACCCAGATGCCAGTTTCTCAAGGGTATAAATACCTATTAGTCATGATAGATACATTCACAGGATGGATTGAAGGCTTTCCCACCAGGACTGAGAAGGCTGAGGAGGTGGTAAAAAACTGCTCCATGAAATCATTCCAAGATCTGGTCTGCCCAGGTCATTACAAAGTGACAATGGGACATCATTTACTTTTAAGGTCACGACTGAGCAACTGAACTGAACTGAACTGAAGGGGTCTCTAAAGCACTGGGCATTACTTATTATCTCCATTGTGCCTGGAGGCCTCAGTCTTTGAGAAAAGTAGAAAGAGCCAATCAATTTTTAAAATCAGTGATAAAAAAGATAACCCAGGAGACCTCCCTGGGATGGAAGGAGGCTTTACCGACAGCTCTCCTCCACACCCGCGTTGCCCCTAAGGAACAGGTTGGTCTTGGTCCTTATGAGATGCTATATGGGAGACTTTCTGTTTATGTCAATGACCTCTTCCTAGATCCAGAGGCTCAGACCCTCCAGTCTTATGCCATGGCCATTGGGCAATTCCAACAGGATATATGCTTGTGGGGTGTCAACCAGGACCCAAAAGATTCTAAGGAGTCACCACTATATGCTCCAGGGACTCAAGTCCTAATTAAAGTCTGGAAAGATGGGTCCCCAAAAGCTCAACTCCAGCCCACATGGAAGGGCCCCTACCCTGTAATACTTTCTACACCCCAGCAGTCAAGGTACCAGGACATGACTCCTGGATTCACTGCTCATGAGTCAAGCTGTGGAAGAAAACAGGACACTCAATACACCTGTGAGTCCCTGGGAGATCTCAACTACATATTCAGGACTACCAATGAGTGCCATTCTAATGAACACTCCCAAAATCTGGTTTCTGGGGATAAGATTTCTCTGGATAGCTCTAAAGAGCCAACAGCTTGGCAGAGATTGTACTCCAGAACAGGCAAGAGATAGATACTCTGATCCCTGAACAAGGAGGGACTTGACTCATCCTGGCGATGTGAATTTGGAATTGGCTAAAGCGCCTACTAGTCCTTGTTATGCCATTTTGGGCTGCTTATGATTGCTCCATGTATTATCAATTGTCTAACCTGTTTTGTCTCTGACCAGGTCAACAATTATAACATGCAGCGCCAGTTCAACAAAGATATTACAGCCGACCACAGAAGATATCACTCACCCTTAGATGGACACCGCTATAAGGACTCTGAGGCTTGAGACTAGCAAGAGGGGGAGGCCCAATACCGCTCGCTGTCCCAGTTCAGCAGAAAGTAGCCAGAAAGACCTCGCGCCCCTATTCCCGAAGAATCGGGCCTCCCGTCTCTTGAGGGGGGAATGTTAGGTAGTTAGAATAGGGAAAAGGAGTCCAAGATGGCAGTGGCTAAAAGAAAAGGAAGGGAAAAGCCCACGAAAATAGAACAGAGGAAGGTCAAAGGAAGGTCTGAGGACCGCAGTGAGGACTTCAGGTAGAACAGCACTCCTGACTAAGCCCAATTTGCATAGGGCAGGCCCAGGGGGAAGAAAAAACATAAAAAGAGGAGCCAAAGGGCCCCCCCTCCCCTCCCCCCGCTGCCCCACACTGGGGCGCTCTTCTCTTTGTGTCCTTGCGTGCCCTCACATCTCGAAGATGGATTTTCCTGCTATCCTCTAAGTAAAATAGAGCTGTAACACTGATTTGTCTAAGAGCTATAACACTGTCTGTCTGATACCCGAGAGCTGTGACACGCCGAGGGGGCTTTAATGTCCGTCACTCCAAACCTTTGTTGTGACGAGACAAAAACCGAGGCGCACACGCTCGCCTGACAGACACATTTGGAGGAGGCCCTGATTCACGACGTGTGCGGGCAGGGGGACAGAACCCAGATAAAGATGTCTAAAAAGCAGTTGAGTGTGTGACTTTTGAGCTCAAGAGGTATTTGGACTATAGTTACAGTTGTGAAGTCACTGGCATAATTGTGCTAAATTGAGTCACCTCCTATAGATATGTCTGATATATGTGTCCCTATAGTAATGGTTAAAGGATTTCCCTGGTGGCTCAGACGGTAAAGCGTCTGTCTACAATGCGGGAGACCTGGGTTCCATCCCTGGGTCGGGAAGATCCCCTGGAGAAGGAAATGGCAATCCACTCCAGTACTATTGCCTGGAAAATCCCATGGACTGAAAGAGCCTACCAGGCTCCTGCAGTCCATGGGGTCGCAAAGAGTCGGACACGACTGAGCCACTTCACTTATAGTAATGGTTGCTGTAATTGTTTTTCAGGAACATGGAGCTGGTCTTACCCAAATTAAACCAGTCAAGACCATGGATTGAGTGACTGTTCAATAGATGACCTTTTGACATCAGAGGGCCAAAAACATCACCCTCAGATCATGTTGCTGCTGCTGCTGCGGCTGCTGCTGCTAAGTTGCTTCAGTCGTGTCCGACTCTGTGCGACCCCGTAGACGGCAGCCACTAGGCTCCTCCGTCCCTGGGATTCTCCAGGCAAGAATACTGGAGTGGGTTGCCATTTCCTTCTCCAATGCATGAAAGTGAAAAGTGAAAGTGAAGTCGCTTAGCTGTGTCCGACTCCTAGCGACCCCTAAGACTGTAGCCTACCAGGCTCCTCCGTCCATGGGATTTTCCAGGCAAAAGTACTGGAGCGGGGTGCCATTGCCTTCTCTGCAGATCATGTTAATGACACCATTTTCTGAACATACATCCCATGAAGCAGCATGTAACTCAGATACATCTGTGTAGAACCCCAATTACTTTACCTTTTTCTTCAGTCATCTTTCCCCACACCTCAGACCACCCTGCTTCCTTATCCCACAAGTATCTTGAGGCCCTCACCTTCATGAAAGTGGATTTAAGACTTGTTCTCTTGTCTCTGTGCTTGGCTGCCTTGTGTATAAATCCTTTCTCTGCTGCATACCTTGGCGTCTCAGGGTTTGGCTTGCTGTGAGTCAGGCAAATGAACCTGGTATGGTAATATAAGGGATGGACGTATCAGCTAGGATTAGAATCAGCTGCATGTAACAAAAACTGAAACAACAGTGGCTTAAATAAGAAGTTTATTAAATTGTTCAAGAAGTCTGAATTAGTGTGACAGCTTCACCAGTACTCTAGTCCTTCCACCTGTCTTTCTGCTCTGCCATCCTCAGGAGCATGGCTCCATCCTCAATGATGCAAGCCTGAGATGGCTGCCAGCAGTTTTGCAATCCCATCCAGGTTCCAGGCAGGAAGAAGGGACAAAAGGGGAAGTTCTAGCTGAGTCAGCTCTTCCCAGAAGTCCCACTCAACTCACTTTTACTTGATCCACTGACCACACCTAGGCAAGTGGGACAGTGTAGCCTTTTATAGGTCCATTACCACTTTAAAAAATAAGGTTCTGTTACTAACAGTGAAGAGGAAAATGTGTATCAAGTAGGCAAACCTAGTTTCTTCCAGAGTGGACAAAAAGAAACCTACAAATGAAGTTAAGAAAGAATGGTCAGTGTAATAGGAGAGGAACCAAAAGTAGGGAGCCTGTGGCTGTGGCCTGACTCAGTTTCATTACTGGTAATTGGTCTGCTCATATTTTCTATCCATATTTCCTCTTGACTCAGTCTTGGAAATTTGTGTGTTTCTAGCAGTTTATCCATTTCTTCTCCATTGTCCATTTTGTTGGTGTATAGTTCACAGTAATCTCTTAATGATCCTTTGTATTTCTGCGCTGTCAGTTGAAAGAGGCTTCATCTTTCATTCTTGATGTTATTTGGGCCCTCTCTTTTACTTGATGAGTCTGGCTACAGGTTTATCGAGTTTGCTTATCTTTTCAAAGGACCAACTCTTAGTTTCATTTCTTTCTTTTAAAAATTTTTTTTGACTGCACTGGGTCCTGGTTGTTGCATGTGAGCTTTCTCTAGTTGCAGCCAGCCAGGCTACTTTTTGTTGTGCTGCTTGGGCTTCTTATTGCAGGGACTTCTCTCATTGTGGCACACAGGCTTAGTTGCTCCGTGGCATGTGGAATCTTCTTGGACCAGGTAATCAAACCTGTGTCCCCTGCATTGGCATGTGGATTCTTATCCACTGTACCACCAAGGAGGTCCTCTTTTCTTTTTTTTAGTCTCTATTTCATTATTTCTGCTCTGATCTTAGTATTCTTTCCTTCTACTAACTTTGTGTGTGCTTAAGTTATGTCTCTTTGCAACTCTTTGTACTGTAGCCCGCGAGGCTCTTCTGTCCATGGGGTTTTTCAGGCAAGAATATTGCAGTGGGTTCCCATTCCTTCTCCAGGGGATCTTCCTGACCCAGGGATCGAAACTTTGTCTCCTGTGTCTCCTGCATTGCAGGATTTTTTACCTGATGAGCCATGAGAGAAGCCCAATTTTGGGTCTTGTTTATTTTCCTTTCTCTAGTTCCTTTTGGTGTAAATTTAGGTTATTTGTAAGCATTGGTTCTTTAACTATTTTTCCTCCCTTAATATTATTATGTGCATATCGAAAAATTTAGTCTCTTAACCTAGTCTGATTTAGAAAGTTAAAAATCTATCTGATAGATCCCTTCTCAGTCTCTAACCTGTGTACATAGCACACAGTGTTTGACTAGCATGGTGATATTTTAAAAAATTATTTATGTACTTTATTTCATTTATTTTTGGCTACATTGGGTCTTTTTTGCTGCACATGGGCTTTTCTTTAGTTGTGCTGGTGGGGGCTACTCTCAAGTTGCTGGCTTAGTGCAGTGGTTTCTCTTGTTGCAGAGCTGGTTATGTTATGTGGGCTCACTGTTTGCAGAGCACAGGCTCAGCAGTTGTGATGCGTGGGCACAGCTGCCCATGGCATGTGGGATCCTCATGGACCAGGGATCGAACCTGTGTCCTCTGCATTGGCAGGTGGACTCTCAACTACCGGATCACCAGGGAAGTCCATATTTTCTTATATCACACATGCCACATCCAAGAATTATATGAGGTGCTAGTTTCCAGAACCTACATTCTCTAGCCATGTAAATACTGAATATTGCTTAAGACAAGTTAGCAACCATTGTGAGGCAAGAACCTTGCAGATGGACCCTGCTGTCACCTGGATTAAGTCTCCAGATAAATCTTTCTGGAACAGGGAACAGTGGTGGGCTGGGGCCAGCCTCCTACACACTTCCTACTCTAACTGCCTCTAATGCATGCTATGTCCATACTGATTTGTCTCCTTTTTTGTTGAGATTACCCTCAAAGGTTCAGGAGAAGTTGGCGAGGGCTGGCATAATCCTTGTATTAAAAACTATATTTTTGTTAGGTTACTGTAAAAGTTAGACATACTTAGACAATGAATGTATGAAAATTAGGTGCCCATTTAACCTTCTGACCAAATGTCTCAGACCCCCCTCAAAATAGCTGCCAAGGTAAATAGCTCTCCATTTACTTTGGGGGTTGTACTTCACTGATTCTTGGCCCTGGCCACTAATAGAGAATGAGACATCACCTAATGAGTGAGTTATTGGAATTTTGGACCTGAATCACAGATATAAATCACTAATTCCCAGTACTTCTCTTCCACTAAATCACTTCAGTAAAAAAGGTCATCCCAATGTGTCCTATCCCTTCCATGCAATCTGCCCAACTGCGAATTTGACAAATTGCCCTATCCAGCCAATTCAAAATTAGTTAACTTTAAGGGTTTACTGAATGCATCGCAACACACCAATGTTCTCTTGTTTATTCCTCAAAACAACCCTAAGGATTAATATAATTAATGTCAGTTCACAGTTGAGGAAATTAAAGGCACAGAAGAGTTAATGTGTCTAAGATTGTTAGGAAGCATTATCAGAGAAATCAGAACTCTTGGGCTGTCTTCTTCCACCATTCATCAATAAAAGTAAGAAATTCTTATCTTACTGACAAAATGGTATGCCCCAATTTATACCATAGGCAGGTGACTTTAAAGAAAATTAATTTTCCCTGTCATCCCCCAACTGGAAAGACTTGTTATCTCTTGGTCCAGATTTATGACCCCTGTCCAATTCAGGTAGGGATAGCCACAATTTCATTAAACTTATAAACTGAGTAAGAAAAGCCATAATTTCTAGAACTTGGGCAATCTTTTTTCTGTTGGAGTGTGGTTCCCAATGCAAAGTTCCTGCACCTCAATGAAAATCAGTGTTTCTTTCACTTTCTATGGGAGAGGACAAAGGGGCTGGGAATGGGTTAGATCGACCATGCTGGAGCATCTGTAGTATCTGGAATTATGTTTTGATGTAATTGAATATTCCAAATCATAGCTGAATTAAGAACAACATTGTTGAAGACAGGGATGGGGGGTGACCAAAACCTTCCTTGTATTCAAGTAAATTCCTATCTGAAATAGGAGGCAAGGTCATCTGCTGTGAGAGCAGGGAGCTGGGTGAGATAAGAAGACTGAGGACCTTCTAAATTAACAAGGAAGATGCAGAGAACAGATATAGGGTTTCTGATGGTTTAGTTGAATCAGATATAAGTTTACAGGTGTACTGATCCACAGAACTGTGTGATTTTCTCAACCAGTACTCAGATGCATGTGTAAACTTGGGACAGTGTGGAAGAACAAGCAGACTCCACTTGTTGAGGACTGCAGAAGCACGGAGCCAGAGAAAGCTGTCTTTAATAACAAAAGGAAGTGTGGGAGTTCCATAAAGAGGCTGATAGAGATGACTATACGGCATTTTCGAAGGCATCATGAGAAGGCAGTGTCAGTACATGTGATACTACCAAGGTAATGTACCCGGGTCTCTGACCTTTGGAAGTAACAACCTGTTTACTTAGCTATAACATAGGGACAATTCTCCCGATGAGTTAGTGAGGATGAATACACCCTAACTATAAAGCAATTTGGTGATAGTTGGATGAGCATTTAGGCAATGTCACGCTGACGTGGGTTACTAACAGATGGTTACAGCTTTATGAGCATAAAGATTTTAGGATGCCTAAATATTTTGTTCCATGAATATGTGAAATTTGAATGAGGGAGGTAAAAAAAGTAAGAGCAGTCAAGGGTTATCAAATTCCTAGAGTTGTCAGGACCACCTGAGAACAGAAAGCTAGGAACGACAATTAGGTAATTACTAACCTTGGAAGCAGTAATTTTCCAATAGGTGACTTTGAGGGAATTTGATGAAGATATAGTTTTTCAATGCTTACCAGTTGAAGAGTTTTCACAGATGCCACTCAGTGAATGATTATAGCAATGCTTATGAAGTAGAGATTATTCCTATTCTCCAGATGGCAAAAGAATGCAGTTATGCAAAGCTCTAAACCAGAGGCCAAGAACTTTCCTGTGAAGCACCAGTCAGTATTTTGGGCTTGGTGGGCCATTCGGTCTCTCTTGCAACTACTCAACTCTGATGCTGCAGCACAAAAGCAGCCCTAGATAAGACAAGTGAATATAGTGGCCATGTGCCAATAGTTTTATTTACAAAAAGCTTTGGGACTGCTTACTAACCCCCACTCTGAACACAATTTTTCCATTCCCAAAACCCACCATTCTTCATTACAACACTAATAAAATTAACTAGTCCAGTGGTTGTTCTTCAGAGGATGCTGTTCAAGCTACACACACATATTTAATGGCATCAATGTGGAACACAGGCGCAACTCTAATGAGTAAAGAAAAAGAAAACTGGAAGCAGCTCATTAATATTTCTGGTAAAATGGAGTTAGACTAAGGCCAAACTATGGTCAGATTAGCTTGGTTGTGGTTTCAGCTGTCACTCATCTAGATTTTTTTTTTTCCAGTATAGACAATATTTACTGGCAGATGTTGAGTACAAGAAAAATGGTAACAAATCCAGAGGGGCTACAAAAGAAGGCAGGGCATTCTCCCCTCCTCTAATTAGGAGGACTCTAATCAGGTCAGTGGGGCAAGAGCATGTGATTTTGGCCACTCTGGGCCCAGCACTCCTCAAAGCTCCCAGGCAGGACAACTCCTTTCAACATGTGGAAAGAAAGCAACACTCTGGAAACGGTATTGGCTGTGTCTCAGTCCAGATACTTGCCCCTGCCCACAGCATACCTCAAAAACCTTCACAGCTCAGTGTAGGGGTGTTAAAAAACTGGGCCAAGCCTATCCCTCTCCAAACACAGGTATCTGCCATATGCCTCAGTTCCCTTCCTCTCAGTGACCTGCAAGGTTGGACTACTAGGTCCTGCAAGGGGCCCAGCTCAACCAAGTGAGTAGTTTCCATAGTTCCCTGAGCCTAGTTAATCTCACCTCTCATCTGTTCAGTTGGAATCAAAGAATCTCTGAGATCTCTTCCAGTTCCAATACTGAACGAGGGGGGAAAGCAAGGGATGGGAGCAGGTGGGGGTAACTGTGGGGAGAACTGGGGACTAGAGGAATGTAGGTGTGGGGATAAGAAATAGAGAGTGAGGTGCAGGTGTGGTTTGGGAAGGGTCGAGGGTGACCTTCTGCTTCTCTGGTGGCTCAGACAGTAGAGAATCTGCCTGTAATAGCCAACTTAACCAAAGCTTGAGCAAGTCAATCTCTTGCTGTTTTGAAAAACTGTCAGTGATGTATCACTTACCACACATTGGCCTCATCATTATGTATGTTATAACAAGACTACTAGTCAAGTTTCTAAAATCCTGGACATGTTTACCTTTTGAGAAATAGAATGTACCTGTTTAGCTTTCTGAATGAACCAAGAAAGCCTGGGGTTATGACCAGAGTTTCCAAATAACTCAATCTCCAAATAAGATAACCTAGTGGAAATCTAACATTTTGTATTATACTTCTGAGTATGTGAACACCATGACAATGGTCTGGGGAACAAAAAGAAACGCAGCCAAAGAAGATCAGTGTGTATTTCTGCACTGAAAAGTGTTAGTTGCTCAGTCATGTCTGACTCCTTGAGACCCCATGGACTGCCAGGCTCCTCTGTTCATGGAATTCTTCAGGCAAAAATACGGCAATGGGCTACCATTTCCTTCTCCAGGGGATCTTCCCGACCCAGGGATTGAATCCGGGTCTCCTGCGTTGCAGGCAGATGCTTTACCGTTTGAGCCACCAGGGAAGCCCTGAATTAACTATAGGAACTTATAACTAGAGGCCCTTATTGAATATAACTGGCCTAGAACACAACAATTCTCTGCCAACACTGGCCTTAGTTGACTTAGGAAGCATAGAAATCAGTCAATTTCCTGGT
This sequence comes from Budorcas taxicolor, assembly GCF_023091745.1. Taxonomy (NCBI): domain Eukaryota; kingdom Metazoa; phylum Chordata; class Mammalia; order Artiodactyla; family Bovidae; genus Budorcas; species Budorcas taxicolor. The sequence goes on along the minus strand of NC_068913.1, from coordinate 72,604,756 downwards.
CTCCATGTGTTCCCACACTGGTGCAGAACTCTCTTAGAAGCTAACTGCTACACTGACCTGGATACCACCTGAATTATAGCAGGCTTCTGCTTCCCAAATTGTTTTTGCCCATGTTTTCAGACTATCTTCTTTGCTTTTTCACATTTCTCCAAAGACTGAAAATAAGATTCACAAGTTACACAGTGCTCTATCAGGCCTTACAGACCTAAATAAACATCCCCATCACTTTTGACAAGGCCTTCTCCCAGTTCCCTTACTGTCACAGAAATGGCTCTCACCACTGGTACAGACTTACTTCCCCCACTGAGAATTTCTCTCAGTATTCATTATGGCTTAGTTCAAGTTCACCATTCCATAAAATTTCTAGTTACTACACTAAACATGTATGGCACAAACTGTATGAATAATTTAGCAAATAAACTATAACCATACACTGTACATACCCTAACACTATGATCAGAAAGTCTTCTTTCTGCATTTGGCATAAATGTTGCAGTGCTCATTCTGGCCAGAGAAACTGAGTGGATGACTGAGGTGGTGTGCTAGGGCAGGCTGTCCTAGAAGACCAAGTAAACACAATCTACTACTATGACTAGTAACAGTGCTGCCTGTTTGGGCCACTGTATTTTTCAACCATTTTGGTATGCCATTAAATCAAGTTAAAAAAAATCATGATCTGTGACTTTGTTTTTTAATTCTTAAGTCTTATATCAGACAGTTTACAAATTTGAGCTAATGATATAGCCCCTCTAATCCCGCTGAGTTGGCAAAAGCACGATTACCAATCACCTTATACAAGTAGTTCTACAGTTGTGTTTCTGAATTCCTGTTTAGGACAACCCTGAATTATAACTTAGTCTGACTTTGTGAAGAATTAACAAGCAAAGTTTGTTAACATATCTTGTCACAGGGAATTTAAAAAGCATCTGATCTTAAAGATCATCTACAAAATGTGAGGCGCTAAATACTCTTTATTTGATGCTATACATAAACCACACTAAAATGCCTTTCATTAAGTAAAAGGCTAAATTTTAGATAGAGAATTTTAATTAAATTGGCATAGTTTATAAAACCAAACAGATAAAGTGGACTTTGTCAGTGTATTTTCAATCCTTGCCTTAACAGGCTAATGAACACAACTTGAAACACGTGTGAATCCTCCTCTGTTTTATGAGACAGTGAAGGGACCTTTTCAGTATTTAAATATATTAATATAACCAGTTATAGAAATCTAAATATAAAACCAATCTCTTACAGATTTTGAGAAGGAATGCACCATCTCCCTAAAAAGTTTCATATTCCTTATTCAAGTTCAATCATCTCTTTAGAATGGGAAAAGTGACAGTACTTGTTGAACCAGAATTACTATCAAAATTAAAAAAGCTGACCATATTTGTTTAGCCACAGACCAATCTTATTTAAATCAGGACTGTCCAACAGAATTATTCCATCAGCCATTCACGATCTGAATTCTAGTGTATGAGATCAATTTAAATATGGTACACATAAAAAGTCATGAGACACTTCTGTTTCATAATAAATAAGGCAGTGGCCAACTATTACTCATTGGTAGCTTTTTTGAGGTAAGCTATCAAGTCCTCCCTCTCTCCCTTCTTCTTAATGCCAGCAAAGATCATCTTGGTTCCAGGGATGTACTTCTTGGGATTCTCCAAGTACTCCATCAGCGTCTCCTCTCCCCAGGTGATACCTAAACAAGGAAGGATATATTGTTGAGCATGTCATACTCCTGAAACAGTGTTTACCATAGGTTACATTCATACAGTTTGTGCTTGGGTTAGTTAACAATTCCCCCCTTACCTTTGTTTTTGTTGGCATCTGTGTAAGAGAATCCAGCAGCCTGACCTGTCTTTCGTCCAAACAGACCATGGAGGTTTGGCCCAGTCTTGTGCTTCCCTCCCTTTTCCACAGTATGGCACTGGGCACACTTCTGAACAAAAATCTTCTTGCCCTTTTCAACATCACCCATTTTAAAATCTAAAAATGAAAGATTCAGATTAGTAATATTTTCTCCAAGTAAAAGTACAGTAGATTCCAATCATCAACCCCAGTCTCTGACACCAAACTTAAATAACAGGTTGAATTTTGTCTTACTTAGTTCACTTGCAACAGATTCTTTAATATCAAAAACACTATCTGTAAGAACTTCCTTAAAAAAACACCTCTGTGAATATCTCTGCATGCTCAGTCACTAAGTGTGTCTGATTCTTCATGACCCCATTGACTGCAGCCCACCAGGCTCCTCTAGCCATGGGGTTTTTCCAGGCAAGAATACTAGAGTGGGCTTTTTCCTCCTCCAGGGGAGCTTTCTGACTCAGGGATTGAACCCACGTCTCCGGTGTCTCCTGCACTGGCAGGCGGATTCTTTACCACTGAACCACCTGGGAAGCCCCTCTGCGTGTATAAATGCCAACTAAAACTTGGCACTTGCCATCAGCCTATACAAGGATTAAGGCACAAGCAGCTGCAGTCACTGACCCTCAACACATTCTGAAAGGATTTCAGGGTGGAGCAGGAATGAGGCACTCTGGGCTCTGAGTAAACTGGCAAAACTGGCCTTCAGGTAGATCTTTTCAGGTTAAGATTTTATGAGCCCAATTCTTCCATCTCCTTATTTCTAGAAAAGCACTAAAATCCTTAACGATGGTACCTGTTCCTGCTGACTAGCAGCAAACCTCTGGTAAAAGTGGGTTTGACTGCATAGCACTCCCATTCATGAGAATCATATGCAATACTGACATCCCCCCCTACCTCTTCAGAGCAGTTTCTCATCTTCTAGGACATACTCATCGTTTTGCCCCAAAGAAAACTTAACTCACAACTCTCATGTTGTGCATTTTTTTTTTCCAGTTGACATAAGTGATGAAAGGTTAGAGGTCAGGAAAGCAAAGTGGGAATCTAGTTCAAAGCCATTTCAAAAGATGAGACCAAGGTCACTCAAAGTCACAAATCCAATTAAGTTGAACTGCGATATTAAATCCAAGCGACCAAAATTCCAACTTTTAAGGCCTCATTATTCGTTCATACAATTTAAAGCCACTGCTCTCTGAAGAGAAGACAAAATACACTTTTACAAAAAGAGAAATCTTTCTTGATTCAGTCCGTTCAGGTCACTCTAAATTGCTTTGCTGTGGGTAGGAGGTCAGCAGCCGGCTTTGCGGTCACCCAGGGACCCCCATCATCCAGCTCTGGGATCCCCGGAAGTGACCACGAGGTCATCCATCCAGGCTTGTTTCAAGGAGACCGTGATGAAACCTACCCCCTCGGACGTTCCTCAGCAGGTTAAGGAGGGAAGCGACAGGTGGCCAAGAAATGACTTATTGGAGAAGCAATCGTTTCTGCTCCTTTGGAAGGAGGACGTGAAGCGCTGCGCTCCATCCCCGCACTCCCGCCCTACCTCGGAGGAAGTCTTGTCTACCATTGCCCCAGCTCAGCAGTCCCTATAACTGAGAACGGGCGTCTTGCTAAGAATCGCGACCAAGCCGCCTCCGAGTTTTCAGAACCTTGACAGACCCTACTACCTAGCTGGGGTCTCAAGCCGTAGCCCACCCGGTTCTGGCCCGGCGCAGTCTAGCTGGTCGCCACTCCCTGCCAGCTCCCTGGTCCCCGCGCGCGGGCCTCAGTCCACCCACGCGGCCCCCATGCAGGCGAACGCATTCGTGGCTCAGTGTCCCGCCTGCTGCGGCCTCCGCGCCCCGCGCTCACCGTTCTTTTTCTGTGCGCGACCGAGAAGTTTCCGCTCACAAGCCGAACGTCCCGCTTTCTATGCCCAAGGACACGCCGGTACGTGCCTAAGTACCGGTGTTGGTGCAACCAAACTGGCTCCGCCCTCCGGTCCCCTGACGTGCGTCCCGGCGACCGGATACGCAGTGACGAAGCCGCGCCTCATTGGCTCGGGTCTCCAGGGCTGAGTCCAGACTCTGGGCGCGCGCATGCCGACTAGCGTGCTTGGGGGGTACCGCGTTGAGTGCCCTTCCTCTCCCGGCCTTTCCGTCCTGGCAATTACGACAGGCCGTTAAGAGGTACGACACCGAGATTGTGCCGGAAGGGGCTGTCAGAAGTCCTGGCCTTGGTGTGCTTGCGTGTGCCGGGGAGGGTGGAGCGGAGTCGAGCGGTGGATCGATAGCGTTATCTTCTTGTAAGGTAACCAGTCTCGTGCTGGTTGACGTAATGCTCTTTGTCTGCTCGGAGGGAAACGATCGACTTGGACAGAGCAGAGGTCTCTTGGCTGTCATCCTTTCAGCTGGAGACCTTTACCCAGACTCGGTCGTATTTCCGCCGCTGGCGCCAGCTGCACCCAACAGAAATAGCCCGCAACCAGGAAGAGTTGGACACGAGCTCCTGACCTTGTTCTTGTTTCGCCTACCCGCTGTAATTTTAAGTTATCTTCTTCCAAATCGTCCCTTGATGGAGCAGCTGCTGCAGTTGAGGCAGAGACTGGATTATAGTTCTGGCCCCTCACCTGCTGGCTTCTTTTTTACCACGTGCTTTTCTACACGTGCTTCTCGCGTTTGTGTGCAAAAAGAGAAAGGGGTGTGTGCGACCAGCATCCAGAAACATTTTTACATGGCTAGCGAATCTTTAACTCTATAGAGGATTTCCATTCCATCTAACCTAGGTGAAGCTGATGTGGTTGGAGTCGTTAGAAATGCAAGGGACTTCTGGCGGTCCAGAAGTTAAGACTCCGCGCTTCCAACGCCGGGAATGCGGTTGGATCCCTGTGGGGAGGACTAAAATCCTACATGCCTGCGCAGCAAAGCCAAAACCAACCAAACAAAAAAAACCCAAGTTTGATCACTACAGCTTCCAGTAATCATACTTTTCCTCCACCACAAGCTCTCATTCAAGACATGCTCAGTTTTGTCACTGGGAAATTTCTCGACTCCTGTCCTTCAAATTCAGCCCCCAAGTTTGAATTTTTCCTCCTTACCCATATTCTGTCAGACTGTGCTGTATTCATTCAGTCAAGTATTTATTGAATACATACAATTTGCCAGGCACTGTCTAGGACGGTGGAGTAAATCAGTGAGGACTTTTTCTCTGGCAGAGCTAATGTTCTAGCATCCTTTCTCCTCCCTCCAATTAAGCAATAGATTGTTGTTTAGTTGCTCAGGTGCGTGGGACTCTTTTGGGACCACATGGACTGTAGCCTGCCAGGCATCTCTGTCCTTGGGATTTCTCAGGAAAGAATACTGGAGTGGGTTGCCATTTCCTCCTCCAGGGTATCTTGAAGATTCTCTACCACTGAGCTATCTGGGAAGCCCCAAGGAATAGATAGTAATAGGTTAACCTACTGAGCCTGAAGTTGCTCAGACGGTAAAGCGTCTGCCTGCAATGCGGGAGACCCGGGTTCGATCCCTGGGTTGGGAAGATCCCCTGGAGAAGGAAATGGCAATCCACTCCAGCACTCTTGCCTGGAAAATCCCATGGACGGAGGAGCCTGATAGGCCACAGTCCATGGGGTCGCAAAGAGTCGGACACGACTGAGTGGCTTCACTTCACTTCACTTCAGGTTAACCTAGATTATTACCTCAGACCCCTCTTAAACCACTGGTCCTATAATTTCTCCAGATCATCTATCTCCTTATACGAATAGATTGTTTTTTGTGTCCTGATTTCCCATTTTCCTGTCTCTAATCTCACACAGTGCTGCCACAGAAGTGTGCGTAAAACAGAGAAGTCACAGCACTTGAATGTTCAAGACCTTTTGTGGCTTTTGGAGTGGACCAAGATAGTGTTTTAACTGTAATACTGAAGTAGGCTCATTTGACTAGCTATCCAAGTTTTTGAAAAAACCGAGCTCAGTTAACACCTTGCAAATTCAGTCCATACGTTTGAAGCCAAGTCCTAACGTTGCAACCCATATCTCTTCAAGGAATACTTGGGCCTTAAATAGGTATTTGCCCTAATTCAAATCTTCTGTGTTTCTGGTATCAGAAGTTACTAGTCTTTGTTCAGCTGACTGATGGGGAGTAGCGACAATGTGCTGGTACTGCAGGCCATGCAGAATTAGCAATACATCAAGTGGCCTAGTGAATTGATTGACATTTCAAATTTATTTCTATGAGGGGGAGAATAGAAAATCAGAAATCCTTAACACCTTTCCCTAAGGAAATTGGGGATAAAGACTCTTGTTATTGAAAGTAGTAGGAAAATGAGACAGCAAACAAGAGCAAAAATGAACACTTGGCACATTCCTGTAGTAGATACTATAGCATTTGTGCTTAATATCCATGTATTCAGGTTCTAAAGAGATTCATAGTGCTTACCATATATTCAAGATACCAGAGAGAATTAGTTGAGAACAGTACTATTCTACAAGTTGCCCAGTTCCATATTTGTATATCTATCTCCATCTTTTCCTATTGTAGTGGCTGGTAAGGGGTATAACTATTATAAAACAAATGCCTTAGAATTCTCCTTCCACAGCACAATGGGTGATATATTTTTTTAAATGTTCATGATAAGAAAAAATCTAGTAAAATACCACCCTGTCAAACCAAAACATCTAATGAGGTTGCAAGAAAATGAGGGAAAAGAAGTCTAGTTGGAGGCAGGGGTGAGGCAGGCAGCAAGAACTGAAAACTGTGATAAGCATAAGTTGACTCTAGAGACACCTTGTGGAAGACTGCTGAAGTGAAAGAGCCTTAGGCTTTAGGAACATCTCTGGTGGCTCAGCATCTGGTGGCTCCTTCAATGGAGAAGTTGTGGGTTCGATCCCTGGGTTGGGAAGATCCTCTGGAGAAGGAAGTGGCAACCCACTCCAGTATTGTTGCCTGGGAAATCCCATGGACAGAGGACCCTGGCAGGCTACAGTCCGGGTTGTAAAAGATTTGGACACGACGTACCCACTAAACAACTGCAGAATGGAAGTAAAGCTCATACAAAAGACGAGTAGTGGAGTCGGGAGGGGGTCTCAGTTGGCTGAGACCCCTGCATAATGCTGAAGCACTTCAATCTAAAGGATAAAATAGTCTGCTCATTAGCAAAGGGAAGAACCAAATTAGTCTTGTCTGGCTTGGTCTTGGGTACTGGATGGGAGGAAAAAGTATCCTCTGATAATTCATAACCACAGGTCTGCCCACATGGAGGTTTAAGGTTTGCTTTATTTTATTACCTGCACAGTCTAAGGAACCCCTAGCAGAAAAATGAACAAAGTATTTGTAGATAGGTGATGTGTTCTGGTGTCTGGCAAAAACAAACTCAGATCTCCAGAGAAATATCTCAATCAACCCAGGTTCCATGTTTAAGAAATGCTGTGCATGAAGATAATAATGAAAACCAACAAAGAGCAAAATTACAGTCACAAAGGGCCACAGGTGTTGGAATTATTAGATACTGTTGGAGAAGTAAAAACCTTACTGAAAAAGAGAGACCTCACATCACTATGGAAAGAAAGCAAACACATTTATTACTGAATAAGCACAATATAAAATAGCTATATATAGGTAATATAGAAGAAACTACCAAATCAAAATAAGACCTCACACAATTTATACAGCTAAACTAATAATCCTTTTATCTCATGCTGCTTTTAGCTAGCATATAAGATGAGGCTTTAGGATCAGTGAAAGAAAGTGAAGTCGCTCAGTCGTGTCTAACTCTTTGCAGCCCCATGGACTGTAGCCTACCAGGCTCCCCTGTCCATGGGATTTTCCAAGCAACAGTACTGGAGTGGATTGCCATTTCCTTCTCCAGGGGATCTTCCCGACCCAGGGATCAAACCCGGGTCTCCCTCATTGTAGACAGACGCTTAACCGTCTGAGCCACCAGGGAAGTCAGTGCCCTATTTTCCATTTGGCAGCACAGTGGTCACTTATTATTTGGATTAACGGTAACCTGTTTTCCACAGGAGGACTTGACATCACCGTTTGTGGCCAGATCCTTCCTAGTTAAGTTTTTATTTTTTCACATTATTTCACCCTAAGTTCACTTGGGAATTTATGGTAGCCATTTGTTTAATGAGTTGTCCTCATCCAAAAGAAAAATAAAACTTATTTTCCTGAGAAGTAAATGGTTACACCTGCATTAAGCTCCCAAGGTGAAGCTCTATCTACCTAGGTGTTTACATTTTTTGAGAGACCTATTTACATTCCAAATGGTTAGTGTGAGGGTTTAGGCGGTTTAGATTTTCCTCCTTCCTCTTAGAAGGTGGGAGAGAGGGGAAAGGTCTTTTTTTCCATCATGTGTTAGTCACTTCAGTCGTGTCTGATTCTTGGCATCCTGGATTGTAGCCTGCCAGGCACAGTCCATGGAATTCTTCAGGCAAGAATACAGAAGTGGGTTGCCATTTCCTTCTCGACTTTTTCCCTTATAAACAGAGAAATTTTATTTACCTTTAAAATATAAAATGTGAAATTATATTTGAAAACATTTAGATAAAGAAGGAAACAAAAACGTGAAACAAATAAGGGACTATCAGAAATAATGTGGCAGATTTTAAAACGAGACAAAAATAAATTCTGCCAAAGAAAAAGTCACTGAAATAAACTTCATATATAGGGTAAGCTTTATACAGAATTCAAGGACAAGAAAGACTAAGCCATAGCTAGAACTAAAGGAAAGGATAATACCTACTGTGATTCTGAGAGGACAGGCTGGGAAATGGAATGAGGAGGAACATAGCATGTGAGTTCTTGATATTTTAGTGACTGTATTATAGATTAATTGATTTTAAAAAAATATATAAAATAAGTATATGGGCTTCCCCGGTACCTCAGTGGTAAAGAATCCATCTTCAATGCAGGAGATGCAGGAGACTTGGGTTTGATCCTTGGGTCTGGAAGATCCCCTGGAGGAGGGCATGGCATCCCATTCCAGTATTGGTGCTGGAAAAATCCCACAGAGTGCATTTTAAAAGCATGTTTAAAAAAAAAGGTACAAATGAAAGAATTAATGAAATGGAAGGTAGATACAAAGAAACTACTAAATGTAATTTAGAGAACAAATGGTAAAATACATAAAAGAGAAATTACAGAAGTTAAGACATAAGAAAGATGGTATAAGGAGGTCTGTTTAGAGTTTCAGAAGACTAAAATACAGAAAATTAGGGAGAGGCCTGTGTTTAAAAATATAAATCTGAGAATTTTCCAAAACTGATGTAAGACATGAGTCTCAGATTCAGGAAGCACATGAATGCAAACAGGATAAACAAAATCAGCATTAAGACCTGGTGATGGAACATCAGAACTCTCTAGACAAAAAGTATTTAAAATAGATGTAAAAGAGAGATTATCTACTTAAGAAAATTACAAATAGATATATATCACATCTCTCAGTAGCAACAATGGAAACCAGAAGTCAGTAGAGTAACTGAAGAGTAAACTCTTTTAGAGTCACTGTCCAATCGCCCCCCCACTCCCACCCCCACCACCTCGACTTCTTTGCCTTGTTGTTCAGTTACTAAGTCATGTCTGACTCTTTGTGATCCCATGGACTGTAGAGCCCACCAGGCTCCTCAGTCCATGAGATTTACCAGGCAAGAATACTGGAGTGGGGTACCCTTTCCTTCTCCAGGGGATCTTCCTGGATTAGGGATCAAACCTGCATTGGCAAATGGAGTCTTTATCACTGAGCCACCAGGGAAGCCCATCCTCCTCACCTTAGGCATACCCCAATATGTTTACATGTCAGAAGATATGGAGAATCTTGTGGTTAAGACATGTGATTGACTTTCTTGCCCCCAGTTTTCCCCAACGTTATTTTACCATGTGACTTTTTGCTTCCCACAATACCTAATTTAACAAATATAACTAGTGCTACAGAATAAAATTTGGAAAAAATTCCATAATTTTAGCCCAGAATAGTTTTTAAAGAGGGTGTAACCAAATGACATATTGGTCATGAAACAAAAACAAACATTAAATCTCAAAAAAACACTCAGAAATTCCTCATGAACTTTCCATGGTAAACTGTCTAAAACATACCTCTTGGCATATTATCAATAAATGAGTTGATTCCATTTAGCAATCATATAAACTCCTGGTGGACACCTTCTACAAGTCATGATATTTGGCTTTAGAATAATAGATAGCAAGCCATCTGCTATGGTCTGAATGTTTATATCCCCCTCCCTGAAAATTTATATATTGAAATTCTAACCCCCAAGATTATTAGGAGGTGGGAGTCTTTGGGATGTGATTAGCTTCTGCCTGCAATACAGGAGACCCCAGTTCGACTCCTGGGTTGGAAAGATCCAATTGAGAAGGGATAGGCTACCCACTCCAGTATTTTTGGTCTTCCCTAGTGGCTCAGCTGGTAAAGAATCTGCCTGCAATGCAGGAAACCTGGGTTCAATCCCTGGGTTGGGAAGATCCCCTGGAGAAGGGAAAGGCTACCCATTCCAGTTCTGGCCTGGAGAATTCCACAGACTGTATAGTCCACGGGGTCACAAAGAGTCGGATACGACTCAGTTACTTTCACTTTAGTTCATGAAGGCAGAACCTTCATGAATGGGATTAGTGCCCTTAAAAGAAGCCCAGAGAGATTCCTTGCTGCTTTTATCAAATGAGGTTGTGGTGAGAAGATGGCAGTCAGTGAGGAAGCAGAGCCTCACCAGACACCAACCTGCCAGTGCCATGACCCGGACTTTCCCACCTCCAGAACTGTGAGAATGGTGTTTGTTGTTTACATAAGCCACCTAGTTTGCGGTATTTTGTCATAGCAGCCCAAACAGACTAAGGCACCATCCTTTCTTGCCATAGAGTTCATCAGTTACTAATTAAAACCATTTCTAGATCTTTGCAATAAAATCATTTTTTTCTTCATAAAAGAAATGGTTGTTTCTCTATCAGAAGGTGAAAGGAAAAGAAACATCCAACTTAGAATGTGTGCGCATGCAGGGCATTTTGAGTTTTGTCTTTTCTACTAACTTATTCTGTCTACGTGTCTACATAAAGGAACGGGGCCCACATATTTATTAAGGTAATGTAGTTTGCAGAGCTGTCAGTCCCTCAGTTAACTGGGCTTTTGAATTTTGTCTTTGTACCTAGTGTTATTTTATACAAACATTTGCCTATAGGGACAGTGTCCATATATTTATTTTATTAAGGTACTACTACAGTTTGTATAGACATTTGTCGATTATCGGGAATTTGAGTTTTTTTCAAATATTTTTTGTAAAATTTTGTCACACACATTGTTTATCATGATTTTGGAAATATCCCTTGGCATATAATTTGAAAATGAGATTAAAGACTATAAATTTTTCTGGTTCTATTTTATTGCCAAATTGTTCAACTTTCGAGGAAGTCAGAACATCACCTTTTCTGGGTTCTTCTGACCAGACCCTAACTTAAATACCTGAAAACATAAACCTCATCAACAAGCTCATTATGGCTTCTCCAGAAAACAGAATCCAGCAATGAGGAAGAAATTCTGTTATATTTTTTCTTTTCTTGCAAGAAGATGGGTTTTGAAGGGAAGGATGAATAGCTCAATTATAGAAATAATAGGAATTATAGCCATAGAATTGGTGTTTCTTCCCCGAGTGCTCTTTATCCCTGAGGTCTTTATAGTCTTCTAGAACTGATTTATGGAAATGTTTTTGTGCACCAGTTTTTGAAAAAGTGTTCTTAAGCTCCAGCAGGTCCGTTTGAGGTTTGGCCACTCCAGCTCTAGGAATCCAACCCAGGATAGGTTTTGTTTCTTCATCATCCTCCATATTCAAGGTCAACTGTTCTGGCTTACTTAAAAAGTGTTCAAAATCAAAAGTTTTCAAGTCTGGTTTACTTTGTAAAATACCAGGCTTACTAAGGCTAACAGGATTTTGGTACACATTATACTGATTTAAATGTTCATAAGGAATGTAATGATCCGGGCTACAGTAAGGCGTAAGTTGGGGTTTCAGAGACAGCTGTCTCCAGTACAAATCTTCTGTCTTTTTAGTATCTGTGATTTTTGGAAATGGTTTTATGTCGCACGTATTAGCCAGATCTTTTGTTGGGTAACAGGATGGGAGTGCATAGGTAGATAGCAAGCTTTGTTCTTCCTTAATCTTTTCTTCGATCTCCTGGTTTTTAAGTGTCACATCTGCGGGTATGTTATCACTCAGAGCCATCATTTCTGTAGAACTGGGCACAAAGGTATGAAAAGTACACAGAACTCTAGGGGTGCAGTCTGGACAGGAAGATGGTCTTTGATCAAGAATAGCCTCCAGAGGACGTTGGTTCTGAATCAGTCGGGCAATTCGTCCTTCCAAGGGTCTGGTGGGCTTTAAGGTAGGATGGAATTTTTCTTGCTGTGGTGGTAGGATAAAAAAGAGAAAATCAACTAGTTAATAGATCTAGCATTGTCAGGATATTGCCACAAATGGCAGGTCAAAATCCATACCCATTTTCACTATCTGAGCAAACACAGGATGGGTTGGCGTAAACACTGCAATATTTACTGATATTTATTTAAAGACATTGAAATTTGGGTCCTAATAAACACATGTTTTTATAAGGAAAGGGCACATTTTTACTTGGCTATAGAGAAATTTTTCCATGTAGGAACTCTTTGCTTTCAGATTTTCCAAGATATAAAAGAACTTATTGGAATAAAACAGGTCATATTTTATGATGATGTCTGTCACCAACACAGATGATGTTAATTAAAAGTTACGTGCAATTATTTAAATCTCAGCCAAAGCCTTCTTTATTAGACTCAGGCAAGGGTTTTTAAACCTTGGTTGGTTGACTCAGAATCAGCTTTGGAGTTAGCAGGAAATAAGATTCCCAAGCTTGGTCCTCTGAGATTATGATTCAGAGGGTCTGCAGTAGGGCTTAGGAATCTGCTCTCTTAATAAGCATCTCGAGTGATGCTAAGGCCAGTGATATGCTATGCTTGGAGAAACACTGGTCTGACAGGGGTTTGTCATAGCTGTGCTTCTTTTTTGAGATATTTGACAGATATTGTGAACTTAATCATGTCTGGTAACTGCAAAAGCAATGAGTGTGTTTAAGGGGTTATTAATAGATATATGACTGGGGGGAGGGGTAAGAGGAAGAGAGAGGAGTTGACTTGGAAGAGGTATGAGGGGACTTTCTGGGAGGATGGTAATGTTGAATATATTGATAGAGGTTTGGGTTACAAAGGTGTATGCATTTGTCAAAACTTATGGAATGTACACTTAAGGTTTGTGTAATTGTAATGAATGTATGTGAAGTGAAGTGAAAGTCACTGGGTTGTGTCTGACTCTTTGCGACCCCATGGACTATACAGTCCATGGAATTCTCCAGGCCAGAATACTGGAGTGGGTAGCCTATTCCTTCTCCATTGGATCTTCCCAACCCAGGAGTTGAACTGGGGTATCCTGCATTGCAGGAGGATTCTTTACCAACTGAGCTATCACCTTAAAAGAAAAAACTAATTTAAGTCCAATTAGTAGTATGCATTTTTGAGTTTCCCTGTTGGCTCAGCGGTAAAGAATCAGCCTACAGTGCAGGAGGAGACTCGGGTTTGATCCCTGGGTCAAGAAGATCCCCTGGAGAAGGGCATGGTAACCCACTCCAGTGCTCTTGCCTGGAAAAATCCCATGGACAGAGGAGTCTGGCAGGCTACAGTCCATGGGGTCCCAAAAAGTCCACTGAGCACATATGCACACATACACACACACACATGCTGAATGTTTAGGATTAAGTGTAAATCTGTGATTTACACTGAAATGTAGAAAAAATAAAGTGAATTTATCAATGTTTGGAGTGATGGCAAGATAGATGTGTAATAAAATAAGTACAGTAAAATGCTACGGTAAAATCTAAACCATGGGTATACAGGTCTTAACTGTAAAATTACTTAGACTTTTCTTTATGTTAACATTGAACACTTGAACATTTTTATAATCTGTTTAAGAAAGAAAACTAAAAATGAATGTGTGACAATGATGGAATTGATAGCAAAGATCAAAATAAGAATGGTGAAAATATAACTCTAGTTTGGAATTAGGAAAAAAAAAAGGACTTGGGAACAGCTTTTTGAAACCTCATCTGTTTGAGTAGATACTATGAAAACAAGAAAAAAAATTCTTTGAAATACACTGTTAAATTTATCATGAACAAAAAAGTATATATCTTACTTTGATGGTATCCTTATATGTGAGAAACAGCCTTTATACCTTTATTCTACAACAAAATATTTCATACATATATTTATCACCAGTAAAACAAGCCTTCTCAGACTCCATTATTTATGTTTTAATTAGAAACCAGCAAGATTCACTGAAACTTTCTTTTAAACTTCCAACTATTTAAGGCATATTTTATCTTGTTATTAATAAAAAATTTAGGTGTTATTTACTTATATGATAATTTTGCATATAATATACTTGACAAACATCCTTTGTATAACTGTACTTGTATTTCCAGGTAAAAATGATAAAGCTGCTTCCAGAGGGACTGGACTCTACAGGCTTAAATCTGTGGAAATCTGGACGGCTGTTGAACACACCTGACAATGTCAGAGTATATGTATAGTCTTCTCTAGCCTTAGAGAATGTTTGTTACAGGTAAAAAATAGAGAAAATTAAAAACCTTTTAGTGAATGATAAAGCACAGTCCGTGGAACTACTTCTAGTGTTATGATTTATTATATCACTCTGAGAAATATTGAAGGTATATAAAATAAATTTGTTCATTCAGTCTAAAAAGAGTTCATGTTGAAATACCTTAACATTGTTTTTTAGGTGTCTTTCTACAACCTACATTTTTGGAAATATTAATCTTGTTTAAAAAACTGAGTTTTAGAGGATAAAATTTAGGCCCAAATAAAACAACATAAATGTATCCTATTAGGTCATTTTATTTCACTTGCATAATTAAGCTAAGAGATTATAACTTCTATCACTAAAGGGCTTGATCATCTCTTTTAGGACACTTCACATAATCAATTAAGAAATCTCTTGTTATTTGCAGAGAATTTATCGGCTTTTGTTTGTAATTCAGCCAACTCTCAGTGATTGTGGATATTAGGAGGAAGCCTTTCTCTCTTCAAAAGCAGCAAAAATGTACAAGATATAAAATATGCAAAGATTCACAGAATTTATTAAGAATCACATTTATTAGTAGGTAAATGTTCATAAACCAATTCCTTTGTAAATTTTAGCAACAGTAGCATAGTAGAAAATCTGTAAAACAAAATAAAACAAAAATAACCCAGTACTGTGATGAAGAAGGAACTTGCCAGCTAGCGCTAGTGGTAAGGAACCTGCCTGTCAGTGCAAGAGACATAATGAGACATGGGTTTGATCCCTGGGTCTGGAAGTCCCCCGAAGGAGGGCACGGCAACCCATTCCAGTATTCCTGCCTGGAGAATCCCATAGACAGAAGAAACTGGCAGGCTGCAGTCCATAGGGCCACAAAAAGTCGGACACAACTGAAGTGATGTAGCATGCACCCATGTGATGAAGATAAGAAAACTTGCTTCTTCTTCAAAATAGTGGACAAGTTCGAATCAATTCAGAATTAACTTCTGAACTGAGTTAAATTTTCACTTTGCTGGCTTGGTCACTAATGTTCAGGAAGCAAATAAAAAGTGAGTAAAGCAAGAAGGAGCCGAGAACCTAGATGCGTGTGTGCATGCGTGCTCAGTCACTTCAGTCGCGTCTGCCTCTTTGGGACCCTATGGACTATAGCCAGTCAGGCTCCTCTTTTAATGGGATCCTCCAGGCAAGAATACTGGAGTGCGTTGCCACGCCCTCCTCCAGGGGATCTTCCTAATACAGAGATTGCACCCGTGTCTCCTGCATTGCAGGTGGATTGTTTACCCACTGAGCCACCTGAGAAGCCCCCAAATCTAGACACTTTCCCCCTAAATAACTGAGGGTTGACTGCAATTACTTACAGGCTCTGGGTCAAATCCTATCTGTCCAGTTAACTCTGCTACCTTCTTTTCATGGTAATCATCCAGTTCAAGGGGATTCATGGGCCCCAGACCTTAATGGAAACATCACATCTTATTATTTTGTTAAAGTAAATGAAGAATGCTACGTAAATTTAGACCTTTTTATAGAAACACTTACCTGTTCCCCTTTGTAATATAATTAGAAATGATAAAAAATGAAAACAAACAACTTTCCAATTACCCTCTAAGAGGAACTTACCACCCACCTTATTCCTATTGCTACTTAGATTAAGAAAACAGGGGGAAATATTAGAAGATAAAGCTGTAATATCACTTGTTAAATATTCTAAGTTTGTTTTTTTTTACTCATTAAAGTGAACTCATACCTGTAAAATCATGATTATATGAAGTGATCCAGTGGGACTTCTCGAGATTTCTTTGTATGTTGCCTTCTTTTAGAGAAGTAATAGGGTCCCATGAATTTAAAGAAGTGTTAGGAGCGAAGGTTTTAGGTGGTTTTGGGTAGAACACTGGCTTGTTTTTCTCTACACATTTAGGAAGCTAGAATATGAGTATAAAAGGTCATTGCTGTTAGAAAAGATCATAATACTTTTCCTTCATTAATTACTAAAATTCTGCAACTGTAACCTAATCTGTATTTGGAGTTAAACACAGTATTTTTATCAAAGGAGGTCTTTTTGAAAATTCCTTTACTTTAGCAGGGTGTCTGAAAGTATACTGTGGAGAAATGCAATGAAATTTTATTAGAGAAATAAAGGACTCTGAGGTACATCCAAAACTGTGTGCCTCCTACTTCTCGTTCCCTGCCTAAAATGACACCATATGATATCATTTATGAATTTCTGATGAAGGCTAACTCACTGAAATTCAAATAAAAATTTCATTCTGTAGACATAACTGCTTTATAAATAGAGTTTTATATTTTCAAAAGGAGGTATGCAAATAAAAGTGAATGAATGGGTTTCACTGTAGTCTTTTATTTACTTAGAAATTCACTTTTTCTCAGATTGATGATTCTCAATACATATTTACAGAGTACCTACATGTGTAATGTAGTGGTAGACACATGGATGGATCAGAAACAAATCTTGTCATCGAGGAGTATATTGGCTAGAAGGGGAGATAAGGCGTGAACATAAATGACTATAAGATGGACAGTAACTCTTTGCTACAGGAGAAGTTAAGACAAAATGATTTGGAAGTTCAGAGGAGGGAGAAACTGATTCCAGCTGAATAGGGAAGTGGTGCGGGAAGCACAGGGTGGGAGGAGACGAGACCATGTTAGGTGACACCGCAGAAAGTAGGGCTTGAGTGGCACGAAGAGATGGAGAGGCTAAAGGAACAGCAAGAGCAGAGATGGGGTGGTGGTGAGAAGTATGGAATAAATACTTCTTGGACCTTGTAAACTTGTCCTTACAGCCAGGCCCACCCTTAACACTTGCAGGTCCTGGGATTTTAGTACAATGAGAGCCCACATTCCATTAGTCTAAACAGTTCAATTTGTAAATCAAGCAAATAAACTGTCGGGTAAGTATGTTTCATTCTCCTACCTTGATAAGATACTTTCATAACTACCTGGAAGACCAGTTCAAATTTAGACTTCTTAGACTATTTCAAATCTTAGGCTGTCCCAAGTATTGCACTGGGACATGGTGGCTCAGAAAGAGCCAACTGCTAGCCCCCGGCCCGACTGCTTTCTTACCTCACTTTCTTACCCCCACTTCCATCCCAAACTATGAGGTGCCTTTTATACGAGGGTACCTATCCCTTAAGTTCAAGTTCCATATACCTATTACCGCCCCTTCCAGCACAGAGCCACCTCTTGGCCACCCATCTGGCCTAGAGGGATATACTAGCTTGGCAGCACTGTCAACCCCTGGGAGGATGGACCTGGGGAAGAGACCCCATAAAGGGCCTGAAACTGGGTTCAAAGCCACTTGTCAGGGAATGTGCAGTCCAGCATCAATCTGGGGCAAGAGACTGGGGAGCATGGGTTTAGATGGACACATCCTCTTGTCCCCATAAACTTTCTGCCCCACAAGGAGAGGCACAGTTAGCCAGAGCTGGGCCTTATAAAGCATGGGCATTCTAAAGTTCCTGGGCCTAAGGGCTGCCGCTCACCGCAATCCTGTGAGATTGGAGGGAGCCCCATTTACATACTTAAAGTAGTTATGATAAAAGTCACTTGGTAAAAATCTGTCTCCAGAAGTATTAAATAACCAGCTCTATAAACGTTTCATGATTATGTGGCCTGCTTATCCAGGTCTAAATAAAGCCCTCTTTATTTCTTTATCATGACTTGCAAAGCCAGTTTGTTTCAAATATTGTTCTGAGGGGCAAGATTAATTCTGTGTTTTAATCTGGCCCAAAGAGTTGATGCTTTTGAATTGTGGTGCTGGAGAAGACACTTGAGATCAGCTGCAAGGAGATCAAACCAATCAATCCTAAAGGATATCAACCCCAAATACTAACTGGAAGAACTGATGCTGAAGCTGAAGCTTTAATACTTTGGTCACCTGATGCAAAGAGCCAACTCTTTGGAAAAGACTCTGATGCTAGGAAAGATTGATGGCAGGAGGAGAAGGGGACAACAGAGGATGAGATAGTTGGATGGCATCACTGACTCAATGGACATGAGTTTGAGCATACTCCAAGAGAGAGTGAAGGACAAGGAAGTCTCCAGTTCATGGGGTGCTGCAGTTTATGGGGTCGCAAAGAGTTGGACATGACTTAGTGACAGAAGAACAACAGTTTGGTCTGTCTAACAGCAGGGATCTACTGAAATGCAATCACAGGCACAGAGGAAGAAAATAGGGAATGTAAAATTTCATTGTAGCCTGAGTAATCTTGGGAAGAATTTAAAGGGTCAGGAAACTTTTGAGAGTGGAGAGTTAGCCAGTTTTTAGCGTGTTAGGTAATGTAATACTGCCAGGACAGTGAGAGAGGGATTGCTGGGGATCATTCACTCAATAGGTATTCATTGGTTGAATATGGGGGCTTCCCGGTGGCTTACATGGTGGCAATGCAGGCAGATCAACCTGCAGACCCAGGTTCGATCCCTGGGTCAAGAAGATCCCATGGAGAAGGGAATGGCTACCCACTCCAGTATTCTTGCCTGGAGAATTCCATGGACAAAGGAGCCTGGCGGGCTGTCGCAGAGTTGGATGCTACTGAGTGACTATCACTTTCACTTTAGGTTGAATATACTATTAACAGGTGAAAGTTAGGCTCTAATATGGAAGGTAAGTACAGAGTAGAAAGGAATTCCAACTTCTGAGATGTTAACCTCTCAGCAGACACTTTAAGTCTACAATGGAGTATGTTAGTTGTTTCAGTTCAGTTCGGTTCAGTCGCTCAGTCATGTCTGAGCTCAGTCATGTGACCCCATGAACTGCAGCATGCCAGGCCTCCCTGTCCATCACCAACTGCCAGAGTCTATCCAAACCCATGTCCATTGAGTCGGTGATGCCATCCAACCATCTCATCCTCTGTTGTTCCCTTCTCCTCCTGCCCTCGATCTTTCCCAGCATCAGGGTCTTTTCAAATGAGTCAGCTCTTCGCATCAGGTGGCCAAAGTTTTGGAGTTTCAGCTTCAACATCAGTCCTTTCAATGAACACCCAGGACTGGTCTCCTTTAGGATGGACTGGTTGGATCTCCTTGCAGTCCAAGGGATTCTCAAGAGTCTTCTCCAACATCACAGTTCAAAAGCATCAATTCTTCAGCACTCATCTTTCTTTATAGTCCAACTCTCACATCCATATGACTACTGGAAAAACCATAGCCTTGTTAGTTGTTTAGAATTTGGAATACATTCTCAGAGGAGGAGTGCTATATAAATGGTTGTTACATTCCCAGCAGAGCTGATAAAAATCTATGAAACTTGTAAATTACTTAATAAACATTTACTGAATACCTGACACAAGCAAAACCACGTGCCAGCTTTTAAGTGCCCTGGGCTAGGCACCAAAAACTCCATAAATTGCCATAAAATAACAGGAATTAATACAGTCATAACATGTTAAAACAAAGCACTAAATATAATGTGTTGTTTTAGTCTTGAGTGGTGGGGCTTACTAAGGTTTAATGGAGAGAAGAGGTCTATTATGGAGACCACTTTGCTCTTTGGAGAGACATTAACACTGGGGACACATCGGATCTTTATTGGATCATATTTCATGTCACTGTGTCAGCACTGTTTTTACATTAAGAAGCCATGATTAGGAACTTTGTCATTTGCATATGAAATGAATAGAGGAGGGAGAGCAAATAAGAGAGTGGCAGAGATACATTTCTTTGGTATCTAGTTAGGACTTTGGAACAGAGAAAGTTGAAGGCATAAGAGGATGCATGGTAGGAGGAAGGGTGCCTGGGACAGAATGGAGGAAAAGCAAAGGCGGCAAGAGGGTGAACAGAGAGCATGCCCATTAGAGGACACATGGCAGATACAGCAGGAACTAGAACACAGTTTTCCTAATTTGGTCCACTCTCTGCTATGCAACAGAAACAATGAGGGTTGAGCTGAGCCTTGAAGAAAGAGCAAGTCTGAGATGACAGAGAGGAGAGCATTTCAGGAAGAGGAAGTGGCCATGAACCTGCTCAGGGACCAGTGAACAGAGCCAGGCTGTGAGAAGGAAGAGAGGAGGGAGGCCAGAAGCAAAGGGTCAGTGTAGCTCAGTCAAAGCACCGGAATTCACACTGGGGTAAAGGGGTGCTAATCAAGATCGCCGGGGCGGCGGGGGTTGGGGGGGTGGGGGGGGGTGACACGAGTTACAGCAGTATTTTAACCAGCAGGTAGAAATGAGAGGAACTGGAAGAAAAAGAACTTCTCATATTTCTAGGTTACTTTGATATAGATTTTGCTTGAGAGAATAAAAGTCATCTAGTCAGACAGATGATTATTTGAGGATTTTTCTTGACATATAACTTTACAAAAAACAAACAGATGCTTCATAGATGACTGTATGACATTGCAGTGACCACACTCTGGCCTGCCACAGTAGTCTTTCCCAGAGAAATTCAAATGTTTCTAGGTTTCCATCATTATTTCTTACCTCCTTCACAGACTATTAGATGCAAGGACATAATATATGGAAAACACTTGGTATTGCCTCTCACAAACTAACTGGCCAGTGAATGTCAGCTATTATTATTTTTAAATAGATATTTTCCTTCATGATTTAAAAGTGTTCTCTTTGTATTATGTGGAGTCCTGGTAGAGAGGTTAAGAACAGAGACTAGAGTCTCATGAGCCTGAGTTTTATGATTGTGAGATAGTTACCAACTCCCTGAGCCTCAGTTTCCTCATTTATAAAATGGGAATGATCATACTAACCTTTTGAGTGTATTGTAAGGGCCAAATGACACTCTATATATAAAGAAGTTAAGGTGTAGCAATTTCTTAATAAATGGTGGCTACTGTTTTATTTTTGATTCTGCACAAAGATACTACTGTAATTGGCACATTAAATTGCAAATCTTTCTGTAAACCTCCCATTTACTCTATGTATATTCGAAGTTACTTGATATATTATGAATAATAAGAACAGAGTTGTAGAGACAGTGCATGATCTACAGTCCTCGTTTACTTCATTTTGTGGGGAACTTTTTGTAAATATGGAAATATTACATAAAATCACTTAAGAAAACAAACAAAAAATGTGAATCATGGTCAAAATCTCAATGTTTCCATCCGTATAGAAGATAAAAGTAATCTATCTTTTGGATTTTTATAAACATAGAATGCAAAAGCATCTTTTACTTTGTTTTAAACACACATTTAAAAAGATACTTACATCAAAATACACACGCTGACCTGGCCAAACCAATGCTTTCTTCTTGGAATCCATTGGAAAATCAAGCAGTTCATATCTGTAAGGGTTACCTGAAATTTTCCAGAAAAGCAGCCTTTTAATTAATAGAATTTATGGGTGCAATAAATACAAACAAGATAATAGGAGGTAGAGAGGAATTCGGGTGCACATTTGAGCTTTATAGTTATAGCTCTGTTTGAACTCTTGCCCTTAGTAAACAGCATGTGGGCCACACAGAGCAAGAATGAGTCTCTAAGCCTGATGCCTTCAGCAGATTGAGGGGGCAGCAGTATTGCTCCTTTCTTTGTTTTTTTAAAAAGGTGATTTAAGTAAATCATAGGTAAAGGGATTCTTAGGTAAATCATAAATCTCTTCCTAGATACTCTTTTTGGTCTCTGAAGGCTCAGCAAATACATTTCTATACCACCTGTTTTAGGTTTTCTCTGTTTAAATATCAAGAAATGGAGTTAGTATGTGCTTACCAAAAGAAGTATTTAAATAGAACATTTAAGGAATACAGCTTTTTAGGTATTGGTGGTAGCTGGAGAAGCTTTACCAAATACAGCCTGGCTTCCTCTGGTCCCATGATAAACTCCACATTAAAGCATGCTCTGAACACCCATCGCCATATGTAATAAGGACAAAGGCTGGCATTTATTGAACATTTATTATAATGTTAGTATTATACTGCTAGTATTGTACTGAGTGCTATGAGGAAGGTACTATTATTTCTACTTTAACAAATGAGGAAATTGAGGCACAAGGAAAATAAGCAATTTTCTCAAGGTCACACAATGAATAAGTGCAATAATTCAAATTTAGGCAATCTGGTTCTAGAGCTTCTCTTAACCAAGATTCTACTTATTTCTAAAAAAGAAGAGTTAAAATAAGTGGAAGAGTAGAAAACCCAAGGTAGTACTAGTTCCTGGGAAGGTTTATTTTATTAGGGTTATTAGATTATATTCATCTTTTTAAAATCCCCCAAAGATGACTAACTGGTCAAGGACAGGTAGATGCTTGAAACAGAAGATTAAGGTGGTAACTTATTTCTTCAATCCCTGGTCTACAACTGCACTGAAAAGTTTTTATAAATTCAACACGTTTGTGTGATTTCTTCCTAATTGTATGCACTTCATGTAATTTCAGAATTAACTAATTTCAGTTCAGTTCAGTTGCTCAGTCGTGTCTGACTCTTTGTGACCCCATGAACTGCAGCATGCCAGGTCTCCCTGTCTATCACCAACTCCCTGAGTTTACCCAAACTCATGTCCGTTGAGTCGGTGATTCTATCCAACCATCTCATCCTCTGTTGTTCCCTTCTCCTCCTGCCCTCAATCTTTCCCAGCATCAGGGCCTTTTCAAATGAGTCAACTCTTCACATCAAGTGGCCACTTCAACATCAGTCCTTCCAATGTACACCCAGGACTGATCTCCTTTAGGATGGACTGGCTGGGTCTCCTTGCAGTCCAGGGGACTCTCAAGAGTCTTCTCCAACACCATGGTTCAAAATCATCAATTGTTCGGCGCTCAGCTTTCTTTATAGTCCAACTCTCACATTCATACATGACTACTGGAAAAACCATAGCCTTGACCAGATGGACCTTTGTTGACAAAGTAATGTCTCTGCTTTTTAATATGCTGTCTAGGTTGGTCATAACCTTTCTTCCAAGGAGTAAGAGTCTTTTAATTTCATGGCTGCAATCACCATCTGCAGTGATTTTGGAGCCCCCCAAAATAAAGTCAGCTACTGTTTCCACTGTTGCTCCATCTATTTGACATGAAGTGATAGGACCAGATGTCATGATCTTAGTTTTCTGAATGTTGAGCTTTAAGCCAACTTTTCACTCTCCTCTTTCACTTTCATCAAGAGGCTCTTTAGTTCTTCTTAACTTTCTGCCATAAAGGTGGTGTCATTTGCATATCTGAGGTTATTGATATTTCTCCCTGTAATCTTGATTCCAGCTTGTGCTTCATCCAGCCGAGCGTTTCTCATGATGTACTCTGCAGAGAAGTTAAATAAGCAAGGTGACAAAATACAGCCTTGACGTACTCCCTTTCCTACTTGGAACCAGTTGTTCCAAGTCCAGTTCTAACTGTTGCTTCCTGACCTCCATACAGATTTCTCAAGAGGCAGGTCTAGTGGTCTGTTATTCCCATCTCTTCCAGAATTTCCCATAGTTTATTGTGATCCACACAGTCGAAGGCTTTGGCATAGTCAATAAAGCAGAAATAGATGCTTTTCTGGAACTCTCTTCCTTTTTCAATGATCCAGCAGATGGTGGCAATTTGATCTCCGGTTCCTCTGCCTTTTCTAAAACCAGCTTGATCATCTGGAAGTTCACGGTTCACGTATTGCTGAAGCCTGGCTTGGAGAATTTTGAGCATTACTTTACTAGCGTGTGAGATGAGTGCAATTGTGCGGTAGTTAGAGCATTCTTTGGCATTGCCTTTCTTTGGGATTGGACTTTTCCAGTCCTGTGGCCACTGCTGAGTTTTCCAAATTTGCTGGCATATTGAGTGAAGCACTTTCACAACATCATCATTTAGGATTTGAAACGGCTCAACTGGAATTCCATCACCTCCACTAGCTTTGTTTGTAATGATGCTTCCTAAGGCCCACTTGACTTCACATTCCAGGATGTCTGGCTCTAGGTGAGTGATCACACTATTGTGATTATCTGGGTCATGATGATTTTTTTTCTTCAGAATGGATCTTCAGTTCTTCTGTGTACTCTTGCCACCTGTTCTTAGTATCTTCTGCTTCTGTTAGGTCCTGTATTGAGCCCATCTTTGGGCTGTCCTGCATTGAGCCCATCTTTGCATGAAATGTAGGGATTGAAAAAAATTAATTTACTTTGATGATTTACCTAATGGGATCATAAAAATTTCAACTGCTTAGATATCCTATACATATATACATCAGTTCAGTTCAGTCACTCAGTTGTGTCCGACTCTTTGCGACCCCATGAATCGCAGCACGCCAGGCCTCCCTGTCCATCACCAACTTCCGGAGTTCACTCAGACTCACGTCCATCGAGTCAGTGATGCCATCCAGCCATCTCATCCTCTGTCGTCCCCTTCTCCTCCTGCCCCCAATCCCTCTCAGCATCAGAGTCTTTTCCAATGAGTCAACTCTTTGCATGAGGTGGCCAAAGTACTGGAGTTTCAGCTTCAGCATCATTCCCTCCAAAGAAATCCCAGGGCTGATCTCCTTCAGAATGGACTTGTTGGATACATGTGTGTATATATATGTATATAGATAAATATCTCTATATATATTTGATATAGCTTTCACTACCTTTTATGGACTGATTCAGCATGCTATACACATACTAAAATCATTATATATAGCAAAGTATGTAATAAAAATAGTAGCTGCTAACACAATCTCTATTATCTATGAAGTAAGCATGACTATTCCATTTTACGGAGTGTGAAGTGGAGGCAGAGAAGTTAAGAAACTTTCCCATGGCCCGTGGTGAGTAAATGGCAGAGCCAGAATGCTATCCATGCAGTTGGACTCCTTAGTCCATGCTCTTAAACATTCCACCATATCTTTCAAAATTTACTGCCTCCTAATACGATGCCGAGGTTGATACTGATCATGGCAGTATTCTCTTCTTAGACTGGGTCCAAATATTCATGTAGAGGAACTGCATTATAGTGTAGTTCTTGGGTCTTACCAAAGTTCATTCAACAAATATTTACCTCTGTCTGCCATGTACCTCTTTTGTCATCTTCAGTTACTGGCCCTCTAGTATCTTGTCTTTCTCCATTGATTTATTCTGTTGTGAGGCGTCTAGTATGGGATAGAATTGATGGCTAGTGTATGAGCTTACTATCCTCTTTAGTGAAACATATCTGGGAAGACCCCAAGGTTTGCATCTGCGAAAAGACCCTCCAGAGTGTTCAAAGGAATTGATTAAATTGATCTTATTACTTCCTGAGTCTTCTTCCAATGATGATCTTTTCAATTTTATCCCAACAGCTACACACATGTCTAGACTGAACCTCTGAGCCAAATGTTGTCCTTTGTGCTGATCACTTGAGCTAGAATGAAATTTATCAAAGCTAAACCATAGAGAGAATGGGAAGGAAATAAACACTGAAAATACAAGTAGAATACAAGCAACTAATTCTACATTTGGTTTCTGGTTATATCATAGGAAGCTCTGTAAAGAAAAGTAAAGAGCATCTGCAGAGAATTTAATTTAGTCTGTAATGGGGTCCTTTGTTTAATTTTATTATTGAATAAACTTCAAATATAAAAAGAATGAATACTGTTCTGATTTGAAATCATGTTACCTCTTGTCTTCAAAACTGTTGTATCATAAGGCTTTGTTGGCACCGTGGGAGGGAACGGCTGTTGGGTTCGGGCTTTAATGCCAGTGTAGAGATCCTTGGGTGATGTAAAAGTCGGGAACATGGCTCCACGGGAGATGTGTGTATGGTAGGGGTGTTCAATTGGATACGGGGAGCAGATTTCCCTGAGATTTAGTTGAGAAAACAAAACAGAATAGAAAGAAGTGCAATGGAAAACACTTAATCATCCAGTATTTATTGGGCCTCTCCTTGTGGCAGTACTGTT
The DNA here is from genome assembly GCF_023091745.1 of Budorcas taxicolor. Lineage (NCBI taxonomy): Eukaryota > Metazoa > Chordata > Mammalia > Artiodactyla > Bovidae > Budorcas > Budorcas taxicolor. Next base: position 72,578,499 of record NC_068913.1, on the reverse strand, counting down.
CTAATCCCTGGTGTATGACAGTGACCCAAAGTTCCTATCCTCATGGAGTTAGCATTCTGGTGGAATAGATATCACAAAACATATGAAATATTCTTAATTTTGCTAAATGAATAAAACAACGTTATTTTAAGAATTAATTTCAAAAATATACAAGCAACTCCTGCAGCTCAATTCCAGAAAAATAAACAACTGAATCAAAAAATGGGCCAAAGAACTAAACAGACATTTCTCCAAAGAAGACATACAGATGGCTAACAAACACATGAAAAGATGCTCAACATCACTCATTATCAGAGAAATGCAAATCAAAACCACAATGAGGTACCATTTCACACCAGTCAGAATGGCTGCGATCCAAAAGTCTACAAGCAATAAATGCTGGAGAGGGTGTGGAGAAAACGGAACCCTCTTACACTGTTGGTGGGAATGCAAACTAGTACAGCCACTATGGAGAACAGTGTGGAGATTCCTTAAAAAACTGGAAATAGAACTACCTTATGACCCAGCAATCCCACTGCTGCGCATACACACTGAGGAAACCAGAATTGAAAGAGACACGTGTACCCCAATGTTCATCGCAACACTGTTTATAATAGCCAGGACATGGAAGCAACCTAGAGGTCCATCAGCAGACGAATGGGTAAGAAACCTGTGGTACATATACACAATGGAATATTCAGTTCAGTTCAGTCGCTCAGTCATGTCCGACTCTTTGCTACCCCATCAATCGCAGCACGCCAGGCCTCCCTGTCCATCACCAACTCCCGGAGTTTATTCAGAATCATGTCCATCGAGTAGGTGATGCCATCCAGCCATCTCATCCTCTGTCGTTCCCTTCTCCTCCTGCCCCCAATCCTTCCCAGTATCAAAGTCTTTTCCAATGAGTCAACTCTTTGCATGAGGTGGCCAAAGTATTGGAGTTACTCAGCCATTAAAAAGAATACATTTGAACCAGTTCTAATGAGGTGGATGAAACTGGAGCCTATTATACAGAGGGAAATAAGCCAGAAAGAAAAACACCAATACATATACTAACGCATATATATGGAATTTAGAAAGATGGTAATGATAACCCTATATGCAAGACAGCAAAAGAGACACAGATATATAGAACAGTCTTTTGGACTCTGTGGGAGAGGGCGAGGGCAGGATAATTTGGGAGAATGGCATTGAAACATGTATATTATCATATGTGAAACAAATCACCAGTCCAGGTTCAATGCATGAGATGGGGTGCTCGGGGCTGGTGCACTGGGATGACCCAGAGGGATGGGATGGGGAGGGAGGTGGGAGGGGTGTTCAGGATGGGGAACACATGTACACCCGTGGCAGATTCATGGCAATGTATGGCAAAACCACTACAATATTGTAAAGTAATTAGCCTCCAATTAAAATAAATAAATTTATATTAAAAAATAAAAAATAAATAAACTGTAGTGAATTCGTTATCAGTGCATATATTTTGCTACTGATATAAAAATATGAAGTGGAAGATATATGAATTTTGTAGTTTTTGGAACACTACAGGAAGAATTTCTAGTTGCTTTCCATTTCTGCATCTTATTTTTAAAGAATCTCCATACTTCATTTTATGGAATCCTTTCAGGCATTCAATTTCAATGGGCAAAATGATCCCTTACCATCTTGGACTCAACCAGGCCATCTGTTTCTTTAAGCAATCAATCAACAAAATATACTGCCTGTTTATCTACACAGTGTACACAGTACTGTTTAGAGATCAAAAAGCCAAAAATAGCTAGTATACTGAATGAAAAAAAAAAACAAAAACCCAACAATTTAAAAAGACAACAGGGATACAATTTTCTTCTCATTTGAAGAAAAAGCAGAGTTCTTAAAAAGAACTAGCAGAGGTTTAAAAAAAACTGTTGAGAGTTATCTAAATTAGAAGAGAATCAAAATTAGGAAGTCCAAGGAACAGAGAAGTGTTATATATAAGTAGAAAATACAGTTTTAAAACACGCGGAAATCTTCATCTCGAATTTCTAGTCTTTAGAACTGTGAGACCATAAATTTGTTTGTTTGTTTTTTCCCCAGAAAATATAACCAGATAATTCAGACCTCCAATAGAGCATATGCAAACTGAATAGAAAACACGCTCCAGGCATACAGGTGCTCTGGGCTTTCATGGGACAAGGGCTAGGGAAAGGGTTTGAAAGTTGAACTGCATTTCTAGTGCTCACAGTGAGAACTCACAGAAATTATGGGAAGGCTGTGTGATGTCTGTATTTACCAGGCTGAAATAAATGTATAGGTTATGCCACAAATGTTTATGTGAAAGTCTTGTTACTGAAATTTCTCTATCACTATTTTCCATCTAAGTATTGGCAGGATTTATATAATAGCTTTTGCAAGTTCCTATGGATGGTGTGACTGTGAAAGAATGAGAATAATTTCTATAAGAAACATTTTAAAATGTCTCATTGCTTTGGCATCATAGGACATTTTTCAATAGCAGCCATTTTTGGTTAGTTTGGCCATCTGTTCTCATCACCCTGATGCAAACCTGTACTGAATTCAGCAGCCCTGGCATCTTGGTGGGCTCTCTGAAATACCTCATAGCTTAAGATTCTTAACAAGTTCCTGGTTTCTTACAGACACCACAAGAAGTTAAGATTGATTTGTAAGAGAAAAAGCCTGGACTTCAAGCATAAATCATTTCTGAGGCCAGTCAGCTATTTTTGTTTTTGTGTAAAGTGATCTGGTTTTCTTGCCCTTGTGGCAGGCTCTCTCACTTGAACACACTTTTGAATTTGGTATAGCATTATTTTATTGCTAGCCACTAAACCTTTTTCCAGTTTATAAGTGCCACATCATCTACTGGACAGCTTGGAACAAGGTATAACATCATCAACTCTATGATGACATGAGAACACAGAATCAGGACATTCCTGGATCCCAGCTAACTGATGTCCCTGGGAGTCATGAAGACTCAGAAGTAGTGACTGCTCTTTCACTGTAGCAATACTGGTTGTACTTCATTTTATATGCTATGCAATGATTGTCCTTTCTTCTAGATAAATATTTCCAGTGCCTGCTTCAATGGTTCTATAGTGAACTGTGCCCCCTTTGTAAGAGGAATTAATTTCTTACCATTAAGCTTGAAAATAAGTGAGCATTTAAAGTTTGAGCAAATAAAGCAGGAACAAACATGTTTGTGCTCATGGAGAGTGTCCAGTCTGCTTGAGTCAGGTAAGGCTGGAGTTTCCTGTAGGCTAGTAAAACCTACGTTCTAAGGGAGCATTTTGTTCAAGGCACATGCAAAGCCTTGAGGGCTTGGCTCATTCACCTTCAGGTAGAGCACTCAGGAAGCAGGGGACCTGGATGAGAAACAAAGAGATCCTAGGGAAAGTGAGGAATGAATGAGAAAGGCTGGGCTTCTAATATTGTCCAACAGCCAGGAGACCTGAGTCATAAAACATACTGGTAAGAATGGTTAATGGAGTAAATTGAATGCAGTAATTGTCTTAGAGCTAATTAACTTTTCATGTATGCAACTTTTCTGGGTAGAAAATTCATTTTGATTCTCCTGGGTTCTTTCTAGGATGTGCCAGGTTGAGCTAAGGTGTAAGAACCAGTGGGAATGTGGAATTAGTGGGATTAATTTGGAACTTCTGTTACCATTTCCCATGGACTTGATGTGGTTTAAGGAAATGTGGTTATGAATATTTCAATAAATGGTCCTATCTGCTCCCTGTTCCTAGAAAATATCCCAGTAAGCCATTTTGGAAGGTCCTCAGACATTGTAACTGCTACATGAGTAGGAATTACGCTCAGAGAACTTTGCCTTTAAATGTTAACTACAATGACAATAAAACACATGCCAGGCCCTCTGCTAACTGCTTTATCTACATTCTTTCTGAGAGAATAATCTGCTGCTAAGTATTTAGCTCCAGGTCAGAGGCCAGGGCAAGGTGACCCCATGTTTTACTAATTTGATATTGGTAAGAACTTCCTGAACAAAAGTCATTACATTTCTTTTCATTATATCTTGTTTTTGTCACAGAGACACCAGAAAGCAGAGATTAATTTGTTAATTTAGAAAATAAATTCTAAAGGCCAAGAGTTTGCTGTTGTGCTCTGTGTGTGTATTCAGTTGTGTCCGATTCTTTGCAACCCTATGGACTGTAAATCACAAAAAAGAATCACAAGAATTCGATAAGCTTTTTCTTTCTGAGACTGGTCCTCTTAATAGAAGGTAAAATTGCAGAATGTATATCTGTAGTTCTTAGGATCTTCTGGTTTTGGGTGTGGCCTGGATTTTGGCTTTGTGTAGAAGGGGTAAAAGTAGGACTAGGAAGGCAGCGAGGGGCCCCCGTTAATTATCATCACTTAGGATTAAGGCAAAACTTTTTTCCCTTCAGATTCTAGTAATATATATTTCCTAGCAAACAGTATTAAGTTATATCTGGTAATGATTTAAGAAAATGTTACTTTTAAGACCTGAAAGCTGTGGACTCTGTGTTTCTTGAGTCGAGGTATATTATGGAATTTCATTTAATATCTTGTATATATGTTATTTTTGTTAGTTAAAAAATTGCAAATTATACCCTGAACTAAATTTTCAAGTTGTAACCCATTCAAGTTTTGAGTACCAATGACCAGAATGTATATTTATTCCTTTAAACTAAGACTGTGTAGAAAATAATTATACTCCTGTTACATTAAATGATTTATAAATATTACTTTTCATTTTGTGTCCATAAATAGAGAAGAAATAATAAGGAAAAGGCAGAATATCAAACACTCGCTTAACTACATACACATTTAAATAAAGGGATTCAGTTTCTCTTTGACTAATTCAGGTAGAGGCATGAGCTGTCTCTGGACTCTGCCCTATTGAGCAGGTCTACCAAGATTTTTATCAAAACACTACACAGCTCTTCCAAGGAGATGTTTGAGGAGTTGAGGTCAAAGGAAGAAGAGACTTTGGAACTTATCGGGCTATAAGGTCATATGGCAGAAAGTGAAGAGGAACTAAAAAGCCTCTTGATGAAAGTGAAAGTGGAGAGTGAAAAAGTTGGCTTAAAGCTCAACATTCAGAAAACAAAGATCATGGCATCTGGTCCCATCACTTCATGGGAAATAGATGGGGAAACAGTGGAAACAGTGTCAGACTTTATTTTTGGGGGCTCCAAAATCACTGCAGATGGTGACTGCAGCCATGAAATTAAAAGACGCTTACTCCTTGGAAGAAAAGATACGACCAACCTAGATAGCATATTGAAAAGCAGAGACATTACTTTGCCAACAAAGGTCTGTCTAGTCAAGGCTATGGTTTTTCCAGTGGTCATGTATGGATGTGAGAGTTGGACTGTGAAGAAAGCTGAGCACCGAAGAATTGATGCTTTTGAGCTGTGGTGTTGGAGAAGACTCTTGAGAGTGCCTTGGCCTGCAAGGAGATCCAACCAGTCCATTCTGAAGGAGATCAGCCCTGGGATTTCTTTGGAGGGAATGATGCTGAAGCTGAAACTCCAGTACTTTGGCCACCTCATGCAAAGAGTTGACTCATTGGAAAAGACTCTGATGCTGAGAAGGATTGGGGGCAGGAGGAGAAGGGGACGACAGAGGATGAGATGGCTGGATGGCATCACTGCCTCGATGGATGAGAGTCTGAGTGAACTTCGGGAGTTGGTGATGGACAGGGAGGCCTGGCGTGCTGCGATTCATGGGGTCGCAAAGAGTCGGACACGACTGAGCAACTGAACTGAACTGCAGGTCATGAGGAAAAAAATAAAACCAACAAAAATGGACTACTTTTTATTTTTCATGCTGTCACAGAGAGAATTTGAAAAGTCCAAAACAGAGGTCTTCATATAGTTGTTTTTTAAAAAAGAAAACCCCAAAGAGCCTAGACTTCACTTTTAATAGCCTTTTGAGCAGATCTTTGCTTTAACTGGAATGCAATTTTTAAATGCCAGCTTAGTATTTCCAGTTAACGTTGATAGGAACTCTAACAGCATCAGGGACACCAAGCACTCAGATAGTGGATTCTAATACCATTCTCCAGTGGAAGGAGCTGGGGCTCCTTGGAGAAATGGCTGGTTCTAGACCTGGGGCAGGACATAAATAGGATGAGCCTGGAGCATCTTGTACTCCAGAAGCATCTTGGAGCATCTTGTACTGCCAGAAAGTAAGGAAATGCTAAAAGAAAAAGCCCCACAGTGATAAGTGACGAACTACTTAAAAACAAAGAAACCAACAGAAAAATAAACCAAAAACCTTCATACACAATGCCCCCAGTGATAGGGGTATGGGCATAGAAGCCAACTGAAAGAGCTCTTGTGGCCAATTTGAATGACAAAATAAAGTAGTACAGTATTGCTACTCAAGTATTGAGTACAAAATAAATCCATGAGTCTATACTGGTTAAATAAGTGATTAAATAAATGAGGAGGAATAGACACATTTCCCTTACAAAACAATACCAAATAATTTATGCAGATACCCTGCCGTCAAGGAGGTGGAGTTTAATTCCAGACTTTTAAGTGTGGGCTGCACATAGTGATTTTCTTCTAAAGACTATAGGATGGGAAAAGGAGAAAAAAAGGTTAACTGCACACTGGGGGAACTTCATAAATACCACATCAGCTAGGTAATCAAGGTTACCATCAACAGTGATAAGTTACACACTGGATAGGACATGATGAAAATGGCAATTTACCCCTGTGGTCCTCCTCCCTAAGACATACTACTGCAATCTAATCATGAGGAAGACACCAGACAAATCCTGACTGGGGGACATTCTACAAAATACCTGACAGATACTCATCAAAACTAGAGGTCATTTAAAGTATTCATTTTTATTTGCCTGTGCCAGGTCTTAGTTGCAGCACATGGGATCTAGTTTTCTGGTCCAGGGATTGAACCCTTTGCATTGGGGGCACCAAGTCTTAGCCACTGGACCACTAAGAAAGTCCCCTGAGGTAATTAAAAAAAAAAAAAGGGAAGTCTGAGGAACTGTCAAAGCCAAAAGAAGCCTATGGAGACATGACTACTAAAGGTACTGTGGTGTCCTGGATAGGATCCCGGAATAGCAAAAGGACATTAGGGGAAAACTGAGGAAATCTACATAGTACTAATGCACCACTATTGGCTCATTAATAGGACAAAGGTACCATACTAATATAAGGTATTATAATAAGGGAAACTGGGACTGAGGTAAATAGGAAATCTCTGTACTATTTTCCCAATAATTTTGTCAGTATAAAATAGTACTAAATTTAAAAGTTTACTTTAAAAAATCAGTCAGGAATATAATTGGGGGAAATCAGTAATGCTGTTATTTTGGACTTGTGTCAGCCTCTTCTCTTGCCTGATTAAGAAAAAAAAAAACTATGAAAAATATAACTTGTCCTTACACTAAGACATATAGATGGCCAATATTTTTTTCTTGATTATAACAGGGAAGGAAAATATAGTTGTCTACTTACCCTACTGTTGAATTAGGTGGTTTGGGCAGCCTAGAATAAAACCAGGAAACAGATTCTAATTTATATTAAGGACTTCTAAAAGCTCACATTTCTATTAGCAACTTGCTTAAGAATAAAGAAGTATCCCATTTGCAAACTACAGAGTCTCTATGATACTGACTGACTTTCTGGAACACTGAGTATTAACCAGACAGATATGATATTATCATATCTCAGTTGTCTGTTGGTCAATTTTTTCCATTACGCTTATCCTAACTTCAGCCCCACTCACCACTTGTTCTGCATTTCTAACTTATTCTAATGATAATAGAGCTTTAGTTCTTACTGACTTCACGCTCATAGGCAGAGCACCGAAGTGCTCTGAGGTAGCCTGACACCATGCATGTGGTGCAATTACATGACCTAAAGTGACCTGAGTGTGGCCTGGTTGGAGAAAACATATAAGTACAGTGTGTGCTTTGCCCCTTTGCCCAGAATTGCTCACCTCTCATGACAGTAAATGTTGCCCAGTTGCAGAGAGGCTAGAACAAAACTGAACAAGTTCTCAGGGGCATGCCTTTTCTGAATCACTTCACTATTAGAAGGTTGTATGTTTACTAATTGCTCTGAGCTCTACGTGCCAAGAAATGACACTACAGCCCAGGGACAAAGTCCACACTAGAGAAGGACTGTCATCAACTTTCATTGGATTTCAGCAGTTAGTTTCAGCCTATACAAATACTTCTGAAATATTTCAATTATGAAAAATGAACAGAATGATATCAGTCAATAGTGAAGGCAGTAAAATTGAATATACTGTTTGCTTTTTTATATGTTCCTCTATTTAGAAAGTGGTACACAAGCCATATAATTTTATTAGTCTATAATGTATTGTAAACACAAAATCCACATGCACTTTAAAAGGTTTATATCTTTATTTGGACTCTAAGTTTGTTGGAACTAAAAAAAAAAAAAGCATGTCTTCCAGTTAAATTTCTGTTGAGTAGGGAATGGAAAGCAATGAATATAAGAATCTATGAGATTGAGCGCTACCAGACTGACTATTATATATGAAACATTAAATCAGCATTTAAGAGTTTTCTCATTTAGTTGATTTTGACAAGTACTTACCTAAAATTAATTTGATTCAACATGGAAAAAATTGTGTGTGTGTATGTGTATAACTGAAATCACTTTGCTATACACTTGAAACTAATACAACATGGTAAATGAACTATACTTCAATTGAAAAAACAAAATGGAAAAATAAGAATAAAAATTTTTAAAGAAAAGCTTTTTTAAAAATTCAAAGTTTGAAAGGATAAAGCGAAAATAAAAAATGCTCAGAGACGCGAATTCCTTGACCTGAACCTATCCATGGTTTTACTGCCACTCTCTCCTTTTCAGTTTATTAATCCCAAAGGGAAAAAGGCCTAGCAACCACACATTTCATAACTTTTTGGCTCCCTCTTGTGGCTGAACTCTATATTAATTTATGCCCTATAAACAGAACTAATATTAGTATTTTCATTTTACATCAGTGCTGTCAGTATTTTCTCTGAAAATTACAAAGCAGGCCTTTGTAATATATACAACAAACTATTTCAATGAGCAAAAAATAATATACTAGAAAATAATTCCTCTAAGAAAAGAGTGAATTAAGTATTCTTTATCCAAAAGAGAAACTTACAGAGTAATTTTATGAAAAGTTATTTGTAGATTCTCATAACAAACCACTTTCATAAAATTCTGATTAAAATTTTTATTGAGGGCACTGGGGCTTTTTCTATGACCCTCTTAAGAAATGTAACAGATTCTTATTAGATTGAATAACAAAGTCAAAGGCAGGGAAATGGGTCAAGAGGACCTATATGAATCTTTTTGAACATTACTATTCCATCTTTCCAATTTTTTTTTGTTTAAATGCAAAAAACTATTAGTAGGTTTTAGTCTATTTATTTTATTCTTGTTCTTTTGGTCTTGGTTTCTATAGTCAATGATCTCTATGTAAAAAAAGGAAGACTTCTGTTTTCCTAGGAGTTCCCTAGACTTGAGGAAAATTTGGGGACTATTAAAATTTTGCATATGACTCATTTCCACTTAAAAATGTTATTTGATTTCACATAAGAAAAAGAAACCTCAAACTTACAAAGAATCATTTCCGTAGATGTCACTTTTTTTGTTCTGTGACAAATAATAAAATTGTTCAACAGGAAGCTTTCTGAAAAGAAAGAAAACATTAAATTGAACGTCTTTTTAATAGCAGTGTAATGTGAGATAGTAAAAGAATAACAGATGAATACAACCATGTATACGTTAATTCAGTACATGAAAAGATGGTATTTTAAATCAGTGGGAAAAGGCTTATTTTTTAATAAACAACACAGGAAAAATTCACTAGCCATTTGGAAAAAAAAGACTTCAACTTCATACTATTCAAAGAGATAATTTCAGATGGATTAAAAATCTAAGGAATTGGTGAAAAGCATACAAATATTAAAAAAATATACGAATATGCTTTTTTCTTGGTGGTAGGGAAAACATTTTAAATAAGATTTTTAAAAACTCAAAAATCAAAAGGAAATTTGAGAACATCAAATGAAAAATTTTTGAAAAGGGCTTCCCTGGTGGCTCAGTGGTAAAGAATCCGTCTGTCAATGCAGGTGACATGGGTTCGAGTCCTGATCTGGAAGATCCCACATGCTGAGGAGCAACTAGGCCCATGCACCCCGACTACTGCGCCTGTGCTGCAGAGCCTAGGAGTCGCAACTACTGAGCCCATATACTGCAACTACTGCAGCCTGCGTGCCCTGGAGCCTGTGCTCCACAACAAGAGTGTGTATGTGTTAGTTGCTCAGTTGTGTCCAACTCTTTGCGACCCCATGGACTGTAGCACACCAGGCTCCTTTGTCCATGGGATTCTTTGCAACAAGAGAAGCCACCGCAATGAGAAGCCCATGCACCACAACTAGAAAGCAGTGCCCACTTGCCAAAAGTAGAAAAAAGCCTGTGCAGCACAGCCAGCACAGCCCAAAATAAATAAATAGAAAAAAAATTTTTTAAGATAAGGAGAATTTATTAAAAAATTTAAAACAAGACAGTATAAAAAAGCTCAAATAAAACAAAGATTAGAAAAAATATTTATAATAAATACATATAGAGTTAATATCCAGAACATAAAGAACCTGTAAGAATCTATAGCTAAAAGACAAGCAATAAAAATGAGCAAAGAATAAGAACAGAAAGGAAATATAGTCAAAAATAAGAAAACAAATGTAAGAAAAAAGTACTCAATCTAATCAGAGAAATGCATTCTGATGATCAAGATAAATTTTTTATTCTTTAGATAGGCAAAAATTATACAGTTTGATAATGTTACTACAGTTGGCTAAGAATATGGCAAAATGGATACTTTTAGATACTACTCTGGGAATATAAAGCATTTGGGGGCTAAAATTAAAAATAATTCATATATTATGATCCATAACTTCTACTTAGAATTTTCCCTGGAGAAACTTTGTGTATTGAGCTCAAGGAAGCCTGTATAAAGATATTCATACATTTAGTTAATACAAAAGAAGAAAAAGAAAATACAAGAATGGCTAAATAATTTAATACATCCATACTGTGGAACACTATGAGAAATTTAAAGAATCAGATTATATCCATATTTACAATCTTTAGATTGCAGTTTTAGGTTCATGGCAAGGTTGACAGATTTGAAGGTAGAGAGATTATCAAATACCCTTTAACTCACACATGCTTCAGTTCAGTTCAGTTCAGTTGCTCAGTCATGTCCGACTCTTTGTGCCCCCATGAATCGCAGCACGCCAGGCCTCCCTGTCCATCACCAACTCCTAGAGTTCACTCAAACTCACGTCCATTGAGTCGGTGATGTCATCCAGCCATCTCATCCTCTGTCGTCCCCTTCTCCTCCTGCCCCCAATCCCTCCCAGCATCAGGGTCTTTTCCAATGAGTCAACGCTTCACATGGGGTGGCCAAAATACTGGAGTTTCAGCTTTAGCATCAGTCCTTCCAGTGAACACCCAGGACTGATCTCCTTTAGGATGGACTGGTTGGATCTTAGCCTCCCCCATTATCAACATCTCTCACAAGAGTGGTACATTTGCTAGGATTGATGAACTTCCACTGACACATCATTATCACCTGAAGTCCATAGTTACTGCAGCCTTCATTCTTGGTGCTTGTGATATTTTAATATATACTGTACTGCTGAACTCAGTTTCTTGTGAACACCCATCCTACATCTCATCTACCCAATGTAGACTCCAAAATACTCGCTTTCTCAGTCTTTGAGATTGGTCCTAGAGTGTGAGGGTTCTTCTTACCCCACAAGAATGCTCACCAACAGAATCTCACAACTGAGGATGTTCTCAATTAGGTAGATACTTTGTGGGCATCCGTCAGGCTTTCTCCAGTCACCTGGTGCTTTCTCAGTGGCTTCATAAACTAAATTATTACAGGGGCAGGAACAGAAGTTTTCATGTATGAACTCAGCAACATGAAACTCCCCTTCATCATAACTGGCCTGGCTACATTTGAGTTTACCAGAAGAAGTTACCAATCCTAAGTAATTCATAGAGAAAAATCTCCCTGGGTGTACTAGTCACCCACCTGGTAGGTGGTTGACTACATTAGACCCCTGCATCATGAAAGATGACTTATCCTCACAGGAACCTCTAACTAAGGATTTCCCTTTCCTCCTCACTACATTGCTGCCAGTTACATCATCAATGGAATGTAACTGAAGGCCTTATTCACTACATGATATCTTAAACAGTATTACTCTTGACTAAGGGTATATTGCTACTGCTACTGCTAAGTCACTTCAGTCGTGTCCAACTCTGTGCGACCCCATAGACGGCAGCCTACCAGGCTCCCCCGTCCCTGGGATTCTCCAGGCAAGAACTCTGGAGTGGGTTGCCATTTCCTTCTCCAGTGCATGAAAGTGAAAAGTGAAAGGGAAGTCGCTCAGTCATGTCTGACTCTTCACGACCCCATGGGCTGCAGCCTACCAGGCTCCTCCTTCCATGGGATTTTCCAGGCAAGAGTACTATTAGTCAAGGGTTATTTAGTTTATGAAGCCACTGGGTGACTGGAGAAAGCCTGACGGATGCCCACAGAGTATCTACCTAATTGAGAACATCCTCAGTTGTGAGATTCTGTTGGTGAGCGTTCTTGTGGGGTAAGAATAACCCTCACTAAGTAATACTCTTGACAATTTACCACAAAAAGAAATAAGGCATTGGTTGAATTGAAAAGATTCACTGGCCTTGTCATATTTACAGAATGCTGGAATAGCCTATTGATGACTCAGCTATGGCTCAGTGTTGTCCTGAAGAGTGTGGCACATGCTCTGAACTGGTCATCAATAAATACTTTCCTCTGTAACCAGAATGCATGGTCTAAAAAGTACGGGGAGAAGTGGGAGTGATGCCCCTCACTGTTTGTATTACACTTGAGAAAATTTTTACTTCCTCCCCAGCCACCTTGAGCTTTGCTCATTTAGAGGTTAAGGGAGAAATGCTGCCACCAGACAACAGAACAATGGTCCCACTGAACTGGAAGCTGAACTGATGATGTAATCTGGGGCTCCTTATGACTCTGGAGAAAACAGGCAAGGAAGAATTATTCCAAGTAGGCTGGGATTATAGATCCTAAATGTGAAGGGCAACAGGACTGCCACTATACCATGCTGGGGAAAAGGAGTATTTCTAGAACCGGGATCTTTTAGACACCTCCTAACATAGCTCCCTGGAGAAGGCAATGGCACTGCACTCCAGTTCTCTTGCCTGGAAAATCCCATGGACGGAGGAGCCTGGTAGGCTGCAGCCCATGGGGTCACAAAGAGTCGTATAAGACCAAGCGACATCACTTTCACTTTTCATTTTCATGCATTGGAGAAGGAAATGGCAACCCACTCCAGTGTTCTTGCCTGGAGAATCCCAGGGACGGGGGAGCCTGGTGGGCTGAAGTCTCTGGGGTCGCACAGAGTTAGACACGACTGAAGCGACTTAGCAGCAGCAGCAGCAGCAACATAGCTCCCAGGGGCATAAAATTCATAGAATAGAGTAGTAGCTGCACAAGGCAGAATCGCTAACAGCTTAGTTTTTTTGTTTTGTTTTTTAAGATTTACTTATTTATTTCGCTGTGATGGGTCTTTGTCGTGCGGGGCTACTCTTTGGTTGTGGTGTGTGGGCGGGCTTCTCATTGCAGTCACTTTTCTTGTCTCACAGCACAGACTCTCGGGCGTGTGGGCTTCAGTACTTGGGGCTCCCAGGTTCTAGAGCACAGGCTCAGTTGCTGTGGCCCATGGGCTTAGTTCCTCCTTGTCACATGAGTCGCTTGTCACTAAGCGACTTCCCTTTCACTTTCCACTTTCATGCATTGGAGAAGGAAATGGCAACGCACTCCAGTGTTCTTGCCTGGAGAATCCCAGGGATGGGGGAGCCTGGTGGGCTGCCTTAGTTCCTTCCCTGATAAGGGATCAAACTCGTGTCTCCTGCACTGGCAGGTGGATTCTTTACCACTGAGCCACCAGGGAAGCCCCAAGAGAAGCTTATAAATCTTTCAGAAACAAAATTTGGGTTTGCCCCACCAGGTAAAGACTTCCCTCGTGGCTCAGACAGTGAAAGAATCTGTCTGTAATACAGGAGACCTGGGTTTGATCCCTGGGTCAGGAAGATCCCCTGGAAATGGAATGGCAACTCACTCCAGTATTCTGGCCTGGAGAATTCCATGGACACAGGAGCCTGGTGGGCTACAGTCCATGGGATCACAAAGAGTCAGACACGGTTGAGCGACTAACACACACACACACACACACACACACACACACACACACACACACACCAGGTAATAAATTCCTGTGGGCTGAGGGCAAGGGAACTTGAAATATTTTTAAGAGATAAATATGATAATGATAACATTTAAATGATAAAAATGATAACGTTTAACACAAAAGGGTGTGACAAGAACCGAATATATTAACCTGCATTTCTGAGTCAGGAGTGATTGACATTCTATTTGGAACAAATATTTCCTTTCCCAAGTATCCTAGGGCTGCATTCCGTAAGACACCAAGACTTCTTTCTCATAAGAGGCTAGTCTTTTGCTTTCTTTTTACACACTATAATTCTGAATATACTTCTAAGTCTTTTAGAATATTGTACATTTTTTAATATACAAATTCTGGGGACCAGAACTATAAACTCCATGAGGAGCTATACCTTAATCTCAACAATGCTTGCTATATTCAAATGACTGAATAAGTGAATGGCTGGAATGAGTGAATGAATGAACAAATGAAAAGAATGTGGACTATGGAGTTAAATAAACCCAGATTCAAATCCCCATTCTGAAACTTCATATTGTCTGACCCAAGGAAAGGTACTGAGCTTCTTGGGTCTCTATTGTAAAACCAGGATAACAATTTCCACTTTACTAAGATATTAAAAATCTATATTATATTATAAAGCAAGTTCCACGAGAGTGGGGGCTTAAACAAATCTGTCGAATGAATTGATGAACTTGAGGTCCTATCTTCATTGTGTCAATATTTGCATCTTTCCAATTGGACTTTTCATTTGTCTGCTTTTTATTACTTTACTGAGGCTTTCATAAGGCTACCACATGTCCCTATTGGTATTGTTTTCCTCTATAGTTGTGGCCTATTTATTTAACTGCTTTAGAATAAAAAACTAGTTAGCTAGATTGTCAGTAAACTAGGTAGCCAGGATTGTTAGATAAAATAGGAGTAAGCGGGCTCTGTGTGGAGAAGCTTCAATGGATTTTGTTTTGAATAAATTTCATACTTAGTAGTTAATGTTGTGACATTTAATTTACTGCTCAGATTTTGTGTGTGTGTGCTTTATCTTCAGGTTTAACTGGCCTTTGAATAAATTTGCCCAAAGGGTAACTTTAAGACATAAATGATGACTGAAATATTTTAATACTTGAAAACAATGCCCATTAGATTCTAATGACTGACTATAGATGGTTTTAAAAAAAATAGAATTCGAAAGTCAACAACATTTGTAGAAATTAGGCCATCTATTTGCTCAAGCCAAAAAAAATTAATCTCTCTCAGGAATGTTACTTAGTTTTAGATAAAATATGATTAGTAAGGGAATTAGATTAATCAAATTTTTTGATCACATAAACATCTCTAAGGAGAGCAAAGATATTTATATTTTTTACTGACTTCACAATTAGAAATTATATAATTAGTGTTCCCATCTGTATCTTTTCATAAATAATAAGTTTAGAAGTAGATTTAAGTTAACAAAGGACTCACAATAGAAATACAGAAAATTGAATAACAATGACCTCTATGTGAGGGACTGAGTTTATTTACCTTGGCCAGATTTCTCCACCAAATCCATAATGCTGATGTCCTTTGCCCATGACTCTAGGAGGTTCACATTTCGGCCTGTGTTCCTCAGGGAGCGAAATGGGTATCATCCCTCCATATTCCCTTTCAGCGCCCCATGGAAGTCTACATCGTTGGAGTGACTGTCTTAATGTCTGATACCTGCATAAAAAGAGACTTTTGAAATATTAATGGGTTCAGAGTGGAATGCTATGGTCTGAATGTTTGTGTCCTTCCTGCCCCCAAATTTATGTATTTAAATCCTAATGTCCAATGTGACGATATAAAAAGGTGGGATCTTCAGGAAGTGACTAGGTCAGGAAGAGCAGTCATGAATGGGACTAATGCTCTTGTAAGAGAGATTCCAGAGAGCTCGTTAGCACTTCTACAATGTGGAAGTGAGCTAGAGTGAGAAGGACCTTGTTAGAAATACAAATTCTCTGGCTCCATCCCAGATCCAGGAATCAGAATTAGTGGGTGCAGTGAGGTGTTGAGCCCTATAATCTGTTTTTCTTTAATTTATTTTTTAATTGGAGGAAAATTGCTTTACCATGCTGCATTGGTTTCTGCCATACAACAGTGTGAATCAGTCACAATTATATATATATATATCTCCCCTCCCTCCTGAGCCTCCCTTTCCTCTCCCCATCCCACCTCTTTAAGCTGTAATCTGTTTTAAACAAGCCCACCAGATGATTCCTTTGCATGCTAAACTTTAGAAGTACTGCCCTATTCAACAAATTACCTTCCATAGAAAATAGTTCTTCAATTGTTCCATCCTTTACAACTATACCATTTAGTAGGTTGAAGACACGGAAATTTCCTAAATTGGCTGGTAGGGCTAGTCTCATCTTAAAAACTGGTAGTTCAGATGACTTTCTCTGCTCTTTCTCAACAAGGGAGTGAAGGGCCAGGACACATATTCACTGTTGTAAAAATGCTTCACAGGAAGTACTCAATGGATGTCTGTGAAATGAATTGCATGCCTGAGCGAATGAAAAAGGCCAAAGAGACTGATTTGTTTCCTGGACTGCTACTTATTACACAATATGAAAACTTTAGGCTAGGGAGAAGCCCTCACAAAACTCTTAAATCTGGCTAAAGACCTGCATCCTAATGAGGAAGGATTTTAGGTCTTCCAGTTTCCACTAATGGCAGTCAATTATTTAGACTAACCATCCCACTAAAAATAAATTAAAATGCTGGAAAAAGAGCTTTGGTGTTGGTGACCATGTGGAGGTGGTGGTGGGGGGAGAGTGGGGCCCTCAGACTTCATGGAAGTTCAGTGCCCCAATCCACATACCTTGCCCTATGTACCTCTTCTACCTGGCTGTTCTTAAGTTACATCCTCTTAAAATAAAGCAGTAATCTGTCACCAAGAAATGAACAGCACAATGTTCTAGAGAACAAAGAACAATGATTCATCACAGTTTCCACAGCACAACAAAGAGGACAGGTCATTGCAGACAAGACTCTGGCACACTCACCATGGAATCCCTAGGATATGGCACTGTGCCTTGCAAATATATGCTCAATAAATACTTACTGACTAGTTGGTTTTCCTTGAGAGCAGACAATAACATGACAATTTTAGGAAGGGGACCCATTGAACTTTGAGTCAAATTTTCTTGGAGAAGTTGAATTCTATTTTTATTAGACTGCTTCGATTTTCCTTGAGCAAACAACACAAAATGTTGAAAAGAAAAGCATCTTCTTAAAAGCAACTCATTGTTAACAAGACAGAAAGAGACACCAGAGTTCCCTAAGAGGGGAAATAGGAATCTGGAATGGTAAACAAGCACAGAAGCCACTTTTGCCCTTAAGGCAGTGCTAATTCGGGCAGATTTCGTTTTTGCTTTAAGGACACTGCAGGCGGAGAAGCACAGAAATCAGCCAGGTGAGGAATCTAAAGGAAGCCATCCCTACCGTAAACTGGGACCCTAAAAGACTGCCCTCTCATGTTAAAGGTGAGTCAGGAAAAACCAGCTCTCTCATTTTCTCCCCAAATTTGCACTTGCCCATGACTTGAACTCGAATTTAAGTGGTCAGAGATAGATAGCATACCCCCTATTCATAAATATGCAAGACCAACAGGATTCCCTTCTGGAGGTAGGATTCTTGGGTGAATCACTGTCTAGGATGAGTTCTAAAGGATGAGTAGGACTTTTCTGGGTGCAAGAGAGGGAGGACTCTAAGCAGGGGCAATATCATGGAAGAAGGCCTCGAGGGTTGAAAGGTTATGGAACTGAAAATTCCTGACAGTGTTGGCTCCAGAATCCTTCTTGGGCAAGACTTGCTTGTTTGATCAACTATTTTGTTAGGCCACTTGGAGAAGAGACAGAGACTCCGCAAGTACAGGTGTTGATAAGGACTCAAGCAACCCAAGATTTATTAAGCCGCTCAGCAACGGAAAGGATTTGGTGTTTCACTCTTGAGAGAGGAAGATGAGGGGAAAGGGAAGTAGGGGGAGAGGAAGAAAAGAGACCAGCAGGATGCTCAGGGATCACGGTGAGTGAAAGCCATTGGGGGAACTCTGATGGTAGCTGGGATAAAGAACTTTTAAATATAGAAGCTATGGCTTGTAAGGAACTTTTAGTTATATATTATATGGTATGATGTGATTCTTCCTTCAGACCCTTACCTGATCAGTGACATTTACCAGGCTCACAAATGCTCTATGTGGATGAGGTCTCTGGAGGAAACTAAAAAATGACTGTTTCACATCTGGGTCAAAATGTTGTTGAACAGAAGCAGAATACGTGGAGCCAGGTACCCAAAGTCAGTTACGGCCATCCCCACCCCATCCTGGGAATTTTGGTACATTTTGAGGAAGGCTTTGGGTTACCAGAATGTATGGGATAAAGATTTGAGTGGAATTTAGCTGAATCTTAAGGGCTGAAAAGACAGCTGAATTTTGGGCTATATGAGAAGAGCTGATACAGAATATTGAAATTTGAGGCACAGTAGAGAAGAGCTGCTTGAGAGGGGAAGCAAGTAAGGAAGACAAGGGTAACACCCTGCATGATCTCATGGGCCCTTTGGATGATACCTTCTGAGCAACGTGGACCCAGTTAGAAACACGGGAAGGGAACTCAGAGATACAGATGTGGACAGTGGAGCCACTTTCTTATCTGCACCCATGCACGGGTTTAGTGTCAACCTCCTGCACAAATTTGCTGAAAGAAGAACTAACACTTGGGACTGTCATACATGGAATGTATTATCTCAAAGTCACTACATAGGGGTTGGCAAACTATGACCCACAGGCCAAATCCAACCTACTGCTGTTTTCGTAAGTAAAATTTTATTGGAATACAGCCATGACCATTCATTTGTATACTGGCTATTGTCTATGGCTGTTTTTCTGCTACAACAGCAGAGCTGAGTAGTTTGACAGAGACTGAAAGTGAAAAAAGTGAAAGTGTTAGTTGCTCAGTCGTGTCTGACTCTTTGCAACCCCATGGACTGTAGCCTGCCAGGCTCCTCTGTCCATGGAATTCTCTAGGCCAGCCAGGGTCTCCCGCATTGTAGGCAGATTCCTTACCATCTGAGCCACCAGAGAAGCCCTTGACAGAGACTATAGAGCCTTAAGTATTTACTATCTGGTCCTTTAAGGAAGAAGTCTGCCACCCCCTGCACCAGCTAGTCAAGGAGAATCTGGTGTCCGCTGATTTGGGGTACTGGAGAAGGGATGAAGGTATTCCGTTCTCAGACCTCTGAGCTATGATCTATGACTATAATCAATAGACACAGGGTGGGGGCATGACAAGTGAAAAATATTTAAATACATTTGATTAATGGCAACCTAAGCTTTAATATCTTAAGTTTTTAAAAGTTACATTTAAATTAGATGAGTCAATTTCTCAGCATCTGACCCTCATATATTACACTAGCCTAGGAAGATGAGACAGTAGAATATGTTAATCAATCACTTGGGTTGGCATTCATCTAAAACCAGTAAGTTGTAGGAAACCATTTAAAATAAAAGGCAGAGCATAAAGAAGTCATATTTCTCTTTCATTGTAGGGTCTCATATCCCTACCCCTTAGCTTTAATATTAACAGAATTTATAGAAGGAACTAATTAAATGAAATACTAAAGTTTCAGTATTAAATAATTTTATAGCTTAAATAATACATGTCTCCTAAGCAAATAACAACAAATTATTAGTGCTGAAATCTGTAGCCACTTAAAATTAATGTTTACTTGTTTAAGAGAAAGATATATTCCCTGTAGATGAACCGATATCATTCTTTGGAGTCAACTTACAGGATTTTGATTTGAGGGACTGAATTTAGCCAATAATGATTGCAAGGCATGATTAAAGGAAAGGCTAGAACAAACATATGCTTATTTTTTGACAGGAAGCTAACAGTTAAACACAAAACAACAAACCAACCCCCAAACCTCAGGAATCAGAAAGCAATGAGACAAACACAGAAATAAAATGGAACTTTGTAATTAAATCTTAAGCAATTCTCAAGACACTTTCTCAATTGATATTTATCCTCCTAATGGACTAGGAAAGAGATGTCAGCTGAATGGAAAAAGGAGGTAGGCATCTGTGATTTTGAGTATCTGTACCTGCCAGTGTTAAATTTTCAGTGGAAAAAACACAAAAGAATGCCACTTACTTATTAATATTTTTTTAAGGAGATCAAGTAATCATACATAATAGTGACTAATATAATGGTCCCACAACATACCAGTGAAGAAAGTAACTGATGTACAAAGATTAACTTGCCCTTGGTCACTGGGTAAGCCAGACCACAATCCTGGTTTTCATGTCGTGTTTGAGTGCTTTCTGCTAGGCCAGTGATTCTCAAAACAAGTTGAAAAACTACTAAAAATGCAGATCCCCTAGATCCAACCCAGACCCAGTGAGTCAGAGTCTCTACAGATAGAGCTTGAGTGCAGGCTAAGACACTTTAGTGGCGTCTGACTCCTTGCGACACTTTGGACTGCAGCTTTCTGGGCTCCCTGAGATTCTCTGGACAAGACTACTGGAGTGGGTTGCTGGGTTGCCATTTCCTTCTCCAGGGGATCTTCCTGACTCAGGGATCAAACCCTTGTCTACTGCCTCTCCTGCATTGCAGGTGGATTCTTTACCGCTGACCCACTGGGGAAGCCCAAAGACAGAGCTTGGGAATCTGTATTTTCAGAACACTTGTCATGTTATTTTGATGTGCCCAGTTACCAGACTACTGGTGGGTAACAGATGAGTTAGACTGTGCTGCCTATTCTGGAGAAAAAAAAAAAATAGGTGGATGAGAGGAAACAACTTTTCATCCCTGTTTAAATTGCCAAGTTAATTCAAAATACATTATAATATTTAAAAAGCCACTCCTTTAAGTACAGCCACACTTAGAAAATTAAGCTGCCTGAGCTAATACATTACGACTTGTATTCATCCTTACCATTATGAAGAGTAATCCCTAAAAGCCAGCAGATTTTGTTCTTCATTGTTTTGTTCTGTTTTTGAGATACCTTGAGGTTTGAGTTGGGAGCCATATACCCTGAACCTGGTTTGGAAGAAGTAAGCCTCAGTGTGGATAGGGTAGAGTTACCAATGTTGCCCTGATGATACCTTCTAGAGAAGTTGAGGAATACTACTGAGAGAAAAGAGAACTTCTATTTCTGCAAGCTGCCCAGGTACTATTTAAAAGGGAGTTAAATGAGAGGGAAGGTTCTGAGAATATAGGATCATCCTGGTTTTCCCATTTGGGGACTAAGAAAGGAAAAACGTCACATGGAATAAAGTGAAAAGCAAATTTTATTTATTAGGAACTAGGAACATGGTTGTACCTAGATACTGCTTCAAATAATACCTTATTATATTTATAGGTAATTGAGTATATGCTGTGTTTAATTTTGTAGTCAGTTAAATATTAATGACCCAGATAACCATGATGGTGTGATCGCTCACCTAAAGCCAGACATCCTGGAGTGTGAAGTCAAGTGGGCCTTAGGAAGCATCACTACGAACAAAGCTAGTGGAGGTGATGGAATTCCAGCTGAGCTATTTCAAATCCTAAAAGATGAGGCTGTGAAAGTGCTGCACTCAATATGCCAGCAAATTCAGAAAACAGCCATGGCCACAGGACTGGAAAAGGTCAGTTTTCATTCCAATCCCAAAGAAGGGCATTGTGAAAGAATGTTCAAACTACCACATTATTGCACGTATTTCACATGCTAGCAAGGTAATGCTCAAAATTCTCCAATAGTACATGAACTGAGAACTCCCAGATGTTCAAGCTGGATTTAGAAAAGTCAGAAGAGCCAGAGATCAAATTGCCAACATCCACTGGATCATAGCAAAATCAAGAGGATTCCAGAAAAAGATGTACTTCTGCTTCATTGACTATGCTAAAGCCTTTGACCGTGTGGATCACAATAAACTGTGGAAAATTCTTAAAAAGATGGCAAAAGAAGACCAACTTAGCAGCCTCCTGTGAAACCAGTATGCAGGTCAAGAAGCAACAGTTAGAATCAGACATGGAACAATGGACTGGTTCCAAACTGGGAAAGCAGTACATTAAGGCTGTATATTTTCACCTTGTTATATGTAGAGTACATCATGAGAAATGCTGGACTGGATGAAGCACAAGCTGGAATCAAGATTGCTGGGAGAAATATCAATAACCTCAGATATGCAGATGACACGACCCTTGTGGCAGAAAGCAAAGAGGAACTAAAGAGACTCTTGATAACAGTGAAAGAGGAAAATGAAAAAGCTGGCTTAAAACTCAATGTTCAGAAAATTAAGGTCATGGCATCTGGCCCCATCACTTCATGGCAAACAGATGGGGAAACAATGGAAACAGTGACAGACTTTATTTTCTTGGGTTCCAAATCACTGCAGATGGTGACTGCAGCCATGAAATTAAGACGCTTGCTCCTTGGAAGAAAAGTTATGACCAACATAGACAGCATATTAAAAAGCAGAGACATTACTTTGCCAACAAAGGTCCATATAGTCAAAGCTATGGCTTTTCCAGTAGTCACATATGGATGTAAGCGTTGAACCATCAGAAGGCTGAACACTGAAGAACTGATGCTTTTGAACTGTGGTGTTAGAGAAGACTCTTGAGAGTCCCATGGACTGCAAGATCAAACCAGTCAATCCTAAAGGAAATCAACACTGAATATTCATTGGAAGGACTGATGCTGAAGGTGAAGCTCCAATACTTTGGTCACCTGATGCAACGAGCCTACTCATAGGAAAAAACCCTGATGCTGGCAAAGACTGAAGGCAGGAGGAGAAGTGGACAATAGAGGATGAGATGGTTGGTTGGCATCACTGACTCAATGGATATGAGTCTAAGCAAGCTCCAGGAGATTGTGAAGGACAGGGAAGCCTGGTGTGCTGTACTCCATGGGGGTCTCAGAGTCAGACACAAATGAGTGACTGAAAACAGCAATGAAAAGCAATATTTTCTCTGACATTTCTCTTAGATTTCAAGTCTGTTTAAGGGTTTTGGAGCCAATTACTAACCAAACCATAGGACCATTTAGGTAGAGGGTATCAACATTTTAGTTAAATGCCTCTGTGAGTGCTTTGGTGGGCACAGTGAGTTCCATCAGATACAGCAGCGTTAAATTCCTACTCAGATCCCTTTTGGCCAAACATAAAACCTCACACTGCTGCTTTTGATCCAGGGACCACTGCCTATTCCCATATCACACACGATCAGCTAAGAGTTTCCTCTGGCTCCAGGAAAGCCCTGTCTGATCTTATGGTCCTTGGAGCTGAGCAGGAATTTGGGGCTCACAGCCACTTTTGGGAATCAGATAACAAAGCAGGTGCACCAAGGAATGAGTCTGTAGATGTGAACTGAACACACTTTCCCACAAACATGAACATATTTCTTTGCATTAAGTAAAAAACAGTAGTTTACAAAAAATATGTTGAATGGAATCTTCAAATTAAAAAAATGGAGGAGACATATTGAAATATTAACAATGGTTACTGTTTCTGGATAAAGGAAGTACAGAAGGTTTTCTTCCTGTGCTTTAATTTCATTTTTCTTCCATTGGAAAAATGGAAAATTTATTTTATTTTTGGAGTTTCATGATTTCCAAGTTATTCATACAGAAATGTCAGTTATTTTTCAGTTAAAATTTTTTTCTTTATATCTTTTTTTCTTTCTTCTTGTGTGTTACTTTTAAATTGGGAGAAAAAGCTTTTTTTCATTTTTTCATATAAAGAGTATGTTTACAAATTGGAATAGATCTGTGGAAGTCTGATCAAGACAGTGAAAGTCTTGACACAGGAAGAAAGAAGAGTAAAGTCTGTTGAAAACGAGTGTTCATCTGGCAAAAAGAACTCAGACAGTCAAAAGAATCTTCAAACTCTTGAGGGGTTGCTATTATAAAGATAACGTGTGTGCGTGCTCAGTCATTTCTGTCATGTCTAACTCTTTTGACTACCGTCTTACATGACAAAGACTTCTTAAATGAGAGATTTGACAACGTGAAATTATAAAACAAACAAGCAAAAGCAAGAAAACCATTACACAGGTTATTTCTCATCCATGATTTTGAGGTTTTTTTTTTTTCTTTCCTAAAAATGATTCAAATAAATACTGATACAGTAAAGCCAGCACTAGTATCTTGGAAAATTACTTCTTTGTACTCTGTTCCTTCATACATAAAATGGGGATAATAATAGTACTTATCTCATAGGGCTGTTGTAAGGATTAAAGAATTACCACATTAGTAAAACATTTGATACAGTGCCAACACATAGTAATCACTCATATATGTTAAATCCTCATGGTGGCTCAGAGGTTAAAGCCTCTGCCTCCAATGTGGGAGACCCGGGTTCAATCCCTGGGTCGGGAAGATCCCCTGGAGAAGGAAATGGTAACCCACTCCAGTATTCTTGCCTAGAGAATCCCATGGACAGAGAAGCCTGGTAGGCTACAGTCCACAGGGTTGCAAAGAGTCAGAGACGACTGAGCGACTTCACTTTCACTTTCTTTCATATATGTTAGATGACATTTTAAACATAATCTGCATTGCATTACAGAAAACTTGGTAGAGCATAAATAAAGTCTGAATAACAGATTCTGGGAGTATTTTTGAGCAGACAGTGTTAGAGAATTATAAGGACCCACTATGCTACTCTTTGGGCTTCTCTGGTGGCTCAGATGGTACAGAATCTGCCTGCAGTGCAGGAGACCCGGGTTCAATCCCTACGTCAGGAGGATGCCCTGGAGAAGGGAATGGCAATCACTCCAGTATTCTTGCCTGGAGAATTCCATAGACAGAGGAGTCTGGCAAGCTACAGTCCATAGGGTTGCAAAGAGTTGGACATGACTAAGCAACTAACACACATACTACTCTTTATAAAGTTCAATTCAAATATTAATTCACAGGGCTTCCCTGGTGGTTCAGTGGTAAAGCATCTGCCTGCCAATTCAGGAGACACAGGTTTAATCTCTGGTCCAGGAATATCCCACATGCTGAGAAGCAACTAAGCCTGTTCGCCACAACTACTGAGCCGGTACTTATAGAGTCCAAGAGCCACAGCTGCTGAGCCCTCCCACCCTAGAGGCCATGCTCTGCAACAAAAGAAGCCACTGCAATGAGAAGCCTCAGCATCGCAACTAGAGAGTAGCCCCCATTCTCTGCAATTAGAGAAAAGCCCACACATAATGAAGCCTCAGCACAGCCAAAAACAAAGAAACAAAATTAATTCAAAATGAAGGAACAGATCATTCTAGAGTTCTAGAATGCAGTAGATGAATCTGATGTTTGCCTTTTAAAGATATACACTAACTTTTTACTTCTTGCCAAGTTACTAATAGATATGGACACTTCAAAGTTTAGTTCATTATCATATTATGGCTTCCTGGTGCTGTGATACACAGAAGAGGCCCATAATCTTAAATGCTTTTTCTCACAAAACAAAAATACAGTAATATATTAAAACCTTTTATAATTGTTTGCATTATCCAGTCTTTGTTTTACCTGTCCCCTGAGGCAGTTGGACGAGTAGCCGTTTGTAGTGGAGTGTGCAGTTCATTAGAGTAAAAGGTGTCTGACAGTATGTCAGCTCCTTCAAGCTCCCTACAGTAGTAGGGCTGGCCATGAATTACCTCCATGCTTCTTGGCTAAAAGGGCACAACCTGGAAAAAGAAAAGGAGGGCACACCTGGTTAAAGAGTCACTGAGTTAGTTTCTGTCACACTGACCCTCCCTCAGGGCAAGCAGGAAACTTGCTTTGTACTGCCGGGTAGTTCAACCCAAGTCTGCTTAGGAATCATGGGCTCCTATCCTTGGGGTGAGCCCTATCTGTGGGACTTCAGGTGTCCTTTCAGTAACAGATAGCAACTTAAGTTCTATGGAAACGAATTTCAACTGAAACAAACCCACAGAGTGGAAGAGGTTCTAAAGTAGAGTATGAATGATAAATGGATGACTTGCCGACTCATTTAAGGCATCTACCTCGCGGGCATTGACTGACCTTCGATTCTTGCCTCAATTTTAACCGTAATTATTCAAGAAAACTCAGCTGATTCCCCCTGCCCTGGTTTTTTTTTTTTTTTTTTTTTAAGCAGGGCGACTCAGCATTCAACAGAATTAACACCTGTGCTTCTAAAGTCTTCAGGGATTCTAGTCGAGAGGTTCTTTGCAGAGAGGTGGAGAATCAGCGGTGCAGCACAAGCGAGACCCCAAAGTGAGAATTCCACCCCTCCTTAGGACTTGATGAGGGAAGCAAAAGATGCGCCTTGGCCAGGACCGGCCTAAGCCTAGCCTCCAGGGCCATCAACGCCCTGCCGATCGGTGCCTCGGGGTTCCGACGCACCTTGGGACATCAGCCTGGAGGCCTTAGGCGGCAGAGCTCCCTTTCCCCTCTCTAGAGCTGGAGGGCCTCTGCGGGGCGTGGAATTCCGCCGTCGTCCGCACCTGCGGCCCGGGGGAGCTTGCGTGCAGGTGCGGGTGAAGGAGAGAGAGGGCCGGCGGGCAGACCAGGGGTGGGGTTGAGGGTGCCTGTGACGGCGACCGTGACCGTGGCAATAGGTAATGCGTGCTTGCGGAGCGGCGGGCTTCGGGGAGGAGAGCAGGGGCGGCGGTGGGCTCATAGAAGTTTCGGAAGAAGCCAGCCCACGAACTCTTGGAACCAGTAAGAATTGGAAGCCGGAAGGAAGGTGAGGAACTCCCAGTCTACGCGCGAAAGTTCTTCCGGCACCCCAGTCCCTCGGCCCCGCCCCTTTATTCGCCCCTCCCTTCGCCCCTGGCCCGGCCCCCTGGCGCCCTCTGCAGGCGGTATCACATGCTCCTTCGAGGGCTGCTTGGTCCAGGCGGCTCCTGGCCCTGGGGCCCGCGCGTTCTCTGCTGTGCACTGGGCGGTGGAGGACTGCGGTGCCAGGGAGACTCTGATGAGGTGGGAGCCTCCAACACATACATGTTTCTTACACTCAATGGGGAACAGTGCGGCCTTGTCTAGGGTGGCTTCCGCAGGACTCAGCACGTGCAGTTCAGTTCAGTCGCTCAGTTGTGTCCGACTCTTTGTAACCCCATGAATCGCAGCACGCCAGGCCTGCCTGTCAATCACTAACTCCCGGAGTTCACTCAGACTCACGTCCATCGAATCCGTGATGCCATCCAGCGATCTCATCTTCTGTCGTCCCCTTCTCCTCCTGTCCCCAATTGCTCCCAGCATCAGAGTCTTTTCCAATGAGTCAACTCTTCACATGAGGTGGCCAAAGTACTGGAGTTTCAGCTTCAGCATCATTCCCTCCAGAGAAATCCCAGGGCTGATCTCCTTCAGAATGGACTGGTTGGATCTCCTTGCAGGCCAAGGCACTCTCAAGAGTCTTCTCCAACACCACAGCTCAAAAGCATCAATTCTTCGGCGCTCAGCTTTCTTCACAGTCCAACTCTCACATCCATACATGACCCCTGGAAAAACCATAGCCTTGACTAGACGGACCTTTGTTGGCAAAGTAATGTCTCTGCTTTTGAATATACTATCTAGGTTGGTCATAACTTTTCTTCCAAGGAGTAAGCGTCTTTTAATTTCATGACTGCAGTCACTGTCTGCAGTGATTTTGGAGCCCCCCAAAATAAAGTCTGCCACTGTTTCCACTGTTTCCCCATCTATTTCCCATGAAGTGATGGGACCAGATGCCTTGATCTTCGTTTTCTGAATGTTGAGCTTTAAGCCAACTTTTTCACTCTCCACTTTCACTTTCATCAAGAGGCTTTTTAGTTCCTCTTCACTTTCTGCCATAAGGGTGGTGTCATCTGCATATCTGAGGTTATTGATATTTCTCCCGGCAATCTTGATTCCAGCTTGTGCTTCTTCCAGCCCAGCGTTTCTCATGATGTACTCTGCATATAAGTTAAATAAGCAGGGTGACAATATACAGCCTTGCCGCCGCCGCTGCTGCTGCTAAGTTGCTTCAGTCGTGTCCGACTCTGCGCGACCCCATAGACGGCAGCCCACCAGGCTCTGCCGTCCTTGGGATTCTCCAGGCAAGAACACTGGAGTGGGTTGCCATTTCCTTCTCCAATGCATGAAAGTGAAAAGTGAAAGTGAAGTCGCTCAGTCATGTCTGACTCTTAGCGACCCCATGGACTGCAGCCTACCAGGCTCCTCCGTCCATGGGATTTTCCAGGCAAGAGTACTGGATTGGGGTGCCATTGCCTTCTCCGATACAGCCTTGATGTACTCCTTTTCCTATTTGGAACCAGTCTGTTGTTCCATGTCCAGTTCTAACTTTTGCTTCCTGACCTGCATATAGGTTTCTCAAGAGGCAGGTCAGATGCTCTGGTATTCCCATCTCTTTCAGAATTTTCCACAGTTTATTGTGATCCACAAAGTCAAAGGCTTTGGCATAGTCAATAAAGCAGAAATAGAGGTTTTTCTGGGACTCTCTTGCTTTTTCCATGATCCAGCAGATGTTGGCAATTTGATCTCTGGTTCCTCTGCCTTTTCTAAAACCAGCTTGAACATCTGGAAGTTCACAGTTCACGTACTGCTGAAGCCTAGCTTGGAGAATTTTGAGCATTACTTTACTAGCGTGTGAGATGAGTGCAATTGTGCAGTAGTTTGAGCATTCTTTGGCATTGCCTTTCTTTGGGATTGCAATGAAAACTGCCCTTTTCCAGTCCTGTGCCCACTGCTGAGTTTTCCAAATTTGCTGGCATATTGAGTGCAGCACTTTCACAGCATCATCTTTCAGGATTTGAAATAGCTCAACTGGAATTCCATCACCTCCACTAGCTTTGTTTGTAGTGATGCTTTCTAAGGCCTACTTGACTTCACATTCCAGGATGTCTGGCTCTAGGTGAGTAATCACACCATCATGATTATCTTGGTCATGAAGCTCTTTTTTGTACAGTTCTTCTGTGTATTCTTGTCACCTCTTCTTAATATCTTCTGCTTCTGTTAGGTCCATACCATTTCTGTCCTTTATTGAGCCCATCTTTGCATGAAATGTTCCCTTGGTGTCTCTAATTTTCTTGAAGCGATCTCTAGTCTTTCCCATTCTGTTCTTTTCCTCTATTTCTTTGCATTGATCGCTGAAGAAGGCTTTCTTATCTCTTCTTGCTATTCTTTGGAACTCTGCATTCAGATGCTTGTATCTTTCCTTTTCTCCTTTGCTTTTCACTTCTCTTCTTTTCACAGCTATTTGTAAGGCCTCCTCAGACAGCCATTTTGCCTTTTTGCATTTCTTTTCCATGGGGATGGTCTTGATCCCTGTCTCTTGTACAATGTCACGAACCTCCATCCATAGGTCATCAGGCACTCTATCAGATCTAGTCCCTTAAATCTATTTCTCACTTCCACTGTATAATCATAAGGGATTTAATTTAGGTCATACCTGAATGGCTAGTGGTTTTCCCTACTTTCTTCAATTTCAGTCTGAATTTGGCAATAAGGAGTTCATGATCTGAGCCACAGTCATCTCCTGGTCTTATTTTTGTTGACTGTATAGAGCTTCTCCACCTTTGGCTGCAAAGAATATAATCAATTTGATTTCGGTGTTGACCATCTGGTGATGTCCATGTGTAGAGTCTTCTCTTGTGTTGGAAGAGGGTGTTTGCTAAGACCAGTGCATTTTCTTGGCAAAACTCTATTAGTCTTTGCCCTGCTTCATTCCATATTCCAAGGCCAAATTTGCCTGTTACTCCAGGTGTTTCATGACTTCCTACTTTTGCATTCCAGTCCCCTATAATGAGAAGGACATCTTTTTTGGGTGTTAGTTCTAAAAGGTCTTGTAGGTCTTCACAGAACCATTCAGCTTCAGCTTCTTCAGTGTTACTGGTCAGGGCATAGACTTGAATTACCATGATATTGAATGGTTTGCCTTGGAAACGAACAGAGATCATTCTGTTGTTTTTGAGATTGCATCCAAGTACTGCATTTTGGACTCTTTTGTTGACCATGATGGCTACTCCATTTCTTCTAAGGGATTCCTACCCACAGTAGTAGATATAATGGTCATCTGAGTTAAATTCACCCATTCCAGTCCATTTTAATTCTCTGATTTCTAGAATGTTGATGTTCACTTTGCCATCTCCTGTTTGACCACTTCCAATTTGCCTTGATTCATGGACCTGACATTCCAGGTTCCTCTGCAATGTTGCTCTTTACAGCATCGGACCTTGCTTCCATCACTAATCACATCCACAACTGGGTAATGTTTTTGCTTTGGCTCCATCCCTTCATTCTTTCTGGAGTTATTTCTCCACTGATCTCCAGTAGCATATTGGGCACCTGGGAAGTTCCTCTTTCAGTATCCTATCATTTTGCCTTTTCATACTGTTCATGGGGTTCTCAAGGCAAGAATCCTGAAGTGGTTTGCCATTCTCTTCTCCAGTGGACCACATTGTGTCAGAACTCTCCACCATGCTCGCCCGTTTTGGGTGGCCCCACAGGGCATGGCTTAGTTTCATTGAGATAGACAAGCTGTGGTCCTACTGTGAGTAGATTGACTATAATCACAGAAAACTAGTAAATCTAGTCAGTCAGCACGTGCAGCCCCTACATTATGCCAGGCCGAGGCTCTTCCTCTTCTAGGTAGGTGTGGGCAGGGCAAACAGGCAGTGTGCCTGCAGTGGTCTACCCGATCAGCAAAGACCTCGCCCCGCTTCCATTACCTTTGTTACCACACTCCCCCCACTTTCCCGCCCCCAGGCCTCCCTGAAGAAACGAATGTGAACCACAATTCTGCACCTACAGGACCATGAGTTTCTGTGATGCCTGAGGAAAGAACCGCTGAGAAGGACCCTGATGCGGGAAGGTTGGTTACTTTTGCGGGGAGAGGCTGGAACTGAGCCCACAGGAACACAGGGGAAGGTAGGGGCAAGAACAACCACCTCTCAGAAGGGAGGTGTAACAGAGCTGTTCTTTGCCTGTTTCCCAACTTTTTAATCAACCCACTAGTGGGTATTCATTTTGTGCTCTGCTTTCCAGGTGAGTGTTAGCTGGTGTGAAGGAAAGAAAGCTGCGTTAGAGTAGACCAGCTGGTAATTTTGTAATCCTGGTCTGTTTCTTTATCCCTGCACCTTTCTCAGAGTCCAGTAGTTACCAGCCACTAAACCAGGAAACAGAGATTTTTCAGGAGGCAGCGTTGTGAATTAGGTGAAGTTCGACTTTCTTTTTGACCCCGTTAACATTTTTTTACCCAAAAAATTTCTCATAGAAGTGCACCTCAGCCTTTTCGCTGCTTTGTGTGTGCAGGATACCCATGACATTATCTTGTCAGCCCAGCCTGTTTTATGTGCCTGGCCTCCCAGGACTTTACATATGTCATCTTTTCCCATGCTTGACCTTTGTCCAAATTTCCTCATGGCTTGATTCTTCTGGGAGGTAATAACTGAGTGTCATAGGTTTAATCAGTGACATCTGATGAAGCTGTGTCACTGGCCACATGTTAGTATGTAATGGGTGTTTGTGATCCCAGGAAAGTTGGGGAAATTGTAAGTTGGTTGATCAGGATATGTGGTGATAGCTTCCTGGTGGGTTTGAAATTTTATTTTGGTCAAATGACTTTTGTTGTTTAGTCACTCAGTTGTGTTGAACTCTTTGCGACCCCATGGACTGTAGCCTGCCAGGTTCCTCTGTCCACGGATTGTCCAGGCAAGAATATTGGACTGTGTTACCATGCCCTCCTCCAGGGGATATTCCCAACCCAGGGACCTAACTCATGTCTCCTAATGTCTCCTTCATTGGCAAGTTGGTTCTTTACCACTAGCACCACCTGGGAAGCCAGCGTGTAAAAGTTAGGAAATTTTAATTATTTTTGCCTTTGTCATTTTCAAATAAAATTTACAGGCAAGAATAAGGTTTTTTTTGCCAGATCTTTTAAAAAACAGTTGTTGTCTTTGGAAATGTTTTTACATCTGCAAGATTCTAAAGGATGTCAGAATTGGGTCTATTATTTGACCAACACTTTTTAATCTAGGGTCTTCCCTGGTGGCTCAGAGGTTAAAGCATCTGCCTGCAATGGGGGAGATCTGGGTTCGATCCCTGGGTGGGGAAGTTCCCCTGGAGAAGGAAATGACAACCCACTCCAGTATTCTTGCCTGGAGAATCCCAAGGACGGAGGAGCCTTGTGGGCTACAGTTCATGGGGTTGCAAAGAGTCAGATATGACTGAGTGACTTCACTTTCACTTTAATCTAGGCTTTTATGATTTAATTCACACCGTCTCAGCCATCTGGTGATATGTATGTGACCCCCAACGATACATGTCATAATTGTTGTTTAGTCGCTAAGTCGTAACCAACTCTTTTACAACTGCATGGACTGTAGCCCACCAGGATCCTCTGTTCATGGAATCTCCTGGGCCAAGAATACCGGAGTGGGTTGCTGTTTCCTTCTCCAGGGGATCTTCCCAACCCAGAGATCGAACCCAGGTCTCCTGCATTGCAGGCAGATTCTTTACCATCTGGGCCACAAGGGAAGCTCCTTTATTGCCCTAGAGTGGGTCAAAGATATTTATTACCATAAGGAAAAAAGCCCTGGATCAAATTCTGTGTGGATTTTCCCTATAGACTGTATGGAAATCCCTATTGACTGGAGTGGGTTGCCATTTCCTTCTCCAGGAGATCTTCCTGACCCAGGGATTGAACCTGCACCCCCTGCATTGCAACCAGGTTCTTTACTGCTGAGCCAGCAGTAGCCTCCTATCTAGATGTGTGCAGCATGATTGAGCAAATCCCCTTTTGGCCTGCCATATTGACTTCTCTTTCACTACCTCATTTCCCTTAATGTATTTTGTTTACCTTTTGTATCACTCATAATTCTTCCAGCAGGGAAGGTGAAATTTGAAATGAAAAAAAAAAATGTATGCATAGAATATTGCATCTGAGTTGATGGAAATTCCAAACTACTAAAACTAGACCTTTAACTGTCAAGAAAAGAATATGTAGGAAATATATAATAATGTAAAGCATGGATTATATTCTATAATCTTTTTAAAGGATGTTATAGAGACTTTTAACCCAGTGGCATTTGATAATGAATAAAACTTTAAGAGACTTAGTACTCCTTGGCAGATATGAATATTTTTATTTTGATCATTTTTCCACTTTTGTTAATATAATTGACATACAGCACTATATAAACTGAGGTTTCCTTGATGGTTCACATGGTAAAGAATCTGTCTGCAATGCAGGAGATGTAGGTTCAATCCCTGTATCAGGAAGATCCTTTGGATAAGGGAATGGCAACCCACTTCAAAATTCTTGCCTGGGAAATCCCATGGACAGAGGAGCCTGGTAGGCTACAGTCCATGGGGTTGCAAAGAGTTGGACACGACTGAGCAACTAATACTAACTGTATAAACTGGGAATCCCTGGTGGCTCAGTGGTAAAGAATCTGCCCACCAATGCAGGAGACTTGGGTTCAATTATGGGTTGGGAAGATCCTGTAGAGAAGGAAATGGGAACTTATTCCATTATTTTTGCCTGGGAAATCCTGGCAAAAAGGATTCAGGAGAGGAGCCTGGTGGGCTACAGTCCATAGGGTCACAAGAGTTGTTTGGACATGACTTAAACCACTACCACCACCACCGTATAAATTTAAGGTGTACAGCATAATGACATGATATGTTTTATGAAAATGAGGGACTTCCCTGGTGGTCCAGAGGCTAAGACATCAAGCTTCCAATGCAGGGCACCTGGGTTTGATCCCTGGTTTGGGAACTAGATCTTGCATGCAGCAACTAAGACTGGCACAGCCAAATATTCAATTAATAATAGATAATAGATAAATACTTTAAAAAAGAAGATGACTAAAGGAAAGCCTCATTCAAAATGGAGTTTGGAAGACCTAAGGGGGAGCTTTCATACACATACCACTCATCACAGTTTACACATTCCAGCCAGAAGAAGCTTAATTTACAGCAGGCAGAAGGAAGATTTTCTTCTTGCCTGGAAATAATCCAGCCAATGAGAAACTGTTACAACCCTGAAATCTCCAGTGAACTTTTAAACAAACAGCCCCTCCCACCTTCCACTTTCCCACTATTCTTCTATAAAAGAATACTCCTCCTTTTGGTCTCCAAACTATGGGATTCACTGGTGGCTCAGACGGTAAAGATTGCCTGCAATGGGTCAGGAAGATGCCTTGGAAAAGGAAATGACAACTCACTCCAGTATTCTTGCCTGGAAAATACCATGGACAGAGGAGCCTGCTGGGCTACAGTCCATGGGGTCACAGAGTTGAACACAACTGAGCAATTTCACCTTTCACCTTTGGTCTCCAGACTATGGTTTGCCATAGTTTCCATGGCCCAAAGGGCAATTCATGTGGTATTCCCAAATAAATAGGATTTTGCTGGCTAAACTGTTACCATTTTCTTTTAAAGGTTCGCATTACTTGGTGTCAAAAGGGGTATTTGAAGGAGTTGAATCCCTAAAGAACTAACGATCCTGGGAATCATGCCTGGTACCCACTTGATCCCCTTGTATTCTCCACTCTTTTGGTCTGGTAAGTCTCTCAGATTCAAGCTCATTCCTTTTGATTGAGCTCTCCAGCTTTTTAGGGTGATCTGTTTTTGTTTTCGTGGCACTGTTGCTCTCTGTGTGAACACTCATTTGTTTTCTGAACCTCTGGTTTTGGCATATGGGATCCCAATTCTCTAAATTCTCTCAGGAGAGTCCTCCTTCTGGGACCACGGCTTACTTTGGGTTCAAAAACTGTGGTCCCTTCTTTTGCATATTTTCAACTAAATGGACCAACTTAATAAAAAATAGTTTAGAACTCCAGTGGTCACTATGGGGAACTTTCAAGCTCTTCATTACTGATAACTGAACATGTATTAAACCACTGGTCTGTGGATAAAATAATAATGTTTATGAATCAATACTGGTGAGGAAATATTAATAAGGCCTCATAAAGTGCCTACTTTGCTTATCCCACCTGTGCCTACTCCTGGGAAACTGTCTGCACTGCCCCTGAATACTTTATTTCAAAAAATTTTTAACATTAAAACATTTTTAATTTTATATTGGAGTATAGTTGATTTACAGTATTGTGTTAGTTTCAGGTGTACAGCAAAGTGATTCAGATATACATGTATCTATTCAAATTCTTTTTTTCTGAACATATATGAAATGATATTTATTATATGAAATTGGCTTAAGCAATATGGTGGCTAGTAAGTGCAAATCTGCTGCCCTTTGTAAACAAGCCTGATAAGCAGACTCCAGCCACCCCTCAATCACTTAAAATTGCTCAACTGACCATTCACATTTTTGGCAAAAAATTTTATACAACACCCCCTGTCTCATGGATATATAATAAATATATTTTTGTCAGATATTTATAATGTCTATTTTTGTTATATTTTATATTGGACTCTTAATTCAGTGATACAATAAAGGAAGGGTATGAGGAAATAGACTCTTCTATTTTTTTCAGTACAGTTCAGTTCAGTCGCTCAGTCGTGTCCGACTCTTTGCGACCCCATGAATCGCAGCACACCAGGCCTCCCTGTTCATTACCATCTCCCGGAGTTCACTCAGACTCACATCCATCGAATCTGTGATGCCATCCAGCCGTCTCATCCTCTGTCGTCCCCTTCTCCTCCTGCCCCCAATCCCTCCCAGCATCAGTCTTTTCCAATGAGTCAACTCTTCGCATGAGGTGGCCAAAGTACTGGAGTTTCAGCTTCAGCATCATTCCTTCCAAAGAAATCCCAGGGTTGATCTCCTTCAGAATGGACTGGTTGGATCTCCTTGCAGGCCAAGGGACTCTCAAGAGTCTTCTCCAACACCACACTTCAAAAGCATCAATTCTTCAGCGCTCAGCCTTCTTCACAGTCCAACTCTCACATCCATGCATGACCACAGGAAAACCCATAGCCTTGACTAGACGGACCTTAGTCGGCAAAGTAATGTCCCTGCTTTTGAATATGCTATCTAGTTTGCTCATAACTTTTCTTCCAAGGAGTAAGTGTCTTTTAATTTCATGGCTGCAGTCACCATCTGCAGTGATTTTGGAGGCCAAAAAGATAAAGTCTGCCACTGTTTCCACTGTTTCCCCATCTATTTCCCGTGAAGTGATGGGATCGGATGCCATGATCTTCGTTTTCTGAATGTTGAGCTTTAAGCCAACTTTTTCGCTCTCCTCTTTCACTTTCATCAAGAGGCTTTTTAGCTCCTCTTCACTTTCTGCCATAAGGGTGGTGTCATCTGCATATCTGAGGTTGTTGATATTTCTCCCAGCAGTCTTGATTCCAGCTTGTGTTTCTTCCAGTCCAGCGTTTCTCATGATGTACTCTGCATAGAAGTTAAATAAGCAGGGTGACAATATACAGCCTTGATGTACTCCTTTTCCTATTTGGAACCAATCTGTTGTTCCATGTCCAGTTCTAACTGTTGCTTCCTGACCTGCATACAGATTTCTCAAGAGGCAGGTCAGGTGGTCTGGTATTCCCATCTCTTTCAGAATTTTCCACAGTTTATTGTGATCCACACAGTCAAAGGCTTTGGCATAGTCAATAAAGCAGAAATAGATGTTTTTCTGGGACTCTCTTGCTTTTTCCATGATCCAGCAGATGTTGGCAATTTGATCTCTGGTTCCTCTGCCTTTTCTAAAACCAGCTTGAACATCAGGGAGTTCACGGTTCATGTATTGCTGAAGCCTGGCTTGGAGAATTTTGAGAATTACTTTACTAGCATGTGAGATGAGTGCAATTGTGCGGTAGTTTGAGCATTCTTTGGCATTGCCTTTCTTTGGAATTGGAATGAAAACTGACCTTTTCCAGTTCTGTGGCCACTGCTGAGTTTTCCAAATTTGCTGGCATATTGAGTGCAGCACTTTCACAGCATCATCTTTCAGGATTTGAAATAGCTCAACTGGAATTCCATCACCTCCACTAGCTTTGTTTGTAGTGATGCTTTCTACGGCCCACTTGACTTCACATTCCAAGATGTCTGGCTCTAGATTAGTGATCACATCATCATGATTATCTGGGTTGTGAAGATCTTTTTTGTACAGTTCTTCTGTGTATTCTTGCCACCTCTTCTTAAGGGAGTACAAATTGGTATGATAGAAAAGGAAGGCAATTTACCAGCATCTGTTAAAATTATAACTGTAGCATGGACACAACTGAAGCGACTGAGCATGCATGCATGGCATTTTGGCCTAGGAACCCCTCTTCTAGGAATTTTCCTACATGCATGCACACATAGGGTTTGAAAACGTGCATAACAGGTCTGCAATGCACACAGAGATTATTCAGTGTAGCACTGTGCATAATAGGAAAATATTTGACATAATTGTTTGCCACATAAATTGTTATTTCCATGCAATGGGATACTAGGCAGCTATTAAAAAGAATGATGACATGTTTTACATATTGTCTAGTAACAACCTCTGAGAAAAGTCAAAGTACTGAAGAGTTGTGGAGTATGTGCTATTTGTATAGCAAATGAAATTATATGTTTTCTTATAAATTATGTGTTTAAATGTGTGTGTTTATATATATTTATATAAGCATTTCTTATATATGCATACTATTCCTAGAAATATGCACAAGAACCTGCCACATTAGTTGCCTCTGAGAAGGGGAACTGAAAACTGGACCTCAGTGGTGAGAGGAAGGTATTTGACCATATTGCTATTTTGCACTTTTTGAGTTTGAACCATAGTACCTATTCGTTGCAGATTGCATTTTCTGGAAGCAGATGCTGAGACGGAGTTTGGGGTCTAAGCTGTTTATTAAAAATCAGCACCTGTGAAAGGAAGAAAAGGAAGCAAGATTGGGTAGAGGGACAAGTCCGTCAGTGATATGAGCCTGACAAAACCTTGGCTAACCTTCCGTGGAGCTCTGGAGCACTGATGGCATCTCAGAGCAGCCCTAGGTTGGGTGTGAAAAATTGTTTTCACCCCTGACTCAGTCAGGCATTGACTGCTTCTGATTTGGGAGGGGTATTATGGTGGGGCCAGATAGCTAGCTCTCTGCAGCTGAGTCAGCCCCCGTCAGGGTTGACAGCTTGAGTGGCAGGTCTTATTCTGAAGGGAGATCTAGGTAGTGTGTCTCAGCAATGACATTACATTTCCTATCCCTATGCTTTGTGAAAATTTGAATGGATATAAAATCCCAGTGTGTAAAGGAGAAAGTCATTTTCAGATGAATAACTCTTCAGACAATATAGCTTCCAGGCAACTCTTTCTATCTGTTTAAGTCAATGATTCCCCGCCGCACCACCCCCCGACCCCCACCTGGCCTTTGCATTCTAAGGCACTGATGCAAGTAGTATTTTCATGTTTTGTTTGTTTAGAAATTTGAATCCATATAGAAAAATTTCTAAGCATATTGAAATTAATTGCTTCTGGGGAATAGAAATTGGGGGTGGATGTGGTTGGGGCTTGGGACATTAAGTTTTTCATCCAACTGGGACAATTTGGAGAGTAAAAGGGAGGGCTATTAATACTTACACTGGGGTAACAGGCATAAATCTGAACTGTCCCTGGGAAATTGGAAGTTTTTGCCGTCACCCTAACTAAAAGCCTTGCAGAATTCTTTTGACTTTTTAAACTTGTGCAGGTATCTCTTTGCTAAACATAAAGTAAATCTTAAAAGAACATTGATAAGGTTTTGGAAGTTGATTAGTACAAATTCACACAAGCAGAAGTGACATCTGTGATATTCGTTTTTGATACCCCTATTTGATGACAACCATCCAGTCTCTGCTTAAACACCTTTCCATGACTCATGTGAGTCAGATCTATTACTGGGTAGTCAACCGTTGTTAGAACCTTTTGTAACTTTATACCGATAATCATAGCACAGAAGCCGTTCCCTTTGACTAGCCCTGGTTTTACATGTGCATCGCTTTCGTTAGTCCAAGAGAAGTGACGCCTCTCGCTGTCCCTCCTTAGCTTTTCTACACCACTGTGCTGTGTTTATTGGTATTAGAGTAAACAGTGCCCGCAGACTTGAAAAGTGGGGGCAGCAGGTTTGCTTAGGCTAAGAAACA
The DNA here is from genome assembly GCF_023091745.1 of Budorcas taxicolor. Taxonomy (NCBI): domain Eukaryota; kingdom Metazoa; phylum Chordata; class Mammalia; order Artiodactyla; family Bovidae; genus Budorcas; species Budorcas taxicolor. The sequence goes on along the minus strand of NC_068913.1, from coordinate 72,539,224 downwards.
AGACAGCAGAAATGATTTAGTGTCTTGGGTAAGGTCAGCAATAACCCTACAAGGTAAAAGCCTTGTCAGGTTTGACTGGCAAGTGAAAGGCTCATGCATCAGAGAAGTCGCTGACTCCAGTGATATAACCCCTGGCTTCATTCCTGTTCTCTTCTTCTGTCAGGTTGCCACCGTTGCCCTCTCTCTGTCCTGTGATGTAGGACATGACCAGGATTGACAGAGAGAGAAGGCAGAGGGGGCAGTTGTTAAAATGTTACCCAGACAGATTGAAATCCAAATGCCTTAATTCACCATGATATGTTTTGATTAATGAGAGTGAGAAAGTGAAGAGGTTGTGATTTCTAATCAAAGAAAGTAATGCCTTAGTTACTGAAATGCAAATGCCTTAATTGAGAGGGACAAAAATTAATAGAAATAATTAACAAAAATTAATGAGGTCAAAAAGATACATTAAGAGGAAACTTAAAGCATCTTTGTCACAATTAGAAATACATTTGGTTTGTGGTAAAAGAAAGTATGTAGAGAAATTAGAGTCAAATGTAAATATTTTAGTGTTTGATCAATTTATAACTTCAGTTACTATTTTAATTTTATGATAAACAACCTTTCCATTCTGTTGTAGGTGTTTTAATGTAGAAAGAATCTTGCTGATTCTTAATGGGTACTGCCTGTTTTGTTAAGTATTCTGAATTTCCTTAAAGATGTGCTGATTCCTTAATGCTAATAAGCCTTAACTCACAGCTAGCCTCCGGCTGTAAAAATGTTTACTTTTGTCTACTATAAACTGTTGAATTGAAGTGATTGTGCATTAGTTTAAAATTCTAGTTATTAAGTGAGCCTTTCATGCGCAGTATATTGTACTATATAAAGCAAGAGGATCTTAAAGATTTTCTGTTGTGGTGGGGTGGTGATTATTGTTTTTGGTTTAAGATTTTAAAATCAGTTATGTACAAATGTGGAACATTTTCTGCCCTCTAGTGGTTAAAAGTAACTTTGCAATATCAGTTGCAATTCAGTGCTTTAAATTACAAGGGAAAAGCTGTGTGACATTTTAAAAGCAGGTTAAAAATTATGTAGGTATATTGCCATAGCTAATTAGTATTGCTACATATTTTAAGAAAGTGAAACAATAGTTTTATGTTTTATTAATAACAATATACTAATGCCTGGAAACCGGCAAGAGATAAAATAAATTTTGAGATAATTTTTCTTCAGGATTAAAATAATATTTCTCCACCTCTACAAAGAGACTATTAATTCCACATTAATCTTATTAAAGTATTACTCTACTGCTCATTCTAATAGTGATTTTCCAGTTCAACTCCTTTCATACTTTAGTTCCTACATTCACAAAGAGAATAACGGGGGATAATACTTCTCATTTCCTAACCTACACATAGGATAGTACACATTGCCTTTATGTTATGTTCTAAGAGGGAAATTTCATGATATAGGGAAAAACAAAAATGGGCTATTAGAAAGAATGTGATAGTGCGCTGAAGTTCAAAGAGAAGTGCTATAACATAGTATGCGTATGACTATTGTCCATTATCCATTTCCCCGGGAAATTAAACTAATCAAATGCTTCATCTTCATTACTGTTCTGAAATAAATGTGTTCTCATATCTGACTGATGACAGAAGCTTTTGCTGTTCCAGATATTTCTAAAGAAGCACTAACTTCTGCCCCAGGTGAATACAAAGCCATATAAACTAGTGAGATGATAAAATAGTTTGGGGAAAAAAAGATTAGCAACAATTACTTCCTTTCAAAGTAAGCTTCCAGGGAATATAGGAAAAAGTTAATGTTCTGGTGAAAAATCTAATATTCCTAAATAAGCTTGTTAGAATCAGAGCGTCTCTAAAAAGCGTCAACTTTATTGTTGTCAGAGGCATTTTTTTCTTGTAGGCAACATAATGTTAAAGCTTTGAGTATGGTTATTTAAATATTAATAGTGTGAGTATAATTAGAGAATAGTACTAGACCTTGTAAAAAGGCAAGTGAAATGGACTTAATGCCACTGAACTGTACACTTAAAAACAGTTAAAACGGTAAATATTATGTTATGTGTATTTTACCACAGCAGAATAGAATTCATAAACAAGGCAAATGAAATCTCCCTGGTTGTTTTCGTACTTCTAACAGCAAATAAAATATACAACATCTAATAAATGTTTTAGGAACTCAAGGCCACTTAATAACTAGTAAGTTAAAATAAACATTGGGTATTATGTTCACCAGATAATATTTTCCTAATTCAATTTGACTCCAAGCAGCAATGTGATATTTTCCACAGGGCATTTAGTAACAAACATCAATCTGTGAAAGGCAGGGAAAGGCTGTAGTAGTCCAGCACTCCCGCAATTCACATTGGTGGGCTGGGGCAGGCTCACTTCGGATTTACTTTAATTCCTTTATTGCTTTGTCCCACTTCATTAATGGGGTTGGTAAGAGACTGCAAATAACCCAGGGAGTGAGAGACGTATCCAGGCAGAGGCGTACTTACTGATACCTTTCCCAGCTCCATTGGCCAATGACTGCATATTTCAAAGCCTCTCTTGACCAGTTCGGTTCTCCCACTGAAGCAGAAACTGATAGTTGATGAAATTGATAATTGATGATACTTGAGTTTCATCACCAACTATAGCACTTTCTTTGCTATAGAAAAAAAAATCATTAGTTGCTTCTTTAGAGTCTAAGTTAAAAATGGTAGAGCATTTCTTCTGTGAAGTTTTAAATCTTTATGGTCATTCATTACTAAGGTGGACACTTCCTTACTTCCTCTTAAGGTAAATACCTTAACAAATGGCTAGGTTAAAGCTGTCCAGGCATCTAGGTCTTTTTTTTTTTTTTCCTCTTTCTTCCTCCTTTCCTCCTTCCTTCCTTCTTTCTAAAAATCTGTGCATGATGTTTAAAGCATTGAGGCTTTCTTCCTGGACTCCAGTGTGCTCATGTTTTCTTTTGAGAGCTTCATTCAACAACTGTTTCCTGACTGCTCACTATGTTTGCGGGCTGGATGGGAGGTGATTGACGGGGTGGTGGACAGGACAGTGGATGAAGGAGGAAAAGCACAAACTTTGAAATGAAACAGACCTTGGTCGAGTCCATCTGTTAGTTCTCATTTCTTCAGAATGTTCTTTGCGAGCTCAGTTCTCATGTGAACATAACAAGAATGCTTAAAACAGTATTAAACTGAAACAGACAGAGTTATCATAGCAATCAACAGTCACTATTATTATTAAGCTGGGGATGGGATACAAAGAAGAACAAGCTAGTGCAATGGTTCCTAATTAAGGATGATTTTGCCTGCGAGGGAACACTTGGCACTATTTGGAGACATTTTTAGTTGTCTTATTTATCGGGTGGTGCTACTGGCATCTAGTGGGTAGAGGCTACTGGTGTTGATAAACATCCTATGATGTGCAGGGCAGACTCCATAGCAAAGAATTATCCACCCCACAATGTCAATAAGTGTTGACCTTGGTTGAGTAAAGGAAAAACATTAAAATATGCTATATATTTTAGTAATATAAATATATATTTATGTGATATATATTTCATGTATATTTCAAGGAAGTGAGCTTGAGGAGAGGCTGGGCAGACCTGTCTGATTGCCTGTCCAATATCCATGCTTTTTTTTTCTGTCCTAATATCATTAACGCAGTGTGCCCAAAGGATAAACTACATTTCCCAGCTTCCCTTGCAGATTGGACCAACCAATGAAGAGGAAGTTGTTGGATGGGGTCCTTTAGAAAAAGAGCATCTCTATGCTTTGCCCCCTTTTTTAGCTGTGAAATGGCCTCATGGGAGTTGAGATGGCCTGGTGGGAGTCACGTGATTGGAATGATGGGTCCTTGACCATGGAATTCCCACACCAGCCTAGAACTTCTTCCTTCCAGACATTGTTATACGTGTGGGGGGAAAAAAGTGTCTCTTGGTTAAAGGTATGTTGTTTAGGTTTTCTTTTATATACAGTTGCATCCAAATTTGACCAGGATTGGGCCTTGAAGGATTTTGATAAGTATTAAAGGGGCCTTTGAGCTGAAGGAATTAGTACAAAGGAAGGCACAGGAATGTGCATATTTTTGTAAACATTCATATTTCTAGGGCATAACATGTAGTTTGGTATGGTTATTAAATAACATGATAAGTTACATTGGAAGAATGTAGAGTAATGTTTGCAGGAAGGTCTTTAGAGAAAATAAAATGAAAGAGAGAAGACTCACATGAAGAAAGTAGAGGCTGGCACTCTCCCCTTTCTTGGCTATTTAATTTTGTTGATCACACCTAGATGAACACCGACCTTTCATTTTTCTCACTGAGAAACTGGCCCCAGAGTCAATACTTTATTTTCCTTTTCTATTTCTCAAGGTCATTGTCCTAGTATGATGTATGAAATGTGGACCTGAGATCTCATGGAAGTTGCCTTCCCTGAAAATCATAGACATATAGCATGTGTCATCAGAAACTTTCCCTGGAAACCCCACACTCCCCTTGCCTTTACAGGCTGGCTAAGGTTTATATTAGGGTGAATCCAAATGGAATTTCTTTGAGGAAGTGAAGTGTAGGAAGAGACGAGGCAGGGTAGAGAATGGAATATTTGAGGGGATGTGCCTGGTAAAGCACAGGAGAAGAGCTGAGGAGAAGAGCACACTTAACCACCTTGCTTCTATTGTCTGCTGTTCTAAAAAGCCAATATTTGGAGGAAGATCAGGCTAAACCACTTGAGTGATTCTGATTGAGTGGGTGTTATGTTCTCAGCACTTAAGTAACCAATCAGATAATAATATTCCTTAATAAATTTACTTAGATATTAATTTAAGGTAATTCTAGAAATAAACATCATCTGTGGCAGTAAATCTTAAACTTTATGGCATCACAAGGTCTACTGAGAATTTACCCAAGAACTCTGAAGTCTCTCTCCAGAAAAATGCACATATATATGTAATGATGCACAGACAATGTCATTTTAACAGCTGTGAGCATACCTTTCAAGTAGAACTCCATCTTTGTTGCAAAAGTGAAGTTTTAATCAAAATGCCAAAATCTGATAGATTGGAAAATTACAAAGCCATATCACTATATGCAGAGTTTATGAAGGAAGTGCTTGTTAAGTGGTTCTACTAAGTCCTCAATTTTCTCACCCACTTGGAGACCATGAAAGGATAAGATCTGAATTTGTGAAGAGATTTCTTTGGAGAGCATTGTTACCCTGCTGTGAATGCCCCCTACTGATGCCCATGTGCTAGGGATTACTGAGCCCATTACTCTTCAGCAGGGAGAGGCTTCCATATGATGAGGAAATGCGCTCCATGTGGTTAAGAGAAATGAAAAATTGGTGCTCAACTCCAGGCCCCACAGCTGAAGAGTCTGGGGGCAGCAAGATAGAAGAGGTGTGTTGGGATCACAGCCAGTGTGGAGAGTGAGCTGTGGATAACCAGATATGAGCTGCAGGAAAGAGAGATTTGTGGAAGTTGCTTTGAGCCCTACCAAAGAGGACCCCGGGAAGAGAAATGGGCATGAATAGAGTGGGTGCCCGTGTCCCTCGGTGAGGGCTGAGCCCAGCTATGGTGGACGGACCATCCTCTGGGTGCTGAGAGTGAATCCATTCACCCTGGCAAGAACTGTCCTGTATTCCTTGCATCTCTTCTCAAATTATCTTCCATCCAAGAAGAGTCCAACAAAGCCAGAGAGTGAGGAAGCAATTGAGGCTGGAAAAGAGAGCAGAAGGCAGCCTCATTCCTGTCGCCCAGCTCGGATCTCACATGGGAAGAGCTGAACATGAATGAATGAATGCAGATTGAATTGTTGATTACGATGGAATTGAGACTGTGCAGTTTTGACTTAGGCCAAAGAACCACTTAAGAGCAACAGTGAAGTTCATGGTATCTGCCCAAGTTTCTATCCAGGGCCAGTGAAAGATTTCTGCACAGCCTGCTCCCCATCCTTTACATTTTAAAGGGGGTGGTGGGTCACACACAAAAAATTTTGCATTTTGACGTTTCATGAGTCATGCAGTTATATTATTTTACCTACTGTGGGGTGTAAACAGAACTCTCAGGCCTCTCAAGCTGGCCCTTGAGTTTCATGTAGAAAACAAAAGTGAAAGTGAAAGCCACTCAGTCATATCCGGCTCTTTGTGACACCATGGATTATATAGTCCATGAAATTCTGCAGGTCAAAATATTGGAGTAGCCTTTCCCTTCTCCAGGGGATCTTCCCAAACCAGGGATTGAACCCAGGCCTCCTGCATTGTGGGTGGATTCTTTACCAGCTGAGCCACCAGGAAGCCCAAGAATACTGGAGTGGGTAGCCTATCCCTTCTTAATCAGATCTTCCCGACCCAGGAATCAAACTGGAGTCTCCTGCATTGCAGGCAGGTTCTTTACTACCTGAGCTATCAGGAAAGCCCAGAAAACAAAAGCTGTTCTCATAAATAAAGAGGGGAAGGGACTTCCCTGATGGTCCAGTGGCTAAGACTCTGCACACCCAATGCAGGGGGAACTGGGTCCTAGATACCACAACTAAAGTTCCTGCATATCACAGCTAAGACTGGGACAGTCAGATAAACAAACATCAGGCAAAACAAAACAGCACTGGGCATCATGACAAAAGGCAGAGGTGCCAACAGGGCTGAAATAGGAGGAGCAGGACAGGCTATATAGTTTGCAGGGTCCACTGCAAAATAAAAAATGCAGAACTCCTTGTTCAAATGTATTGAGAACTTCGGGACAGTGACAATAAAACATTTAACCAAATGTGGGGCCCTGTGTACCTGCAGGGGTCACATGGGCATAAAGCTACCCTGGTGAATGCCAGAGGTCAGAAGAGGAGGAGACCCTGCTAGGGTTCCAGTTAGAGACTTGGGACAGAGGCTTGTCTATTCAAGACTTTTCTCAGTGAAATCGCATGCAGTGTGACCTCCTCCTTGAGATCCCTCCAGTCCTCAGAGAGGTTGCAGACTTCCTTATGTGAATGGATTTCTTGTAGAAGCTGGTGAAGTGGGTACCAAGGGGCTGAAACAGAGTAAGCTCTGTGGGTTAGGGGGCAGCTGACAGTTGGTAATTCACTTAATATTTATTTTCAATAAATTTCAAGGGTTTAGGTAAAGAACCCATGTTCTAGGACAAGAAATTTTCTTGTATCATGGAGTATCAAGGGACCAAGTGGCTTTCTGTTTATTTATTTATTAGTGCAGCAGGATGTTTCGTACTTTCACTTTGCTCAGGATGTGCAATTGGGACCAAATCTGGAAGTCCAGAGGTGCTGAATACTTTTATAATGCAAGTCATGAATGGCGGGGGCCAGACACCCCTTCAGGGTTTATGAAGAGATGGCAGAGTCTCATCAGCCTCTGCCTTGCCCCATCCCCGTCTCCCACTCCTTCAGTCTCCTGGCGGTGGGCGAGAGGTTGACTGGGAGGGCTGCTACAGCTGTCCCTCACCCTGAAACCAAACAAGAGAGGTTTCTAGAAAGTCAGAGAGTGAGTCATGAAGTGGGTACTGGCCACGCATTTCTGGTAGGTAGCGTGTGTAGGCAGGAGGCTTGCTGGCCTGCCTCTGCCCCAAGTGGGGCAGAGGGGCTTGGAGACAAATGGGGGCAGTGGCGGGGCATCCCAGAAGCAGCTTAAGTCCTGCCTTGGCATGACGAGGACCTCTGCCTTTTCTGTAAATCAAGTGGACACTGAGAAGATAGCTGCCTTGAGTCTTTCTTTCTGGCAATAAGAGTACAGATGAGATGAGGGTGACTGGAAGAGATCAGACAGCATCCAGGTGTCTTAGGTCACTGACCTGGGCAGTGTGACATTCCCTGAGTGTGTCCCAAAGTACTAAAAAAGTGGAAAAAGTAACATTATAATGAAAAGACCAGACAGGGACTTTTGATTCTCCACCCCTACTCAAAAATACCCATCCCCCTCCCTCACCCACCCAACTTGGAGAAATCAGAAGAGAAGACTGTTTTCCAGAGGCCTGCCATTTTCCCCTCCCACCACCCTACCTCAGGGGTGAGAAAGGGGAGGAAAGAGGAAGAGAGAAGGAGCAGCCTTGTCTCTTTTCAGCTTCACGTCCTCCCAGCCCCTAGCCCCCAGCCATGGGGGAGGGGAAACTTTGATTTGGCTATGAGTCGGCCATCTTCAGCTGGAGTTGACTGAGTTTTTTAATATCAAGCAGTGACGAGGAAGCTGCGGAGTGTGGGGTATTATTAAGAGATCTCTGCCCAGCAGGGAAAGGGGATTCAACACAGCCCAGCTGGGGGCAGGATAGGAGACAATTACTGCCACTCCTGGTTTGTACCTTAAGGAATTAAGATTGCTTAATAAATCTGATTAAGTACTTCTTATTCTATGACTAAAGTTGAATCACTGAACATCCGGGTGGTGGTATATTGTGTTCATAAATTGTTAGTTTTAAGAGTAATTAGGTTTTGTCTACAAATCAAAAACTTGAAATAGTAAATGAGGAGGAAAAAAACATACCAGAAGGCAAATTTTCAGTTATGGATAGAAGAGACACTTAAAAGAGGTGTGTAATAATTGCTTTTTTCTTTTATCTGTTTTTAAAAAAGATTTTCAATCTATCATATATTTACTAACAGCTGATACAATGAAAAAGTAGGTGTATAAAAATATTAGGAAAGGATTTACTATTCATGTTCATTTAATTGTCAAACATGTTATTCTGTTAAATTATTTAATATTCATTGTAAAATTTGCCAGGCTGCTCCTCTGTTTAAATTTTTACTTAAGGAGGGTAACTGTATTCATAAGATGGTGTTGTGGCTTAAGTCAGTCTCTCTCTCCTCTTCTCTTCTCCCCATTAGCAAAGGCTTCTTAAGTGTATGCAATGCTCTTTTTATTTAGACAAAATTATTTCATCTTTACAGTACAGTGTTTTTTACATTTTTTAACTTTCAAGATATTAGCTGTACTAAGAAGGAGAAATTGCTGTGAGTGATAAATTATTACAAGAGAACAGTGACTTCATTCTTTGTCTTCACCATAGATTTCTTTGCAGATTACAGGTTATAGCTTTAAGTCGTCTTTAGGGACAGGCTCCAGATTTCTTATTTTTCTTGTTTCAATTCTCCATCATCTATTTTCTGGAATCCCAGTCTCCTAAAATGTAAGCAGTGCAAAATGTTCTCATCCATCACAACAATAGCATGTGAAAACATACAAATGCAGGCCATGATCCTAATTGCCTAATTATACCTGAGTTGAATTGTGCTGCACTTGAAATGAGTGAGACATTGATGGGATCCTGAATTTGTAATGGGCACTTAGAATGACAAACTTACCATGGACTTATCTCTCTTCCTCATTGCCACCCTACTCCCGACATCCGATTCATTGCCATACTCTACCGGTAGAGTCATGTTCTGTTTTATATAAATTTTTTTTAAACATTTGCTCTACTAGAAAATAATATGTAGGTAACTTATTAAATTTTTGAACTTCTTATAGTAGCTTATACTAGGATTTGTACTCATAGATATTCAATAAATACATATCAATACAAAGAATGATTATAATAACAGGAATTATTTATAACATGAGATTCTGGAAAAAGAACTTTTGATTTAAAGTTGAGGAAGAAGATCTGAATTTGAAACCTGGGTTTTTGAAATAGTGTCCTTTGTACTTGCAGACAACTCCCTCATGAGGAGCTTTCATGTCAGAGAAGTCAAATGTTGGATGATACCTCATAGGCATGAATTCCTCATTCTATCATTGCCTGCTATTTCTTAGAGTGTGGCTGTAGAGAAATGTGAGGGATACCCATATGTGGTTTAGGGGAAGCTAACTCACAGCTTAATATCTGTGTGTGTATGTGTGTGTAAGTGTTAGTCTCTTTGTCATGTCCAACTCTTTGTGACCCCATGGACTTTAGCCCTGGGATTCTCCAGGCAAGAATACTGGAGTGGCTTGCCATTTCCTTCTCCTGGGGGTCTTCCTGACCCAGGGACTGAACCCTGGTTTCCTGCATTGCAGGCAGATTCTTTACCATATGAGCTATAGGAACTGACCTCTCAGTGTATAGGTGTTCATTTCCCTGTGCCTCTTCCTTCTTACAAACTTAGCTGTTTTCTTTTCTCTCTCTCTTTTTAAAACTTTTTAGCTGTGCTGGGTCTTTATTGCAGCATGCAGGCTTTCTCTAGTTGTAGCTCAAGGTAGGGGGAGCACAGGACTTAGAGCAGGCGGGTTCAGTAATTGTGGTGCATGGGTTTACTTGCCCTGCGGCACGTGGGATCTTAGTGAAGTTGGGATGGAACCTTCATCCCCTGCATTGGAAGGTGGATTCTTAACCACTGGACTACCAAGGAAGTCCTGAGAAACTTAAAAACTCTTAGAAACTTCTTTTGAAAAAATGTAAGTGGTTTAAAAATTTCTAGACTAGCTCTGCTAACTGCATGTGCATTTAATTGGCATTCAAATATTTACCTTAGGTTCTTTTGACCAGGATTCTGGATTTCTTGGGGCTGGCAGGTCATGGAGTAAAGTAGCCCATTGGTAGATGGTGAATGCATGGACTGCTGGAGCAAATTACTCAGGGTCTTGGTGATGCTTTTGGCTGCTATCGTTCTTCCAAATCTTTGGGGCAGATTTGGGACCCGTCTGGAAAGGCTGTCCTCTCTATTTTTCCCGAGTCTCAGAGGCAGGTGGGCCATCACCCTAGTGCTCCTTTCTTCTTCCATGTTCCTCCCAAATCTCAGTGGCAGGTTGGCTGCAGAGGGTGGCATTTTGTTGACGGCAGGTGTATTCATCTTAATTTTTGGACCCCAATCTTTTACTTCTTTAAAAGTAAGACTTCTTTCTTTCTCCCAGGCTAGATCTCCTCTAGGCTATAATTAGAAATAACCATTAAATAATTTATTAGTGTTGTAAGCAATAGTTTAAATTATTAAATTATGTTAAATCCAGACTTTAATTTGTAGACATGTTAAAGCTGTGAACAAAGTTTGTGCTTTCATGTACAGAATTTTTAAAATAGATAATTTATATTAAGCTTCTTAAAGCAATCTAGTTTATCCATCCCTGGACTATTACAAGACAACTATAAAATATTAATATATATAGTGAATGCAGCAATGTATTCGAGGAGCAGGAACGTAATGAAGTATTGAAATGAAGTGAAAGTTTATTTTACTGTGGTTATTCTTTTTTTTTAACTTTTTATTTTCTATTGGAGTATAGTTGATCAACAATGTTGTGACAGTTTCAGGTGTACAGCAAAGTGATTCAGCTATACATATACATGTATCTGTTCTTTTTCAAATTCTTTTCCCATTTAGATCGTTACATAATATTAAGCTGAGTTCCCTATGCTGTACAGTGGGTCCTTGTTGGTTATCCATTTTAGATATAGCAGTGTGTACATGTCAATCCCAAACTCCCTAACTATCCCTCCTTCAGTTTTTGCTTCATTATGTTTATAAAATATTTCTTATGTTTTTATATATTGCTTTTAGAGACACTTTCCACTGCCTCTCCGTGTCTCTTGTTTCCCTCCTCTTTAAAAGTCAAAGTGGTGGGCGAGCATGCTAGCCAAGTTCTGGGGTACAATTGGCAGAGACTTCTTTTTTACCGAAAAGCATGTTTCAAGAAACTGATTATATTTTATTAGTATGTAAATTACGTTAGTAAAACACTGATTGGTTTGTGGGTTACTACAGCATGACCATACCCACTTTAAAGGGACCATTTAAAATATAGCAAATATTTAATTAGATTTAGTTTTGCCATGAAAGTCTGTCCGTATGAAGATTTTAAAGTAACTTTTCTTATTGTAGAAAATAATACCTGCTTATTTTAGCAAACGTGGGAATTTACATAAAGGCATAGAGAAGAAAATTTTAAAAAGTGGAATTCCACCATCTAGGAGTAAACATTTTTCTTAGATATAGAAATATAATTTAAATGTTCAGCTGAAATGTAACCAGTACTTATTTCTGCAATTCTTTACTTCAACTGTGCACTTCTGAGTCAATTGACACTTATTAATGCGCCTTATCCTTGCTAAGTATCATACTCTGCACTAAAACGGTCATGAGACCAGGCTTTGTGCAGTTTTGCTACAAAATACAAGTTGCATCAATACACTGCCCTGGATGGGCTGAAGTGTGACAAAAAGCAAACCGCAAACTTATTCCTTATTCTTTACAAAAGCACTAGACTCAGAACAAATATTCAATGATGAATGCTAGTCATTTTAGACAGAGTTAAAAAACTTACCTCGGAATATTTGTCATAATTCTTTTTGCTGTAAAGATTGGGAATCCTTGATTCATCTGTACAGAAGATGTTTGATGTTAACAAGCTTGAAGTGGCTAACATCAATAAAATGAATCGTTTTAGTGAAATAATTTCCATTTTGTCCAAAATCTAGAATTAAGTTTATATGTGCAGCCTGATGTCTATACAAAAGGAAATTGTGATCTTTTTATACTGTCTAAAAACAAAGTTTGCTTTCATTGGGAAATCAATCCCACGTGTTTTAAGCACCAACATTAATTAGTGTTTAACTGAAATATGTATGTAAGGAATGTGGGTAATTCATTCTAGGAAGACAGCAACATTTCTGCTTGCAAATTCATTAACTTTGAAAATAATTTCCTTCATCATGAAGGAGTATTTAATTAGATAACTTTGGGGCCATCATCATTAAGATTCCAAACAAACTGAATGCTTCAATTCTCTGAGCTCAAAAAAGAAGTATTTTGTCTTTGGTGTTTGTGTCAATTCTTGGGAGAAAGGAAGAGTGTTCAATATGTGTTAACTGTTTGAAAAAAATTTTTTATTCATATAAGAGTTAGGCATAGTATTTTCAAAATGTCAGACAAAATTAAGAGTGTCAAAAGAATTCCAGATCACATAAGACTGAAATAAAATGCCATTAATTAACTTTTTGTAAAATGCTGCTTTGTTATTAAAAAGCTTCAGGAGTAAATGTCAGCTGTAACCTGAAGGGTGTGCATAAGACCAAGCAATAGGCATTTTGACAAACTGGCTGTCTTGGGAGAGGCTGGAGGCAGTTCAAGGCCTTTTGCATCTGCCCTGAGGGCCTTATTTGGCAAAACTGTGTAAATCACCAGGATTTTATTTCTATGATGATGCCACATCCTACCTTCCACCTCAAACCCCTTAAAGAATGCTGGCAGAGGACTGGTAAATCACACACATGCTAATTTTGTTGTTCTCCGACCTGTATTGTTTAGGTAATCTTGCCCTGCCACAGGCTCACTGACATCATGGCATAAGAAAAGAATTTACAGAAATAAACGCTTATTTACTGAAATGCCAAAGCAAGTCTTTCAGAACAGCTGACTGGTATGCTTAAAGTTCTGCCTTATCACCGGACTGCCTATATTACTGCCTAGATTCTAGAGAAATCATTACCTGTTCCCCCTGTCCATTTAGCCCTCTTAGGAGAAAAAGACCTTAAGGGTGATCTATTTCTAACACTCCAGCTACTTCTAGATATAGGCACTTAGAGGTGAATTCCCAAAAAAGCAAGTCATAAAAAAGCACCTTTTATGTCAAGAATTGTACTATCTTGGGACTTCCCTGGTGGCACAATGAATGGGAGTCCGCCTGCCAATCCAGGGAACATGGGTTCAATCCCTGGTCTGGGAGGATTCCACATACTGGGGGTGGGGGGGCGGGCTGGGGAAGTAGGGGGCAAATAAGCCTTTGTGCCACAACTACTGAGGCCGTGTGCCACAACGACTGAGCCTGCACACCTAGAGCCTACGTTCCTCGACAAGAGAAGCCACCACGATGAGAAGCCTGTGCAGCGTAATGAAGAGTAGCCCCCACTCTTCAGAGAAGACCCAGTGCAACAAAAAAAATACCCCTAGCTTCTCTCGCTCACGTACCATAATCTGAGGTATGAGATGGGCAGAGGTGAAGACCTTTCTCCATATTAAAGACCACCAGGATAAATCAGAAAGTTGAAAAACAATTCTGTGAGGCACTCTTGGGTATCCCAAGATTATACTTTCCTCTGGTCTCTCTTATGGCAGTTGATCATTGGTCTCATTTGTTTCAGACTGTGGGTAGCCTAGAATCCCCACAGTAGGAGGCAATTAATTCAATTCATAGTCTAATGTTAATTTTGTAATGCTGTTATTGGATTATCGGGTTTAATTTCCCTGAGGATTTTATACATTTCTCTTCCAAATTGTTCCTTTGTAAACTGCTGATGTAACTCCCCTCCCTTTCTTTTTTTTTTTTTTTTGTGGTCAGTAGCTGCAAACTTTTAAGTGGGTGAAGCAAGGAACAAGTTGTGTCGGCTGAGCTCTGACCCTGGAAAAGGCAGAATGAACCAGCCTGGGTCTTTCAAAACATGCTTGTCTGTAGTTGTTTCAGCCTTGAGCTGTTCACCAGTTTTCAGTGCTGCTCTTTGGGGTTTTGGCACATCCACTGATTTTTCTGGCTGAAGTCAGTATCCAAAGGAGCTGATATGATTAATTACCCACTAGCCTCAACCAGATTTTAAACTTTCAAGTTTGGAGTGTAATTAGAGTTCTGATCTTATTAATATAGGGTTTGGCTCTTTTCAACTGCATCTTCTGTTAGCTTGGAAAATGTTAACAGATATAAAACAACATTACCTAACATACACAGTACAAAATGACCATAAATCTTTTGATGAAATGTGCTGCCATATACATAGCACAGTTAGGGATTCTTAATGAGACACACAAGCATACAAAATAAGATCTGTCTCCCCGACATGTGACATTTACACACATGCTTCATTAGCTAAGATTTTAGAGACCTTAAGGCTACTCCCTTCTAAATGTCTCTCTTTATCTTGGACACTTCTCCTAAGCTTTGGAAACTCCAGATACTCAGCTTCCTACCAGACAGTGCTGTTGGGATTCCCACAAGCATCTCAAGTCCAGTATGTCCAAAATGGAATTTATCTGTTCAATAACCTGTCTCTCCTGTTTTCCGTTTCACTGAATAGGTTACAGTATTGATCAGGGTCCAATCAGAAGGCAGAAAGCACACAGTAATTTGAATAGGAAATGGTTCATATAAGGAATTATTAATTGTACCAGGAGATTAACTCTAAAGGGGTAAGGAATACATGAGGGCCAAGGGAAAAGATCCAAGGAGAGGACAAACTGAAATTCAGGCTGTACTGGGAGAAGGTGTGGATGGTGGAGAAGTGTCTGCTGGGTCACTGCGGGCCAGCAGCTGTCCATCACAGGTGTGAGACACTCTTCTGTGGTGCAGATGGGCCAGTGCTGGGAAGGCAACTTCTGGGACATTTCTGAGACTCACATAGAATCTGCTTCTGCAGTTTGATGGGGGTGAATGCTAATGGATGTCTGTTGCACGGATTTCTGGCACAGTCCATGTGTAGGACCTCAAAGAAGCAAACCAGATCCAGGAAGAGAAATCCTTCCTCCTGCAGTATCTCTTGAGTGCCTTCCATTGGGAAAGCACTGTGCCACCTGCCAAGGGGAAATGCCGACTGGGTCCATCTCCATTGTCAGTGAAGAAACAAAGGGTGGATCAAGAGCTGAGAGGCAGTAAATAAATAACGGGTACAGTCATCCAGCCATTTATCCAAGTCAAAACCCTTTGTGAGATCCTTGGCTACTTCCTCCTCTTTTCTTCTGCATCATATTCTATAGTTAATGAACAATTGCATTGTTTCTAGTTTTGAGCTATTGCACTCAATAATAATGGTCTATATCTTTGGCCACTTACTAGTCATGTGCCAGGAACTGTCCCATTAAAGTCCAGCACTTTGTGAATTTGTTTATCCTTCATAGTAACTCCACAAGCAGGTACCATCATTGTTCATCCTCTATGAAAGGGAAGCTAAGATGCAGAAAGAGGAAGTAACTTTCCCTAAAAGTGGAATATCCAGGATTTGAACCCAAGCTGTCTGAACACTTGCTCCCTGTGCTGGTCTACCCAGTCAAGTCTGTTTTTCTCTGACTTCTAAATAGCTCTTACCTCTGTTCACTTCTCTCCATCTGTGTTGCTTTTAACTCAGTTCATTTTCTTTTGCTAGACCTTTGTCTTGATCCTCTCCAGTTCTTGCTCCACCATACGCTCAGAAAAATTTTTTATAAAATACAATATTTTTATGATATCTTCCTTAATACCTTTCAGTGGTTTCCCTATCCTTAATACGTTTCAGTGGAATCCCCATGTCCACTTTTTAGGATCTGTTTCCTGCTTATTTCTCCGGCACTATCTCTCATTAAGTTCCTAGCAACTCTGTCTTATGACAGACTTCTTTCTGTTCTTCCAAAGAGATGAGCTTTCTCTTGCCTCCAGGCCTCTGCCCCTGGTTTTCCTGTGCATGGGGTATGCACCCACTTCCCTCTCTCCTTACACTGACTCATGGTTTGGGTTCCAGCTGAGGCATCCTGTGTCACGGGAAGTCCCTTCTGACTTCACACTCCAATCAATGGCTTTCGTCCTTCTATCATGGCTCTTCCCAGTGACTTGTCCTGTTCCCTTGTTTCCTCTTCCACTCCTCTGTCAATCGTGTGAGGGCAGGACCTTGCTTGTATAGATCGTAGGGGTATTTTTGTTTATCTCACAGATGCTCAGGAAATTTTATTTCTAAATAAATGAGTAAATGTTTCATTCGTATTGGAAATAGGAGTTAAAACCGAAGTTGCTTGGTAATTATTTTTTCCAGTTTTGGCCACCGATCAGAATTCTCTCTTTACTGAGACTTACACATTTTTAGACCTTAAATTTGTGCTTATTCTGAAATCATAACATCTTCACCTTGCCTTGTTGAGGATTTACATCGAAGACTTTCGCAGACTGAGACCTTTACATGGATAGTCAGGCATAGGTAGGTTGAATGTGAGTTTAGGTTTATTCTGTTGTAGTGGAGCATTTGGTTTGGTAAGTTAAATATATCCTGATGGATCCTGCCACATTGATGGGCACCAACACCAGGAAGGGTAGGAAAGGGGACTGCACTGCCCCAAGGAGACCTTCCTGACGATGCTTCAGGGTTTCTCGCTAGGGAGACTTCTTAGGCCCATTGGCTGAGCACAGGAAAGAGGATTCTGATTGCACAGTATTTGTCTATACCCACTAGCTGCATCCTAACCTCTGGAGGGCAGTTCGTGCATGCGTGCTGGGGTAGGTTGCCATTCCCTTCTCCAGGGGATCTTCCAGACACAGAGATTGGAACTGCATCTGTCTTGTGCATTTCAGGCAGATTCTCTACAACTGGGCCATCAGGAAAGCCCCTCTGTCAGGCAGCTAAGTGGAGGACAAACCATTTCTGCCAATCAGGAACTGAGCCAATTTGATTGGGTTTAGGACTTTGTAAGGCTCTGGTTTATCTGAACCCCAAGTAAAACATTTCAAGTAAGAAGCTATTTTTGTGCCATGGGCTGTATGTTTTTATTTAAATCTTTATATAGAAGGTCTCCCTGAGGCCATGGCAAGATCTATCAAAGAGGTGATGAATTTTAACATCCAGAGGAACCTCATTACAGAGCCCTTCTCCTTACCCTCAACCCAGCCATTTACTTCCCAGACACTTGCCTTTTTCCAGTTTATTCCTTCCTTTCTCTCTAAGCATAATCCAGTTGTTATGCTGTGCAGAAGAATTGATGGCCATTACAGTCTTATTTTGCATTTTATGTTTACAGAGTATTTTGCAACCATTTGTTAACCAATTTCTGGCCCTCTTTAGAGGTAGGGAGTGGTATTTCTGAATAATTTATTCCAGTATTATGTGTGCAAAGAGAAAGAAATACCTGCCTTGGTTCCAAACAAAAATATCCCTATGCAAATTACATAAAATTATTTTTAAAAAAAATATGTGGTGGTGCCTTTGTTTCAAGATTTATGAGTGGCTGGTTATAATGAGCTTGTCATATTAGCAGGGTTGTATTTACTTCTGTGCTTTTTACTATGACAGATTACAATGTCAGGGCCTTGGAAGGTGCCAATGTGAATGTGAGACGAAGATTATTCCTTTATGTAGCAAAAGCAGTTGAAATTCAATTCTGGTTGAAATAACTTAAAGAGTCAATTTGTACAGTATAAGAATAGACATTAAATATTTATAAAAATTAATTCACATGATTTATTCTAGAAAGTGATTAAATGGCAAGGTCCCTTTATCTGAAGGACATTTTTTAGAACAATATATTGAATAAACTTGAAGTATTAGTATTAGATCTTTCAAATGATATGGTATGGTACTGTTTAAAAAAGAAGTTAAGGCAATTGTGCAAGGCTGATTAGGAAGCAGAATCTCCACAGCAAGGCTTTCCAAGTCGAGCTTTTATGTTTTTTAATGTTTCATTTTTAGTGACATTTTTTCCCTTGCAGGAAAAATGTGTGATTTTTACTAGCCTGGCAGGGGTTTGTGGTAGCTCTTGCCAAAGTGTCAAGAAAACTCAGAATTCTCTACATGAGGGACAAAGACCAGATGTTTGGTTAAAACAACACATAGCTTTTATACAAATATAGGTAATGGAAACCAAGACTTTTACGGGGATTTTTTTTTCCTCTGTTTTTGGCCGATCTTGTCTTTTGATATTTTTAAAATAAGTAATCAGCCATCTTGTTTTTCCAACCTGAGCAGAGGAATTTAGTTTCTTACTAGATGTGTGCTTCTTCAATATCTTGAGTTTGTTTGTTTTATCTTTGTTTTGAAGGATTCTACTCCAAAATGTGGACTGTGTTCTTCAAATTATCATTTGCTTTAAAAAAAAAGAAAGCTTGAGACAGCTTAGGAAGTACTGAGCCTAATCCTTAGGCTAACTTTTTCCACTTTCCTGGCCACACCTTCACTGGGGAGGAAATCTGTTGCTTAAACCTATGCTGATATGGGTTTTGGAGGGTGTTTAAAACACTATTTCTCATCTTAAACAGAGGAATATAAGGACAAAGGGGTAACCAATAAAAATTAGCCTTATTGTTCAAATGGACCCTCTTGGATGCTCTTTTATCTCTGATGGAACAAAAAAGAAAAGGAGGTGAATTGAAATATACATACAAATGGGTGGTTTTGTTCTTTCTTTCTTTTTTCTTTTTTTACTTTCTGATGGGGGATCACTTGGTTTCTGTGCTCCTGAGGTCTGTTGAGAGCTCTCACAGATATACAGCAGTCATGCACTTGCCTTGGGTTCTGAGCGGAAGCTAGCCTGGCTCTGACCACACTTATGTTAACACAGGGGCACTTGGACTTTGTTGTTTTCTGTTTCCAGTGCTTTGGCTTTGGCCATACTTTCTGCCTCTCAGCTCTAGATCTGAGCTCATGTGTGTACCTCATAGCAGTGGGTCTTTGGTTTACCCAGCCGGACTTCATCACTGATGAGGGGGTTACACTTCTCTTCAATACTGGTTTTATTGAACCCCCGAAGGGGCATGTCCATGACATAGCCAAAGATGACAGCATGGCATCTGGCTAAACTCGGTCAAGTCAATGACATATAAAGCTAAACCGGTTCTGAGCAAGCAAACCGAAAAGCCCGCAGCCAAAGAGTTGTATTTGGAGAGGCACTTAAAAACATACCTTTAAACCTACAGTAATTTGGGTATAAATTTAATTAAAGGAGAAGATTTTTCTGGTAATCTCCTGATTGTAAAAGGTAGGATCTAGACAGAAAATTCTGTACTAATGGAGGTTAAATGAACTGAGTAAGTGTTAATGTAATCCTATTAAATATCTACTGGATTTAATTCTGTACTGGGTTTTGTGCCAGGTGAACTTAACAAATCAGGTATTTCCTCTTTGAGTACGTACAGTAAAGAAAATAGACAAAGCTAGTAAACATTTCAGAACATATTTAGGTGCATAAGCTATCATATCTCCTCTAGGAACAATATGCTGGTTGTGCTTAGTCGCTCAATTATGTCTGGTTCTTTGTAACCGCATGAACTGTAGCCCATCAGGCTACTCTGTCTGTGGGGATTCTCCAGGCAAGAATACTGGAGTGGGTTGCCATGCCCTCCTCCAGGGAATTTCCCAACCCAGGGATCGAACCCAGGTCTCCTTCATTGCAGGTGTATTCTTTACCATCTGAGCCACCAGGAAAGCTCAAAAATTCCGGAGTGGGTAGCCTACCTGTTCTCCAGGGGATCTTTCAGATCCAGGAATCGAACTGGCGTCTCCTGTACTGTAGGCAGATTCTTTACCATCTGAGCTACCAGGAAAGCCATAGCTGGTTACAAACACAGTCTTGAATGATCTAGAGAAGTCTAAGAATAGTGGTATTTGACTGATGAGCCCTGGTGGAGCCCCTTCTGATTTAATGATGTGAGTGAAGTCACTCAGTTGTGTTTGACTCTTTGCGACCACATGGACTGTAGCCCACCAGGCTCCTCCATCCATGGAATTTTCTAGGCAAGAGTACTGGAGTGGGTTGCCATTTCCTTCTCCAGGGGATCTTTGCGACCCAGGGATCGAACCTGGGTCTCCCGCATCGCGGGCAGATGCTTCACCATCTGAGCCACCAGGGAATCCCTGGATTTAATGATAGCAGTAGCCAATGATCCCTGACCTGGAGGCATCAGACCAGGAGGCATGAGACCAGGAGATCAGTGTGGATCTTCCAGTAAATACCACATCTATCTGCACCCTATTCTCCAACCTTTAGGTCAAGAGCAGAGAAATGGCCCTTCCTATGTTTTCATATACTTTAGGCTGCTTTGTTTGTTTAAATTTACCACTTTAAAACTTTCCTTCATGTATATCTTAACTTGATCTCATTTGGATTAAAATATCCAGGAAGAAAGAATCCTAGAACCCTAGACAGTTCTGATACTCAGGCTAAGCAGGGTATGGTGAGAGATGGAGGAGAGAAAAATTCCCTGAGGGCTCACTTTGGACCTCCCTGCCTCTTGAGCAGTTTCCTGTTTGTATGAATGTTTTGTGCTTGAGGATTTCATTATTGGCACAGCTGTAAAACTAGGCTCTCCTTTACCTGACAGAGTACTCAAGTCCCTGACTGTACATTCCTGAAATTTCTAATGTGTTTAAACAAAATGAAGAATTTAATAGAAAGATACTGGGATGTCTTATGGATGAGACTGGGACCTATGAAACACCTAGAGCCTAGGACTGTAATCACCCAGTGGGACCATCTCCTGCATTCTCATTTCTTCTCTCTGTGCATCAGCTTCATTATTCCCTCCTACTGCTGTCTTGATCTCTCTGCTTCTCTGTTTGCTTTTGGTTTTGTTGTTGTTGTTCAGTTGCTAAATTGTGTCTGACTCTTTGTGACCCCATGGATTGCAGCGTACCAGCTTCCCTATTCTTCACTGTCTTCTAGTTTGCTCAAACTCATGTCCATTTAGTCGGTGATGCCATCCAACCATCTCATCCTCTGTTGCCCCCTTCTCCTCCTGTCCTCAGTCTTTCCCAGCATCAGGGGCTTTTCCAGTGAGTCAACTCTTTGCATCAGGTGGCCAAAGTACTAGAGCTTCAGCTTCAGCATCAGTCCTTCCAGGGAGTATTCAGGGTTGATTTCCTTTAGGATTGACTGATTTGACCTCTTTGCAATTTCAGCCACCCTGTGAAAAACTGTCTTATCTCAGTTCCAGATTCAGTGTGCAGGGATGGATTCTGATTGGCCCAGTCTAGTTAAGGTGCCCCGTCTTGAACCTGTAGCCAAGGTGTGTCACATTGCAGTAACATAGAAGATCCAACTGCAAACCTGTGAAGAGTTGGGGGTGGGTGGTGCTACTGGGAAGACAATACTGTAGTTATTCAAAACAGTAAGAAAGACAGAGTGTTAGAGAGAACCTGAATTCTTCTCTCCCTGAATCCAATTCACTGTGCAGAGGAAAACTACTTGCTAAGCTGGTGAAAAACTAAGTTCTAATGTGCAATCAAAGGGCATCTGAACTATCCTGTGTTGGTGTGGATATTTCTCCATTCTCTTCAAAGGTGCTGAGGAGGTCTCTATCCTGCCCCGGTGATACCAGCAGACAAGTGCTTTCATTGGTGCCATCTGGGTCTCTTTGTTTTTGCAAGCAGGTGTTCTTGTGTGATATTTTTGTGGCTCATGTGGGGCTTTGATGATAAAAACAAAACAAAATAAATTGTAGATCTCCCTTCCCCAGGGGCAGCCAAGGGCACAGTTCCCAGCTATTTCTCCATATATCCATCAAAAGCGATGCCAACTTTGAGAGCCTGTAAGATTCCCTTTTCCCCCTGGCAGGTGAGAGCCCTGGCTCAGGTGTTCCTCTTTGGCATTTGGAGGTGTTCCCGTTTCTAGCATTATGCTTAGCACCAGATATGAAGGTCTATCCTGAGAATTTCAAGACCAGGTGGTTTGGTCCCTAACGGTTCTACGCTCTTTTCAACTTGAGCCTCACATTCCTAAATGTTTCCTAAATGTTTCGCACACTCTATATAGATGTGGTGATACTGGCTTGCCTCATTTCTTTGCACTGAGTTTACTAAGATCAGGTGAGTTCTGTGACCCAGAGTAGAATGGTTCATGGCCTTTTGAGCAACAAAGTTTATTTTTCTAGTAAATTGGCAGATTTACCATTCTTTGCTTGATACTCGGGTAGTCTTCCTTGGAAACAATCCCAAATTCCCTCTCTTTATGTAATGAACTGTGTACAGATGAGTAAGGAGAGTTTATTTTGGAGATAGTGAAAATAAGACTCTTGTGTATAATCCCAAATATAGATATATATTCTCTTTTGGTAATTAGCTTCATCACTCTATGTCATTGTTTTTGACAGTATTTACACTAAACTAGAGATAGTAATAATGGGACATCCTAGTTCAATCCTACAACCATATCTGTCTACAATAAAATATTTGCTTTTAGTGGCAGAAAGTATTTCAGAAGTGTTCATTGAAACAATATGATAACTGTGTATCCATTATTAATAACCCAAGATGGGGAATTACATGTTCCATGACTCATGTAACCAATAAGGAAGCTGCCATTTCCATAATTATAAAGAATTCATATCACATCCATTTTACTATTCTGTATCATTTGACCCATTTATGGCTTCTTTTGAAAGAGTAAGATTTAAAAATTTATTAAGTTTTTCAAATGAAAAATCTGCCAGGTAATTTCTCCCTTCCATTGCTGGCAGTAGATGCTCTCCATCTAAGAGGCTGAGTGTTGCGTCCCACAGCCCTTTCCTCTGACTACAAACGGAGTTCAGGATGCTCTGAGTTATGCTGACCCCAGGTGAGAGCCTGGGCGGAGGATGCACACCGTCCTCTGGGACACCTCCCGAGGGGTAAATTGTAAGAAGGGAATTTGGGAGGGTGATGTTGGTTGGCTACATCTGGAAAAAAAGTTAAGCTGTGGGGTAAAGGGTATCCTCTCATTGTGTCCTCTTCTCTCTGTTCAGTGCTCCACCAGTCACAGGTTCTGACCAGCCCACTTGGAGAAAAAGTTGAGCAAATGCTCTGCCGGCCTGGCTGAGTCATCAGTCCTGCAAGTTCCCTCAAAAGTTGCTGCAATCACTGCTGCTATTATTCTTATTATACTCTCTTCTAAAGTTCACTGTAGGCTTGAGGAAGAGGTGGTGGGATGCAGGCTGGGAGAGAGGCGAGCAGAAATGGAAGGCTGAGAGAAGATGGACTTTTATCTTCCAAGTTTTCTTTCTGGTGCAGAAGAAGGAGTCAGTGAATGATTTTTGGCCTGTTATGTTTTTCTTTCACCCCC
This sequence comes from Budorcas taxicolor, assembly GCF_023091745.1. Taxonomy (NCBI): domain Eukaryota; kingdom Metazoa; phylum Chordata; class Mammalia; order Artiodactyla; family Bovidae; genus Budorcas; species Budorcas taxicolor. The sequence continues at coordinate 72,515,566 of NC_068913.1, read as the reverse complement.
ACTCCAAATCTCATCTGCAGTTCAGTTTGGAGCATCTTATAATTAGGGTCAAGGAGATCCCCAGGTTACTATTATACCCGAGAACCTGGGGCAGCATTGCTCCTAATACACTGCAAATTAGTATCAAAAGACCAGCTTCATTCCCACATGACCCAATTGCATCACCCTCTCTCTCTCTTTGGACGGACATGTGAACAGCAGTTGCTGAAGTGATTTTGATGAAATGGGACATTTGCAGGCTTGTGGCCACCAACCAAAGAATCTGAGCCACTATATCCAACATTTTACAAGCTACAAAATATAAGCTGGCCAGCATTTACTGCTTGTACTAACAGCTTGTGCCAAGTTTCCTAAGCCTATGGAGCAGACCTCTTACTGCTGCTAATTTTACTATCAGCAGACAAAAGGGAAATAGGAAATAGTATGGAATGGCTCAACGAGAGCATTTGTGACAGACATATGAACTTGGATTATCTGAAGACAGGGTGTCTTTTTCCTAAGACTAAAATGGACTCAATGTGTACAGAAATAAAATGGGAAAAAATGTAATGTAGAAAAAGTTATATGCAGAGAGTCTTCTCTGGCCTCTCAGAATGGCATTGATTTACGTATTGAGGCAGTCACCAGGGAAATGCTAAAAACCCTCTGGGGGAAATTTCCAATGTGATGGATAGAACTTTAATATTAATATAGGATTCATCATGATAATGTAAGTCATAGATCTAAATCTCCCTTCATCAATTGAATAGTCCCTTTCCAGCCTATGATACAGGTAGCAAATGCTTTAAATAGTGTCATATAAGAGGCTTGAAGTCTGTCTTTATCTGTAGTTTCTGAAGTTCTGTTCACAGGAATAGTGACCCCCTGAGTCATCCATCTTTCACTATGCTATCTAGGCCATTTGCATTTCCCTCCTTTTTATTAATATTTAGTGTTCCTTAAAATATACTTACATTGTACTTTTTTCACAAATAGAAAAAGCATAATTCAACACATTATTTCATATACATGCAGTGAGCAGGAAGGGAAGATCTGATTCTTAACCTATTGGTGGATCATTATACAAAGAAGAAAAGTGATTCCTGGGTTTCTATTTGACTTAGTTATTAGTACATAATTTTCAACCATATGCATGTATATTATTCATCTTACTCTGGGTTTCCTAGTTTTATAGCACTGATACCAAACAAAATGGTGGCAGGGCCTCTCCAGGATCCTGTCAGACAAGGATGGTCTTTGTGGAATGCGAATGATTGCAGTGTTGATAGCAGTATAATAAATGCCAGTAGTAATAAATGTTGAGATTCATCTGCTGCTTCTTTCAGCAGAGATTCAAATATTCGTTAGTGGAACATATAAACACCTTTTCTTATCTTAGTCCAAAATGCAAAGGAAAATAAATCCATGAGAACAGACTGCAAATAAGACAAAATGTTTACATAGCCAAGTAGACCCTCAAGTTCTACAAGGAGGAGGGTTTTCCTTAAGCCTGGAATCACTGCACTGTGTCCTTTTCTTCTCTATGTGCATCGATACCCTCCACTCCAGTTCTCTGCTCTTAGAGTGACCGGCATTGACATTTGGGGTGTCATTTCATGTATTTGGTTGGTATATATTTTGTTGTATAAAGGTTCTAAGAAGTCCTGCTGTAAAGAAAATTATTTAATGGGTAGACTCTAGCATTCCTAACTTTCCTTTGACCTTGAAAACCTGTTTTTTCAAATAAGATCTAAGAACATAGTGGGAAATACTGACCTAATGGAGGTGTTCATAAACTGGGGCTCCTCAATTTTTAAGCCTTGGTTTTCATTGGGAACTTTGAGATGAACTTCAATTTATCCTTTAAGTCTGACTTAGATGTCACTTCCTCTGTCAAGACTTCTCAACTTGCCCTAGGGTGGATCTGTAGTTCTTCTCTTCACCCCCTACTCCCATAGCATTTCTCTTAAGTCCATATCAGTGTTTAGATCATGAGCTAGTTTATTTATTTTTTATTTCTCTCTAATCTACAATTTCCTTTATTTTAAGGAGTGTGTTTTTATTCTCAATGTCCTACAGAGCACCCGGCTTATTGTAAGAGTTCAACAAATAACTGCTGAAGAAATGAATGAAAGCTTGGGAACTTAGGCAGAAGAATTACCTCTCTGGGGTGTTGATATGTGATTAATGAATGAACCCTTCTGAGTTAAGTACTTTTTTCCATTATAGTGACTAATTCCCAGACAGATGATTAGATTGAGATTGACTCTGATGTGAAATGGTTCATCATTTTGCCTGCCAAAAATACAAGATTGACTGGTATTTAGTCTGTTTTTTCCCCTTATATAGACATGAATCATATACTGTATATGAAAAATTCTAGCACCCGTTCATAGCAGAGATATTTTTCTTATCTATACTCACTAGCAGTCCATAACTCAGAATTTTCCTCTCTTTAACTGCTAAAAGAATAAAAAAAGACATTTATAGACCCTTTTACTTTTCACCAAAACCTAGCATTATGAAGAATTGCAAACTAGGCTGTATTATACTTTTAGCCCTTTTATTTACAATATTTAAAACATTTTTCTGATATACTTCTAACTTTCAAGCATACAAATTTTATTGTGGCTTAGGCATATTTTCTTCCCTTCCTTCCTTCCTGCCTTTGTTCTTGCTTTATTTATTTTTTCCATCTTTGAAAAGACGGGCTAAAATGGATTAATGATCTCCCTCCTGGACTGTACCCTACTCTTGCTTTTCAGTCCCTCAGTTGTGTCTGACTGCTTACGACCCTATGGACTGTAGCCCACGAGGCTCCTCCGTTCATAGGATTTCTCAGGCAAAAATACTGGAGTGGGTTGCCATTCCCTTCTCCAGGGGCTCTTCCTGATGCAGGGATTGAACCCTCATCTCTGGATTCTTTGCCACTGAGCCACCTGGGAAGCCCTCTACCCTACTCTAGTTCCATGCCGATGTTAATCCTTTGATGTATCACTTAATGTATTTGTGCTGCATGCTAAGTCACTTCAGTCATATCTGACTCTTTGTGATCCTATGGACTGTAGCCCTCCAGGCTCCTCTGTCCATGGGATTCTCCAGGCAACACTACTGGAGAGGGTTGCCATGCCCTCCTCCAGGGGATCCTCCCAGCCCAGGGATTGAACCTGCGTCTCACTATGTTTCCTGCCGTGGTGGGCAGGTTCTTTACCACTAGCACCACCTGGGAAGCCCTTTAGGTACTCAGTTTAGTTCAGTTCAGTCACTTAGTCGTGTCTGACTCTTTGTGACCCCATGAATTGCAGCATGCCAGGCCTCCCTGTCCATCATCAACCCCCGAAGTCTGCCCAGACCCATGTCCATTGAGTAGGTGATGCCATCCAGCCATCTCATTCTCTGTCGTCCCCTTCTCCTCCTGTTCCCAATCCTTCCCAGTATTAGGGTCTTTTCTAATGAGTCAACTCTTCGCATGAGGCGGCCAAAGTATTGGAGTTTCAGCTTCAACATCAGTCCTTCCAATGAACACCCAGGACTGATCTCCTTTAGGATGGACTGGTTGGATCTCCTTGCAGTCCAAGGGACTCTCAAGAGTCTTCTCCAACACCACAGCTCAAAAGCATCAATTCTTCGGTGCTCATCTTTCTTCACCGTCCAACTCTCACATCCATACATGACTACTGGAAAAACCATAACCTTGACTAGATGGACCTTGTTGGCAAAGTAATGTCTCTGCTTTTAAATATGCTATCTAGGTTGGTCATAACTTTCTTTTCAAGGAGGAAGCATCTTTTAATTTCATGGCTGCAGTCACCATCTGCAGTGATTTTGGAGCCCCCCAAAATAAAGTCTGACACTCTTTCTACTGTTTCCCCATCTATTTCCCATTAAGTGATGGGACTAGATGCCATGATCTTAGTTTTCTGAATGTTGAGCTTTAAGTCAACTTTTTCACTCTCCACTTTCACTTTCATCAAGAGGCTTTTTAGTTCCTCTTCACTTTCTGCCACAAGGGTGGTGTCTTCTGCATATCTGAGGTTATTGATATTTCTCCTGGCAATCTTGATTCCAGCTTGTGCTTATTAGGTTGCCATAAAGTTTGGAGGATGTAAGGACCCAAAAGGCTACATTTATAACACTCTTTTCTACATTACCCTTTTCTCTTTTGAAGCTGTTTCACAAAGCCCTAACCTTACTAAGGACATTAAAAGGAATTAATATGCCAGGAAACCTAATTATGTTTCTGTCATAGAGAATAGGCTGGCAAATTAGCTGGGGTTAAACTGCTCATTGTGAAGTGTTGTCAGAATGTAAAAAAGAGGCAGCATACCTGATTGGAAGAGGAGGAGGAAAAATAGAGTTAATCCAGAAAGGTTATTAGAGCAGGGTGAGGCATACCTGCTCTCTCCCCACCTCCCCATGTATTGTTTTGAGCAACGAAGGCTCCATTGCAGCTAAGTGACATTCGTTGCTACTGTTGGCACCATGAGGAAGCCTAAAACAAAAAGAGAAGAGATGACAGTAGTTGGGGAGGGGAGGGCGGAGGGAGAAAGGGACAGAGGAAGAGAGGAGTGAGACCATATGATGTAACGGGAAAAGCAGTCAGTTTAGTAAATTCCAGTTTCCCCGTTTCCATGTAGCCTTGGGCAAATTAGCTAGTTCAGAGTTTCTTCTTCAGGTGAAAAGTTTGTGGATTGCCAATAATCTCTAAGGGCTCTCTACCTCTAAAAGTAGGTAGCAAGTCTACGTTGATGACATGAGATGAAGAATTTAAGAGAGCTGGAGAGAAGAAAAAGGTATGTGTGCATGGGGTTGTTAAAGTCACCCAACTCAGGTGCCCCTGAATTTGCTCAGGAGCAATTCCTACTGTCTCAAATCTGGGGGGACAACTGATTAGACCTAGAAGTTTCCGTTCATTAGGTAGAGTGGAGATGAATATCTGGCTAATAAAAGAGCTGTTTTATATATAACCTTGACCAGGAAGCCAAAAGATGGTGGGCTATAGATAGAGTCCTCGTTTACCAGTTAAAAGCTGGCACCTGCTTTTTCATCCCAGGAAACCAAGCATGGAAATGGTGATTGGATCTTCAAATGCTCCTCTTTAGATGGTGTACTTTCGACGGGCACAGACTCCTTGGCTAAGTACCAAGGGTTCCTGGGAACCAATCTTCTGTAGCAGGGTTTACACTCAAGACTGTTTGAAGGCCAAACAAAGAGAATGAGTTTCACATTCTCACACAACTGCTCTGATGTCTGAATTCCAAAGGCAGTCCAGAAACGGAGCTCAGACTTGGACCCTTGACCATCAGAGTTCTCCCTGTAGTCCATTTCAGGGTGAGCCTGGGGACAGTCAGCTGTGGAATGTTAGAAGAGTAGAGTAAATTTCCAGGGCTGTAGGCTGTTAGTTGATTCCCCAGAAAGCACTCCTGTGAAGCCATTCTTATTTTTACATATGGCATATCTGAAAAGGGGATTATTCGGCTATTGCAGCATTTTTTGTTTTATGTGCCTCCGAAGGCAAGATATGTTTTGTCCTCCATCAAGTCTTAAAAAATATTTATCCTGGCATCTTCCCATTTTTCTCTCCACATGGAAACTCTTGATATTTTAAGACTAGTTGTGAAATCATTCCTAGGTATGCACATTACATTGAGATCTTAGAAAAACTTTGAAAGAAAATGAATATAAAATGATATTTCTCTTATGTAGCAGACATTACAAACTATTCTTTTGTTGGGCTTTTCTTGATTAGCAAGATGTAATAAAATGACGTATATTCTCACTCTGTGGCAGGTATGCTTTATCTAGTGGAACAGAGTATTGAAACAGCATGGAAGATAAGAAAAAAAAATGAGAATTTGAAAAAATATCCTCATGATAGCATCATGAAAGCAGTGCTATCTTCTGGTTAAATAAGGCATGAACAATAATTTTGGGTTAGGTATGTTCTTCAATTATGCATTTGATTTTGGTAATAAAAGACTCATGTTTTTCAATAATGTTTGGAATTTAAATATACTGTTCCTTTTTTCTAGTCTTCAGGAGAGCACTTACCAGTGCAAAAGTTACCTCTTACCCATTCTTGTCCATTAAAAATTAAATGCTTTTACAGTAAATTATTAAAAGTGCTAGGTTGGCTGCAAATCATCAAAGGTACCATAAACCATTATGCAAGCAAGCAAGCGAGAAGTCTGATTAAATCTAAGGGATCAGAAGGCATATACATCCCTCGATATCCATCGCAAATTCTAAACTACAAAAGCAACCATAAAATGCTACATTAAATTACTTTAAAAAACTCTTCCAGGATTTTCAATATTCAACAGCAACTTGCTTTTCAATTAAGTATGAACTAAGAACTTCTACTGCAAAGCGCAGATAGACCACCATTTAAAGGTTATTTCCTCTTTCTTTAAACCTGCAGCAAAATTAGCCTCATTTTTCCAACTGATATCACTCTCTTAATGGAATTGAGGCATTCTAGCAGAGTTTGCTGAAATGCTAGTTATCAGTTAGGTGCTGTTTTTCCACAAAATGTCTTTACTATCATTTAATTACACTGAAAAAGGAAATGATGGGCCCTGAATGTTGCAAAATCATGTTGAAAATGTTAGAAGTATTTAAGATATGTTTAAAGAAAAAAAAAAAACTCATGGCTTTTGTTTAAATTTGGTGAAAGTGAAAGTCAGTCAGTTGTGTCCAACTCTTTGCTACTCCATGGATTATATATAGTACATGGAATTCTCCAGGCAGAATACTGGAGTGGGTAGCTGTTCCCTTCTCCAGGGGATCTTCCCAATCCAGGGATCGAACCCAGGTCTCCTGCATTGCAGGTGGATTCTTTACCAACTGAGCCACCAGGGAAGCCCAAGAGTACTGGAGTGGGTAGCCTATCCCTTCTCCAGTGATCTTCTCGACCCAGGAGTTAAACTGGGGTCTCCTGCACTGTAGGCAGATTCTTTACCAGCTGAGCTACAGGGAAGCCCAATTTTAGGTAATATGCATCATATATGAAATAGCCAGCATAGTGCTTGGCGCCTAGGAGATACTCAATAAATGGAGACTTTTCTTGTTGTTAACCCCATTTTTTATTAGAAAAACTCGGGCTTCACCAAGGCTAATTGTCCAGTGTCATCCAAATGGTGTGAGCCATTTGATTCAGGACACTGTGCTCTTCAACTTGTGTCCCACCAACTGCTAAAATCTGCCATGCAGACAGTCACTTAGCTACCTGTGGACGCACAAACTGTCTACCGAACCAACTCCCTGACAAATAAAAAGATAATATATAAAAGAAAGAAAAATATAAACATGGAGGTAAATTTTGTCAAATTGCAATAATTGTGGGCAAGAGCAAAAGCAGCCCAAGCAAATGTTGATAGTTGGGCTTTAGAGAGGATCTACTCCAGTATTCCTGGGCTTTCCCGGTGGCTCAGACAGTAAAGAAGCTGCCTGCAATGTGGGAGACCTGGGTTCAATCCCTGGGTTGGGAAGATCCCCTGGAGATGGTAACAGCAACCCACTCCAGTATCCTGGCCTGGAGAATTCCATGGACAGAGGTGTCTGGCAGGCTACAGTCCATGGGGTTGCAAAGAGTTGGACATGACTGAACGACTTTCACTTCACTTCACTTCACTACTGTTCACATCTGCCAAATGGGGTGAGGACAGACAGTTCTGCAGCTTAGCTGGGCTGGGTTTGGGTGGCTAACAAATAATGAATGAATAAGTGAAAAGCAGACACTTGATGGTCAAACAAGCATTAACTGATTTCATTTCTTCCAATTATAATGTGAACCAGAATCACCTGGAAGGATTTTTAACCAATGCAGCTCAGCAGCCTCAGAGTTTCTGCTTCAGAAAATGGGGTAGGGCCCAAGATTGTGCATTTTTAAGCAGCTAGTGGCAGGTGCTGCTGGAGCTGCTGGTCCAGGAACCCCACTTTGAGAACTACCAGTTTAGGTTGTCTGATTTAACTATCACCACAACCTTGTGATGTAGGTGTTATTGGCCCCATTTTATAGATGAAATAATGGATGAATTTGGGAAGAATGTCAGAAGAATGGTTTGGATCCTGGTTAAAGGGAAGTTTAAAACTGCCTTCAAAGAAAATTCAGAATTTCTGAATCACTTTACTGGTGACAGAAAAGCAAGACTACAACTGTTCATCTCTATTCTTCCACCACCCTCCAGACACAAAGATGTTACAGCTGCTGCTAAGTCACTTCAGTCGTGTCTGACTCTGTGCGACCCCATAGATGGCAGCCCACCAGGCTCCTCCGTCCCTGCGATTCTCCAGGCAAGAACACTGGAGTGGGTTGCCGTTTCCTTCTCCAGTGCATGAAAGTGAAAATTGAAAGTAAAGTCATTCAGTCGTGGCCGACTCTCAGTGACCCCATGGACTGCAGCCCACCAGGCTCCTCCATCCATGGGATTTTCCAGGCAAGAGTACTGGAGTGGGGTGCCATTGCCTTCTCCAAAGATGTTACTAGAATGAGATTAAAAACCCACTGATACAGACTCAGCACTGCATGGCCCCAGAGACAACAATGAAAACTGAAACCATTCTTTCAGGAGATCCTTGAGCATTCTAGACGGAGAAACTGAGTCACAGAAAGGTTGAATGACTTGTTTGCTTTGACAGTGTATAAACGGGCTTCTGTGCTGGCTCAGATGGTAAAGAATGTGCCTGCAATGTGGGAGACCTGGGTTCAATCCCTGAGTTGGGAAGATCCCCTGGAGGAGGGCATGGCAACCCACTCCAGTATTCTTGCCTGGAGAATCCTCATGGACAGAGGAACCTGGAGTGTTACAGTCTATGGGGTTGCAAAGAGTCTGATACAACTGAGAAATAAAGCACATGGTATATAAATGGCAGCACTGAGATATCAGATGTTCTGACACCCAATCAAGGTTTAACTATAAGAGAAAAAATGTGGAGCTTCTATTTTCCATCTTGATTGCTATTTGCATGAGCACCATTCAAAAAAGTGACTGAATGCAGAGGCAGCCAATGAGGTGAGATAGGTACTAGAACAGGAAGCAGAATTAATTTACTTATTGTGTATTTACTGAGTATCTTTTACATACTAGACACTACTCTAGGTGCTGGGGATAAAATGGTAAATAGCGTGGACAAAATCCTTGCTTTTGCCCTCTAAAAGCAGTAAGATAATCAACAAAGTGAATAAAAGCAGAAAATTTAAGAGAGTAATAAATACTAGGAAGAAAATTCAAATCAGGTAATGTTGGAGAAATGACCACAGACTCAGAAATTTATAAATTTGGTTTGATGGTTTACTGAAGATTCAGCAAGAAATGCAAGGGCTTGACTATCAGCCAGAGAGTGGAACTTTCACACCCCATTTTCAACATTTCAAATTTATGGGTTCTTTTAAATCTATGATTTAATATTCCCCCCGCTAGACTTCTCCAGAAATTATTTCAGGATCCTAAGAGGAGGGATGCTCTTGTACTACATGTAAACAAACTATAAAAAGTTAATGATACACTCTTGAAAAGTTATGCAGGAATACATTTGAAAGTAGGGAAAATAATAGTCTGTGAAAGCAGGTGTAGAACTAAACAAAATTTCAAATAATAAGAATAAAAGGTTCAAATAGGCATTTCAAAGTCAAGGGCAACAATCAGTAATAATTGATTAAAGTTAGAATCGCCAGTGGGCAGTTCAGCAAGTGGTGGTTCATCTCTTCCCAGCTCTGACTTGAATGTCATAATAGTAGCTTGAAGTCAGCCATGTTATCGTTTTGTTGCTAAGTTATGTCTGACTCTTTGCAACTGCATGAACTGTACCCCTCCAGGCTCCTCTGTCAATGGGATTCTCCAGGCAAGAATACTGGAGTGGGTTGCCATTTCCTTCTCTAGAAGTCAGCCATGGTGGGAGTATTTAAACCGGGAAATTGGTAAAAGAATGCTACAATGCAGACCTTTATAATGATTACTTTTCTCCAGAGGGAAAATGCCTGCATAGGCCTGTCCTGCCTCTCTACACATCTTGCTAAATATTTCAAGAATGTAATGTTCTGACCTCTCTTAACCCAGGCTATTTCTTAGAGTTGTATCTGCAGTGAACAGCTTTGAGGGACGAGGTAATATCTCCCTCTGGGACAAAAAAGTAAGCTTGCTTGCCAGTTGCTGTAAAATTGGTTGATCCTTAAAGGTAAGTATTTCTCTCCCATAGTGCAACATTCTTCATTATTTGGACACTATTTCAAGTGGGGAAGCAAAGCTAAAGTGGCATGGTGGGTGGGGCTCCTGGGTCATTTCAGTGTATTGTTGCCATGGTTTCCACTGCTGGATGCCTCATGAGTAGTGATGGTTCATATACATGAATTGTGACTTCATATGGGATCCTATCTGGGGCCTTCACATTGCTTTCATAGGACTTGGGAGCAGTAGGAACCAATGTAAGCATGCTAATGCCTGTCATGCTTGCTGTGCTGAGTAATCAAGTCTGTGGTCTCACCTAGATTTGCCAAGTTCTCTGATGCTGGAAGTTGATGGTGTCCACTAGATGGCAGGACTTCCCTGGTGGCTCAGACGGTAAAGCGTCTGCCTACAATGCGGGAGACCTGGGTTCAATCCCTGGGTTGGGAAGATCTCCTGGAGAAGGAGATGGCAACGCACTCCAGTTTTCTTGCCTGGAAAATCCCGTGGATGGAGGAGCCTGGTAGGCTACAGTTCATGGGGTCGCCAAGAGTCGGACACGACTGAGCAACTTCACTCACTAGATGGCAGCAGTCATCCAACCCCAAAGACGGTTCTGGAAGACCAACTTCTGCACAATGGACTAAATCACCTTTGCCTTGGACAACACTCTTAAGGACCCCTACTGACTCTTGGGTGGTTTACCAAGGGCCTGGCCAGTCGGTCTGCCACTTGGAAGACTAAGACTGGTAGATTAAAGACATTCCTCTCTGTGTCATGAACTGGGTAAACACATCGTATCTGCCCATCAGAATTCACTTGAGTTACATAAAGGCAAAGGTCCGTTTTCTGCTCAGAAGAACTAGAATTAGGCTATGATCAAGACTGCCACCATTACCATCTGGTTTCATCATCGTACTGGGCATGGCAACACATCCACCATCACAGACTGGGCACACTGTAAAGGATACTTCTCATGGATACAGAGTCTTTCATTGCATACCACACGTGCGACTCCTGCTAAAAGTTGGCCTATTTGTTCAGTGGTGAAGGAGGCCGCATTACATGGAACATTACCTCTATCTGTTTCTGGCAGATTGACTCCTCTGAATTTTGATTCCGTTTGGGGACAATTGATATTGCCTCTGCTTTGACATTTTGTCAGGGTATGGTACTACTATTCCATCCAAATAGCCAACTCTAGCCACATCATTGTGGCCTTTACAGCTACACTGTGTCCTCTGTTAGGCTTTCTGGATCATTTGCAAAGACCATATAACAGTGGGCTAATAGTCAAAGAATTTAGTGGACATTCCATATTCTCTGTCATCTGCAGTATTGTTGAGTGCTGGATTGGCAATCTTAAAAATCAACTTAGAAAAGTGTATGATTCTTTGTCCCTTACCTTTTCTTGGTCCACACACTTTAGTGAGGCAATTTGGTCACTTAAGGTGGCTGTTTCAAGGATTTATTCCTCTTGGTCACTCCTGGTTTGTGATCGGGACAGCAGGAGTAGAGAGTTATATAGCGCTATTTTGAAAATAATGGGATTCCATCCTGGCTTTTTCTGGGTATGTTATGTCTTTGTTTTCTCTAATAGCACACAAGAAAAGAATAGTAACCACTGTGGCAAAATCTAGCCTCTTTAACCAAGTAATCAAAATTAACATAATCAGAAATGGGATAAATGGAAATTGTGTGTTACTGGAAAAGATGCAATGAGAAGAACATGGTATCTGTGAGATTCCTGTCAAAAAGATATAGCTTGATTCTAATCTTGAGAAAATAGAAGACCAACCTGAATTTAGAGACTTACTACATAAGATCATTGACCTCTATTCTTCCAGATGTCAAGGTCAGGAAAAACAAAGATAGACTGAAGAATTCTTCCAGACTGAAGGAGATTTATGATCTTGTGTTGGATCCTTGAGTAGTACAAATTCTTTTTTGCCTTTTGCTATAATAGAAAATGTTAGGACAACTGATGAAAATTAAACGATAGTTGTAGGATGCAAGAGATCTGGATATCAATGTTACTTTTACAGATTTTAATAACTATACTGTGGTTATGAGAGAGCATGTTCCTGATTTTTTGATGGAAATACATATGTATTTATTAACTTTCCCACACATTGTTCATGGGGAAACATATATATTTACATACACACACAGCATAATAAATACATATTGAAAAGCATTAACGTTTCATGGAAAAAGTTTTTAAAAAATGAGGAATCATTTCAGACAAGATAAAACATCCACTGAAAAAAGATTTAGACACAATTTAAGAAGAAAGGAGGGAGGTCACAGTCTTCCTGGTTGTCCTTCAGGGGAGTAGGACCTCAGGGGAGCAAAACATTAAGGATATTTTTATTCACTGAGTTTTTAACTTTTAGAATATTAGATACGTATTTGTTTTCATTATGAATAGGCTGATTTTGTCATCAGCTGTGGAAAGGAGATTGTTAAAAGTTTTAATTGGAATGATCAAGCAAAGTCTCTTTGGCCAAAGCCTTGAGGGATAAAGAGTCAGCCCTGTAAAGATCTGGGGGCAGTGGGGAACTCAGAGAGCCAAGGGCCCTGCTGAGCAAGATCTTAGTATGCTCAAGACTCTATAAAAAGACCACTGCCATTGGGAGACCTACATGCTATTCCTAATTCTACTAGCTTGACTTTGAGCAAGTCTTTTTACCCAATTGTGATGTCACAGTCCACATCTCTTGTGCAGCCCCATTTGTCAGCACATTATAGTGCCTGATAAATATATATTGACTGAATGAGTGGATGAAGAAATTGATCTGAAAGATGAGAGCAAGACTGGATACTCTCTAAAGACTTTTATGGGTCTAAAGTTATATGACTCATTTAGTATTTATTGAATGTTTGCAGAATGCATGCCAGGGTGTGAAATGTTTTAAGCTGGAGGAGGATGGTATGAATGAGGCTTGGTTTCTGCTTTTGCCACATTTAAAATCCAGTGAAACAGGCTTCCAGGAAAAAGTGATGCAAAAATCTGGCACTAAAATAAATTTAACGTAGGAGTCAGATCTCTTCTCCTCTGCTTTTATTAACTGTATTTGCTCTCTTGGTATAAGTTATTTTGGTCGACAATTCTAGATTTGAAGAGGGGTACAGGAAGATTCAAAGCGAAATGTGCTTCTGTCTTGGTGAGGAAATAAAATTCTCCATTTTTTTTAGCACAGGCAAATTCCAGTAGCAGGCTTAGTGAGTGGAGGAAAGGATGATCTTTGCAGTGGGAGAGTATTTAGTTCCTTTCTCACAGGGTCTGCAAAATGCTAATCAGAATAATCACCTGTAGAAAGCTATTGTGTTCCCCAACACTGGGCTTGGCTTATGTCTACTATAATTCCTCAACCATGCTGCAAGACAGATACTCCTTTGCTTCTCCTCTGTTTTATTATTATTTAGAAATTTTCTTTAAGGATTAAAGGCCTTAAGATTCTTGCCCAAGGATCATAGGCAGTGAAAAGCAGATCTAGGATTCAAATCCAGATTTTTCTGATGCTGCTACTCAGACCCTTTCCACCACACAGTGCTTTCTAGGTCATTTCAAATATTGCTTCTGGTTCTGACCCGTAACACTCGGTGTATTTGTTGTTTTTAGAATAGTGCTTCTGTAATCAGCCTTCATAAGCAGTTATGAGCCTGTGCTAGGTGCTGGGAAAGTGGATTGACTCAAAGTGTGATGTAATCTCAGATGAATTGTTTACTCCCATTACAGACAACATTTCAGTCCTACAGGTACAGAGCACAGAGTTGTATTGCTTAGAGTGAAAGCTAAGCTGTCCTAAGAAAGTGAAGTGAAGTGAAAGTTGCTCAGTTGTGTCCAACTCTTTGCGACCCCATGGACCATATAGTCCATGGAATACTCCAGGCCAGAATACTGGAGTGGGTAGCCATTCTCTTCTCCAGGGGATCTTCCCAACCCAGGGACTGAACCCAGGTCTCCTGGATTGCAGGTGGATTCTTTACCAGCTGAGCCACAAGGGAAGCCCGTCATAAGAAAGAGGCCCTACTAAACAGTGGCTTATCGGACAAAGATTTTTTGATGTGGATGGTTTTTAAAGTCTTTTTGAATTTGTTACAATATTGTTTCTGTTTTGTGTTTTGGTTTTTTGGCCCCACAGCATGTGGGATCTTAATTCCTTAATCAGAGATCTCATCTACACTTCCTGCTTTGGAGGGCGAAGTCTTAACCACTTGAGGGAAGTCCCAAGATTTTTTTTTTTTTTTCTCATTCACAGAACAGTCCAGGATGGATGAGTGGGTCCATTTGCTTTGTGCAGTCATTCAGGGTTCCTCCTATCTTGTTTCTCCTCCTTAGGGCACTGTTTTGTTCTACGTAGCTGAATTGAATTTGCAGATAAATCCATGTCCCAGTTCATGAGAAATAAATGGTAAGAAAGTGTAGAGCACATGTAAGGCCTAGCTGTGGAAGTGACACACACTTCCAACTTGTATTTTTGATGGGGAGACCTCAGTCATGTTACTGTGCTTAGTTGCTCAGGACAGAATTCTAGGGGGTGGGGAGCTGGCTCTACACTCAGCTAAAATTCTATTACTGGGGAAGAAGAGTGGAATCGATTTTGGTGGGCAGCTATAAATCTTTGCTATGAGTACCCTGTGTAAATCTCTATCATAATATTTGTAGCATAGCTTTATTTATCTTCTTGCACTAGCCTGTGAGCGCCTTACGAACCAAGGCCTGTGCTTTCACTTCTGAATCCCCAGTATTTAGTTCACTGCCCCTCTTATCGGAGAAGGCAATGGCACCCCACTCCAGCACTCTTGCCTGGAAAATCTCATGGACAGAGGAACCTGGTAGGCTGCAGTCCATGGGGTTGCTAAGAGTTGGACACAACTGAGCGACTTCACTTTCACTTTTCACTTTCATGCATTGGAGAAGGAAACGGCAACCCACTCCAGGGTTCTTGCCTGAAGAATCCCAGGGACAGGGGAGCCTGGTGGGCTGCCGTCTATGGGGTCGCACAGAGTCAGACACGACTGAAGCAACTTAGCAGCAGCAGCTGCAGCCCCTCTTATATGAAGCACTAGTTTCATTTCTATTGAAGAATGAATGAGGCAAGTGAAGTGTATAGGTTTGGGGGAGCAGAACAAGGGAAAGATGAGCAATACTTTCATTACCTAATTCAGAAAGCAAACCTGGCTTATCTAGGGCACTGCACTCCAAGTTATGAAAAGCTTTGCTATGGAAAGAATGAACTATTTCAGTCCGAAAATAAAGCAAAATTCAAATGTGATGTTTTATAGCTCAACTCAAAAGAAACAATTGCCTGATTGTGACCAGGTGACCTCATTTCTCTCCTCAGTCATCAGCAAGGGAGAATATAAAACAGGTGGACCTGTGAGTTTACACAATTTTTAAACAGAGGTAAGGGATATAAAAGTAGTTTTGAAGCACACAGAAGGAGGTACTTATATAAAACCTGATTTCCCAGTTACAGAGTGAGATCAGAGCAGGGACCAAGCACCTCTGTTCTTTTGCAGACCCCACCCTCCAATCCCTCTAGAAGGACAGTTTCCAGCTGGCCTAAGTCAGCAGAAACAAGCAGGGCTGCCCACACTGGCCTCCTGGAGTCAACAACAGATGGTGGATGGGCAAAGCAAATTAATCGAGCTACCAAATGCTCTCAGATTTGGTTTGCAAACTCACTAGGCTGGTTACACATGACCATTGTTGCTACTGTGCATCATATTTATCTGACAGCATTGTCCAGTGCTCACATTTCTCTCTCAGGCTCAGGCTAAAGAACATGTGCATTGCATTTCAATTAGCACTTCTCAGAATTCAAGGGAGTTCTGAGGCTGAGGACACTAGTATGCAATTCACGCACAAAGGCTATCCACAGAGCCCATTTCAGTGCTCTGATGTAGCTGAAAGGTCAACAGCTTGAGCTCAGCTTTTTGAAATATAGATTTAGAAAACTTCCTTGAACATATTACAACATGCCCTGTTGGCATTCTTGTCCATATATTTGGGAGACTCAGTCATGACTTTAAGATCTCTTTCCATCCTTCCCATCTCTTTCCATAGTCCTAGTGAGAACCTAGCTTAGTATGGAACAGACGATATGACAATTTAACAACTCATCCATCACCCGGATTCGGAATATGTATTTTTCCACACGAAAGGCTTTCAGCAGTGAGTTGGCAGCCAAATGTCAACATGGCATCAAATTCTAGAGAGAACACTAGTCTTCTTGGATAAGGGTCAGCAAAACAGGGTCTGGGTTCTGTTCATTCAGCATCTGGGTGTATGATGTCACTCCTGCAAGATATTTTTCACATGAAAAGAAATGCCTTCTAGGAAAAACTCTGGAGAGGATAGTTTGGTCAAAGGCACAGAGGCGAGGGGAATGGGTGAAAGCAAAGTATTGGGCCAGGTCATATGGGCTTGTTGCTGATCCTTTCGAATCGGGTCTCAACAAAGATTCAGGCCTCCCTGGTGGCTCATCAGTAAAGCACCCACCTTCAATGAAGGAGACACAGGAGATGCAGGTTCGATCCCTGGGTCAGGAAGATCCCCTGGAGAAGGAAATAGCAACCCATTCCAGGATTCTTGCCTGGAAAATTCCATAAACAGAGGCGTTGTTACCAGTCAGACATGACTGAGCATGCGTGCACGCAACAAGGGTTCTCCTGCCTGTTGTTCTTTGAGCCAGTAGAATGAGAGACCGAGTTTGGTTCAGGAGCGAAGTGAAGCTTTATGCTTTGAGAAATGCAGAGGGGCCAGCTTGGGCTCTAGGGCAGCCACCCTCCAGGCCGGGCCATGGGCGGGGCTGCTTTACAGGGTTTCCGCGGGGCTCTTCAAGGAGGGGGCGGATCTCTCCCGGGGCGGGTGCAGCTGGGCTGCTCAGGCTTCAGACCTCAGTGCCGGGTGCAGCCCCTCTGCACGAGGGGCACTGCCGCCATCCTGAATCTTGTCCTATACGTGATGCTTCTGCACACGGTCCCCAAGCTGAGGTGTCAGCACGGCGGTTCTTCACTTGGAGCTCTGGTCTGAAGGGCCAGGTGTGAGGCCTTTGCCCCAGGCGCCCAGTGAGCAAGTGAAATTAGATGAAGCACAAAGGAAAAAAAAAAAAGGTTAGATTTTAGTTTATTACCCAGATTCTATTTTTATTTCCCAGAAATTGTTAATGGGCTTTGCGGGTGACAGGTACGTCCCAAAGGACTATGAAACTCTCAAAGCCATCTTTAGGGGCGTTTGGAAACTGACTTTAAGGCAGTGTGATGTGCTGGATGGAGAGTCAGAAAATCCAGTCTTGTCTCCATTCGGAACTCTTGTCATTTCTGTGGAGTGGTTTCCCTTTCGTAAAATCAGGGTGTGGGACTTCCTGGGTGACCCTCAGTAGGCCACATCCACCTGGTGTAGCAGGTCTAAAGTTGGGCAGAGGGAAGGACAAATCATGCTTGGTGATTCTGATGCAGGGGGCTGGTGACTACCCTTAGAGAAATAACCAAAGATGAATAACTGGCATTTAGTGTAATCCTTGAGTGGTATTTAGGTCTTCCCTCACCTGTGAGTGCTTTGTGCACCACATATTATTGCTCCTGGGAGTGGTCAATGCTGGCTAGATCTGGAGGCAACAGGTGGGCATTCTATTGTATTCATATCTGCTGTGAGAGAGGTTTTGCCACATGATCCTATACCAAGCCCTTGGATTGGGAGGTTACGGAGACCTCTTTCTGCATTTCTTCAACAAAGAAGCAGCTTAATAACTGTCACACTTTTTGCCTCTGAGGTAGATCAGGAAGTATGTAGGGGGCTTCTTGGTGTGACTGGAGAGAGCAGAAGCTAGAGAGTAAACAGGGAAAGTGAACAGGAGTCCCATCCTTCAGAACCTCCATTAGGGAATGGAAAGAGCTGGCAACTTTGAGTTATGGGGCTGTAATTCCATCTCAGGATTCTGGCAATGGCATAAGCCACCTGAGTTTTTTCTTGTTAGCTTATGAACATTTCACCGTACCCTACCGCTTGCCTTGGAAGATTAATAGCTGCATAAATTACAGTTGTTTTAAAATATATGTATTTTACCTCAACATGAGACGTTTCTATGGGTATGGAAGTGCCCTCAACTTACATCTCCCTGGGTGACGTGTCCTGTTCTGTGCACTAATGCAGTTTTATAAAATAAAAAGGGCCTTGCACTGATGCAAACTTCACAAAAGGCCGTGAGCCTTGAGTCAGAACAATCTAAGCTGGAAAAGAGCAAATGAAAAAACGTGGAGGAGAGAAAGGGAGGGCTGTGCGGGGAAACCCAGGAGAGAAGTGTGGCTAGAGAAGAGAACTTGAGGGTGTGTGGGTGTGTGTGTATGAGAGAGAAAGAGAGAGATTCTGAATGTACAAGGTACAGACAATGAAGGCAATATACCTTTGAAGGTTCACACCTTTGAAGGCATATTTGAAGAAATGTAATTTTTAAAAATTTCTGTGTAGAAAATGGATGGAAATAGGATGAAAATGATACTCCACATGGATTGGTTGCTCAGGATGGCCCCATGGGTGGCAGGCTGATTGGAACAGGTCCATGAGGGGAACAAGAAGCTTTATCTTGAGGCTGCCTTTACGTAGTGAACATTGCTTTTGTTTACTTAGATTGTGTGTTTGGGGTGGTTTGCTGAGGAGCGGGTGGACTTGACAGATATGTGCCCTTTTGCTTTTCTGTGCCGAGGGCAGAGAAACCCCCTTTATCTTCCTGCCTCCTGCTTCTCTATTAAGTTGTGCTTATGTCCAGGTTTCTTGGTTTTCATACAAACATGTTACATCCATATCATATTCCAGGGATAAGGCTAAGGCCAGAGAAATCCATGTCTCCCAATTTCCTGTTCAGTGTCTGTTTAGCTCTTGATGACATGGTATTACTCTTTGTGGTGACGGTTATTTAATGATTCATTGAAATTGTCTGAATTCCTTAAATCAGAGCTCAGATCCTCTCCCTAGGCAGAGGGTCTGCAGCAATTTTAGCTCTCATGCCTGGGCTGGTAAATAATATTGTGGATGGCTCTGGAATGCAAGGGGAGGGAAGAAGACAAAAGGAAGGAGTAAGAGAAGAAAAGGGGAACAGAGAACAGAGAGGGGAGAAGCAATGAAAAGCAGCTCAAGGACACCAGTTGCTCCCAATACCCTCTCACTGACCTAGAAGAGGAAGGCGTCCTGGGAAGTGAGCGCAGCCTCTCACTTTCACCACGAGGGGGCAGACTCGACTTACAGGAAAGAGCAACAAGGTGGGAAGGCAGCGGAGTAAATACGATCCTCTGCTACAGAGGATTCAGTGTTGACCTCATCCTTCACTCCCTGCGGCCCTTCACGTCTCCCAACAACTTAGAGCCCTATCTCTGAACACAACACCTGGGTGGATTAAAGCAAAAAAAAAGAAAAAGAGAGCCAACTTTGCTCAGATTCTCACATAATGTAGTGTACAGAATTATAATTAAACAGATATCACCTATAACAAAATACTTTGTGACATCTCACCTTATTATTTAAAGTGTAGAATCACCCAAGTTTCTATGCAAGGCTCTCTTTTCTATTTGTCTTTCTTTTTGACTGAAGGGTTATTGCCTGTGCATTATATGTTCATTATTGTTGCAGGCGTTTCAAAAGGTTGGAAAGGGCTCTTTATTTCTTCCAACTCCTTTGCAGTCTTTGCTTCTCTTACAGTTTCACTACAAGCTGATCGAGTCCATGGAAATGTGTTTCTAAGTTTAAAAAAAATTCATAAAGTTAGAGGAATGTCTTTATTTGGAGAAGGATTGGAAACAACCAAATTACTGCAGCAAGTTCCTTAGTGCTTAAAAAGCAATTGTCCGATGCACGTGATTGCTTCCGAACATAATGAGACTGGTGTAGTGATAACAAAAGGCAGGCTGAGCTGAGATATTAAAGAGGAACTGCTTCCTCTGCTTCCCCGGGTTGCTAAGTATTATTACCCCAGGTAACTGCATTCCAGGGTCCATACTCTTTTCCTTCTGGTAGAATTTGCCCTTTTTTGAGCCATACAGATCAAATTAACTCCAGTGAGAAACTATGTTTTCCAAAATAGACTTTCTAAGTAGCCAATTAAAAACAGAATCTCTTAAAAATAAAAATCTCCTCTTTGAAATGGTGATTGGACCTCGGAGATAAGGAATCCCATTTGCAAGTTTAAGAGGAAAAATAAGAACTTTCCACTATCAACTGGTTGAATAAGAACAGAGGAAGATGCGACTTGTTCTCCTAAATAAATAAATAATTAAAAAATTAAAAGGATATCAAATTGATTGAATCATTGTGGGAAGTTTGGCTCCATTAGTCTCTCGCTTTTCAATATGCCCCAGTTAGCAATAAAACTCAATTTTATGTGAGTATGCGAGGCGATAGCTTTATTCAAATTGTCTGTTAAATTTGGTGGCACAAGAAGAAATGAAGCAAAGCTACTGTTGTGTAGTAAGGTCTTGGGTCTTACTATCTCCTCATCCCTAAGTATAATGAGAAGAGCATTACCTCCATTTAAGATTTATGTAACTTTTTATGAAACGCCATCACGCTAATTTAATTGGTGGGCTCTTTAACATTTATAATCCATTAAAGTGACTGGGAGATGATTACTTCCGGATGTGGTTTCTGTTTTCTCCTTCTGTGTTACCAGCTGCATGCCAATGTTCTGAAACCCTTGCAAGAAAAAAGAACAAAGAAAGAAATACCTGCTAAAATAAGTTGTTGCTCTTAAAAAACAGGAGAACTAATGATAAAGAAGGATTTGCTATTAGTTTCTGTCTTTACAGCAGTGGAAAATTGGGAGAGGGTCAAACATTGTCTCTAATTTGGCCACCACATTCTTGGTTTAATATGAGTGTTTTTAAATGACATCTCTGACACAGTCTTCGTCAGGGCTGTTGATTTGTATCTAGCAGAAACAAGATTCAAACTTTTCTGGGATACAGACTGGGAAGAAGTTTCAATAAGACCTGTAATGATATCTGAAATTTCCTCTGAAAGTTGATGTGATCTTTTATCTGAAAATCAAAGGCTTTACCTCAGACTTTGAGATCCCCTCTCTTAGTTAATTGGTGTAAAGAGAGAAGCTCTGATAGATGCAGAAGGGCTGACAAAACTCAGGTCTGTTTTTTTCAACTAAGTGTGAGCACCAGGGCTTTGGGTTTCTCTTATACTGGCTCCATCCCCTGAGAGCTTTGTTTGTTTTTAGTATCTAATTTTATTGTTCATTCTTAACCAACCATCAAGTCTTTTAGAAAAGTAAACCAAAAGTAATTATTTGGAGAACACCAAAGCCATATCTATATACGAGATCAAACATTTCCACCTATTCCTTGCTATTTACTGCTGAATAGCTCCTCTATTTTCCTAGCACATTCTGCTTGTTTTCTTGGCAAACAAACAGCAGGGGATGTCTTTAGGCTAATTATATGGGACCATTATGGGATCCTGCAGGGACCAGGATGAAGCAAACCTCCATCTCCACTTTAGTTTTAGGGGGAAACTAAACTTGAGTGGAGGTCAGGCCTATGCTGGCTTCTCTGTTGGCAGGTAATTCTGATCTAGGTGTCCTTCCCGCCCACTAAACAGGAGAGCCCTAGGTATCCAGAAGACGGCTTCTAGTATCTCATAGATAGGTGGTTTCATGTGGTCTAGTGTTATTTCACAATCAACCCCTCCCTTCACCTCTGCCAGGAGGTTGAGTGTGGGTGTGAGAAGATGAGCAACAAAAAGAGACAGAAAAAAAATAGTAATCACCGAAAATACAGACTTCTCTTTTCATTTGAAAAAAATCTCAGCATAAAATCTGAGTCACATAAAGAAGTATGAGAAGTTCTCTGAAGACCAGGTGTTCTGCTCAGACTGCAAACCCGGCCCCAAGATTCGGCAAGTCCTCCTTGCTCTTGGCAGAAATGCGTTTCAGCAGGTGATAGAGACCCGATTCAGACTTCTCTTGGAAGGAACCCCAGGGATACCTTTTGCTTTAGGGATCAAATGATGTTATGGATTTTCTCTGCGTCTCTCATTTGTATTTGTTCATTCTTCAGTCAGATAGGCAACATGGCTGCGAGATGCTTGAGACGTCTAATCGACCGCATTAGGGACCCCAGCAGGCTGGGGAGGGGGTGTGAAGTCAGGTCAGGGTCCCATGCCCACCCTGGAGCCAGGGGTGCATGAGGTTAGCGCCACCCAAACTGCAAGGAATGGGCTTTCTGCAGGAAAGATAGTGTCCACTAATAAAAAAAAAAACACATAGGGATGTGATTCTAGGCACCCAACACTAAAAAATGTCCATTACATGTCTCTGTTTATACACATCAAGAATGCCACTGCTTCAGGGAGCAATACTATCTTGCCATTGCTAATCTGGGTTTCCAGGAAACTGTAGAGCTGCTTGCTTTTCTTTGTTCACTTGGGTCTAGTCTGAACCTGTACATTTGGTCTCTGCCCCTGCCCTCACATGGAGCTTCCATCACAGGACACAATGCTCCTCTCTCTTTTTTTAAAAGAACTTTTTATTTTGAATTGGGGTATAGCCGATGAATGATGTTATGATAGTTTTAGGTCAACAACGGAGGGACTTAGCCATACATACAGATGTATCCATTCTTCCCCAAACTCTCCTCCCATCCAGGCTACCACATAACACATAAGGCTCCTCTTACACTTCTTAACACTTGTGGATTCCTTAAATGGTGGCCCAGGACCTGCTTTGGCTTCATCATGGGCACCCCCAGAATCCAGCACCTGTCTTCTAGAGTGGACATGGTTCTCTGTCCTTGCTCTGGTGATGACCCCTTGCATGTCTGAAGCCCTGTTCCTCATGTTGGTCAGATTGGTCCAGTCACTCTTGGCGCCGCCTGGCCTGCTCTTTCTCAGTTACTACCAGGTACTGATGGGGAGATGGCTCATTACACTGCAAAGAATCGGCCGGCTTTGCAGCTCGGCAAAGAACCTGTGCACAGACTGCTGCTTGGCCAACATACTTATTTACTAGCCTTCAAACAAGGGCCTGGAGGATGGAGAGGGCATGAACTTCTAGATGACAACATTGAACATGAGCTAAAGGTGCACTCTTCCCTTTCGTGTGTGTAGAAAGTATTAGGACGGAAATATTCCTCTCAGGACATATTTTATATCAGCAATCATGGTTTCCTGGAAATTGATTTAACTTTTAACACCTCAGAAAGGATCTGATGTAAAACACTTAATAGCCAGGGGGAAGGACTGTATTTCCTGTCTTTCAACACCACTATAGCTGTAAAATGCCTTTCCCCACTGACTGGGGTATATGTGTTTTTCCATACCCTCTGATCTTGCCACACTTCGTTCATTCACACCCTCCTTCATTCATTCATAAACATTCGAGTGTCAGGCCTTGGAAAGCCACTCGGGGTGCAAAATTAAATAAGACCTCATCCTTGCCTAGTCAAAGTCAGCCTAGTCAAAGTCTTGATGAATAAACACAGAATTTGAACAGGATGGAATAGATGTTCTTAGGTACCTTTAGGGCATCAAACAGGGGCTCAGAGGAGGTGATATTGTGGGGTGGGCGGGGGCCAGGCAAGGCTTCAGAGGGGAGGAAGCCCTTAGGTTGAATCTCGTAGAATAAGCAGGAAACACGGAGGGAGTGTGATCCAAGAAGGATTATGTTGGATGACATAGGGCTTCAACTAGCAAGACATGTTTGAGAGAGAGATACAGTGGGCTTCCCAGGTGGCTCAGTGGTAAAGAATCTGCCTGCCAAGCAGGAGATGCAGCTTTGATCCCTGGGTCAGGAAGATCCCCTGGAGGAGGACATTGCAACCCATTTCAAAACTCTTGCCTGGAGAACATGGACAGAGGAACCTGGCAGGCTACAGTCCACAGGGTCAGGAAAGAGTTGGACACAGAAGTTAGCAACAAACTTTCACTTTTTCAAGAGATACAACAGACTGTAGTGTATAGGGCAGGGAAAGAGGAAAGAAGCAAGACATAAGGGTGGCAGGCAGAGGCCAAATCATGGAAGGGTTTTCAGTTATAGCAAGGGGGTTATATTTTATCCAGCGGAAGGGGGAAACATTAAAAGGTTTTTAAAAGGAATAGGTCACGATCAGGTTTGCATTTTAGGGTGATCACTCTGGTGCTAGTGGTAGTATGAGAGAGCAGACAACGAGGCAGCAAGGCCAGTTAAGAAGCTATGGCAGTAGTTTGGGTCTGGGATGGTGAGCGCTTGAACAAAGGAAGTAAAGATGGGCTTGGAGGGAAGGAGACGATTTAAAAAACAATACATTAAAAGATATCAGGAAGTGGCAGAGACATGGCAGGATAAATGCCTGGTTTTAATGTTGGGTGATGGAGTATATGGTAAAGCCATTGAACAGTCTGGGGAATATAGCTTTATTAATAGGTTTGGGGATTAAGGTATCAACTCAGTTTTCCATCCCTCCAGTTGGTATTGCAGAGGGATATCCAGGTGCAGATGTTTAGGAAGGTGGCTGATATATGGACTTTGAGCTCAAGGGAGAAGTCTGAGCTAAAGATACACATTTGATAGTTGTTTGCCATAGAAAGAGTGACTAAACTGTGTGTATGTGTGT
The DNA here is from genome assembly GCF_023091745.1 of Budorcas taxicolor. Classification (NCBI taxonomy): domain Eukaryota; kingdom Metazoa; phylum Chordata; class Mammalia; order Artiodactyla; family Bovidae; genus Budorcas; species Budorcas taxicolor. The sequence goes on along the minus strand of NC_068913.1, from coordinate 72,490,826 downwards.
GTGTGTGAAGTTGCTTAGGGCAGACATGCGGAGTGACCAGAGAAGAGGGCTAAGGACCGAGCCCTGGAGAACTCCAGCTCTCAATGAGAATTGGCAGGGACTGTCAGAGGACACAGAGGGCAAGGGCAAACCAGGAGCACGTGCGGCCACAGAAATACAGGTAGTGTGCATTTTAAATGGAAAAGAATGGTGAACTGTGCCGTGGAGAAGGAAGGTGAGATGAAGACCAGCAGATGGTCACTGGATTTGTCCACTGATGTTGCCTGAATAATATCAGAAGGACTGAGGACTGAAAAGTGAATGGAGGGTGGGAAAATAGGGATATTGAAGTCAGATTATTTATGTTGCTTACTTAAATCTGAGTTCTTGCTCCCAGATTGTAAGCTCCAGGGGTGCAGGGACATCAGTGATCTTGGTCAACATTATAATTGCAGTACTGAGCTCAGTACTTAATAGCAGCCACTTAATAAATATTTGGTGAATGAGAAGAAAGAGAACAGTGGTAGATAAGGGGCATAAAGGACGATGGAAACTTTTACTTTCTTTACTAAATTTGAAGAAAAATAGACAAGAGCTTGAAAAATACACATGAAGCAAGGTTTCAGAGAAAGTATGAAGAGACATACTTCTGCCATGAATATTACAATATAAATTGGGCTCTTTCTAGAAATCATCCCCCCACCAAAATGAGCACAAGAAAAAAAAAAAAAAACTCCCCCTCTAGCTCTTTCTAGAAATCATCCCCCACCAAAATGAACACAAGAGAAAAAAGAAAAAAAAACACACAAAACTCCCACAAACTCCCAAGCAACAGTTTTGATGAAACTAAGGTACCAATACAGGAGATGCAGGAGATGCAGGTTTGATTCTTGGGTCGGGAAGATCTCCTGGTGAAGGGAAATGGCAACACACTCCAGTACTCTTGCCTGGGAAGTTCCATGGACAGAGGAGCCTGGTGGGCTGTAGTCCCTGGGGTCACTAAAGAGTTGGACATGACAGAGCAACTAACACTTTCACTTTCAAGGTACTATAAATTCCCTGGGCAATGATAACAGAAAGGAGGAGAATTTATGACAATGTAGAGACTGTAAGTCTCAAAAGAGCCAGCAAAGGTAAAGTGGGCATTCCTTGAAGTGCAAACCCTCAAACCCTCGTTGCAGGATGCATATCTAGGAGGCAGAGGTATTGCTGGACTTTGCTTTTAAGAATCAGAGGAAGCGGGACCGAGTAAGAAGTCACACAGAAAGGTTGTTTATCGAGGAAAGAGAATTTAAAGTGTCAGCGAGTTTTCGTGTATTTTTCGTGTATCACCACAATTCATTTTAAAACTTCATTTTCACTCCAAGAAGAAACGTATGCCTTCAGCAGTCACTTCTGTTTTTTCCTCAGTCGCCCTCTCCTCCAGCCCTAGGCAACCACTAATCGACTTTCTCTGTAGATTAGCTTATCCCTGGACATTTTATATAAAAATGAAGTCATACAATATGTGGTCTTGCATGACTGGCTCTTTTCATTGAATGTTTCCAAGATTCATCCACGTTGTAGCGCTTGTTAGCATTCATTCCTTTCTGTACAATTTTCCGTCGTATGACCATGTATTTCCATTCATCACTTGATGGATATTTGAGTTGCTTATGCTTTTGGGGTGTTATGAGTAATTCTACTATGAACAGTGTGCAAATTTTTGTGCGGGGTTATGTTTTCATCTCTCTTGGTGTATGTGTAAGAGTGGAATTGCTGGATCATATGGTAATTCTGTGTTTAGTCTTTTAAGGAACTGCCAGACTATTTTCCTACTAGCTGCACCGTTTTACATTCTAACTACCAATAAGTGAAGGTTCTAATTTTTATATATCCTTGGCAAAATATTATTTTCCACGTGTTTGATTATAGTCACCCTAGTTGGTGTGAAATTGTATCTGACTGTGACTTTAATTTGTATTTCACTGATGACCAATAGTATTGAGCATTTTTCATGTGTTTACTGGCCATTTGTGTATCTTCTTTGGAGAAATGTCTAGTCAGATCCTTTGCTTGTTTAAAAACTGGATTATTTGTCTTTTTATCATTTAGTTGTAGGTTTTCTGTATACAACCTATGAAGAGGTAGAAGTTTGTTATCAGATGTATAATTTGTAACTATTTTCTCCCTCTGGGTTTATTTTTAGTAAACAGTTTTAGCCACTGCAGAAAGCCTTTTGAAAAGAATGAAAGAGAATTGCTGGGATACCAGCTATATCTATGATCACTATGCAATTCTTATATGTGGCTTTAGGTTTAGAAACAATGTAAAATATACTTGCTGCTTACGAAGTCAGTCATGAATTTCCTTCTGTTTCCCATTTGGTGGTAATACAAGAAGGGGATGAAATTTGTTTGCACCATGTATTGCTCTTAATAGTCTACATTAGTCTTAGTGCATTTCCCCAAGTTTTGGAGCTGATTTAGGGCCACTCTGATGGAACAGCTAGACTTCGTGCTTTAGATTCGAGGCATTTGAAAGAATTCTAGTACTGAATGTAAGCCCTTTCCAAAGTTCACCCTTAACTTACTTCCCTTTAAAGGAATTAAAAGTCTTATTTACGCTGTTGCTTCAATTTATTCTTTTAGAGAAAATATATTTATTTCCAGTTATTTAAAATCAAGGTCCCCCAAACAAGCTTTATATATAGCTCTGTTTTGACAGCATCATATGTTTTAGCAGTGCCAGCTGAAATGACTTTTCATGATTCACTTCTCATTACATGGGACAAAGCAATTTGAGTTCCTTATGGAGATTTACATACTAAAAATGTTGCCTGATATATGTAGGTATTCAGCTGCTTTTTAGTCTAACTCTGAGGACCAGGAACCAAGGAATATGGGGACTCAAGCTTAAGGATGGTTTCCTGCAGTTCCTCTTATGAATTATAGTAACACACTGGTAAATGCATGTTAATATATGTAATCTTTTTATGCATTTTTGTATTTTCCAAATGTTCTAGAATTAACATGTACTATTTTATAATTCAACAAATAATTATTAAAAAATTTGGCCCTTGATTTATTATACCATTAGCATTTCTTATTATAGAAAACATACAAACTACATATAAGCAAAAAAGAGCAAAATAAGTGTCACTTATCATTCTACCATACAGGGATGATCATTGTTAGGACTTTAGTGTTATTAAACTTCGTGTGGTCTCTTCCAGAAAAATTAAGAAAAATTACTACTGGTTTGTAAACTTTTCTGCTAACAGTATAGTCAACACATTACAAATATGGAGAAAACCTTCTAATCCATGTCCATATTTAACAAATTAACTTTATTAAATAGTCAGGGTAAGTTATCTACTCTATTTTGTGCATGAAGAGATGGAGATGGAGAGAATTTAATTAACCTCCTTAACTGCTCAAACTAAAAAGTAACAAATGGAACTAATATTTGCATTTTGACTTGAAATCTAGTGTTTTTTTCACTCCCGTGCTGATTTAGGCTGGTGACACTCTAGATACGGAATCATCAAGGCAGGAAATGATAACAAATCTTAATTAAGGACACTCCTGAGTCTGAGTAAACAAAGAAATGTTGAATTGAATTATGTAGCCATGAAATTATGTTACTGGTGAAAGAAATTTTGTGGGTTTTCTGGTGCCTCATTAGTTGCTAATTAATTGCTACATGTGAATACCTTAATTCTGTAAATATTTTATGAATAAAGAGGAAAATGATGTATAAATAAAGGAAAGGGTGAATGTGACTCTGAACATTAGATAATAAAGTGATTATCCGAAAAGTACACAGCAGGTTAGAGAGGTGAACTGAAGCTCTCAAGATGGTATGTAACACAGAGGAAGGCCAAGTTCACCACTTGGGATCTCCCAATCTCCAGTGTGTCTGTGGAACACTTGCACCATGAGGGACATCAGCTTGTCTCCATGCTAAGCTCAGTCATGGTAATGCCTTGATGGCTTTGTGGTAGCTGGTAGTTTCTGTATCTGTGCAGGCACTGACAATAAGGGTCCATTCTGCAGTGTTTCAACATGCTTCATAATGCTGCATGTACCAAGAGTGAGGTTGGCTACATTCTGTTCTTCTGTATTTATCTTTCTTTGCACCCAGAAAGGCATTTACATTCATGTCATATTGTTTAAGACATAGCTCAATGGCAAGTATGACTGAAGATGCACTAGTAGGGTGCAGCCACTGGAAAACGCCAATGGGAGTGTTTAGCAGGAGAATATTATCTGAAACAGAGGTTGGCAAATTGTGACCTTCTGGTCAAACACTGCCTGCCCCCTGTTTTTGTAAGAGAACTCTTGTTGGCACGTAGCCATGCACGTTCTTTGACATACTGTCTATAGCTGCATTTGTGCTCTGGTACTGAAGCTGAGTGACTGCACAGAGACTGTAGGGTTAGTAAAGCTGAAGATAGCTACTGTCTGATCCTTCATGGAAAATGTTTGCCCATCCATGATCGAGAACAAAGGTATGGAAAAGGGAGAAGAATCCAACTCCCGTTTCAACTCCAGGCACTGCAATTTTTTAAAGAGGTAAAGTCAGTGGAAGCATGCATGGAGGAAATTGACCATATGGGGTGGGAACTCAACATTCTCATTTAATATGATAGATTTAGACTTCTTTTTTTAATATTTATTTCTTTGGCTGCGTCAGGTGTATAGTTGTGGTGCATGGGACCTTCCCTGTGTCATGTGGCACCTTTTGTTGCTATGAGGGGGCTTAGTTGCTAGGAAGCATGTGGGATACTGGTTCCAAGACCAGGGAATGAACTTGCATCCCCTGCATTGCCAGGTGGATTCTTAGCCACTGGACCACCAGGGAAGTCCCAGATTGAGACGTTTCAAGTTGGAAAAGAGAAGAATTAAAGATGGGGAAGGGAGCTGAAGGAGAGTGGAAGATTCTTAGCTGAATTGAAGTGCTGAAAGAATGCTGAATGGAAGGATGTTTTGCCCTGAGTAGAACCATAGTGACATCCAGGCAGACTATTTAGTGGACTTTCTAATGATGAAGGATTTAAAAATGTAACACACCAGCCTGAAAGGTCAGGCTTCCTTGTCAGAATTTAAAGCGCTCATGGCTGGACTGGATGATGACACACTGGGGACATCCACGAGGAGATTCAGGAATAAGAGTAGTCACTGTTTGGGGGATGTTATACTGTCTATCATCATTGCTTTATATACGTCACCTCTAATCCTCATAAATAACCTTGTATTATTGTGAACCTCACTTGGTGGATGAGGAAACAATTTAGAGAGTAAACATTTGCTCAAACTCAAAATGCTGGTAAATGTCAGATCCATAGTCAGATAGGTTGGTCAATGTATTCCTTAAATATAATACATTTTTTGTAGATATTTTTGGAGATATCGTTGAAAACAGAAAAGGAAAAAGAAAAATATAACATATTTCTGCCAACTAGAACTTACAATTATTAACAGCTGTCAGTTCCAGGCTGTGGAAACATCTGTGATAATTATCTCTAAGCTAGTTATATAAATTATACAATTATGGCTTTATCATTTTAAATACCTTTTAAAATGATATAATTAATATATATCATGGAATTTTATAATTTTAATATTATTTGAGGACATAATCTTTTCAACTACTAGGATCTCTACTTTCCTTCTACCTATTGCAACTAATATTCTTAGGTTCTCCATGAGGCTCTCTGGTCACAAACTGATTTGGAGGGTCTAAAATATGTACATATTGATTATTTTCATTGACAAGGTAATCATCCAACCCATTGCTTTCCTTTGCTTGTTCCTGGTACTCTTTGCATAGCCTTGTTCTAATGGATTCAGTAAAAAGAACAAGATCTTACATTATTAAACAAGGCCTTCTCTTGTAGTTATACATTTCATTTAGGGTGCCTAGAAAATTGGAAATGACCACTTCAACAGTTGTGTTTTTTTTTTTTTTTTTCCTCTTTTGGATTATGTCATGTTGCATGTGGGATCTTAGTTCCCTGACCAGGGATTAAACCCAGGCCCCTGCAGTGGAAGCACAGAGTCTTAACCACTGGATGACCAGAGAAGTCCAGCATTTTTGCCTCATAATTTTGTTTTATGTTTTTCTCTCTTCCTTTCCTCATTTTGCTTTCCATTTTTCATCTTGAAATGGTTGTATAAGCTGTACTTGACTGGTGGTCAACATACCTGACTGAAGTTGTTAATGTTTTCTCAACCCATTTCCTTCCATCCTCTCTGCAATCTTGCCAAACTAAGTTCTCCAGAGACACAATGATTCTGGTTAATGTCTCTACCTTAATGATATGGGAAATGAGAGTTTGCTGCTTTTCCCACGATGAACAGAGCAATCCCAAAAGAGAACTCAAAGTTATGGGTCATTTTCTTAACTAAAATGCTGATCAGATTAAACTGGTTGTTTCAGTGACTTTTGCTCTTCTTGTGGATGGGGAATTGTGCCTCCTGCTGGGTAATGACTCCCCCCCTCCACAATGTGTTCATGGGGGTCTCATGGGTGAGGGGTTCACACATGCCTTCCCAGACAAATGGCAGCCTCAGTTTTTCTTTCCTTCTACCCTGCTGCCCTTATTCTGGGATTCTGCTGGGTCCCTCAAACATCCCACGGTACCAGCCAGTTCTGCTGGCTTCTTTGGTTATGACCCTGAGTGCCACTGCTAATGAAAGGAAGTCTGTGAGATGCCAGGCTCAGGGGCACAGTGGGTGACACTGACTCCTCTCTGTGCCCTCTCTATTGAAGTGGTGCCAAAGCCGCTTGTGCCCAATACCCCTCAGAGATTTTGGCGAGGCCGTTTGTATTAGTTTGCTAGGGCTGATGTAACAAATCCCACAACCTGGGTGGCTTTAACAACAGAAGCTTCCTGTCTCACTGTTCTGAAATCAAGGTGTTGACAGGATTGTTTGTGCTGAGGACTGTAAGGGAGAATCTGTTCTGTGCCTCGCTCCTAGCTTCTGGTAGTTTGCTGGCAATTTGGGGTGCTCCTTGGCTTCTGAAGTCTCACCTTCATTCCTGTCTATGTGTTCACATGGGGTTCTCTGTGTGTGTGTCTCTGTGTTTGTATCCCCCCCTTTTCATAAGGACACTGTTCATATTAGATTAGAGCCCAGCCTACTCCAGCATGACTGCATCTTAACTCCATTTTGTTCAGTTGCTAAGACTCTGCGACTCCGTGGACTCCAGCATGCCAGGCTCCCCTGTCCTTCACTCTCTCCCAGAGTTTGCTCAGACTCGTGTCCGCTGAGTCAGTGATGCCATCCAGCCATCTCATCCTCTGTTGTCCCCCTTCTCCTCGTGCCTTCAATCGTTCCCAGCATCAGGGTCTTTTCCAGTGAGTCAGCTCTTCGCATCAGGCAATCAAAGTATTGGAGCTTCAGCATCAGTCCTTCAGTGAATATTCAGGGTTGGTTTCCTTTATGAGTTACTTTTACAAGACCTGGTTTCTAAATTCTGAGACACTGAACATTAAGACTTGACCATGAAGGATACAGTTCGGCCCATAATACAATCCTTGAAGGTTTTCTGAGTTTTTTTTTCTTCATAAGAATTGAAAGAGACCCTTTGGTTATAGGATTGTGACCAAAATCAGGTGAATACGGTACCACAGATGGATCACTTTGTGAATGGAAAAGCGCTCTCCAGATGATAGCTATTACTAAGGGATAATGCTGATATGTTTGCTTACAGGCGCTATAGGCTCCCATCAAGAGATCAGTGTGGAGAAACACTAAGGAAAACTCCTCAAGCCCTTTATCCTCTCATCACAGCTAGAAAGACAGGGATGGTCATTACATTTTCTCCCTGTTGGAAATTGTTGATCTTATAAGGAGACTGGTAACAAAGTAAGAGACATGACTAGCACTCACCTTCCTTCCAATCTGAGGACTGATTACTATCTTGCCCCAAAGAAATGAACTATAGCAGCCTCTGTATCTAACATTTTTGAAATACTTAGTATTTGACTTATTGTGAAATCCTTGCAGAGTAGGAGCAGAGTCACAGAATTCGGCAGGAGAATCAGAGATCCTGTATTTGGACTGGATTGGTTTCAGCACTTTTGATGTTGTTCCCTTGATGAGCACAGGGGCCTGAGAGCCCACACCTCACTAAAGAGCTTTTTGTTTGTTTTACTTTTTTTTTCTCATAATTCCTCACACTGCAGTGCCCTCTAAAGAGTCAGTGGGCTTTCTCTGAGTGCTATTGATTAGTTTTGCTTTTCTTCTATGTTTTTACTAGTTTGCATGTCGTTCATTACATTTTAATGCTTTATTTACTTGGTCATTTATTCCACTGACCTAGAGAACCTTTTGAAGCTGAGGCATGTGTACTGCTCACATTCGTATCTAGAACAGTGGTTCTTAGACTTTAGGAGGCATCAGAATCACCTGGAGGACTTGTTTACCACACATTCTTGGCCCATCCCAGAGTTTTTGGTTCAAGAGGTGTGGCTTAGGGCTGAAGATCTGTAGTTCTTGTAAGTTCCCAGGTGTTGCTGATACTGCTGGCCTGGTTGGGGGGTGCGGGTCACATTTCGAGAACCAGTGATGGGGAGCAGTTGCTGGCAAATGATAAGTGCACAATGGTGATTTCTGGATGCGTGAATTCATGATTGAAGGTGAGGAACGTTATCTTTTATATGATACTAGAAGCTTTCCTAGAGTGCTGAGGATAAAACGAGACCATTTATTGAAGGCACTCTGAAAGCTGCTATACCTTTGGCATGTCCTGTCAGTGCCGATTCCTCAGTCCTGAGGCTGTTGTGGGAGTGGGTTCAGGGTTTCCTGAACGTGGTAACAGAGGAGACAAACCTTGAGTTTCTTTACTTACCATTTCGGGGCAAAATTTGTCAAAAACTCTGTATTTCCTACTTCAAAGAGAGTTGCAAAAGCTGGTTTTCTGTTATCTTTCACTGACACAAGGCTTTAACTTCAGTTTAGCTCTTTTAAATGGAGAACTGACTTCTTATATATTTTTCTAGCTTAACCAAATCAATCATAAATTAACAAAACCATAAGCCAAGAAAAATAAATTAGTAATTTGTTGAAAAAAATTTAACCTATTTGCTTAAATGCAAATTAAATTAAAATTACATCCATGCAATCATGTGTTCCATAAAGATTTCCATGAAAGCTTCTGATTAATTTCACAGAAAATAGAAATATGGCCTGTTTCAAACAAGTTATTAAATATATATTGATTGCTGTAATGGTAACACTGTTGTGTTAGCAATTCATTTGCAGCACATGCAGTACATGTTTCCTTGAGTCTGGGTTGAGTTCATACCTGTTTTCTAAATCACTTGAAAACTGAGATGGTTGAAAATGGATTAGCTGCAAAGGAAGGAGTGTGGAGTCAGCAGGAAACTTAATGGAATTGTGGAGAAAGAAACCATAGAAGTCATTGATTCCTTCTTTTTTTTCTTTCTGGCCTTGCCTCATGGCATGAGGAATCTTAGTTTCCTGATCAGAGATCAAACCTGGGTCCTGGCAATTGGTTAGTTCTTGACAGTGTATTGGTGGTAGGACAGTGAAGTGGTGGTAGAGAAAGGGAAGAAGTTAATGGGAAAAAAGAGAGGGATCAAAACTTGAAGAGAAAGAACTTCTTAATCAAAGTCAAGAAGAGTAAACTTGGAATCTCAAATGTAAGGGAGAGTCTTAGAATGAAGGTGCTCCACTTCTGAGTCAGGAGGAAGTGAAGGTCAGCAAGGAAGATGGTGACAGTTTTACCTTGTCAAAGTTTAGAGGCCTCATCTAAGCCTCATTTTATGGAGGAGGAAACAGAAGTCCAGAGAAGTGCAGTGACCTGTCTAAGCTCACCTTGCACCAGGTCAGTCTAGGTCTGGTAACGGTTTGTAGTTGTCCGGCTTCACCGCTCCATCCGCCTTCTCTCATTTCCACTTCCCAACAACCACACGTTCGTTTGCTTAGCACATTAAGCAGTTGTTTACTAGACATTGTTGATGGTCGTGGAAAAGAAAAAGGGTGAGGAAAAAGTAGTAAAAGTAAATTCAATTTAGATGAGAAACAATTTAAATGCTTAATTGGTTGAAAATAAATCAAGAACAGGTGGTGCTCTAGTCTGTTAGGCATCTTCAGATAAAAGTCTGGATGTTATTTTGCATTCAAAATGAAAAATGAAGTCTTTGAGTGTAAAGATACATCACAACATGCACGGTATGGAGATTATATGAAGAAATCCAATTTGGACTGGAGAGAACATTGAAGTGGATTCCAGTTCACAGCTGCTATTTGCTGTACACAGAGTCATGTAGATTGCATTGATGTTAGTAGTCAGGTTTCCATATGGTTGCAAAATGGTGGCATGTTTGGTCTCATCCAGCAAAACAATGACTCAGTAGAAAGAATATACCAGATATCAGGAAAGCTGGGTCTCAGTCCTGGTTCTGTCCCTAACCTGGGGACTCTGCATAAGTTACATGATTTTTCTGGGTTTTAGTTTCCTTGTCAAACATGGCCATATGAATGCTTGTTTTTCCTACCTCCGAGTAACGAGGCCAAGTGAGATCATGTTTTTTAATGAAAAAAAGATGTTTTAAATTCCATAAACTTCCAAAGAAATGGAGCCCCTGAAAGGAGAGATGGCAATCTGCTAATGATTCTTTCATACAGGAAAGCACACTGATGGACTTCAGAAATACAAAAGTGAGTTTGGTACAGTTTGGGAACACAGGATGTAAAGAGTGAAACTGCACTGCATAACTGGGGATGAACACACGATTGGACTGTTTAGAGGCAATCAGGGAGAGAGGTGGTATATAGAGAGAAATAGGAAGGAAATGGAAAAGGGATAATTAGCCAGAAGGCAAAAGGTCCAGAGATATACTGAAAGTGGGCACCTGATAGAATTTTCAAGAATAGTGCTGTGTGATATGCACTACAAAATTGTTGATCTGCAGTGCAGCAGTATAATCCTCCACTTATGACCTTCAGTTAAAATTTTTCAAAACACAAGAGCTCGAAATGAAGGTTGGAAGGGGCTGGGTTGGGGACAGTCTAGGAGGGGAAAAAAAAGTTAAAAAGTACAAAAAGCAGAGAACAAATTTCAGTATAATTTGAAGTAGAAATGAGCATAGAACAAAAGTTTCCCCCCAGAACATAAAGAGGTCTTGGGTAGGCATTCCAGAAAGTACAGAATAGGAGGCTGGACCAGTTTTATGGACCTTAAGGGACAGAGTGACCTAAGATGATATGCAGATAAGGAACATAAAAGACCTGGGGAGACAGCAAAGCAACAACAAAAGTTCTTAGCATGCTCTGAGGAGTCAGGACAAATATCTAGATAATTCAAAATAAACTGAAAAATCCAGGCCCTCTATGCTTCTATTATGTAGCTGCTTTAGAAAAAAGTTTAGCTTCTAACTCTCTGTCTTAAACTCTGTCGAGAAACAAACTTGCAGGACCTATAAGGCAACCAAACATGCACCTTCTCTTTCTTGGTGTCAAAAACAACAAATTTGAAGTGACTCTCTGATATTCATGACTGTGAGGGTAGATTCAAGCTTTTAAATTCAGTTTTCAGTGTTTTCTGGTTCTCAGCATCTGCAAACTGGGCTGGTGTTTTAATCCTGGGGTCACAGTTGGAGTTTAATTTGCATATCCAACTTAGAGACTTTCAAGGTTTCCAAGGCTGTTCTTGAGGTTTGATTGTCATCTAGTCTCTAGTGCTTGAGCGAGAGAGTGGAAAAGATAGGGAACTGGAGACCTGTGTTTTGTCTTTCTTCTTTTGAACACTGCTGGAAGCAGCTAAAGCTTTCTCCATAATAACTTTCATCCTTGATCCTCAAAATGTGGTCTGAGGACCAGCAGTATCAACATTATCTAGGAGCTTGTTAGAAAAGCAGCATCTCAGTACTCTACCTGAGACCCACTGAACTGAAACTTGCATTGTAGCAGGATCCTCAAGTGAAATTCTTATGGACATAATGTTTGAGAAGCACTCATCTAGGAAGTGTTATAATACAAATCCATTTGTTAGGTGATGGGGAGCCAGCCAGTGAGGAAGGGAAAGGGCAACACTGTGGCTGTTAGACATTTCTTGAGGGTTTTAGTTGTGAATTCAGTGGGAATTATGCAGTTTAGGAATAGAGAAGGGGCAGTAGGAACTTGACTAAACTTATGACCCTATAATGGCTTACTAAAAGCCCAAGTTGGTTTCTCAGTAAACTCCTCACTGAATAGAGACTAGCGATTCCTTACCAGGAAGCCAGGTGTAGCTTATGTTCCCATTACTTGATATTCCCATTGTTGTTTAGTCAATAAGTAGTGTCTGACTCGTTGCAATCCCATGGAGTGTAGTCCATGAAGCTTTTCTGGCCATGGGATTTCCCAGGCAAGAATACTGGAGTGGGTTGCCATTTCCTTCTCCAGGGGATCTTCCTGACCTAGGGATCAAACCCATGTGTCTTGCATTGGCAGGTGGATTCTTTACTACTGAGCCACCTGGGAAGCCTGATAATCCCATTACTCAGGATTTTAAAGTTGACAGATTTTGAGAAGTAGTTTAGTTATTATGTTCCTAATGAAGGGTTGAGAAAAAACAGTAACATTAATTTCTGAGGTTAAAGAGAAGTGTAAGTCACTCAGTTGTGTCCAACTCTTTGTGTCTTCATGGACTATACAGTCCATGGGATTCTCCAGGCCAGAACATTGGAGTGGGTAGCCGTTCCCTCCTCCAGGGGATCTTCCCAACCCAGGGATCAAACCCAGAGTCAGGAAGATCCCCTGGAGAAGGAAATGGCAACCACTCCAGTATCCTTGCCTGGAAAGTTCCATGGACAGAGGAGTCTGGTGGGCTATAGTCCATGGGGTTGCAAAGAATTGGACACGACTGAGTGACTAACACACACACAAAGTGTCTGTATTTCCTTTGTATGATCTTAAAACCCTTGGTAGAGTGGGATCCTGGCAAAAATAAGCACTCAATAAACATCACTGGAGAAGGCAATGGCACCCCACTCCAGTACTCTTGCCTGGAAAATCCCATGGACGGAGGAGCCTGGTAGGCTGCAGTCCATGGGGTCGCTAAGAGTCAGACATGACTGAGTGACTTCACTTTCACGCATTGGAGAAGGAAATGGCAACCCACTCCAGTGTTCTTGCCTGGAGAGTCCCAGGGACAGGGGAGCCTGGTGGGCTGCCGTCTGTGGGGTCACACAGAGTCGGACATGACTGAAGCGACAGCAGCAGCAGCAAACATCATTAGCAGTGATTTGCATGATTTGCACCAGAGTGGCAATATTGTTAATGGTGCTCATTTCCACAAATGTTCCGCTTCCCATGTTAGCTTTTGTATATCCGGCAACCAGAAACCTATACTGCTGAGTGTACAGAATATCGGGCTCAAGTTAAGTGTGATTAGATATTGATTTCTGAGCCCCACAAACATTTAACAATGCAAAAGCTCTTGAGTGTTGGGTCATTGTGTGGCTGTGTGGCTGATGCTGGCAGAATTCCAACAGTCACAATTTGTGGAAAAATTCTAGAGTGGCCACACAACACCCATGCTGTGGATTTGCCCTTTTGTGTGGCTCTGATCTGTGTCCTGGTCCACCGATTGTCCTTTTTACCTTGTCTTTGCCAACATAATTTTTTGGCCATCAAGGGAACTAGGCAGAGAAGAGATACTTGGTTCAAACTCATCCAGACTACTGGCAAAAAAACCAACTCAGACTTAGAGGTGATGAGCTTGCAGTGAAGTATAGCATAATATTACTCTTTTATATTTGTATTGTATATAATACTGCTTTTTAATTTTCTGTGGGAGTTGCTATTAAAGAACTATGAAAAATGTCCATTTAAAGCTCAAATATATAGTGTTGAGAATAAGAGCTGATCTGTTCACAAATTGTGGAAGATTAAAGACGGCCGTATTTTTGACATTCCTCATTTAAGATACAGAGTCTGTGTCCTCTTTCATTAAATCTGGGCAGGCTCTGTATCTGCTTTAATCAACAGAATATCGTCAAGGCCTGGACATGACTCATTAAATGACTGTGAAGTTGCTCTGGTGCTGTGCCAGAGGAACTAGCTGGAAGTCCTCACTCTGGAACTTGCTGGAAACATGCCTTCTGGTGTGCCTGGAGAAGCCTCAGACAGGGGGGTGGTACTCTTCAGAATTTGCTGTGAACCAACCTAAAGGAATGCCAGGGGAGCTGCCTGCTGCTAAGTGCTGCTGGCTGCCTTGAACTGCAGAGCCAGGAACTACAGAAGCTACCAGGTGACAGGAGTGCATCAGAGCCAGGAAGAGAAAGCCCCTGCCTTCTCCAGCATCTCTACTGGCAAAGCATTCCACTGACAAAGCGTAACGTTAGTTCAGCTGACATAGAAGAAACTACACAGCTGAGAGGCAATACGCTGATCATTGTTACAGTTTAAAAAGCACAACAGAATATAGTGGAAATGCTATTTGCCAGTTTCTGGACCCAGACTTTGAGGAACTGGCAGTTTCTCCTTCCTGTCTTTGGAATCTGGTCATCATACTGTGAGAAAGCCCAGTCACAGAGAGAGGCTACATGTAGACATTCCAGTCAAAGGTCTAGCTGAGCTCCCAGCTAGTGACCATGTGAATATTCCACCCTGAATGTCCATTTCAATTGAGCCTTCAGATGACTCTGGCCACAACTATGTGAGAGAACCTAGGGAGAGTCAGCCAGCTGAATCAGATAGTCCTGGGAACTATGAGAAAGAATGATAAATTGCTTCAAGTCACTTCATTTTTGACTTGTTTGTTATGCAGCAATAGATAAGTAGAATACAAGTTACTCTATTTACTTCTAGTAGGAGGCCACTCTAAAGCTATGTTATTCCATTTTTATTCTTTAAGACATGATCCCAAGCCTTACACTTGGAAGATTCCCTGAGGCTTATTGCAAACATTTGGCCCACTTAAGCTTGCAATATCATAGCTTCTAAAGCTCACTTAGAAAGGTGACTTCTCATTGAGGAAAAACTCATGCTTGTTTTATTGAATTGTCAGAGACTACCACAATGGTGAGTCCGTCGGGTGTACCTGGTTCTGTTCCCAAACACAGATCCAAAAGCAGCGTTATGCACACTCTGTGAGCCTGTCCACTTATGATTCACGTGGCCTGTTCTTCATTTAGTTCCTTCAAGTGGGAGCTTTTCTGGCAGGGAGTCCACCAGAGCACCAAATAGTATCCATAAACGTCCTGTGTTATTCCCTTTCATTTGATACATGGAAACTCCCAAAGGTTGATGATTATGTTGAAATCAATATTCTATTTTGGCCTCCCTTCCTGTATTTTATCTGTGGAACATGGTGTCAATTCATGAGTCATGACACCCTGGGAGCTGGGATTCTTTCAAAGTTTTGGTACAAACTTCCAAGGGCAAATACCAGTCTCCATGTCTCCATTCTAGCTCAGGATTCTCAGCCTTGGCTGCACATAACAGTCACCTGGGAAGTATTTGAAAAAGCAAAACTACTCATGGCTGGTCTTACCTTGGGTTAATCAAATCAAAATATTCAGGGGAGGGAAACCAGCGTGCTATTTTAAAAATTCTTCTGTAGTGATTCATAGATGCAGGGAAGGGTAAGGACGTCTAGCCTGATTATTCACGTGGCTTCTTATTTGTGGTAGAGAGAAGTGTAATGCATTTCCCAGTAGTGTATCTGCATGTCCAATGCTTACATTTTCATTAAGGCCCAGCTCAAATACTGTTTTCTACCTGAGGCTACAAAGTCCCACAATTGACATCATTTCTTTCTCTTTTGAATTGGTGTTATTTTATTTTGAACTGTGTTTTCTACCTATTGTATGCTTTATTATCACTTCTGCTTCTCCTTATACTCATGGTATGTTTCTGACATATATATATATATATATATAGGAGAAGGAAATGGCAACCCACTCCAGTGTTCTTGCCTGGAGAATCCCAGGGACAGGGGAACCTGGTGGGCTGCTGTCTCTGGGGTTGCACATAGTTGGACACGACTGCAGCCACTTAGCAGCATATATATATATATATATATATATATATGTATATATGTATATACAGTGGGAACTCAAACATTTATTAAATTAAGACATACATGGATTTTGAGAAAGTCGTCCTGCTTCCTAGGAACACCAGGTTTGCTTTTGTGTTGCTGGAGATGGAGGTGCCTACATATGGCCTCAGTCTACACTCCTTAATTAGAATTGCCTCACAGCCACCCTGCCCCCACCCCACCCCCAGCTCCCAGCCATGGCAGACCCAAGCTGCCTTTGGTGTTGGATCTCTGTCTCTGGTTGCTCCCTCTCCCCATCTTTCCTCTTGTTATTCTTCAGTTAAATTTTTTGTTTCTTATTTAAATGACCCTTCTTTACTCTAAATACTTTCTTTGTAGGCAGGGATGGTCATCAGAGGGAAGATGAATATTCCATAGTCTGCTGTGAAATGAAAACCTTTTGAAAGTACCAAGACTGATAGGGCTGCCTGCTTATCTCCCTGCTGGCAAAGGACTAGCTATTTACTGAGCTAAAATGATAAATATTCCAAGAGCAAGCTCTTAAGTCACCAGGCCCCACAGTACTCTTTGCAGTCTCTGTGGTATCTATACTGATGAAACCACTAGATGTAAATCTTAGCCAGTAAAAGAGACATTGGATAATTGTTTTGGGTTTTAGGGCCTCTGCTGAAGTGTAACTGATTTTCAAGTTCCCAGTAATCTTAGAACAGACTTCAAAGAGATGGATCAGTGTGGTGTGGTCCCTTTTCACTTTTTTTGTATGTAGCATTTTTTTCCCCATCCTGCTATTTACTCATTGATTTTTTGCTTTTGCTCTGAAACACAAAAGTCATCTTATTTTTTCCTTTAGAATTCATAATTTTAAGAGGTTACTAGAAAAGTCCTCCAATTCACCTGTAATTGAAGAGTTCTCCTTTGAAGTTCAAATCTTTCTTAACTCTAATTTGAAAGGGAGTTATGCTTCTGTGATGGACTCATGACATTTCTTATTGGGGATATAAAAGGTCAGATTTTAATGCCTTCTTGTGATATATGCATCTGGCTCAAGATTAGGCAGTTCTGAATGATGGAATTTAATTGTAATTTAGTAAGCGGTAAGAGATAAGAAATTATGACTTTGCTGTAATGCACGAGCTATACACTAGTTCTTTAGTATCCTGCATGGTGGTTTGTGGGTTATAAGCTGCAACTACAGGAAGCCTGTCAGGGATGCAGTGATGATACTCTGAGTAAAAGCAAAAACTCGTCTCAGCTCGAGTTCCAGTGGTTAACTGACTTCCTGCCTTAGAAAAACAAAGACAATTGCCAAGGTGTAAGTCCTCATCTTCTGAACATTCTGGAAATCTAGATGGATATTTACCTAGTATCTCTCATTTTGTTCAATTGCCTCAAACTTCTTACATTTTCACTTCCTTTTTCCCCAGTAAAAGTTCCTAAGTATACAAAGCTACCTACCCATTTCCTTCCTTTGTCATGTAAAAAAAGGGCTGCTTAAAATCAAGTTAACTGAATGAGGATTCTCCCTTCCCAAACTAAGAAAATTTTTTCTCTCTTATCTGTTTTAAATGAATCAAAGAATTGATCCAACTAATAGATAGGAGTTAGTCCTACATTTATTAAGAACAGAGATAATGTGATGTGGTAGAAAAAGTACCGGGACTGGACTTAAGCCTACAGTCCTTATTAGAACTCAGACTTTCTGAACTTCAGCTTTCTCATCTGAAAATTACCTGTTCAGTTCAGTCTCTCAATCGTGTCTGACTCTTTGTGACCCTATATATTGCAGCACAACAGGCTTCCGGATCCATCACCAACTCTCAGAGCTTACTCAAACTCATGTCCATAGAGTTGGTGATGCCATCCAACCATCTCATCCTCTGTCGTCCCCTTCTCCTCCCGCCTTCAATCTTTCCCAGCATCAGGGTCTTTTCAAATGAATCAGTTTTTCGCATCAGTTGGCCAAAGTATTGGAGTTTCAGCTTCAGCATCAGTCCTTCCAATGAATATTCAGGACTGATTTCCTTTACGATGGACTGGTCAGATCTCCTTGCAGTCCAAGGGACTCTCAAGAGTCTTCTCCAACACCACAGTTCAAAAGCATCAATTCTTTGGTGCTCAGCTTTCTTTATAGTCCTACTCTCATATCCATACATGACTATTGCAAACACCATAGCTTTGACTAGACGGACCTTTGTTGGGCAAAATAATATCTCTGCGTTTTAATACACTCTCTAGATTCATCATGGAGAAGGAAATGGCAACCACTCCAGTATTCTTGCCTGGAGAATCCCAGGGACAGAGGAGCCTGGTGGGCTGCCATCTGTGGGGTCGCACAGAGTCAGACACAACTGACATGACTTAGCAGCAGCAGCAGCTGGATTCATCATAGCTTTTCTTCCAAGGAGCAAGCGTCTTTTAATTTCATGGCTGCAGTCACCATCTGCAAAAAATAAAGTCTGTCACTGTTTCCACTGTTTCCCCATCTATTTGCCATTAAGTTATGGCACTGGATGCCATGACCTTAGTTTTCTGAATGTTGAGTTTTAAGCCAAGTCTTTCACTCTCCTCTTTCACTTTCATCAAGAGGATCTTCAGTTCTTCTTTCCTTTCTGCCATTAAGGTGGTGTCATCTGCATATCTGAGGTTATTGATATTTCTCCTGGCAATCTTGGTTCCAGCTTGTGCTTCATCCAGCCCAGCATTTCTCATGATGTACTCTGCATAGAAGTTAAATAAGCAGGGTGACAATATGCAACCTTGATGTACTCCTTTCCCGATTTGGAACCAGTCTGTTGCTCCATGCCCAGTTCTAACTGTTGCTTCTTGACCTGCATACAGATTTATCAAGAGGCAGGTCAGGTGGTCTGGTATTCCCATCTCTTGAAGAATTTTCTACAGTCTGTTGTGATCCACACAGTCAAAGGCTTTGGTGTAGTCAATGAAGCAGACGTTTTTATGGAACTCTTGCTTTTGATCCAGTGGTTGCTGGCAATTTATTCTGGTTCCTCTGCCTTTTCTAAAACCAGCTTGAACATCTGGAAGTTCATGGTTCATGTACTGCTGAGGGCTGGCTTGCAGAATTTTGAGCATTACTTTACTAGCGTGTGAGATGAGTGCAATTGTGTGGTAGTTTGAGCATTTTTTGGCATTGCCTTTCTTTGGGATTGGAATGAAAATGGACCTTTTCCAGTCCTGTGGCCACTGCTGAGTTTTCCAAATTTGCTGGCATATTGAATGCAGCACTTTCATAGCATCATCTTTTAGGATTTGAAATAGCTCAACTGGAATTCCATCTCCTCCACTAGCTTTGGTTGTAGTGATGCATCCTAAGGCCCACTTGCCTTCACATTCCAGGATGTCTGGCTCTAGGTGAGTGATCGCACCATGGTGGTTATCTGGGTCATGACGATCTTTTTGTATAGTTCTCCTGTGTATCCTTGCCACCTCTTCTTAATATCTTCTGCTTCTGCTAGGTCCATACCATTTCTGTCCTTTATTGAGCCCATCTTTGCATGAAATGTTCCCTTGTTATCTCTAATTTTCTTGAAGAGATCTCTAGTCTTCCCCATTCTATTGTTTTCCTCTATTTCTTTGCATTGATCACTGAGAAAGGCTTTCTTATCTCTCCTTGCTATTCTTTGGAATTCTGTATTCAAATGGGCATATCTTTCCTTTTCTCCTTTGCCTTCTCAAAATTACCTGTTAGTTTCAGTTTTCTCTGTACTAGTAAATTGCTTGGAGGTTTAAATAGAACAATCATCTCTTTGGAGTGGTTGCATTATCCTATGTTTTGGGGCATGCTAATCCACTGCTCATGTTACCTGATATGCCCTCTTGTAGTGAATTCTTTTCTTGTGTTGTTTTAATCTGTGCTTGTAGCCTTAGCCCCAGCTGGGATTATTATCATAATGTGTGAGTCAGATGTGCCTGGTTTGTGGGAGTATATTTACAGAGAGGTTTTATATTTGCCCTGGATGGGTGTCCCCAGGGTTTCGCTTGTCCAGGGTGAATTTTCACAGTTATTTGTTAGTTTGAGATTTTGGCCCCATGTGGAGAGTATTCATTTGGACTCCATATCTATATGTGGCACAAACTAAGACCTATAGGCCCTACAGACTTGATGCTTCTTTGCTTCTTACCCAGCCCCTTGGGAAGCTCTATCATTCCCTTTCCACAAAGCAGGGAGGGCTTATGTAGAAGTTTTAGCATCACACTTCATATGGACCGATTATCATCTCATTACCATCTCTGGTGATCACTGGGATTTTATGATTTTGGTCCCTCTTTTTTAGGGCCTGTAACCAAGTCTGCTATCCTCCAGGGTTTTGCTGCACTCTCTAGAGTAGTATGAGTTCCTATGAATGCAGAATTCCAAAGAATAGTGTTTTGGAAGCCAGAAAACTCCCCTGTCTGTCTTTTGAGTTTGACTTAAAAAAACATTATCGTTTATCCAGCATCTCTGTTTTGTGAAGGGAAAAAGGATTTGAGTTCAGTTTGCAACATTGCTGAAACTAAAAATCAAATGTGTATTTTTCATGAGCATTTTCCCTTGGTTAACTGCTTTATTTCATAAAGGCGCCCCTGTTCACTAGTAGAAGCATTGCTGCCCAGATGCTGATGTGCAGAGGAATCCCCCTGGGGATCTTGTTGAAATGCAGATTCTGATCCCTGTAGGCCTATGATCCAGATGAGACTCTGCATTTCTACCAAGCTCCCAGGTGATGCTGAGGCTCCTGACCACACTCTGGGGAGTGAGGATTTGAGAGAGACCAGTAATGACTTCTTCCCAATTGCTAATTTATCAGTTGCTGGAATTCATTAGTTCTGGCTGCTGGATAAAATTGCCATTCATTGGTCTGGTCTTGTAGATGAAATTTTGCACTGAAAGCAGTTTGAAAATTGTAAAGAGCCATAAAATATTTCTCCTTTTGGGAAAAAGAATCCATAAATTCAAAATGGAATTAAATTTAATTGACCTTTAATGTCCTTGAAAATACCCAGAAGCCCTAATTTCTTCTACCTCCTGATTTTCTTTTTATTAAAACTATTTTTCCTCAAGCTGAAATTCTGGGCAAATTAATAAAAGAATTAACTTCCTAAAATTCAATTTAAATTTTCTTTTTTAAATTACTTATATTGTTAATATTGACTTCTTTTTTGTTATAATTGTATTATTTTGTATGCTTTAGCCTGAGAACTTATTCATTATGGTTAATGTTGATACTACAGGGTGGAGTATTTGAGTTCCAAATAATTGGTATATCAGGTGAATCTTTAGAATATGAGATTATTTGTATCATCAAAGATTCCCAAGAAGTTACAAATTCTGTTGCTCATATGTAGGATGGGAAGCCTTTCCCAAATTTTCTCCTTGTACCCCCAAACTTAAAAAAAGCAAATCAAAGGTTGATTGGCATCCTGGCATGGCTAACTTTTGCTATTTACATCTTAATTTTATGGCCTCAATTTAATGGACTAAAACTGATGTGGCCTTTAGAATTAATCAGGGGTGTCGAGTAAGGTGTGATACAAGTTGGTTTCCCCCATGTGGACTTGTAGAACGCTGTGTGTGACCTTATAACTGTGGGGTATGGTGAGAGGGTGACACTGTGGGAGGTGACTAGGAAGAGAGGCAGGGCCCTGGGCCAGTGCCTGACTCTGTGATGACTCTGCCGTCGTATTACCTGAAATACCGGGACAACACACATCCTTTCTCAGGTCTCTTACCTTCTCAAGGACGTGAGGGGTTGAGTTGGGCCATCTTCTATTGCTTCATCTGAAACCCTACTCCACACATCCCATCACTTATGCCCATGTTCCATCTGCAAACCCATGAGCCACGTGAGAGGAGAGAACAGACACGTGTCATATCTGTGAAGAATCTAATCAAAAGGGCCTCTGAATAGGAAGAGTGAGTAAAGAAATTTGTGGGAAGAAACTGACCCATGTCCTGGTTCACACAGGGAGGCTCATGGGATCTAAAATGACTTACATTTTTTTTTGGAGGGAGGGTGTCAGTGGTTAAATCGTGGCCTGCCACTAAGGCATATATATCCACCTGGAACCTGTGGAATTGACCTTATGTGGATGACCAAATTACACTTGCAGATACAGTTAAATTAAGGATCTGGAAATGAAATCATGTTGGTTTAGGCCCTTGATCCATTGACAACTGTCCTTATAAGAGAAAAAGGGCAGAAGACATTTAGAAGAGAGAGTCAGAGATGGGATCTATAATCCAAGAACGTGGAGAACTGGCAGTAGTGATCAGAAGCCAGAAGAGCGGCTTAGAACAGATTTTTCCCTGAAGTCTTAGGAAGGAACCAACCCCACTGACATTTTGATTTCACACTCTGGCCTCCAAAACAGACAGAGAATAAGTTTCTGTTGCTTTAAGCCAGCTCGCCTGTGGTAATTGTTTATAGGAACCACGTAAACACTAACAGAGGGTATAGCAGCATCAGTATATACAGAATGTTCTAAATATGTTTCACATTCATTATTTATATGACTTTATTCCTCATGATCATTTTGTAAAGTTGGTACTATCATTATTGACATTCTAGAAATTAGGCAACTCAGGCACAGAGAGGTCATGTCACTGGCCCAAATTCACACAGTTAATAAGTAATGCAATTGGAATTCAAACCCAGAGCCCATTTTGCTTTACCTCTAAGGTCGGTTTCCTATTTGTAACACAGTGGTGCTAGAACCCGTGGTGTTCTCTTCACTGACTGGTGGGACCAGCACTTGGTATTCCATCACAGCTGATGATGCTGTAAGGTGGCGGTGTCCGGGCCTCTTGAAAATCCAACAGAGTAGAACACAGAACTTCCTGTCTTAAAGTGAGTAATTTTGCCTAAAAGGCAAGTTAAGTCTGAGTACTGCATTCTCCTAAGCTGCAGAGGCATAGGAGATACAGAAAGCACTCCTGCCTTGGAGAGCAGGCAACACCAAGGGTAGAACTTGGCCCATTCAGTTTGGCACTTTTCCAGGAAGTTAGTGCTGGGAGAAGAAAGTGCAAAATGTGAACATATAATTCAGTTCTTGAAAGGACAGGGGATTCATTTTAAAAAGAAATACTGGGAAGACAAAACTCTAAATAAGAGGAAGGATAATCATTACAAGCATTTCCAAAAACACTGTGTATTCTTACCAGGCTGTTCAGTTCTGGAGCAAGCAGCCAAAGAGAGGCACAGGGGGCCTGCAGCCCCTTTAAGATGCCTGCCCTTCCTTGCCCAGGGGCCAGGGGGAGGGAGCAGGTTTCCAGGGCCCTCTTCAGTCTGGGAAAGTTTCCAGAGAACAGGGCTTTCTTGAATGCTGGCAGTACATTCTGCTTTCATGGAAACATCTAGGTGGGGAGGTATTGTCAGAATGTATGCAGGTTACTTTACGTCACTGCCTTATTGGAAGGGAGAAGGAGAGATCAATTTTCCAAGCTTTACCCTGACACTCATTTATTAAAAAAAAAAATGTCTATTTATTTCTGGTTGCGCTAGGTCTTCACTGCTGGGCACAGCTTTTTCTAGCTGTGGCGGCGGGGGCTACTATCCAGTTGTGCAGTCGTTGTTGGCTTCTGTTGTTGTAGAGCACGGGCTCCAGGCGCGTGGGCTTCAGTAGTTGTGGCACACGGGCTTAGTTGCCCTGTGGCATGTGGGATCATCCCCAACCAGGGACCAGACCTATGTCCCCTGCATTGGCAGGTGGATTCTTAACCACTGGACCACCAGGGAAGCCCACCCTGGCACTCATTTAGTTTGGAACCTTTTGTTTAATTTTGTGAAAGATGATGCTTGGGTATTTTGGCTTTGTGTTCGAGGATTCACTGCTAGGGTCACTGCTGGGGTTCCCCTTAACTTGATCAGGACTCAGCTATGGGTTGTAGGCTTTTTACTTGAATATCCTTGGAAGGAATGGAACCTCTATGATAATAAGATGATACCAAATATTTGTAAATCACTTTAGAGTTTGACAATTGCATCTGTCTCCATTTTTAAATTTTAATTTAAAGAATTATTCTTTCAGATGGAGAACTGCGGTCAAGTAGAGTCGACAGTGAAAGTCTTCTGGAAAGGCGGTTAGACTCCTGAACAACACGGAGCATTTGAGGAGCTTGAAGTGAAAAGATTTCCCTGGATTTACAGTGGGCACACAGGTAAGTCTCTATCCCTTCAGATGAGGTAACATTTACCTATACCAGGCCTGGTTATGGGTTACGTTGGGAGAGGATGAGGGGTCTACGGTCCCTCAGATTTCGCTTGAGTGTGAGCACAGGGTCTTTGACTTTTGAGAAGCTGGCATGGAAGATATATTCCCTTATATGTCTTCTAGTGCTCCCATACAGACAGTTCCTGTTTTCTCAGCTTTTAACCAAGAAGACAAGGATTCCCATACTCCTGGGCTATTGAGCAGAAGGCTCAGTCTATCCTACAGACATTTGTGAAGAGTCGGGTAGGGTGTGGAGGTTGTGGAAGGAACAGAGTCTAACTGACACACCGAGGGTGACAAGCCTGGTGACTGTGGATGGGGTGTTCTCACTGTCCAGAGTTGCTGCCATTTCAGAGCCTTCAGTAAGTATAAGAACAGAGAGAAGGAGGAAGGCAGAATTCAGCCTACCTGGGCGGAGAAACCAAAGCTAGTTTCAGAGCAGGTATTAAGTCAGATCACCTATCCAAGTTAAATGGAAGGAATCTGCAGTTTGATTTAGCTGATTGACATGGCACACAGACTGAAGTCTCAAGGCTAATCATCTACCAGGAGTAAAGGACCAACTAAAGTGAAAGTGAAATCACTCAGTCGTGTCCAACTCTTTGCGACCCCATGAACTGTAGCCTACCAGTCTCCTCAGTCTATGGAATTTTCCAGGCAACAGTACTGGAGTGGGTTGCCATCTCCTTCTCCAGGGGATCTTCCTGACCCAGGGATTGAACCTGGGTCTCCCGCATTGCAGGCAGACGCTTTACCCTCTGAGCCATCAGGGAAGTCAAAAAGGACCAACTAAGCTGACTAAATTTCCAATCTTAATTAAATTAGCCAGTAGATATTTGAAGGGCTATGAGTAGAACATTGAACTGTAGAAACTTGCTCCATGTTGTAGAGATCTAGTTTCATAGACAAAAGCCCTCCAGTGGATAGGAGGCAGCCTCTAGTGGTGGAAACAGCTGCACTTGAGGTCAAGGGGCAGCTTAGCAAAGTCCACTGGTTCTTTGAGTCTGTGACCCCCAAATCGATAAAAGAAGAGCATGGTCTTAAAGGTTCTCTAATTTTTTTATTCCACATCTCAATTTCACTCATCAGGCACCTTATTAAATTTTTCTTTAACACATGAACCTTTAGCAATGTCAATACATAGAGTAAGGGTCACCATGGCCCTAGGCTGGTGATGACTCAGTCTCCTGATCTGGGAAAGCTATAAGCATTTCTACAGTGTTCTACAATGTAATGCAATTGCCTCTTTATAACCACAAACTTGACCTTACTTTGGCCACCTCGTGCGAAGAGTTGACTCATTGGAAACGACTCTGATGCTGGGAGGGATTGGGGGCAGGAGGAGAAGGGGACGACAGAGGATGAGATGGCTGGATGGCATCACTGACTTGATGGATGCGAGTCTGAGTGAACTCCGGGAGTTGGTGATGGACAGGGAGGCCTGGCGTGCTGCGATTCATGGGGTTGCAAAGAGTCAGACACGACTGAGTGACTAAACTGAACTGAAACTGAACTGATGGGTCAATGGTAAAGAATCCATCTGCCAATGCAGGAGATGTGGATTTGGTCCCTTGTCTGGGAAGATCCCCTGGAGAAGGAATATGACCCACTCCAATATTCTTGCCTGGAAAACCCCATGGACAGAGGAGCCTGTTGGGCTATAGTCCATGGGGTCACAAAGAATTGGATATGACATAGCCACTGAACAACAAACCACCAAATGAACCGTGTGGTTCTATGGGCTGACTTGCTTATTTTATTTGTTAGAAAAATGTTTAATTGACTTCATACCATGTGCAACATGTCATAGTCATCCTAGTCAAGCCGTTTGAGATGAGCCATGGATCATCCTTGTAGGGAATGTTAGCTTCAGGAAGACTAAAGTTTGTTCCAATAGCCAGGGGCTGCTCTCATCCTCACCAGCCACCCAGCAAGTGTGCTGGGGCCACCAAGGACACCTCACAAGTGTACAGATGATGCAGTGAAAATGGAACGAGGGGGAGGGGAAGAATGAGGCTGAGCCTCAGCAGACCAAGGTGTCTTGTGCATAGGTTTGTAACCTTAAAGAGGTCATTTATGCTCTTCACTGTTCAGATTCCTTCGCTGTAAATAAAAAAATTTTGTTGGAGTGGTCTGTGAGGTTCTTTCAGTTCTAAACATTTTACAATTTTAAGTTCAAAACCATGACTAGAAAAGACCTCATGACGCATGTTTTGGGGGTGGTGGGCCACCAGTGTTGCCCTTGTGAGTATTTGTGTTTGGAGCTTCTTAGAGAGAGAAGACCCAAGGTCTAGAGTCACGAGTGATTCTCCTAAGGTGGTGTGGGTGAGAATATGAAGCAACTCTTATATCTCCTAACTGTGTCATCTTGTGCCTTCAGCTCTGAGGTATGATCACCAGAAACTGAAATATTATAAAGAAGTGAGGGATTTTCACCTCTACTAGGTTATTGGTAGACAATATATACACATGTTTTAATAATAGCTATTTACCTAGAAACAGCCAAGGTTTCATTTAGACTTACAGTAGAGAACAGGGTTAATTCCTTGTTTTCTACACAACCAAGTGGGAAGAAAAAATGGCCATTGTTTATACCAATACACATATGGAAAATTATATTTTCTTTGAAGAGACAGGATATTTTAAGGTATCATGGAGAAAATGGTGGAAGGGGTGGGTTTTTTTTTTCAGAGAAAACAGAAGGATCCGGTTCTTTTATGTTTCCGATGCTTTTCACAGATGTGACCTATTGGTTTTGACATCAGATGTTCATATGTTGGTTTGATTTATGGAGCAGCTAATTCTAAGGATGGGAAAATCAGGACAGAAATTTTGGAATATCAATCACAATCGTCATCTGCTTCCTTGTCTGGCCTGGCTATAATTTGTGGATTCTACATGTAAATTAGACATTTTTTTTCTTTAACAAGGAAACTGGAAAGAGTAATGTGTATGCATTGGTAAACAACACATATCTGCTCTAGGGAGAAATGGTAAAGTTTTGACTGTATCTCTTAAAAATGAGGACAATCTTTGTTCTCAGTTATTCAGATCCAGCTCCCAACAACTTTGTTTAGACTAGAGTTCTGTGTCTAGTTTGAAAGAATAATTAAATATAGCTGAAAAAATTTCGACTTTGCCTTGATGTTTTGCATTCTTTGCCTTGGGTTTGGGAGGGAGGAGAGTTGCTGGGGCAGATAAGCAAAGAGCAAGCATTGTGCAATAATGGGGAAGGATGCAGGAGAGACTAAGTCCAGAGCTCCCCTCCTCCTACTGTGTCCACCAAATCAAGAACTGGCTTGGATGTGACATGACCTTGGCAGCCACGCTGCCCTGAAGAGATGCTGCTGTGTGGAAAGTATTGAGAGCAGGTCTTGTAAGTTCTGGGCCTCTGGGGAAAATTTTCTCCAAAGTTTCTCCCTCCTTTATTTAGTTTTACAGTCTGTCCAAAATTTACCAGAATGAGGGAGATCATTTAAGATTTGGGTTATGATGATTGTCTTTTTCAGTGTCCTCAGTTGAACAAAAAGTCTATGTATAATGCCATTCAATGTGTGATATGGCTTGTTTTTTCAAATTGTCACTCTGTAGGTCCCTTTGAAAGTTTAGAAGACAGTCTGGTTAAGTGGGAAGAGGCCCCAAAGCTGACTCAGAAGAGTTGATATTGAGTCTTTCCTTATTATGTGGCCTGGGTCTTAATGACCCCTCTTACTTCATTTGTGAGATGAGGATAAAGTGATGCTTGTCTACTGTGGGAATGTGCCATGCAAACAAAAATATGCTTGAAGCACCACATCTTGGTTTTCATTTATGTTGAAAATTTGTTTTTCATTCATTCTCATTTGGGCTGGAGAGTGGTGGAGGATGAGCT
Organism: Budorcas taxicolor; assembly: GCF_023091745.1. Classification (NCBI taxonomy): domain Eukaryota; kingdom Metazoa; phylum Chordata; class Mammalia; order Artiodactyla; family Bovidae; genus Budorcas; species Budorcas taxicolor. The sequence continues at coordinate 72,462,763 of NC_068913.1, read as the reverse complement.
GAGAAATTCAGGGTGCAAGCCTTTCTGTAGGTGGCTGTAAGAGGGTAGATTCTTTCCTGGTTTCGCCTATGATTTAAACTCATGTTTCTTCTTGCTGCCCTAGTCCAGGGCTTTTCCCAGTGATGGCTGAGAGCATTTAATGGTCTAGGTATCACCTTGCTGGAGGATTCGGTTTGTAGGTCTCATTCTCAGTGTGGTGATGGTGGGTTTGCAGTAGCACACTCACAATTAGATCAGAATGGGCCAATTCAAGATACCTAGCCACCAGGAGGGGAGAAGGTAATGGCACCCCACTCCAGTACTCTTGCCTGGAAAATCCCATGGACGGAGGATCCTGGTGGGCTGCAGTCTGTGGGGTCGCTAAGAGTTGGACACAACTGAGCGACTTCACTTTCACTTTTCACTTTCATGCATTGGAGAAGGAAATGGCAACCCACTCCAGTGTTCTTGCCTGGAGAATCCCAGGGATGGGGGAGCCTGGTGGGCTGCCGTCTATGGAGTCGCATAGAGTCAGACACGACTGAAGCAACTTAGCAGCAGCAGCCACAGCCACCAGGAGCGTTTCCTCTCTCCATTTGTTAAATTTAAAGAATCTATATCGCCCTACAATCCCTTTCCAGGAAAATGTCCATTGGCTTCATGTTTTCTTAGTATCCACAGGTTAATGCATTGAGCTTCAGGCAGTGGTTAAGACCATAATCTTTGATCCAGATGATTACTTTCAAATTCTTTCTCCTTTACTTTCAGCTGAGGGGTTTCTGTAATTCATAGACCTCTCTGTACTTGAGTTTTCTCATATGCAAAATGAAGGCAATAACAGTACTTAGCGAATAGGATGAAAATGAAATAATTTATATAAAGTGCCTAGCATGTTGCTTGGTATCTGGAAAATCTCATTAATGTTATTATAATTATTCAATCTAGATAAAATTCGTGTTTGCTAAGATTTGAGCTGCAGTCTTTGACAGATTGTGTGAGTTGATCCACTAGATCAAGGATTGGCCCAATTCCTGGTTTTGTAAATAAAATTTTATTGGTATACTTTTATTGGGCCATGCTCACTTATCAATATTTATGTGCTGTCTCCATTGGCTTTTGTGCTGTGGTATCAGACTTGAGTAGTTGTAACACAGATCATGTGTCCTGCTAGCCTAAAGTGTTGACTATTTGGCCCTTTTATAGAAAAAGTTTCTGTCTCTGCCCTAGCATACTGATTCACTGGAGTTCTAATTCCGCTTCTGTGGCTGACTTGCCTGATCTTTGATAACAATATTTAATCATTTTGTTTTCCTCACATTTAAGAAGAATGATCAAAGTAATCTGTTTGGAGATTTGACACATGTTAGCTCCTGAAGAAATGACACATTGTTACCATCATTGCTAATTGAGCAGGCAGGCCAAATGTCTCCTACATAATAGTGCCTATGGGATTGAACATGTAAGATTGAACATGTAAGAACTTGCATGTAGGTCAAGGAAGCCTCCGCTACAAATTTCCTGTCTATTATGACTTTAACCCACAATTCCATCTTTACCTAATTCATGTACTTTGTAATTATTTTTAAAAGGAGAAAACATGAATTGAGCACAGCAGCCATATCAGATTAAGGCTTATTTTATACTGATATTCTCAAGATCTGTAGTAAAACTCTTAAGCATTGGAGACATAGATATCTCCTATACTTGACATTTTAAAACCATAGCGGAACATAAAAATGTAAGAATGCAGATTCTCCTAAAAGTGACACTTTTATGATAAAAGAAATCTATTAAAAAGTCATGAATGGCTACAGCCATTTGTCGTTGTTAACAATATAATGATGTGTTAAAATGCTAGAGGAAGGATTATGTCAGTGTTTGATGTTTTTATAAGTTGCTGCTGTATAAAAATGTCAAATAAGAATAATCTTATACTTGACATTTTTCACTTGGTTTTCACTCTTAAAATAGCTCTGTGAGTTCTGGTTACCCTTTTTGCTCACAGTTTTGATTTTCTCTTAATAATTTTCTATGCTTATCCATGTCACCGTTTTATTTCCTCCTTATTAAAACTTTTCTTCCTTTTAAAGAATTTTCATTATTCATATATTCCTTTAAATCCACTCCAGTTCCCTCTTAATGTAAAAGAATGAATTCCTCAATTTTGGGGTCAAATCCTGAAATAGTATCCCCCTATATACTCCTGGCCTGTTCACACAGTCTCCTCTCTTCATGTGATCAGAGATAAGAAGGTGTACCAATTCTTTCATGTTGGGAAATAAACTTATTCTTGGCCTCCTTTTTAAACATTGTCTTTTCAAATTCTATTTCTGCCCTTCCGCATTTCATTTTATCTAACCAGCTCTGTGCTTATATGCCCAGATTACTTCCCTTTATGCAGTTGCATGTGTTTTGAACCCTGTGGAAGATGCTCAGCTCCATTCTGCTTGAGATGGGCTCAAGATTCATATTTAGAAAGAGCCTCTGTAGGGAAAAGGAGAAATTGAGAAAAAGTCATCAGTCGGTACTATGAGCAATGTAATAAACGAGAATATCTAGTTTTGGAATGGGGTTGCATTTTTTCTCAGTATGTACATGCATGTGTGTGTGTGTGTGTGTGTCTGTCTATGTGTATTTACATGACAGAGTGCATGCACATGTGTTTGGATAGTTTGGAATCTTTTATAGTGTTTGGTCCCCTCACATCATACACACAGACCCTATCTGTGTGCTCACAAAGAAATAATAATAGTTTTTTAAATGAGTTGTTACATTTAAGAGCTTGCTTCTTGGCTATTTGAATGAGGTCTTTGGACCTCAGTTCCACCAATTTCCTTCCTTATACTCCCTCCAGACTTTTTCTTTATGTTTACTAGTCCCATTCTTTATAAGTAAATGCTCCACCTCCTACCTAAGAGGATCCTTTCACCCGTGTCCTTGAGACCACTTCATTGGCATTCCACCTGAATTTCATCCTATTAGGAATAACTATCGTCTCCTGCATCTTTGGTTTCCCCCTCTTCATTGAGTTTAAACCTCCCCAGTTCTTTTCTGTCTGGAGAAACCCTTCCTTGATCCATTTTGTACTCAAGCTAACAAGTCCCTCCCTTCTTTTTGCTAAGTGGTCCAGGTCTGTAATATCCATACCGTCACCCATCTACTCACTCCTCGTGTTCTTGCAGGGTGGCTTCTGCTTCCCACCAGGTCCTGAAGCTAGACTTCTGAAGGTTATAGGGAGCTCTTGACTTCCAAGTCCAGTCACCCGTTCTCGATCCTCATTCTTCTTGGGTTTTCCTCCATATCTGAGACCCTCCTCCTTGCAACTTTCTTTCCTCTGCAGACATGCTGAGCTCAGGTTCTTGCACCTCGGGGTCTCCCTCTTCCTCATGACATGCCCTACTCTAGCTGTGTGTGACAGTACTGTCCTTGGTCCTCTTCGTCTTTGTAACCCCATCTCATCTCCACAGACATTTACTTATCTGCCTCCAGGATTCAGATTAGCCAAGCTAACACTGCTCTGCTTTCCTTAGTGGGATATACTGATCATCTCTTGAATGACCCTAATGTCTGCAGACAGAAGCCCATCAGCTAAATGTTGGATTTGGGAAATGCTATTTCCATGACCTTACATAAATCAAATGTTGGTTTTTTTCTTTTTTTAATTTGCTGAAATTTTTTCCCTCTTGCTGTTTTATAAACAGGATGTTTTGAGAATTCTCCTCTCAGCAGGTTCCAAACACAAACTTACATTACCATTCTTACAAAATAATAAACAGCTTTGGGCTATAAAACCTTTCAAATTGTTTTTTCACAGAGAAGGGATTTGCATGCTGACTCATTCCTGCTATATTTATAACCTATCGCTGAACCACTGCAAAGGCAAGATTTCTAATAAAGCTATGGAAATTACATGCATTGCAATGGAGCTGAATACATTTACATTTGTAGTATTTTAACATTTCCAAATTTATTGCAGATTACCTTGTTTGTGCATGTCTGTGCTTTAATGGTTTTTTATAGCAGAAAATAGTGGTTTATGATTGTATTCCCAGTAGAAATTTATTATGAATCCACCATATGGAGTATTATATAAAACCAAACTTGTAACATGGGTAGTTTTATTATCACAAAGCAAAATCTACTGTACATTATTGAAAATTAGTGATAATAGAAATGTCAAAGGAGTGAAGTTGGTTTATGAGGGGAGTCTTCATTTTGTGCTTAAATTGTCACAAAGATTTTAGATTTTGTTTTAAGATGAAAGAGTATCCTTTGACATTTAGGATATCAGATAATATAACTGTGTAGTATTTCTTCCCTCTCCTGCTCCCTGGTTCCCTCATGCTGATATTTGCTAAAGCAGGAGAGGGACAAAGGGATTGCACGAGCATTCACCTCATGCACAAGTCCATCTTCCCATAAGACTCAATGGCAACAATTTCTAGTTGTCCCTGACAACCGTAAGCCATTAGAACTTTCCGTGAGCAATGGTCCTGGCAGCTATTGCTAGAGCACATGGAGTCTAATTATTTTTTTTCTTACCCAACATTTATTGGGCATCCTACTTGAGGAATTTTAAGTACCTATTTCTGCTGTCATTTTCAGCTCAGAGAGTGTAAGGGTGAGGCTAAAAGAAGTTTCATATTTATGTCAGTCAACATTTTGCATGGACATCTCCCAGGGACTTCATTTTTGGCAAGTTCCCAAACCTTTGCAATGCACCTACAGGTTTTTTTTTTTTTTTTTAAGTGTGTGAGGTTAAATAAAGAATTATCTGACATTTTCTACAGAGTCTATGATTATTTAATAAGCAGGAGTTTTGTTTGTTGTGCTTAGTTTCTTAGTTGTGTCCGACCCTTTGCAACATTTTTTTTGGACTCTAGCCCACGAGGCTACTTTGACCAAGGGATTTTTCAGGTAAGAAAACTGGAGTGCGTTGCCATGTCCCCCTCCAGAGGATCTTCCCAACCTAGGGATTGAACCCGGGTGTCCTTTGTCTCCTGCATTACAGGCAGATTCTTTACCCCCTGAACCACTGGAGAGTCAGGAGAGACTCCAAATAATATAATCAACAACATTAAAAAGTAAAAGCATTGTGCATGATACCTTCTTTTGCTACCCTTTGTGAGTGAGTATGTTTATTTGGAAGACTTTTTATTCTTTTCACATACCCATTGTATCCCCAGGAAGGACTGGCATTTCTGGTACAACCACCTTGAAAAATCAGGAGCGAGCTGGAGAAGGGGTTTTCTATCATCCAGGATTCTGTAGAGGGTACTGCCATGTTGTGTGGTCAGGAAGGGCAGAACTGAGTCTAATGCTTCATATATTTGAATCATAGCCCTGAGTATCTGTCCATGCAAAAAGGTTTATTATACAGATGAGTTAATGTTCTAAATAGGGGGAAATGTAACAAGTTTTGCAAATGTAAAGCATTTTAGAAAAAATCCTAAAAGTCAATTCATTATATGTCCCTAAACTGGTTATTAGATGTAGTCCTATTCCAGTGGCGATATTTTGGTGATGGAACTATCTGAGCTCTGAGAATGTTTATATTCATAACTCCAGTCTGATCCATTCTTCTTGTCTAAAGTTCCAGCAAAACTTGAGCAACTTTGCTACTAACAGCAAATGGTTCATTTAAAAATTCAAAGTGTCTATGTGAAGTAAATTTTATACTCCATGTAAACTCCTGTTGAATTTTTGAGAAACTCAATGTTTTCAAAATTCATGGGCATGAAGATGTTGTTTTGATTGCTTGTAATGTCTTTGAAGTATGACATTCTGTACTTAATGGTTCTTTTTGTTATCTATCTGACTCTCTACATCAGAATTTGAAATTACAGCTTTTGCCTCCTACAAGATTGAAAATTTAGTTGACTGCTTTTTAGGCAGGGGGCAATTGACACTTAACCAATAACTGACATTATTTTGACAAACCTTGTTAAAATATTTTTTACAAGTATAGGTAAGATAGCACACTGAAAGTGAAAGTGAAGTCACTCAGTCCTGTCCGACTGTGTGCGACCCCATGGACTGTAGCCCACCAGGCTCTTCAGTGCATGGGATTTTCCAGGCATGAATACTGGAGTGGGTTGCCATTTAGCACACTGAAAACTCATGTAAATTAAGAGCTTAAAGGAGTGACTGGCTAGGAGTTTCCCATGGCTAGACATGCATCCCTTCAAACAGCTGTTTTGATATTTGATGTTCTGTAGATTCTGCCATTTCAAGTCTTCTTAAGCTAGTGATGAAAACTCATTAAAATGTTGAGTAATAGATTTTCATCAGGACACCAGGTTAATAAAAGCAGAATAGTCCTCAGTGCAATCATCTTCCAGAGTGGATCCAGTTTTCTCCTTATAAGTCTTCACTCTTACTAATAAACTAGAGAGAAAACATGAACTCCAAAGAGGGTGCACAGAAGTTGAGCCAGAGGGAGAGCCTGTGGGGAACTGAACAGATTGACCTTGCCTCGGTCTGAACCATGGGCCCACCTGGAGTGGACCACATGTATTCTTCAGATAAATGGCTTTTGAAAAAATAGGAATAAAACTGCTTTCCAGTAAGATTTACACACTCCCAGTGTCTCTTGTTAGTTTTCCTAGTTCTCAGCATCATTTATTTCTCAGGCTATGTAGTTTCATATTCCATTTCATTTAATTAATTATTACAAAAAGCCAATGGCTCAAATAGATCTACATCATTTCCCAAATCGGGCATATAGGCACCCGAGAAGAAATTAATCAAGATAGAAATGAGCAGACAGCTGTGAGACAATCAAGTGATAGCAAGAAGGGACATAATAAAGTGTGTCAAAGAGTTTGCTGGCAGATTGTACATCAGGACTGAACAAAAAGGATTATGCGTGAAAATCACTAATAGATCCTCATACTTTTAAAACACTGTATATTGAAATGGTTGATATAAAAGAAATTCAAAACCTTCTTTTTGTTTTTGGATTTAACCGTCTTAAAACTGTAGCTGTGTCCTAAGGACAATACACTTGGGGACAGGATGGGAAAACCATTGGGCAGATTCATGTGTAGTGAGAATCATGCTCTAATATTTCTTTCTCATATATTTCTTCAAATGATCAACGTTTGGTCAAAGACATACTTTGCAGATGCTTCTGGCTAAAAACATGAAATTTTTGTTTTGAGCTTTTTCTGCTAAGAGAGTGACAGAGTGCTTGGTTGACTAAGTCAAATATCATTATTTCAAATACACCTCTACAGCCTTTCCTGGAATAAGAGTCTGTTAAATAACAGCAAATATGTCGAGTCTTTGGGGAAATATGAAAATGATTGCAACACGTGCCATTAATTTTTAGCAGTAGGCCTCAGTGGTTTTCATTCCAATCCCAAGGAAGAGCAATGCCAAAGAAAGCACAAACTACCACACAATTGCACTTATTTCACATGCTAGCAAAGTAATGCTCAAAATCCTTCAAGCCATGCTTCAACAATACATGAACCAAGAACTTCCAGATGTACAAGCTGGATTTAGAAAAGGCAGACGAACCAGAGATCAAATTGCCAACATCTGTTGGGTCATAGAAAAAGCAAGGGAATTCCAGAAAAACATCTACTGCTTCACTGACTATGCTAAAGTCTTTGACTGTGTGGATCACAATAAACTGTGGAAAATTCTTCAAGAGATGGGAATATCAGACCACCTTATCTGCCTCCTGAGAAATCCATGTGCAGGTCAAGAAGCAATAGTTAGAACTGGACATGGAACAACAGACTGGTTCCAAATTGAGGAGGGAGTACGTCAAGGCTGTCTATTGTCACCCTGCTTATTTAACTTCTATGCAGAGTACATCATGTGAAATGCTTTGCTGGATGAAGCACAAACTGGAATCAAGACTGCTGGGAGAAAGAGCAATAACCTCAAATATGCTGATAACACCACCTTTATGGCAGAAAGCAAAGAGGAACTAAGGAGCCTCTTGTTGAAGGTGAAAGAGGAGAGTGAAAAAGCTGGGTTAGAACTCAACATTCAAAAAACTAAGATCATGGCATCTGGTCCCTTCACTTCATGGCAAATAGATGGGGAAACAATGGAAACAGTGAGAGACTTTATTTTTCGGGGGGCTCCAAAATCACTGCAGATGGTGACTGAAGCTATGAAATTAAAAGACACTTGCTCCTTGGAAGAAAAGCTATGATGAATCTAGGGAGTATATTAAAAAGCAGAGACATCTGTTTGCCAGCAAATGTTTGTATAGTCAAAGCTATGTTTTTTCCAATAGTCAAACATGGATGTGAGATTTGGATCATAAAGATCTAAATGTAAGACCAGAAACTATAAAACTCCTAGAGGAGAACATAGGCAAAACACTCTCCGACATAAATCACAGCAGGATCCTCTATGATCCACCTCCCAGAATTCCGGAAATAAAAGCAAAAATAAACAAATGGGATCTAATTAAAATTAAAAGCTTCTGCACAACAAAGGAAAATATAAGCAAGGTGAAAAGACAGCCTTCTGAATGGGAGAAAATAATAGCAAATGAAGCAACTGACAAACAACTAATCTCAAAAATATACAAGCAACTTATGCAGCTCAATTCCAGAAAAATAAACGACCCAATCAAAAAATGGGCCAAAGAACTGAATAGACATTTCTCCAAAGAAGACATACGGATGGCTAACAAACACATGAAAAGATGCTCAACATCACTCATTATTAGAGAAATGCAAATCAAAACCACAATGAGGTACCACTTCACACCAGTCAGAATGTCTGCGATCCAAAAATCTGCAAGCAATAAATGCTGGAGAGGGTGTGGAGAAAAGGGAACCCTCCTACACTGTTGGTGGGAATGCAAACTAGTACAGCCACTATGGAGAACAGTGTGGAGATTCCTTAAAAATTGCAAATAGAACTCCCTTATGAGCCAGCAATCCCACTGCTGGGCATACACACCGAGGAAACCAGAATTGAAAGAGACACATGTACCCCAATGTTCATCGCAGCACTGTTTATAATAGCCAGGACATGGAAACAACCTAGATGTCCATCAGCAGATGAATGGATAAGAAAGCTGTGGTACATATACACAATGGAGTATTACTCAGCCGTTAAAAAGAATTCATTTGAATCAGTTCTGATGAGATGGATGAAGCTGGAGCCGATTATACAGAGTGAAGTAAGCCAGAAAGAAAAACACCAATACAGTATACTAACACATATATATGGAATTTAGAAAGATGGCAATGATGACCCTGTATGCAAGACAGCAAAAAAGACACAGATGTGTATAATGGACTTTTGGACTCAGAGGGAGAGGAAGAGGGTGGGATGATTTGGGAGAATTGCATTGTAACATGTATACTATCATGTAAGAATCGAATCGCCAGTCTATGTCCGACGCAGGATACAGCATGCTTGGGGCTGGTGCACGGTGATGACCCAGAGAGATGTTATGGGGAGGGAGGTGGGAGGGGGGTTCATGTTTGGGAACGCATGTACACCCGTGGTGGATTCATGTCAATGTATGGCAAAACCAATACAGTATTGTAAAGTAAAATAAAGTAAAAATAAAAATTAAAAAAAAAAGTAGACTGAGCACCAAAGAATTGATGCTTTTGAACTGTGGTGTTGGAGAAGACTCCTGAGAGTCTCTTGGACTGCAAGGAGATCAAACCAGTCCATCCTAAAGGAAGTCAACCCTGAATATTCATTGGAAGGACTGATGCTGAAGCTGGAGCTCCAATACTTTGACCACCTGATGTGAAGAGCCTACTAATTGGAAAAGACCTTGATGCTGAGAAAGATTGAAGGCAGGAGGAGGAGGGAATGACAGGATGAGACTGTTGGATGGCATCACTGAGTCAATGGACATGAGTTTGAGCAAATTCTGGGAGATAGTGAAGGACAGGGAAGCCTGGTGCGCTGCAGTCCGTGGGGTCACAGAGAGTCTGACATGACTGAACAACAACTCAGTGGTGGGAAGAGGGAATGTATCAGAATCGTGTGTCTGTATGTGTATGTTTCTCTTCCAACCTACACACTTTCCTTCCAAGGGAAATCTGTATAATATCTAGATGGGTGGCCAGCATTTCTGATGGGTGTGTGTGTGTCTGCATTTTTGTGTGTAGTTTGAGAGAGCCCTGCATGTGGTGCTGATACTTAATCCCCTATGCGGAAGATGATCAGTTTTTATATTTAGATTTATGAGCTCAATAATCAAGTGGCTATTTCCTCCCCTGTGCTCTCCATAATTTGGGTTAGCTGCCAAGTTATGCAAACAGGCAGACTTAGTGACTAAGAGTTGACTTAGTGACTAAGAGTTAACTGTGAAACTAGCATTCTCAAAGATTTCCTAAAATGATAAAACACATTTATCTTTTATTAAAATATCTTATAGTATTTATGCATATCTAGATATCCAAAATAGAACTTATAAGAAATATCATTTAAATTATCCCTGATTAATTGGTTCAATTGATATTTTTTCCCAATCTTTATCCATTCCCATAACTGCTATAGCTACCTCTTAACTTTCTTGAAAGTGTCAACAGACTAAATTTAGAATTAAAACATGCCAGAGTGTGAAGGACTGAAGATTCTTAAGATTCTCAAGAGTCAAAAGCTTTTGAAGATGACATCCAAGTATCTTTTGATCTTTGTCACAATCACAAGGGGCTGCATTTTATTTAGGGTCTTAAATAATGAAGACAGATTTATTTATTCCTTCTCTTTCTAGCTGAAAGCCTGGATTTTGCATTTTTCGGGGGAAGGGGTGGCATCTTTTATAGACTCAGAAATAAAAGAGGAAGAAATTTGTGAAATTATGTGACTGGATTCTCATCACTATAACTTTTATTTCAACAGCTTCTATGTTCTAATTTCTTACTACTTGCAGGCATTTTATTTATCTTCCATTATAAATATAACACATAAGAATGCATTTTTATGTCTGGTGTTTCTAATTACAAATTTAATCTACATCAGGATTTCATCTTTATTTTATATTTTAAACAGATTATAATAGGGTTTTAAACAGAGAGACAAGTATTTTCTTGGTAAAAGTGGATTTGATACTTTATTCTGACTTTTCTCTCATTTGTGGATTAAATAAGCTCATATTGCTATATAAGTGTCACTGAAAAGTAGTTGCATCTATTTAGCACCTATTGTGTACCTAATACTACACTGGATGCTTTTCATATTTTCACATTTATCTCCTTGACAACCCTATGAAGTGTTGGTCACTAAGTCATGCTCAACTCCTTGTGACCCCATGGACTGTAGCCTGCCAGGGTCCTCTATCCCTCGGATTTTCCAGGCAAGAATACTGGAGTGGGTGGCCATTTCCTTCTCCAGGGGATCTTCCTGACCCAAGGATTGAACCCAAGGCTCCTGCCTTGGCAGAGGGGTTCTTTACCACTGAGCCACATGGGACGTTTCTATGAAGTGTAACAGACCTCAATTTTAAATGAGTGAACCCAGAGTCAGAAAGTTTAAGTAACTGCTCAAGATTCTATAGCTATTTAATAACTGATCTTATTTCATTATTACCATTAATGATGATAATTTTTATAGCCACCATTTATTGAGTACTTTCTAGATGTCAAAGATATTAAATTTTTGGCATACAAACATATTTCCCTCAGACAGCAAAGAAATTAATATACATATTTTACATATGAAAGGTCAGGGAGGTTAAGTAAACCTTATGTTTACTTATCTTATGTTTCCAAGATAACATAGCTAGTTAGCGACAGGGTTTGAGTTTTCCAGCATTGCATTTAACACTGGCTTATGTACTTCACAAACATTCTTATGTATTCATGAACAGCCATGTTATTAAAATAAGTGACCAGTCCCCACAGCCATCTTGAACATCTCTCATTCATAGGCTAAACTATATCTTGTCTATCATCTTTTATAGCCTCATTGCTGTGGAGTTGCTTCTGTTGTAACCTATATGACTGGTGATCTGACAGCAGTTGGTCATTTACGTGGTGATCGAACATGAATATATGTTAGTATGAGTTAAAGGTTTGCTTTATTCATCTGGTTTCCTTCCAGTCTAAACACTGAGCTGAAATTGAGACACTGACATGATAATTTATTGAAGCCTGACATTTCTGGGCAAGATTTGTTTGTCCAACTCTCGAAAGCCTGACTGAGTTTAAACTCTTTCACAGGCATCAGTCAAAACACACAAGAATCATGGGAAAGAATGGTGCTTTTCCTCCGCAGCTGCTCTGCAGAAAGGGGATTGCATGGGAAGACTTCTCATCTTGGCAGAATGTTGTTAGGAGCAAGGGCTTTTCCTTAAGAGAGAAGCCGCCGCCTCCCTCGCAAGCATAAAGGATGCAGGAATGTCACATTGCTTGCATTCTTTTGATTGTTTTCCTGACTTCCATTTTGTTCTGGCACTTGTCAAAACTGTCAGCACCTTCATTTTTTGTTCATCCTGTTTCCCAGCCAAAGATAACTTGTAATAGGTTCAAATTTCCAAGTGCCTGCATTTGGCTGTGAAATAGCACTGTGCAATTCTGCAGCTCCAGAGGCTCCCACCACCCATCATTGTAGGATTCTAATGGAAATCTTCTCTGAGTCCTTCTCTCAAAGTTTCCTGGCTCCTCGTGGTGTCTGGGTGAATGGCCAGAGATAACGGCTCCACCCCGGCTGTTCTCTGAATTGGAGAATTGATTGATCTTTTACCATCAACCATCAACTGCCAGCTATATAGCATTTGCAAGCCCTTCCCTATTGATCTTGCAGGGATTAATTTCTTGTTTTTATTATTGAGATGTTTCTGAGATGAAGAGTAATATCAGATTGCCTAAGTCCCTGAAAGAGGAAGACAAACATTCAGAGAGCTTTCGTATATATTAGAGAAAAAAGCCCAGAGGCCTGGACAAAGTCAATAGTTATCAAGATCATGAAACAAGTTTTCTTCTTCATAGATCTCTACTGGAAAATACTCGTAGGATTTTTATTTTCACTTGAATATACAGCCCACTGGTGACTTGGGAAAGAAAATCTCTTAGTTGCTGAAGGATTAAATAATGTATTCATAGCATTTCAAATAATGGACTAAAATTTTTAAAAATAATTTATTTGATACCCACTCATCCCATTCATTCAGCAAAGATTTCTTAAGCACCTGCTGGGAAATGGGTAGAGTGTCGTGGTTTAAAAAACACAAACACTGGAATCAGACTGTTGTTGTTATGTCCCTAAGTCATGTCTGACTATTTTGTGACCCCCATGGACTATAGTCCACCAGCCTCCTCTGTACATGGGGTTTCCCAGGCAAGAATACTGGAGTGGGTTGCCATTTCCTTTTCCAGGGCATCTTTCCAACCCAAGGATCAAACCCACATCTCCTGCATTGGCAGGCTGAGGGTGGTTCAGTGGTAAAGAATCTGCTTACCAACACAGAAGATGCAGGTTCAGTCCTTGGGTTGGGAAGATCCTCTGGAGGAGGAAATGGCAACCCACTCCAGTATTTTCCTGCCTGGGAAATCCCAGACAAGAGGAACCTTGAGGGCTACCGTCATGGGGTCATAAAAGAATCAGACAGTTTCAAATCCTGGTTTCTCCAGTTAGAACTCTGTGACCTTGGGCAAGCTACTTAACCTCTCCTGCCTTAGTTTACCCATTTAAAAAATGGAAATGGTATGTGCCTCCTAGAATTGTTTTGCCAATTAGATACAATGCACAAGAAACTTTTGCATGTAGAAATTCCTTAACAGCTGTTGTCATTATTGCTTAAGGTGTTGTGTATCTTCCTATTGTAGTTACAACTATCGAAGGAAAGTCCTCCCCTGAGAATTGTTGATAATGTACTCAAAGAGTCAAAATGAAGACATGAGGAAACATAAAATACAGAGTTAAGTAACAGTATGGAATCTGTTGATTACGTACCAGTGACTTTAAGATTTGGGTAATACAGGTTAGAAGTTTCACAGGAAGGTGCGATTCAGTGCCTGTGTAGTCAGGGAAGGCTTCAGGGAAGATGAGGAAGACTCTCACCATCTAGTCTCAACTAACTTTGCCCATTTGCCCATCATATCCTTATTGTCTCTTTCCACCATCCATCCCCAACCATTGACCCCATCTAACTGAGCTTCTCAGTGATCCCTAGGCACTTCTGCAATTCCATGCTTTTACACACACATGCATTTCTCCCTTCCCTCTATTTTACTTTTGCCCAGTTAGCATAAAGTTGTTTTGAACGGTGGGTCATTTCCTTTTAAACTAAGCCAGAATTTCTGACCCTTGCCTTCCCTGCTAGCCTGCCCTGGCTCACCTCGATCCTTGACTTTCCCTAACTTAGTCTTGTACCCTGAAACTGCCCACCCTCTTTTTTATTGACTCCTAAATGTGGAAAAAAAGGGGTTAGTGGTACCCAGAATCTAAGAGCTTGCATTGTGAAGTTCTCAGTCTATTACAAGTGAATTTGAAATCCATCATGTACATTTTTATATTTTATATATGTATGCATCTAGCCAATTAAGCTGGAAATAAATAATCAGAATGAATCCTAATAAGTGCTGAGCACATATCAAAGTACCGATGGCATAATTTCTGGAGAATAGGGTAAATGCCATCTACTTTTAGGGCAAAGGCATATTATCTATCAGACTGAAAACTCTTATTTTCAAAAGGTAGAATTTAAAAATAAGCTTTTTAGGGTCTTTTTTTTTTTTTTTTTTGTATTGGGGTATAGCTGACTAACAACATTGTTGACAGTTTCAGGTGAACAGCAAAGGGATTCAGTCATACATATATACGTGTATCTATTCTCTCCCAAACTCCCCTCCTATCCAGGCTGCCATATAACATTAAGCAGAGTTCCATGAGCTATACAGTAGGTCCTTGTTGGTTATCCATGTTAAATATAGCAGTGTGTACATGTCCATCCCCAAATCCCCGGCTATCCCTTCCCTCCATCCTCTCCCACCCACCACCCCTCTGCAACCATAAGTTTGTTTCTAAGTTTGTGAGTCTCTTTCTGTTTTGTAAGTTCATTTGTTTCATTTCTTTTTAGAGTCTACATAAAAGATATAATATAATATTTCTTCTTCTTTGACTTTAGCCAAAGAATTGAACTTCTGAATGTCAGAGCTGACAGTGTCTTTTGATTAAAATGTTTCAGGGCATAGGTATTACTTCTGATTGCACAAGCCTGAGCAGGAGGTACTTTTCTAAACTGCCTCATAGATAGAGGCTTGGGGAGGCCTAATGTGTCTGCAGAGTACGCATGACGCAGGCAGCTGCTGTGCAGGTCACACAGTAAAGCCAGGAGACAAGATGAGACAGCGGTTCTCTGACTATAGCCAGCAACCCCTTCCCGCTCTGAAACAAGATCGCAAGGTGTTGAGTCATGTCACTGGTATTTCCTTCAGCCTTTCTCCCATTGCAAGGCTTTGCTGAAACTGACTGAATTTCTGAGGTCAGATGCTGAGATTTTCTAGAAAAGTGCTCACAATTTGCTATGCCTGAATAGTCCCATTTAACATCCCAGAGTGTGTCATACAGTGTGGGATCCGGGGAGTCCACTAATTAACTGTGTGACCTTGGGAAAGTCACAGTCATCGGGTTGAATAATAACCCTGACTCCTTCCAACTCTGTGCTGCCTGGATCTCCATCCTTACATGTATCTCTCTGTTCCCCAAGACTCTTTCCTCGTTGGCTTCTAGTGGGAAATTCTGCATATTGTGCTTAGCAGGCTGTTAAATTATCTTAATTAAACTGTCAAGGGATAAAAACTGAAGATTACTCAGAGCTGCCACCCCAGCCCTTCCCCAGCTCATCCCCAGCCAGTTCAAGAAGTCTTTTGCTAAGAAGATGCTGATGTACAATACTTACGGAAGCACTCTATGGGGTAACAATGAACCACTGGATTCCGTGGTCTTTAGCCATGGGGTGAAATTGAACTGTCTCTTTTTGTCAGATTTTCCATAAGCCAGAACGTGATACCTCTGTCAAATTCAACACTATTTCATGAAAAAAAGGCTACTGCTGCTGCTGCTACTGCTAAGTCGCTCCAGTTGTGTCCGACTCTGTGCGACCCCAAAGAAGGCAGCCCACCAGGCGCCGCTGTCCCTGGGATTCTCCAGGCAAGAACACTGGAGTGGGTTGCCATTGCCTTCTCCAATGCATGAAAGTGAAAAGTGAAAGTGAAGTCGCTGAGTTGTGTCCGACTCTTCGTGACCCCATGGACTGCAGCCTACCAGGCTCCTCTGTCCATGGGGTTTTCCAGTCAAGAGTACTGGAGTGCGGTGCCACTGCCTTCTCTGAAAAAAAGACTAACAAAGACTTAAGGGGAGAAAAGTAGGAGTAAAAAATTAAAACCTTATTCTGTTCCTCCACTCAGGCCAAGACAGCTCTGTTCAGAGGAGATGATGTTGGGCTTCACAACCTGCTCCTTCTATGATGCTTCTGAGTTTGAAGAACTATGTCTTGGAAGCCCTAGACTTGGATCATAATTTTATAAGAAAAGCAAATCCTTCTAAAGTAGTTAGTTCAGAATTTTTATGCAGATTAGTCTAATATTTAGGGAAATAGCTGGAACAGGATGAGTTTATGAAGACAAGACTGGCACTACACATTTTCTAAGGAGAGAACAACCCACTAAAGTGAGAAAGGTATGGCCAATCTGACTTGATATTTAGATAGAATTGGCAATTAACCACCAGATGTGGAGAGACTAGCTCTTAAAGAGCTCCTCCCCCAAATCTTCCAGCCCAGAGTTCCACGTCTGAAAAGCCCATTTGTTCTGAGAGGATGTTTAGCCTAATGGTTCAGCTTTAAAGCCAGACTGCCTAGTGCTAGGCCATGACCTTGGAACAACTACTTAACATCTCTGCCTCAGTTTCCTCACCTGTGAAATTGTATAAACTAGTACTTATAGTATTGTTATGCGTGTTCAATGAGTTAATATATTTATAAAGGCTTAGACCAGCAAGCGACTTAGCAGCAGACCAGCAATTGGCATGCAAGGAGTGTCCAAGTATCGATACTGTAGGAACATTGCTTAATATCCAAATAAAGGAAGGAAATGTAAGAACACAAAGTCATTGTTGGTCATTTAGATCTCAACATGAATTAATTCCCTTGTCTGTTCTGAGGTACTCTGAGAATCCTGGGGACCCTGGGAAGCTAGAAATGAGAAGTCAGAAGAACTGCTGTACATAAGTGAAGTGGTGAAGCAAATGCTTACCTGATTCAAGGCTTTGCTTTTGAGTCAGCTTACCTATTATTCTGTCCATTTGAACTTCCTCTCACACTGTGATTGTAGATTGTGGATTCATTGGCTCCTCATTATTCAACCAACCCTGGCTTTTCTGATGATGGTTCTTAGAGACCCTCTTCCTTGTCTGGGTGGGAATTAAGACATGGTTTTAGCATCTCTTCGTATAGCCTTTGTCTTAACATTCAGGCAGACAATCAGTGGACACTGTTGGTTTATTTATCTTGCTCCTATTCTATTAGGGGTAAATGCTGGCTTCTCTTAATATGTGAGCAGGTGATAAAACGTCTTTGGCTCTATTTTCCTCTTCAAAGAAGATCCCTTATAGAAATGGTTCTCAGACTTGAGCATGTATCAGGAGATAACCACCAGGAGGCTTGTTAAAATGCACGTTGTTTGGCCCCATACCAGTTTCTGATAAAGTAACTGACAAATGGAAGCTGAGAATTTGCAGTTCTAACAACTTTCAAAGTGATGCTGATGCTGCCGGTTCAGGGACCACACTTTGAGAACCACTGTCCTAGAGTAGAATTCCCACCATTAATTGCATATTGGAATGTCCTGGAGAACTTAAAAACCCTTGATGCCTGGGTCCCACTTCAGAGATTCTAACTTGACTTTGGGTATGGCCTGGGCACTGGAATTTATAAGAACAACACAGTACTTCTAGCCATAGAGGATTATGACTAAAATTGTTGTGATTTAGGGGGAAAAAGTAATTTGACTGTGTGTACCCAAGATTTCGGGACTTCCCTGATGGCTCAGTAGTAAAGAATCCTCCTGCTAATGCAGGAGATGCAGGTTCAATCCCTGAGTTGGGAAGATGCCCCTGGGGA
This sequence comes from Budorcas taxicolor, assembly GCF_023091745.1. Taxonomy (NCBI): domain Eukaryota; kingdom Metazoa; phylum Chordata; class Mammalia; order Artiodactyla; family Bovidae; genus Budorcas; species Budorcas taxicolor. Next base: position 72,444,720 of record NC_068913.1, on the reverse strand, counting down.
AGAAAATGGCAATCCACTCCAGTAGTCTTGCCTGGGAAATCCCATCGATAGAGGAGCCTGGGGGGCTGCAGTCCATGGGGTTGCAAAAGAGTTGGACACAGCCTAGGGACTAAACAGCAACAACAACCCACACTTTCACTTCAAGGGCAGATCATAGTAGGATAGAAATACAATCTTTCATTGTATTTTGTATTTTATATTGTATTTTATTGTATTTCTCCCTAAACAAACAGAAAACCCCCAAAAGCTGCTTTCTGATGAGGATGACTGCATTGACCGAATAAGCAAAAGCATTTTCCTGGGATCCACAAGAAAAGAAATCAGTACTAACGTAAGGAGAATGCCTGTGTACAGCCAGTCCTGGGGACAGGGTAGTGAATAAATACTGCTGTTGGCGTTATAACCCCCATGGCCTTTTCTCAGCCATTCAATGTGAGGGGTGCTCCCCCACTGTGTTGCTACAGAGTCAGAGGGGCTCATGCCCGCTTGCTAGCCATGGTAACCATCAAGAAAGAATTGGGGTTTTTGTCCAGAGCAAGTGACTCTGGATCTGCTAGATAGAGGTTGGGCTATAATAGCTGTTAATATACTATGGAAAAGGCTGATAATGTGCCTCTTGTCAGACTCCAGGATAGAGGCCATGTGAAACAAGAAGTTTAACTAGCTATGGCCTTTACTTTATTTGATAAAGTGTAGTTTACTTTCTACTTGAGCTTTTTATTGACCACAATAATTCTAATTGAAATAAACATTTTGATTACAGCTCTGTTCCGCAACTGCTTAATAGGGAACTAAAATAACTTTCAATAATCATTTTGTCCAAATGGGATTCATTTAGCCTGACAGTTATTCCAGGCATTTATTGGCATGCGGCAGGCTGGGAGTGTTTCCGAGCATAATTATGGGAACGTTTTACACTGGGGCTAACCTTACCAAAATGACAGACTGAAAAGTGGTGTAAAGGAGCAAACAAAACCCGTAATCTGCCATAGAAACTCACAAATGAATCCCCTTTCTCTACTGTTTCTGATGCCCAGTGCTCTAGTTAAAATTAAAAGGAGTTTTCTTTTGAAACTGACAGTCTGGCTGCAGGAGCACACTTTAATGAGGGTTCACTGTAAACCCAGTGCTTCTGGGCTACAGGGAACTTTATAGCCACGAGAAGTTCTTTGGGTTCAGCTGGGCAGTCGGGGTTGTAAGGTGGCTGAGGTTGGGGACAGAGGGAATATGCCTTCAGTTCAGCAGCCTCCAGGCCCCATCCTTCAGCCAAAGAGGGAACAGGGTTCCTTGTCATCTCTCCTTCTTAGGGGATCAAGGAGATGAGACCACCAGACTTCCTGGGACATTGATCCTTTTCCTTCATGGCCTTGCATAGCAAAGTCATCTGCTGCACGTTCCATTTTCTTTCCTGGAAACCACCTACACTCAGCCTCCAGCCAGAACCACATGAGAACTTTGATGTGTGAAATGGGAAACCAGCATCCTCACGGACAGGATAACAGAAGAGGCCATCATGGCTTTGGGGGTGGGCCATTGGAGCATCCTTGCCACAGCTGAGATGAAACTGAGTATTCACTGTTCTCAGCAGGGATGTGTTCAGTCTGTGAGGCAGTGAAGATAGAGAACAGTGGTGACCTGGAGCCTTCTGAAGGGCTCAAGGTTCTTCTGAATGAAAGGGGGTTAGGTGGATTTTTTTTGAGGAATCCAAGGGCAACTTTAGGGCTTTGCTGTTGGTTCAGATGGTAAAGAATCTGCCTGAAATGTGGGAGACCTGGGTTCAATCCCTGGGTCGGGAAGATCCCCTGGAGAACGTACTGGCTACCCACTGCAGTATTCTTGCTTGGAGAATTCCATGGACAGAGGAGCCTGGCAGGTACAGTCCATGGGGTGGCAAAGAGTTGGACACGATTGAGCGACACACACACGCACACACACATGCACACACACACGCAACTTTAAGTCCAAAACAAATTATGCAAGTTCAATATTATCATGATGGGTGTTACTTCTTTATATCAAATGCTGTCTTTAAAGTTCTTTGAAAACAGAACATTTACATTGCTGAAAATACATGTTTTTGAGTGATTCAGTGATTCATCAGGGGTTTATAAGGTGACAAACTTGCTGTAGTTGCTCTATGTTAGTTCATTGAAATCAGCTGCTGCTAAGTCGCTTCAGTTGTGTCCGACTCTGTGCGACCCCATAGACGGCAGCCCACCAGGCTCCCCCGTCCCTGGGATTCTCCAGGCAAGAACACTGGAGTGGGTTGCCATTTCCTTCTCCAATGCATGAAAGTGAAAAGTGAAAGTGAAGTCGCTCAGTTGTGTCCGACTCTTAGCGACCCCATGGACTGCAGCCTACCAGGTTCCTCTGTCCATGGGATTTGCCAGGCAAGAGTACTGGAGTGGGGTGCCATTGCCTTCTCTGTTGAAATCAGCTACTACTTAAAAAAAAAAACAAAACTCCTCTGCTGCTCCAGCTAAAAAGAGAAAGACCTTTGGCCAGTGTTTAGGCAACAGTTTCTTTTTCCAAACAATCCCCAGGATCACACACTCTGGGGTGATGCTTCTGTCCGAGGTGCTTCAGGCTTACCTGAAAGGCTTTAATTTAGTAAAAATCTACACCTGAAGGAAACCATGCCTGAAGCCACTCTGCCTTTCTGGACTTAGCAGTTAACCAGGCCAACGCAGCTTTTTTGTTCTTTGAATGAATTTGATTGGGTTTTCAGTTACTTAAAACTGAAAATAACCCAGCTAATAAATAGAAATTTGGTGTTATTACACTAAAGTCAAGTAACATCATAAGGTAAATTTATACACCTGGATAGGAAAGGACATTGTGAATCTCCTCAAAGGCAGAGGCTGATATATTAGAACTCTAGATTAAATAGATTTTCTTATTTGCTCCAACCTCTATGTAAGTAAAAATAGGACCTATTAAATGTCGACAAAAGTGATTAAATCCCGTGCCTGCATAAAAGAAACATTTCCACAGAGCAGACGTTAAATCTTTCATAGGCGTCACCTGCTAGAGTTTGCCTCTGTTGGGACATAAAAGGTCACCATCACAACCTGCTCCTAGAACTGGCTATAAACACTCTTGCTTTTGTGAGCCTAAATGCAAATCATCTTTTGCTTACTTAAGAGCCTTTCCTTGTTGTATTAGAAGCTGTCAGGGAGTATATACTTTAAAAAAAAAACAAACCTCAAACTTTGATCTTTTTACAAGCGTTTGGAGGCTACCCCTTCTCATAACCCCTGTGCAACAATCCTCCTACCCTTGCCCCCAGAGCAAAACATCAGGCCTTCATATTCTGGATGAGAAAAGAAAAATGGCACATTCTCTCCAGGGAAATGGCTACATAGGACGTGGATCAAAGGCATTGTTTTCCACCTGTAAAAATCAATGCTGTGTTTCGTTTATGCTGTTCTAATTACAATCGTGTCTCTCTTGGATAATTTCCTTGTCTACCTCCGTTTGTGAACACAAATTTGACAGAACTGGAGCAGACAGAAAACAGAGGCATTTATTACAACCAACATTTATTGGAACACATCTCTTTTACCGGAAGGATCATGTCCATATGTTTATAGTGGACCAAAGGTGTAGGGATATGTGCTTTGGGGAGGGAGAGTCCTATTCTAAACCAAGCAAATGAAAACTGCAAAATAAAATTAAAATTCTAGAATTTTGGGCTGAAGTAACTTTTGTGATTAAAAAATTTGTAGGGTAGCAACTCTATGCCATTTGTAGAAATCTGGATCATCTCTGAGTGTAACTTTGAACTTCCATAATTGCAGCTCTAGGGGATTAGGACTGCTTTAGTTTGCATTCCTCTTCTTGCTTGTTCTGAAGTTCCAGATTCCCGTCCTAAGCAGGCAGTGGATGAGGTGACACTGATAGGCAGGGCCATAGTGCCATATTTTGTGTGGCTCTTGGTTCCATGTATCCTTTTTGATTGTGCTTTCTTTTGTCCCTGTAGGAGAAAATAAATTGACCACTGATTTCTTTTTGGAATAGTTCTTACCACTGATCTCTTTCTCATGGTCTTGTAATTTTAAGAAATTTTAATGAACGTCATTCCATTTTCAGTAGAAATGCAAATACAAAATAAACGAGTGTGTTGTTTGAGAAGAACAAGTATTCACTGGTGTCTTAGGAACAGCTTCTTAGCTCCAAGTAATGCTCCTTCCTGCACAAATTCTAGTCTTTGATTTCCCTTTTTACTGACCACACATTGCTCCCATAGGGCTCAAGGTCATTCTCTGTTTTTCATTATCTGGTTCCTTCCTGAATTCTACCCCTGTTTGTCTCTATTACAAGTTGAATTGTATCCCCTTCAAATTCATATGTTTGGTCATAACCCTCAGTACCTCAAAATGTGACATTTTTGGAGATGTTTTTGCACATGTAATTAGTTACAATGAGGTCACACTGGGGTAGGGTGGGCCTCTAATTCAATGTAGCTAGTTTTCTTGTCCAAAGGAGAAATTTGGACACAGACACACAGGGAAAATGCCATATGAAAATTGAAATTATGCTATCACCAGCCAAGGAACTTTCAGAAACTATGAGAGAGGCCTGGAACAGATTCTTCCAGGGCCTTTAGGAGGAGCACGGCCTTGCGGCCCCCTTGATCTCTGCCTTCCAGCTTCCAGAACTATGAGACAATACCTTTTTGTTGTTTAAGCCACTCAGTGCATGGTATTTTGTTATGGAACCCTAGCAAACTAATCTCTCATTTTCACCATTTCTCCAAACATTCATACATGCACACAACACACTCACTCACTTGCTCCAAATTTTATCTTTCCTTTGTTCCACCCTAGTAGGACCTTAATGAGTGCCCACTTAGTTAAATGACACATCTCCAGGGGGGAACTGGACCACCGTAACTGAAGAATCCCATGTTACCTTCTGCTGAAACTGTATCTGAAGAATGTAAAGCAGGCCCACCTTCACTTACTGCAGGCAGTTACCTCCGCTGCAGACAGTCCTGCCTCAAGAGACTCCATCACCTGTACAAGACAGACCTGAGGAAGGGTGCTGTTGCTCTTCCCAGAGCATGTTAGCATCTTAGCAAGTCCTTCTTTGTTTCAAGGGCCTTCCCAAGTGGCATTAGCAGTAAAGAATCTGCCTACAGTGCAGGAGACATAGGAAACATGGTTTGATCCCTGGGTTGGGAAGATTCCCTGGAGAAGGAAATGGCAACCCAATCCAGTATTCTTGCATGGAGATTTCCCTGGGCAGAGGAGTCTGGCAGGCTACCCTACTAGGTTGCAAAGAGTTGGACACGACTGAAGCAACTTAGCCCACAGAAATCAACATAACAGGGCCTGGGGAAGTACTTGGAGAGAGGAGGAAGATGGGACTAAGAATCAAGGGGCTGAGGTTGGGAACAAAAGAAGTCTCCCTCCATCTTTCCAGCAAGTTCCCTTGTGCAGCTGGTACCTCAAGGCTGCCCCTGGCTGAAACCCCGTCTGTCCGCATCGCAGGCCTCCAATCCCAGCCTGCTCATGAAATGTTCTATAGCAGGTGCAGCTTTTCACAGCTCCCTTTCCTTTCACCCCAGAAGAGTTTCCTCAAAATCTCTGTCTTCACCAACTGGAAGAGTCTTAACTCATTTATATGGTCCTCAAAACTTTGTTCAAACCCAGGAGAACTCACAGGCCCCTCTGGAAACCATGCTATTGGGGGCAGAATGGAATCAGGAGGGGAAGTATTTTGCTTACAGCAGCACTTTCAGGGGCTGGTGCCCAGAGAACAGTGACATTTGTCCCTGAGACTGAATGCTAAATTACATCACAAATGGACAATTTAAATGAAAGCTGGCATTTCTGACCTGCCTGCTGGCAGCCACGACTGTGCTGAAAAGTGACATCATTTATGACACTAGCAGTTAGGAAGCCCAGGGTTTGAGGTCATAAAAGTTTCCAGGCCTGATTTAATATCGATTTTGCTATCATCCTAACTTTACTTTAATATTTAAACAAATGTTTAATTTTTAAACAGTTTGGTTTTTCCCTTTTCATTTTTCTGTAGCTTTAACCCAGTGTTATCTATGTTTTAACGGTTTCCCCTTGGGCTAGCTTCCATATTATGCTGCCCTGTCTTTAGCAGCATTCTGATTTATCATCCCAGCTTGTATCATGGATCTAAACCATTTCTTTTCCTTTGAGATGGCATGACTGTCCCATTACTGTATGTATATAATTCCCATTGTACGGACACCATGATGTTGTATTGTTATGGTTTTGGTATGTTGTTAGACCCATGAGGACAGAGTCCTTCCTGTAAGGAGAGGATATTTTCTCACTTGAAGAGTTAAGATTGTTTGTTGCCCCCAGCCTCCAGCTTTGCAAAAGGCACATTAGACCTGGAAAAGGAAAGCAGTAGCTATGTTCAGAGGGCTCTGTAGTTTTGAATTAATGAAGTCCCTTACTATTTCATAAATTTGTGGTAAGGAAGGACAGATTTCATTTGGTTTTAGTTGTGCCAAAATCAATGATAAGGAGCTTTCATCCAGGCTTGGTTCTCGTAATTATAATGGAAGCTGCTTATGTCTGGGACAAGACAATGATAACTCACGGAATCACAATGTGTGAATTTTAAGAGGAAGGTAAGATTCATGAAATATACTGTGGGGAACCACTTTCTAGTTGTCTTTCCTTCTGTGCTAAATTCAGACCAACTAATAAATCACCTAGAGAGGCCCAGCTAGAATGAATAAAGCAGGTAAGTTATGATATGTGCAGGGCAAAGGGGGCAGTGTTTTGTTTTAATAGGGAGTCCTATCCCCCTTGCATTCTTAACTTAGACATCCTGCCTATTTCTTCTGGGGATTTCAGAATTTCCCCATTTCTCCTGCTGCAGAGATAAAAAGGGCAGTCAATTTATGAGCTGTGTACCTTGGGTATTGTAAATCTCTCATTTGTCTGCTCTCATTTCTATCTGATGTATTTTTCAAAACAATAGCCTGAATTCTGATTTTTAAAATATTATCTGACTAGAGACTGAGCTTGAAATTCCAAGGACCGAATGGGCTTTTTGTTGTTTAAGATACTCCTAATTACCCTGTCTCACCTGGTTTTCAGCTCACATGCATTATAAATATGTAAGGACATTCCATATCTTTTGAATAACCCCTTTCTTCCTATGCCCATTACAATCATTTATCCTTTAAGTGCTCTGTTTAGAGCTACCAAGTACGAAATCCAGGGATGCTTCATTTGTTAGAAAAAAATAGGGGAATTGTCTTTAGGAAGCCAGACTCAATTTCCAATTCAGTTTCTCTTATGCCACCCTCTGGAGATCCTCTGGGCCTTTTTGATGTTTCGGAGTAATTTCTGCCTCTCTGTTTTTAGCCTATTATGTCAATCTTCCAGAAAGATTGTTGATTTCATTAGGCAGTAACAAAGAGACGAACTTGACCTGTTCATCACATGGACTGAAGCAGGTGTGTTTGTGAGTGAGCGAGAGAGAAAGAGAAGGAAGAGGAAAGAAGGGGAAGAGGAAGGAGAGAGGGAGGAGAAGGAAAGGGATAGGAGTGGAGAGATGATTTAGACCACACCACACACAGCATCTTCCTCTTTCTGTGGCTTTTCAAAAGGCGGTTTCATAAAGAGTAGGCTGGGCTTCCCAGGGGGCGCTACTGGTAAAGAACTCACTGGCCAACGCAAGAGACGTGAGTTCAATCCCTGAGTCAAGAAGATCCCCTGGAGGAGGGCATGGTAACCCACTCCAGTATTCTTGCCTGGAGAATTCCATGGACAGAGGAGCCTGGTAGGCTACAGTCCATAGGGTTGCGCAGAGTCGGACACGACTGAAGAGACTTAGCGTAGCACACAGTCTGGAGAGGGGTTCTTTTTAAAAATGCAGATCCTTAGACCTTCTACTCAGACCTAATGAGTCAAAATTCCTAGGTGTGTGGCTTATACACTTTTTTTTATAGAAAGTGAAAGTGTTAGTCGCTCAGTCATGTCTGACTATTTGTGATCCCATGGATTGTACCTCACCAGGCTCCTCTGTCCATGGAATTCTCCAGGCAAGAATACTGGAGTGAGCTGCCATTTCCATCTCCAGGGGATCTTCCCAACCCAGGGATTGAACCTGGGTCTCCTGCCTTGCAGGCAGATGCCTTACCATCTGAGCTACCAGGGAAGCCCTTCAAATCCACTATTATCAGTCATATTATATCTATCTAAGTTTTTCTAAAAAAGTAATGACTCCTGATGAGGCAATAGATACAAAGAAATGTGGAGAAAAGAGAAACAAAGCAACTTAATGACCAATATTGGAGAAGGAAATGGCAACCCACTCCAGTGTTCTTGCCTGGAGAATCCCAGGGACGGGGAAGCCTGGTGGGCTGCCGTCTATGGGGTTGCACAGAGTCAGACACGATTGAAGCGACTTAGCAGCAGCAGCATGATCATCAAACACAATCACAAAGATCAATGGGCAATGGACCAACACCAAGTGTTTTCTTAACTGGGATTTATCGTCCAACCTCAGCCACCAAAGTGTGTTGTCTCTTATTTTCACTGTAATCAGGGAACCTCCACATTATTTGTGAATCAAAATAATTCCCCTTTAACAGACCTTGGCCCTTCACATAGTTGTGTTTTTTTTTCTTCCTTTTTTAATTGAGCTTCCATCGTAAGAAATGTCACGGTTGCCTGTTCTGCCTGGAGAGTTGCTCTTAGTCCACCCCTATGTTGAAAGAAGAGCAGCAGGCAATGCCACTGTGCAGGGAAAATGAAAAGGAGCAGCTGAAGGAGACTAGTTGGAAAGCAGGAAGAACAAGGTGGGAGAAGACACAAAGTTGAAAGCAGCCTCCGGCTTTGCAATATATTAGCTATTAATTTGCATGTCTACCCTACCTTTGAGGATTTCCCTGCTGGGGAGAGGTGGCTTATGGATGACAAATGATGGGTTATGGGTGGGGAGCCTCACTGAAGAAATGAGGAAATGAAGAAATGCAGTATCTGCCCAGCTGATTGGGGAAATGTAACCTTATCCTTACTTCATTCCCCTCCTCAAAAATAAGAATAATAATGCTCATGGCTGGTGCTGTCTGTCAGAAATGGACCTGGAGTTGAACGCTGATTGATGACAGACTGACGTTTACTGGTGGTAATAAGACTCCAGAAGATCGCCAAGCAAGTGAAAATAAAGGTGTAATGATTGAATTATATATTCTCTTTCTATGATTGAAAATAATATCAGACAACTGACTCCAGTGCCAGACAGATTACATAAGCACAAGTTAAGTGGTAGAATAAAAATGAATGATTTTCCTCCTTGACTTAAATACAGCACTAAGTAGTGTGCCCTTGAATTCAGCAGAAAGCAATTTCCTCCTCCCCGTAACAGCTAGGGGGCATTGCGAATGCAAATTGAGTTAGCTTTGCATTTTTAATATTTCACATATCCATAATTCACTGGTGAGATTTTAGAGATGCTATTGCTACTACTTGGGCACATTTAAATTATTTTGCACCTCTGAACTTTTGCATTAACTTTAACATTGGTGCTTAAGATATATGTTCTAATCTATAGGGAGGTCTGTGCTTAACGAAACTCTAGTCACTGTGACTAGGGGCTCATAACAGTACAGGACACATAGTCATATAGCTTGTTATGTTCTCTTTTGAAGGAGAGCTTGTTGAAATGACTCCTGCCTAATAGGAAAAGATAAAAACCTCAAGCATTATATTACAATGTGTGGCTCTCTCTTGAAAAAACATAGGTGCCCAGCATATTGCCCACAGCAGTAGCATAAGAAGCATCTCACAGACCCATGTGTACAGTAAGAATTTCATCGGCTGGCAATCAATAGAAATCCAATTTCTTTTTGAAAACCTGCTTCCATACTGTGTAACAGGATTAAGCTTGTTTTATGAGGAGTGCATGAGATTGGGGAACAGCAAGAAATGGGGAACCAACATGTCTCTTGCTGTGTTTTTTAATTTTTAATTTTTAATTGTTTGATGATTGGTTTACAATATTGGTTTGATTTCTGTCATACATCATCATGATTTCACCATTGGTGTGTTTTATTAAAGAAAATATCAGTCTCACACCCCAACCATTTGGGATTGTTCTTGACCTACACGCAGCTAAGTGGAGGATGAGTCTGAATCTCGCTAAGTTCTCATTTGAGAAATATGACTGATATGTTCTTCCTACCTGATTCCATCAGGTGTGCTATTCCTTTATGAAGCTTCTGCTTTCAGGTGTGGCCGAGGTCAGGGCACTGCAGAGGTGGCTTCATATCCACAAAGGAAACTGACAAAGGGAGGATGATATTTCAGGGGAAGAAAATGAGTGATATTCTCCTCCTCTTTCTTCCCTCCTTCCTCTCTTCCTTTCTGAATCTGGGAAATGTGTTAGGACACTTTAGGAAATAGGTTATGGTTCTAAAGAAAAATAAGAAATTAACAAATGCCCTTGCAACCAGGAAGGAATCCTATACAACCTGGAGTAAGGGAACCTAAGTCCTTCATTTCTCTCCAAGGTCATGCTTAAATTTTAGAACAAAGCATCAAGCTAAAGGCTAAATGTTGGCATGGGCATTCTGAACTATGGATTGTTATTAATAGAAAATTTCACTTCCTTTACTCAAGAAGGCCCATAATTGTCCACGTAAAGACTTGAATGAATATCCAATTCTGTTTAGAATGGTTATAAAAGAGAATGGCAGACTAAGCCCAATGCCCATCACCCCACCTTCCCTCCTCCTATCACACACATACTCTCTCTGGAAGCCCTGTGAGATCCAGTTCATGTTGAGAAGCCTCAGGACTTCCCTGGTGGTCCAGCGGTTGAGACTCTGCTTCCCCTGCATATCGTGAAGCCTTGTGGCTCAGCTGGTAAAGAATCCGCCTGCAACGTGAGAGATCTCGGTTTGATCCCTGTTTGGGAAAATCCCCTGGAGAAGGGAAAGTTTACCCACTCCAGTATTCTGGCCTGGAGAAGTCCATGGACTAGTCCATGGACTCGCAAAGATTTGTACATGACTGAGCGACTTTCACTTTCAAAGGAAAGATGTTTACTGTGAATGCTATGGCTCATTTAGAGACCTGGTCAATTCTTCCTTCCTCCTATTCTTCTCTGTTTTGGGATGAGGGTGACCGCCTCTAGAATGGGGAGAGTGAAGCAATTTATCCTCACCAACTGTCTTATTGCTGAGATCTTTTCGGGCTGCTGCTCAAATTCCTGCCCTGATCTCCAGGAATTCACAGGCCACTGGGAGAAACCTTCAGATTGTTTCAGCCCTACTCTCAGTTCCTTGCTGACCAGCCTAAAGGAGAGCAAAATAAACAAACAAAAAATTAAAACCAAACTGTATATTGTGTGGAAAATTTGGTTCATTGAGGGAAAGGGTAGCCATGGTCTCCCCTTCCTTCCTCTTTCCACTTCTATTTCCTCTTTCTCATTCCTGTTTTTCATGTTCTCTATTCCATTGTTTTTCTGTTCTACTGTTTTTCATTTTTCCACCAGAAGATCTCTGAAGTCTCCTTGGAAATCTTTCCAGGTAAATCTCTGATGTCAGATCCCACATTAAAAACACCAAGCACCTTTAGTATTCTTTCATTCAAAACAGTGTACTGAGTGTCTACGTCCCGGGCACTGTTCTAGGTACTGGTGCTCTGTTGTTCTGACTCTTTGTGACCCCTGGACTGTAACCTGCCAGGCTCCTCTGTCCATGGAATTCTCCAGGCAAGAATATTGGAACGGGTAGCCATTTCCTTCTTCAGGGGATCTTTCCAACTCAGGGATCAAACCCATATCTCTTGCATTGGCAGGTGGATTCTCTGTTAGTGTGCCACCTTGGAAGCCCCATTCTATAGTAATAAACAAAAATTCCTGCCTGTGAAGCTTACATTCTGCCCGGGAGAGAGAGGTGATATATTCAAGAAGGAAGTGTGTTATCTGTTGTCTTAAGAGGTGATCAGTGCTATGGAAAAAATAGAGCAGAATAACAGCATAAAAAAAGGAGGACTGCAAATTGAACTTCTGTAGTGAGGTCAGAGTATCCTGTCTGAGGATGGACTGTCTGAGCAAAGACTTGAAGGGAGGGAAGCAGTTAGTCATGGGAGTCCTGAATAGAGCCCTCTACCTGGAGAGAAGAGCCAGTGTCAAGACCCCCAGATGGCTCTCAGGAGGCACAGCGGGGAAGCCAGTGTAGCCGAGCTGATAGAACAAGGAAGGAAATTGTAGAGCAATGGGGGTATGCTAGGTAGGCTGTTGAGACTATTGCGGAGATATGGGCTTTTCAAATATTGAACTCTGTTTTTTTTTTTAAGGATAAATTGTACCAACAGTAGGTCCTTAGGGAACCTGCTTTATCTAATATATTCAAATGATTTACAATTAGCATATAAGTTGTATATAAAAAGGCACTTCTAGAAGGCTCCAAAAGTTTGTTCTCTTTAGCAAATATAAGCTATCTTTTTTGTAATATTCTTTTCACTGTTCGTTGTTTTGTAGCCTTGAACCTGCTTTAATGGGTACACTCATCTCAATGCTTATCTCAGTTCACAAATCCCATATTGGGTGTATTTTCTTCTGCCTATAGTATTGTACAGAAGATGAGATTTTGTTCTTAGCATAAGGATAATAAGACACAGAAAGCTAAAAAGAACTGCCTGCACCAAATTGTTTGGTATGCTCAAGTTAGGATTTAGATGCAGGGAAGCCCTTTACAGTAAGAGGAAACTGGAAATAAATATTTTGGCTTAAAAATTAATTTAGAAAAATATATTGTCTAATTTTTTAAAGTTGATTGATGATGATTGGTGAGGAAATCACAACCTAATTGGAAGACATAAGACCTGGACTCTTGAAATTTAGACAATATATTGTTCATGTGTGCTTCACAATATAATCTCACACGCATGATCTCATTCAGTTCAGTTCAGTTGCTCAGTTGTGTCCAGCTCTTTGCGACCCCATGAATTGCAGCACACCAGGCCTCCCTGTCCATCACCAACTCCTGGAGTTCACTCAGACTCGTGTCCATTGAGTCAGTGATGCCATCCGGCCATCTCATCCTCTGTTGTCCCTTCTCCTCCTGCCCCCAATCCCTCCCAGCATCAGAGTCTTTTCCAATGAGTCAACTCTTCGCATGATGTAGCCAAAGTATTGGAGTTTCAGCTTTAGCATCATTCCCTCCAAAGAAATCCCAGGGCTGATCTCCTTCAGAATGGACTCATTAGATGCTTATAAATAAATGAGGGAGCAAGTGTTGTTATCCCTATTCTTCAAAGAGAAGTTATAGGATTTCTCCAAGGTCGCACAATGATGGGCAGAGGGAGGAGTTCAGCCTACACCTTCTCACCTCAAAAGCAGTTCCTATGAGGAGCCACTGTCACCTGCAGAAATATGAGCTAAAATTAAGCCTTGAGAACCATGCTCTAAATTAGATTCAAATGCTGGATTTTGTAGGGCTTCCCAGTTGGCATTAGTGGTAAAGAAATTGCCTGCTAATGCAGGAGACATAAAAGATGTGAGTTCAGTCCCTGGGTGGGGAAGATCCCCTGGAGAAGGGCATGGTAACCCACTCCAGTGTTCTTGCCGGGGGAATCCTATGGACAGAGGAGTCTGGCGGGCTATAGTCTATATAGTTGCAAAGAGTTGGACATGACTGAAGTGACTTAGCATGCATGCATGCTAGATTTTGTGGCATAGATTATAAATGTGCTAAAGAAATACAGGAAGGAGAAAAATTCCCGGGACCCAGATTAAGCTGCAAGTGGCTGAGAGCTGCACCTTGAAGCAAGTATGGCAGACAGCTGGTGGAGCAAAGAGAAATCCAAACCACAGTCACTCTGTGGAAGGCTCAGGTCACTCAGGATGAAGGCGGTTGGGCATTCAGGTCTTCCCTGCTAGGCATTGCCTATGCCAGGAGTGGACAGGAGGAAGGGCACATAGTCCATTTTCCTGCCTGTGTGGAGGCAAAATGAGTCCCAAATCATGACAGAGAGGATGCTACCTTTTCTTTTCTTTCCGTGAACTTCAAACATCCTATTGGGCACAGTATTCCTTTCCCTGACTCCTAGGTGAAAACTGCTTGCTTAGGCTAATTTGCAGCAGGTAGGTGCAGGGAGGAAAGTGAGGTTTCCCTGGTAGCTCAGATGGTAAAGAATCTGCTTGCAATGCAGGAAACCTGGATTCAATCCCTTGGGAAGATCCCCTGGAGAAGGGAATGGCAACCCACTCTAGGATTCTTTCCTGGGGAATTCCGTGGACAGATGAGCCTGACAGGCTACAGTCCAAAGAGTGGGACATGACTGAATGACTAACATTTTCACTTTCACTTTGGGTGCAGGTAGCTACAGATGAAGGGATCAAAGAAAAGTGGGACCCAGAGATTTGTCTGTGATGGGGGAATAAGAGAGTTGTATTCTTCCAGAAAAACTGAAAGCCTGTGTTGTAAGATTGACGCTTGTGTTACATGGAGAGTAGAACCTGGCAAAGTAACAAGGGGACAGATTCTTGGGGAATCAAAAAAGCTTAGGAGACCTTTCACCTGGACCAGGGATCAGACAGCTGTTTTATATTTCAACTTCACACATGCTTATAGAGTAATTCCTTTCTCAGGATACCCCAAATAGTGGTCTAAGCGGGGTCGACCACCCCAAAGACCATCCATGAACCTAGGAAATAGAGACTTACTTACTACTTAAAAAATTCCGGGAGGTTTGTGCATTATGAAGCATCCAAAGCCCTGGCGCTAGCTCCTTCTCGTCTTGTTCTGTTTAGCTGCTTGATCACCGAGTGCCTGGTGCCCTTCCTCCTGCTCCCCTAGTGACATCACATAGTCTGTACCTACTGCAGCCAGAGTGCAGTGATTCCTGGTTGTTAAGACAGCTGTACAGTGGTGGAGAACAAAATAATATTTTGAAAATTAAAAAAAAAAAGATTGTGACTGTTAAAAGCACTTACTTTCGTGAATCATTTTGTGAATCATAACGAGGAGGGACTCTCTCTCTCCTCAAAAGCCATTCCTGTTCACTTAATGATGACTCCCCTTTCTTCCCCTCCGTGATTTACCAAGGTGGATGCTTGAAATCTTTTCATCCTTTTCTATAACTTAAGCTTTCAACTTTCAGCTCCCCTCACATCTTTAAATTAACCTGTATCTTAACTCAAAGACCCAGGCACTGAAAATGTAGTTTTACAAATAAAACTACCAGGACAACCTCTCACCCTCCCAATACAGCCCAATGCTTCTGTTGTCCATCTCTGGCTCTTAATCTCTATGACTTGGTTGGGAGCTGCTGTGAGCACCCTAAAGCCTCCTCCAATTTCACCAGGGTGCTGGGTACAATATAGCAGATAAGAATAGAGCCTCTGCAAAGCTGGAGAGACAGAAAGCAGATTAATGATTTCTGGGTGGTTGGAGGGAGGGGTAGGGGGAGGAGAGTGGAGGTGGCTGCTTAAGCATAGAGGATTTGTGTGTGGGGGTTGATGAAAATGTTCTCTAGATAGTGATATTGGTTGCACAACATTATGAATACACTAAATGCCACTGAATTGTACACTTTAGAATGGTTAAAATGGTGAATTTAATGTTATGTGGATTTTACCACTACTGAAAAAAAGAAGAATAGAGCCTCTGGATTCTGAAAGTGTTAGATATCAGTCCAAAAGAGACAAAATTGTTAACATCTGTTGGATCATAGAAAAAGCAAGAGAATTCCAGAAAAACTTCTGTTTTATTGACTATGCCAAAGCCTTTGACTGTGTGGATCACAACAAACTATGGGAAATTCTGAAAGAGATGGGAATACCAGACCACCTGACCTGCCTCCTAAGAAATCTGTATGCAGGTCAAGAAGGAACAGTTAGAACTGGACATGGAACAACAGACTGATTCCAAATTGGGGAAGGAGTACATCAAGGCTGTATACTGTCACCCTGCTTATATAACTTATATGCAGAGTACATCATGTGAAATGTTTTGCTCTATGAAGCACAAACTGGCACCAAGATTGCCAGGAGAAATGTCAATAACCTCAGATATGCAGATGATACCACCTTAATGGCAGAAAGCAAAGAGGCACTGAAGAGCCTCCTGTTGAAGGTGAAACAGGAGAGTGAAAAAGCTGGCTTAAAACTCAACATTGAAAAAACTAAGCTCATGGCATCTGGTCCCATCACTTCATGGCAAATAGATGGAGAAACAATGGAAACAATGAGAGACTTTATTTTCTTGGGCTCCAAAATCACTGTAGATGGTGACTGCAACTATGAAATTAAACAACTTGCTCAGTGAAAGAAAAGCCCATAAGAACTGACTCATTAGAAAAGATCTTGAGGCTGGGAAAGATTGAAGGCAGGAGGAGACGGGGACAACAGGATGAGATGGCTGGATGGCATCACCGACTCGATGGACATGAGTTTGAGTAAGCTCCGGGAGTTGCTGATGGACAGGGAAGCCTGGCGTGCTGCAGTCCATGGGGTTGCAAAGAGTCAGTCACGACTGAGCGACTGAACTGAACTCTGAGATGTCAGTCCCAGCTCCACTCCTCGTGGACTTTGTCACTCTGAGCAGATATTATAACCGTGTATAAGTCTCAGTTTCTTGAGCTGCAGAATGGAATGAATAATTCCATCTTCCACCTGAAGATTAAATGAGATGGCGTATGTGTAGCACTGAAGTACTTGTTACAAACGTCTTTCTTTATCACTCAGTAAAGGAGAGTGTAGTTGGAATCCTGGGTTGGAGAAGCTCCTCCTGTGCTAAGAGAGATTGTCTTCAGGCCCAGATTTCACAATTGGAAGGAGTCAAAGTCACACACATGTTGTCTTTATGGTCCCTGCAGCCTCACTTAATGTGCCTATTTTGACCTGGAAGCAGAATTGAATCACTTAATTATTTTAATTATTATTATTATTTTTTTTGCAAGCAACCAACTGTACCAAGAATCTTATGACCTTTGTAGACCTCACTGATGACTGGAAGGTGTTTATAGGAAGGGGTAACATTGCACAACAGAGGCATGGGCTGTGGTGCCCCTTTCTCTCTCCTCTAATCTTTCCCCCTTATCCTTTTGAAGCCTTTCCTCTCTTGTATAGCCCATGCTCTATTTATCCTTTCTACTATCTAGAGTAACACCCCCACCCCCCGCCCCCCGCCTCTGAAACTTTATGTTCTTAAGCTCCACTTTTATTCCAAGAACTTCTCAAAACATTTTCCCAATCACAACGAATCTCCTGTAAGAGTTCTGAGAGATGGTGTTCTCAACCACCAAACAGAATTTAAATGAGGCCAGGACTTTCACTGAGCTCTTTGGCATGTTCAGTTTACACTCAACCAACACTGAGTTTTGGTTGAGGAATTAGTGTTGCCTGGTATGCCCTATCGGAGAAGGCAATGGCAACCCACTCCAGTACTCTTGCCTGGCAAATCCCATGGACAGAGGAGCCTGGTAGGCTGCAGTCCATGGGGTTGCTAGGAGTCGGACACAACTTAGCGACTTCACTTTCACTTTTCACTTTCATGCCCCGTGGCTTCCCAGGTGGCTCAGTGGTAAAGAATCTGCCTGACAATGCAGGAGACGCAGATTCAATTCCTGAGTCAGGAAGATCCCCTGGAGAAGGAAATGACAACCCACTCCAGTATTCTTCCCCAGGAAATCCCATGGGCAGAAAAGCCTGCTGGGCTACAGTCCATGGGGTTGCAGAATTGGACATGGCTTAGTGACTGAGCATGCATGGTACTCCCTAGCAGGTGGGCTGCCACAGAGGCAGAATTAAGACAGTTTTTTCTCAGACTATCCTATATCCAGTGTTCGCTAAGTACAAAGGATGTCAATAGTCTGTATGACACCATGTGCCCCATTCCCCTGACAAATGTAGCCAGTGTCACGGCATGAGGATTGTTCTCTGGATTGAAGACTATATTTCAACCCATACTGGCCCTCAGGTTGGCCCCTTGGAGCAGTGAACAACCCCTTCAACTGTTCCTGGGAGCCGTGTATATAGGTACATGTTGTTAAGGTAAAACTTGACCAACAGCCCCATATTCTGTCTTTTTAATGATTAACTGAGTTATTGATTAAAGGAATCAATAAATCAAAGCAGTGTTTGGCATACAAATAGTGCCTCCAGAAGCAAATGTGTTTAATCTACAAACTACTCAGAGAGACCATCTAAAAGTGATTACATTTTTAAGGTCTTGCTATTATTCACTACATTAAAAGTTATTGTTCAAGTGAATTGCTCAGCTAGGAAAAAACAAGTTTTGCCTTCTGTTCTAATTGGTGGGTAATATGTGAAACCTGTGCTGTGGTCCATTAAGGCACTAGATGTATTTGGCTGAGGAGAGATTTGTTGAATAGCTTCAACCTTTAAAAGCAGAGTATAAATGGATGGTGACATCATTATATCTTGACAAATAGAAATTATATCATGTTCCTTTTCCCTTTCATTACCAAGGATGATTTATTTCAGTGGCTTTCATTTCATAAACCTATGGATTGTCTGTAAAGTTGAAAACCTTTTAAAATTTGTAACATGCACTATAAATGGTTAATAACATTCATGAGCCACACTCTATAATGTTGTTGGAGCTGTTTTCTCAGTACAGCTGTATCATAAAGAGGTGCTGGAAATTTACAGCAAGCAAATTTGTGAGCCTCGTATGCCTGGTCTTATTTCCCAACCAACCATAATACTAAGTTATTATAAATGACATGACATGTGACCCTGTTACATTTCATCTTCATCAAATACTGAATGATGCAGGAAGGTCTCAGCTTGAAAAGTTCAAGTCAATAGAATTGTTTGTATCATGAAAAATAAGTGGAGGTTCTCCCATAACCTTTATTCTCCCAGTAAATCCTATGTTTGTTGCTTTACTTGATACATTTTAGTTTATGCACCCTGTAACACCTGGGGATTTCCATGAAATTTTCTGTTATTACCCAAGATTACATATGCCCCTTCACTTCACTGAGGCCTGTGAATTTGAGAGCCTGAAGGGAGGGGTGTGCAGGTGCTTGGATAATCTATACCTTGGTTTAGATTACAATTACAAATACATCTTGGACACTCAAGGGAAGAGATGTGAATGAACTGTAAAATAAACAAGATCAATTTGTTTATCTGAGACCCAGGTCAGGAACTAAATGGTTTTATGAAGAGATGTGTATGGGTGTGTGTAAAATGGGTGGAGAGTGTGGGCATGGAGGGTGAGGTGGGAGGGAGAAATATGAAGAATAAATTAGAGGCAATATAAGTAAAGACTAGACTGGAAGATGACATTCTTACCATGAAGCCTTTTTTTTTTTTTTGGCTGCATAATGTTTTTTGTTGGAGTATAGTTGCCTTACAATGTTGTGTTTCTGCTATACAACAAAGAGAATCAGCTATATGTATACATATATCTCCTCCCTCTTGAGCCTCCCTTCCACCACCTCCCCCCTCCACCATTCCACCACATCCCACCCCTCTAGGTCATCACAGAGCACCGAGCTGGGTTCCCCATTCTATACAGTAGCTTCCCACTAGCTATCTATTTTACACATTCCCCAGTGACTCGGCAATAAAGAATCTGCCTGCCAATGCAAGAAATGCATTTTCAATCCCTGGGTTGGGAAGTCCCCTGGAGATAGAAATGGTGACCCACTCCAGTATACTTGGCTGGGAAATCCCATGGACAGAGGAGCCTTGTGGGCTACAGTCCATGGGGTTGCAAACACAACTTAGCAATTAAATAGCAAGTGTATATATTTATCAATCCTATTCTCTCAATTCATCCAACCCTCTCCTTCCCACCTCCCCACCTCATGTACATAACTCTGTTCTCTAAGTCTGTGTCTCTATTCCTGCCTTGCAAATAGGTTCATCTGTACCAGTTTTCTAGATTCCATGTATATGTCTTTTGTGTTGCTTTTGTTTTTCAATTCCAAAGTCGTGTCCACCTCTTTGCAACCCTATGAACTGCAGCATGCCAGGCTTCCCTGTCCTTCACTGTCTCCCTGAGTTTGCTCAAACTCATGTCCGTTGAGTTACTGATGTCATCCAACCATCTCATCCTCTGTCACTCCCTTCTCCTCCTAACCTCAATCTTTCCCAGCATCCAGCATCAGGGTCTTTTCCAATGAGTTGGCTCTTTGCATCAGGTGGCCAAAGTATTGGAGCTTCAGCTTCAGCATCAGTCCTTCCAGTGAGTATTTGGGGTCGATTTCCTTTAGCATTGACTGGTTTGATCTCCTTGCAGTTCAAGGGACTCTCAAGAGTCTTCTCCAGCATCACATTTCGAAAGCATCAATTCTTTGGCATTCAGCCTTCTTTATGGTCGAACTCTCACCTTTTGTGTTGTGGAAGGAGGAAGTTAGAATATGACTAGCAACTCGGAAACAGATGAGGAAGGAGATACACTGGGAACAGCGGAGAGAGTGAGTAGTAAGGAGCATACTTGGTTTATTCTATTGGCTATACAGGGAAAAGGTCTTCATGAGGCTCAGGTGCTCATAGAAAGGTGATCCTGGGGAGCTGTGAGCTCCCTTGGAGCAGCAATAGAAGGCTGTACAGAGCTTTGGTTCAGTTAAATGTAATTTAGGGTTGCGATGGAGGCCAAAGGAGCCTGTGGCGGGACAGTGTTGTTGCGGCCACGTCCACACTGTCACTTGTTTCTAAATGACTTCTTGGAAAGCCCTTGACAAGAGGGACAAATCTCATGCAGTGAATAGCCCAATAGTTGTCAGGAGGCAGACATGATTATGTTGTAAGTAGAGGCCTGTGAGCTAACTGGTTGTGCTACTGACATCCTCCTGGTAAGCTGCCCAAACCCTGCTGACACGAGGCCGTTCCTAACAAGGGTGTTGTCAGCCTCCACATTCCCCTTGCCTTATATCACACGCTGATGTTTCTGGGGGGAAAGCCTGTTTAATTAGCACTAGTGCTCTTTGGCGTTTATAGCACGCATTTTATTTTTAAGAATTTACAATCCGATAGTCTCCTTGTCCCCCATCCATGTGCCCTCCCTCCCTGCCCCTGCCCACATGTCTCAGGCTACAACAGTGTTTTTACTCTTTATAGCATATTTCACATGGGTTCAGCACTGACTTGATGACAGCATCTGGTTTTTTACTCTAAAATTGAAAAGGAACTCAGACAGGGTCCAGGAGAGCAACACAGACACTATCAGAAGGTTATAAAATAGGACCAGGGAGAAAAGGTTAAAGAAACTGAGATTATTTAGCTTTGGAAAGAGAATGATGATGGGTGACTTAATAGTGTTCAAAAGAGTCTGTAAGTGCTGTATTCTGGGAGATTATTTTTTAAAAAGTCAAAACCCTTACACACTCACTTGATCCATGATCTCTAAGATTTTTTTCTTACAGAGAGTGATTCTGGGTATTTTTCTATTATTTCTTCATTTATTTGGGAGGTTGGTAGGGTGGGAAATAAAGAGGAGATTAAGGGAAGGCAGTTCCATTCTGGACTCTTGAATCCTTGGGAACAGACTTTAAGTAGCAGGACAAGAAAAAGAACATTCATGTGGAGTTGGGGTTTGGCTTATGGGGATTTCTGGGCCCTCTAAATAAATTCACTTAATTTTGTTACTGCTTCCCTAAAAATGCAGCTGCTAGCTTAAAAGCGGAGTTCCACACACCCAGTTCTCTATTTTTTCCACCTGTGACAGTGAGAATGGTTAGGTCAGGAGGGATCAGCCGTTCTGGCCTCTTCTTTCAGCAGCACTCAGGTAAAAAAATCATGGAGTTTGTCCTCAAATTCCCAGAGAATTTTATTGCAAAGCTGGTAGAATTGAATTAAATATTAAACTTTTCAATTTTTAAGGAAGTCACTAAACATTAAAACAGGAATAATTTCCAAATTCAAGTTCTTGATTCTCTTAAGTGGGTTGAAGTTAAGGCGACTGAAAACTATTGGAAATATATAATTCTGAGTCCTAGATTGGAACAGTAGTTTTTGAGCTTTATAAAGAAAAGGACAGTAGATTTCAAACATCCAGAAAATGAGAGGGGCTTTTTTTGTATGTGAGTAATTCCCAAGGAATAAAAGTGATAAAGTTAGTGGCTCAGTTGTGTCTGACTCTTTTGACCCCATGGACTGCAGCCCACCAGGCTCCTCTGTCCATGGGATTCTCCAGGCTAGAATACTGGAGTAGGGTGCCATTCCCTTCTCCAGGGATCTTCCTGTCCCAGGGATCAAACATGGGTCTCCTGCGTTGCAGGAGGATTTTTACCATCTGAGCCAGTAGGGAAACCCACAGAAGTGATACTGTCAAGTTAATTTTTATGCAGTCTTCAATAATGAAGTGGAAAAGTGAACTAGTTCTTCAACCAGGGCTGCCTGGTGTTATGGATTGACTTGCATCCCTTCAAAAAAATGCTGAAACCCTAATCCCTAGTCCCTATGAATGTGGTCTTGTTTGGAGTTAGGGTCTTTGCACTGGATCAAGTTAAAATGAGGCCATGAGGGTGACCCCTAATCCAATATGACTATGTCTTTATAAAAAGGGGAAACTTGGACACAGAGACAAAGACACAGGGGAAGTGCCATGTGAAGCCTGAACTTACCCTGACACAAACCAAGGCACACCAAAGATTTCAGGCAAAGCACCCGAAGCCGGGGGAGATGCATGGAGCCAATTCTCCCTCATAGCCTTCAGAAAAGTACAGCTCTGCTGACACCTTGGTTTTGGACTTCTGGCCTGCAAGACTGTGAGACAATACATTTTTGTTGTTGAAACCAACTGATATGTGGCATTTGTTATGACAGACACAGTAAATCAACACATCTGGGTCTTTGAATCAATCTTGACCTTCTTTGGCAAATAGAACCCTGACAATGTATATGAACATTCAGAAAATTAAGACCATTGCATCCGGTTCCATCACTTCATGGGAAATAGATGGGGAAATAATGGAAACAGAGACTTTATTTTGGGAGGGCTCTAAAATCACTGCAGATGGTGACTGTGGCCCTGAAATTAAAAGACACTTGCTGCTTGGAAGAAAAGCTATGACAAACCTAGATAGCATATTACTTTGCCAACAAAAGCCCATCTAGTCAAAGCTATGGTTTTTTTCAGTAGTCACGTGTGGATGTGAGAGTTGGATCATAAAGAAAGCTGAGTGCTGAGGAAATGATGTTTTGAACTGAAGTGTTGGAGAAGACTCTTGAGAGTCCCTTGGACTGCAAGGAAATCCAACCAGTGTATCCTAAAGGAAATCAGTCCTGAATATTCATTGGAAGGTCTGATGCTGAAGCTGAAACTCCAATACTTTGGCCGCCTGATGCGAAAAACTGACTCACTTGAAAAGACCCTGATGCTGGGAAAGATTGAGGGTAGGAGGAGCAGGGGATGACAGAGGATGAGATGGTTGGATGGCATCACCAGCTCGATGGACATGAGTTTGAGTAAGTTCTGGGAGTTGGTGAAGGACAGGGAAGCCTGGCATGCTACAGTCCACGAGGTCGCAAAGAGTCGAACATGACTAAACTGAACTGAACTGAAGGGTTTTATGTTCTCCAAGTTTAAGAGTTTTGCAGCACATATCAAACAGAATTCCTTCCCCTAACTTTTCTCACTCTTCATCCCATACTGAATCATAGTTTCAGGGCTGGATATTTATTTACTGAAAGTCCTAGATAGCCATAGATTTTATTTTGCAAATGCTTTTTCAAACTTCTCTTTGCTATCTCCTTATTTCAGAATAGCTATCAATATAATCACTGATGCAATGTATTAGTTCAGTGTTCCAGCCTCCAGATGTCTGTTTGGGGATGGGTTTGCATCTGCAGTCCATGGGGTTGCAAAGAGCGACCGAACTGAGCTGAACTTGCATCTGTTAGAGATGAAATAACTGTCATCATTGCTTTTCCTCTTGAAAAATTACTTAGGGGCAAACAAATCATTTTCCTTGTCTCCTGATGCATTTCAAACAAAGTCATCCGTTTATTCTATCAACAGTAAAAACCAAGCATTTGTCAAAAGCTGGAGTTAGGCAAAGGGCTGGTGACAATAAGGGGAACATGTAAGCTCATTGCCTTTCAACCTTTTGTATTTATATACAGTTATTTTTTGTTTTCCTGTAGATTGGCCAGGGACAAAATGTTGAAGCAAAGTTTATCTTCATTCTCCTAACCCCAGGCCTCACCTCTTACTACATATCGAGACACTGCATTTATGCCTGTGCAGGCAGCCGGATATTGTTATCACCAATATTGGGGCCATCACAATTTGAATTCCTTACTGCAGGAGTTTAGTGCTTTGCCAGCTGGAGGCCTGAAAGCCATTTATAGCCTTCCTTCCTGCCATTTGAACACATTATGCAAACCTTCCCCAGTTGTGGGCAACCTGAGCCCAGCAAAAATACTCATCCTCTTAAGAAAGCCCATGAAGAAGTGCACTGAAGAGGCCGTATCAGGCCAGGTGGCCACCTCAGGGAAGCTGGCCACTGCCCACATTAGCTACTGCTGTGGGGCAGACTGCAGGTTGTCCGTCTCCTCAGCATGACCATGCCCTTTGTCCAGTGCAGTCTGTCAACCTGAAATACCAGCTGGTGAAGGCCTGTGGGCTTAAGACCAGGGCACTTTCTGAGCAAGTCTAGACACATTGTTTTTCCTGCTTCAGTCTTCACTCACGCCTGAGAGGAGCTACCAGGGGGCAGTCATCACTGATGTTACTGCCTTTGCCTGCCCAGGGCCCCACATCTGTAAAAGGACAGATGTTTCCTGCCTGGTCTTGTCATTCTGTTTTGGGAAACCTGGCCTAATTTAAAGCACCAACTTACCTGTACTGATGGGGCTAGCAAAGATAGCTACTTACTTAGCTAATTATATATTCTTTCCTCTTGCTTACCCACAGCTCCCATTTTAGTTCAAGGCAGTGATAGGCCCAGTTAAAACTCCTTTGGATCAAGGAATAATCCTTTGGATC
The DNA here is from genome assembly GCF_023091745.1 of Budorcas taxicolor. NCBI lineage: Eukaryota > Metazoa > Chordata > Mammalia > Artiodactyla > Bovidae > Budorcas > Budorcas taxicolor. The sequence continues at coordinate 72,419,795 of NC_068913.1, read as the reverse complement.
TAGAAGTGGTGTAATTCTGACCAATGAAATGAAAGCAAAATCCTACAGTGTGAGGACTCTGTGAAAGCTATTGTTTTTTTGTTAAAAGGGCATAGTCTCAGTTGGCACTCACTTGTTTTTCCTCCCCTTTCCCTTCTTCCAGTTAAGTTTGCAGATGTATTTTCTAGAGCAATGCTGTGTAACAAAACATCCTCTGATGATGGAAATGTGCTATATTTGCACTGGGCAATACAGTAACCATCTGCCCCCTGTGACAATTAAACATGTGAAATGCAACTAGTGTAACTGAGGAACTGAATTTTCAATTGAATTTAAATAGAATTAACCACATGTGACTAGCTGCCTCATATAGTGGGGTAGGAAAGTATAGCATCAATTTTTCAAGCAAGGATGACAGCAACCCTCTTAAAGGTGGCAGCCTGGAAAGGGAAGAGGAGCCCTTGTATAGGTCCCCAAGTCAGCATGGCAACTGTGCAGCCCAAAACTGCTTGTTATGTGAGATAAACAGATCCTGATTCAGTTAAATCACTGATGCTGGGTTTCTGTTAGATGCGGTTTTATGTGATCATACCAGGTGCTCTGACCAAAATGTTCAGATATTCAAGTGTAACCTCTGGCAGAACTAGCTCTTGAAGCAAGTTGAATGACATAATAATGACCCTCTGTAACTATGATGCTTTCTCTTGGTGGGGCATCTGGCATTTCAATGAAGTCTTTCTCCCTTAATCTGCATTTTGTATTTGCATTTCTAAGTGCTTTTTAACCACATACCTATGGTCCTTGTACTCAAAGCATGGCGGCTTATCGCGTGGGCACTAGAATCAGGTTTCTTGGTTTCGCACCCCGACACCACACTTACTGTATAGCCTTGAGGAGGCTACGCCACTTTTAGGTGCTTTGGTTTTCTCAGCTGTAAAATGGGGCTAATCATATGTTCACCTTTGAGGGTTATCGTAAAGATGAAAATGAGGCAATGCCAGATACAGTGACTGGCACGATGTAAGCACCTCATGAATGTTAGCTGCTATTATTGTTATTATCTCCTAGCTTGTGGTCAGAATTACTATTTACTTAAAGCATGGCATTTAAAAATGTATTTCCTTGAAGAGCAAAATAATTATACCAGAACCCTGATCTCTTAACTCCCAGATCAACTCTTTCCCCCTGTCATAGCATTTCCATTGGACACTTTGGGAACATGGCACCAGAAAATCTACACTCTTTCTATCCTGTGACTGTTCATTACCTGAGGAATTCACCTATCTCCAGAATTTTTTGTATTACATAGAGGCTAATGTAAATAACAGCCCCTATTATTCATGATCTTTATCTTTCCTGTTGCCAAAATAGGTCCATGGAAAGAGTGCAAACTAACTTCTCTGCACCTGCTTTTCCTCCTCTCTAGTGTAAGAGTAGTAGCATGGTTGTGAGGGTAGGTTGAGTGAAATATCATGTATAAGGCAACTATCAGGGTGGGAAGTTATAAATGTTAACTCTTCTTTTGTGAAACCCTCTTCTTGTTTAAAAGTTTTGTTATTTATTTATTTAAACTTTCTAGTGCTATTGTTTGCTATATAAAATTATAAGGGGAAAGAAAGCATTGCTTTGTCATCAGCAAACAATGAGAATCCAAATCAAACCAGTAAGAGAGCAACAACCACATAAGCTGATTCTTTTTTTAATAGATCTGTGAACTCCTGCCCGTTAACACACTTCTGGCCTTCTGATGGTCACAGCCAATTCATTTTCTCTCTCTGTTAATAGAGAGGAGATGGGGAAACATCATGTCCCAGATGACTTCAAGGTCAACATGAAGTTGGATGCAGCCCCGGGAGAAGATCTGATTAAGGTCCTGGAGGATATGAGGCAGGAATATGAGTTTATAACAGAGAAGAAGCATCCAGACTTGACTGCTTGGTTTAAAGAGCAGGTAAAAGAAAGATGCCCAAACTTCTCAAAAGTTCCCTTGCCAAAGGGTCCCAACGTCAATGCCTCTGCTCTTGGTTTGGTCTCACAGTTGGCTGCTATGGCTCAGGAGGTGGCCGGTCCAACAGCTGTACAGGGTAGCCAAAGGGCATGACGTCCATGAGCCAAAGGGCACTTTCCAGACCCTAAAGACTGGCCTGCAGGCACAGTGCAACAGGGTGACTCTGATCTCGGAAAATGCTGCATCAGGTACTGTCTCCTCCAGAAAGCTGTGACGCCTTCTTCTTGATAGCTTTTCCTAAAAAGGAAAACATCTTAATATCTTAAGAGCAGTTATTTCTGGCTGAGGTAGAACAGCTGGGTTCTAACTATCTCAAAGAAGATTTAGGGGTTATAGCTATTATCATATAATCATAGGCTCAGAAAGGGCTTGAGAGATCTTCCAGTTGAAACCTTCTGTATCACTGAGAAAACCTTGACCCACAGAGGTCGGGGACTCTGAATCTTAAAGCTCTAAAAGACTGAAAGACACTTTATTTCAACTTATCTAAAAATTTCTGTAGAACATCCCCAGGGAAGTACTGCCGTATCAAATTCTCACTTTAGGAGATTTTGTCTTTTCAAAAGGACTTTTCCCTACTCCATGGATATGGAGAGTTGACTAAATATCAGAGTCGAGTTTTTCAGCAGTGGGGATGATCTTTTGTGAACACTTTTAAGAACCGAAGAGAAACAGAGGAAGTGGCTGGGAGAGGCTCTGCCGAGTGTGAAGAGAACTGTCTGGTATCGAGTCTCTTTGGGTCAAGCCTGTCTGGGAGACTTGGGATCCAGGTGTAGTACTGCCACTCAGTAGGGGTGTGACCTTGGGTAAGTAGATTAAAATTTCCCCTTCCTGTGTTCTTCAGCTCAAAATGGGGGCTCTAATACCCGCTTTCAAGCAAAGATGTGTTGATCAGATGAGATCACGTGCCTGGAAGCATTTTGTGAAGTGTAGATTGCTCTGGTGAAATAGAGGATCATCACATTTTCTAGCGGGTATGAATGAAATCTCTCCAGCAGATTTAGATCTTTCCAAAATGCTGTGCCTATGTACATGTGTGAACACTACAGAACCCTTACAATTTTCTTCATTTTGCATGTAGATTTTGCCTCTCTTCCTTGAATTCTAGAAAATTGGCAGTATGAATGTAGACATGTCTCTATTTCTGAAAGTACAGAGTCTAAGGCTCTTACAGAATTACACATTTCTTTTGTTTTGAGGCTCTTAAATCACCACAGATAACTCAGTTTCTTAAGGGAACTCATGGTGAATTATGATCTACTATGAACTTGCTGGCAATGGACTCACTTATTAGAAGAGAGAAGAGTTAGTGGTTGAAAATGACTCACAAGTTTCTCCAATCTAACCTGGGAATTCTTTCTGAAAAATACCATCTCTGCTTAGCCCTGGAAGTTCCGGCTGCCACATTTTGTCTGATCTCTCTAATGTATTTGTCCCAAGCATGACATAATGACATCACCAATGAATTCTTTCTAATTAATTGACTGAGGGTAACGTAATTAAATTCAACTGCTCCATATTTTGAAGAGTGTGTACTTTTATCTCTGCATGATTTTATTGGGGCTAAGTGAGTTCTAAACACAGATCACTCTGTGTGCTGGTACACAGCTTTGCTTCACAGTACCTCATGCAACTTGAGTTACACTTCAGAATAAACGCAAGTTCATATTCAGATATACAATATAGATAGATGTCCATATTAGTAGTTCATTGCTAAGATGATGCTTCTGACAGTGTAAAAATGTACTTGTGTGACAAAAACTGAACTGAATTATAGTTATAGAATTATAATTGTCTCTACATATGATAAACTTTTATTGGTTTTAGGCGAGGAATTGGGCCAAAAGCTACTTGTAAAATTAGAGCTTAGAATTTAAAAAATTTCTTAATAATTGAAACATATAGCTGAGGAATTAAAGCAGTAGAGAAACAAATGATTCATCTAGTATCACTTGGGAAAAGAGGTAGAATTCTACTCACTCGACTGAAATTTCCAGGTGGTTCTATTGTTTTCTGAGCAAAGGAAGAATATCCAGGTAACTTTTCAAGCTCTCAACCTACTATCTCAGAAATTATTGACCTGTTCAGTTTTTAAAGCAATGTCTCAACAATCTAGTATTAACTTACCTATTTCTCCAGTCAAGCTTTATTGGGCAACAAATTTGCTAAAGACATGGGGGTGTAGGGGTTGATTCTACTTTATTTTATTAATATTAACAGTTTACATCTGATATAGGACATCTTGAAGTTCTTTGGAAGTCTATTATTTTCAGGAAAATTTTCCATTAATGTATTCAGCATCCCGAATAGTTTAGTTATCTGGTGTCTCTTCAAATGAGGTAAAAATTCAGATTGTGATCAGTTGATGCTGTCCTTTGTATCCAGAAATGATAACATCTAGGACACTAGAGAGTCTTGTCCCCACACCTTGTAATGTAATATGCACTGGCTTTAAGCTCCTTCTTCCTATGGGGAGTATATTCATTGTAAAAGGCAGTACAGGGAAACAAGGAAGCAGAAACCTGCCCAAGATCTGCTGTCACCCTACTTTTGTGTCCCACTTGTCTGGTGTAGTAAGATGCTCCACTGCCAGTCCCAGATGAACCCGTCCTCCTGGAGTTCACCCCTTACATAGTGCTCTCCCCTGTGGTGGACTCTGGGTTTGGCTCATGTGACTTAATTTGGCCAATTATTAGCAAGTCTGATGCAAATAGAAACTTAGTAAGCACTTGCACACTGGAAGGCTCCCTTTTGACACTGTGACACCACCATGCTGTGCGGAAGCCCATGTTAGCCTCATGGAGAAACTAGATGAAGGAAAACTGAGACCTCAAACATGTAACCTCTGTGCAGTCATTTGAGCCATTCCAGCCGAAGCCCCACATGCCATGGGACAGAGACAAGCTGTTTTTACTTTTTCATGCTTGAATTTCTCACCCACAGAATGGTGAGTAAATCCATTGGTATTGTCTTAGGCCACCGAGTTTGGAATGGTTTTGATTCAACCGTGGATAATAGACAGGAGTAAGTATAGTGTGGGCTTCGCAGGTGGCAAAGTAGTAAAGAATGAAGGAGATGCAGGAGATGCAGGTTCAATCCCTGGGTCGGGAAGAACCAGAGAAGGAAATGGAAACCCTCTCCAGTATTCTTTTCTGGAGAATTCCATGGACAGAGGAGCCTGGTGAGCTACTGTCCAGGGGATTGCAAAGAGCCAGACATGACTTAGTGACTAAACAACAGCAATGAAGTATAGAGTGGTAGTTCAGGGCATGCTTTCTGGAGCCTCACTGTCTGAGTCTGAATCCTGACAAACTTCCTCTGTGTCCTTGAGCGAGTTACTTACTTCCTTTGCACCTCAGTTTCCTTGGTGGCAAGATGGGAATAATACTAGTGCCTAATTATGTTATAGGTTGCTGTGAGCATTAAATGGTTTTATACAGGTTTGTGTGAAAGATGCTCAGTTGTGTCTGACTCTTTGTGACCCCATGGACTATACAGTCCATGGAATTCTCCAGGCCAGAATACTGGAGTGGGTAGCCTTTCCCTTCTTCTGGGGATCTTCCAAAACCAGGGATCAAACCCAGGTCTCCCGCATAGCAGGAGAATTCTTTACCAGCTGAGCCACCAGGGAAGCCCAAGAATACAGGACTGGGTAATCTATCCCTTCTCCAGTGGATCTTCCAGACCCAGGAATGGAACCAAGGTCTCCTGCATTGCAGGTGGATTCTTTACCATCTGAGCTACCAGCAGGCACTTAGATCAGTGCCTGGCCCCTAGCAAGCACTCTATGTCTGTGAGCAGCAGCTATGTTTCTAGAGCCAGCTCCCAGTGAAATTAGCTTGGTTACACAGCTACAGCAGGATGAAGCTGGGGGCTGCTGGCAGGGGCTGAGGCATATGAGAACAGAAAGATGCTCTTGATAATGGGCTGATCGCATGGAATCACTGAAGTTGGGGTCCTTGCAGTGCTGGAATGAGGAGCTATCATTCCTCTCAAGTCCCTTCTCTTCTGGAGGCTGTTTTAATTCAAGGGGGAGATGATGCATGGTTTAGGTAACTCTGTGTGGGAGCCACAGGTATGGAACTGGATTTAGGACTTGCCCTGATGGATTTGGTGTTGCCTTGAATTAGCTTCACTGTGTTGAGTAAGTCACTTAGTCCCTGTGGACTTCAGTGCCACATCTGTGAAAGGAGGGAGGGTCAGCCTCACGCGCCTCAGAGTTGCTTGACCCACTTTTCTAATGAAATGACAATAGGCCAGATATCAGACTCATGAAGAAGCATTTGAGAGCAGATGATGCCCCATACTCCTCAGTCAGTGCCAGAGACTGATTCCAGAGCTCATCCCCAGACCAGTTTGAGAGCATCATTTAGAGCTGTCTGTAGACCTGCCCTCTTCCATCTCACTGCTTGCTCCTGCTGTAGCTGTCTCCACCTCCTACCTCCGCTCCACTATTATCACCTCTTTGCCTGAGGCCATATTTTTGTTGTGTTTACCATTGTATTTTCAGGGCCATCACTTAGTAGGTGCTCAGTAAATATTTGGTAAAAGAACAAAATAAATCACCCATGATTGTCCAGAAGATGGGGGTGTTCCTTGACTCCCTACTCACCTTATTAACTCAGGAGAAGGCAGGTGCTACAAGGAAGACCAAGCAGTCTCAGAGGAGCTCATAGGAGGGTGATGAGGAGCTGGACAATGGGCTTCTGGGATTTAGAGTTAAGCGTAAATTGCTCCCAAATCTCCCAAATGTTTCAGGTCTCTACAGCATCAAGGAAGAGTCCTTGGAGCTCTTCAAATACAGCAGCTAAGTTTGATAAAAGCTCTTGCTGCATACATGACCACATAGCCATAAAGGTCAAAGCCTTTCCCCTCCCTCACACAAGATGATAAATACTGATAAATACCAGCGTCAGCCTGACCTGGTCTGAAAGTGCGGTAGGCACTTTGCCACATGTGGTCTGCTGATTGAGTCATTTTATTTATAAAGTCTGCTTTTAAAGCTTCCATTTATTAAATTTTCATTTTTTATTATTGTTTTTAATATAAATTTATTTATTTTAATTGGAGATTAATTACTTTACAATATTGTATTGGTTTTGCCATACATAAATATGAATCCGCTTTCAGTAGATACCAAACTGTGCTGAGGGTTTTAGTAATTAATCGGGTTTCCCAGGTGGCGCTAGTGGTAAGGAACTTGCCCTCCAATGCAGGAGACACGAGAGACACAGGTTTGATCCCTGGAGAAAGAAATGGCAACCCACTCTAGTACTCTTGGCTGGGAAATCCCATGGACAGAGAAGCCTAGCAGGTTACAGTCCGTGGAATTGCCGAATTGGACACGATTGCACAGGGACACTCACATACACGTTCATCTATTTCCAGTGTTTCCAGGACTTTTGATTTGAAAATACAGCAATGTGCTACTATGAAATTCTGAATTAGTTCCCTGATCCATTCTCCTGTCAAATCTAGTGTTTCCATGTGGGAATTCCTTCCTGACATTTCTCAAGACATTTAGATATTTTTCAGAATCCCTGGAAGTATATTGAGTGCCAATCATGTCAAGGCACGGCAGTGAGGACTGTACATAGGACATAATTCCTGTTTTCACAGAGCTTATAAAATATGTCATCTGACCTTCACAACAGCCCTATAAGTAGTTAATATTCCCATTTTACAGAAGAGGAAACTGAGGCAGCAGTGGACACCGGTCCACTGTATCCCTCTTTATCATCAGAGTTGCAGTTTATCCAACAAGAAAGTTTTTGTTTTGAATTATTCACAGCATGTGTTTCATCATTCTGAGCTATTTCTATGTGTCAGTCTTCCATTCACTTGCTGCCCCGGAAATCCAACATTCTAAGTCACTGAGGCAGGATGGTAAGACAAGTAACTGGGATATACAGCCCAGAATAATACGTTTAGTATTCACTACCCTGCATTCTTGTTGCTAACGTACTCTGGGAATTTGCTACCCTAGGCAGGGGAGCTATTGACTTTTTGCTAAGATTTTTCTGACAATGCTAAACGTAAGATTTGAAAACTGTATAAAATGAGCATACATGAAATTATGAAGAAAATCTGGAGGCATTTTCTACCTGTGTAAAATCCAGGATCTTTTTGTTTCTTTACATTTAGTATGAGAAAATGCACACCATGAAGTTGAGGCTGAAGGCAACATAAATATTCTGGGATGTTTCCTTCATCTTCTCCCATTTGGTGAGCTAGTCAATAACCTATTTTTCAAGCTTACTACATAAAGAGCATCATGTGTGTTTTGGGAGTGGGGGATTTAGTTTAATTCCTTCCTTGTATTTATTGAAAATGTATTACATATAAGGCAGAGTGTTATGTGCTGCGACAGATCATTCATCTTCCACGGGAACTGACAACAACTTGAGGAATAGTGGCAGCTCAAGGGTTTGGCAACAGAGCCTTGAGAGCAAGTTGGATCTCAACAGGTAGACATGTGTGGATGGATACCCATTCTGAAGACTCGGTGTGACCAAAGGCATAGCAGAGAAAATGTACAGTTGTGTTCAGTGACAAGTGTAGCCAGTCTGGAGCTTTGCAGGTGTGGGGCCTAGGAGGAAGGGAGAGAGTAGACGCTGATTCACTGGCAAAGTAGACTGCATTTTTGGATGACAAATTTATTCTGTAACACAGTGGGAAAAATCAAAAGTTGTGAACAGAAAATGAAATGATTCTGCTCTTTTGGAAAAAGAAGGAGATGTAGAATAAGTTGCAGCAACAGCTAGCTGAAGGAAGAAGAGAGAAAAGAAAATGGAGTTGGTTGCGGGGGAAGAAAAAGGAGGAGATGAAGGGGAAAGGGGAAGGCCTACCCACTTTGCAGTCTCCATGGAAGCATTTACAATATCATAGGAAACTCATTTGGGGAAGGAGGGGTAAATAAGACTTAGAGATAAAGAAATTGGGTTTGCAGGCCTTTTGATTTCTGGCTTTGTCCTTGGTTTGCTGGAGGGGTTCAGTTGGGTTTATATGGCCAGAAAGACCAAGAAGGTCCAGTTCAGTCAGTCTGGGGTTGGGCTTTAAAGGTTGGGTCATTCCATGTTTACCACCCAGGTTTGAGCAGAGGGGAGATGGCTCTGGCCAGCCTCTTGGGCTCCAGACATGCCTTTCCTATGGGCCCATCCTGCACTAGATTTTCAGGCCCTGGCCTGAAACTAACCTCAGTCTCCCCAAGGTCTGCACTACTAGAGGTTATCAAGACTTTGCAGGGCAGTCTGAGTCAGCAACTGTCATCTCTTTTCTGTTTCTGTTTAATAGTAGAACTGTTTCTTTAAACACAAAACAATTCATGGTAAAAACAAGCTCTGTTAAACTGACAGATGTGGAGTTACTGTGTTTGAAAGCAGAGATGAGGGGCTGCATAAGCCCCACCCCCAGATATCCCTCAGGTGTTGTCTGATCATGGAGTGTTCCATGCAACATGGTTTGAACATCCTGTTCTAGGTACAGTCTTGCCAGAATCAGTTTTGTGACCAGAGATGAAATGGAACTAAGAATTAAATTCCCAGGGGATCTGTTATTAGGAAAGGGAGCTGGTGTCTATACAGAGCTGAGGGAGCTGAGGGGCAGAGAGCTGGCGATGAGGTTTAAGAGAAAAGAATGGCTGAAGAACCATTTTTCATGTTGCTCATATTTTTGCTGGGAACTTTGGAAAATATAGCAAAATGCTGTTATGAGACTCTGCATTATTTCACTGCTCTCTTTCTCCTGTCAAAGCTGGTGTGTCCACATGGGAATTCCATCCTAACGTTTTTCAGAAAACTTATGTTTTTCTAACCCTGGAGAAGGAAATGACAACCCACTCTAGTATTCTTGCCTGGGAAATACCATGGACAGAAGAGCCTGGTGGGCTACAGTCCGTGGGGTCGCAAGAGTCAGATACAGCTAAGTGACTGAACTGCCACCCCCATTTTTTTTTTCTAAATCTCCAGGAAAACCTGTCAAGAAATTGGGAAAGAGGAAAAAAGTGTAATTCTCCTGTGAGAACTAAAGATTAATGATCAACTTAGAGCAAGTACTGATCAGAAGGAATCCACTGACACCAAATTGAAAGCAAGAGCAAGGAATATTTACTCATTTACATTAAGGTTCTGAGGTTAAGGTTGACATTTTCAGAAAACCTGTTAGAAGCACAGAGGGAAATGCTGTTTTAACCTATCAGCCAGCCTTGCTTATAGCTGAGGCCATTGTTATGTATCTGTTCATGGGCCAGTCTGCTGCTGTTGGTGACTCATTCGTGCAGATAAAATAAATATTAATGAATTTATATACATAGTATACTTTATACAAATCCTATGAGTGGTGGTCCAAGAAATAATGAATTTGGAAGCAAAATAAGGTCTTAAATGGGGAGTTTAGCCTTTGATTCTTTGTAGTGCTATTAACTTTGCTAGGATATCTGAATGTTATTTGAATATTACCAAATGTTTGCTGGTGTTTTCCAGTGTTTCAGTATTTTCAATATGCTATACTTCTCTGTAAATACTGATCAAGTTAAAGCTTATTAACTAAACAATTTTAAAAATATCTATGAAGATGAGTAAAGATATGAAGAATATTAAAAGTATTTTAAGAATAGTTTATGATTTGGGAAATTCCAGAGAATTTCCAGAAATTCCACTTCTGTATTTTGAATTCTGATGAATATTTGTGAAGAGTTTGGAAACATCACCTAGTCCAACATCTGGGCTTTAGGTCTGAGAGATTAGTTAAGTGATCTCAAATCATCAAGATAGATCCCAGCTTCATTTATGCTATGACAGTGACTCGTAAATGTTTCTCTTCAGGACTAACTTGAAGCCTGCATAAGTACTCACAGTTGACTTTGGAAATAAAGATTTTTTAACCATTAAAAATGAAGGGTTCAGAGTTTTCTCTGATGGAGCGATTCTTTAATACATCTTTCTAAAATTAAAATGAGATCCCAGAGACACTAGAGGAGTGTTTATATTTAGCTGTGAGTGGTGTGTGTGTGTGCGCAATGTGAATAAGGGTTCATATTGCCTTCTCTCCATCTGAAGGAAAGTGATACTTCTGTCTGTCTCTCTTTTTCCTTTTTAATGTGTTGATTCTTTCTCAGCTCTGAATCACAACATGGTGTTTCAACATATAAGTGATGAACACAAGAACAATGTGAGCACTGGGTTGACTTATCCTTATGATTTCATTATAACATGCACATATAAGGTAGAACATTTATCATATGTCATTGCTTTTGACTGGCTTTAAACCACAGCTCTATTAAAGGCTTTTTATTAAATAGGTTTGAGCTTGATCATAAAGCAATTCTGCTTCCTGAAATCTCATTTGTCTGAAAGGAGCATTGCATATTTATACTTAACATTTCGGGGTCAAACAATAGAAGGAAGGTGACTGTTTGAATTAATGCACTATTTATAATCAGTGGTTGCAATAAAGCATTATCTCTAAGTTTGGCTATCACTGAATATGGTCTTCAAAAATATATTGGTCTCTCTGTCTATTTTATAGCTGGGAGGGAAGCTATGTTGACTTTTTCTTCTGCCAGAAAAGGAAGGAAGAGATTCTGTGATCTAAGTTGGAGTCTGGAACAGACGGGGAGGATGAACTTAAAATAAATTAACTGAAATGCTGTATTTACATGACTTTTTACACCATCAACCCAATATACAGCTAAAAAGTTCTAATACTACTGGTCTACCCAAGACCTACTGTGTCAGTTGATAATATGGTATAAGATTTAAGTTGTATCAGGTCCTTGTATTATGCAAAATACAATAATAAATTTTTAGAGGATGATTGTTCTGATTAAAGTCCATCAAAGATGTTGTCTCTAGATAAGGAGTGATTTTAATGCAGAGCTGAATGAAGAAAATATTTTTCTCAATCCTGTTCACTGTTACCAAGCAATAAAATAATGATATCCTTGTTTGCTGTTTCTTTGAAGATATGCTAGGTCAATTCAACCTTTACATTAATACAATCAGATTATTAACAAGTATATTTCAAATGATTACATATTAATTATCTATCATGCCATAGCCTTTCTAAAATATTTTCAATATCATCTAATCTTCACACATTGAAATGAGGATTATTGGTGGGTACTTGAGTTAGGAATAGCAGCAGGAGAAGGTTATATTCTGTACAGAACTTTCAGTTTCTTTAGATAGTGATTGGAAATCCTGAACATCCATGAGTCTGAGTAGAAAAAATGAGAAAGAGCTAAGAAATCCTTTCCCTGTGCTTTGGGAGTGTACTTTGTTACATATTTCTGGATTTGACTGGACGTACCAGACCCAGTCTGATTCAGGGGGTGGTTGTAGTTACAATTATTGTAACTTTTTTTTTTTTTAATTACAGACAGATTGAATTTCAGATTGCCCAGTCACTAATTTAAAAACTGGACATTACTTGACTTGAATGGTTGGACAATGATAAAAAAATTTGTTCATGTTAAAGAAAGTAGTTAGCTACCATCAAATCTTTGGGGGAATGACGGGAGGTTTTAAATAGGCTGAGAGAGATTCAGGTAGACAGAGCAGACTGGGGTAAAGGACTTGACTTTCCCATTGGAGAGAAAAAAGTTTTCAGTTAGCAATAATGGAATTATGAGATTTTTAAACCTGAAAGGAATAGGAAGCTTTGTTGAATTCATTTTCCCTGGAAATGCCTAGGAGGGTGGAGGTGGTACCTTCTGGAAAAAGGGTGGCTGGGTCTTGGTTTGCAGGATGGGGAATGAGAAGAAGAGGAAGTGACTATCCCTTCTCTGTGTGTGGGCTCTATGCCCGCACCGATAAGGTGGCTGGCAGGAGCATTGAGAGCATTGTTTTCAGACTCTTGTGTCCCTAAAAGAGAATGTCCCCAGAGGAATACTCTTCTTCTCAGGAGGACCCAGACACTAAACTTACAGGCTCTCCTCCTGCATCTGGATGTGAATTCAGGTCAAGTATCAAGTTGGGAGTCAAAGGATGCGGCAACAGAGGAAAAGGACTTAGAATTTCCTTTCTCCCTTCTTTGTCAGAAGGCCTACTACAAAGCTCCCTTAGTGAAAAGGTGAAAATGGGAGAGTGGTGAAAAAGATCAACATGGAAATGTTTTAGGATTGTCAAATATGATTTAAATTAATGCTCTACTATCACAATTTCAGATGTTTATTTTGCATGTTTATTTCTCTGTTTGCTCATATAATTCTTTCATTAGGAACTATGAAAACAGGAGGAATTAAAAAAAATTTGTTAGGTGATAGAGATCCCTAGAAAATGGGTCACATATCTATGACTTATTTTTGAACATGAACCAGGGCCACATTTTTGATCCCAAAACACAAAGTTGGCATTTTCCCCCCGTCAGACAAGTACAGACTAATCTAGAATTAAATATATCTTGACTAGTTGTGGCAAGCTGATGACCTTAATGCCCCCAAAGGGCAAAAAAAAAAAAAAGTTTCCTCACAGTATAAATAGTAGGAAAGGCAGAATAACTGTTAGCAAGAGTCCCCAAAGTACAGTGACTTGGACCAAAGCTTTGATTGCCTGGGCTGATGGGCAGTTACGCTCCATGCAGTCTCTTAAAGACCTCAGTGCCTGCCCTATTTTTGTTCTATCATCATATGGGGGTCAATAACTTCATCTACTAAATCAAAGCTGGCTTACAGATGTGGTCACATTTCAGATGTGTCATATATATGGACATATATGTCATATATATACACATATATATATGTGCCCATATTCCGTATATATGTGGGATTCCCTGGAGGCTCAGACAATAAAGAATCTGCCCACAATGCACGAGACCTAGGTTCAATCCCTGGGTCGGGAAGAACCCCTGGAGAAGGGAATGACGACTACTTGCTTGGAGAATCCCATGGACAGAGGAGCCTGGCGGGCTATAGTCCATGGGGTCACAAAGAGTTGAACATGACTGAAGGACTAACACTGTCATATACCAGCTAATGGGAAGGAGAAAAAAATAGAAAAAAATCCAAGAAAAGAAATTGTCTTCTGAGCAAGTAAGGCATAAGTGCACACATCACTTCTGTTCACATTCTGTTGGTGAGTCCTTAGTCACACTTGTTCTTGTTGTTCAGTCACTCATCCATGCCCACCTCTTTGTCACCCCATGGACTGTAGCACACCAGGCTTCCTGTCCTTCACCATCTCCCAAAGTATACTCAAACTCATGTCCATTGAGTCAGTGATGCCATTCAACCATGTCTTCTTCTGTCATCCCCTTTGTTCCTGCTTTCAATCTTTCCCAGCATCAGGGTCTCTTCCAGTGAGTCGGCTCTTTGCATCAGGTGGCCAGTGTATTGGAGCATCAGGTTCAGCATCAGTCCTTCCAGTGAATATTCAGGGTTGATTTCTTGAGGATTGACTGGTTTGATTTCCTTGCAGTCCAAGGGACTCTCAAGAGTATTCTCCAACACCACAGCTCGAAATCATCAATTCTTCAGTGCTCAGCCTTTTTTATGGTCCAACTCTCACATCCATACATGACTACTGGAAAAACCATAGCTTTGACTAGACTGACTTTTGTCGGCAAAGTGAAGTCTCTACTTTTTAATATGCTGTCTAGGTTTGTCATAGCTTTTCTTCCAAGTAGTGTCTTTTGGAGAAGGCAATGGCACCCCACTCCAGAACTCTTGCCTGGAAAATCCCATGGATGGAGGAGCCTGGTGGGCTGCAGTCCATGGGGTTGCAAAGAGTCGGACACCACTGAGTGACTTCACTTTCACTTTTCACTTTCATGCATTGGAGAAGGAAATGGCAACCCACCCCAGTGTTCTTGC